>NC_139449.1:33750492-35122399 GCF_963924565.1 Ascidiella aspersa | reverse complement strand
CAATGTAGCTAGTTTATAATTCACTAGTTTCTATAGACCCGTGGTTCTAAAACTGGGCAGAGGAAGTTTCGCGGGATCCGCCACCTTTTAAATTATGAACTGCATGGTAGATTATATGAACATATCTTTATTAAGTTTCGATGATAATAAATTACTAAGAGGTTTTTGTACAGTTATTATGAAGCCTTATTCTTTTAAGGAAGCTAAGTAGGTCCACCAGGTAAAAAGGTTAAAATAAGGACCACGCTATAAACCAGTGGTTCCCGAACAATTTTTGACCTGTGGCAAACTAAGAAAATAAAGAAATATTCAAGCCACAATGCCTTCAAAACAATAATATCAGAACTTGACAATTGCCACTAAAACACGGACAATAGGTAATAGGCAAATTCCATAATATCATTATTTTTTATAGATAGTGTAGCCTACCTTCAACGTTCACTCTCACATGCTTGTCTGTATGCATTTTTGTAACACACAAAAAGTTTAGAGGTACAGTTTGAGAAGCACAGCTACAGTCGGTTAATGACTTTTGGTTACTCGACTTTTCGAGTAGCGAGTGCCGTGTGTGTTTACTCTGCGGTTACTCGTCGCGCTAGTCATTATGACGTCACAGTTTAAACCCAAGTACTCGAGTGTTTAAAACCGGTTCGTTCTTGGATTAGGGAGAAATGACACTTGAACTTTAGCTTTTAAGTACTTTTGACAACCTAATCTTTAAATAATGAGGAAAGTATTTTTAGTGGAAAACTGTAAATACTATACTTTATTATCAGCCTGTTTAAATGGCGAAGAATACGCTCAAATTTAATTATAATATACGTATAAAGGTGCAATTTATTGGAAGTCGTAAAGTGTAAACGTTTAAACTTTATTTTGACTCTTTAATAGCACTGTTTTACGTTTGTCAACCTTTATGGCCAAAAACCTTATTTTAGGTAGATTTACTGCAAAAAAAGACGATATTACGTATTTGGCTGCCCTGTAACAAATGAAACACCCGCAGATGGGTTTACCCACAAAGGCCACGAGGAGGCCTATGTCAATCTTTCTCTATTGGATGTTATGCAACCAGAGTAGATATAGCTTTACGTTACTGTAGTTATCATTTGCGAGGAGGCAAACTTTCCTCCTGACACTCACAATAAACACATATCGTGGCATTTCGATTCACGCTTTTTGTAACTTGAATGTAGATTTCGGTTACGATTTTCAAGTAAGCAAAAAAACATGCGAAAAAAAACACCGTTTGCAATGGAAACATATCACGCCATTCGGCAGTTACACTTTACGGTAAAAAAATGAGGTCAAATTGAGGACGCAATCCCGACAGTATAGCAAAAACCGTGTCGCTTAAAATCTGGACGTATGTAGAAAAGCTGGGCTTCTCAAGCACTTGGTAAAATCACCCAGCAGTTCCCACATACATAATGCAGTGTGGTTGCCCCCGTAAAGTTTTGCGATGTTTGACTTGGGTCGGCCATCCCAACGCAGAGCGGTTTGCCGCCGAAATTCAGTAGGGCTTTCTGACTGTGACGTCGCACTTACCGACGCCGCGTTCTACGTCACAATGGGGACTAGTGGCTTTCAAAATGTGGCACAAGCAGGACAATAAGTACTATTGGGCATATGCGAGCAGATTTTCAGGTTTTACGTGTAGTTTGGAGAATGTGAGTGTACTTTGTGAGGATATGGAAAAGTTGTATGACTTTACAATGTAAAATGACAACCAAAACGACAATTTAAAGCAAAATAGGAAGTTTTAAACAAGATGGTACGGGTTAAAAAAGAAGTGAAAAAGCAGAAAATTACGTGGGAGTGTAATTTACAAAACGACGAGAGGATATATATCTCTCCGGGCACAGACAAACTTATATCGCGACGTTTTACCTCTTTGCATAGTTTAATATCCCAAAATGGCAAATTAAAGCAAAATAGGCAGTTTTGGGGGCAATTAAAATACAGGTTTAAAAAAGTCGGAAAACTGTTGCGAGAACGGAACTAGAAATCTGAAAATTGCAAAGGGGTGCCATTTACAGAACGTCGAGGGAACAGCTATATTTAAGCGCACAGACGAACTTATGACGAGTTTTTGTTTTTCAACGCCGACCGAAAGGTTGCGAGCTCCGAGCCTCATCAGCTCTTAATCTGTCAGTCGTCGTTTCACCCGACTTTCCCATGCCTGGTTGCGAGGACAGCGGCTTAGCCTGGGCAGCGAGTCGCCGCCGAAACCGGTAGCGCTCTTAAAAACCGACTAATTGACCTTTCCACCGTGGCGACCCGAAATGTAACGCACGCACTGTACAACTGTACAGCATACACGGCGAGCGAAATATCCGCCTTCAAATATAAACTCGCCGCGGCGCCTATTCGGCAGCAGCAGCCAACGCCAAAATCACGCGCCCACCAGTCGGCATGGGCTTTCAACCTTTCGGGCGGGCGGCGGCAGCTTAAAGACGCCTGCCACCGTTTGCTGATTGCCGTTTTGCCGCCTCAGCGACGCCGTGACTTACCGCGCGTGGCTACCTGTTTTTAAATAGCCAGTCACGCCGGCTGACTCGGCGGCGGCAGGTCGCGTTTTCTGCTGCTGCTTCTGCTCGGCGAAACAAGCACCAGGCAGACTAGCGGACTGCAGGCTTGTGTGTAGCTTTGTGCTTTGCGGTGTTTCTTAACCTTTTTAGCACTTGCACTCTTTGAGATTTCATGAAATTTTCTCGTATCCCCTTGTCTACAATGGTCGACCGAAGTAAATAAAATCGTAATACTAGGATTTGAACTCAGTGTATTTATAACTTACGTGTTAAATACATGCATTAAAAACAGTATTGTAAGTTCAAAACTATTTACAACACACAAACAATCAGTCAATTTACTAATGGCTTTTTTGTTGCTGCTTTTCGTAAATTACGCATTCTATACAAATATGCCTAAATAGCGCATAATTTCGCACTGCATGTCGTACCCCCTGCTTTGGTTCTTCGTACCTACCACCCAGGGGTACACGTACCCCTGGTTAAGAACTCCTGCACTAGGCAGACTAGTAGGCAGCGGACTTGTGCTTGGCTCCGTACTTTGCGGGAGAGCCGTCGCCACCGAATGAGAATGATTTAAATGTTGACGTGTCAATTCGACAATTATTAAACCAAAATACATCAGACGGAATCTTGGTTTGGAAACTAACTGCTAACATGTGGGATTGGTTATCTTGACTTAACTCAAGGCAGTCGACTCTCATTATTGTAATGACTTAAGTCAATGGCAATGACTTGACTTAAGGGCACTCCGGTCACTGTTTAAAACGACTCGACTTTGACTTAAGACTTTTTGGCAAAATTAATTTACCTGACTTAAGTATTTTGGGCTAATGACTTGACTTGGACCCAAGTCTTTACGTCTAAATACTTACATTCATAAATACATTTTGTAAACACATTTTTATAAACACATTTTAAATAGATTTTGGTTATTTTTCTTAGTTTTGCACGTAAAACAATCTTCTTGCTGTACTTTGCGTTTTTGGTATATTTTAGTTAAAATGTTGACAATAGTCTATTTTACAGCAAATTGTATAAAAACATGAAGATTACAAACTGACAAGCTGCTTGATTCAATAACCCATTTACATGAATATTGTACAAAAAGTTTTCTACGTTTAAAACTTCAATAAAAAAAACTATACTACAGCAATGCACAATATTGTGTCAAAAAACGTTCTGTTTTACGAATTGTTATTAGCCCTTTAAACGGGTGTAACAGGCAAAAAACATTTAAAAAACTAAAGCCTATTGCCCGTTCGAAGCAAACAAGTTCAGCTTGCAGCACGAGACTTAAATTCCTGCATGCATATCTCTCGAGAAAACTTGCTTCATTTTAGGAAATGCAATTAAAGCGTAATTATGCTAATCTGAACCACAGAGGTAAAAAAAATCTCAAACAACTTTATTTAAAACATGGAATACTGCAGTTACGCCCAAAAATACAAAACAAGCTTTACATAAATTAAAAAATATTAAAACGAAACCAGAATAGGCCTGTTAATGTATGCAGTCCAGATGAAACTCGACGTTGTAGTAAACGAAAGAACAAATTTTATGAATGGTGAATATATATATATGCCCCTGATTGTGAAAATACAACCCAGTCTGCATTTGTACAATAACTTAACTTTAAGTCTAGTCGTTTTCAAAAAAAAAAGTCAAGTCCCAATCCCAGTTATTAGCCTAAGATTAATTAAACTAATTTGCCTAAACGACATTAACTCAAGTGAAGTAATTTGCCCAAATGATATTAGTCAAGTTAAGTCATTTGAACACAGTGAATTAAGTGTGCCTTATTGAAGTCATTGACTTAAGCCATTATAACACTTTAGTTGATAGGCCTACAATCAGAGATGTAATACAAAACGCAAAATACTACTGATCATACACTTGAACGTTCAACTTGGAGCTATCTGTTGGAGTGGAATGACATAACGATTGGAATTTCTGAAGCATTTTGCGGACAGGCGCTAAAAAGGACAGACCTTATGTCAGAGGTTAACTTGAACTAATCCTGACACGCTTAAGCAGATTAGAATGTAAGTTCTGAGATGGAAGTTTCCATTCTGCCAATGCTGCTATCTCTGTAGCAGTGGTTTTCAACTTTTTGTGTGTGTAAAACATATTGGAGTATTTTTACTGTTGATGAAACCTGGTTTCCAAATAAACCATTTAGCTAATTATTAAACAAACAACATTAAATTAATCTTGCAGTTGGCGCTTGCCGCAGTTTTTACATCGTAGGTTGGCTTAATGTGACAAGACAGCAGTTCCCAAAAGTTCATGTTAGATCTGCAATGAAAATACCTTAATGTGATCAACAGTGCGCCGAGATTACCTTCCTCCTTCGTTTTGCCGTGCTCAAAGTATGCGGAGGTTATAGGTGGCTCACAGCGTAAAACATATTGGAGTATTTTTACTGTAGATGTTTAGCACCCGGTTTGAAAATAAACCATTAAGCTCATTATTTAACCAAAAAAGCCGTGGTTTTAACATCGTAGTTAGGCTTAAGGTGACAACACAGCATCGTAGTTAGGCTTAATGTGACAGCACAACATCGTAGTTAGGCTTAATGTGACAACCGTGTTTCAAAGTGGAGGTTCAAACTGCTAAAAAAATACTAAATTGTAACCGAAAGTGCACCGGAATTATGTCCACGTTTTGTCGTTTTTTCCCGAGCTCAAAGTGTGCGAAGGTTAGGTAGATTACAGTTCAAAACATATGTTCCGCTGCCGAAAAAAGTGACATAAGGTGCTATTAAAACGGCGACGGGGGTGTCGGTGCTTCAAAGCGACTTGCCTATGAATAATTGACGTTTCGCAGTGGAGAGTAAGTCGGTGGCGAATTAGAAGGTTGCCTAATCCCACTCTGGACGCGTAAAGATTGTTGTCCGCCCTTTCAGTCGCCGGCTGCTGCTTTACTCCGTGTAAGGCATTTACGAGTGGAAGTGTCCGTTTGGCCGATTTGCTGGGGTTACGCATACACTTGTTTGTGATTGTACATGGATTTTGGAATTTTCGCCTAGCGTTCATAGAATACTTATAATATTACACGTTTCTTAACTTTTTGGGGTTAGAGTTTGGGCTCGGCTGGTATTACAGTTAGTATTTATAGGTTTAATTTCTAATTTTTGCAACATTTCCGTGATTTATTGCCTGATCTATTTCGATTACTTTACAAGCCGGGTAAAAAGCCTCTTACTTTCCCAATCTACAACAGACCAGTAAATAGACCAATTTCTGGCCTATTTTAGGTAAGTCGCCTTGGTTTTTGTCAAACTTATTTAGGCTATTTTCTTCCTCCCGCGTGGCTGGTGTATTTACTATTTAGCCACTTGTTTTCTTCCCAAAAAAACGATTTTTAAACTAATAATACGACCGTTGGCGATATATCGACAATACAAAAACAATTTACTCATATCTGTGACCTTACCTTTTAAAAATAACAATATTTTCTGGGATTTGACGCCTAGCAATCTATGTTTGAAAAAATGAAGCCGCTGAATAAAAATGGTCACGTAGACATAGGACCTTGAAAATGTACTCGGTGGAAATACACACTTAAATAATGTAGACAATTTCCCTGGTCTCTTGTCAAATTGCCATGTATATGCAGCACTAATTAGGTAAGTACGTCGTGTGATCTTTTGCTTGGCGGAAATGCTGCAAGACGACGGCGTGCATTTACAAGGCCCGTACGGCGACATTTACAAGGCTCCAGGGGTATAATCTCTCTTCCTGCTTAAAAGCGAAAATAGAAAGACGAAGGAGAACACGAAATTATAATTACCACGCGTTGTCGGCATTTCCTGTAGCTTCTAATGTTGTATTGGTGGGAATTCAAGACAACTGCCACAATTCTCCTTAATTGGTTTAAAACTTAAGTCTTAATGTAATGCAGTTTTCAAACGATAAATAGGTTTCAAAATAGAGACAAGTAACCTGTGTTTCACAAAAAACGATATAACAGTGTCTAATTCTAATGTCGATGCCAGTTTTTTGTTTATATTCCACTCTTACATGCATTAAAACTTTTCAACCCCCGCCCCCAGTAGGGAGATTATTTTTTGACTTGTTAAAAAAAGTCCAAATTTTCAAAATTTGCACGGTCAAAATCTGTCAAAACTAAATCAAATAAAATTGCACATAACTCGTTTACTAAATGACAAAAAAAATATAGTCAGCTTTTTGAAAGTGTCATTTTTTTTTTAATTTTTTTTTTCGAGAAAAAGTTTCGAGTTATATTTAACGGAGTTTAACTGTATTATATCTTCATTAAAGTAATATACCGAATACACGAGCTTACAAAATTAGCCACCCGGGCCTAGTTTATCGCATTAGGTTTAGCTCGAACTTCGTTTTTATATTATATAGTTGTTTACCTCAGATTTGGACAAATGTATCGAACAGTATTTGATGTATTTTTTGACTTGTGATTTGCTATTGTCCCATTTCCTAATTCTATAACTAGGTCTTGTTAATTTTCTGCAATTATGTTTACGTTGCCTCTTAACTGTTTACGCCTCATTTCACTAAAATAACCAGCATCTTGTTTTATTTGGCATTTTTATAGTTGTTTGTCCATTGAAATGATAAAATAACAACTAAGTATTTTCATGAGTTTTGCATAAACCCCAAAAAATAACTGATCTTCGTTCGACCGGTGGTCAGTAAAACATCAAAAACGTGCAGTTGCCGACGCCAAGACTCTGATGCAGTACTTCAAACAACAATTAGGTTATTATTCAAATAGGTCAAAATTTCGTCACAATTTCTTATTTTTAGGTCACAAGTTTTAATTTTTTAGGTCAAAATTTATTATTTTTAGGTCAAAATTTCTTATTTTTTGGTCAAAATTTATTATTTTTTGTTCACAAACTAATCGGCCTTCTGATTAGGAATTAAGTTGACAATATCTTACAAGGGTCAAGGTGATTTCCAGTATCACACAGTCAGTGCAACATCGTACGCAGAGTGCATATTTTATTTGGATAAAGTTTTACTGGATACAGTCAGCGTGAAAATTGAGTGCGAATATTCTTGCACTCCTAGTAGGTGTGCTGTAATGGCCTAGAGCAGTCTTTCTCAACCTTTTATGAATGCCGGCACCCCTCAGAAATAACAAATAGATTGCGGCACCCCTACAAGATTTTTCCGTAGGTAATTCACAAGAATGTAACAATAAACGGAAGTGGAACATCACAGATCAAATCTATACAACGTAGGATGTTATAATTTGGACTCTTAATCTTTTCAAAAAAGTTGTAAGATTTGAGCAAAAACCAGATTCTTAAAGGTTTTTAAATACGGCACCCTTGGCACCTCAGGGTGACGCAGCACCCTGGTTGAGAACCACTGGCCTAGAGAGTGTGAGGTAAACATGTGAGATACAGGCTACACTACTCAGTTCAAACTGGCGACAAGGGCGCCTTAGATCCAGCGATAGGCTAAGAACAACAACTGATAGTGGTAGCGGCTGTACTCTTGCGATTTAGGCGATAAACTACACCTTAAGGGTCCCTTTTTGTTTGTTTGTTGCCAGCGCCAGTTAGACGCCTTTCAGTCGACTCGTCCGCTCAGGCTTAAGCAATGCCAAGGGGGATTTAGATTAAGGCGACCCGCTGAGTGACGGTTTATGGTAGCAGACGCCTGTACACTTTGACAGTGGCGCCCCATCACAGTATATACACTACACTACAGTCTCTGCCGCTGCGACAAGCCTGGCTTAAGTTTCCCACTGCCAGATCTATAGTTGCGAAACTGTACGCCTTGACGGTTTTACATACAAACGAAAACCTTGGCCGAATGTTACCTAGGGAATCAAGTATATGTGATTCAAGAAGGCAATTACATGGGTTAGTGATGTTATACCTCAAGAATTACTCGCCCGATACAAAGGAATAGGATTTCCAGCCATGATTTGCTCATAAATACAGCTATTTCTACCTTAAATTGTAAATTGATCTCAACAAATTATTATGTTACCAAAAAAGTTACCTTAAAACGTTTAGATTTTGCCTAATTTGGTTGTTTCAGTAGAGCAATGCATAATTTGGTTTCTGGTCGGATCGCGGTACTTTTTGTCCGAAATATCAGGGATAGGTGTCAGAATAAAATACAAATATTTTGCGTATTTTAACTAAAAGTAAATGGAAATATTTTCGCGCTTTGCGGGAATCCTGTATAGTTTTGTGACATGTCTGAGAAGTGCATTTTTATAAAATCGTGTGGTTCAAACGAATGTGTGTCTCAAATATTTGCAACTTAAACAATATAAAGGTGTTTTTTTTGCTTTGCGAAAATCAACAACATCTTTGTAATGCAGCTTTTGTATTGAAAGTACCGGTAATACTTCTCTGACTTTAACAAAATAAACGAAGTGTGTGGTGTTCTTAAGGTTACTGCTATATGACGTCACGTTTTACATCACTTTGTAACTTCACGGTACGACGTAACTTCGTGGCGTCTTCGCTGAAAAAAAATCTAAGCCCCCAAACAGTACAAAAATCCTAGATCCGCGCCTGCCATGAAAGGCCTATACAGTGGTTATACACAGTCATGTGAAATAACAATTCGATGTTTTTCGTCTGGCTGGAAGAAAGGTTTTCGCCACATCCGAGCAAAGGCGTAACTTGCGGAGCGCGAGACGCCGTTTGTTACACAACAACAACAGCTCTATGACGCCACACTGCAGTGTTGTCTCTCAGAGAGAAAATAAGGAACATGCTATCCAACCGGAGAGAGCATATGAACATTGTAAAAACACCTAGGCAAGGTGAAGCAATGCAAATTGATTTGTAGCTTGTTCAGTTTTGTTCAAATTCTTCACCAATTACGAAACATTATAATTTATTCAGGACTCAGCTTTCAACCCTGTTTTTGAAGTATCCACATTCAATGAAAACAAACATTTACTTGGTGGGAAATTTCGTAGAGGGAACATAGCACCACAGTAACTCTGTTATCTTTTGTTCAATTTAAGACAACTTAAATGAAATATGAGATGTAGGGAACAAGTGTGTATCAGTTTAACAACACCAAAACAAATTTTGAACTCTATCTTGATATGTATTCATGCTGATTGCTAATTCCCACTGTAACCAGTTAGAAAAGCACAAGTTTTATTTTTGCAGAATATTACCCAGCGTTGATACTTAAAGGACAATTTGATTGTGGGGACGGGTTTGCAGCATCAGATTTATTATATTTACAATTAGTAGCGGTCTATGACGAATTGGCCGGCTATTTATTCACCAATGACATAACATATCATAACTGTCGTACGCGGCCAAGTTGTAAATTGGAATAAACAACTTGACTTTTCTATGACATCATCTTGTGATTAGTAAGTTCGCATTGTTATAAATCTATGAATAGGGTTTTTATAAATTAAGGATGTCCCAAAGAAAACTACAAGATTTGATTTTTATTTTTTTTATATTTTTAATTTTTAAATTATGGAATTGCTCGGGCAGTCGCATGTTTTTATATGTTCAAGAAACGATTTCGCCAATATTCGGGGCATAATGGTTGAAGGTTGTACATCGCCGTAGAATGTAAAAGCTTACACAGAAGTAGGGAGCATTTTGCGAACGATTCAAACAAACGATATGATAAAGGTTGAAGGTGTTAGTTCGACGTAGAATGAATATCAAAGCCCATACAAAAGCAGGTAGCATTTTGTAAAGGTGTCGAATATCTTTGAAAATTAAAAAAATATTATTCGAAACGCCTACAAAATGCCACCAATACACTTCTGTATGGGTTTTGAAATTCATTGCATGATTTGGCCAACGTTAAGCACTGAACTGCTGCAAGAAAAGCTTGTTTTGCGCTTGAGAGGTGTCAGAAAAACGTCTGCCACGCGCGCGCTTGCGTCTGTTTTCTCTGCTCGTAACAACCTCGACACTTAATTGTTTGCGATTTGACTGCGGTGATGAGAAATGGGCCTCATGGCCCTAAAGGCCAGGTCTGCCGAGGCCGTCATGGCCCCATCCCGACGGCGCCCTCTGCCACATAAAGCCGGCGCCTATGGAACCGGCGACACTTAAATTTGGCGCCCGCTTAAACACCTTGGCAGCGACAGTAGGCCTTGTTATGACATCGCTATTAAATCTGTTAAGAGGACATATCAATCTCCTTCTCTTTGTGTTGTTCTGTTTTTTTTATCTTGTTTTTCTGCGCCTTTCGCTTACAAGAAGCAGAGGAAATATTAAGAAGATTACGTGGCGCCTTCGTTTTTTAAACCGTGGTTCGCGCTTAGCCACATTTTTTGCCATTAAAATTTGCTTGCGCGACCCGAATTTGTTAGTAAAACTTTTGGATCAAGTGTTTTTTCTGATTTTAGTAATATTGCATACTAAATTTTTCTTGATGATTTTTAATCCTTTTTTTAATTTAGAAAATATAGACCATTCTTACCATTTTTTTTTCTTTCTTTTCGATTCTCACGATTTTTCGTCTTTTCTGTTTTTTTAATCGGCCGAGTTTATTTTTCGCGCATTCTTTGAGGTTTCACCATTCTTACCCTTAATAAATTTACAAGGTAAATTAAGGTAAATTTCTTTTTCTTTCAGGTGATTTATAATACCGTTTTTACAATAGTCATTTTTGACGAAGACGTACTTTCGTTCGGTTCATATAAAATACTAACGAAATTAGTAGAAAACAGGGTAAAAGAAACTAACAAATAAAAAAGGGGTAAATTGGAGCGGAAAATCCTACAAACTGGCTTGATAATAAACAAAACAGAGCTCTTTGTTAAAAACAAACTCGATATTTATTGAAGCGGTAATGCAAACTCGGCCGAGTGTTTGAAAATGTTGGAAAGTCATTAAAACAAGGAGAAAAAAAAACACATAAAGCATGTTTTAAAAACGGTTACTTTTGATAAAGCTGTAAGATTGGGTAAAGATCACTATAGATGTTTTAAATCAAAATTCTGTTTTTAAAGAGGAAAAAAAAGTGCCAAAAGTCACGTACATTACAATTACCTAAAACGAATGATACAGGGCAGGACGTTTTTTGAAAAAACCCATAGCCAGAGAGCCAAAAACTCCCCAAAATTAAACGAGAAACCGGGCTTCCTATAAAGCGATTTAATGCGACAAAGCGTCTCAATTCGAAAGCCTAAACAGGCTGACGCCAGCCGAGAAAAAACGCGAGACGTTTCGGCCAGAAATGTCGGCGTCGGTGTCAACGAAAAGGTCAGATTGGCTCGCTCGCCGGATTACCGGATTTAGCTGTTTTCGCTATTTGGTTCGTCGCTGGGAATCTCTCTCCGGCGTCCGCAGATTGCGTAATACCACAAGATCGTGGCGCCTCTGATTCACGACAAGCTATTAACGCTGCTGTTACGACTGCTGCTGCTGCTGCAATTAAAAGGCTCAAAACAATTTGGGCTCATTTTTGCTGGCGACATGTCTTTTTTTATACTCGAATTAAGACGCACTGCTTTTCTGGCATCTATTGACTTGCAATTTAACATAAAGCGGCCAATTTTTCTTCTATTGGTTAATATCTCACTTGCAATTTAATACATTTGGGCATAACTGATTTCGGCATAAAAGGGCAAGTAGAATAATTTTCTCTTAGAAAAGATAAAGAAACAATTCTTACTAAAACGTATAAAGAAAATTCAGTGATGACGTCACAAATCGCCATAAACAAGCAACCTTAAAAAAAACTGGGCTCTTCGTTAGATTTGTGCCCAGTTATGCGTTGGATTTCAGTTTTGCCTCTTTTGAATAAAAAACGCAAAGAAAATAAAAAAATTGAAAAAAAGAATGTTATTATTGTCTGAAGTATTTTAAAATTATGTTGCTTTTCTAACTAATCTTTCATTTATACAGTTACGGCACAACAAAATTTAGGCATTTAACACGTTTCTGGCGGTCAGGGTCGGACTCGGAACTCGGGTACGACTGCGTAAAACTACTCGGGTGCGACGTACGCATGCGCAGTAGCAGTTAGGAACCATAAAGTTCGCAAAGTGTAGATTGTAAAGGTGGAAAAGCTATGTTGGGATATTTCCAAACACCTATTGTGGATGGATGAGTTGAATATCAACCCTATGTGTGGAGTGTTTAACATTCACCGTATTTTAGGTACACTATGCACGGATCTGTAATGTAGCTTGATAATAAATTGCAAAACCAAAAAGGTCGGGTAGATCGACATCATCTTTAAGACGTTTCGATACGAGCTTGTATCACCACATTAACTGAAGATGATACAAGCTCGTATCGAAACGTCTTAATCAAGATGATGTCGACTCGACCTTTTTGGCTTTGCAATTTATTATCACCGTATTTTAGTTTCGTAAATGGGTGAAATGCAGGCTGTAGAGTGGTAATGCCATACATTGTACTACGAGCGTTCGACGTCATTCGCCCTAAAGAAGGCGACTTATTAGCTGGGCGAAAGAGTTTTTTTTTTATAAACATCATCGGATGGAGACATCCTGGATAGGTTGCCGAAACGTCGAAAAAACAAGAAATATGCTTGGTATACAACAGCATATTTATTAAACTTCATTATTTTCGCCGCTAATAATAAGCGATGGAAATCTCCCTGCAACTCAGAAACACTCAAAACACGTTATACTTCAAACTCGAACGACCTTACGTCGTGCCATTTGAGTCACAGCCCAAACCCTCTGCACATTCATCTAATTTCGTCGGAAAAGATTAAGTTTGGTGCAGCTCATTAAACGTTCCTTTCAGCGCCTGTTTACACATGCATTTTGAAAATATTTCGCAAATCCGTTTCACAAATATTTGTGTGTGTGTTTACATGGTTTACGCTAATACGCTTCCTATCCGATTGGCGGCGACATTACTATACGACGCCTCTTTAGTCAATGATTAGTTTTTTTTGTAGGAATAAAACCTGCCACGCCATAATTTTTAATCCAATTTTATTGACAATGTTTACAGAAGTTGTTTTCGATTTATGTAAACAAGTGATGAAGGGATGTACGATCTTTGATATGTTGTTCCGATAGCGATGCTGAATATTTTTGGACTAAAATTTTCGTGATCTGTTCCGATGCCAAATGACGTCATTACTATAGTCAAATAAACCAAAAAAAAATTCAGGTTGTTTAGCCAAAATTTGGTTTACTGACGAGTTGCGATATTTCAACTCCGCATCGGATATCGGCTCCGATCGATATTTTTGGACAACCCTAATATAAGATCGATATAATTTTAAAAGCTTTGTAGAAACATCGCGTCAACGAAAGTGACGGATGTATTTTATAGTTAAGGTTAAAAACCCTTTTCCGTCTTAAATATTATCAGTTTTAGGTAACGCGTATACTTTCCTAAACATTTTTTTTTATTTTTTTGGAAAGCGGTTAATTTTTTTATAATTTTAAACTTAAAAATCACCCTGACCTTGACAAAGCATGAAGAGTTCATTGCATTATTGATGTTGTTTAAATGTCACTGAACCAGGTTTTGCAACCCTACCAAATAAACCACAGACCTTTTGTTGAAATTTAATTTCTATTAATTTACGATAATAATGATTGGAGTGACGGTAAAACGTAACATAAATAAAACAATCAACTTGAAAGCGATTAACGAGACAGGAGTGAACACAATTTATGGAAAAACTAAAAAGTCTGCAAGCCAAAATCGTGTATTATGAGTAAACTTTTAAAATGGAAACAGATGTCTTTTTAGCGTTAAAACAGGATAATCGCCAAGAAGTAGAAGTCTTTAGTTTAACAAAATACATAGATTTAAAGCAATAATAAAGAATCTAGAAACGCCACAAATATAGGTAGTTCATAATATTACATTCTTATAAAGAATATTTTGCATCGTTGTTGCCACCTAGCGGTAATGGTAACACCAGTTGATTTTTTGGGGGTTTATTTTTGTCAACTTTAAGACTTTTTTCTTTTGTTTTAAGATACGATCTTAGTACTTTATGCGAATGTAGAGATGCCAAAAAGCAGCAACAAAAAACAAAGAAAAACCACAAAAAACGTGGTCCATGTTTTCAGTGCTGTTTCGCAACGTATTTGGCATAAAAATGTTTCGTCTGCTTCAAAACGCACCCTCTCAGCCACAGCTTATCAATTCCTAGCGTGATTTGAAGGTAGTTGTTACGCCTATAGTTTTACATGTTCAAAGTTTTGTTTTAGATTTGGAGATCCACAGTAATGGGAATAAAAATATTGTGGTACGATAATTTTGTAGCCCACAAAACCCAAGGTATAGCATTACAATCGGAAATAATCAATCAAATTAAAAACTTGCAGCCGAGGCGCCATTTCCAGAAATTTTCAGAAAAAAAAAAGCTTTCGCACAACCGTGCATTATCAGGTCAAAGTAAGAAGCATGCAAAATAATTCGCATTCTGAATTTGATCTGATGAAACATGATTATATGAAAGCAAAAGAAACATGATTATATCAACAGACAATACAACAACACAAGTTCAAAACAATGAAAGACACACACAAACATATGTGTTTAATAACATCTGTGATCTAGCCCCTCGGAAGTTGCTTTATGACCAACGATTACGGCTTCCGTATCAATAGTACACCGAAAAGCCGTCGCAGACTCACCGAATCTGTCGATCAATGATGCAAGCAGAGCAAGCCAGAAAAACAACTGGCCTGCAGTGAGGTTCGAACTCACGACCCCCGGTCAAGCCGGGACCGTCGTTCTACCAACTGAGCTATGCAGGCTCAGAGAGGAGCGAGTCGAGAAACAACCATGCGCCAATACTTGCACATTAAGTTCAAAACAGTGCCACCTGATTCTCCAAGCAGTGCCACCTGATTTCCGGGTAAGAGTTAAGTAAGTACGGCTATGATAAAAAAAGTGTTAGTATCAGGTACAATTTTTTTGATACCTTTGTTATGTTTACAAAGTCACATTTAATGAAATGGAAGCAACTCATATGGAAGCAATCATAAACAAGTGCGTAACTGCAATCTTATACTTACTTATCATTATAAAAGACTAGAAAATACCGAGAAATAGTTGGAATCACTAAGCCGCAATAAGGGATTTCCGTACAAGAAAGACAGCACTAAAGCCAAAATAGATTACACAAATATGATCGAAAATGTTTCGTTAGAAACCAGGTGGTACAAGGCGCAAGTTAGAGCTGCGAAGTCGCAGTCGAATTTTCTTTCTTTTTTGTAGTCAGGACTCGAGTAAGACTACATACGCCATTCCAAGGCCAGAGTCCGATGTCCGCAGAACCAGATATGAAACCGATAAAGCCAAAAACTGTAAGATGCAACGGCTCAACTATGTGTTATTTCAGCTTTACGACTTACATGCGCAAACTAGGCATGCGCATGTCGGACTCGGCACTCCGGTAAAACCACGTAAGACTACCAGAATCCCGATTCCGACATGCGCATGCGCAGCACCAAATTGTGAAACTAATAAGCGCAAACTGTATATTGTAAAGGTGAAATAGCATATGGTGGAATATGTTCAAAATACGTTACATTTCCATATAACTGGATATCTAATAGCGTCTCCAATGGACTATAGCGTTTTTTTGCTAATAGGTTTTTTTAAGCAAAATTGTTTCTTTTTCAAACCAGGTGATTTAAACAAAGATAATGTGTCAAAATCTGCTTAGATGCATCCATTTGTCGATACCCCTCCAAACAAAACCCGCCATCTCTTAAACCGTCCGAGTCGAGATGCTTTGACTAGTCGCATTTTCCCTCCGCCAGAAAAATAGCGATATGACGTCATCACCACAAGCGTGACGTCATCATCTTTCGTAGAGGAACTGATCCATAACCGGCCCGCAAATTCGCTCAACCGTGGAAATATCGTCTTCCGTCATTCCGCGTCGCCAGTCGCTAAGCGACGCTTCTGAAATCACTGGACCGTGACGGAGGTTGTAGTGCTCACTGCGTACAGCCCTGGTTGAAGCAAAAATGTTTTTTTTATGATTTGACAAGATTTTATTTACGTTTAATTATTATTATTATTTTTTTTTTTTTTTTGAGAAAAATAATTTTTTTCTTTTTAAAGAAAATTTTTCTTTTTCTTTTTTATTTTTTCGTGCAAAACGCGACTCCTGATTGCAAAAGTTTTCGTTATAGGTTCAAGCAAGATAGGCTCATTTTCGGTTTAGCAAAATTTTGATTATAGTTTTGTGGTAACTCGTTTTGTGCGAACAAAACTGTCAACCGAAATTACAAACTGCCAACCGAAATAACAAACTGCCAACCGAGAATACACGGCCAGTAAATACAAATTACCGACAAGAGGCAATGACAGTACCGGTAAGCAAAGGGATGGCGGCAGTATAAGTCAAGTTAATGAAAACAAAGCATACACCACTAGGTCTTGTATGTCTCATTTTAGAATGCCCAACTGTCCTTCAAACGCGTTCAAACGCAATTTCAAAGTTAAGGTATTGTTCCAAACGACTTAGGATAAGTTATTCACAAACAATTGAGTTGAATTTAAAGCAAGCCATGTAACACAGTATATGGCACTGCAATATTTTGGCAATGTTGTAAACAAGTCATTTAAAAACTTAAATACCAGTCAAGTAATTTTCAAAGTAACTGAAGCCAGGTCAAGTCATTTGTCTACATGACTTAAGCAAAGTCAATAACTCAAGTCAATTCATTTGTCTGAATGACTTAAGTCAGATCATGTTACTAAAATACTTCATTCAAGTCAAATCATTTTTATCCAAAAGACTTAAAGAACACCCCCATCACCTCTCAAGTGCGTTAATCTGCGGCGCTGAAATCGTGGTTCCGAGTCTCTTCATAACCTCACCAGCCACAAAAGCAGGTTTTCTGACCAAGTCTTCAAACCTCACAACCTGCAGGGACCGGCCCAGTCGGACGCTGGCCGCCACGTCTGCCGCCCACAAGCGGGCCAGGTGTTCCACCCGGTCTCGGGGCGGCCCCTCGGCCAGGCCCCGAAATTCCCAGGGGAGCCAGAGCGGTTCCTGGCACGCGGTGGCGCTAGAGTGCAGCAGGTTTGATAACATCGATTCCTGACTGTTATAAAAAGCATAAATTAACGCTGAACAAGAAGCCTACCATGGATTTAAATAATTATTAAACCAACGCATGTTATTTGGGTTAGCGTTTGGGTCCGGGTGTGTAAACGACTATTAAACTATTCTCCCACTTTGCAATTTCAACTTTGGTTTTGTTCCTGTACCGAAAAATTTGTAGAATTCTAGACCAGCGCCCATCATTTAACCATAATAATTAGGTTAAGAGAGTTTGTATAAATCTAAACGAGGCTTAACTAATAACAACCTCAGAACAAATAATAATGTTAAAATGTTGAATTGCTATCAACTGATTAATTAGAGTTAATACAGATTGAAATGGATTTTTGAGTGAAACGGCGGGATTAAGGTAATTTAGTTAAATATGAGAGGCGTAATAAAGGTAGCTTTGGTGCAGCAGCAAACGTTAACTGATGATGGTGTATCAGTGCATATCAAAATTTTATCAAACAAAAAAATCTTTATCAAAATGATGTCGGTTTACTCAACCTTTTTGGCTTTTAGATTCAATATCAAGCTATACTGCAGATTTGTGCACAGTGTTTCTGAGCAAAAGTTCTTAAAAATGAAACTTGTTTGGAGTTAGATGACCTAATTAAAAAAACTTCAAACCGAGGAATTTAAGTGAGCATTGTTAAAAAGCGAGAAAATTAAACGTAACGTTTTTACACGTAAATTACTTTTATATATAAATTAGTACTTTTACGCACTGCAACTGGAGTTTGTTTAAGTCATTTTGTTTCTGAAGTTGCAAAAGTACAAAGTTTAACACCCATTATTCAAAAACAGCTCAACTAGATTTTTTAATTTTTAAAGTCTAATGGCAACGTACTTCCTTATTATTGAAAAAAGCCGGGCGTTTTTTTTTAAATAATAAGGAGGTACGTTGCCATTATACTTAACAATTAGAATTGCCAGAGGATCTGTTTTTGATTAATATTATGTCTAGTAACAACAGTTGATATATTGAATTGCCATTGTTTTTATATAGATCTTATATCTTGCCGAAAATACGGGCCTTCTCCATAGCATTCAAAAAGATGTCAAGACGAATCAAAAATATATTTTGTTACAGTTTTACATGCGCTAACTTTACTTAATCTTTATACCTTTTGTCAGTTCTCAACCCTAGCTCGGATCCGGTGTACACTGTACAGTATACCCGGTTAACGAGCAGTGTGCTAAGACACTGCATTTTAAAATAAGCACAATCCTAGAAATAAGCGACGAATGGTAACCTTGCCTATAGTTAACTTAATAGAAACACGAAAAAGGTAAATTTTTCGTCGAAGGGCGATTCACTCACACAGCCTTCTTTTCAGGCCTCAGATCGTCACGCACCAGTGAGTACACCCAGTCACGTGGGTCGCGGACCACGACGATGAACCTGACGTCATTTGGATTCTGCTTGTGGATCCAGGCGGTCTGTGTGGGAAGGTTGGGGTTCAAGTTTGGCGTTTTTCAAGTCAATTTCAAGTCAATTCAATGACATAAAACAAAAGTAAACTGTTAAACCATTAAAATTGGAACTCGTCCGATTATGAGCAACAAGTCAAATAAAGAATAACACAAACGCAATATACAGCAATAAAAGCTTTAAATGTGCAAAACTAGAGATCAATTTTGATGAAAAACACATATATTTATCCCAAGTCTTTGACAAAATGACTTAGATCCAAGTCTAGTCTTTATCCAAGGTACTCAAGTCAATTCAATTCATTTGAAAACGGTGACTTAAATGCACTTAAGTCAAGTCAATGACATAAGTCATTACAAGACTGCTCAAAGGCTTAAAACACTTGCACCACTCTATTCAAACTTTTGCGTACCTTAGTGTTCCAAAATCCCCCTCTAAGGTCGAGTGCGAACTTTGTGTGGCCACTGAGCATCTTAAACTTGCGGAGGATTGCAGCGACCACCTTGGTTGCGCCCTTAAGGTTGTCAAGGAAAAGCTGAGGCTCGACCACCATCATTGAGAACCAATCGGCAAATGTACGCTGGGCCTGTATCATGATTACGCTTAAATAATTTTGTCAGATTAACACGCATTACAGTTGACACTGTAAGACGAGTGTTCAGCAAAAAGATTGGATCCTGGACTTACATCAGGGTTAAGTTTTAATGTTTTAGTCAGCTTGTGTTAACACGCATTACTTTTCTCCGTGTAAGCGTTTTTAGCAGTGTTTATATCAAAGATTGGTATCCTATTATCGCTTTAACACATTGTTTTTATCCATGTAAATCTTTTAAGCAGTGTTTAACAAAGATTTGATTTCCTACTTACATAAGTATGCTGTTATTAAATCGCTATTCACTGTCAAAGTCCACCGTGTTTGTTTATTGTTATTTTAACTTGCGCGCATCTTCGCCAATAATTTGGCCCCAAAACCAGAGGTAAAAAAGAAGGATTTTCCTACCGGAACGCATGGATCGTCACTAAGTAACGTCATAACGGTTACGTCACTAAGTTACGTCAAAACTCTTACTTCATAAAGTTACGTCATAACATACAAAACATATAACCTTAGGTTCAACGGAGTGCACAAATATGCCTCTCAAATCGTTGTTGAAATACATTCGGGGATTAGGCGAAAAGGTCCGGTAAAAAAGAACATTTTTGTGAAATTTAAACATTTTTTCACTGGTATGCAGCAAATACTTTACTGAAACGAAGTTCCTGACTGTTCTTACTTACACCACTGACCAAAACTAAATATAGAATCACATTTTTCGTTTACCTCCTTGCCAGTGGTCGGCCAGTAGCACGCGTCGTAGCTCGTGACGTCATACTCCGATGACGGCAAGGTGACGTCATCGCTGCTGACGTAAATGTAGTCGCTGGAGTTCCTGAATACGTAGCCGAGAAGGTTGGAGCCGGACCCGGGAAGAGAAGTTACGATGGCGGTTGAGGGCTCAGCAGCGAAAAACGTCTCGCTGAAAAAAACAACGCTGAAGGGTTTGTTTTAGTTTTCTCGCAACCGCCTTCTTTCCTACACGATTGCTAGCGTTTTCAAATCACACCGAATTCACAGACTTATAGTGGATGCGCCCTACAGCGCACATATATATATATATATATATATATATGTATATATATTGCCCAGACCAAAAAAAGCTAACTAACTAGCTAAACTTAACTTTCTTGCCAAATAATTACATGTATATTTAATTTATACTATGCGCGGATCTGTAATGTAGTTTGAGGTGAATAGCAAAGCCAAAAAGGCAACGTTTTCCTGTGGTCCAGAGAATTTCAGGGGGAGAGTATACGAAAATGCGATTAGGTATCCCACCCTATAAAAGAAGTAGGGGCAATTGATTTGGTCAGTGTCATGCTTGGCTTTTGGCGCAAACTTTTTCTACATATGCTTGCGAGTCCCCGATAAAATATCCTCAAATCATGAAGCCGCGCTGGATTTTCAAATTTCAGGACCAGTTGATGTCAGGCGAATCCCAATGTAGGATGTACATTTGCGTTATGCGATGCCACTACACTATAATAAATAAAGCTAAATGAAGTGCAGCGTATAGAAAAGTTGTGAACATCTAGATTTATTGAGAACAAAATTAGAAATTAGTTCGAACGAAAAAGTTGATACCTTAAGGCAGTGCTTTTCAACCCGTGAGATGGTACGCACTTGTGCGGAGGAAATTAATTGTAATGCGGATGACTAACGTCGTGCGGATGAATGTGCGGATGAAAATAGTGCATGTTATTATTTTTTATTATGTGCAATATAGTACTAAATATGATGTTGCGCCCATTTATGCGTTACAGCTAGGCCTACAGTAATATAGCCTCGTAAAGTGGTTCATTGCAGCTTAACCTACCTACTTTATATCGGTCAAGGCTTAGGCACACGGTTATAATGCACAAACCTTTCATTGTTATTTCACAAATAAAACTAAAGGTTGCAAACGTACTGTGCTTGTTTCGTGCGGATGGAAATTTCCCCCCAAATAAAGTGCGGATGGAAATTGTAAAATTTGAAAAGCACTGCCTTAAGGCTAAAGTAACTGTATTGGTTTTACATATAGTATAGTTTAAAGTCTCTTTTTAAGGAAATAGGGTTAGCCGTTTGTGTTTAATAAAAGCTCGTAATGGTACTTAGCTATTTTTGTTAATAATCTCATGCTTGTTAATTTAAAGGTATAGCGATACGTGATACAGTACTGTGCATTATCATTTTACTTGCAATGAATGTCGAACTTACATAGAGTTGGGGATTGTGCACGAACTTGTGCGATTATCCGGGAGGAAAAACTTGTAGGAGGCAACCAGCCAAACAACTCCAAGAAATATTGTCCAGCGCCACAGCAACCTGTTTATACGGCAAAAAGTGGTGAATTAAAAAGTCGATATACGTAGCCTAAGTGCAATTAAGAATGAACTAATAATAAGTAGGGCGATTATTGTTGGACGTAAAAATGAAAAATTTTGACCTATGAAATAACATTTTGACAAAATTTGACCTAGCAATATAGTTTTTTACAAAATTTTAACTTGTTGGAAATACATTGTTTTAATTTGCACATACAGTAGTTGTGTAAAGTACTGCGTTAGTGCCTGGTCGTCTGTTATTTGTTTTTCATGATATACTGACGATCGGTGGAGCGCAAATCAGTTATTTATTCGGGTTTACGCAAAACTCTTAAAAATGCTTAGTTGATATTTTTGACATATCAAAATAACAAACAACTACAAAAAAGTCTAAGAAAAACAAGACGCTGGTTATATTTGAAAATCGTCGAGCAAAGGAAAACTGTTTTCAACATTTTAGTGGGTTGGCTAATTTTTTTTTTTAATATCAAAGAAATTTTTACGCACATGTGTGAACCATAACTTCAAAGCCAAGCGAAGTTTGTGTTTTAGTTAATATTTACACATGTATAGGCTCTAGTTACAATGCCAAACCATTTTATAATTGAACGAAACTAGCCTTACCTGGCCTTGCTTAAGGCGAACTGTCGCCTTCTGGCCCAGTACAGGAAAACAAAAAGTGCCCCAAGCCCCATCAGAGACGCCCAGAGGGGGTTGAACTCAAACGGGGTCGCTGTAAGCTTGGCAATCTCGTCGTCTCCGCTTTTTGAAGATATCAGGGCTTGGGTGAGCGAGGTAAGATCGGTCCCTTCATTCGGAGCTTCACACCTGTATTGTGGTAAGCGGTAATTTGCGGAAAAGCGAAATCGGGTGGAATCGTGCAGAATTTGGGTTTTAAATATTTAAATTGTGTATAAAAAAATAAATGGTAGGCTGTAAAGTGTTTTAAAGACTTGATTACAGTGCACTGAGGTCTCAAGTAACTTGCTTGACTTGAATAAAGTCATTTAGACAAAAGACTCTACTCCAAATGACTTTTCTTGGACATACGTCATTTACACAAATGACTTGACTTACTCAGGTCATCATTTTTAAACTACGTGAGTTGACTAAAGTCATTTAACAAATGACTTGACTTGAACTTCAGGAATTTTACAAAAGACTAGACTGGGAACTCAGTCATTTCAAAATGACCGGTTGACAATACGTTTTTGTTGCAAGATTTAGGCACAAAATGCTTTCAGTCACTGGTTAAGAGAGTTAGGAAACGTAAGGTTTAAGGATATTTCGAGATATTGTAAATGTAAACTGAAAAAAAAGCTTTAAATATTAACGTAAGAAATAAAAAATACGCCCAGCTTTTTTCGCCGCAGCAATAAGAAGTCTCACCGGTCGTACGAAGCCACCGATTGTTCGCTCCTGCCGAAAACGACGTCCATGTTTGGTCCGAGCACGCGCGCAAAGGCGCCGAAGCCGAAAAAGTTAATCCTGGCTTCCAGGGAGGAAGTAAGTGAAGCGAAACTGACGCGGTACTCCTGGTCGTTGAGTGTGACCGATATCTGAGTGAGGTCTTTGCTGGCAACAGAGTCGCGGAACGAGGCGTCATTTATCGTTGTGCTGGGACCTTTACGTGTTAAAATATATGGGAATTAGGGATTTGCACTGAATATGTGATAGTGGAAATCACCTTGACCCTTGCAAGATAAATGTGGACCTTAATTCCTGATCAGTAAAAGCTGAATTGTTCTGCTGGGAATTAGGGATGCCCAAAAATCTTTGTAAATAGTCGTATTTGTCTAATTCTACAAAGGGTTATCAGGTTTGCACTATATAAAGACAAATCGTATTCGATTCTCGACAAGCTTTCGCACAACCTTGATTCATCAGGTCAAAGTAGAAATGCCGATAATGCGATCGTATCGAATCGGAACCAATACCCGATGCCAAGTGGTAGTATAAGGACGCGTTCGATACTATATTGTGGTATCGGTGCCAATCCGAATACCGAACGATCTTAACGTTTTACCCACGATTTGGAATACTTTTTTTAGTGTACGGGATAAACGAAAGAAATATAAACTTGATACTAAACAAAAAAAAGCTAGAAAAAAACTTTCATTTTCCATTTTCATTTTTTTAAGAAAAATACCACTAGATGACTGCAAGAGCAAAAACTTAAACAAAGCTTCCAAAAACACAGGATCCGGAAAAAACACCAGACATATAACTCATTTTAGGCGCGAGAGTATACACGAGGTAAAAACTATAAGTACCCGAAAACAGGTAGGCGATCCTGGTGACATCATCGCGGTTCAGTTCAAAGGTCAGGTTGACGTAGTGCGTTGTGCGGAACTTGTATTCGCTGGCGATTTCCATCTGCTGGAGTTCCGCTTTGGGGGAATAACCGCCCGGCTGAAACCACGTGACCTTGTAGGCGCCTTCTTTGAAACGAATCTGGGCTCCTGAAGAGAACATTAAATGGTGGATATTAACTCGACAAGCCAGTGAGCTATTGATTCCACATTGGATATATACTGTGATCAGCAGTGTTGTAAACAAGTCATTTTGAAATGACTTAAGTTCGAGGCAAGTCTTTTGCAAAAATAAGTTCGAGGCAAGTATTTTTGCAAAAAAAAAATAAGTTCCAGTCCAAGTCATCAAATGGCCAACACAAGCCCCAGTAAAGTCATTTAGAGCAAGTCCACTGCAAGTCGTGTCATTGACATAAAAAATAAAACGTTTAACTATTTGAATTTGTAAACTTGTCCAATTATTATGAGTAGTACCTCAACTAAAAACAACAAAACCGCAATATACAGTCAGCCATCAGATTGTTTTTTGTGCTAAAATTGAGATAAACAACCCAATTTGATAGAAAAATATTTAATGAAAACACTTAATTTAAACAAGTAATTTGACACAATACCTTAAGTCCAAATCAAGTCATTTATTCAAAATACTTAAGTCAAGCCAAATAATTTGGTTAAAAGACTTAAGTCAAGTCAAGTCAAGTCATTTAACAGTGTCATTGACTTAATTCAAGTCATTGATTTAAGTCATAGCAACACTGGTGATCAGCCGTGCTGGAGTAGAACTAAGCAACGATCACGACATACTTTGATGATGTACCGGGTGGCGTGTACATTCGCGAAGGCTACTACTAAAATCAGCTGACTTAATCAGGATTGTAGTGCAAGTAAGGTAAGGCTTATGCACGAACAAGATGCAGCATGCAAATGCAGCATGCAAATGCAGCATGCAACTGTGCTATCGTCGTTTCTCGACGTGCTCCAACTCAGTTGGTGGAGCGACTGTCCCGGTATGACCGAGATCGTAAGTTCAAACCTTAAAGCAGAGTTGTTTTTCTAGACTGGGCCTTGCTGCACTAGAATCCTGATAACACCGACTGATTTCGGTATGCTCGTCATGTTTACTATATAATGGGTGCCGTTATCGTTGGCCAGTACGACTTCAGAAGGGCTTGATCTCAGAATACACATTGTGCATATATGTACCATTTTTTGTAAAAAGCTGTATTTGTGTAATTAGAATTAGACTCTAATTCTCAATAGGGTAATCAGGTGGCAAAATATAAAGACGACTTGTATTGATTCTTGGCAAGCTTTCGCACAACCGTTCTTCATCAGGCCGAAGTAGAAAAGCACAATGATTTCTAATTTGACCTGACCTTTTGCTCAAAAGACTTTACCCTATTTATATATGTATGTTATACTTTCTCAGGATAAAGTCTTACCTTTGTATCCGAGACTCTCAAACTCCTCGAACGGCTGGTTGATGTTGTGGAAGAAGGATCCTGCCTTCCGGAGTTGGCTCCCGGGTTTGAGGAAGACGCTGTCCAGGATTAGGAGCACTTCCGGATGTAGGAGCACCATGGATCGCTGGACGCTCAAGAGTCCGAGATCACGACTGAAAACAGCAAGAGAAAAACTGTTTAAATCGCCCTTTCTTACTTAGTCTATAACTTAGTCTATAAGTGTCTAAATAAATTATTATGTTCTTTCGCACTACATATCAATAGATTTTGATACAACAAAACACTGCGCAGGTTTAGATCCTACCAAATTTTCGTCCAAGTGTGTAAACTACTAACATTATTTAGGTTAGAGTGCGAGTTAACGTTTGGGTTTGGTTAGGCCAAGTTTTATTTTAATTTATTATCCCATATTTATTTATTCTTTGCAATTTTGGTTTTGACAACTCGTTTAGTTACTGTAAAAAGTGGTAAGATTTTAAACCAGTGACCAAAATACTGTTTTACGCAATCTGCCAAATTTAAATATCCAATGGTTTTAGAATTTGTAAGTATCCATATTTTACAGGACAAGGTGGCATTGTTCAAACATTCCAAGAACACAATGCGTATTGTAAACGTCATAACTGTTAAAAGTTAGAAGTGAGATATGGACAAAATGTCGCATCCTCGAGGAAAACAGTTTAAATCACATTTTCTTACTTAGTCTAACGTGGATATATTAACTCGGATTTGTGTCAACATAAATTATTATGTTTTTTTCATTCCAAATAAATGATAGATTTGAATACCAAGTCCTAAGGTTACCCTAAGTCCTAAGGTTTTTGAATTTGTAAGTATCCAAATCTAAATTTTGCAGGACAAGGTGGCATTGTTTAAATTCCAAGAACACAATGCGTATTGTAAACGTCATAATTGTTAAAATTTAAAAGTGAGATATGGACAGAATGTCGCATCCCAAAGTGAGTTGTTTGAATAAGGCATTTTTAACGTTTTGGGACAAAAATTTGGCAAATGCCACTTGAGTTAACTAAAATTTAGTTTTATATGAAAGCTAATTAAGTAAACTGCTTCAAAAATATGAACGAATGACAGTGTTCGAATCGGCGAAGACCCAAAATAATATATAAAATTGTTTCTTTTTTATACCCCTTAGCTGTTTAATTTCACCCGAATTTTATGACACCAACATTTTTTTTGCCCCATTCACTTTATGCGATATTCTTAACGGTTGATTACATATTTAACGGTTGATTACATATTTTAACAAGTTGCAAATACCAAACAATCGCCTTTTAATCACCTGTAAGCGTCGACTGATTCCGCCCCGATATGCACCAATCCCTGCTGCTCGGTAGCGGTCACGATGCGCCCTCTAGGGACCGGAATACTGCGATAATCAAGCCACTTGAGGCACTCGCCGACCTGTCCGACCCAGGGCGCGTTGCATTTTGATTCCTGGTGGGGCCAGAAGGTCAATACGTTGTTCAGGTGCGACATCTTTACAGAGTAAAGCGCCTCGGTCACAAATTCACGCCCGTTTGGAGAAAATACAAAGGAGTTTTGATCAGGATGCTCATGCCCGGGATTAAATGACTTCCACTGCTTCACAAATGAAGGCATCATATTTTTTTCGACTATAATCGACACCGCTTCGCCGTGAATAGCTCCTGACTTCAGCGACAGAAAAGTGTTGCCAATTTTCTGCTCGCGTCCCCCACCGTAGGTAACCACCCCCCAATCGCTGAACAAATGCAGTTTGCCGCCTGAAGGTAACTTCGGCTCGCGTGCTTTAATGTCAGCGTCGTAGAAGATGAACTCTGTGTGCGTTGTGCTCCATTTCTGCGCCGCTGAACGTGCCAGTGGCCCTCGTTCCGGCTTTGAGCGTCGTATGCGGTCTGCTAGCCAGTTTCCGTAGCCGTTTCGCATCACGAACGAGTCGAGAAAGTGGAGTTGGCTCTCTGGGCCGTAGAACCAGTTGCGGTTTGAGTCGGCTATACCAACGGTGCGCTGGTAACCTGTGAAAATTATATCTTTTTTAGTTTAAAGGTTTGACTATATTTGATCTTAACGCTAGTCAATAAGTATTGTAACTAACTTATTTTGGCCCCCAGCAAATTTTAACCAAATTTAAGAAACACTTAACCACGGTGCACCTGGCTTTCAGATTAGAGGTGTGACAGTTTTTTGCCTTAATGTTGGTCAGTAATAGTATTTTAATTCACTTCTTTAAAAAGGACTTCAAAATCGTCCATGTAAATTTATTTTTCTAAATCTGTGTTTTTCAACCGATTTAAGAAACCCTTGTCCATGCTGCGCTGGTAGCTTGCATAAGTTATCTGGTTTTCAGTTTAAAGCTTAAGAAAAACTGTTTTAAAGTAATAAACGTCATACCCGGAAGCGCCGTGGCGTAATAGAACCAGAAATGCTGGCGGAACCAGGGATGGCGCCGGTGGTCGATCCCGAAGTGCCGGTGGGCCAGGAACGCGTACTGGCTCCACCCCCGGGACGAGTAGGAACCGTAGGCCACCCCCTCATCACTGGTACCGTCCACCACGAAGGCCAGAAGTAACATCCCCTTCTCGAAATGCTTGATCGCTTTTGCTTTCCATACGGTGGCTGCAAAAAATGTAGAGTGTTTGAAAAAGCAGTTGCAGGCGTTTTTCAAAGTTTCTTGACTACAAACCAGGGCTGTTGAGCAGGTTAAAAAACGGAATCCGATCCCGGCCAACAAAGTAAACTCGAGTCCGACTCTCGAGTCCTGAGTTCCGGCTATATATTGAACTATATATTATTCAACTCAAGAACTTACGTTCACATGCGCAGATCGAAACTAATAAGGTCGAAAACTGTTAATTCGAAAGTGGGATTACAAAATTGGTGGATATTTTCCAACCATGTATTGTAAATAAATGAATTATGTGACAGCCTTTGAGTGAATTGCCGAATATCGACTTGAATTTAGTTACTTAAACGGGTTAAATATTGACTGTAGAGTCGGAGCCGAGCTCGGGTTGGGACTCGGCCGGACTCGGACTCGGGTTTTTTTTTTGGCCGGAGTCGGACTCGGGTTCCATTGTTTAGCCGGAGTCGGACTCGGGTTTATTTTTTGGCTGGAGTTGGGGTTGGACTCTGGTTATTTTAAACCGACTCCGCTGCCCTGATTAGAACCATGGCTAAAAGAAATAGAGCCACAATAGTAGCCTCTTAACCTTTTACGAAAATGCAATGGCCGCAGTATAGGAAGCGTGAGAATCCCGTAAGCCAAATGAAAAACACAATCATCAACATTTCGACTTCACTTACCTTCCCCGCCTTCAGGCTCGTGTTTCTCCAGCAACATTGCTCCCAGCAGAAGTGCCAGTACATTAGTGGGCGCGTGGTTGTGGATGAACTGGCGCGTCCAACCGGCCGAATTTTTTTCCACAGCGTCGGCCAAGATGAGGCATTCGGCTCGTATCCTTTCAAGGTAATTTTCCACTTTCTCGGGCTCCAAGTCGTTGTAGAGAAAGTCGAATGCTGTTGCGAAGCCTGCGAGCGAATGACCGATCGGGACATGATCTACGTCGCGACTTGAAGCAACGAACCAGTCGGGGTAGGAAGCCATGCGGTCCATGAAGACCTTCATCTAGAAAGAATAGGCAACAGGTTGTCGTTTATGCCAGAGTTCCAGGACCAGAATAACGCAAAATAGGCACGTGTTTAGGGGGCATCAAGGGAAGGGGGCACAATAGAAATTTTTAATAGCGACATTTTCAATGGTGACTTAGTGCTTAATGGAATAATTCGAGTTGGTCAGACGACTTAGACCTCAATAGTGGCCCGGTTGAGATAACTTTTGCTTAACATCTTTAAACTCTCTATAACTTCAGTTGAAAACCGCTACGCAGTGCAAAAAGGGTGCCGACCCCTGGTTTATGCGCTGTGTACTGCTACGAATCAGTCGATCAAATTAAGGATTACGGTGCAAGCAAGTACAGGTTTGAAAACAATCTAGTCGCCCTTTCTAACATTTAATTCGTAAAAATTTAGATATAAATTAGTTTAAAAGTGCGCCTTTGTTTTTTGTATTACAATCTAAAATGTTTGTTACATCATTAGAAAGCATCGATAAGGCTTTTCAAAGTTGAACAAAATATATATCTTCACATGAAGTGTACTTAATCCTACACATATCAACACACCCAAACGGTTAAGTACACATTTGTCGGACTTAAATGGATAGAACCAGTGATTCTTAGTTGTATGTGGCGACTAAAAATTGTCTTTAAGCTCCAACTATATTTCTAAATTTACAGCGTTTTTGTGAATGTGTACGGCTATATAAATATGCCATTAAGGTAACTACTGTTTTTTTTACATGAATGGATAAAAAGTGGAACTGAATATTTAAACATCTGTGGTCTAGCCCACTATACCACAACTAAATACAGCCCGCAAACCAGATCCGGGCCGCCGGGTTAATTTATCGGGCGTTCCGGCCTGTGGCATATTTCCTTAGTGATGATGAAGTAAAAATGAAATGTTGTCGGTTTCAAATATGCAATTTACAACTAATTTTTGATGAAACTTAAAGCTGTACGACAATTTAATAAGGCTCTGTACATTTTTATGACATGGTTATTTATATTTTTCTTTTATGACATGGTTATTTATATTTTTCTTTTATGACATAGTTATTTATATATTCTTCGTTTAACGATAATTATCAAGTTAGTAAAGAAAAACAAAATCTATATAAAACTTTATTTTCGGACGGCGATTGTAAATCCTAAGAGTTATCCGGCCCACGATGTTTAGATCTTAGATCAAGTTATATTTTTTTTAAAGTTTGGTTACCCTGGTCTAGACCGTACGAAAATCCTTTAGAGACCGAAAGATTCGATGAGCATTACGAAACAACCTGCGATAAATTGTCAGCACCGGTCTAGAATCGTAACACATTGCATTTTACAGTAACGAAACGAGTTGTCAAAAAGTAAATTGCAAGGAAGAAACAAATTAGGGGTAATAAATATAATAATAATTATCCTTGACCCATTAAAATCCGAAAAAACAACAAAAAAACATCGAAATCAACCACTTCTTAAGGAATAAACTCAAGACGAAAACTCACCAGTTCCAGGGCCTTTTCGTCTTCAGGGTACAGCACACAGTACATTGCAAACGTTGCCATGTTGTTGCCGTACACCTCATTCCACCCTGACGCGAACTTCGCCGCCGATTCGGGGGGCAAATAGAGGGCGGGGTCAGAGGTCAGGGCCCTACCAGCCGTCCTTAAAATCTCTGCAATATTTTGGTGCGTAGTTGCTGCTTTTTGTCGCAAAGAGGGAACATCGTCTGCTCCGAAAAATAGCATTGGATGTATTCCTGCCTTGAGGTTGCTAAACGACTGGTGGTTTTGAGTTGCTGATAGGCTTAGACCGGAGGCTAGAGCTACACCGACTAGCAACACCGTTCTGGCAACACAGGGCATTGTAATAGCCGCGAAAACCGATTCCCAGTGTTTGTTTTGACCTCTTTTAGACTTGGGAGGTATTTTTGCCGGCCTGCAGTTTCACAATCGCAATAAAAGCATCGTCAAATTTACTTGCCGTCCGTTTTCAGTTCTCTAGTGCTACAAAATGAAGACAATTTTCACTCGAGCACAAGAGTCATCGTCCGAAGATTTTTTCGCCCTTTTCTGCTTAGATTTGTCGACTGTCACTTCATTTCAAGCTGCGCGTCTCTATCGTCTGAGCAAATACGGCGTCAAGCGTTGAAATGGGTTAAGGCTACAGCCAATTTTGTTTTCTAGTTCCTGTGAATACAGCAAAGGCTTAGTTCACCGTGCGAGTTCCAATTAGATTATTTTAGCAAACTAAATTTGTAGAGGGGAATTAGATTTAACTATCGACTAAAATTGTGCACAAGAAAAAAAAGGTTGGGAACCACTCAATTAGCGTAATGAATGAAAAATGTATGTTACTTTGTACTTTAAACTTATAAACCTCTCTTTTAAAACAGTTTAAACTTTAAACAGTCGCTGAAGCTAGTTGAACAATATGCTAACGGTATTCATATAATTCATGCATTGCTACGATGGACGCCGTTCATTTCGCTCTAATACAAAGCAACAGTTCGCTAACAAAACCTAGCCTTATCTCAGGCAAAATGGCCGAGTTTTTTTTTTAAACTTAAATTGCCAAAAGTTTCCTCAGCCATGGTCTATTGCTTGGAATGCCCAATTGACAATTGCGCCAGCTTTAAGTGACCTAACTAACCACAAGGGAACCCAGCCGTCTCAAAAGATATTCAAATAACAGCCGCGCTAAATGAACTGCTGCTGCCAATATTAGACATTCTACCAACAATAGACTTGCCAAAGTGTGGGCATAACCTCGCGTACGCTGATGAATCTGTCAACGCTGATCCTAATAACTTGAATTTGCTGCTTAGCCTTGTAATTTATCGGCATTGTTTCACTTAGTCGGTTAGGTTAAAAAAGGGATTTTCGTACAATGCTTAGCTAACAAGTAACGATTCATCTAATATCATACAAAACAAAAGGTTTCAGTAAAAACTAACTTGGTTTATTCCTTGATACAGCAGTTTTTTGCCGCTCGTCTTAACCAATCTCCCAAAACAGCACTTTAGTGGGTTTAAAATTCGAAATTCCTACATTCAGTACAGTGCCACAGAATATTGCTAAGCAGAGCAAAAAACTGGCGCTTTACGCTGTATACAAGGCTCTCTCACAAAAAACAGTCTATGGTAAATCAGGCATGACACTGCCCTGATAATGATAACGTAGACAGACAGCTTTCTACCTGAGGCTAGCTATTTCTCGCCTCCCTGCAGACTGACTTGCCGGCTTAGCCTTTTTTCAAGCAGCGTTGAAACGGTTTTATTTGCTCTCTCGCCTACTTTTCGGTCTATCTGGGATGGCGCGTTTCAATACACACACACCTATCTCTGATATGGCATTGAATGCGGCGGTTTGCCTGGTATTTTGGAGGTGTGCTGGCTTACTAAATAGTGAGGGTTTATTTGGTAGTACACGTTTAAACCTAATGACAATGGGTAAACGATTTTACTATGTCAAATATATAACATACAAATCACAGTGGATATACAAAAACAATTTTAAACTAACAAGTGAAGTTAAAATAGGTCCTAATAATGACAAATAAATGATCGGTCTGAAGGAGATAAACTTACCTGTGAATATCTATATGTGTAGGAGTGAATAAGGAAATTAAAACATCAATAAGATACGTACGTTTTTAGGTGTTATCTTTTGCACAAGTTGTAAATGCCAATCTGTTATATCAGCACTTACAAAATAAGCACTTGTAAGTTTTTCTTTTTTATACAAACCGTATGTTTACAGTTTGTCTGAGCTTAGGAGTGTTTAGCAAGGTTAAGTACGGTGAGTCAGGCTTTTTGTTTTACCTCTTGTTTTGCTTGCTTGGCAAGAAAAAATGACGTCATATCATCGACTTCCTTTACTTGCCACTGTTTGCGAACAATCAAGGATATGCGTGGGCGCCGTACGTCTAACCTCGACGTATTTTTATGTCTCTCGCTTTTGGAAACGTATCTCTAGGATCCAGCCGAGCAACTGCACAGCTTTAACGGTTTAATTGCTTGGCACTTCTCTACAATCCTACCACTTTTTTGCAGTAACGAAACGCGTTTTCAAAATAAAATTGCAATAAATACATAAATATGAAAAATAAACACAATCATAATACTTGACCCACCTGAAGCCAAACACTAACCCCAATAATGTTAGCAATATAAACCTCCGGATAAAAATGTCGTAGATTCTAGACCAGTGCCGATGGCTTTTTAAACTTGGGCCAAAATTTACTTCTATTGAATGGTATTGTTTTAAAACAGAACTTGAGTACAGTAGAGTAGATTAATAAATGTAACATTTCACTGACGTTAATGCTGCACCATCGACTGTTTTATTTAAGACCTTTGAAACGAAGTACATTTTTTTGAAATCACATAAGATTTTTATGTCCGGAGTGGTGTTAGACAGTTTTTCACCGAAAACTACCCACTGTCATTAGTTGTTTGGTTTAATAGCGATCAATTTAGTCTAATTTACCTCTATTCAATAAAGTGCAACATCAATAAAAAAAACTGTCCCTTTTAGCAAAAATATTGTTATCCAAAAACATGAATAGTTAGCGAAACTCACGCTTAACTGTCGAGTCAACAAGTTCAAACTTTAACGATATAAACTCGGGAGGCACCATCTTTAAAAAGAGCTGTAAATCTCAACGGCGGAATGCGATTTTTGTTACTTTGTTGTAACCATATAAGAAAAGGTATGTGTAAAAAATAGCAGTGTCACTTTTATTGGAAATATCGTCATTTCGTTGGGTAGACTACGTAAAAATCTCTTACAGCTCTACTAATCAATTTTATTCGAAGTGGATGTTTACTGTTACCTCGAAAACTCGTAAGCTGAAATTTTTACACATTCATTGTATTTGCTTCAGCAATCAAACAAACACACTTTAATCAAAAATATTATTATTCATGTTTTTTCCCTCAGAATCGGGTATTGGCTCCGATCTGATATTATCGGACATCCCTAGTTTAGACCCTTCTAGAAAACACAACGATAGACAACTGGAAATTTCAAAAGTAACCATCACTTTTTATTGTTTACGGTCAACCAACCAAAACTTTCGAAGGGTTAATTAATGCAGAGAATGAGACATAAATAGCATTGGAAACATTCGTTCTTATGCCGTATTGAATTGAAGTCGCCATTTTTTTCCAAATGTTACATTTCGAACGTTTTATGTAAGTTGTAGTAACGGAGGAAAAGGTTGTTTGTTAAAAAACATAGTTGTGCTTTTTAAAACAAATAACTTGAAAAAACAGTTTATGCAATTTGTCTCTTCCAAAACGCAGCGTAATCCAGTTGCCCGTTTTTTTCAAAAAACGTCAAACTTTTTATCCCAGCATTCCGTTTAAATTCGCAGGTAGCAAGAAAATAGGCTATTTCTTCGCAGCAAAAAAACACCGAACTTGCACCAAGAGTCGCTACAGTCGCAACTGCCTAATTCGGCGCAAGTCTTCGGGCATCCACTGCGGTTTAGGCACGGGTATTCCCCGGTTATCGGTGGCCAGGGCCTTGTAGAAATGCGACCATCCGCGCTCGTCCTGCTTCTTAACGTCCCACATCAGTAGGTCCTGGTTAATGTATTCGTCGTATTCGTCCACCGGTTTTACCGCCTCCTCGCGGCCGGCAGAGGGCGCTGCTAGCACCACCGGGTAGTTTGACCTTCGGGGGTCAAACTCGACCACGTGGTAGCCGGTGCGGTCTGCCTTCTCCTGATAGCTTTCCTGGTTGGTGACGCCCTTAACGAAGCACTTGAGTAGGTTGAGCATGCACATTGAGCCGAAGGTTTTGACGTACAAGTCTTTGAAGCCTGTAGAAACATAGGTTAGCCTTGAGGTTGATATTGAGTTAAAATTTGCACTCGTCTATGAATCAGCACTCGCCCGGACGAAATAACACTTGCTAAAAATGCCAGCATGCCGTTTGCCAATATCCGTCCAAAGAAATTGTTTTCGACAATTTAAGTAATTAAACCTGACGCACTATTCTGCGGGTATATATACAATACATAGTTCTCGTACGACTAGTGACGTATCCCAGGAGGGTTCGGACCCCCCCTTTTCGTAAGTGACATTAACGTTTATTGTTCGTTTTTGTCAGGGTTTAACTCATCGTCCGAAGCTGCGTGTTTTTTTTAACACGTGTTTTGCTAATGCGAAACCAAGATCAAACGCAAAACGCCTTTTTCGTTTCTTGTTTGGTCGACCAACGCAGGATAGTTTTTCTCTTCCGCTTTTTTGTTATTCGTTCGGGTTGGCTGATCAGTAAGTGTGTGTTCGACAATTAATAACAATCCATCAAGCGGTTTCTGTAATTCATGGGGCCCGCTGCCCCTTCGACAAACTATACACGACTTTTTGAGTATTTTAACTACGTAAGTGCGAATAATTTTCGCGCCTCGCGCAAGTGATCTTTCTACGTCCGGGTTTTCACGTTTTGATGCTGTCTTTTGAACTAGATCAGCGCTTCTTTACCGTTGCGCCGTGGAAAGCTGCCAAGTGCGTCGCGGACGAACGAAAAAGGTATTAAAAAACATTTTTTTTTATTTTTATTATTGGCAATGTAATAATACCTTGTAGGAAATTTAAAATAAATGCCGTTATTCCCCCTAAAAAATCGCGCTTGCTTCGCTCGCCAGGTGTGCACTCAGTTAAAAAGGTTCACAACACTGAACTAGATTAACTATTGAAGTGGTGTTTTTGCAAATGTTGCGCTAATCAAATAACACCGGGGTAAAACGATCTTCGTTTAGTATTGCAGGTGGCGAAAGACGTGCTTGTGATTTAGCGTGGTCCCGTACATGGATCTACCAAAATCAATCACATATATTTCACGGTCTTGTTTTCGTTTCTCTCCTGAAGTTAACGATTGCACACTAAGCGGTTTCGCAGCTGGCGCCTGGCAGGAGTGTGGACGACGCACGTGTTTGCTTTGCGTCTAAAGGTTCGCTTTTGCTGGACGTTAATTGGCTGTTTCTGATATTACTTATGACGTCATATATGTTACTATTTTATGACGTCATTAACGTCAGACAAAAAACAGGGAATTCCCTAAGTTGAAATTTCGGGACCCAAATAGCTTTTTATTAAACCCTGTCGTTTTTATTGGACACGCTCCTTTAAAAATAAGCCATTTATGTAGAATAGGCATGCACATCGGCCTAAGGTCTTATAATCCTACAAAAAAGAAACATAAGGCTTCAAATGAGGTTTTCATAGTTTTTAGTGTGCCCTGTCGTTAACAAGACAAACATTCCTTGATAAACCAGAGCGTAATGTTTTTAAGTTAAGAACTTTGAATCCTGTAGAAACGAAAAATAAGATATAAACAGCTATTATTTAATCTATATCAATTGATGTGCAAATCGATCGCTTGTTTTTCACCATTCGGATTCAGGCAGATTCTGTTATTCGAAAGAACATTCTGATTCTTACCGATTAGCTTGCACATGTCTGTGATAGCGCGGTGACACCGAAGTCCTTGTCCAGGCGGCTGCTTACGAATCGACATCCAAGTTCTATGATGGTTCACGTAAATATCTTCGAACACGGTACGATTTTCAAACCTGAAACAAAACAATGTTTTGAACATACAGTGTTGTTTTTCGTCGTGTACTTGGATGAATAGCAAAAAGGAATAAAAAATATCCCCTGGGCTAAATTGGCAATTACAGCAGTACAAATATTAGTCCATTTTTGTATACGGCATGCTCCAAATTCACCTATTGGGTAAATCGCAGTTGAAAAAGTTTGAAAAACACGAATTTACTGAGCGGCTAGCGTTGATTACCAATTTAAAAAAGGGAGTGGCTATTTGACCGGATCGCTCTTTTACGCTTGCACCAATACGTGATTATTTATTGATTTTGGTTGGGTTAGAGTTTGGGGCGTTTGGGTGGTGATAGTATTAGATAAACTTTCTGAGTTTTGTTAAATTTCCAAGATTTTTTTGAGTAGTTTTTTATCTGGGTAAAAAATAGCCTCAGGGAAGGTGCCTCAGGCCTGTTTGACCGGAGCGTTCTTTTACGCTTGCACCCGTTAGGGATTATATGTCGATTTGAACTACGTAGTTTACTGTCCGGGTAGGTAGCTTCTTCCATTTAAAAGAAACTTACAACTTCACGAATTGAAGTCTACTGAATGCTTTGTTTCTCGCTTTTCTGGCGGCGGCCGGCATATCAGAAGACGTCCCGTTTCCAACGCCGATCACGCCGTTGCCGTTGCCAACAGCAACCATGATGCGTTGCCCGTAGATACGGCCCTGTACGTTGTCACGGTGACCCACGCGCGCCGCTTCCATGACAACGCACTCGAAGTCGTTGAAGCTCTGGTTTTCGTTGGGTTGGGGGGGTTCGATCCTTATTCCGCCCCATCGGCCACCGGACCAAGGACGGACCGGTTCTTTAAACGCTCGTTTGAACCTTTCTCGCCTTCTGAGAGCTTTTTCCTCTTCAAGGGTAACTTCTTCTGGGGTCCTCTTCGTGATTTCCTTGGTCCTTTAGAACAGAGTTAATATTACAAATTTTAGGGAATCTGGAAATTTTCTGAAAATTTTGGCAAAAACGAAAAAAAAACTTTTGAATCTGATTTTCAAAATGGAAAGATTTTTTTACAAAATGCTACAGCTTCTGAATCTGGCCTCGAATATTTTCGGGCGAGTGCCTTTAAGAAAAATTAGTTGGTGCCGTCTGAAAGCATTTTAAAAACCAAAGGAATATATTGCGCGAATCACTAACGACACAGGCTTACTCAACTGTAGATTTAAAAACCGCACCGCACGTGGTAAAACGTCCTGCACATTTCCTAGATCGGTAAATATTCGAGGCCAGTCGTACGAGAACTATGTATTGTATATATGTTATATATTGTATATATATTATTTTTACATGGATGCTCAAAGTTTTTCAGCAAAATAAGACGTCACTAACTGCCCGCTAAAAGTTCGAGTTTATATGTGAAGGAATATAAATTTAACTTTCGTTAATAGTTTATTTGCCAGACGGGAATTTTGCTAAATTGTGTCATGGGAAATAAAAGTTGTTTGAATAACTGTCAGAGTCTCCAGTTGCACGCATCTAACGAAATATACAGTATTTTGCAGGAATATTTATCTTTGTTTTAGGGGGGCTGAGCACCCTAAGCACCAAAACACGGCAACCATGATTTCATGGTATGGCCTGTGATATTTATTCTACATCTATCTACAACTTCCAGAAACCAGCCCTTATGCTCCAAAGTTAAATTAAATAAAAACATGTATATATCTAAAAACGGAGCTAGACCGATAAACCAGATATCTTACAGAATCTGTAGTTATTCTGCTTTTACTTATATATTGAAATAGGTAAACACAGGCCAATATTTTTGTTATAATTATAATGTTTTTTTGAAGAACAAAGAAATTACCCTATTTTTTTTTAAGGTAAAGTTACTTAAGCTGAGTCACTTTTTTGTAAAGTAGGGATAGAAAATAATATTTTGCTGATTTCACGCCTAGTTTTGCTAACAGTGTTAGGCATCAAATTAATACAGAAAATAGAACATGTGATCCACAGAATGTTAACATTTGCACAGTATATATTAAATCATTACCATATACATAAAAATCAGTTATAGGTATTGACCAATTTCTAGGTTCAATCCTCACTGCAGGCTGTTTTTTTTAGCCTGCTTTGTTTGTGTTATATTTATCGACAGATTCGGTAAGTCCGCGATGGCTTTTTAGTTTATATGCATTCAGATATTAACTGACATAGCTAATTAGGAGGCAAACATTTATATAGTAATAACTTACTTCATAATTGATTGACAGATTCAGTTAATATGTGATAGCTCTGTATTGACAATTTTTTATGTAGTTATGTGCAATTATGCATTCAGATATTACTTGAAATCCCTTATAAGCTGGCCAACATTTCTGTAGTAATAACTAACTTCATAATAGATCGACAGATTCAGTTGGTATGCGATCGCTTTGTATTGGCAATTTTTTGTAGTTACAGGCATTCGAATATTACTCGACATCCCTAATTAGGAGGGCAACATTTTTATAGCTGTTACTTACCTCATTGAGGTGTTTAGTCCAGGCCAGAGCAGTTGTGCAGGGCCTTCACCCAGTCTTTTTCCCTTGCCCAAGTCCAATTTTTTCCTGTTCTGGCCTCTTTTGCCTCGTCCAGTTCGGCGTTTTGCGGGTGCAACCGAATTCCACAGAGATGTGCCTTGAAAAGTAATTTGTTTCTTAATTCACAAGATGCTTAGGCACACTATGCATGGTTCTCTCATGTAGCTTGATAATGAATCTCTAAGCCAAAAAGTCAAACTGATAATCATACCAGTGCATATCAAAATGTCTTTTCAAGATGATGTCGGGTTTGAGATTTATATATTATTAATTCACAATACTGTATCTTTAATTAAATCAGAAATTGTTCATAGGCTAACTCCTCAGCGTTCTATGTTTTTTTTTCAGGTTTAGGGCAACTGACAATGTTAGTATTGGTTCCACTAAATTATACCTAATAATAGCTGCTTTATTAACTGTTTGATAGTGACAGCAAAAACAAAACATTTCTTAGCAAAGAACATACCAAATTACGGCACTACAGACTGCTATATTTTGTGCGGTTTTGTAATAAACGTGTGGTTTTGTAATAAACAAAGAATCAGAAATCCCTAGTGCATCTTTATCACAGTGGTTTTAGTGATAAAAAAATTAGCAATTCAATCAGTTAGTATTGTTTTAACAAGAAAAACTGGTCTTATTGCTATTAAGTGCTTATAGCAAATTATACAGAAAATACAGAAAAAGTAAATTTGCTAGAGGAACTGTACCGGGTCTTTTGGTTGCAAAGCTGTATCGGAAACGCACTGCTTGGACAGTCGGAGTGAACGCCGAAACAACAGACCGGATTGATGGAGTTTGCAACATGATTAGTTCATCATTTAAACATTCCTACATGCACCTACCCAATTGTATAATGAAAATAAGCCATTACCAACACAAACTTACATACTTTTTTTCAAGGTTTGGCTTTGGTAAAGGCTAAACGCCTCTTACAAACACTAGCCGCTAATTTACTGATGTAGTTACAGAAGTAGTCTATATTTTTTAAAATTCAGTCCCTGAAAATACCTTAAAAACATTAACTACACACACAAAAAAACAGATTAAATGCAGAAAAAATGCAGCTAATCAGCATTTCATGGCACTTACGCAGATATCTCAGGTGTGCAGCGCCAATTTTGAGGCATGCAAGTGTGCAATAATGTTTTATTGCACACCTTAGGTTAGAAATCCTCCCACGATTTAGCTTATTTCAAAATTTAAGTACGCAATATACCAATTCAGGTGTGAACAGTCAAATATCTTGTAAAAATAGTTGGATGTGCACCTGCCAAAGAAAACAGACTGGTATAGCAGGGCACACCCAAGATTATAAGTTATGATACAATTACAATCTTCGGATGTGCGTAACACCTTGATTACACACATGAAATCCGGCGTGCACACCTTAAATCTAAACAAACAGTAGCATGTGTGAAGAGCCAACTGTGATTGATTATTTGTAGCAGTCAAATATTCGAATGTAGGGATCCTCTTTTTACCGGATTTTTTCACTCCCGAGAAACGGGATTGAAAAATTCCCGCAAATCCCAACAATAATATTTATCTTTTCATGTTGGTGTTTTTTAAAATGCAAAATCGATCACAGGCGTAAGAGATTATGACATCAGTAAATATGTAGATTTTCGCCCCTTTCCTTTCTGTAAAAACAACGGGTGCTTTGTGCAGTGACCTCTGTTTATGATTCAGATACATTTGCATCAAAAAATACACCAATTCTATCGCTTTCCACTTTTAGCCTCTTTACTGTGCTGGGCTACGGGCACATTTTTATTCCAAAATAAATTTAATGAAGTTTTTCTGCTGGTAAGTGCAAATAAAGCAACCAAGACAACGACTTTAATAGGTTTGGTACCTATTAAACGTAGTTATAAAAAACAATTTCGAGATTTGGATTGATGGAGTTTGCAACATGATTGGATCGTTATTTCGCAGGAAATCCCGGGAATTTCCCGTCGAAACATTTTTGGAGAGAAACGCTTTTCGAATGCCTGCCAAAATCCCGGATATTTTTATTAACAATTCAGCAACATCCCGAAATATAAAGCAAAATGGGAGTGGTTTTAAGCAAGCACTCAATGCCAAGATCTTTGGCGAAAAATTACCGGAATGGGCAAGAAACGCATATTGTGTGAGGTAAATGTTTTGGTTCATCTGGTGTTCTTAAGCCAAAGTCTAAATAACATATCCAGCGAAAGCGTTTTTTAGGCAATTTGTTTGTTCTCTCCTAAGTTTCCGTAAATTTGAACATATTTAATACAACATGTGTCCTAAACTCCCAATAAATTTTAATAGCCATGTAAGTTTAATTAAAAAAATTAGTGACCAACACATTATGTTATTATAATAACATGTTGTTGTGTTAGTAAATTTTCTACATAGAAAATAGTCAACCCACGCTTATCATACTTTGATTATCTTCCATTCTTTAAATAAACTTACTTTTGACTCAAATTTGTTTTGCACGTGAGTTATTCTTTACAGAAATCAACCGATCCATGACGAGTTTTCTTTTATTTAAATTTAGTGTACGTAAAAATACAGTTCATTTCATGTTTTTTGTTGTTTATTTATGGCGATAGCAAGTTTATTTTCTGATATTTTTTATAAAGCTACACAAACACAAATAGAAAAATTAAACCGGCATTTTTTTTGATTTTTTGGATACGGTTGAGTAATTACACGCTTGTTAAAAAAACAAGTAAACAAACTTTTAATATTACAACTTTACGCTGGTTTGTCGAAATACTTCGCCGATCGCTGTCGCGCATGACTCAGCATAAAATACATTGTTTATCATTTGTTAACGAGTAACATACATCAAAGAGACTTAAACGGTTTAAATCTCTTTGCATACATTAATATGATTAACGTATTTCATAACTTAAAATTCAATATTATTGTCGTTGTTTTATCTCGAAGTGCTTTGTTTTACTGTGGTCAGTTGTTTTTTAAATGTATCTCTTAAAATAGTAATCGTTAATTAAAATTAAATATATTATTTAATCTTAGCTATTAAAACTATAGTGTAAACAATAATGTGGTTTGTGGCTACAAAATAAAGTTGTAGAAAATATTAAGAATTTGTGGTTTTGAAACTCATTGAATTTTTTTTAGAAAAAAAGGAAATTATAGTTTGTTTATTTTTTTGCTCTTGTCTAGAATCGTACATTTTCGTCCGGTGGTTTGTATTAATATTACTAACATTATTTTATCTTACTAATATTATTTGTATTATGGGTCCGGTATTATTATTATATTTATTTATTTCTGACAATTTAACTTTCCACAAATTGTTTTTTTACTGTAAAAAAAAGTGGTTGGATTCTAGACGAGCGCTCTCTAAACTTAATTTATTCTACTTACAGAGTTTGCAGAAATTCAATTTAACCCTAAATTGTTCCTGTTAAAAGCAATCAATCAAATTTCAAGTTTTACATTTAATAAAGTTATTCTAAATCTTTGATTGATACAACTTTGATTTTTAATAACAGAATTTTAAATCAAATACAAACAAATAAAATAAAGTAACACAAGTTAAGTAAGAAATTAAGCAATTCTTTACATAATTTTACACTTTTTAATTTCTGCTTTTGATTTGCATATTCTCAAATTGTTTTCAGTTTTTTCAATATATTTCTTCTTTACTTCTTCGCTTGGATAATCCTCGACTTTCTTTGTTGCTTCCAGAGCTCGCTCGCAATATTTCACCGCATCAGTGAACCGCGAGGTTTTCCAACACACAAAACCGAGGTTGTTTAAACAAGTTGCGTAAACCCGATGCTTGGAAGCTTCGCGGCCGAAAGTTTTTTCGAGTGAAGAAATTGCTTTCTTCAAAGTTCGCTCTTGACTTTCCAGATCGTCGATTAAATATTCGCTCCATCCGATGTGATGCAAACACCGAGCCAAGATTAAAACCCGAAACTTTTCGCCGATGTTTTGCTTCTGTTCGATCTTCAGCTGCAGGTCACGCATCAGTGGCAGGACGTGATCGCGCACAATGGGCTTCATTGTGACGTCACTTTCAATCATCTTTATGTTTGTCAATATCAACTCCCAAGCACAAAACTCAATTCCCTCAACTGCTTTCTTCGGATCCTCGTCATTTGCGGAAATAATTGAAGATATTTGCAAAAATAAAACCGATTCCAAAGATTTCTTCTCTTCTCTCAGTTTGATTCCAAGTTCTCGAAATTCTTCCGCTGTTCGTTCCACTTGACCTTGGAGGAGCTGATGAAGGTCACCTGCGACTCGATTCGCTTCTTCATACTTTTTTTCTCGCACCAAGGTCACATATTGTTGGACAAGGTCATGAGCAGATTCATCTCCATCTGATTTTCAGTAAAATGACAAAATGATTTATTTTTCCAAATTAACTGATTGTTTTTGAAAAAACATAAGGATTTACCTTAAAAATATATATATAATAATGATATACATTTTTAAACATTGAACTGTAAAGAATAAAACCTTATCTTGTGATCTTATTAATTTGGATCATAATATCCTAAAAATTGAATAAAAAAAATTCTACCATCCAAGAAGTTATTTTTGCACTAAAAACCACGACATTTTTTATTAATTTAAGAAAATCTGAAACATACCTAATTTTCTTCACTTTAAAGGGTAGCAATATTTATTGAAACGATTTCGTGAAGTTGAAAAATATTGCTCACCCACATATTTGAACCAAACGCCATTTTTAAAGCAACACTTTTTTTTTAAATTATTTTGGTGCTAACGTACACTAATCTAAATGATGCAATTTAAGGTTTAATATAAATATACACATATATATTTACCTAACAATGAAACTCGAAACTATATTTGCTTTTTTTCGGCAAACAGTTAGAGTTTCAAATCAACCATCTGAAAATTATAAAAATACTTTTCCATGATAGATAAATCTCACCTTCCAGAAATGAGTGCAATGCAGTTGAAGTTGAGGCGGCATCATCAATCGCAGTGTTACTTTGTGCCACAAGCAGAGGAGATGAACTAGATGTGACGTCATCGGTTGAAGAGGATGGAAAAATAGAACCACCAGTTGCTGATGATAAAATAAGTATTATGATTGTTGGCTTGATAAAATGAAAAACTAGTTTAAAACTCTGTGGTGCACAGGTTACAAAAAATCAATGTACTGCTTAATATACCTCACCTTGCAGAAATGAGTGTAATGCAGTTGAAGTTGATGGCTCATCTTGAAGCACAGAAGTAACTGATTTCTGTGACGATGAAGTTGAGGCGGCATCATCAATCGCAGTGCTACTTTGTGCCACAAGCGGAGGAGATGAACTAGATGTGATGTCATCGGTTGAAGAGGATGGAAAAATAGAACCACCAGTTGCTGATGATAAAATAAGTAATATGATTGTTGGCTTGATAAAATGAAAAACTAGTTTAAAACTCTGTGGTGCACAGGTTACAAAAAATCAATGTACTGCTTAATATATCTCACCTTGCAGAAATGAGTGTAATGCAGTTGAAGTTGATGGCTCATCTTGAAGCACAGAAGTAACTGATTTCTGTGACGATGAAGTTGAGGCGCCATCATCAATCGCAGTGCTACTTTGTGCCACAAGCGGAGGAGATGAACTAGATGTGATGTCATCGGTTGAAGAGGATGGAAAAATAGAACTATCAGTTGCTGGAGATAAAATAAGTAATATGATTGTTGGCTTGATAAAATGAAAAACTAGTTTCGTATAATAAAATGGTGTTTATTTATTTGCAAAAATGTTGATAACTATATTCACATTTAAAAATATCATAACCTGTAAAAAACTGAAACTGCAAGAGTGAGCAAATCAATTTGGTTTGACATTTCTAAAACTATATATGGAAAATAAATAAAATTTGACCCTATGACGTTTTTCTGACAAAAACCAACACTAATTTTATTTTTGAATCTTGTTTTACTACAATACTATAATTTTTTTCCTGAAGTGACCTTATTTTGTAGATTTATTGTCCTGATACATATAGTTCAACAAATCTTGCCATAGGACAACCTCAGTAACCCCAGTATAACTAATGGTTGAAATCAGTGATATGTTACCCTTTGACAATCAAACACACGGACCGAGAATTATAAAATGCCCCCTTTTTTAACCAGCAACCAGGATTTTGATTACATGATTCTTTACTGAGACCACAACTGGTCTAGTCATAATTAAAAACAATCACAAAGGATTATACCAGTGGTTCCCAACCTTTTTTGCTACATTCCTCCCTTTGCTCATTTTTGAACTATTCATTCCTCCCCATAAGACGAAAAACAAATATAACGCAAAAAATTGTGGCAATTTGAAATATCAATTTATTTCACATTACAACTCAATGGGAAATTTGCTCTTGTTTGCGCCCTAAAAGTAGTTGTACACCCGGCAACGCAAGTCATCCTCAACACCAGGTTTATATTTGGTTTGCTCTTAATCTGTTCCAAATGTGAACCGACTCTAAATTATAATGGACGGTGTTCATCTTGGTTATATTGTAGTTTAGTTTTATAAAGTATAACTAACTATTTACCATATAATGTGCTTATTCGGTAAGAATTAGAATTTGTACCAACAGTCTAAATCAGTGGTTCTCAACCTTTTTTTAGCTTACGAACCGGTAAAATTTCAAAAAAAGTTTTGCGGACCGATGGACCTTCAAAAATCAAAATCAACTCAAAATGTAATTACGACAAAAGTATATGCAACTTAAAGCAAAAAAAAGTCGGTCTTTTTGATATCACAGGCGTTTTACGTACAACACTTGCACCATTGTGACAAACAACAAAGTCCTAAGTAGACTATTAACGTTATGTTGCGTCACAAAGCAGCAAATTACGGAACTGTCGAAGTTCTACATTTAATGGACAAGCTTTTAACATCTTATATAAAATTGTATTGTGTATATTTGGCGGACCGGCGGGAAGTTGATGCGGACCGACGGTTGAGAACCACTGGTCTAAATGCGTCTACAATTGTATGACAATAGGCTTAAATCTACCAGGTTATTTTAAGGGCAACATGTTAATTTTGTGATTTAAAGGTGCTCCATAGATAGCTAACCTACAATGAGGAATTTATAAACTCAAACTGTTGATTGATTTCGATTGCTCATGTGAGTCATCGTGAATAATGTGAAAACCACTGATTACACCAAAAAATGTAATTTAAATAGGTCAATTATTGTCCCGTTTTCATTCCTAATAAGGATATGTGAAACAGAAAAAGATAGTTGAAAAAACACTGGCCTAGCCCATGAGGCAAATAAATATTGACATGCCTATATTTTACATGATAGGAAGTTATCTGTGGCCAACATAATGGACATCCCTATCGTATATACAAAAATATTCTAAACACATTTCCAACATAATTTTTTTTTACTGTATTTATGAAATTCCTCCCCTGAACTCATAAAATTCCTCCCTAGGGAGGAATTCCTCCCCGGTTGGGAACCACTCGATTATACGATTATACAGGGTTGCTAAGTAGACTTAAAAGAATGCTTTAGGACATTGGTAGTATTAAATTTACAATTTTTTATATTATACTTTAGGTTCCCGTTGACTATTGTAACCTGACATGAATGTTATTTGAAGTTTGCATATATTTCTATTTAGAGCCAGTGTACCATGAACAACTAAAGTCGCTTTTGTAGCTAACAGGCTTTCCCAAGCTGGGCTAAACTTACAATGACAATTGAAATCGCACAAAGCGCAAAGTTTTTTTGAAACTCCTCAGTTAAACTTATAGAACTGATAGTTTGCCAACTGCGTAAAAGGAATGCCCAATTGTATTTCTCACCTTGCTGTAATGAAAGAAATGCCACCGAATCTAATGCCTCAGAAGTGACTGCTTTCTGTGACGATGAAGTTGAGGCGCCATCATTAATCGCAGTGCTACTTTGTGCCACAAACGGAGGAGATGAACTAGATGTGATGTCATCGGTTGATAAAATAGAACCTTCGGTTGCTGGAAATCAGTAACACAATTGTTAGCTTTTATAAAATGAAACTAGTTTCGTATAATAAAATGGTGTTTATTTGTTTGCAAATGTTGATAACTATATACACATGTAAAAAAAAAATGATAATCTGTAAAAACTGAAACTACTTGATTGGGCAAATCAATTTGGTTTAGCATTTCTAAAAATATATATGGAAAATAAATAAAATTTGACCCTATGAGGTTTTTCTGACAAAAACCAACACTAATTTTATTTTTAAATCTTGTTTACTACAGGCATTTCCACTTTATTCTATTTTTTTTATAATAGAGGAAACTTAAAAAAACAATTTATGTATTAATTTTTGAATTTTTTGGAACTCAAAAACAAAAAAAAAAACTTTGTAACTTCAAAGTAGATAAATTTGTACTAAAAATCAATGTTTATTAGGTAGGGAAATCTGTTTTTTTTACTTTATTTACTTCATTTGAAAAACGAGAATTATTCAAAATGCCAGAAAGTATTAAGATTTCTAAATTACATAAAGTGTTTAACCATTCCTATCATTAACAAATCTGTTAAACATTTTCAAGTGATTTCTTGGTTTGGTTAGAAAATCAGTTTAACTGGGAAATTCAATTTAAAAATGCAGTTGGGTTATCTAATCTTGTTTGGTGGATATATTTACCTTACCTAAAGTGATTATTTTGCAAACAAAATCTCTTGTTAAATATAACTAGTGATTAAGTGGTTTGTATAAATTCGTCAGAAAGCTGCTTGTCAGATTATTCATGTTGCGGTCCTTCACCATGTCGCAGGCAATATATACAACATATTTTCACTCTGTGGTCCACAGGTTGCACAAAATCAATGTACTATTACTCGTTATGTGATCCACATTTTCAAACTATAATTTTTTCCTGAAGTGACCTTATTTTGTAGATTTATTATCCTGATACACATATAGCACATATAAATCTAGTCGTACGAAAACCCTAACAACCACAGTATAACTAATCATTCAAATCAGTAATACGTTACCTTTTGACAATCCAACACATGGATGAGACACATATAAAAATGCCCCTTTTTAACCGGCAACCAGAATTTTGATTGCATGATTACCAAAATTGGGAACGTCATTAATGAACAACAATCACAAAGGATTATACGATTATACAGGGTTGCTTGGTAGACTCAAAAGAGTGCTTTAGGACATTAGCAGTATTAAATTTGGACATTTGAGGTTGACTATTTTTTATATTGTCGGATGCAGCCACAACGAAAGAATGCTTATTGCAAATAAACAAACGACAATCAGTACTTACAGGTAGGCCTACAGTACTTACGATATACGTATAATAATAACCTCCGTAGCGTTCGTACGCGATCTGGACCCCAAAAGTGAACAGTAGGACTGCTGAATTAACGATTTACAACATTTCTTATATAGCCTACATCGGACAGATGTTAGTAATTTCTAATTCGTTAGAAAACGAGATACATAACACGAATTAGGAAATCGGTCATTCGAACAACGAATTTACAACACGCGACGGGAAATTAAAATGACAGCATGAGCGATTCAGCCGGCAAGCTGTTTACAGGCGGCCAGAGTTGACGGGGTCACAGAGTTCCAAAGTCCAATCCGCTACAATTCACTCTCCCTGCCTTTAAGACAAGAGGTCTGGAGAAACTTCATCTTCGTGGTATTCCTCCAGGATGTCAAACATTGTACATTGGATGATAATGTCCTCCTTGTCGATCGGCTCTTTGTAGCACAAGTCAGGAGCGGTGGCGGACCGTCAAGCCATGAGTGGCTGTTGTTTGGCGATGAAAAGCTCGCTTCGTACAAAGCGGGTTGGTAAACGAGATGCTGAACTGCTCCTTAGTGTTCAAGGATCCCTCCGTTATCGAGCAGATTCGTTGTAGCTGAACGATCTGTCTAAAAATACTTACCTAGGCGTTTAACAACATGCGAATGCACAAAAATGTAGCCTACAATGCAGAAATAAAGCCGTAAAAATTGTATTTTGATGTCAAAAGGCAAAACCGTTAGTCAAACGTCTAGAATCTATCGTTCTAGAATACCGAAATCAAGGAAGTAAAAGGTGCTATTCTCTGAAACGCAAAAACAAATTAAACGCCTTGTCCATTTTTAAAGTAATCCCTAAATGACAGACATTTTAACCTTGGCGTAAAGGTTAAACTAAAAAGTTACACTATACAAGCTTGTAACTTAAATGGACATGTGACGGTACCTCAGCCGTCTGAAACAAAGGTGTGATATCTCTGATCAAACACCGTAAACCATAAAGGACCAGACGGCACGTTAGCCGCTAACGGAAATGGCACTTTAGAAGGCGCAACTTCTGTAAGTGTGAGAGATAAATTTATCTGTTTATAGGCTTAAAGAATAGTTTACGAGAGAAGAATATTGTCTTACATAAAGTTTCAACTTTAACTTAACAAAAAGAGACGTAATTTTGCAAATTGACCGAACAGCTATGCCGTAAATTTAGTTTAGCTCAAACGCGGTTTTAAATCTGCATTGCACGACCGATATAGCAACATTAAAACGTGCTCCTAATCAGCAACAACATATACTTACAATGGCGGCGGCTTAAAGAGAAAAACACGGGCGTGTTGCGTAAAATATAAACAAAGCATGTTTAATATTTGACAATGCATAGCGCGCACAAAAATTACGAATAAACTACAGCTGCCATCCTATGTAATGAGCCTATGGATATAATACAATTTAAGTGGTGTAAGGCCCATCCCTGCGTTAACAAAAACTAAAGTTATAAGCGCTAAAAATTACCCAAAAAAACATTAACTAGACGTCTATCATGAAAACTAGCAAGAGGCTGAGAATAAGGGGAAAAGAAGGTTAGTCGAAGGTTAGGATAGTAAGAGGCCGTAGATAGATAAGGTTAAGTAAAGTTGTGAAAGCTTACTAGGTTATCATCAAGTGTAAACGTCGTAAGAAGGTGCGGCTTTCATCGCAACAGATGCGTAAGTTTGCTCGCAAGCAGATAAGTCGGGCGGACGTTTCCAAGCATCGCAAAACTCAGCAACATCAAATGGTCGGCAAGAAATCCTGTCTGATAAGATTAGGTAAAGATAAAGTTGAAAAAGATAGGTTAAAAGTACCTTTCGAATAGAGTCTGGCTTTAAATAGCATGTCGTCATAGATGTTACGAACGTCGTAGGTGCAGTAAACTCGCTTTGTTGACGAGGCGTCGCTTCTGCAGTTGAAAGTTCGCTGTTGGATGTAACTGCTACAGGCTGAAAAGATTTTACCGGAACATTTAAAGGTTTTGCCGTGTTGCAAAACGACGATGGAGCGGCTTCGAAAGTTGAATGCGGTTGGACGTTGACCATCTGCGGTTGGGCTAAAAGATCAGCTGCAGGTTGAGAAACAGAATCTGTATTCGAGATTGGCACTGTAACCGGTGAAACAACTGGACCCGATGGCACAGGAACATCATTTCTTTTTGTAAATTTCTTTTTAGAGAAAGGAGAAATAGGTTTAGAAAAAGAGCATATTTTCCTGTGACGTAACTTAGAAATTGAAAAGTTCGAATTAATTCCCTTTGGTTTCGGAAAAACATTACCTTCCCTTATATTACATAGCATGGCAGCTATACGCGTTGAAGTTTTGACGTTGTAAGCTTTAAATTTGCTTGAATCCTTTGAAAACAAAGCAGAAAAGATATTCTTCGACATAACGATTCAAAAAAATAACACACGGTAAATAAGACTAAAAATAGGTGCAAAAGCGTAGGTTACAAAATAGATTAAATTCAAAACAAAAGGTTAATATAAACTATTTCAGAATAGTTAGTCAGAAGGTATTATGCGTGTTCAATATCACGTCGCAAAAGGTGAACCAAATTGCGGGGAGCAGCCACAATGAAAGAATGTTTATATCAGTACTTACAGGTACAGTACTTACGATATACGTATAATAATTACCTCCGTAACGTACGCGATCTGGACTCCACAATTGAACAGTAGGGCTGCTGAATTAACGATTTACAACATTTCTTATATAGCCTACATCGGACAGATGTGAGTAATTACTAATTCGTTAGAAAACGCGACACATAACACGACTCAGGAAATCGGCCATTCGAACAACGAAATTACAACACGCGACGGGAAATTAAAATGACAGCATGAGCGATTCTGCCGGCAAGCTGTTTACAGGCGGTCAGAGTTGACGGGGTCACAGAGTTCCAAAGTCCAATCCGCTACAATATTATACTTAAGTTCCTGTTAACTATTGTAACCACACATAAATGTCATTTGAAGTTTGCATATATTTCTATTTAGAGCTAAGGTACCATGAACTACTTAAGTTGCTTTTGTAATTAACAGGCTTTCCCAAGGTAGGCTGAACTTACAAATGACAACTGAAAAATATTTTTTGCAACTCCTCAGTTAAACTTAAAAAAATCATAGTTTGCCAACTGCGTAAAAGGATCGCCCACAAATTATTGTGGTCTGGTGGTTAACAACTACTGATATCAATGCAATCTAAGGTTTGACATAAATAGATACGTATTTAATCAATAATAGCAATCTAAACAATGTATGCTTCTTAGTTATTGTATGGAATTCAAGTCACATCATCCGCAAATTATAAAAAAAACTGTTATACATTAAAGCAAAATATCTTTCTTGTAAATGGTGACGTCATTGCAAGCTACATTTAGTTCGTAAAAATGCAGGTGTTTGTACTTCCGTCCGTCTGTAGTTGTGTGTGTATAGCAGTGTTTACTGTTTTTAACCTAACGAACCTGGAGACCTCCTAAAACTTGCGGCTAACCTGGCGAGTAAAGCAAACTGTAATTCTATCGTTAGACTAGTGGTTCACTTAAACTACTTGCAAGTTTGTATTTTATCGTATTTCTTCTCACCTTGCTGTAATGAAATCACTGCCATTGAAGCTGACCCGGAAGTAACTGCTTTCTGTGCAACAGACGATGAAGTTGAGGCACCATTATCGATCGCAATGCTACTTTGTGTCACAAGCGGAGGAGACAAACTAGATGTGGTATCATTAGTCGAAAAAATAGAACCATCAGTTGCTGGAGATAAAATTATTAAAATTAAGACCAAGTTTTGTATATCATTTTAGGCTACTTTTAAATGTAGTATAATATGGTGTTTATTTGTTTGCAAAAGTGTGAATAACTATACACACATTGACTGGTCCTCTACAATCCTAAACATTATACACATTATTCCATAGAAGTAATTACTGAGATCAGTGAGCCTATTAATTGTTTCCATACACATCGAATAATGTTGCTTTTGTATGTTCTTCTTTTACCATATGTAAATATATTGGCAATCAAATTAAGCACTAGTTTCAAACTTCATAGCACACAATACAATACCTGAAGCAAAGTTTCTCACAAAGTTTGATAACTTTGTCTGAGATGAAGGAGGTCTTTGCTTCTGCTTTAGAAGAAGGGTAGCAATTTTTTTATTCTCTGCTTTCACCAGGTTTTCATCAATGGGTATGTCCAGCATTTCCTTGGCTAAACAGTCAAAGGTGTCAGTAAAAAGTTTTTTAGTAAGATTTTGAATTTTCTGACAAAATTGTATCCAATGTCCCATATTATTTTTTATTTTGCTTTTATAAAAGCTTTATGGTTATGTTTTCTGTGATTGCTTTTAAGAGCTTTATTCAATTTAAACATTTTTGTCCTTCTGGTTTTTTAACATAAGAATGTAGAACTTTCACTGCATATAGTTAGGTTACAAGTGTATTTTCTTGTTACACATTTACACACATACAGACAACCTACAAATAAACCTTGTTTTTTCAAATATTTAAACAATAACTTTAATAGGGCCAAAATTTGCACAGGTCACAAAACTTTTTGTGTGTCATCTTTATCAAAGACATTCCCTTGCACAGTTTTGTTTGCTGGGTGCAATTTCAGACACTGTATTTTATGAATTCATTGTTTTGTTTTGTCTTCTGGATTTAGCAGTTCCAATTGAAACATATTTGAACATTTTTTATAGGATACATGTATATGTTGACACATGTTTTCTCTATTACAAAAGCTTGTATAAATATTGAAGTAACATTAAAATTACTAATTTTTTTGTTATTATCTAACGTTAAAAAAATTTCATGTAATGTTCTTTAAATATTCTAGTGCAGTGCTTTTCAACCTTTAAAAGAACCGTTCACCCATTTTAATTTTCGGAAAATTTTCCGCCAGAAACAAACACACAGTAAGTTTGCAACCATTAGTTTTTCCTATTTGTGAAATACAATGAAAGGGATGCTGGTCTAGAATTTTACCACCTTTTTTACAGTAACAAATCGACTTGTCAAAAATTCAATCTGCAAGGAAAAAATAAATATGGGAGAATAAATATAAATATAGCAATAATACTTGACCTAACCTTAATCCAAACAATATGCGTTGTACAGTTAGTTGTGTGGTCATGAAAAAGCGACATAAAAAGGATTGTTAATGAGCTATATGGCACGTTCACAAAATCCAAAAATGCATTTTTATAGCAAAATCTCACTCCTAGTACTTACAATATTTAAAAAAATGAGCTAAAATACCATGTTTTTTTGTTTTTTCAAGCATGAATGGTTTAGCTAATTGCCATCGTTTATACAAATAAAAAAATTGCCGTAAATACGACAACTAACAATTACTTGTGATATTATAACATTAAACTGTAGTGGAGGCTAGCATTCACACAATGATATAGCCTGGTGTGACGAAGCAAAAGTCAGCTCACCAACGGACACAGATGCAGTTATGCGCATTTTTACTACACAGCTTAAGGCCAATTTATCTTTAGAGTTTTGCTGAAAACCAACGTTTGCAAAGAAGCAGTTTGGTCAATTATGAATGATTTGCTTGATTAAATAAACAAATGTCTTTCATATTTTTTGTAAAAAAACACTTTTAATATTAGAAAAAAATTAGTTACGAAACTTTGGCACAGGATTAAGTTATAAGATAAAAATTGGCATGCCAGCATGTTTGAGTTAGACACCACTGTTCTATTTTATACTTTTTAGGTGTCCGTGGTTCGTATTTTTCATTTTGCCAATATTTATTTTTATATAAGTTTTTCTATTACGTAACTATAGAAAGTGTTGTGTAGGGCCTGGTCAAAAAGGGGGCCAGAAATACATTATAATAAATACAAAGTGTGACTTCTTTTAAAATGCTTTAAATATCCTTTTTTGACAAACTGGTAAGAATATAGAAATGTGCAATAATGGTATACAAGTGTAATTTAATGGTATACAACAAGTGTAATAACTCTTATATGGGAGCAACTCTTGGCAGCAAAACAAGCTTAAAGTTTGCATTGAAAACAGTGTAACAAGTTTTTTTTACTGAGCATTTGTTGTTTTTTTGATACCAGTCCGCGACAAAATTTCAGTTTCTGGTCCGCATTGAAAAAAGGTTGCCGACCCCTGCTGTAACGCATTGAGTGGACGCACCAGCTTATTTGATAACTGTTTTACACATAAAGAAAAATAATAACATGCACCATTTTTATCCGCATGACATTTGTCTTTCCACATTAGAATTATTTATTAAGTGCATACTATCCCACGGGTTAAAAAGCACTGCTCTAGTTTTTGTTTAATACATTTTATTGATCTTTAACTTTCTATACTTTGTCTAACCAATTTAAGTGGTGCAAGCTATTCTAAATGTTTTAATTATTTATACCATTGAGAGCAGTTGGTCTTTCTGCAGGATCTTCTTTCCAACAACATTTCATCAGGTCAATTAAAACTGAGGCAATTTTCTTATCACCATCGGTTGTCAAAGATGCTTCCACGGCTTCAACTTTGTCCAACTCTGGTCTTTCACCACTCAAAATAACAGCAATGAGAATTTCTGGTCGACATGTTGCTCCTTCATAAACCCTTCTTCTGGTGACCAGTTCATACAAAACCATTCCAACACTGTTTAAAAGTTAACAATACAAATCATTTACAAAAAGGGTTAAAATACAAGTATATCTGTCTAGTTGAGATATATATTGATATCGCCTATTAGTGCAAGGCAATGTCTAATGAGATATTGTATCATTAATAAAAATATACCAGTAGTTTTGCAATTTGTTGAATTTTCGTTAAATTACTGCGAACCTGAACATGTCCGAAAAAGTTCCTGCTTCTTTTCCCTTCAGTACTTCAGGAGCTGCATAGTATAATGTATGTTGCTTAGTTGGAGTTATATCCAACGTTGTGGAAATTATGTTGGTGGCTTTGATAATATTTACAGACCCAAAATCAGCCAGTTTAACATTCAAGTCCACATCAAGTAAAATATTGTCTGGCTTAATATCCCCATGGTAAAACTTTCTACCACCTGGATAGTTGTGAAGGTAACAAAGAGCTGACATAATCTGCTGTGCAATTAATAGTCTGGAAGACCAAGGCACTTCTACAGATTTCAGTAATTCATCCAAATTTCCACATTTTACATACTCAAGGATAATTGCAATGTGGTTGTCATTCCACTGTGAAAAGCCAAGAACTTTTACAATGTTTTTATGTTCTATTCGAACCAGTACATCTGCTTCTCTTTTTACACTAAAACAACAATTAGTAGGTAAACTAATGTTATTTTTAAATAATACAACAAGTAGGGAAAGAAAAATGTCCAAAAATAGCTCAACATTTAAAATATTTTAATTTTTTTCTAAAAATATGGCGGGGTTTTAGTAGTTAACTTGACCATGGTAATCATTGGACATGTATAATATTTTATTGGTTGATATTTAGTAATAGTAAACCAGGTGGCTTTGGAAAGGTTTTAACAAAATCAATGAGCTGTAAAAGATCCTTCGCTCAAGTAGGGCAAGTTTAGAAAAATCTTTGCTGAGATAGAAAGTTTTGCTATCAATCTTTATTCACTATGTTGACTATACTACGATCGACGGCCACCTAGGTCCAAAACTGTTGGCCGCGTGTTTTTTTATTATGCAGCAGTAATGAAATCAAAATCATGAAATAAAAAAGATCAAAATTTATCTTTTATTAGCCTGCAATAGAATTGCCCGGCCCCACATTTCTGCTTTTCTCCCTTTTTCTTTTGACGCTGTAAGTGCCCCTAAAGCTTTTTACCAACTTAAATTTAGTAAATGTATTTTTTTTAATTTTATACCATGCTTTCCATTATTTAATGCAAGTGTTTTCAGCATAAAGGCGCCATGTAACATTTTAAACTAGTGCTGTGTGGACTCTTTGAAAAATGTAATTTTTGCCAAATTATCTACTTTAAAGGCTATCAACATACGACCCGTGAGAATTTTTTTAACAATTTTTTTTAATCATGTGCTAAAATTGTTTGCATGTTATATGTTAATAAAGGTAAACATCCCAATATAATCGCATTGGCTTATTTTCAATACCATTTAACTGCCAGTAATTTAAACCTAAATATTAAGTACGCAGCCAGTTTGCCTGTTAAAAATTGTTCTGTCTGGACTAAATTGATTTTGATCTGAGCCCGTTGTGTTAAACAAGTAACCTGCAGACCACATGCCACCCTTTACAAATTGGCCTGCACAAAGGTTGCAGTTTACACATATCTACGTTTGATTACTGGCTAAGTAACAGTTACAAACTAAAAACTTATTCCACAATTTAATTTGGTTTGTTTTTAAAATGACTCTTCCAGTTAAGAGAAAAAGGAAATTGTATAAATGTTGCCAACTACAAGTATAGAATATGTTGCCGTTTAAAATTTTGTTTGTTTGTCAAACGACTCTATGTAAGCACTGGGGCAAAGAGGGCATTTGCTTAAGTTTGACACCCCAAATTTACCTAATGTAATTTTCTGTACAGCATGTAAATTGATATTTAGCTCAAATTTTAATACATTTGGGGGGATTTGCATTAGACAACAAGTCATACAAATTTATCTTGATACTCGGTCTGGAAGAATTAACTCTGCAGTTTAAGGTTTGGTGACCCCTGTTATAAACCACTAGCTCCAGTGAAATATACAGTTTAATGACTGTTATTGCGTGCCTATGTAAAGCTACAATACAAAACCTCTATAAAGGTAAGTCGGACACTTTATCATGTTAAAAGAAAATTTGCGTTATGAGACAGAACGACAGAATAAAACTACAACAAATTTACATTGCATACCTGGCAATGCGTTTTTCCTCGTCTTTTGTATTTCTGGAAATGACAAAACATTTGACAATAACTTCTCCAAGCTTTAAATGTTGACAAAGTCTTACAGATGCAAAACCTCCATCTGCAACAAAGTCGGTCTTATCTGCACTAGTTTCAAGTTCATTCGCATCAATAGCTTGTAGTTTGGAAGAAAAGGGTATCTGAAAATAGCAAATAAGATGTTAGAAATTTCAGGATAGAATTCTTAATTAAAGAACTCTGAAACAGCATAAACAACTTATTTAGGTTCAACAATTTGCTTTTTAAACGAATCATAACATAACTACAAATTTAACCACAAGTGGTGTTTGCTTTAGTCAAATAGAACAAAAAACGTTGGTGTCATCAGAGTTGCAATGGTTAGATTGTAGGGTTATGATGTTAGCTAGTCAATGCTTTCACATTTTACGCGGTATGATGTCTGTGTTATTTTGCAATGTTTTGCATATTTATCAGTCTTTTGCATTTGTGGTCAAAGCATTTTTAGTTTTACCCTAGTGTTACATGCTAATCGGCATTTTGTATTGGCTTTATAAGTGATCAGAATTGGACCTAGAGTTACTTCCAGTGGTGGGATTCAAATTTTTTGTCAGCCGGTTCTATCACAGAAGCCATATTTTTCAGCCGGTTCTGTTACAAAAAGTCATATTTTTTCAGCAAATAACTAAAGTAGTTGCAAGAACAGGATGCAACCCCAGGTAGGTTCCAGCGATTGGTGAACCGGCCGAATCTAATTACTGCTAACCACCACACTAAAAAGCAACAGTCGTCCATTGCAAAAAAACATGTGAGCTACTTGGATTTAAGAAAAAAGAAAATCCATTGACACCTACCAGCAATGCTAAACCAGTTCGCTGATCTCATAAAATTTTGAGAGATGGTTCTATAAAACTTCTATAGGTTAAATTTAATTATAAGTGCAAATCGGCTGAATCCCACCACTGGTTACTTCCTTTTGAGACCACAAGAGTTACTTATGGGCTGAATAGAGTATCTTAACTGGGCCACACAAAACCTTTTTAATTATCGACTTGCGTTCTGTAACAGCACTGATATATTTGTAAGTTGCATCTGCTTTAAGCTAACTTGCTTCGCTGACCTATAATTTAAAACTGGTCGCTCTGGTTTTGAGGTTGGCTCGCAAGTTAGTCACACAACCCCGGATTTTAAAAGAAAGCATCAATTAGAACTCTACCGAATAAACAATATAAGTTCAATTAAACCTAACCAGCCCACCAAGATCTTTAAGTGAAGAAAGTGAGTTAAATATGACAATTAGCAAATTAGAGCTTATATGGTCCAGTATCTGTTGATTAACAGGCGTCGATTTGAAGGTGTTGATTTGAAGAACTAATTAAAATATGTTTATCTGGCCGATTAAGACAGTTCTTACTTTTCAATGTTAATTTCAGGATTTAAGTCAGCCATTTATATTGTATTGTTTCTTATACCATAATTATTTTATGCAAGATGTTTATAAATCCTTATTATTAGGGCGAATATTTTTTGACTTAAAAGTCAAAATTTACACGTTAGGTCAAAATTTGTTAATATTTTTGTAAGTTAAAATCGAATAAAATTGCACATAAATCGCTTACAAAATTAAAAAAAAACAACTAAAGTATGCTTTTTAACTAACAATAGGGTGTATCTTTATAGAATCGAAAACCATCGGCGGCAGGTTTTAGCCAGTCGATCACTGCTCCGCTGACGCGTATATTAACAAGTAAAACTCATAGTTAAAAACATGAGTAAAAACAGGATCAGACGTTTTGTTTAAAGGAAAATATATTTCGCCAAAGTGGCATCATCAGTTCCTGTAAGAGTACAAATAAATAAAATCAGAGCGCAGCCATCAACAAACCAATAAAAGTAAACAATAAAATATTAAAACATTGTAATAGACTAAAAACGCAATGAAAAGCACTACAGCCTCGCAGGCAACACGACTGGGATAAATGAGTAGGCGACGCAAATAAGTGGAGGAAGGGAAAAAAAATACATATGAGCAGTGCGAGATGCTAGACGGTAAAATGCGGCTCGAATGGGTAGCGATAAGATAGCGGTTTATCTTATTCGCGGTAGAACCATTTTTTGGATGTTAATGGTTGCGTTGACTACCTTTAGCCACTTTGCTTCACATATGTCCAACTTATTAAAAGGTGGTTTTTCTAAAAATGTTATGCTGAAACACTCTGCAATGGTAGGCCTCTGCCTCAGCATGGACATGTGTTTGTCAGCGTAGTGGCGCAGAAGTGCTGCTTTGTCGTTATTTTCTTTGTACTTGAAAGTTTTCCATACTGCTCTATGGCCTCTCCACCTTGTTGCAAATGAATTTTTTGTTTGCCCGACGTATCGTTCGCCACATTGCCAACAGGACGCCATGTAAATACAGTGGTCGGTGCAGCAAAGTGTTTGTTTCAGTGCTATGTTCCCATTGCGAGTGGGAGCTGTAAAAAACCTTCGAGACCATGCTCTCTGCCTGTTTATAATGACCGCATAAACAGCAGTGGCCGCACGGGATTGACTTTCCAGTGGAAGGGATGGTACTTGCCGGTTGACTAATTGCGCGGTAGTTGGTAAGTACGCTTCCAAGTGTCGGAGGTCTTTTGTAGACAAGCATCGCTTGTGGCTGCAGCCTTCTTTCGTCTAAGGTAGTTTTAAGCAGCTTTGGAAAGGCTGTGGGCCAAACTACAAGGTCCTTTATGTTTTTCTTTGTCTGCCTTTGGCGCACTTTAGCTTCAAACTGTGCTGCAGTTTTTAACGTGACTTTAACCATCCTTGGAGGAAACTGCGACCGCAGACATTTCTTGCCGAGATTTTGAAGGCTCAGTGAGTAGTCTTCCTCCATCTCGTTTAGTCGTCTAAGGCGTGTCGCCTCTCCAGTTATGATTGATTTAAAAACGGAAATGGGGTGGTGGGAAGTTCCGTGTAAGAACTGCCAATGTTTTGCAGTTTCTTTTTTGAAATCCTTTAGTTTGAAGCCGAAGGGTGATTCTGCACATGGGACATGGAGTACGTCAAGAAACTCGACCTGTCCACGTACGTCGGTTGTACAGAAGGAACGAAATAGGAGACGGAGTCCATGTGCTGCAAGTGCCTTTTCCAAAGATGTTTGAATGTGTCTGTTTGCTGCTCCGCCTGCAACAATCCAGACAATGTCATCGATGAATCTTTTAAAGACTTGTGCTTCCTTTAAGGTTTCAATCCATGGTTTTATTATATAATGCATTGTAATGTTAGCCAGCGATACTGAGTGGTTATCGCCTGTAACTATACCATCTTTCTGCTGGTAAAAATTATCTCCATGCTTCGTCACCACGCTCTGAAGCGTTAGAATCGTCAAATCTACAAGTTGGTTTTGCGCTGCCGTGGTAAAGGTAGATTGCTCTTGTAAGGCTGCAGCTACAGCTTTCTTGACGGTTGCTCTTGGTAAGTTTGGGTACAGCCCCACCACATCTGCTGCTGTAACATATATTCGTTTTCCGATTTTACGTTTCTTTTGAATGCAGTTACCTTTCCATTTTTTCACAAGCGAAAAAAAAATTTCAAGCGAAATTTTTTTTTTTTTTTTGACAAGCGATGCTTGTCTACAAAAGACCTCCGACACTTGGAAGCGTACTTACCAACTACCGCGCAATTAGTCAACCGGCAAGTACCATCCCTTCCACTGGAAAGTCAATCCCGTGCGGCCACTGCTGTTTATGCGGTCATTATAAACAGGCAGAGAGCATGGTCTCGAAGGTGTTCACAGTTCCCACTCGCAATGGGAACATAGCACTGAAACAAACACTTTGCTGCACCGACCACGGTATTTACATGGCGTCCTGTCGGCAATGTGGCGAACGATACGTCGGGCAAACAAAACATTCATTTGCAACAAGGTGGAGAGGCCATAGAGCAGTATGGAAAACTTTCAAGTACAAAGAAAATAACGACAAAGCAGCACTTCTGCGCCACTACGCTGACAAACACATGTCCATGCTGAGGCAGAGGCCTACCATTGCAGAGTGTTTCAGCATAACATTTTTAGAAAAACCACCTTTTAATAAGTTGGACATATGTGAAGCAAAGTGGCTAAAGGTAGTCAACGCAACCATTAACATCCAAAAAATGGTTCTACCGCGAATAAGATAAACCGCTATCTTATCGCTACCCATTCGAGCCGCATTTTACCGTCTAGCATCTCGCACTGCTCATATGTATTTTTTTCCCCTTCCTCCACTTATTTGCGTCGCCTACTCATTTATCCCAGTCGTGTTGCCTGCGAGGCTGTAGTGCTTTTCATTGCGTTTTTAGTCTATTACAATGTTTTAATATTTTATTGTTTACTTTTATTGGTTTGTTGATGGCTGCGCTCTGATTTTATTTATTTGTACTCTTACAGGAACTGATGATGCCACTTTGGCGAAATATATTTTCCTTTAAACAAAACGTCTGATCCTGTTTTTACTCATGTTTTTAACTATGAGTTTTACTTTTTAACTAAAGTCTGGTCGTTCGTTATTTTGAAATTTATCTTTCATTTTATCAAAAAAAATAGTTTTGATAGAAGTTCAAAGTCATTTTAACCGTATTATATCTTTATTAGAGCAATATACAGTATAAAAACGCGTGATTAACGATGCCTAAGTTATTCAAATCAATGTATTTCTATCAGGTCAAACTTTTGTCAAAATAAATTATTTTCAGGTCAAAATTTCCTATTTTTTGGTCAAAAAATATTCGCCCTACTTATCATTAATTTACTAACCCGTTTTTCCATTTCCTACAGGTTTCATTTGTTGCAAAATAAACATAAATCAAATAAAATTTTGCATCAAAAATGTATACCTGATATTACCAGAGCCTTGCAGAAAAAAACTTAAGCAATGAGCAACAACTGCCGCCCAAGGTAGTTTGGTGTGTCATAAACTCACTAAACCAACAAAGCAATATGCTCAGTTTAAACATGATACTTGCTCTGTAAACATTGTGAATAAATTCACTGTTGCAATAAACAGTCTGATCAGAGTTTTAGTAAAGCGGTTAATATGTATCCGTAACATGCAAATTCTAAACACTAGTCAAAATATGATAGCCTTGTGGCTGAATGTAGATTGCATCCAGCAAATCACATTTTATTTTAGTGTTTTGAATGCTAACATATAAACATAAGCATCTTAGTATTTTGTTTATCATATGGTCATTAGGATTACCAGTTTACAATTCTTTTTTGTTAGTATCAATATTCAATGAATTTATTTTTATCAACATATATACAAATAAATACAGCTAAATATAAAAAATTAATATAATATTGTAATTTATCAAAATTCCTAAACGCCCCATATGGTGCTTTTAATGGGGATATATTTATATATTAGGTTGGATCTCATGAAATTTTTCACAGTAATATGATTTATTTACAACTATTTACTAATCAACTGTGAATAGTAAATAATAATTTTTAGTTTCAGATTTTAAAACACAATTATACACTGTATAAATCTATAAAACTTATCAGCAGCTGTAAGCACAAAAAATTCTGAATTTTTAAATTGTTTATTGACTCAAATTTTTTATCAATTCTCACAACACTTTTTGTGATTTCATGTAAAACAACAAACAGACCCGGCTTGTGAGGGATGTTTTTCTTGCTAAAAACAGAGATTTTGAATTGATGACATACTATTAATATGAACTGCTCTGGGCTAATTGATGAGAAATAATTTTGTTCCAATACGGTTTATTAATATTTTCTGAATTTAATACAACCTAATATTTCTTAAACTATAAAGCACACACAAACATTAATTATTTCAGCCAGATTTGAAGTGTTATGGATATACAGTTGTTTTATGGCAACTGGAAAATTTAGATGCCGGCAACGCATTTACCATAAAGGGAAGAGATCATTTAAATTACATTGTTTAATAAAATTATGATTATAATTTATATTGCGCAGGGTTTCAAGCCCACTCATGATTGCAAGACTTTGGAGGTTCTAAAATAAATAAATAGAAAATATATCTGACTACTTGTTTGAGTGAAACTATAAACAATTCAATCTAATGCAAAGGATGTATCTGTTTATTCCGCAACATCTGAATTTAGTTAACATCGGCCGATATATTTGGTGTTTCTCTAACCAGTCGCATTGCATGTTCTTTTTTTAAATTTTTGTTGTTCATTTTAACTGCCCTCGCAAAATAAACAAATTGCACTAAAAAAACGTTTTTTGACTGCTTTTGTTTACACCATTACCTTAAAAGTTGTAAAGTTTTACTTATTTTATTGCAAGCCACTGTATCAGACATAGTGTTGTATTTATCAACAGAAGGATACTGAATACCATCTTATTTAACTCCATTATATCGAAACAAACAAACTGCCACTATATTTTAACATGCATATTGTAAGACTGTCAGATTTATTTGTACACCCAAAAACTTGAGCATTACTGCGCATTCAACGAATATAGCTCATATCACATCACGACTCACATATATAGAGTTTAAATATTTGATTTTACGACTCTCACAGTAGAAGATAAAGCGCAAAAGTTACCAAGTCAGAGTTTAGCTTGAAAAGGAAATCTTAATGAAAGGTTGAACAGTTTAACAAACAAACATGCTGTCATATACACAGACACTACAGTATTAATTTGGCACTGCTGGCATATTTTGTCTAACAACAAATAAAAAATAATACCAATCAATTAAATTTAAATTCTGAAATAAAGTCATTTAATTGTAATGTAAAAACAATCCATACTTTTACAATATTTTGCTTTTAGAAAGATGCACCTAAAACTGATGAGGAAAAACATACAAGGTAACATAAAAATAAAGAAGGATGCACAATAAAAAAGTGAGCGGTTAACGAGATACAGTAAATTAAGCATATTCTGTTGCTGTGTAATAAACCCTTCTTCTTTTGATTAATTTAGTGAAAATCATCCTAGCACTGTTGAAATAGCAATGCATATCATTTTAAAAGGGTTGAAACTTACAACATAATAATTAATGGCTTAAAATATGTATCGTCTGTGTAGCTAGTGCACGGTAATTATATGTTTGGGAGACCAAAACATATCTTGTTTTTGCCGTTAAATGTTTTAGACCGATTTTGTCCGAAGCTTTATAGAAAAAGTATACATCGAAGAATTCTCAAACAACCTAACATTGAGTGGTATTAGGTGTACAAGAGGTTTATTAGTCTGCACCCCTAGGTGCCTTGGATTTAGGAAAAAAATCTAAAATATTGTGACGTAATCGTTTAAACGCTCCGTGGCTATGGACTCCCATCTAGCGGTTGAAAAACTTCAACGCAGAATTTCGGTATCTTGTCTTGATTTGTTCAGTTCGACGACGAAGCAACTAGACGCATGCTGCGCTTTATTGACCCGCGGTGCGACTTTCGTTGTGCGCAATGACTCGTCTTAGTAATTCATAGGTAAAAGTATAGTATACCATAGGCGTTAAACAACCTTAACAGAGTAATTATATTTGCGTTTTAAACATGTTAGCTGTCCAGAATTTAATAATACGGCCGTATGCACTATCTATATACATAAAATATATTTATCAAATATTTTTTTCGAATATTACCCAAATACCTCATCAAATTTTAATTATTGTCGCGGTGATACACGAAGAGGCAAGGCCATGTTTTAATGTTTCACCCATCGTATAACGCAGGGAAGCATTGCGAGAAGCTACATTTATATGGCGTTCGTGAACTGTGTTGGCCAAATTGGACAAAAAGCCAAAAACACATGAAAGATGTAGGTAAAGTTTTTCGTAGGCAAGTGCCTATTTGTAAATGCCTCTGGGAATGGGATTTTTGTTTTGAGGGGACCTTTGATTGGGAGACAAAAACCTAAGTGACGTCATCGTTTTAGTTCGCTGTCGCTATCGACTCCCATCTAGCGATTGAAAAACTACAATACCGATTTCGTATTCGCTTGCTTTGTTGAACTCGCGAAGCGACGAAGGCACCATGCTGCGAGTTTTATTGTCACTAGGGAAATAAGCGGCGCGTGCGACTTGCCTTTTAGAAAGAGAAAAAAAAAACTTAGTGCTCCTATAACATAACATATTTTACCGCGGCAAATTTAAACGCGAATTTGGAGGCAGTGTACACCTCTCTGTTAGCACCGGTTGTACAGGTTGTTCCAACCAAACATACCAACACCAGGCCTACACAACTTAATTGTACAAGGGCCACAGCAAGCAAAATGCTAATGTTAAATGCATTTTTAGCGACGACGTTACTTCGTCATAACATGGCGTAATACAAAAATAAATCTTAAATTCTGCGTTTGTTTTGTTGAAATTGTCAATTTTTTTTATTTAAAAGGTGGTGTATCTGGCACATAAAAGAGTTTTTCATATTGTTTGAAACAACAGATTTAAAGTCTGTTTTAACAGTGACTGCTTGGACCAAGCCATGGTAAATTTGCAGAGTAAAAGTTAACAAAAATATATTAAATTTTATTTTTAAACATAATAGCGGGCCAAAATTTAATAACATGGCCGTACGCATTATATCTACGTAAATTTTATTTATTAAATACATGTTTCTATCATCTCCCAAATACTTTGCCGTATTTGAACCCTTTTCGCATCTAAGCCATAAGTTAAGTGGGGAAATTTGCGGCCCATAGGTGTTTTTGCTTGCAGAAACAAGTTAAGGAAAATAAAATAAAATCAATTAAATTAAAATAAAACAAAATAAACACCAAGCCCTATATCCCTGGACAAAAAAGAGAACAACCGTACCCCGTCCAGTTATATGGGCCGAACATTTATTTTCTGGACATATCTTGTTTTTGCCGTTATTCTTTTTGGGTTGTTAAGCTTTGCTATGGTACGTTTTAGACCGATTTTTAGAAAAAGTAGACACATCGTAGAACATTCAAATTTTCAGAGGTTGCGTAGAATGGTATGTAGGTGCGTATAAGAGGTTGAGGAGTCCGCACCCCTTGTCACCTCCAATTGGGGGACAAAAAACAATAGTGTGACGTCATCATTTTAGTCCTTTAGAGCTATCTACTCCTACCTAGCGGCAGAACAATTTCAATACAGAATGCGTTCATATCACTTGCTTTATTCAGGTCGCGAAGCGACGGCGGCTGACATCCTGCTGCGCTTTGTTGTCCCACGCGTGCAACGTTTATTGTGTGAAGTAGAAACAGTGGGCGCGTGCGACTTGCCTTTTAGAAAGGGGCTTCTCTTAGTAAAATAACATCTATTGACAGCATATTTTACTGTCTCAAATTTAAATGCGAATTGTTAGGGCAGTGTACACCACTCTGTTTGCACCTGTTTCGCATCTTACTCCAATTAAACATATCAACACCAGGCCGACCCGACTTACGAGGGTGCAGCGAGCAAAATACTTAAGTTGAATGCATTATTAGAGATGACTTTACACAGTCACGTCATAACATGGTATTATACAAAAAATAATCTTAAGAGAACTGCGTTAATATGGTCTAAATTAGCAAAATTTTCGATTTGAAAAGTGGCGTATTAGGCACATAAAAGAGTTTTTCGTATTGCTCGAAACAACAAATTTAAAGTCTTTTTAAACGGTGATTGCTCGGACCAAGCCATTGTAGAAATTTACGGAGTAAAAGTTGGCAAAAGTATAATAAACCATAGGCATTTAACCATTTTAACAGATGATTATATTTGCCTTTAAAGATGTTAGCTGGCCCAAATTTAATAATATGACTGTACGCATTATATGCATAAAGTATATTTATTAAATATATTTTCCAAACATCCCACAATTACCTGGCCGTATTTGAATTTATTTTAGCGGTAATACATAAAAAGGCAAGGTGAAGAAGTGAAGTTTCGCCCATCGTAGAACGCAGGTAAGAATTGCTAGATCTTCATTAATATGACGTTCGTAAACTACGTCGCCAGATTGAATCATAAGTAAAATTTTTTTGAAAATTTTCTTAAAGTTAAGCGGTTAAGCGTTATGGCCAGTTTTTCATTGTTTCTTAATAAGTAAAATATTTTGATTAATCTAAAATTAATTTTGCATAGTCGTTACTGAACTAACGTATAAGAAAATGAACCCCTTACAACTATACCCCTTTCACATCTAACCCATAAATTAAGGCGGGAATTTTCGGCCCATATCTGTTTTCACTTGCAGAAACAAGTTAAGGAAACGATAGAACATGCAACGTAAATGCTATAGGCCTACCACGAAATAAAGTGAAATTAATCACATTTAAAAGTAACCCTGGTAAGTAAGGCTTTTTGCAATGGTCCACTAACTAGGAAAAAGAGACAAAATGTATAAGCAATAAAAACATTTATTGTCTCATCTCAAAGTCAAAAGGTAACCAGTTGATACTTTATGTGTTAACGATTACATCCTGTAGGTGGCGCCCTCGAGTCACAGATTCCCCATTTCTAACGAAATCTTCCACAATAAATGCACGGTGTTCGCCAGTCCAGGCCATTTTACATACAGATACAAAATTTTAAAAATTTGCACAAAACATTATTTATTTATAAAAACTAAAACCTGAAACACAAATGGTAGGTCCTCTGCTGCGAAGTTTCAATTCAACTTCCTGTCAAGCTGCTACAGCTTTGGTACAGTGACAATTTAAAATGTGGTAGGTTTTTCTGTCCCACCCTGGACATGTAGTCTCCTTTGATAGAAATGCCTGTAAAACATATGTCGCAAAATTTAAATTATGGGGATGTACACTTGTACAGTATTAAATGTGTTTAAAATATATGTATTAAAGCCCATGGAAAACAATATCATGAAATCGCGACTGCTGTACACAGCTACATGCAAAGAGTAGGTAAAGGATGAGGCCGATAATACCGAGTGGCAGCTACTCGTCCGATTCTAGGCTGGTATCGGTGCCGATCCGATACCAAATTAATAAAAAAAATTTAGCAATTTTTCGTGATCTGACGCAGTGATTTTACCTTTCAGGTAAATTTGTCAAAATGTAGGAGGTTATGTAGAGTTTGGAAGTTATTTTACTATTTCCCTACTAATTTGCCCAATTTGACGTCACTATACACATGACCGGCGTTAACTGAGGCGTGACCTAGCACCGAACTGTCTGCTTGCAGCGTTTCCCATTCAATTCTACTCGATGTTATTGTGTTTAATACGTCTTATTGACTAGCAGCTTGAATCCACGCGTTACGTTATCTTGTGTACTGAAATTTGTGAATATATACTCAACAAGCAATATCAACTGAGTGGAGTGACTCTGTCTAGAGTTCAAGAAGTTAAGGAAAGGTATTCGAGTGGTCTGCTCCTTTGGAGTCAGATACAAGGACGTGTAAGCGACTTGGACAGTCGTCGGCTTCCGCCTTAAGAGTCAGCGCCTTCTTACACGTAACTACATCCCTGTCATCGCTAAAGTTGATAACCGGTGGTTCCTAAACTTAACGGTGAAGCAAACTTTTTGCCTAATTACCTGAAAATGTACCTTTTAACCTATCAATTTTACCTATTTTGTTTGTTTGGGCACAGTAATGGCATTTTGGCATTGGCACCATTTCGTATTAGATCAAATCGCGAAACTGTTTGCCCAAAATATATGATATTGGTATCGGAATAAAATGTCAAGTAGCTGACATCACTAGGCGTGGTGCCCGAAATACTTAATTCCCGCCTATCTCTTGGCTGTATAAGTTATATACTATCTATCGCGTTATCCATATATTTTTAATCTTATTTTTTATGTTTAGCATAAATCTCTTTCTTTGTTTGTCGCATAACTATAACTGTATACTATTATTTTGTAACGCCTCTAAGCGCAATGTAAAACAATTGATATGATAGCAAATGTGATTAAACATGAAGGAGGGACGCCTATTTTATAGTTTGCACCCGGGCAAGTTTATGGCAATGGTCTTTATTCTGTGTTGTGTCATAACAATCATCTATTAAAAAAAATACTTTACCTTGCTAGTTATATTGCATAAAGCTGTGGTTAAAAAAACGCGCATCATCGGCACGAATTTTCTTCTTTTTTTCTTTCATTAGTATTCTGCGACCTTCTGTGATGTATCCAAAGAAAATATAACGAACAGTAAACAGCCCTATAGGGAAGGTGAACGCACAGTTATTGTCCTTTCACTAAAAGACTCGTTTTTAGTTTATTTTTAGTGTCAAGATGGAAAAAATAAGCGAAATTTTGTAGACATGACTAAAAGTAGAATGAAAAAAAATAAAGTCAGCTTTACCAAATTAACAATCATTCCCTATTGACACGACTACTTGTGGACTCTGTTAACCAGAAACCGCTGTGTGACTTTGTAGACATGATTAGAGGTGGACTTTAAAAAAATTATCAACAGATGTATCAAGTTACCAATCTTTTTCAATTGGCACGACTATACCTGTGGATTACCAATCAAATAACCAATATTTTGTCATTGACACCAGCTTTACCAAATAACCAATCTTTTGTCATTGACACGACAACTTGCGAAATCTATGATTAGAGGATACATTTCCATTGACACGACTACCTGTGGACTTTGTCGACCAGAAATTGCTCGATAGTCTTCCCGATTTGTTCGGGCGAGTCCTCCTGCAAGAAGTGGAGTCCAGCCACCTCGGCGCTCTCAAGGTTCGGCCAGCTTCGGATCTGATCCTTGATAAAGGAGGAGAAGAATCCCGGATCTGCTCCGATGTGGAGTTTGGGAAGATCGGAGGAGCGAGGCATCCATCGGTTGTAGTCGTCAGTCAGCTGGACCTTGAATTGTGGGAAATACGAAGACTTGGATAACGAGATAATTCAAAGGTACACTATACACAGTATACAGCACGGATCTGTAATGTGGCTTGATAATGAATGTCAAGGTGAGATAGAAGTATATCGGCATTATCTTAAAAAAGCGTGAAATTTAACGACTTATACAACGAGATAATTCTAAGGCACTACTCCGCATCTTGTGTGCCGCGACGCTCCCGGTGCGTTCCCGGTGTTACTTGCGTTTTTTTAATGTATTAGGTGACCATGGCCCCTCCCCAACATGTATTTTTTGCTTACGTTAACTACGCGAAAGCAACTTTATTTAGCGCTTCGCGCGAATCTAAATTATGTTTATAGGATGTTTAAGCCCATTTCTATTAAATCAGTTTAACCCAACGGCGCTGTGCGTCTAATTGCACCTGAGAAAATAAAGTCTCGGCAACTTAAACAATATAAAGGATTTTTTTTCGATTTGCGAGAATTGATAACATCTTAGTTATGTAGCTTTTGCATTAAAAGTAACACCTCCCCAACCTAGATTGTTTATGACGTAACTTTAAGTTACTTTGTGACGTCACTATTATCACGTAAGATTCAAATTCATCTCAAAAACTTCACGGTCCCCAAAAAACGAAAACCCTAGATTCGCGTCTGCGTATCAAAACGTATTTTTTTTAGATGACGTTGATTTACTCAACCTATTTGGCTTTGTAACTATTGGATGTTTCAGTGTGGTTAAAAAGTAATTTATTTTAATGTACTAGGTGTTTGGTGGCTAAAAAATGTGAAAAAACATTACCTTTGTAAAACTTGAAAAATATTACCGCCCTATCATCTGGTTTGATTGGAATCTTGCGTTTTTATTGCATCAGGTGTTTGGTGACCAAAAAATGTTAAAAAAAAACAGCTTTCTAAAACTAAAACAAACTACCCCCTACCATCTGGTTTGATTGGAATCTTGCGTTTTTATTGCATCAGGTGTTTGGTGATCAAAAAACGTTAAAAAAACAGCTTTCTAAAACCAAAAAAACTACACCCTACCATCTGGTTTGATTGGAATCTTGCGTTTTTATTGCATCAGGTGTTTGGTGATCAAAAAACGTTAAAAAAACAGCTTTCTAAAACAAAAAAAACTACACCCTACCATCTGGTTTGATTGGAATCTTGCGTTTTTATTGCATAAGGTGTTTGGTGACCAAAAAATGTTAAAAAAAACAGCTTTCTAAAACTAAAACAAACTACCCCCTACCATCTGGTTTGATTGGAATCTCGCGTTTTTATTGCATCAGGTGTTTGGTGATCAAAAAACGTTAAAAAAACAGCTTTCTAAAACCAAAAAAACTACACCCTACCATCTGGTTTGATTGGAATCTCGCGTTTTTATTGCATCAGGTGTTTGGTGATCAAAAAACGTTAAAAAAACAGCTTTCTAAAACCAAAAAAAACTACACCCTACCATCTGGTTTGATTGGAATCTCGCGTTTTTATTGAATCAGGAGTTTAGTGACCAAAAAATGTTAAAAAAAAAACAGCTTTCTAAAACCAAAAAAACTACACCCTACCATCTGGTTTGATTGGAATCTTGCGTTTTTATTGCATCAGGTGTTTGGTGATCAAAAAACGTTAAAAAAACATCTTTCTAAAACCCCAAAAAACTACACCCTACCATCTGGTTTGATTGGAATCTCGCGTTTTTATTGCATCAGGTGTTTGGTGATCAAAAAACGTTAAAAAAACAGCTTTCTAAAACCAAAAAAACTACACCCTACCATCTGGTTTGATTGGAATCTTGCGTTTTTATTGCATGCATCAGGTGTTTGGTGACCAAAAAATGTTAAAAAAAACAGCTTTCTAAAACTAAAACAAACTACCCCCTACCATCTGGTTTGATTGGAATCTGGCGCTTTTATTGCATCAGGAGTTTAGTGATCAAAAAACGTTAAAAAAACAGCTTTCTAAAACCAAAAAAACTACACCCTACCATCTGGTTTGATTGGAATCTTGCCTTTTTATTGCATCAGGTGTTTGGTGATCAAAAAACGTTAAAAAAACAGCTTTCTAAAACCAAAAAAACTACACCCTACCATCTGGTTTGATTGGAATCTCGCGTTTTTATTGCATCAGGTGTTTGGTGACCAAAAAATGTTAAAAAAAACAGCTTTCTAAAACTAAAACAAACTACCCCCTACGATCTGGTTTGATTGGAATCTGGCGCTTTTATTGCATCAGGAGTTTAGTGACCAAAAAATGTTAAAAAAAACAGCTTTCTAAAACTAAAACAAACTACCCCCTACCATCTGGTTTGATTGGAATCTCGCGTTTTTATTGCATCAGGTGTTTGGTGATCAAAAAACGTTAAAAAAACAGCTTTCTAAAACTAAAACAAACTACCCGTTACCATCTGGTTTGATTGGAATCTCGCGTTTTTATTGCATCAGGTGTTTGGTGACCAAAAAACGTTAAAAAAACAGCTTTCTAAAACCAAAAAAATTACACCCTACCATCTGGTTTGATTGGAATCTTGCGTTTTTATTGCATCAGGTGTTTGGTGATCAAAAAACGTTAAAAAAACAGCTTTCTAAAACCAAAAAAACTACACCCTACCATCTGGTTTGATTGGAATCTCGCGTTTTCATTGCATCAGAAAAAAAAATAAAGTCAGCTTTACCAAATTAACAATCATTCCCTATTGACACGACTACTTGTGGACTCTGTTAACCAGAAACCGCTGTGTGACTTTGTAGACATGATTAGAGGTGGACTTTAAAAAAATTATCAACAGATGTATCAAGTTACCAATCTTTTTCAATTGGCACGACTATACCTGTGGATTACCAATCAAATAACCAATATTTTGTCATTGACACCAGCTTTACCAAATAACCAATCTTTTGTCATTGACACGACAACTTGCGAAATCTATGATTAGAGGATACATTTCCATTGACACGACTACCTGTGGACTTTGTCGACCAGAAATTGCTCGATAGTCTTCCCGATTTGTTCGGGCGAGTCCTCCTGCAAGAAGTGGAGTCCAGCCACCTCGGCGCTCTCAAGGTTCGGCCAGCTTCGGATCTGATCCTTGATAAAGGAGGAGAAGAATCCCGGATCTGCTCCGATGTGGAGTTTGGGAAGATCGGAGGAGCGAGGCATCCATCGGTTGTAGTCGTCAGTCAGCTGGACCTTGAATTGTGGGAAATACGAAGACTTGGATAACGAGATAATTCAAAGGTACACTATACACAGTATACAGCACGGATCTGTAATGTGGCTTGATAATGAATGTCAAGGTGAGATAGAAGTATATCGGCATTATCTTAAAAAAGCGTGAAATTTAACGACTTATACAACGAGATAATTCTAAGGCACTACTCCGCATCTTGTGTGCCGCGACGCTCCCGGTGCGTTCCCGGTGTTACTTGCGTTTTTTTAATGTATTAGGTGACCATGGCCCCTCCCCAACATGTATTTTTTGCTTACGTTAACTACGCGAAAGCAACTTTATTTAGCGCTTCGCGCGAATCTAAATTATGTTTATAGGATGTTTAAGCCCATTTCTATTAAATCAGTTTAACCCAACGGCGCTGTGCGTCTAATTGCACCTGAGAAAATAAAGTCTCGGCAACTTAAACAATATAAAGGATTTTTTTTCGATTTGCGAGAATTGATAACATCTTAGTTATGTAGCTTTTGCATTAAAAGTAACACCTCCCCAACCTAGATTGTTTATGACGTAACTTTAAGTTACTTTGTGACGTCACTATTATCACGTAAGATTCAAATTCATCTCAAAAACTTCACGGTCCCCAAAAAACGAAAACCCTAGATTCGCGTCTGCGTATCAAAACGTATTTTTTTTAGATGACGTTGATTTACTCAACCTATTTGGCTTTGTAACTATTGGATGTTTCAGTGTGGTTAAAAAGTAATTTATTTTAATGTACTAGGTGTTTGGTGGCTAAAAAATGTGAAAAAACATTACCTTTGTAAAACTTGAAAAATATTACCGCCCTATCATCTGGTTTGATTGGAATCTTGCGTTTTTATTGCATCAGGTGTTTGGTGACCAAAAAATGTTAAAAAAAAACAGCTTTCTAAAACTAAAACAAACTACCCCCTACCATCTGGTTTGATTGGAATCTTGCGTTTTTATTGCATCAGGTGTTTGGTGATCAAAAAACGTTAAAAAAACAGCTTTCTAAAACCAAAAAAACTACACCCTACCATCTGGTTTGATTGGAATCTTGCGTTTTTATTGCATCAGGTGTTTGGTGATCAAAAAACGTTAAAAAAACAGCTTTCTAAAACAAAAAAAACTACACCCTACCATCTGGTTTGATTGGAATCTTGCGTTTTTATTGCATAAGGTGTTTGGTGACCAAAAAATGTTAAAAAAAACAGCTTTCTAAAACTAAAACAAACTACCCCCTACCATCTGGTTTGATTGGAATCTCGCGTTTTTATTGCATCAGGTGTTTGGTGATCAAAAAACGTTAAAAAAACAGCTTTCTAAAACCAAAAAAACTACACCCTACCATCTGGTTTGATTGGAATCTCGCGTTTTTATTGCATCAGGTGTTTGGTGATCAAAAAACGTTAAAAAAACAGCTTTCTAAAACCAAAAAAAACTACACCCTACCATCTGGTTTGATTGGAATCTCGCGTTTTTATTGAATCAGGAGTTTAGTGACCAAAAAATGTTAAAAAAAAAACAGCTTTCTAAAACCAAAAAAACTACACCCTACCATCTGGTTTGATTGGAATCTTGCGTTTTTATTGCATCAGGTGTTTGGTGATCAAAAAACGTTAAAAAAACATCTTTCTAAAACCCCAAAAAACTACACCCTACCATCTGGTTTGATTGGAATCTCGCGTTTTTATTGCATCAGGTGTTTGGTGATCAAAAAACGTTAAAAAAACAGCTTTCTAAAACCAAAAAAACTACACCCTACCATCTGGTTTGATTGGAATCTTGCGTTTTTATTGCATGCATCAGGTGTTTGGTGACCAAAAAATGTTAAAAAAAAACAGCTTTCTAAAACTAAAACAAACTACCCCCTACCATCTGGTTTGATTGGAATCTGGCGCTTTTATTGCATCAGGAGTTTAGTGATCAAAAAACGTTAAAAAAACAGCTTTCTAAAACCAAAAAAACTACACCCTACCATCTGGTTTGATTGGAATCTTGCCTTTTTATTGCATCAGGTGTTTGGTGATCAAAAAACGTTAAAAAAACAGCTTTCTAAAACCAAAAAAACTACACCCTACCATCTGGTTTGATTGGAATCTCGCGTTTTTATTGCATCAGGTGTTTGGTGACCAAAAAATGTTAAAAAAAACAGCTTTCTAAAACTAAAACAAACTACCCCCTACGATCTGGTTTGATTGGAATCTGGCGCTTTTATTGCATCAGGAGTTTAGTGACCAAAAAATGTTAAAAAAAACAGCTTTCTAAAACTAAAACAAACTACCCCCTACCATCTGGTTTGATTGGAATCTCGCGTTTTTATTGCATCAGGTGTTTGGTGATCAAAAAACGTTAAAAAAACAGCTTTCTAAAACTAAAACAAACTACCCGTTACCATCTGGTTTGATTGGAATCTCGCGTTTTTATTGCATCAGGTGTTTGGTGACCAAAAAACGTTAAAAAAACAGCTTTCTAAAACCAAAAAAATTACACCCTACCATCTGGTTTGATTGGAATCTTGCGTTTTTATTGCATCAGGTGTTTGGTGATCAAAAAACGTTAAAAAAACAGCTTTCTAAAACCAAAAAAACTACACCCTACCATCTGGTTTGATTGGAATCTCGCGTTTTCATTGCATCAGGTGTTTGGTGACCAAAAAATGTTAAAAAAAAACAGCTTTCTAAAACTAAAACAAACTACCCCCTACGATCTGGTTTGATTGGAATCTGGCGCTTTTATTGCATCAGGAGTTTAGTGACCAAAAAATGTTAAAAAAAACAGCTTTCTAAAACTGAAACAAACTACCCCCTACCATCTGGTTTGATTGGAATCTCGCGTTTTTATTGCATCAGGTGTTTGGTGATCAAAAAACGTTAAAAAAACAGCTTTCTAAAACCAAAAAAACTACACCCTACCATCTGGTTTGATTGGAATCTTGCGTTTTTATTGCATCAGGTGTTTGGTGACCAAAAAATGTTAAAAAAAAACAGCTTTCTAAAACTAAAACAAACTACCCCCTACGATCTGGTTTGATTGGAATCTGGCGCTTTTATTGCATCAGGAGTTTAGTGACCAAAAAATGTTAAAAAAAACAGCTTTCTAAAACTAAAACAAACTACCCCCTACCATCTGGTTTGAGTGGAATCTCGCGTTTTTATTGCATCAGGTGTTTGGTGATCAAAAAACGTTAAAAAAACAGCTTTCTAAAACTAAAACAAACTACCCCCTACGATCTGGTTTGATTGGAATCTCGCGTTTTTATTGCATCAGGTGTTTGGTGACCAAAAAACGTTAAAAAAACAGCTTTCTAAAACCAAACAAACTACACCCTACCATCTGGTTTGATTGGAATCTTGCGTTTTTATTGCATCAGGTGTTTGGTGATCAAAAAACGTTAAAAAAACAGCTTTCTAAAACCAAAAAAACTACACCCTACCATCTGGTTTGATTGGAATCTCGCGTTTTCATTGCATCAGGTGTTTGGTGACCAAAAAATGTTAAAAAAAAACAGCTTTCTAAAACTAAAACAAACTACCCCCTACGATCTGGTTTGATTGGAATCTGGCGCTTTTATTGCATCAGGAGTTTAGTGACCAAAAAATGTTAAAAAAAACAGCTTTCTAAAACTAAAACAAACTACCCCCTACCATCTGGTTTGATTGGAATCTCGCGTTTTTATTGCATCAGGTGTTTGGTGATCAAAAAACGTTAAAAAAACAGCTTTCTAAAACCAAAAAAACTACACCCTACGATCTGGTTTGATTGGAATCTCGCGTTTTTATTGCATGCATCAGGTGTTTGGTGACCAAAAAATGTTAAAAAAAAACAGCTTTCTAAAACTAAAACAAACTACCCCCTACGATCTGGTTTGATTGGAATCTGGCGCTTTTATTGCATCAGGAGTTTAGTGATCAAAAAATGTTAAAAAAAACAGCTTTCTAAAACTAAAACAAACTACCCCCTACAATCTGGTTTGATTGGAATCTCACGTTTTTATTGCATCAGGTGTTTGGTGACTAAAAAAACGTTAAAAAAACAGCTTTCTAAAACCAAAAAAACTACACCCTACCATCTGGTTTGATTGGAATCTTGCGTTTTTATTGCATCAGGAGTTTAGTGATCAAAAAACGTTAAAAAAACAGCTTTCTAAAACCAAAAAAACTACACCCTACCATCTGGTTTGATTGGAATCTTGCGTTTTTATTGCATCAGGTGTTTGGTGATCAAAAAACGTTAAAAAAACAGCTTTCTAAAACCAAAAAAACTACACCCTACCATCTGGTTTGATTGGAATCTCGCGTTTTTATTGCATCAGGTGTTTGGTGACCAAAAAATGTTAAAAAAAAACAGCTTTCTAAATCTAAAACAAACTACCCCCTACGATCTGGTTTGATTGAAATCTGGCGCTTTTATTGCATCAGGAGTTTAGTGACCAAAAGATGTTAAAAAAAACAGCTTTCTAAAACTAAAACAAACTACCCCCTACCATCTGGTTTGATTGGAATCTCGCGTTTTTATTGCATCAGGTGTTTGGTGATCAAAAAACGTTAAAAAAACAGCTTTCTAAAACCAAAAAAACTACACCCTACCATCTGGTTTGATTGGAATCTCGCGTTTTTATTGCATCAGGTGTTTGGTGATCAAAAAATGTTAAAAAAAATAGCTTTCTAAAACTAAAACAAACTACCCCCTACCATCTGGTTTGATTGGAATCTTGCGTTTTTATTGCATAAGGTGTTTGGTGACCAAAAAATGTTAAAAAAAACAGCTTTCTAAAACTAAAACAAACTACCCCCTACCATCTGGTTTGATTGGAATCTCGCGTTTTTATTGCATCAGGTGTTTGGTGATCAAAAAACGTTAAAAAAACAGCTTTCTAAAACCAAAAAAACTACACCCTACCATCTGGTTTGATTGGAATCTCGCGTTTTTATTGAATCAGGAGTTTAGTGACCAAAAAATGTTAAAAAAAAAAAGCTTTCTAAAACCAAAAAAACTACACCCTACCATCTGGTTTGATTGGAATCTTGCGTTTTTATTGCATCAGGTGTTTGGTGATCAAAAAACGTTAAAAAAACAGCTTTCTAAAACCCCAAAAAACTACACCCTACCATCTGGTTTGATTGGAATCTCGCGTTTTTATTGCATCAGGTGTTTGGTGATCAAAAAACGTTAAAAAAACAGCTTTCTAAAACCAAAAAAACTACACCCTACCATCTGGTTTGATTGGAATCTTGCGTTTTTATTGCATGCATCAGGTGTTTGGTGACCAAAAAATGTTAAAAAAAAACAGCTTTCTAAAACTAAAACAAACTACCCCCTACCATCTGGTTTGATTGGAATCTGGCGCTTTTATTGCATCAGGAGTTTAGTGATCAAAAAACGTTAAAAAAACAGCTTTCTAAAACCAAAAAAACTACACCCTACCATCTGGTTTGATTGGAATCTTGCGTTTTTATTGCATCAGGTGTTTGGTGATCAAAAAACGTTAAAAAAACAGCTTTCTAAAACCAAAAAAACTACACCCTACCATCTGGTTTGATTGGAATCTCGCGTTTTTATTGCATCAGGTGTTTGGTGACCAAAAAATGTTAAAAAAAAAACAGCTTTCTAAAACTAAAACAAACTACCCCCTACGATCTGGTTTGATTGGAATCTGGCGCTTTTATTGCATCAGGAGTTTAGTGACCAAAAAATGTTAAAAAAAACAGCTTTCTAAAACTAAAACAAACTACCCCCTACCATCTGGTTTGATTGGAAACTCGCGTTTTTATTGCATCAGGTGTTTGGTGATCAAAAAACGTTAAAAAAACAGCTTTCTAAAACTAAAACAAACTACCCCCTACGATCTGGTTTGATTGGAATCTCGCGTTTTTATTGCATCAGGTGTTTGGTGACCAAAAAACGTTAAAAAAACAGCTTTCTAAAACCAAAAAAACTACACCCTACCATCTGGTTTGATTGGAATCTTGCGTTTTTATTGCATCAGGTGTTTGGTGATCAAAAAACGTTAAAAAAACAGCTTTCTAAAACCAAAAAAACTACACCCTACCATCTGGTTTGATTGGAATCTCGCGTTTTCATTGCATCAGGTGTTTGGTGACCAAAAAATGTTAAAAAAAAACAGCTTTCTAAAACTAAAACAAACTACCCCCTACGATCTGGTTTGATTGGAATCTGGCGCTTTTATTGCATCAGGAGTTTAGTGACCAAAAGATGTTAAAAAAAACAGCTTTCTAAAACTAAAACAAACTACCCCCTACCATCTGGTTTGATTGGAATCTCGCGTTTTTATTGCATCAGGTGTTTGGTGATCAAAAAACGTTAAAAAAATAGCTTTCTAAAACCAAACAAACTACACCCTACCATCTGGTTTGATTGGAATCTTGCGTTTTTATTGCATCAGGTGTTTGGTGATCAAAAAACGTTAAAAAAACAGCTTTCTAAAACCAAAAAAACTACACCCTACCATCTGGTTTGATTGGAATCTCGCGTTTTCATTGCATCAGGTGTTTGGTGACCAAAAAATGTTAAAAAAAAACAGCTTTCTAAAACTAAAACAAACTACCCCCTACGATCTGGTTTGATTGGAATCTGGCGCTTTTATTGCATCAGGTGTTTGGTGATCAAAAAACGTTAAAAAAACAGCTTTCTAAAACCAAAAAAACTACACCCTACGATCTGGTTTGATTGGAATCTTGCGTTTTTATTGCATGCATCAGGTGTTTGGTGACCAAAAAATGTTAAAAAAAAACAGCTTTCTAAAACTAAAACAAACTACCCCCTACGATCTGGTTTGATTGGAATCTGGCGCTTTTATTGCATCAGGAGTTTAGTGATCAAAAAATGTTAAAAAAAACAGCTTTCTAAAACTAAAACAAACTACCCCCTACAATCTGGTTTGATTGGAATCTCACGTTTTTATTGCATCAGGTGTTTGGTGACCAAAAAACGTTAAAAAAACAGCTTTCTAAAACCAAAAAAACTACACCCTACCATCTGGTTTGATTGGAATCTTGCGTTTTTATTGCATCAGGAGTTTAGTGATCAAAAAACGTTAAAAAAACAGCTTTCTAAAACCAAAAAAACTACACCCTACCATCTGGTTTGATTGGAATCTTGCGTTTTTATTGCATCAGGTGTTTGGTGATCAAAAAACGTTAAAAAAACAGCTTTCTAAAACCAAAAAAACTACACCCTACCATCTGGTTTGATTGGAATCTCGCGTTTTTATTGCATCAGGTGTTTGGTGACCAAAAAATGTTAAAAAAAACAGCTTTCTAAATCTAAAACAAACTACCCCCTACGATCTGGTTTGATTGAAATCTGGCGCTTTTATTGCATCAGGAGTTTAGTGACCAAAAGATGTTAAAAAAAACAGCTTTCTAAAACTAAAACAAACTACCCCCTACCATCTGGTTTGATTGGAATCTCGCGTTTTTATTGCATCAGGTGTTTGGTGATCAAAAAACGTTAAAAAAACAGCTTTCTAAAACCAAAAAAACTACACCCTACCATCTGGTTTGATTGGAATCTCGCGTTTTTATTGCATCAGGTGTTTGGTGATCAAAAAATGTTAAAAAAAATAGCTTTCTAAAACTAAAACAAACTACCCCTTACCATCTGGTTTGATTGGAATCTTGCGTTTTTATTGCATAAGGTGTTTGGTGACCAAAAAATGTTAAAAAAAACAGCTTTCTAAAACTAAAACAAACTACCCCCTACCATCTGGTTTGATTGGAATCTCGCGTTTTTATTGCATCAGGTGTTTGGTGATCAAAAAACGTTAAAAAAACAGCTTTCTAAAACCAAAAAAACTACACCCTACCATCTGGTTTGATTGGAATCTCGCGTTTTTATTGAATCAGGAGTTTAGTGACCAAAAAATGTTAAAAAAAAAAAAGCTTTCTAAAACCAAAAAAACTACACCCTACCATCTGGTTTGATTGGAATCTTGCGTTTTTATTGCATCAGGTGTTTGGTGATCAAAAAACGTTAAAAAAACAGCTTTCTAAAACCCCAAAAAACTACACCCTACCATCTGGTTTGATTGGAATCTCGCGTTTTTATTGCATCAGGTGTTTGGTGATCAAAAAACGTTAAAAAAACAGCTTTCTAAAACCAAAAAAACTACACCCTACCATCTGGTTTGATTGGAATCTTGCGTTTTTATTGCATGCATCAGGTGTTTGGTGACCAAAAAATGTTAAAAAAAAACAGCTTTCTAAAACTAAAACAAACTACCCCCTACCATCTGGTTTGATTGGAATCTGGCGCTTTTATTGCATCAGGAGTTTAGTGATCAAAAAACGTTAAAAAAACAGCTTTCTAAAACCAAAAAAACTACACCCTACCATCTGGTTTGATTGGAATCTTGCGTTTTTATTGCATCAGGTGTTTGGTGATCAAAAAACGTTAAAAAAACAGCTTTCTAAAACCAAAAAAACTACACCCTACCATCTGGTTTGATTGGAATCTCGCGTTTTTATTGCATCAGGTGTTTGGTGACCAAAAAATGTTAAAAAAAAAACAGCTTTCTAAAACTAAAACAAACTACCCCCTACGATCTGGTTTGATTGGAATCTGGCGCTTTTATTGCATCAGGAGTTTAGTGACCAAAAAATGTTAAAAAAAACAGCTTTCTAAAACTAAAACAAACTACCCCCTACCATCTGGTTTGATTGGAAACTCGCGTTTTTATTGCATCAGGTGTTTGGTGATCAAAAAACGTTAAAAAAACAGCTTTCTAAAACTAAAACAAACTACCCCCTACGATCTGGTTTGATTGGAATCTCGCGTTTTTATTGCATCAGGTGTTTGGTGACCAAAAAACGTTAAAAAAACAGCTTTCTAAAACCAAAAAAACTACACCCTACCATCTGGTTTGATTGGAATCTTGCGTTTTTATTGCATCAGGTGTTTGGTGATCAAAAAACGTTAAAAAAACAGCTTTCTAAAACCAAAAAAACTACACCCTACCATCTGGTTTGATTGGAATCTCGCGTTTTCATTGCATCAGGTGTTTGGTGACCAAAAAATGTTAAAAAAAAACAGCTTTCTAAAACTAAAACAAACTACCCCCTACGATCTGGTTTGATTGGAATCTGGCGCTTTTATTGCATCAGGAGTTTAGTGACCAAAAGATGTTAAAAAAAACAGCTTTCTAAAACTAAAACAAACTACCCCCTACCATCTGGTTTGATTGGAATCTCGCGTTTTTATTGCATCAGGTGTTTGGTGATCAAAAAACGTTAAAAAAATAGCTTTCTAAAACCAAAAAAACTACACCCTACCATCTGGTTTGATTGGAATCTTGCGTTTTTATTGCATCAGGTGTTTGGTGACCAAAAAATGTTAAAAAAAAACAGCTTTCTAAAACTAAAACAAACTACCCCCTACGATCTGGTTTGATTGGAATCTGGCGCTTTTATTGCATCAGGAGTTTAGTGACCAAAAAATGTTAAAAAAAACAGCTTTCTAAAACTAAAACAAACTACCCCCTACAATCTGGTTTGATTGGAATCTCGCGTTTTTATTGCATCAGGTGTTTGGTGACCAAAAAACGTTAAAAAAACAGCTTTCTAAAACTAAAACAAACTACCCCCTACGATCTGGTTTGATTGGAATCTCGCGTTTTTATTGCATCAGGTGTTTGGTGACCAAAAAACGTTAAAAAAACAGCTTTCTAAAACCAAAAAAACTACACCCTACCATCTGGTTTGATTGGAATCTTGCGTTTTTATTGCATCAGGTGTTTGGTGATCAAAAAACGTTAAAAAAACAGCTTTCTAAAACCAAAAAAACTACACCCTACCATCTGGTTTGATTGGAATCTCGCGTTTTCATTGCATCAGGTGTTTGGTGACCAAAAAATCTTTAAAAAAAACAGCTTTCTAAAACTAAAACAAACTACCCCCTACGATCTGGTTTGATTGGAATCTGGCGCTTTTATTGCATCAGGAGTTTAGTGACCAAAAAATGTTAAAAAAAACAGCTTTCTAAAACTAAAACAAACTACCCCCTACCATCTGGTTTGATTGGAATCTCGCGTTTTTATTGCATCAGGTGTTTGGTGATCAAAAAACGTTAAAAAAACAGCTTTCTAAAACCAAAAAAACTACACCCTACCATCTGGTTTGATTGGAATCTTGCGTTTTTATTGCATGCATCAGGTGTTTGGTGACCAAAAAATGTTAAAAAAAAACAGCTTTCTAAAACTAAAACAAACTACCCCCTACGATCTGGTTTGATTGGAATCTGGCGCTTTTATTGCATCAGGAGTTTAGTGACCAAAAAATGTTAAAAAAAACAGCTTTCTAAAACCAAAAAAACTACACCCTACCATCTGGTTTGATTGGAATCTTGCGTTTTTATTGCATCAGGAGTTTAGTGATCAAAAAACGTTAAAAAAACAGCTTTCTAAAACCAAAAAAACTACACCCTACCATCTGGTTTGATTGGAATCTTGCGTTTTTATTGCATCAGGTGTTTGGTGATCAAAAAACGTTAAAAAAACAGCTTTCTAAAACCAAAAAAACTACACCCTACCATCTGGTTTGATTGGAATCTCGCGTTTTTATTGCATCAGGTGTTTGGTGACCAAAAATTGTTAAAAAAAAACAGCTTTCTAAATCTAAAACAAACTACCCCCTACGATCTGGATTGATTGAAATCTGGCGCTTTTATTGCATCAGGAGTTTAGTGACCAAAAAATGTTAAAAAAAAACAGCTTTCTAAAACTAAAACAAACTACCCCCTACGATCTGGTTTGATTGGAATCTGGCGCTTTTATTGCATCAGGAGTTTAGTGACCAAAAAATGTTAAAAAAAACAGCTTTCTAAAACTAAAACAAACTACCCCCTACCATCTGGTTTGATTGGAATCTCGCGTTTTTATTGCATCAGGTGTTTGGTGACCAAAAAACGTTAAAAAAAACAGCTTTCTAAAACTAAAACAAACTACCCCCTACGATCTGGTTTGATTGGAATCTCGCGTTTTTATTGCATCAGGTGTTTGGTGACCAAAAAATGTTGAAAAAAAACAGCTTTCTAAAACTAAAAAAAACTACACCCTACCATCTGGTTTGATTGGAATCTTGCGTTTTTATTGCATCAGGTGTTTGGTGACCAAAAAACTTAAAAAAACAGCTTTCTAAAACTAAAAAAACTACACCCTACCATGTGGTTTGATTGGAATCTCGCGTTTTTATTGCATCAGGAGTTTAGTGACCAAAAAATGTTAAAAAAAAACAGCTTTCTAAAACCAAAAAAACTACACCCTACCATCTGGTTTGATTGGAATCTTGCGTTTTTATTGCATCAGGTGTTTGGTGATCAAAAAACGTTAAAAAAACAGCTTTCTAAAACCAAAAAAACTACACCCTACCATCTGGTTTGATTGGAATCTTGCGTTTTTATTGCATCAGGTGTTTGATGATCAAAAAATGTTAAAAAAAATAGCTTTCTAAAACCAAAAAAACTACACCCTACCATCTGGTTTGATTGGAATCTTGCGTTTTTATTGCATCAGGTGTTTGGTGACCAAAAAAATGTTAAAAAAAAACAGCTTTCTAAAACCAAAAAAACTACACCCTACCATCTGGTTTGATTGGAATCTTGCGTTTTTATTGCATCAGGAGTTTAGTGATCAAAAAACGTTAAAAAAACAGCTTTCTAAAACCAAAAAAACTACACCCTACCATCTGGTTTGATTGGAATCTTGCGTTTTTATTGCATCAGGTGTTTGGTGATCAAAAAACGTTAAAAAAACAGCTTTCTAAAACCAAAAAAACTACACCCTACCATCTGGTTTGATTGGAATCTCGCGTTTTTATTGCATCAGGTGTTTGGTGACCAAAAAATGTTAAAAAAAAACAGCTTTCTAAATCTAAAACAAACTACCCCCTACGATCTGGATTGATTGAAATCTGGCGCTTTTATTGCATCAGGAGTTTAGTGACCAAAAAATGTTAAAAAAAACAGCTTTCTAAAACTAAAACAAACTACCCCCTACAATCTGGTTTGATTGGAATCTCGCGTTTTTATTGCATCAGGTGTTTGGTGACCAAAAAACGTTAAAAAAACAGCTTTCTAAAACCAAAAAAACTACACCCTACCATCTGGTTTGATTGGAATCTTGCGTTTTTATTGCATCAGGTGTTTGGTGATCAAAAAACGTTAAAAAAACAGCTTTCTAAAACCAAAAAAACTACACCCTACCATCTGGTTTGATTGGAATCTCGCGCTTTTATTGCATCAGGTGTTTGGTGACAAAAAAATGTTAAAAAAAAACAGCTTTCTAAAACTAAAACAAACTACCCCCTACGATCTGGTTTGATTGGAATCTGGCGCTTTTATTGCATCAGGAGTTTAGTGACCAAAAAATGTTAAAAAAAACAGCTTTCTAAAACTAAAACAAACTACCCCCTACCATCTGGTTTGATTGGAATCTCGCGTTTTTATTGCATCAGGTGTTTGGTGACCAAAAAACGTTAAAAAAAACAGCTTTCTAAAACTAAAACAAACTACCCCCTACGATCTGGTTTGATTGGAATCTCGCGTTTTTATTGCATCAGGTGTTTGGTGACCAAAAAATGTTGAAAAAAAACAGCTTTCTAAAACTAAAAAAAACTACACCCTACCATCTGGTTTGATTGGAATCTCGCGTTTTTATTGCATCAGGTGTTTGGTGACCAAAAAACGTTAAAAAAACAGCTTTCTAAAACCAAAAAAACTACACCCTACCATCTGGTTTGATTGGAATCTTGCGTTTTTATTGCATCAGGTGTTTGGTGATCAAAAAACGTTAAAAAAACAGCTTTCTAAAACCAAAAAAACTACACCCTACCATCTGGTTTGATTGGAATCTCGCGTTTTTATTGCATCAGGTGTTTGGTGACCAAAAAATGTTAAAAAAAAACAGCTTTCTAAAACTAAAACAAACTACCCCCTACGATCTGGTTTGATTGGAATCTTGCGTTTTTATTGCATCAGGTGTTTGATGATCAAAAAATGTTAAAAAAAATAGCTTTCTAAAACCAAAAAAACTACACCCTACCATCTGGTTTGATTGGAATCTTGCGTTTTTATTGCATCAGGTGTTTGGTGACCAAAAAAATGTTAAAAAAAAACAGCTTTCTAAAACTAAAACAAACTACCCCCTACCATCTGGTTTGATTGGAATCTTGCGTTTTTATTGCATCAGGTGTTTGGTGACCAAAAAATGTTAAAAAAAACAGCTTTCTCAAACTAAAACAAACTACCCCCTACGATCTGGTTTGATTGGAATCTGGCGCTTTTATTGCATCAGGAGTTTAGTGACCAAAAAATGTTGAAAAAAAACAGCTTTCTAAAACTAAAACAAACTACCCCCTACCATCTGGTTTGATTGGAATCTTGCGTTTTTATTGCATCAGGTGTTTGGTGACCAAAAAATGTTAAAAAAAACAGCTTTCTAAAACTAAAACAAACTACCCTCTACGATCTGGTTTGATTGGAATCTGGCGCTTTTATTGCATCAGGAGTTTAATGACCAAAAAAAGTTGAAAAAAACAGCTTTCTAAAATCAAAAAAACTACACCCTACCATCTGGTTTGATTGGAATCTCGCGTTTTTATTGCATCAGGTGTTTGGTGATCAAAAAACGTTAAAAAAACAGCTTTCTAAAACCAAAAAAACTACACCCTACCATCTGGTTTGATTGGAATCTTGCGTTTTTATTGCATCAGGTGTTTGGTGACCAAAAAATGTTAAAAAAAACAGCTTTTTAAAACTAAAACAAACTACCCCCTACCATCTGGTTTGATTGGAATCTCGCGTTTTTATTGCATCAGGTGTTTGGTGATCAAAAAACGTTAAAAAAACAGCTTTCTAAAACCAAAAAAACTACACCCTACCATCTGGTTTGATTGGAATCTTGCGTTTTTATTGCATCAGGTGTTTGGTGACCAAAAAATGTTGAAAAAAAACAGCTTTCTAAAACTAAAACAAACTACCCCCTACCATCTGGTTTGATTGGAATCTTGCGTTTTTATTGCATCAGGAGTTTAGTGATCAAAAAACGTTAAAAAAACAGCTTTCTAAAACCAAAAAAACTACACCCTACCATCTGGTTTGATTGGAATCTTGCGTTTTTATTGCATCAGGTGTTTGGTGACCAAAAAAATGTTAAAAAAAAACAGCTTTCTAAAACTAAAACAAACTACCCCCTACAATCTGGTTTGATTGAAATCTGGCGCTTTTATTGCATCAGGAGTTTAGTGATCAAAAAACGTTAAAAAAACAGCTTTTTAAAACCAAAAAAACTACACCCTACCATCTGGTTTGATTGGAATCTTGCGTTTTTATTGCATCAGGTGTTTGGTGATCAAAAAACGTTAAAAAAACAGCTTTTTAAAACCAAAAAAACTACACCCTACCATCTGGTTTGATTGGAATCTTGCGTTTTTATTGCATCAGGTGTTTGGTGACCAAAAAATTAAAAAAAAAACAGCTTTCTAAAACTAAAACAAACTACCCCCTACGATCTGGTTTGATTGGAATCTGGCGCTTTTATTGCATCAGGAGTTTAGTGACCAAAAAATGTTGAAAAAAAACAGCTTTCTAAAACTAAAACAAACTACCCCCTACCATCTGGTTTGATTGGAATCTTGCGTTTTTATTGCATCAGGAGTTTAGTGATCAAAAAACGTTAAAAAAACAGCTTTCTAAAACCAAAAAAACTACACCCTACCATCTGGTTTGATTGGAATCTGGCGCTTTTATTGCATCAGGAGTTTAGTGATCAAAAAACGTTAAAAAAACAGCTTTCTAAAACCAAAAAAACTACACCCTACCATCTGGTTTGATTGGAATCTCGCGTTTTTATTGCATCAGGTGTTTGGTGATCAAAAAACGTTAAAAAAACAGCTTTCTAAAACCAAAAAAACTACACCCTACCATCTGGTTTGATTGGAATCTCGCGTTTTTATTGCATCAGGTGTTTGGTGATCAAAAAACGTTAAAAAAACAGCTTTCTAAAACCAAAAAAACTACACCCTACCATCTGGTTTGATTGGAATCTCGCGTTTTAATGCATCAGGGTGACTCAAAAAAAGGTTGAAAAACATTAACTTTCTAAAACTTTAAAAAAACTACACCCTACCATCTGGTTTGATTAGAATCTGGCGTTAATAATGAATTAGGTGTTTTGTGGCCAAAAAAGGTTGGAAATCACTGTTAAACTTTCTAAAACTTAAAAAAACTATCGCCATACCTTCTGGGTTGATTAGAATCTGGCGTTTTTAATGCATTAAGTGTTTGGTGACTAAAAAAAGGTTGAAAAAACAGCTTTCTAAAATACGAAAAAAAACACACCCTACCATCTGGTTTGATTGGAATCTGGCGAGGCCAGGTAAGAGTTGGTCTCCTGTCCTCTCCAGCATCTTTAAATGGCTCCAGGTAAACTTCCATCTCCTTGTCACTCAACTGACGCAGGATGCCGGAAGAATGTTCTGGACAAACAGGTTCTTCTGGAGGATCATGTCGTCACCTGGAGTCAGTGAAGAGCGGTTTGAGTGTAAGGAAACAAACACAGGGCTGCCAAAAATTGGATCATTTTATTTTTCCAAATTAGATTAGAATTGGATGATGTTTGTTTACTCAAATTAGATTAGAATTAGAATTTCCGAATTCTTGAAATCTAGAACTTAATTAAAATTTAAATTAGAATTACATTTAATTATTTACAATTAACTATATTTAAATTGCAATTTATTCTTATTATAATGCGAATGATAAATATTTCGGTGCTAATTTTTATATGTTTTAGCTTTTCAGAATGTAAAAACCACTAATAAGTCATTCTGACTAAATAGTAATAATTCAAATTATTTGTTTCGCATAAAAGACGAAAAGGCCATTGGAAAAAGTAGCATTTTTAGAAAAATCCGAATAGATTGAAACTAGAATTAGAGCAAACAAGCAATTTACAACTTAGATAAGAATTCGAATTAGCCGCATTTTGCTTTTAATCATTAAATTAGAAAACTAGAATTATCTAGTTGTCCAAGTCTGGCTGCTACACACTTTACAGAAAATAAAACTTTAAAACACTTTGAAAATGTATAGATTTTCCACGGACCTGGATTACTGAATATATATTTAATATAATTTGAAAATATGGCAGCATAAAAGCCATGGTTAACACAATAACAAATAGTTTAAAATTTTGTGTTACTCTGGGACTTTCTAAACAAATAACCGCAAGCTACACATAAAAAAATTCAATGCTATTTAAAAACTTTTGGAAAACAAAGGGTTTTACAAATTTTTAAAACACAAATTAATTTAAAGACAGATTAAATAACTAGGTGGAAACCTTGCATAGAGACATAGTACTGATAAATTGTTCGAAAACATTTTACAAATTAGGTAATATTTAAACTTTTACAATTGGGCATTCAGTTAAATGGTTTCAGTGATTCAATACTAAATTTTACCTGTTATTTGCATTTGGGTAAGTTTGTCCAATTAGAGTAGTGGTCCTCATACAAGTATGGGTATTTTTTACAACTTGGCCAAGTGGGGTGTGTATTCAAAGTATACCAATTAGAAGTTTATTTAAGTGGCCTTTAGTTAGTTTTATTAATCTGCCATAAACAACGCACCACCTCTTATTAAAATAAGTCAGGAAATGGCTTTATAAATATGCTGTTGCTACCAGGGATAATATATTATTTTTTTTACTTTGCGTGCTCTTGAGCGTGGTAGGCTACATTCCCTGATGAAGGTTTCCTGGATATTTAGATGAAATGTTGAAAAAAACCAATAAATACCAGAAGAAAATTTTTTTAGTCTAAATTGCTTTAATTGGTAACTGAGAAGTGAGCACTTGGCCTGTATTTGTGCGATACTTGTTACTCAGTCACTTATAAATAGGGTAATTTATTTAAGAGATTGGCATAAACCTGAAAGAAAATACTGATTCATGTTCCATTGGTGATCAGTAAAACATTAAAAACAAGTAACTGGCAAAGCAAAGACACTAATGTATGTAGTACTTTATATACAAAAAGTATTGATAAAATCAATGTATTTTTATTAGATCAAATTGGGGGTTAAAAATAAATCACCCTACTTATAAATGTAAATCAAAAATTCCATTCCAAATAAACCCAAACATGACAGACAAAAAAGTCCCGTTCTTATTAACCTCAACCCAGGGTATGACCAAATAATTGAAAACCAAATGCAAAAAGAGTAACATACCAGCAGGGGATCGCATCGCTTGAAAAATCTTGCGTCCAGCTTCGGGGAATTGCTCCCAGGTCATGGGTGTGACAAGGGCTTCCATGAAAGTGATGGAACTCACCCTGTTACGATGCATGTTGGCCCAGTGGAAACCCAGTGCAGAGCCCCAATCGTGGATCACAAGGTCAACCTAAGAAAATATTGAATCCCATGTATAGAAGTAACAACTCTTTTTAACTTCATGATGTTGACTTCTATATTTATACAAATGTTACCTACTTCCATACGCGCTTTGATACTCCTGATGTGTTAAAGTAATACCTCCGAATATTATGCGTTAAAGTTCTACCTACATTTAACAAAATAGTGTCTACAGAAATTGAAAGACGGTAAACTTTGCAATACACAGTTTATTGCCCCTAGAGTATAATATTATGATTGTAATCAGGGTCCACTGTTAAACGGCAAGTTGTGTTCTAATGTTGATCTTTTTATTCCTTCTAATCCTACTTTGACCAGATGAAGCACGATTGTGCGAAAGCTTGTCAACATAATAACACAATTTTTATACAATTTCAAGGCAATCTCCACTATGCACATACAAAAACGTTTTTTAAGTGCAAACAGAAACTTTTGCACAGTGGTTAACACTTAAATCATAAACATTTTATTTAAACCAATATGTAGATGCATCAATTTAAAATGAATATTGGCGATCGAAAACCTACTTTACTTAGCAAGTTTACGGAATCCATCCACTTCTCAAGGTACTTGTAGTGATCCTAGAAGGTGTACATGGATCCAGGAATCTTGGAAGATCTTCCCATTCCCACCAGGTCCGGAGCCAAGCATCTTCCGACACTCTCAACATGGGAAATCACGTTCCTCCATAAATAGGAAGATGTTGGGTTGCCATGAAGAAAAACAATTGCTTTGTCGGCTTTGGAAACACCTAAAAACAGAAGAAAGGGGGAAGATTAATAAATTGCTGATTGAAAAGTTTTTAATATAGGAAATGAATTATTGATGTATTTTTATATTAGCACATCAAACTTCTATTTAATGAAGTGAAGAACAAAGAATAATTAGTAGATGTAATTTAGTGGTTTGCTGCAAAATATGCAGAATTTTATATATCTTTCAGTGTTGAAAAATTGAAGTCAACCTCTTGACTAAACAAAGCAACTAAACTTTTTTTCTTTTGGGAGCCCTGGGCGACTTGAACTGATATAATTCGTAGGTGAAACAGATGTGTTTTTAAAAGTTTATGAGTTACATTATTCTTAACTTTGTATAAGTGTTTACTATTTGCTTTGTGAAACATTGCTCCAAATAAATGACCCAGTTTAACATTGATATACTGATACTTACACTAAACATATTATGGCAAAGACTTGGGACTCAAACTTGTTGTTTGCAAAGCCACGTGGAAAGTTTGATAACTTGTTTAAAACACCAAGACCATTGTTTGCATTTATTCACGAGCCTATGGAAAGTGGTTCGCGTTAAATTAAACAGGATGGTATTAGTAATTGAGTTTAAAATGAAAAACATGTAGAAAGGGTCATATGTCAAACATATTAAACTCCACTATAACAATTAGTAGGTGTAAAACAATTTCAAAGAAGGTCTAATAAATTGCTTCTCTACACTGCTAACTTACCAGAGTCATAATAACTCATTTGAGCTTCGAAAACATCGATTTTCTTGTGTTTGGAGAAAAAGAAAACCGTCCTTATGTGAGAATTGCATTTTACGTGATCCAATATGCGACGCATTCGCACAGCAGCCTTTGAAATTGCTACATTCATGTTTTCACGCTCCTTAATCTTGCAAAATGCAAGCTAGGTGACGATTAATTAAATTATTAATTTATTCTGCAAAAACTTTTTTATTTACATTTTCGAAATACTTCGCCGATCGCTGTCGCACATGACTCAGCATAAAATACGTTGTTTATTATTTGTTAACGAGTAACATACATCAATATGATTACTTCACGTATTTCATAACTTAAAATTCAAACTTATTGTCGTTGTTTTATCTCGAAATGCTTTGTTTTACTGTGGTCAGTTGTTTTTTAAATGTATCTCTTAAAATAGTAATCGTTAATTAAAATTAAATATATTATTTAATCTTAGCTATTAAAACTATAGTGTAAACAATAATGTGGTTTGTGGCTACAAAATAAAGTTCTAGAAAATATTAAGAATTTGTGGTTTTGAAATTCATTGAATTTTTTTTAGAAAAAAAGGAAACTATAGTTTGTTTATTTTTTTGCTTTTGTCTAGAATCGTACATTTTCGTCCGGTGGTTTGTATTAATATTACAAACATTATTTTATCTTACTTATATTATTTGTATTATGGGTCCAGTATTATTATTATATTTATTTATTTCTGACAATTTCACTTTCCACAAATTTTTTTGTTACTGTAAAAAAAAGTGGTTGGATTCTAGACGAGGGCTCTCTAAACTTAATTTATTCTACTTACAGAGTTTGCAGAAATTCAATTTAACCCTAAATTGTTCCTGTTAAAAGAAATCAATCAAATTTCAAGTTTTACATTTAATAAAGTTATTCTAAATCTTTGATTTATACAACTTTGATTTTTAATAATATAATTTTAAGTCAAATGCAAACAAATAAAATAAAGTAACACAAGTTCAGTAAGAAATTAAGCAATTCTTTACATAATTTTACAATTTTTAGTTTCTGCATATGATTTGCATTTTCTCAAATTGTTTTCAGTTAATTCAATCGATTTCTTCTTTTCTTCTTCACTTGAATCCTCGGCTTTCTTGTCAGCTTCCAGAGATCGCTCGTAATATTTCACCGCATCAGTGAACCGCGAGGTTTCCTCACACACAGCACCGAGGTTGTATAAACAAGCTGCGTAAACCCGATGCTTGGAAGCTTCGCGGCCGAAAGTTTTTTCGAGTGAAGAAATTGCTTTTTTCAAAGTTCGCTCACAACTTTCCAGATCGTCGATTAAATGTTCGCTATATTCGATGGAATGCAAACACAGAGCCAAGATTAAAACCCGAAACTTTTCGCCGATGTTTTGCTTCTGTTCGATCTTCAGCTGCAAGTCACGCATCAGTGGAAGCACGTGATCGCGCACAATGGGCTTCATTGTGACGTCACTTTCAATCATCTGTTCATTTGTCAACCTCAACTCCTGAGCACAAAACTCAATTCCCTCAACTGCTTTCTTCGGATTCTTGTAATTTGCGGAAATAATTGAAGATATTTGCAAAAATAAAACCGATTCCAAACATTTCTTCTCTTCTCTCAGTTTGATTCCAAGTTCCCAAAATTCTTCCGCTGTTCGTTCCACTTGACCTTGGAGGAGCTGATGAAGGTCACCTGCGACTCGATTCGCTTCTTCATACTTTTTTTCTCGCACCAAGGTCACATATTGTTGGACAAGGTCATGAGCAGATTCATCTCCATCTGATTTTCAGTAAAATGACAAAATGATTTATTTTTCCAAATTAACTAATTGTTTTTAAAAAAACATAAGGATTTACCTTAAAAATATATAAATAATAAAGAAATACATTTCTAAACATTGAACTGTAAAGAATAATAGTTTATCTTGTGATTTTATTAATTTGGATCATAATATCCTAAAAATTGAATAAAAAAATTCAAAGCTAAATAAAATTTGACTCAATGACATTTTCTGCAAAAAACAAAACCCGCGTTTTTGGCAAAAAATCAAAAACCTTTTATTTTTAAATCTTGTTTTACCACAAAGTGTTTCCAATTATTATTAATACTTTTTTAATTAATATGGGGGAAATTTAAAACAAATCAATAATTGTAAGTTTATATACCTTAAAAAAATTCTACCATCCAAGAAGTTATTTTTGCACTAAAAACCACGACATTTTTTATTAATTTAAGAAAATCTGAAACATACCTAATTTTCTTCACTTTAAAGGGTAGCAATATTTATTGAAACGATTTCGTGAAGTTGAAAAATATTGCTCACCCACATATTTGAACCAAACGCCATTTTTAAAGCAACACTTTTTTTTAAATTATTTTGGTGCTTACCTACACTAATCTAAATGATGCAATTTAAGGTTTAATATAAATATACACATATATATTTACCTAATAATTAAACTCAAAACTATATATTTTTTTTTTTCGGCAAACAGTTAGAGTTTCAAATCAACCATCTGAAAATTATAAAAATACTTTTCCATGATAGATATATCTCACCTTTCAGAAATGAGTGCAATGCAGTTGAAGTTGAGGCGCCATCATCAATCGCAGTGTTACTTTGTGCCACAAGCGGAGGAGATAAACTAGATGTGACGTCATCGGTTGATGAGGATGGAAAAATAGAACCATCAGTTGCTGATGATAAAATAAGTAATATGATTGTTGGCTTGATAAAATGAAAAACTAGTTTAAAACTCTGTGGTGCACAGGTTACAAAAAATCAATGTACTGCTTAATATATCTCACCTTGCAGAAATGAGTGCAATGACATTGAAGTTGAGTCGGCATCATCAATCGGAGTGTTACTTTGTGCCACAAGCGGAGGAGATGAACTAGATGTGACGTCATCGGTTGAAGAGGATGGAAAAATAGAACCACCAGTTGCTGGAGATAAAATCAGTAACACAATTGTTTGCTTTATAAAATGAGAACTAGTTTCGTATAATAAAATGGTGTTTATTTATTTGCAAAAATGTTGATAACTATATTCACATTTAAAAATATCATAACCTGTAAAAAACTGAAACTGCAAGAGTGAGCAAATCAATTTGGTTTGACATTTCTAAAAATATATATGGAAAATAAATAAAATTTGACCCTATGACGTTTTTCTGACAAAAACCAACACTAATTTTATTTTTGAATCTTGTTTTACTACAATACTATAATTTTTTTCCTGAAATGACCTTATTTTGTAGATTTATTATCCTGATACATATAGTTCAACAAATCTTGCCATAGGACAACCTCAGTAACCCCAGTATAACTAATGGTTGAAATCAGTGATACGTTACCCTTTGACAATCAAACACACGGACCGAGAATTATAAAATGCCCCCTTTTTTAACCAGCAACCAGGATTTTGATTACATGATTCTTTACTGAGACCACAACTTGTCTAGTCATTAATTAAAAACAATCACAAAGGATTATACCAGTGGTTCCCAACCTTTTTTGCTACATTCCTCCCTTTGCTCATTTTCGAACTATTCATTCCTCCCCATAAGACGAAAAACAAATATAACGCAAAAAATTGTGGCAATTTGAAATATCAATTTATTTCAGATTACAACTCAATGGGAAATTTGCTCTTGTTTGCGCCCTAAAAGTAGTTGTACACCCGGAAACGCAAGTCATCCTCAACACCAGGTTTATATTTGGTTTGCTCTTAATCTGTTCCAAATGTGAACCGACTCTAAATTATAATGGACCGTGTTCATCTTGGTTATATTCTAGTTTAGTTTTATAAAGTATAACTAAATATTTACCATATAATGTGCTTATTCGGTAAGAATTAGAATTTGTACCAACAGTCTAAATCAGTGGTTCTCAACCTTTTTTTAGCTTACGGACCGGTAAAATTTCAAAAAAAGTTTTGCGGACCGATGGACCTTCAAAAATCAAAATCAACTCAAAATGTAATTACGACAAGAGTATATGCAACTTAAAGCAAAAAAAAAGCAATTTGCTTCGGTCTTTTTGATATCACAGGCGTTTTACCAACAACACTTGCACCATTGTGACAAACAACAAAGTCCTAAGTAGACTATTAACGTTATGTTGCGTCACAAAGCAGCAAATTACGGAACTGTCAAAGTTCTACATTTAATGGACAAGCTTTTAACATCTTATATAAAATTGTAATATATTTGGCGGACCGGCGGGGAAGTTGATGCGGACCGACGGTTGAGAACCACTGGTCTAAATGCGTCTACAATTGTATGACAATAGGCTTAAATCTACCTGGTTATTTTAAGGGCAACATGTTAATTTTGTGATTTAAAGGTGCTCCATAGATAGCTAACCTACAATGAGGAATTTATAAACTCAAACTGTTGATTGATTTCGATTGCTCATGTGAGTCATCGTGATGAATGTGAGAACCACTGATTAGACCAAAAAATGTAATTTAAATAGGTCAGTTATTGTCCCGTTTTCATTCCTAATAAGGATATGTGAAACAGAAAAAGATAGTTGAAAAAACACTGGCCTAGCCCATGAGGCAAATAAATATTGACATGCCTATATTTTACATGATAGGAAGTTATCTGTGGCCAACATAATGGACATCCCTAACGTATATACAAAAATATTCTAAACACATTTCCAACATAAATTTTTTTTTACTGTATTTATGAAATTCCTCCCCTGAACTCATAAAATTCCTCCCTAGGGAGGAATTCCTCCCCGGTTGGGATCACTCGATTATACAGGGTTGCTAAGTAGACTTAAAAGAGTGCTTTAGGACATTGGTAGTATTAAATTTGAACATTTAAGCCTACAATTTTTACATTATACTTTAGGTTCCCGTTGACTATTGTAACCTGACATGAATGTCATTTGAAGTTTGCATATATTTCTATTTAGAGCCAGTGTACCATGAACAACTAAAGTCGCTTTTGTAGCTAACAGGCTTTCCCAAGCTGGGCTAACCTTACAAATGACAATTGAAATCGCACAAAGCGCAAAGTTTTTTTGAAACTCCTCAGTTAAACTTATAGAACTGATAGTTTGCCAACTGCGTAAAAGGAATGCCCAATTGTATTTCTCACCTTGCTGTAATGAAAGAAATGCCACTGAATCTAATGCCTCAGAAGTGACTGCTTTCTGTGACGATGAAGTTGAGGCGCCATCATTAATCGCAGTGCTACTTTGTGCCACAAGCGGAGGAGATGAACTAGATGTGATGTCATCGGTTGATAAAATAGAACCAGCGGCTGCTGGAAATCAGTAACACAATTGTTAGCTTTATAAAATAAAGAACTAGTTTCGTATAATAAAATGGTGTTTATTTGTTTGCAAAAATGTTGTTAACTATATACACATGTAAAAAAATGATAATCTGTAAAAACTGAAACTACTTGATTGGGCAAATCAATTTGGTTTAGCATTTCTAAAAATATATATGAAAAAATAAATAAAATTTGACCCTATGACGTTTTTCTGACAAAAACCAACACTAATTTTATTTTTAAATCTTGTTTACTACAAGCATTTCCACTTTATTCTATTTTTTTTATAATAGAGGAAACTTAAAAAAAACAATTTATGTATTAATTTTTGAATTTTTTTGTAACTCAAAAACAAAAAAAAACTTCTAACTTCAAAGTAGATAAATTTGAACTAGAAATCAATGTTTATTAGGTAGGGAAATCTGTTTTTTTACTTTATTTACTTCATTTGAAAAACGAGAATTATTCAAAATACCAGAAAGTATTAAGATTTCTAAATTACATAAAGTGTTTAACCATTCCTATCATTAACAAATCTGTTAAACATTTTCAAGTGATTTCTTGGTTTGGTTAGAAAATCAGTTTAACTGGGAAATTCAATTTAAAAATGCAGTTGGGTTATCTAATCTTGTTTGGTGGATATATTTACCTTACCTAAAGTGATTATTTTGCAAACAAAATCTCTTGTTAAATATAACTAGTGATTAAGTGGTTTGTATAAATTCGTCAGAAAGCTGCTTGTCAGAGTATTCATGTTGCGGTCCTTCACCATGTCGCAGGGAATATATACAACATATTTTCACTCTGTGGTCCACAGGTTGCAAAAAATCAATGTACTATTACTCGTTATGTGATCCACATTTTCAAACTATAATTTTTTCCTGAAGTGACCTTATTTTGTAGATTTATTATCCTGATACACATATAGCACATATAAATCTAGTCGTACGAAAACCCTAACAACCACAGTATAACTAATCATTCAAATCAGTAATACGTTACCTTTTGACAATCCAACACATGGATGAGACACATATAAAAATGCCCCTTTTTAACCGGCAACCAGAATTTTGATTGCATGATTACCAAAATTGGGAACGTCATTAATGAACAACAATCACAAAGGATTATACGATTATACAGGGTTGCTTGGTAGACTCAAAAGAGTGCTTTAGGACATTAGCAGTATTAAATTTGGACATTTGAGGTTGACTATTTTTTATATTGTCGGATGCAGCCACAACGAAAGAATGCTTATTGCAAATAAACAAACGACAATCAGTACTTACAGGTAGGCCTACAGTACTTACGATATACGTATAATAATAACCTCCGTAGCGTACGTACGCGATCTGGACCCCAAAAGTGAACAGTAGGACTGCTGAATTAACGATTTACAACATTTCTTATATAGCCTACATCGGACAGATGTTAGTAATTTCTAATTCGTTAGAAAACGAGATACATAACACGAATTAGGAAATCGGTCATTCGAACAACGAATTTACAACACGCGACGGGAAATTAAAATGACAGCATGAGCGATTCAGCCGGCAAGCTGTTTACAGGCGGCCAGAGTTGACGGGGTCACAGAGTTCCAAAGTCCAATCCGCTACAATTCACTCTCCCTGCCTTTAAGACAAGAGGTCTGGAGAAACTTCATCTTCGTGGTATTCCTCCAGGATGTCAAACATTGTACATTGGATAATAATGTCCTCCTTGTCGACCGGCTCTTTGTAGCACAAGTCAGGAGCGGTGGCGGACCGTCAAGCCATGAGTGGCTGTTGTTAGGCGATGAAAAGCTCGCTTCGTACAAAGCGGGTTGGTAAACGAGATGCTGAACTGCTCCTTAGTGTTCAAGGATCCCTCCGTTATCGAGCAGATTCGTTGTAGCTGAACGATCTGTCTAAAAATACTTACCTAGGCGTTTAACAACATGCGAATGCACAAAAATGTAGCCTACAATGCAGAAATAAAGCCGTAAAAATTGTATTTTGATGTCAAAAGGCAAAACCGTTAGTCAAACGTCTAGAATCTATCGTTCTAGAATACCGAAATCAAGGAAGTAAAAGGTGCTATTCTCTGAAACGCAAAAACAAATTAAACGCCTTGCCCATTTTTAAAGTAATCCCTAAATGACAGACATTTTAACATTGGCGTAAAGGTTAAACTAAAAAGTTACACTATGCAAGCTTGTAACTCAAATGGACATATGACGGTACCTCAGCCGTCTGTAAAGTAAAAAGGCATCACGGCATTACGTGGCCTATATAAAATCATCGGGGTCTTTGCCCGGAATACAAACAAAGGTGTGATATCTCTGATCAAACACCGTAAACCATAAAGGACCAGACGGCACGTTAGCCGCTAACGGAAATGGCACTTTAGAAGGCGCAACTTCTGTAAGTGTGAGAGATAAATTTATATGTTTGTAGGCTAAGAGAATAGTTTACGAGAGAAGAATATTGTCTTACGTAAAGTTTCACCTTTAACTTAACAAAAAGAGACGTAATTTTGCAAATTGAACGAACAGCTATGCTGTAAATTTAGTTTAGCTCAAACGCGGTTTTAAATCTGCATTGCACGACCGATATAGCAACATTAAAACGTGCTCATAATCAGCAACAACATAAACTTACAATGGCGGCGGCTTAAAGAGAAAACACGGGCGTGTTGCGTAAAATATAAACAAGGCATGTTTAATATTCGACAATGCATAGCGCGCACAAAAATTACGAATAAACTACAGCTGCCATCCTATGCAACGAGCCTATGGATATAATACAATTCAAGTGGTGTAAGGCTCATCCCAGCGTTAACAAAAACTAAAGTTATAAGCGCTAAAAATTACCCAAAAAAACATTAACTAGACGTCTATCATGAAAACTAGCAAGAGGCTGAGAACAAGGGGAAAAGAAGGTTAGTCGAAGGTTAGGATAGTAAGAGGCCATAGATAGATAAGGTTAAGTAAAGTTGTGACAGCTTACTAGGTTATCATCAAGTGTAAACGTCGTAAGAAGGTGCGGCTTTCATCGCAACAGATCGCAAGCAGATAAGTCGGGCGGACGTTTCCAAGCATCGCAAAACTCAGCAACATCAAATGGTCAGCAAGAAATCCTGTCTGATAAGATTAGGTAAAGAGAAAGTTGAAAAAGGTAGGTTAAAAGTACCTTTCGAATAGAGCCCGGCTTTAAATAGCATGTCGTCATAGATGTTTCGAACGTCGTAGATGCAGTAAACTCGCTTTGTTGACAAGGCGTTGCTTCTGCAGTTGAAAGTTCGCTGTAAATTTCTTTTTAGAGAAAGGAGAAACAGGTTTAGAAAAAGAGCCTATTTTCCGGCGACGTAGCTTAGAAATGGAAAAGTTCGAATTAATTCCCGTTGGTTTGGGAAAAAACATTACCTTCCCTTATATTACATAGCATGGTAGCTACACGCGTTGAAGTTTTGACGTTGCAAGCTTTAAATTTGCTTAAAACCTTTGAAAACAAAGCAGAAAAGATATTCTTCGACATAACGATTCAAAAAAATAACACACGGTAAATAAGACTAAAAATAGGTGCAAAAGCGTAGGTTACAAAATAGATTGAATTCAAAACAAAAGGTTAATATAAATTATTTTAGAATAGTTAGTCAGAAGGTAGTATGCGTGTTCAGGCGCGGATCTAGGATTTCAGTTTGGGGAGGGCCATGGATTTTTTTCAGATATGACGTCACAATTTTTTCAGATTTGACGTCACAAAAGTATACCATTGCGTGACGTCATAATTCAGGTAAAAATAACATCGGATGGCCGAATAAACTAACTCCTGCAAAATAACGCGAAAAACAGAACTTTTGAAAGCACGAAAAAGTAATAAGGTAAGCCTCTACAGTGGGCCGGTTTCCTAGTTTGACCCGGTTTAAAGAATATCGCTGAAAGACGCTACCATGCCTATTGTCTACACATCTTGCTTTTTCACGAAAAGGCGAGAGCATCCGCACATGCCAACGAAAAAGCGCCAAGGCCACATCGCAATAAAACCATGGCGTTGTGCTGCGGTCAGCTGTGGTTCTTTCATGACACTTCTCTCAATTTTTAAGTCACTGTAGTTGGTTTTTGCCAAATAAGGTTGCTGAAATGATCAGAACTCTATGCAGAGTTAATTCTAACATTGGATAGGTTATTCAAATCCTTACACAAGGGTCGGCAACCTTTGTGTAGTAGTCGCGGGCCAAAACCAAACTCAGAAAGGTCTCTGTGGGCCGCACAACATATGTTAAATGAGATTTTGTGTTATTACAACGTTATAACAATTGTGAATCAGGTGGCCCTCGGATTTTTTTGCACTTTAAAAACGTGTTTATAATTACTTTTGAGGAGGCAGTAAAGTGTTGGCGCAAATTCGCTGAAAAAAGCGTATACTTGGTTTAAAATTCGAATCCACACGTCGTCATCCCTCTACTACTATTAAAAAAGTGTAATAAAACTACTTAAACGCGATCATTTTTATGGTTAATCTATTTTAGTGTTTGTTAACCATTTGTGGCAGACCTGGCGAGCGAAGTGAGCGCGATTTTTTTGGTATACAGGTATTTCTTTTAAATTTCTTGTTTTTGTTACATTAAAAAAAAAAATGGTTAAAAAATATTTGTCGATTATATTTGAATACGTTTTCCGTTAGTCCGCGACGCACTTGGCAGCTTTCCACGGCGCAACAGTAAAGAAGCGCTGATCTAGTTTAAAAAGAGCATCAAAACGTAAACACACTGGGTGTACAAAGATCATTAGCGCGAAGCGCGAAAAATTTTCGCATTTACACACTTAAAATAGTCAAAAAGTATTTAAAATGGACTCGTGTCTAATTTGTCAAAGAGGCGGCGGGCCGGATGAAGGATATTGGCAGGCTGGTTCTGATACAGATTTGCATAAACAACAAAAAATATTTTTATTGTACTTGGATTTAAGTTAGTTATTATATAATAGAGGGCATGGCCATATCCCCCCCCCCCCCCCCCCCTAGATCCGCCCCTGTGCGTGTTCAATATCACGTCGCAAAAGGTGAACCAAATTGTGGGGCGCAGCCACAATGAAAGAATGTTTATTGCAAATAAACAAACGACAAACAGTACTTACAGGTACTTGCGATATATACGTACAATAATTACCTCCGTAACGTACGCGATCTGGACTCCACAATGAACAGTAGGACTGCTGAATTAACGATTTACAACATTTCTTATATAGCCTACATGGGACAAATGTGAGTAATTACTAATTCGTTAGAAAACGAGATACATAACACGACTTAGGAAATCGGCCATTCGACCAACGAAATTACAACACGCGACAGGAAATTAAAATGACAGCATGAGCGATTCAGCCAGGAAGCTGTTTACAGGCGGCCAGAGTTGACGGGGTCACAGAGTTTCAAAGTCCAATCCGCTACAATATTACACCTTAAGTTCCTGTTAACTATTGTAACCACACATAAATGTCATTCGAAGTTTGCATATATTTCTATTTAGAGATAGTGTATCATGAACTATTTAAGTTGCTTTTGTAATTTACAGGCTTTCTCAAGGTAGGCTAAACTGACAAATGACAACTGAAAAGGATTTTTTGCAACTCCTCAGTTAAACTTGAAAAACTCATAGTTTGCCAACTGCGTAAAAGGTTTACCCACAAATTATTGTGGACTGAAGGTTAACAACAACTGATATCAATGCAATCTAAGGTTTGACATAAATCAGGGGTTCTTAAACTGGGGGTCCGTGAACTAGTTTTAGGGGGTCCATGAAGGCCTAGTTAAAACACTAGTGTATACTTAAAGTAATTATTTTTTGAAAGAAAACAATTTAATTAAAAATTAAACGGTTTTGCACTGAATGTATAGTTAGACTTCATTTAACTTTCACATTTTTCGGACCAAAATAACAGAGTCAAGAAGTCTATTTGTTTTGTGACGTCAATTTATGACGTCATTTTGGAGCATTTCTTGTCTACCGGGTGCCATGCAAAGCAAAAAAAAATTTAGGGGTCCGCGGTAAAAAAAGTTTAAGAACCCCTGACATAAATAGATACATACCGTATTTAACCAATAATAGTAAACAATGTATGCTTCTTAGTTATTGTATGGAATTCAAGTCACACCATCCGCAAATTATCAAAAAAAAACTGTTATACATTAAAGCAAAATATCCTTCTCGTAAACGGTGACGTCATTGTAAGCTACATTTAGTTCGTTAACACGCCGGTGTTTGTACTTCCGTCTGTCTGTAGTTGTGTGTGTATAGCAGTGTTTCCTATTTTTTAACCTCATGACGAACCTGGAAACCTCCTAAAACTTGCGGCTAACCTGGCGAGCGAAGCAAGCTGTAATTTTATCGTTAGACTAGTGGTTCCCTTAAAGTACTGGCAAGTTTCTATTTTATTGTATTTCTCACCTTGCTGTAATGAAGGCAATGCCATTGAAGCTAATGACTCAAAAGTAACTGCTTTCTGTGCGAGAGACGTTGACGTTGAGTCGCCATCATCGATCGCATTGCTACTTGGTGTCCCAAGCGGAGAAGACAAACTAGATGTGGTATCATCAGTTGCTGGAGATAAAATCAGTAACACGATAGCTTTATAAAATTAGGAGCTAGTTTCGTAAATAATTTTAAGCTACTTTTAAATGTAAAATAATATGGTGTTTATTTGTTTGCAAAAGTGTAAATAACTATACACACATTGACAGGTCTATGATCTGGCCCTTCTACAACCCAACATTAGTTCACAATATTCCATAGGAGGGATTACTGAAATCAGCGAGCCTATTAATTATTTTCATACATATCGAAAAATGTTACTTTTTAAGTTCTTCTTTTACCAAAAGTAAATATATTGGTAATCAAATTCAGCACTAGTTTTAAACTTTGTAGCACACAATACCTGAAACAAAGTTTCTCACAAAGTTTGATAACTTTGTCTGAGATGAAGGAGGTCTTTGCTTCTGCTTCAGAAGAAGGGTAGCAATTATTTTATTCTCTGCTTTCACCAAGTTTTCATCAATGGGTATGTCCAGCATTTCCTTGGCTGAAAAGTCAAAGGTGTCAGTAAAAAGTTTTTTAGGAAGATTTTGAATTTTCTTACAAAATTGTATCCAATGTCCAATATTACTTTTTATATTGCTTTTATATAAGATTTATGGTTATGTTTTGTGTGATTGCTTTTAAGAGCTTTATTTAATTTAAACATTTTTGTACTTTCTGGTTTAACATAAGAATGTAGAACTTTCACTGCATATAGTTAGGTTGCAAGTGTACTTTCTTGTAACACAGTTACACACATAAAGACAACCTACAAATAAACTTGTTTTTTCAAATATTTAAACAATAACTTAACTCTGGTGAAAATTTGCTCAGGTCACAAAACTTTTTGTGCGTCATCTTTATAAAAGACATTCTCTTGCACAGTTAGGTTTGCTGGGTGCAATTTTTTTTTCAGACACTCTATTTTATGAATTCATGTTCCAATTAAAACATATTTAAACATTTCTTTAAATGGTAGATGTAAATGTCGACATGTGTTTCTCTATTACAAAACCTTGTATAAATGTCAAACTAACATTAAAATAACAATTTTTTTGTTATCATCTAACCTTAAAAAAGTTCCTTTAATGTTCTTTGAATATTCTAGTGCAGTGCTTTTCAAACTTTGAAGGAACTGTTCACACATTTTAATTTTCAGAAAATTTTCTGCTTGAAACAACCACAGTATGTTTGCAACCTTTAGTTTCCCTATTTGTGAAATACCAATGAAAGGGGCGCTGGTCTAGAATTCTACCACCTTTTTTTACAGTAACAAAACGAGTTGCCAAAAAATCACATTGCAAGGAAAAAATAACTATGGAAGAATAAATATAAATACAGTAATAATACTTGACCCGCTAACCCTAACCCAAACAATATGTGTTGAACAGTTAGTTGTGTTGTCATGAAAAGCGCCATAAAAAGGTTTAAATATGAGTTAGTATGTTCACAACATACAAAATGCATTTTTATAGCAAAAAATCCTAGTACTTACAATATTTTGAAAAACTAGCTAAAATACCATGTTTTTTGTTTTTTTTAAGCAGGTAAGGTTTCAAAAAACGTTTTCTTTTTAATAAGATAAGCCTCGATGAAACAAAAAAGCATCCTTGTACGTATATCTATTCCAGGGGTGTCTAAACGGGGCACGCCTGCCAAATGTGGAACATGATCACATCAAAAATGGAATAGAAGCCCCCCAAAATAGTAAATTTGTTTTTAGTAAATTGTCAAAAAATGCTAAATTTGTTATTCGGATAATTGTAAAAAATACTAAATTTGTTATACAAAAAATTACGGTAATTACAACAACTAAGAATTACTTCTGATATTATAACATTAAACTGTAGTGGAGGCTAGCATTCACATAATGATATAGCTTGGTATAATGAAGTAAAAGTCAGCTCACCAACAGACACAGGCAGTGTTTTTTTTAAGGTGTTTTGGGGGACTGAAACGTTCCCCAAATTTCTCCAGTGGTTTTCCAAAATTTGGACTTGCAACGACAGTAGAAATGTAATGGCCTACGATCAATAGTTCATGTCCGGAAAAAAGAATAAGTGGAGGTACAGCTAACAGCTGAATCAAACAGTTATTAACAAAAGAAGTGCACCTTCGATACTCGTCAATGTTTGTTTCTGATTTATGGCGGTCTCTTAAAACCACTTAGCGGTCACCCAAACCAAACCTTAAAAAAAACCCTGGACACAGGTACAGTAATGCGATTTTCTACTACACAGCTTAAGGCCAATCTATCTTCAGAGTTTTGTTGAAAACAAACGTTTGCAAAGAAGCAGTTTGGTCAATTATGAATGATTTGCTTGATTACATGAACAAATGTTTTTCATTTTTTTGAAAAAAAAATGCTTTTAATATTAGAAAAAAAATAGTTACAAAACTTTGGTATGGGATTAAGTTATAAGATAAAAATTGGCACGCCGGCATGTTTGAGTTAGACACCCCTTATTTATTTTATACTTTTTAGGTGTTGGTCTGTTGTTCATATTTTTCGCATTGCCAATATTTATTTTTGTTAAGTTCTTCTATTATGTAACAATAGAAATTGTCATAGAGCCTGGTCGAAAAAGGGACCAGGAATATATTATAATATATAATACAAAGTGTGACTTCTTTTAAAATGCTTTAAATATTCTTTTTTTTTGACAAACTGGTAAGAATAGAAATGTGTAATAATGCTATACAAGTGTAATTTGATGGTATACAGCAAGTGTAATAACTCTTAAATGGGAGCAACTCTTTGCAGCAAAACAAGCTTAAAGTTCGCATTGAAGAAGTTGTAATAAATTTTCTTTACTGAGCATGTGTTGTTTTTTTTTATAACAGTCCGCGACAAAATTTCAGTTTCTGGTTCGCATTGAAAAATGGTTGCCGACCCCTGCTGTAACGCATTAAGTGGATGCACCAGCTTATTTGATTACTGTTTGACACATAAAGAAAAATAATAATATGCACCATTTTCATCCACATGACATATGTCTTTCCGCGGGCGCGAGCTCGACTTCAATATTTTAACTTTTTGCAGTGATTTTAATGGTTTCGTTTGGGTTAGGCATAATTTCTTCATACAAACAACTTTAACATTAAAACTGCAAAAAAGAATCTTCTAATTCCCTTTCAGGAAATCCACGGTATCACCGCCCTATTAAATTAACTTATAGATAAACGATAAAAGCTATCGCCATTTCGGACTATTTTTTATCCATATTTTATATATGATATAACAGGCTATAGCAACAGGGGGAGTCGAACTTTTTTTGCGCGAAACTATATTGTTTTTGCAATATTGCTTGTATTGTGTGTTGTTACATCTTTTGAAACACGATAACGCAATGTTTAATATTTGCGCTTGACATTTTTTGCGCTCGACATACAACAACTGTGGAGTCAATGCCCTCGCAACACGATTGTCAAAATCAGCTCGATAAAATCAATGTGTCGAGCTCGCGCAATTTGTTGTGTGCCCAATGCGAAACGCCTCTAAGGTTGCAGTTTAGCCAATTCGACCAAATAAAACTCAAAATTTTTGACCAACAACACCCTTCACTATTTTCCTGTTTTATTAGTAATATTTAATTGCAAAATGTTGAAATATTTTCATAGGGGGCGCAAGGCATGAGAAAATTACAAAAGGGGGGGCGCGGCTGAAAAAAGGTTAAGAACCACTGATTTATACCATTGAGAGCAGTTGGTCTTTCTGCAGGATCTTCTTTCCAACAAGATTTCATCAGGTCAATTAAAACTGAGGCAATTTTCTTATCATCATCGGTTGTCAAAGATGCTTCCACGGCTTCAACTTTATCCAACTCTGGTCTTAATCCTCCCAAGATAGCATTAGTGAGAAATGTTGGCCCAACTGTTGCTCCTTCATAAACCCTTCTTCTAGTGACCAGTTCATACAAAACCATTCCAAAACTGTTTAAAAGTTAACAATACAAATCATTTGCAAAAAGGGTTAAAATACAAGTATATCTGTTTAGTTGAGATATATATTGATGTCGCCTATTAGTGCAAGGCAATGTCTAATGAGATATTGTATCATTAATAAAAATATACCAGTAGTTTTGCAATTTGTTGAATTTTAGTTAAATTACTGCCAACCTGAACATGTCCGAAAAAGTTCCTACTTCTTTTCCCTTTAGTACTTCAGGAGCTGCATAGTGTAATGTATGTTGCTTAGTTGGAGTTATATCCAACGTTGTGGAAATTATGTTGGTGGCTTTGATAATATTTACAGACCCAAAATCAGCCAGTTTAACATTCAAGTCCACATCAAGTAAAATATTGTCTGGCTTAATATCCCCATGGTAAAACTTTCTACCACCTGGATAGTTGTGAAGGTAGCAAAGAGTTGACATAATCTGCTGTGCAATTAATAGTCTGGAAGACCAAGGCACTTGTACAGATTCCAGTAATTCATCCAAATTTCCACATTTGACATACTCAAGGATAATTGCAATGTGGTTGTCATTCCACTGTGAAAAGCCAAGAACTTTTACAATGTTTTCATGTTCTATTCGAACCAGTACATCTGCTTCTCTTTTTACACTAAAACAACAATTAGTAGTTAAACTAATGTTATTTTTAAATAATACAACAAGAAGGGATAGAAAAATGTCCAAAAATAGCTCAACATTTAAAATGTTTTAATTTTTTTCTAAAAATATGGCGGGTTTTTAGTAGTTAACTTGACCATGCTAATCACTGGACATGTATAATATTTTATTGGTCGATATTTAGTAATAGTAAACGAGGTGCCTTTGGAAAGGTTTTAAAAAAATCAATGAGCTGTAAAAGATCCTTCGTTCAAGTAGGGCAAGTTTAGAAAAATCTATGCTGAGACCTAAAGTTTTACCATCAATCTAAAAACTGAGTTACACTGGCTCATCAGAAACCAGTTGAGAAACAACCACCATTACACAGTTGCCTTCTGCATATTGTTCATAAAACTAACTGCAGTAGGATTTTTATTCACTATGTCAACTATACTCAACAGCCACCTAGGTCCAAAACTGTCGGTCGCATGCTTTTTTTATGGAGCAGTAATGAAATCAAAATCATGTAATAAAAAAGATCAAAATTTATCTTTTATTGGCCTGCAATAGAATTGCCCGGCCACACATTTCTGCTTTTCTCCCTTTTTATTTTGATGCTGTAAAGTGCCCCTAAAGCTTTTTACCAACTTAAACTTAAAAATGTATTTTTTAAATTTTATACAATGCTTTCCATTATTGAATGCAAGTGTTTTCAGCATAAAGGCGCCATGTAACATTTTAAACTAGTGCTGTGTGGACTCTTTAAAAAATGTAATTTTTGCCAAATTATCTAGTTTAAGGGGTATCAACATACGGCCCACGAGAAATTTTTTAATAGTTTTTTTTAATCATGTCCTAAAATTGTTTGCATGTTCTATAATCGCATTTGCATGTTTTCAATACCATTAATTTAAACCTAAATATTAATTATAAACACAGCCAGTTTGCCTGTTTAAAATTAAGTTCTGTCTGGACTAAATTAATTTTAATCTGAACCCGTTGTGTTAAACATGTAACCTACAGACCACATGCCACCCCCCCAAATTGGCCTGCACAAAGGTCGCAGTTTACACATATCTACGTTTGATTACTGGCTAAGTAACGGTTACAAACTAAAAACTTATTCCACAATTTAATTTGGTTTGTTTTTTAAATGACTCTTCCAGTTAAGAGAAAAAGGAAATTGAATGGATGTTGCCAACTACAAGTATAGAATATGTTGCCGTTTAAAATTTTGTTTGTTTGTCAAACGACTCTATATAAGCAGTGGGGCAAAAAGGGCATTTACTTAAGTTTGACACCCCAGATTTACCTAATGTAATTTTCTGAACAGCATGAAAATTGAAATTTAGCTTAATTTTTTAATACAATTTGATGGAGATTTGCATTAGACAACAAGTCATACAAATTTATCTTCATACTCCGTGGACTGGAAGAAACTCTGTAGTTTAGGGTTTGGTGACTCCTGGTATAAACCACGAAATATAAAGTTTAATGACTGTTATTGCTTGTCCATGTAAAGCTACAATACAAAACCTTTATAAAGATAAGTTGAACGCTATATCATGTTAAAAGATAATTTGTGTTATGATAGACAGAACAACAGAATAAAACTACAACAAATTTACATTGCATACCTGGCAATGCGTTTTTCCTCGTCTTTTGTATTTCCGGAAATGACAAAACATTTGACAATAACTTCTCCAAGCTTTAAATGCCGACAAAGTCTTACAGATGCAAAACCTCCAGATCCAACAAAGTCGGTCTTATCTGCGCTAGTTTCCAGTTCATTCGCATCAATAGCTTGTAGTTTGGAAGAAAAGGGTATCTGAAAATAGCAAATAAAATGTTAGAAATTTCAGGATAGGATTCTTAATTAAAGAACTCTGAAACAGCATGAACAACTTATTTAGGTTCAACAATTTGCTTTTTAAACGAATCATAACATAACTACAAATTTAACCACAAGTGTTGGTTGCTTTAGTCAAATAAAACTAAAAACATTGGTGTCATCAGAGTTGCAATGGTTAGATTGTAGGGTTATGATGTTAGCTAGTCAATTCTTTCACATTTTACGCGGTATGATGTCTGTGTTATTTTGCAATGTTTGGCATATTTATCAATCTTTTGCATTTGTGGTCAAAGCATTTTTGGTTTTACTCTTGTGTTACATGCTAATCGGCATTTTGTATTGGCTTTATAAGTAATCAGAATTGGACCTAGAGTTACTTCCAGTGGTGGGATTCAAATTTTTTGTCAGCCGGTTCTATCACAGAAGCCATATTTTTCAGCCGGTTCTGTTACAAAAAGTCATATTTTTTCAGCAAATAACTAAAGTAGTTGCATGGACAGGATGCAACCCCAGGTAGGTTCCAGCGATTGGTGAACCGGCTGAATCTAATTACTGCTAACCACCACACTAAAAAGCAACAGTCGTCTCATAACTTCAGACTTATGAAACAACAATTCAAATGTCAGACCAACAAACCCGAAAGGAAAATTAGTATAGTTATAAAAATTAACACAATGTATAACTGCTATGTGCGAACTTGACCATTGCAAAAAAACACATGAGCTACTTGGATTTAAGAAAAAAGAAAATCCATTGACACCTACCAGCAAAGCTAAACCGGTTCGCTGATCTCATAAAATTTTGAGAGATGGTTCTACAAAACTTCTATAGGTCAAATTTAATTATAAGTGCAAATCGGCTGACTCCCACCACTGGTTACTTCCTTTTGAGACCACAAGAGTTACTTATGGGCTGAATAGAGTATCTTAACTGGGCCACACAAAACCTTTTTAATTATCGACGTTCTGTAACGGAACTGATTTAAGTTGCATTGTAAGTTGCATCTGCTTTAAGCTAACTTGCTTCGCTGACTTATAATTTAAAACTGGTCGCTCTGGTTTTGAGGTTGGCTCGCAAGTTAGTCACACAACCTGAGTTCGGATTCTAAAAGAAAGCATCAATTAGAACTCTACCGAATAAACAATATAAGTTCAACTAAACCTAACCAGCCCACCAAGATCTTTAAGTGAAGAAAGTGAGTTAAATATGACAATTAGCAAATTAGAGCTTATATGGTCCAGTGTCTGTTGATTAACAGGCGTCGATTTGGAGGTGTTGATTTGAAAAATAATTAAAATATGTTTATCTGGCCGATTAAGACAGTTCTTACTTTTCAATGTTAATTTCAGGATTTAAGTCAGCCATTTATATTGTATTGTTTCTTATACCATAATTATTTTATGCAAGATGTTTATAAATCCTTATTATTAGGGCGAATATTTTTTGACTTAAAGTCAAAATTTACACGTTAGGTCAAAATTTGTCAATATTTTTGTAAGTTAAAATCGAATAAAATTGCACATAAATCGCTTACAAAATTAAAAAAAAAACTAAAGTATGCTTTTTAACTAAAGTCTGGTCGTTCGGTTATTTTGAAATTTATCTTTCATTTTATCAAAAAAAATAGTTTTGATAGAAGTTCAAAGTCATTTTAACCGTATTATATCTTTATTAGAGCAATATACAGTATAAAAACGCGTGATTAATGATGCCTAAGTTATTCAAATCAATGTATTTCTATCAGGTCAAACTTTTGTCAAAATAAATTATTTTCAGGTCAAAATTTCCTATTTTTTGGTCAAAAAATATTCGCCCTACTTATCATTAATTTACTAACCCGTTTTTCCATTTCCTACAGGTTTCATTTGTTGCAAAATAAACATAAATCAAATAAAATTTTGCATCAAAAATGTATACCTGATATTACCAGAGCCTTGCAGAAAAAAACTTAAGCAATGAGCAACAACTGCCGCCCAAGGTAGTTTGGTGTGTCATAAACTCACTAAACCAACAAAGCAATATGCTCAGTTTAAACACGATACTTGCTCTGTAAACATTGTGAATAAATTCACTGTTGCAATAAACAGTCTGATCAGAGTTTTAGTAAAGCGGTTAATATGTATCCGTAACATGCAAATTCTAAACACTAGTCAAAATATGATAGCCTTGTGGCTGAATGTAGATTGCATCCAGCAAATCACATTTTATTTTAGTGTTTTGAATGTTAACATATAAACATAAGCATCTTAGTATTTTGTTTATCATATGGTCATTAGGATTACCAGTTTACAATTCTTTTTTGTTAGTATCAATATTCAATGAATTTATTTTTATCAACATATATACAAATAAATACAGCTAAATATAAAAAATTAATATAATATTGTAATTTATCAAAATTCCTAAACGCCCCATATGGTGCTTTTAATGGGGATATATTTATATATTAGGTTGGATCTCATGAAATTTTTCACAGTAATATGATTTATTTACAACTATTTACTAATCAACTGTGAATGGTAAATAATAATTTTTAGTTTCAGATTTTAAAACACAATTATACACTGTATAAATCTATAAAACTTGTCAGCAGCTGTAAGCACAAAAAATTCTGAATTTTTAAATTGTTTATTGACTCAAATTTTTTATCAATTCTCACAACACTTTTTGTGATTTCATGTAAAACAACAAACAGACCCGGCTTGTGAGGGATGTTTTTCTTGCTAAAAACAGAGATTTTGAATTGATGACATACTATTAATATGAACTGCTCTGGGCTAATTGATGAGAAATAATTTTGTTCCAATACGGTTTATTAATATTTTCTGAATTTAATACAACCTAATATTTCTTAAACTATAAAGCACACACAAACATTAATTATTTCAGCCAGACTTGAAGTGTTATGGATATACAGTTGTTTTATGGCAACTTGAAAATTTAGATGCCGGCAACGCATTTACCATAAAGGGAAGAGATCATTTAAATTACATTGTTTAATAAAATTATGATTATAATTTATATTGCGCAGGATTTCAAGCCCACTCATGATTGCAAGACTTTGGAGGTTCTAAAATAAATAAATAGAAAATATATCTGACTACTTGTTTGAGTGAAACTATAAACAATTCAATCTAATGCAAAGGATGTATCTGTTTATTCCGCACCATCTGAATTTAGTTAACATCGGCCGATATATTTGGTGTTTCTCTAACCAGTCGCATTGCATGTTCTTTTTTTAAATTTTTGTTGTTCATTTTAACTGCCCTCGCAAAATAAACAAATTGCACTAAAAAAACGTTTTTTGACTGCTTTTGTTTACACCATTACCTTTAAAGTTGTAAAGTTTTACTTATTTTATTGCAAGCCACTGTATTAGACATAGTGTTGTATTTATCAACAGGGGGATACTGAATACCATCTTATTTAACTCCATTATATCGAAACAAACAAACTGCCACTATATTTTAACATGCATATTGTAAGACTGTCAGATTTATTATACACCCAAAAACTTGAGCATTACTGCGCATTCAACGAATATAGCTCATATCACATCATGTCTCACATATATAGAGTTTAAATATTTGATTTTACAGCTCTCACAGTAGAAGATAAAGCGCAAAAGTTACCAAGTCAGAGTTTAGCTTGAAAAGGAAATCTTAATGAAAGGTTGAACAGTTTAACAAACAAACATGCTGTCATATACACAGACACTACAGTATTAATTTGGCACTGCTGGCATATTTTGTCTAACAACAACTAAAAAATAATACCAATCAATTAAATTTAAATTCTGAAATAAAGTCATTTAATTGTAATGTGAAAACAATCCATACTTTTACAATATTTTGCTTTTAGAAAGATGCACCTAAAACTGATGAGGAAAAACATACAAGGTAACATAAAAATAAAGAAGGATGCACAATAAAAAAGTGAGCGGTTAACGAGATACAGTAAATTAAGCATATTCTGTTGCTGTGTAATAAACTCTTCTTCTTTTGATTAATTTAGTGAAAATCATCCTAGCACTGTTGAAATAGCAATGCATATCATTTTAAAAGGGTTGAAACTTACAACATAATAATTAACGGCTTAAAATATGTATCGTCTGTGTAGCTAGTGCACGGTAATTATATGTTTGGGAGACCAAAACATATCTTGTTTTTGCCGTTATTATCTATGCTAAAAATTATTTTCGGGACATGACATATCTTGTTTTTGCCGTTAAATGTTTTAGACCGATTTTGTCCGAAGCTTTATAGAAAAAGTATACATCGAAGAATTCTCAAACAACCTAACATTGAGTGGTATTAGGTGTACAAGAGGTAAAGTATACATCGAAGAATTCTCAAACAACCTAACATTGAGTGGTATTAGGTGTACAAGAGGTTTATTAGTCTGCACCCCTAGGTGCCTTGGATTTAGGAAAAAAATCTAAAATATTGTGACGTAATCGTTTAAACGCTCCGTCGCTATGGACTCCCATCTAGCGGTTGAAAAACTTCAACGCAGAATTTGGTAATATTGTCTTGATTTGTTCAGTTCGACGACGAAGCAACTAGACGCATGCTGCGCTTTATTGACCCGAGGTGCGACTTTCATTGTGCGCAATGACTCGTCTTAGTAATTCATAGGTAAAAGTATAGTATACCATAGGCGTTAAACAACCTTAACAGAGTAATTATATTTGCGTTTTAAACATGTTAGCTGTCCAGAATTTAATAATACGGCCGTATGCACTATCTACATAAAATATATTTATCAAATATTTTTTTCGAATATTACCCAAACACCTCATCAAATTTTAATTATTGTCGCGGTGATACACGAAGAGGCAAGGCCATGTTTTAATGTTTCACCCATCGTATAACGCAGGGAAGCATTGCGAGAAGCTACATTTATATGGCGTTCGTGAACTGTGTCGGACAAATTGGACAAAAAGTCACAACAACTCGAAAGTTCTCATGAAGGTAAAGTTTTTCGTAGGTAAGTGCCTATTTGTAAATGTCTGGGAATGGGATTTTTGTTTTGAGGGGACCTTTGATTGGGAGACAAAAACCTATAAAGTGACGTCATCGTTTTAGTTCGCTGTCGCTATCGACTCCCATCTAGCGATTGAAAAACTACAATACCGATTTCGTATTCGCTTGCTTTGTTGAACTCGCGAAGCGACGAAGGCACCATGCTGCGAGTTTTATTGTCACTAGGGAAATAAGCGGCGTGTGCGACTTGCCTTTTAGAAAGAGGCTTCTCTTAGAAAAAAAAACTTAGTGCTCCTATAACATAACATATTTTACCGCGGCAAATTTAAACGCGAATTTGGAGGCAGTGTACGCCTCTCTGTTCCGCCTGTTGTACATGTTGTTCCAACCAAACATATCAACACCAGGCCTACACAACTTAAAATTGTACAAGAGAAAAAAAATGCTAATGTTGAATGCATTTTTTTTTAAGTCTTAAATACTACGTTTGTTTGGTTTAAATTGGCAAACTTTTCTATTTGAAAGTTGGCGTATTTGGCACATAAAAGAGCTTTGCATATTGTTGAAACAACAGATTTAAAGATTCTGTTTTAACAGTGACTGCTCGTTTAAAGAGAATGATTATATTTGCTTTTAAATATGTTAGCTGTCCAAATTTTAATAACATTGCCGTACGCAATATATCTACGTAAATTCTATTTATTAAATATATGTTTCTATCATTTCCCAAAACCTTGCCGAATTTGAACCCCTTTTGCATCTAAGCCATAAGTTAAGTGGGGAAATTTTATTTATAAATAAAATCAATTAAATTAAAATCAACTTAAGTAAAATAAAACAAAATAAACACCAAGCCCTGAAAATATATCCCTGGACAAAATATAGAACAACCGTACCCCGTCTTGTTATATGGACCGAAGATTTATTTTCGGGACATATCTTGTTTTAGCCGTTATTCTTTTTTGGTTGTTATGGTTTGCTATGGTATGTTTTTGTCCGCAGCTTTATAGAAAAAGTAGACAACGTGCACGGTGTTCGCCTGTCCAGGTCATTTTACTTACAGATACATTTTAAAGAATTTGCACAAAACTCTTTTTTTTAATTTTAAAGAATTTGCACAAAACATTATATACTTATAAAAACTAAAACCTGAAACACAAATGGTAGGTCCTCTGCTGCGAAGTTTCAATTCAACCTCGTTTCAGACTGCTACAGTTTTGGTACAGTGACGATTTGAAATGTGGTAGGTTTTTGGCCACCCTGTACATGTAGTCTCACTTGATAGAAATGCCTGTAAAACATATGTCGCAAAATTTAAATTATGGGGATGTACACTTGTACAGTATTAAATGTGTTTAAATATATGTATTAAAGCCCATGGAAAACAATATCATGAAATCGCGACTGCTGTACACAGTTACATGCAAAGAGTAGGGAAAGGATGAGGCCGATAATACCGAGTGGCAGCTACTCGTTCGATTCTAGGCTTGTATCGGTGCCGATCCGATACCAAATTAATAAAAAAATTTTAGCAATTTTTCGTGATCCGACGCAGTGATTCTACCTTTCAGGTAAATTTGTCAAAAAGTAGGAGGTTATGTAGAGTTTGAAAGTTATTTTCCTATTTTCCTTCTAATTTGCCCAATTTGACGTCACTATACACATGACCGGCGTTAACTGAGGCGTGACCTAGCACCGAACTGTCTGCTTCCAGCGTTTAACATTGGATTCTACTCGATGCTATTGTGTTTAATACGTCTTATTGACTAGCAGCTTGAATCCACGCGTTACGTTATCGTGTGTACTGAGATTTGTGAATATATACTCAACGAGCAATATCAACTGAGTGAAGTAACTCTGTCTAGAGTTCAAGAAGTTAAGGAAAGGTATTCGAGCGACCTGCTCCTTTGGAGTCAGATACAAAAACGTGTAAGCGACATACGCAGTCGTCGGCTTCCGCCTTAAGAGTCAGCGCCTTCTTACACGTAACTACATCCCTCTCATCGCTAAAGTTGATAACCGGTGGTTTCTAAACTTAACGGTAAAGCACATTTTTGCCTAATTACCTGAAATTTACCTTTTAACCTATCAATTTCACCGACTTTGTTTGTTTGGGCATTTGGGCACAGTAATGGCATTTTGGCATTGGCACCATTTCGTATTAGATCGGATCGCGAAACTGTTTGCCCAAAATATATGATATTGGTATCGGAATAAAATGTCAAGTAGCTGACATCACTAGACGTGGTGCCCGAAATACTTAATTCCCGCCTATCTCTTGGCTCTATAAGTTATATACTATCTATCGTGTTAATCATATATATTTTTAATCTTATTTTTTATGTTTAGCATAAATCTCTTTCTTTATTTGTCGCATAACTATAACTGTATACTATTATTTTGTAACGCCTCTAAGCGCAAAGTAAAACAATTGATATGATAGCAACTGTGATTAAACATGAAGGAGGGACGCCTATTTTATAGTTTGCACCCAGGCAAGTTTATGGCAATGGTCTTTATTCTGTGTTGTGTCATAAAAATCATCTATTAAAAAAAATACTTTACCTTGCTAGTTATATTGCATAAAGCTGTGGTTAAAAAAAAGCGCATCATCGGAACGAATTTTCTTCTTTTTTTCTTTCATTAGTATTCTGCGACCTTCTGTGATGTATCCAAAGAAAATATAACGAACAGCAAACAGCCCTATAGGGAAGGTGAACGCACAGTTGTTGTCCTTTCACTAAAAGGCTCGTTTTTCGTTTATTTTTAGTGTCAAGATGGAAAAAATAAGCGAAATTTTGTAGACATGACTAAAAGTAGAATGAAAAAAATAAAGTCAGCTTTACCAAATTAACAATCATTCCCTATTTGACACGACTACTTGTGGACTCTGTTAACCAGAAACCGCTGTGTGACTTTGTAGACATGATTAGAGGTGGACTTTAAAAAAATTATCAACAGATGTACCAAGTTACCAATCTTTTTCAATTGGCACGACTACCTGTGGACTTTGTCGACCAGAAACCATTGTGCGCACATTTGTAGACACCACTAGAAGTGAAATTTAAAAAAAAAATAATTATTGTCAGCTGTACCAAATTACCAATATATTCCCATTGACACGACTACTTGTGGACTTTGCCGACCAGAAATTGCTCGATAGTCTTCCCGATTTGTTCGGGCGAGTCCTCCTGCAAGAAGTGGAGTCCAGCCACCTCGGCGCTCTCAAGGTTCGGCCAGCTTCGGATCTGATCCTTGATAAAGGAGGAGAAGAATCCCGGATCTGCTCCGATGTGGAGTTTGGGAAGATCGGAGGAGCGAGGCATCCAGCGGTTGTAGTCGTCAGTCAGCTGGACCTTGAATTGTGGGAAATACGAAGACTTGGATAACGAGATAATTCAAAGGTACACTATACACAGTATACAGCACGGATCTGTAATGTGGCTTGATAATGAATGTCAAGGTGAGATAGAAGTATATCGGCATTATCTTAAAAAAGCGTGAAATTTAACGACTTATACAACGAGATAATTCTAAGGCACTACTCCGCATCTTGTGTGCCGCGACGTTCCCGGTGCGTTCCCGGTGTTACTTGCGTTTTTTTAATGTATTAGGTGACCATGGGCCCTCCGCAACATGTATTTTTTGCTTACGTTAACTACGCGAATGCAAATTTATTTAGCGCTTCGCGCGAATCTAAATTATGTTTATAGGATATTTAAGCCCATTTCTATTAAATCAGTTTAACCCAACGGCGCCGTGTGTTAAACCGCACCTGAGAAAATGAAGGTCTCGGCAACTTAAACAATATAAAGGATTTTTTTTCGCTTTGCGAGAATTGATAACATCTTAGTTATGTAGCTTTTGCATTAAAAGTAACACCTCCCCAACCTAGATTGTTTATGACGTAACGTTTAAGTTACTTTGTGACGTCACTATTTCACGTAAGATTCAAATTCATCTCAAAAATTTCACGGTCCCAAAAAACGAAAACCCTAGATTCGCGTCTGCGTATCAAAACGTATTTTTTTAGATGACGTTGATTTACTCAACCTATTTGGCTTTGTAACTATTGGATGTTTCAGTGTGGTTAAAAAGTAATTTATTTTAATGTACTAGGTGTTTGGTGGCTAAAAAAGGTGAAAAAACATTACCTTTGTAAAACTTGAAAAATATTACCGCCCTACGATCTGGTTTGGTTGAAATCTGGCGTTTTATTGCATCAGGTGTTTGGTGATCAAAAAATGTTGAAAAAACAGCTTTCTAAAACCAAAAAAACTACACCCTGCCATCTGGTTTGATTGGAATCTCGCGTTTTAATGCATCAGGGTGACTCAAAAAAAGTTTGCTGACTCAAAAAAGGTTGAAAAAACATTAACTTTCTAAAACTTAAAAAAAACTATCGCCATACCTTCTGGGTTGATTGGAATCTGGCGTTTTTAATGCTTTAGGTGTTTGGTGACCAAAAAAAGGTTGAAAAAACAGCTTTATAAAACAAAAAAAATACTCCCTACCAACTGGTTTGATTGGAATCTGGCGAGGCCAGGTAAGAGTTGGTCTCCTATCCTCTCCAGCATCTTTAAATGGCTCCAGGTAAACTTCCATCTCCTCGTCACCCAACTGACGCAGGATGCTGGCAGGAAGAATGTTCTGGACAAACAGTTCTTCTGGAGGAACATGTCGTCACCTGGAGTCAGTAAAGAGCGATTTCAGTGTAAGGAAACAAACACAGGGCTGCCAAAAATTAGATCATTTCATTTTTCCAAATTAGATTAGAATTGGATGATGTTTGTTTACTCAAATTAGATTGGAATTAGAATTACCGAATTCTTGAAATCTAGAACTTAATTAAAATTTAAACTAGAATTACATTTAATTATTTACAATCAACTATATTTAAATTGCAATTCATTCTTATTATAATGCGAATGATAAATATTTCGGTGCTAATTTTTATATGTTTTAGCTTTTCAGAATGTAAAAACCACTAACAAGTCGTTCTGACTGAATAGTAATAATTCAAATTATTTGTTTCGCATGAAAGACTAAAAGGCCATTGGAAAAAGTAGCATTTTTAGAAAAATCCGAAAATATTAGAACTAGAATTAGAGCACACAAGCAATTTACAACTTAGATAATACCGCATTTTTCTATTAATCATTAAATTAGAAAACTAGAATTATCTAGTTGTCCAAGTCTGGCTGCTACACACTTTGAAGAAAATAAAAATTTAAAACACTTTGAAAATGTATAGATTTTCCACGGACCTGGATTACTGAATATATATTTAATATAATTTGAAAATATGGCAGCATAAAAGCCATGGTTAACACAATAACAAATAGTTTAAAATTTTGTTTTACTCTGGGACTTTCTAAACAAATAACCGCAAGCTAGAAATAAAAAAATTCAATGCTATTTAAAAACTTTTAAAAAACAAAGGGTTTTACACATTTTTATTACACAAATTAATTCAAATACTTTTACAGATTAAATAACTAGACGGAAACCTTGCATAGAGACATAGTACTGATAAATTGTTCAAAAACACTTTACAATTTAGGTAATACTCAAACATTTACAATTGGGCATTCAGTTAAATGGTTTCAGTGATTCAATACTAAATTTTACCTGTTATTTGCATTTGGGTAAGTAAAAGGTAAAGATTTAATTGTCCAATTAGAGTAGCGGTCCTCATACAAGTATGGGTATTTTTTACAACTTGACCAAGTGGGGTGTGTATTCAAAGTATACCAATTAGAAGCTTATTTAAGTGGCCTTTAGTTGGTTTTATTAATCTGCCATAAACAACATACCACCGCTTATTAAAATAAGTCAGGAAATGGCTTTATAAATATGCTGTTGCTACCAGCTATATTATATCTATTTTTTTACTGTGCGTGGTGTTGAGCGTGGTAGGCTACATTCCCTGATGAAGGTTTCCTGGATATTTAGCCGAAATGTCGAAAAAAACAAATAAATACCAGAAGAAAAAATTTTTGGTCTAAATTGCTTTAATTGGTAACTGAGAAGTGAGCACTTGGCCTGTATTTGTGCGATACTTGTTATTCAGTCACTTATAAATAGGGTAATTTTTTTAAGAGATTGGCATAAACCTGAAAGAAAATACTGATTCATGGTCCATTGGTGATCAGTAAAACATTAAAAACAAGTAACTGGCAAAGCAAAGACACTAATGTATGTAGTACTTTATATACAAAAAGTATTGATAAAATCAATGTATTTTTATTAGATCAAATTGGGGGTTAAAAATAAATCACCCTACTTATAAATGTAAATCAAAAATTCCATTCCAAATAAACCCAAACATGACAGACAAAAAAGTCCCGTTCTTAATTAACCTCAACCCAGGGTGTGACCAAATAATTGAAAACTAAATGCAAAAAGAGTAACATACCAGCAGGCGATCGCATGGCTTGAAAAATCTTGCGTCCAGCTTCGGGGAATTGCTCCCAGGTCATGGGTGTGACGAGGGCTTCCATGAAAGTGATGGAGCTCACCCTGTTACGATGCATGTTGGCCCAGTGGAAACCCAGTGCAGAGCCCCAATCATGGATCACAAGGACAACCTGGGAAAATATTAAATCCCATGTATAGAAGTAACTGGAAGGTACATATACACAGTGTGTATTCTGCGACCAAGCCTTTCTTAGCTTTAATGGCCATTGATAAATGATAAAGCACACATTATATCTGGGTTGCTTTTATGTAAATAATGATTAGCGCTACATTGCATCAAGTATACCAAAAACAAGGTAAGTCAAGAAGGACCCTATGACAGTGATATATTACAAACCCTTTAAAGCATACTAGGCTAGAATTCCTTTGGTAAGAAGTCTGTGTTTGCATTGCTGCTATACCTCCTTAATGCCTGTCGCCTGAAGATTCATTAAGCTCAACAGTATGACAGCCTACTCCAAAATACGGGTAATAAGTGTAAAGCGACACATGTTATAAATCCGTCTATTATGGTTGTATGTATGAACAGGATACAGCAGACAATGGTGCTATGGTTGTTTCTTAACCAGCTTCCGCTGAGCCTGTGTAGCTCAGTTGGTAGAGTGAAAGTCCTGGTATGACCGTAGGTCGTGAGTTCGAACCTTACCAAAGGCTAGTTAATTTTCTAGCCTGACTTGCTTGCGCGAAATTCCTGATTGGGCCGACTGATTATGGTGTGCCTTATTAAAAGCATCTGCTGTTCCATTTGGAAGTATGTATCATTTTGAACATTTTAAACAACTCTTTTTAACTTAATGATGTTGACTTCTTTATTTATACAAATGTTACCTACTTCCATATGCGCTTTGATACTCCTGCTGCGTTAAAGTAATACCTCCGAATATTATGCATTAAAGTTCTACCTACATTTAACAAAATGGGGTCTACAGAAAATGAAAGACAGTGAACTTTACAATACACAGTTTATTGCTCCTAGAGTATAATATTATGATTGTAATCAGGATTCACTGTTAAACGACAAGTTGTATTCCAATGTTGATCTTTTTATTCCTTCCAATCCTACTTTGACCAGATGAAGCACGATTGTGCGAAAGCTTGTCAACATAATAACACAATTTTTATACAATTTCAAGGCAATCTCCACTATGCACATACAAAAAATTTTTTTAAGTGCAAACAGAAACTTTTGCACAGTGGTTAACACTCAAATCATAAACATTTTACTTAAACCAATATGTAGATGCATCAATTTAAAATGAATATTGACGACCGAAAACCTACTTTACTTGTCAAGTTTACGGAATCCATCCACTTTTTAAGGTAGTTGTAGTGATCCTGGAAGGTGTACATGGATCCAGGAATCTTGGAAGATCTTCCCATTCCCACCAGGTCCGGCGCCAAGCATCTTCCGACACTCTCAACATGGGGAATCACATTCCTCCATAAATAGGAAGATGTTGGGTTGCCATGGTGAAAAACAATTGCTTTGTCGGCTTTAGAAACACCTAAAAACAAAAGAAAGTGGGATGATTTATAAATTGCTGATTGAAAAGTTTTTAATTTAGGAAATGAATTATTGATGTATTTCTATATTAGCAAATTAAACTTCTATTTAATGAAGTGAAGAACACAGAATAATTAGTAGATGTAAATTTAGTGGTTTGCTGCAAAATATGCAGAATTTTATAAATATTTCAGTGTTGAACAAATTTGAGTCAACCTCTGGACTAAAGCGTACTTAAATTATTGTTTTTTAATAATAAGTTAATTTTTTTTCTTTTGGGAGGGGGGGACTTGAACTGATATAATTCGTAGGAAAAACTGATGTAATTTTAATAGTTTTTGAGTTATATTATTCTTAGCTTTGTATAAGTGTTTAGCATTTGCTTTGTGAATCATTGGCACAAAATAAATGACCCAGTTTAACATTTATATACTGATACAAATGACTTGACTTACACTAAACATGTTATAGCAAATACTTGAAAACTAGTTATTTGCAAAGCAACAAAAATTCGACTAAAGTTACCTTATACAAAATAAGGTTTGGCGACTTGTTAAAAACACCAAGACCATTGTTTGATTTAATTCACGAGCCTATGGAAAGTGGTTCGCGTTAAATTAAACAGGATGGTATTTGTAATTGAGTTTAAAATGAAAACCACGTTGAAAAGGTCATATGTCAAACATAGGGGTAACACTAATTTACGGAATGATGTATGGTCGGAATGGTTGGAACGCTCACAGTATTATTATTAAATATAATAACACTTGACCACCTTCACCCAAGCGCTAACCCTCACCCTAACCCAAATATTGTGCGTTGGTTCAATAATTGTTTTAACGGGGTAACACTTAAATTAGTGAGCGTTCCGACCATTCATCATTCCGTAAATTAGTATTAACCAAACATAGTAAACTCCACTATAACAATTAGTAGGTGTAAAACAATTTAAAACAAGGTTTAATAAATTGATTCTGTACACTGCCAACTTACCAGAGTCATAATAACTCATTTGAGCATCGAAAACTTCGATTTTCTTGTGTTTGGAGAAAAAGGAAACCGGCCTTGTGTGAGAATCGCATTTTACGTGATCCAATATGCGACGCATTCGCACAGCAGCCTTTGAAATTGCTACATTCATGTTTTCACGTTCCTTAATCTTGCAAAATGCAAGCTAGGTGACGATTAATTAAATTATTAATTTACTCTGCAAAACTTTTTTATTTACATTTTCGAAATGCTTCGCCGATTGCTGTCGCGCATGACTCAGCATAAAATACGTTGTTTATTATTTGTTAACGAGTAACATACATTAATATGATTACTTACGTATTTCATAACTTAAAATTCAAACTTATTGTCGTTGTTTCATCTCGAAATGCTTTGTTTTACTGTGGTCAGTTTTTTATTTAAATGTTTCTCTTAACAAAGTAATCGTTAATTAAAATTAAATATATTATTTAATCTCAGTCTTCAAACTATAGTGTAAACAATAATGTGGTTTGCGGCTTCAAAATAAAGTTGTAGAAAATATTAAGAATTTGTGGTTTTGAAACTCACTGAATTATTTTTAGAAAGAAAGGAAAATATAGTTTTTTTTTTTTTGCTTTTGTCTAGAATCGTACATTTTCGTCCGGTGGTTTGTATTAATATTACTAACATTATGTTATCTTACTTATATTATTTGTGTTATGGGTCCAGTATTATTATTATATTTATTTATTTCTGACAATTTCATTTTCTACAAATTTTTTTGTTACTGTAAAAAAAAGTGGTTGGATTCTAGACGAGCGCTCTCTAAACTTAATTTATTCTACTTACAGAGTTTGCAAAAATTCAATTCAACCCTAACTTGTTCCTGTTAAAAGAAATCAATCAAATTTCAAGTTTTACATTTAATAAAGTTATTCTAAATATTTGATTTATACAACTTTGATTTTTAATAATATAATTTTAAATCAAATGCAAACAAATAAAATAAAGTAACATAAGTTCAGTAAGAAATTAATCAATTCTTTACATAATTTTACACTTTTTAGTTTCTGCTTTTGATTTGCATATTCTCAAATTGTTTTCAGTTATTTCAATCGATTTCTTCTTTTCTTCTTCGTTTGGATAATCCTCGGCTTTCTTGTCAGCTTCCAGAGCTCGCTCGTAATATTTCACCGCATCAGTGAACCGCGAGGTTTCCTCACACACAATACCGAGGTTGTGTAAACAGCGAGCGTAAACCCGATGCTTGGAAGCTTCGAGGCCGAAAGTTTTTTCGAGTGAAGAAATTGCTTTTTTCAAACTTCGCTCCCGACTTTCCAGATCGTCGATTAAACCTTCGCTATATTCGATGAAATGCAAACAATAAACCAAGTTTAAAACCCGAAACTTTTCGCCGATGTTTTGCTTCTGTTCGATCTTCATCTGCAGGTCACGCATCAGTGGAAGCACGTGATCGCGCACAATGGGCTCCATTGTGACGTCACTTTTAATCATCTGTTCATTTGTCCACATCAACCACCCAGCACAAAACTGAATTCCCTCAACTGCTTTCTTCGGATTCTTGTAATTTGCGGAAATAATTGAAGATATTTGCAAAAATAAAACCGATTCCAAACATTTCTTCTCTTCTCTCAGTTTAATTCCAAGTTCTCGAAATTCTTCCGCTGTTCGTTCCACTTGACCTTGGAGGAGCTGATGAAGGTCACCTGCGACTCGATTCGCTTCTTCATACTTTTTTTCTCGCACCAAGGTCACATATTGTTGGACAAGGTCATGAGCAGATTCATCTCCATCTGATTTTCAGTAAAATGACAAAATGATTTATTTTTCCAAATTAACTAATTGTTTTTTAAAAAACATAAGGATTTACCTTAAAAATATATATATAATAATGATATACATTTCTAAACATTGAACTGTAAAGAATAAAACAGTATCTTGTGATCTTATTAATTTGGATCATAATATCCTAAAAATTGAATAAAAAAATTCAAAGCTAAATAAAATTTGACTCAATGACATTTTCTGCAAAAATCAAAACTCGCGTTTTTTGGCAAAAAAATCAAAAACCTTTTATTTTTTATCTTGTTTTACCACAAAGTGTTTCCAATTATTATAAAAATATTTTTTTAATTAATATGGGGAACATTTAAAGCAAACCAATTTAACAATAATTGTAAGTTTGTTTAGCTTAAAATAAAAAACTTCTACCATCCAAGAAGTTATATTTGCACTAAAAATCACGACATTTTTTATTAAATAAAGAAAATCTGAAACATAACTAATTTTCTTCACTTTAAAGGGTAGCAATATTTATTGAAACGATTTCGTGAAGTTGAAAAATATTGCTCACCCACATATTTGAACCAAACGCCATTTTTTAAGCTACATTTTTTTTCACATGTTTAAAACTTATTTTGGTGCTAACGTACACTAACCTAAATGATACAATTTTAGGTTTAATATAAATACAGACATATTTACCTAACAATGAAACTCGAAACTATATTTGCTTTTTTTCCGCAATAGTTTGAATTTCAAATCAACCATCTGAAAATTATAAAAATACTTTTCCATGATAGATATATCTCACCTTCCAGAAATGAGTGCAATGCAGTTGAAGTTGAGGCGGCATCATCAATCGCAGTGCTACTTTGTGCCACAAGCGGAAGAGATGAACTAGATGTGACGTCATCGGTTGAAGAGGATGGAAAAATAGAACTCCCAGTTGCTGGAGATAAAATAAGTAATATGATTGTTATCTTTATAAAATGAAAATCTGGTTTAAAACTCTGTGGTGCACAGGTTACAAAAAATCAATGTACTACTTAATATACCTCACCTTGCTGAAATGAATGCAATGACATTGAAGTTAATGGCTCATCTTGAAGCACAGAAGTAACTGCTTTCTGTGACGATGAAGTTGTGGCGGCATCATCAATCGCAGTGCTACTTTGTGCCACAAGCAGAGGAGATGAACTAGATGTGACGTCATCGGTTGAAGAGGATGGAAAAATAGAACCATCAGTTGCTGGAGAAAAAACATAAACATGATTGTTAGATTTAAAAAATGAAAATCTGGTTTAAAACTCTGCAATGCACAGGTTGCAAAAAAATCAATGTACTACTTGATATACCTCACCTTGCTGAAATGCAGTTGGAGTTGATGGCTCATCTTGAAGGGCAGAAATAACTGCTTCCGGCGCAAGGAATGATGAAGTTGAGGCGGCATCATCGATCGCAGTGCTACTTTGTGCCACAAGCGGAGAAGATGAAAAAATAGAACCATCAGTTGCTGGAGATAAAATAAGTAACATGGTTATAAGCATGTTTAAATGAAGAACTTGTTGTATATTTTATTTTATGCTACATAATTGTATAGGTTGACAATTTTAAATGTAAATCGGTATGGTGTTTTTTTATTTGTATATATATATATACACTGAAAACTTTTTTGTAAAAGTATGAAAAACGATATACACATTTGCTGATCTTTGACCTGGCCCTTCTATGTAGTCAAACTGACCAACGATTATCTTAAACATTAGTACATGTAATTTCGTAGGAGGAATTACTAAAATCAGTGGGCCTATCAGTTATTTCCATACAAGCAAGGCAAGGATGGAAGAAATTTATGTATATTAACTGAATTGGATATAATTTTACTATTTCATATAGTGCCAATTTTGAAACTATGACGCCACATATATAACGTCCTTTAGAAATGCAAGTTAGCTTACAGGCAAAACACAGCCCAATATGAAAATTGACGATGTCGTAAATGTGCTGTATAAAAATGACTATGACTTTGAAAAATGCTATAGGACTTTACTTAGAATTTATATGCAGTATGTGTTATAATTTTGCATATCTAAAGTGTCAGTTAACTTGGTTTCTTGTCGCTAATATACTATTTAATTTTACAGTTTAATCCTATATTAAAAAAATAAACAATATACCATCACAACTTATGTTAATCTAATTTAAATAAATATTAATAACGCTCAAAGTAATAAAATAAAACGTTATACCTTCCTTGTTTGTAAAAAAAAATATGTAATGTGACTATTGGGTGCGGATTTCTTTTACCAAAAATCAATATATCGGTAACAAAATTCAGCATTAGTTTTAAACTTAAAAGCACACAATACCTGAAACAAAGTTTCTCACAAAGTTTGATAACTGTGTCTGAGATGAAGGAGGTCTTTGCTTCTGCTTTAGAAGAAGGGTAGCAATTGTTTTATTCTCTTCTTTCACCAGGTTTTCATCAATGGAGATGTCCAGCATTTTTTTGGCTATAAAGTCAAAGATGTCAATAAAACGTTTTTTTTTAAGATTTTGAATTTTCTGACAAAATTGTACCCAATAGTCTTATCCAGTGGGGTAAATCACTGGGGAATGATGTGTAACTTGAAATGATAGAGAATATTGGTAAATGTTAGGTAAAATCTGTACAAATCTCTTTTTGTACGACAGCAAATATATTTACTTAAAATACCTTTAGATTTCAGACACTGCTTATTAATTTACCATTTTGTTTTAATTCATCATTTTTGTGTCTACTAAATTTAATCAATATCAGCAAAAACACATTTTGACAATTTTATTAGCAGCTTGTACAACTTAAGTTTGTTTAGATATAACACTAACATCAATGGTAAAATCAAGATATCTATATGTTACCTGTTCTAGTATGTAGTGTTAATTTAATATGTCAGTGTTTGATTACTATATTTTAGCTATCCCCCAATTTTGCCAAATTAAACAGGTTTAGACAAACAACATTTGCTTTAAATTTATGTGTGATGTATATGCATATTATATATACCTTGTTTTACCAATTTATGTGGTGCAAGATATTATAAATGTTTTGCAATTATTTATACCATTGAGAGCAGTAGGCCTTTCTGCAGGATCTTCTTTCCAACAAGATTTCATCAAATCAATTAAAACCGAGGCGATTTTCTTATCACCATCAGTTGTCAAAGATGCTTCCAAGGCTTCAACTTTGTCCAACTCTGGTCTTAATCCTCCCAAGATAGCATTAGTGAGAATTTCTGGTCGACATGTTGCTCCTTCATAAACCCTTCTTCTTGTTACCAGTTCATAGAAAACCATCCCAACACTGTTTAAAAAATTACATTATAAATATTTTTTAAAAGTTTAGTTGACTTTTGTTTTGTTGGTATGTTGTATTTTAGTGCAAGGCAATACTTAATTTGGTATACAGTGTATTATTGATAAAGATATGCCAGCAGTTTTGCCATTATTGAAGATAGTGTATCATTTTTAGATAAACTTCTTACACTGATAGGGTACAGTAGTATTAACATGAAAGGCCTTTTTCAGTCTGCTATCAACATATGTCCTCACATGCCAAATTATTGTATTGCAGTTTGTTAAATTCTTAAATCTTACTGTTCATGTTTACCTGAACATGTCTGAAAAAGTTCCTGCTTCTTTTCCCTTCAGTACTTCAGGAGCTGCATAGTATAATGTGTGTTGCTTAGTTGGAGTTATATCCAACGATGTGGACATCATGTTGGTGGCTTTGATAATATTTACCGACCCAAAGTCAGCCAGTTTTACATTCAGGTCCACATCAAGTAAAATATTGTCTGGTTTAATATCGCCATGGTAATATTGTCTATCACCTGGATAGTTGTGAAGGTAGCAAAGAGCTGACATAGTTTGTTGTGCAATTGATAGCCTGGAAGACCATGGTACTTCATGAACAGATTTCAGCAATCCATCCAAATTTCCACATTTGACATACTCGAGGATAATAGCAATGTGGTTGTTATTCCATTGTGAAAAGCCATGAATTTTTACAATGTTCTCGTGTTCTATGCGAACCAGTACTTCAGCTTCTCTTTTTACACTAAAACAATTTGAAATTTGGGTTCTTAATTCATTTAACAAATCAAGTAGATATGTAAAAAAATATTCTCATGGATTCAATTGCATGAAGGCTGTTTCTGTTTTTTTAAAAACAATTTAAACTTGGATGCTTATAATGTTGGTCAATATTGTATATAATTTATTATTTAGGACTCTATGTAAATCTGATGATTTCAGTCATTAGGTGGCCATAGTTTTTGTTTTAAACATACATACCAAGCAAAGTTATATGTAATTAGTTTTGCCAAAAAATAAGGTTTTTTACATACTTTCTAGATAAATGGAGGTTAACGTCTTTTTTCTTATAACATTTCATCCATTAACATTTAGGAAGTGGCAATTTAACCGGAGTGCTCTTTCAGCTAGCACTAAAACGTGATTATTTATTGATTTGGATTAGGGTTGGTGTTTGTATTAGATTTAATTCTCTGAGTTTTGCATAATGTGAATGATTTTTTTGGAAATCCATTTAAATTACTTTGTTAGCCGGGTAAATAGCCTCAGGAGGTGCCTATAGGCTATTTAACCGATCGCTCTTACGCTTGCACATCTGTTAGTGATTATTATGTTGATTTGAACTACTTTGATGTCAAGGTAAAAAGCTTCTTCCTAATATTTATAGCATTTCTTGTGTTGTGCTGCCTATTTATATGTTCTATATTTACAGTTTATGTGCAAAATGACTATGAACCAAGATCGCATTGCGCTTAACTAATTTATTTATTGACATCAATTATTGAGTAAATTAAATTTATTGTATTCTTTTTACATCCTGTTGATTTTATTCTGTATAGTGTTGGTATTAGTTTAAGGGCTGCAATCTGCCAACTCAAAGCATATTTTTTATGTTTATTAACTTTGTATCTTACCAAGTTGCCTTGTGCGGTTGTGTGATGTGCAGCAATGTTCAAAATTCAGACAAATTAGTAAAGGCTATATAAAATAAATGCATAAAAACGTTACCTGTTGATGTGATGATGTATTTCTTCTTTCGAGCCAGAAATTACAAAACATTTTGTTACAACTTCTCCAAGCTCATTATGTTGGCAAATTCTAACAGAGCCATGACCTCCGCATCCGACATAGTCTTTTTCATTTGAGCTAGTTAAAAGTTCACTTGCGTCAATAACTTTCAATTTGGAAGAAAACGGTATCTAAAAATAGCAAACAAATAAAGATGACAGAACTTTTAGAATTACAAAGTTTCATGCTTGCAAACTATCAACTAAATTGGCATTTGTAAACAGTATTTAGTAATTTTTATTTATTAAAAGACTTCGCGAAATAATTGCTTTTATTTGATTGAATCGAAAACAAATTTTGACACGTTATTAAACATTACAATCGATATAGAAATTCCCAAAAGCAGCCTTGTTACTCTGCATTTCTGTTTGTTTGCAGTACGATTAGTCGCACACCCGGACAACATTTAACTTTTGTCTAACATATAATAATTGCTTCCTTATATAGCTCAGAGATTATTCAACAAAATCATCAAAAAATAATGCGTTGAAAGTTGTCAAGCTATTGAGTAGTGAAGGGCTATTTATCTGGACACAAAAGTAGTTCAAATCAACATATAATCATCAACAGGTGCAAGCGTAAAAAGGACCATCCCGGCAATTAGCCTATAGGCGCCTTCAGAGACGATCTACACAACTAGCCAAGTAATTTAAATCAATTTCGAGTAATGCATGAAAATTATGCAAAACTCTGGAATTTAAATTTAATACTACTATCAGATTCAAAATCTTGGACTTTGCGCGGGTAGATGATTTCAGAGTTGAAAATTGCACGGTTGGAATAAAGTTTCTGCTAGAATTCATGCATTATTTGGAAAATTTGCACCGCCGAAAATTTAGGTTTAGTGACTTTTAAGAGTGCAACAGGCCTAACTTTCCAACCTGGCTTCCATTGACCAACAACATCACCAAAACCTCTAATTGTGTTTTGAAGGCAAAACAATAAATTCCCTTTAACTATATGTTCATAGTGTTCAGGTTTGTGGGCGAATGATTAGGTACTTTCCAATTTTTCCTTTAAACAATATTTGTGATTCGCCCCTGTTTCCACTCAACAAGCTGATTTGTTGTTTAGTTCTCATTGGGGTAGAAATAATTTTTTTCAAAAACCATAATACAATACTGACGTAAAACAAATCTATTCATGCCATGTTATTATTACCATTAGGCCTACCATATTTGTCTTGAATATTAAAAAACAAATATTTTTTGTTTCCGGCAATTGTGAGCATCAAATAAACTGCTGCATCTATTTTTAAAACTAAATCAAAGACAAACTTGTTACTGAAATGCTTACCAGTTTTTTTTATTTTGTATTATACTTTAAATACTCGGATTGAAGTATTTTTTGCAACAAATTCAGGTGTTAAACATGTAGGTGGATTATAACTGTTACCGAAAACATATTTTTGTAAGTAATTATAACCGCAAATCACTGAATTGTGTTGGTAAAATATAAAACTTTATCTAATCTAAAGCAAAGTTGAAGATTTTCGCCATAGAACTATTTGAATTTCCGCATTTTTAGGCCAGCGTTAGTCAAATAAAACACTTCCGCATAATTGCTTGATTGCTATGGCAACGATGCAATTGTTTTCTCACAACTTTTACATACGTCTCAGTTTGTCAAATATTAACGTTTCAGATCTCGAAGGAGTCGATTTGTTTAGCTGGAGTCGGGCTCGGGACTCGAGTAAGTTTAAGTAAGTCCACCCGAATCCGACGTTAGCACAGTTTAAAATTTTGAAACTGATATGGCAGCAAATTTTAAAATGTAGAGGGGAATAGCAATGGTGAAATATTTCTCAACCACATATTGTAAGTGGATACATTATATGGCACACCTATGAGTGGATTGCTTTATATCCACCTCATTTTAGTTTAGTAAACGTCTGAAATACAGGCTGTAGAGTTGGACTCGGGACTCGAAAGGGTTTTTTAAACGACTTTACAGCCCGGCTAACAAGACACATTCTTAAGCACCAGCAAAAAAACTACTGATTTTTTACTTTTTAAAATACAAATAATGGCGAAAAACATCAAATATTATTGATAGTAATATGACAATGATTATACAGCGTATGACTCGCTCAGAACTTAAAATACCTTTGAACTGTAGAAATACCAGGTACGCGCGCACACCGTGCGATGTTTTTTACAAATCATATATCCGCAAGGTGACAGTAAAGAACTAAAAGTCAGCGCTACTTGGAATACTACACATTAACAGCAGAATTTATTGCACGCCTTAACAAGCATTCGCTGTCCACTTTTTGTAATGCCTATTAAAGTTTGGTTTGTTTTTCTACGAAATAAAACTACTTTATCAACTGTATTAAAAGTGTTTTTAGGCAATGTATGGTGAAACTAGAACAGTAGGCTGTTATCTCAACATCCTTAAATGTTCAACATCCCAAATGTTTTCACATAAACTTGTCTTGTAAACACAGCGATAGATAAGTGCCTCATTTTGGGAAGAGTTGACCCATATCCACCACAGGTTTGCCAACCAAAATAGCGAAGACTGGAAAATAAGGTTTTCTGGGAAACAATCTCTTTAGTTTAGGGTAATATGATTTGGTCTTGTATTTACAATTGTTGCTTTGTAAAGTTCGGCAAAATAAATACGTTAGTCAATCATACGAGTATTTCTTAGAACTTAAAATATATATTAATATATGTTCTAAGATGCAATTGCAAACCCTAAAAACAAGGAATAAATTAAAAAAAAATAAGGATGGCATGCCAACCCTGATTATATTCCTATATCAGACGCTACAAATAGTTGACTTAGTAAACAAATTTTTTTGACCAACTCATACGTAATAAATAAAAGGAGGTTTATAATTATCTGAGGCATATTTCTATCACTGAAGGCGAAACGTTTATTTGTTTCATGGATTTTCTGCAATTTTGCCTGTTTGTTCATAAAATCTGCGATTAATCAGTACAAGTCAATGTTAAATGAGACAGAATATTGCCGACAATAGTCAAAAAAATAGTAAAAAATTACAGGTATTAATTAGAAATTCCAACTATATTAATATTTGATTAACTAGTTTTATGTTGAGTTGTTATGTACATTTTGCAACCAACAATTTGTGGAAGCCTTTGTTAAAGGACGTGTAGAAGCCATTTTGTCATATTGTGTTTACACAGAGAATTTTTGTTTTAATCGATGTGTCGTAACGGAAAATTTTCAGTAAAAATCTATGGCCTAAATTCTTTGTAACCATATTCTAATGTTTACGTTACTCCTTGCAGCCAATGTGCAAACGATAAGCGGAAAGTTTTCGGTAAAATTCCGTTACGTAGATTTCTTGCAACCACATAATATTTGCAGCGAATTTGCAAAATTCAAATTGTTGACACCAATTTTTATGCGTCAAGTTATTTACATCCGTTTTTTTGTATATGTTTCAAAACACCGCGGTCTGAACATTAGTCGGTTTCCCCGGTTGTGTGATTTTTAAACTGTTGACATTTTAACTGCAGACAGAGGCTGTTTCGCAATCGCATTTTGACGTAAAATTTGTATGTTTCGCGTCAGAAATAAGTGTGAAAAAGGTTTAGACCACGCCTTGTTATCACGTGATATTTTGTTAAGTATTATAAGAATTAATGACGTAAATCTTTCTTCGTTCGCAGAAATTTTCTTAACTGATTCTCGTCTATAAATAGCGTGTTCAATCAATATAAAATGGCTTATATAGCTACTACTCAGACAGCAAACTTGAGTGCTTTTGTGACTCAACCAGTATCAACCAGTATCACCCAGTACTGCCTAGTGCGGAGAGGCTTTTACAGCTTTTACTAAGAGAGCAAAATTGACTGTTCATGTATCTGAACTAAAGGAAAGAATTGGACCTGAATGGCCTCACGAAGACAGGCCATCTCAAATCTTGTAGGAGTGTGGTCGATTCATCTTGGCAATTATATAAATGCAGACTCATTTAACAGACCCACACCCCCTTCAAAATTGGCGCGACCCGAGTGAGGAACGAACCACCTGAAGACCCATTAATCGGACCCACATCCCCTCAAATTGATGCCCGCGAGTGCCGAACGAACCACCTGCAAACTACTTTCCCAAGAAGCCGGACGACGAACTCTATTTTCCCGCATATATCTTATGGACAAGAAAAGATGTGCCTTCCAGCTACAAGCGACCGCCTAAAAACTGTCATGTTTGGAACTTGCAAGAAGCCAGCTTTAGAAGAAATTAATCTCATCGAAAGATACGTGAAGAGACGCTCCATAGCGTCAGCAAAGCATTTGCTTGGAATTCGAAACACGAAATACAAACAAGCGTTGCCGATAAAGACATCACCACTGTTTGGAATCATGGAAAACGAAACGGAATTATGGATTTCACAATAACTGATTCTGCCTAGTTTATCAGGTGAAAATCTTATACTTTTAATATATATATGTATAATTATTAAAATACCGACCGAAAGGTCTGTAAATTGTTTTAGTGCGACTTTTTATTAAACCATTATGTATCGCATTTCGCAAATTATGTATAGTCTATATCTATGAAGTCTAAGCTTAAACATCGATCGCACGATATTTTGATAAATGTTAAAAGAGCTTAATTTTTGTGCTTGGAGCTCAATAGTTTGAAATCAACGCGTTAAACTTGTCAATCACGATTTAATTTTGTTGTGCACGAAATAATTTTGTGTTAAATTTCCGAATTCTTTTAAACATTTGGTACGTTTTGGGTTTTTGTCTGTTTTTCTCTCATCACGCAGCCGCGTTTACACACGAGTTTAAACATCTCGTATCAAGCATAATGATTTATCCACACGCGAAACATTAGCTTTCAAATCACAACTTTAGGAACACCCCATTTCCTGCCTTTTGTTGAAAGCAATAGTGAATAAGCAGCAACTTCAAAGCGTATTTTCTTGTGATGCGTCGTTATTTTAAAACTTACATTGAACGAATTGTGCAAACTAAAAAAAAAATGCAAATTTTTAAGGAAATGTTGCTCAATGTTAAAAATCAATAGAATTTAAAATTGTATTGAATTGCAAAAGATGTGTAACGTGAGTAAATATATATTCCAGTAATTAATTGTCTCAAACTTTAAGTGTAACCTGTCGCGCCTATATATATATATAAGTATAGAAAATATGTGTGTCTATAACCAAAATGTTAATAACCTAAGTTTGAAGTGTTGCAATAAAAATGTTCCAGACATACGAACACACATCTGCCGAAAAATATTTCGCATTTTTCAGAATACAAAAGCACGTTGGACAGCGAAAGGTCACAGCACAGCGCAGCGCACAATGAATGGCTTTCCGGTGACGTCAAAATTACGACGCACCAAACAGGGAGTTTCCCCTGCTGCCGCACAGATCGCCTGAAAAGCTCAATCCACAGCAATGCAATGGTGTGTCAAGCACACAACAATTTCGAGCAACTCAGCGAACGCTGACATCAAAGTCCTCGGTTGCTAATTCAGGCACCAAAGAGAAAACTTTCTCGAGAGATCAGGAATCTGACTAAAACAATTGCGCAAATGCGTTATGTGATCGAACAATTTTCGCGTCCACGTGTCCACACACATTTCACAAACAAATAACCAGCTTTTAATATGCAAGCTGTTCCAAAATCTAGCGTGGGAATATTTGTAGAAGCCATTTTGTCATATTGTGTTTACACAGAGAATTTTTGTTTTAATCGATGTGTCGTAACGGAAAATTTTCAGTAAAAATCTATGGCCTAAATTCTTTGTAACCATATTCTAATGTTTACGTTACTCCTTGCAGCCAATGTGCAAACGATAAGCGGAAAGTTTTCGGTAAAATTCCGTTACGTAGATTTCTTGCAACCACATAATATTTGCAGCGAATTTGCAAAATTCAAATTGTTGACACCAATTTTTATGCGTCAAGTTATTTACATCCGTTTTTTTGTATATGTTTCAAAACACCGCGGTCTGAACATTAGTCGGTTTCCCCGGTTGTGTGATTTTTAAACTGTTGACATTTTAACTGCAGACAGAGGCTGTTTCGCAATCGCATTTTGACGTAAAATTTGTATGTTTCGCGTCAGAAATAAGTGTGAAAAAGGTTTAGACCACGCCTTGTTATCACGTGATATTTTGTTAAGTATTATAAGAATTAATGACGTAAATCTTTCTTCGTTCGCAGAAATTTTCTTAACTGATTCTCGTCTATAAATAGCGTGTTCAATCAATATAAAATGGCTTATATAGCTACTACTCAGACAGCAAACTTGAGTGCTTTTGTGACTCAACCAGTATCAACCAGTATCACCCAGTACTGCCTAGTGCGGAGAGGCTTTTACAGCTTTTACTAAGAGAGCAAAATTGACTGTTCATGTATCTGAACTAAAGGAAAGAATTGGACCTGAATGGCCTCACGAAGACAGGCCATCTCAAATCTTGTAGGAGTGTGGTCGATTCATCTTGGCAATTATATAAATGAAGACACATAATCTGACCCACCCCCACAGACGTATACCCCCTGTGGTACATATTGTTTTTTATGTAAATACAACATATCAACTGTATTGCAAATTATATATTTTCCAAATAAACTTTTACGGTTTTGATCCAGCTTGTTCATTTAGATAACAATTATAAATTTTTACTGGTAAACTTTTTTTTAAGAAAACCCACAAAAAACAACATACGCTTGCTTGTCAACAAATCTAATGTGATTTTTCGTTTTGATGATCGCTTTAAAATGAGCTGCTTTGATCTCAATTCGATTTACAAGCAATTAATCGTTTGTAGACTTAACAGGCCGACAATAAAACTACAGACTCTGCGGCCGCCATTGAACGGCCTGTAATTGACAATCGCAATTATATGATCACAATGGGTTTTTCTTTACACGCCTAAACAAGATTTGAAAGCAAACAAAACTTTAAATGGGGCCGTGAGAATACTTGGTGTGGGATACTGCTTGCTGGGAAAATGCATGGGACGACAAATTCTTCAAATCAAAAACCAACATAATTGCTCGAGAAATTAGTAAATGGAATGTTCGCTTTTTAAATCTTTTATCTTTACTGACTTAAAAACACTAGCCGACTTGCCATTATGTCTATGGCAAAACTTAGAAATGAAACCCTAACCTAAAATAATATGCAAGAAGGAGTCTTTTTTTTGTCTAACTCTTTATTTTTTCATGCATAACGCCAGAGTGCAAGTTCTGAGAATCAAATTTTACTTTAGGTGTATATATAGCCAGAGTTGCATGCATAAATCAGTTAATCGCGAATAATTTTGCGGTGTTACCCGTTAAAATACAAACTTGCCGCCTTTGGTGTTTTTTTAAAAAAGTTAGCAAACTATAGTTGCTATCAGAAACCACAAAGTAGGCCTAAACAATTTGACACTGACGGCCACAAATCTCACAACACATAGTCGCTTTTAAACAGAATGAATTGCGTATTGCATATATTAAAATAAAGTGTGGTATGATTTTGCTTTTGAAAATGAGCAACAATTTGTGGTTCAACGAAAGCTTGCAGAATGGCGTAAGGGTTCGATAGGCAAAGTATAAAGACTAAAAATCACTGCGATAGAGTAACACATTAAAAAAGGGTTTCAATTTTGCGCTTCGTACATATGTACCTTATTGTAACCATACGATGATATGTGAAAACGTATCTAATCCAACAATCTTTTTTGCCAGAGAGATTTTTAAAGATGACGGCAAGGTTTACAAATCGTCCCAAGTGAAAATTTGCGCCCAAACGACAAACCAACCGAAGTTAATTACGTTTACGAGCCGCTTTTGCTCTTAACAAACATCATTTTACTACCGTGGCATTATAAATGGAAAAGGTCTATAGAATATTTAACATGTTTTATTTGTACAAGTGTCAAAATGACAAGCATAATGTTACATAGTTTGGCTACAAAACAATAGCTGTTTACTCTTCAATGTTAGCTTAATTCTTTCTAATACAAAACATAACATTTGGCAGGGCGCAAAGCAGGGACAAATATTTTGGCGTAACACAAATAAATGCATATTGATGTTAAAATTGGACATTAAAGCTGCACGAAACTTTATGGCAACGTTACGAATGCATGTTTGATTTTTGAGGGTGGTCTTAATTTGACATCGTGACAAATAAAAGGTACACCAAGTGCTTTCGGAAGGCCTTTGGTAAATTTAGTCGTCTTAAAAAAAGGTTTGCGTGCAAGTTAGGTAAGACAGAAAATTCTATTCTGTTGTAAAGTTGAACACATAACGTTGTGTATTTCTAAACCTCAAGTTTTGGTTCTTGAACTCCTTGGGGGTAGGCAAACTAGTTTTAGGGGGTCCATGAAGATCTAATTAAAATCTTGGTGACCAATTGGAAAAATGGAATGGATTTTTCGAAAGAACAGAGTTTAAGACGAATGGCGCTTTCTTAAATATGTTAAGACTTGTTTGTTTAAAAAAAGTTGTTTAAAAGTCTACTTGTTTTACGACGACATCTTTAAAAACTTCATTCAGTCGCCAACGCAAACCAGCAAAATGTGGGGGCTCCGCGTAAAAAAGAATTAAGAATTCTTGTCTTTGAACCTTTTAAACGGGGAGGTTCCGAAAAAACAACAAAAATAGCCAATCTACCGGCATTAACGGCACCCGATTAAACCAGGGCGAAATAAAGGCCAATTAGGAATGCACTGACATCGAAATTCATTGTCGCGACCTGCAGTAAACTACAAACGGAAAATTCTGTGACGCATAGGCGGCCAAAAAGCGCACGCAAATTCGAAACAAATAATCTCATTACGTTTTACGATCTCGCGTCGCCGTAAAACCCGACTTGCGTGCATTTTACGACTGGTCGTTGCCTGACTAATAGAACGTGATGGGGCCAACGCATTGCCAAAGCCACTGTGGAAATTAAAGAAGTGCAATCGGGCGGTGGTTGAAAGGCGGCAGATGATGGTGCTGACCTTGGTGCTCATTGGTGTGGTTGAAACGACGGCTACCGGCGAAACACTTTATTTATTGCGGCAGGGCGGAAATGAATTGGAACCGGCGTGAGTTTATTACAAACTTGTATATGATTTGCGTTGACTGCATTGGGGGTTAACAAAATACGGCCATGGAGGTCACAGTTTTTACTAAACAACGAATCAATTTAAACATAGAATGAACGTCAAAACCCGTACAGCATAGGTAGCTGCTACCTATGCTTCTGAATGGGCCTTGATATTTATTCTACGTCGGACTAGAGCCTCCAGCCGTTAGGCTTCAAAATTCAAACATCTTCATAAAAAAATAAGTCGCGATTTACTTGTAAAGTAAATCTGTTAAATGCACAAGGGATTCATATATACTATAGGGAATAGCTTGGTAAACTCGAATATGTCAGGTAACTGAAGGACTTTTACGAACATGCGTGGACAAAACAAAGAATCAAATTTCAATAGACATTTGTGCCTAAGTTAGACTAAATGTTAAGAAGCGGTGTCCGCATATAGATTTAGATGGCAACTATGGAGCATGGGAAAAATCAGCAATTTAAATTTAGAGACAAATCCACTTGATGCAAAATCAGTTTAAAGGCTTTCTTTACATAGAGGATAATAGGGGGCTCTTAAGAAATACAGATGGTCGCAAAAAAGCCATTCCGACGGAAGCCAACGTCACTTCAAACACACCATAATGACGTTACAATCGATTATTGTCATTATAGCGATTTCGCGACATATGGCCTTGAAGTCGCGTCTTCGCCGCCATTTTTGCTGTAATTGTTCAATTGGCATTCTGCGCTTTCAAAAGACGCACCTCGTCCGTCAGCAGCCGCTTCCGGATTATTACGCCACAAGGGGCTTTGTTTACGCGACAACGCGGCGATTAGCCCGCCGCAAACAGTGAAGAAGCCCGCAGGCGTTTAAGGCTACAAATGTGAATCACGTGACTGACGCAATTCAACAAGTTGGCGACTGAGTCTTGGGCTTGTTTATTTGACACAGTTTGCTTTCCGCGTCGGCTTAATTTCGTTTTTGCCGCAACGGGGTTAAAACAATTAGCCGTCGGCGCCGTCGTCAATTCGAGATGTTTGCGCTTTCTCCATACGTTTGTAGGCAAATGGTTTCAAACCAGTCAGTGCTCTTTTTATTAAGTTTAGTTTAAATAACACTTCAGACTATGAAATCTTGTCAAAAAGGTGGTCTTGACAAATAACCAACCATTTGTTTATGCTATCTAATAAAATTTGCGTATGGCGGGCAAAACATTTTTCTAGTGCATTGCGATATATAGTGGGGAAACTGCAGTATTGCTGTTTTACACAAATTCCGACAATTCGCTAACGTTACGCAATCCAATGTAACGCGACAAGCTTCATTTATAGCACCTTAATTTTAACAACATTTTTTTTTAAATTTGAACAAATCTTGAGGATATGGAGATGTGTAAAAGGTGGTCAATTTACCAAACCTTTCGGTTGTTACTCGAACCATATTAGGTTCTCATTGTGCTATTTCCGAATTACGTTTTAAACACAATTTCACTTGTTAATTTTTAAACTTTGAGCTCGACATTTTCAATTCATGACGAAACGATGTTGTGATTTTGAAAGTTCGCGAGGGCTGCACAAAGGTGGAAAACATCTAAAACAACGATTCGACATTCAAAACATTTTTCTTCATCTAGTGAAAAATTACAGGTCAAAACGAAATGGCTAGATATAAACTTCAAATGTGCAATCTGCTACATTTTATAGTCATACTATAGGATTGAAAGATCCTATTTCAGTCCATACATACGCTTGGTGGTAGCTCGCCAGGACAGGACTCTTAATATTTTATTGACATGAAATCATGGTCCTAATGAATTGGGAAAATTATGGACCTTATATAATCGCAAGGTCAATACGAATTTTAAAGACGTGTTAGTTTTTCCGGGAAAATATCACTAAAGGCGTAAGCCGACTAGCCAATAATTGCCTAAATTAAAGCAAACCTTTTTTCTATTGCTAAACGTTCATGTCTCTATAAAGTTATAAAGTTGTTTTGTATTTTTTTACAAACTTTGTGGTTTTGCTTGAACCCATGATGTCTCTATTACGACACTGGATATAGAAGGCCGGAATGCTGCACAGAGCTTACACACGTTTTGCTTTTGCCAATCCCAGAGAGCGTTTTTGCCAATCCCAGAGAGCGAAAAATTGGTCGATTGCCACATTTGGTTAATCCGATAAAGATGGCGTGCTGGTTATCAATGTGCTGTCAACATGTCTCTTAATCCTTTCAAGCATTTTATTGCTGCGCCAGATTTACGCCAATGTCCGGGGAATATCAAACTTATGTGCTCAACAAATGTAATGCGGACAAATGCACAGGTTTCGCAAAGATAGTTGTTGTTTTATACAAAAACAAACTGTATTGCTACTTATGTTTAGGCATGTTCAATTTTGTAAATGCAGTTCAGAAATAAAAATTTGAGAGAAAAAAACAGCATTGTTGTTTATTGCAACAATAAACTACACTTCTTGGTAAAATTAGGAATGTACACTACACGCGTTTATGTGAACAATCTTTAGGACAGATTCCTTCGAGAATATAAGGTGTGTATTGTGACTAAATATGACGTAATTTATACTGTGGTTTCACATGATTAATAGTGGATTAAAGGCAAGCAATGTGGATCCATCTAATAAACTTCGCTATATAAATGGAAGTGCTATTCGCCCGGATAGCGATTTACGCTTGCACCCGTTAGTGATTATATGTCGATTTAAAATATTTTAGGGTCTGGGTTAATAGCCTCTTCCTATCTACCATTTACTTTTGTTGTGTTGTTTTACATTTGACACCATTTTCCATTTTTTAAAGTAACGTTAGGTCGATTGCAAGAGACCGCAAATAACAATTACAAAATCGCAAGAGCCGCAACGTGAAAAATTCAGAATGGCTTTACGTGCAATAGCAAAGTGCCTGTTTTTAATCAGTTTCTCAAAATCTCAAATTCGCCTGAAAACTGTACAAAGGCGACGATGACAAACGACACGTGCCTAAACATCGGCAGAAGGCGTTGTTTAGGCTACTTTCTCATCTTCCAATCCGGTTGAATATTTACGCTAAGGACAAACGGGAGCGGGCGAAAACAACCTGGCGAGCATATGCCGTCTCTGGGCGCCGCTTTAAGGCACAAGGCTGCCTCACTAGAGTAAGAGGTGATATTGCTACTATAAAATATGGCGTGTAATAAGCGTAAATGTATTTTAGGGGTGTTTTGAGCAATCCGAACAATATCTCAGAATAGACCAATGATCTACCAACGTGTCGGACACAAAGTGCTTTAGCACACAATCAAGAATCGAGAACTCCTCGCTCATTTGCATTTTTTATTTAATTCAACGTGAGATAAAAAAAAACAGGCAGAAAATGATAAAAAACGATTTGACAAACGAATTTACATCAAAACATCTATTAAGTCACAATCGTCAATGCGGATTTGATTTGTTTACTTGCTTTTAGCTACATAAATGAAAAAATGGCCAATGCGAAATGCCCAAAACTGTTGTAGCAAAAAAGTAGAGATATTTTAGTTTTTTTGTAAAACTAACAAAAGTTGTTCTTGCCTCAAAACTATTTAAATTGCTGCATATCTATGTCAGCATTTGTAAGACAAAATACTTCCGCGTTATTCCTGTGACGTGTTTATACTGGGAAAACGTGAGCGTGTGGTTGAGTATGAAACTGCGATTATCGTGTATTTTTCTCCCAAGCAGTTACTCTTCGGGGTTCACAATAATAAAACGTGCAAAACATTTGTGAATTGTGTCTATTTATGTGCAAGGTAACCTATGTCTTTTATCAGTGTAAATATGTCGAAATTGCCCAAACTATGTTGCGATTTTTCGCGATGTTATCTTCTGTGCGAACTTATATTCGGCTTTAGAAAGAGGAAGTATGAAAGATGGCGATGCACAAAAGTAAAAGGTCGTTAGCTGCATTGGAGCTTTCATATTATAATTGGTTTTCCTTGTGCTTTTTTCGCCATTTTATTTATAAAACAATACAAAGGCTCTGATTATATACTGCCTTCATCCTAATTCTATGCAACTGTTGAATAAAATTGCAAATAAAGTTAGAAAACCTCCCTGTAATTTGTTTGAGATTTTTGACTGATATAACCTCACTTCTGTAAACTAACAACTCTTTAAACCTGGTTTAGATAGTATTTTTTCCTTGTTTACTTCTTTTCTGCAGTCTGACTCAGCAGTAGGCCTATATATATTTAGAATCATGCCAAATGCCTTCTTCTATATGGGCAGCCGTTCCAATCAAAAGTGAAAAGTAAAAAGTATTACTAGCAGCCATTTAACGGCAACAACAACAACAGCAGCGCTAAAACCCTATGTCATGCAGACTTGGACAACTAGATAATTCTAGTTTTCTAATTAAATGAATTAGAGCAGATGCGGCTAAATATAATTCTAATCTAATTTGTGAATTGCTTGTGCGCTCTAATTCTAGTTCTAATCTAATTCGGATTTTACCAAAAATGCTACTTTGTCCAACGACATTCTTAGTCTCTTAGTCAAAACAAAGAATTTCAATTAAAACTCTTTGGTTTGAACTTAATTTTTACAGTCTGAAAAACATATGTTAATCTTAAATACATCGAACTTAGCACAAATATATTGACCATTCACACTCTTACTAGAATACTTCTCGATTTAAATGAAATTGATTGTAAATAATTAAATGTAATTCTAGTTCAAATTCGATTTTTTTAAGAATTCGGTAATTCTAATTCTAATCTAATTTGACAAAACTCGAAATGATCTAATTCTAATCTAGTTTTGAAAAACCGAAATGATCTAATTTTAATTCTAATCTAATTTTAAAAAGCTAAAATAAATCTAGTTGTCCAAGTCTGCTGTCATGCGTACGATGGGTGGAACTTTATTATATGGCCTCGCCTCTTTATTTATTACCGTGACATTAAATTCAATTACGACGAGAAAATTGTCGAATGCTCGAAAAATAAATTTAGCAAATATACTTTATTTAAAGCAGGGGTGGGCAACGTACGGCCCGCGCGCCGCACGCGGCCCTTTTCCATTTTTTGTGTGGCCCTTCACCTTCTTCCAACTATTTTTCCCTAAATAAGGCGATCGGTATGCACCATGTTGGGACTTTTGCTCTATCAGTTCGTAGGCGTAGCCAGGGGGGCCTGAGGGGCCATGGCCCCCTTCAAAATTTATAAATATTTTACTCTTAATAATTTGTTTTTTTTAGCATTTATGAGCAGTACCACAACAGTCGGTCACAGGCATGCCATACCTTCAATTGTCATGCATTGTTACGTCACAAACGATGTAGTTACTATAACGTTTGCTATACAATAATGCAGTTTTACTACTTTTAGACAGTTTTTGCTCTTTGACTGTGTTTGAATATTGTGTTAACACTCAGCCAGTTGCTGCTCGAAACGGTTTGCTAGTATTATTATTTGTGTTCGTTACGGCAGTTAATACAATGACAAAAGCTAAACAAAAAATTCCAATGTTTTGCCCCTCCCCCCCCCAAAAAAAAAAATTTCGGCTGGCTATGCCACTGTATCAGTTTCCTGTTTGAAGTGTGATATAACGGGAGCACACAAGACCTAAAAAGCAACAATACCTCAAACAGAAAAATTTATAAAACCATAGTATTAAGACCAACGACATAATACAGCAAAATACGCAGTAATATCCCACCCGATCCGTTAGAAATCAGTGCATTTCTAAGCAAAAAGGTCTACGACAATCAGGGCATCCAATGGCAGAAAAGTCTAGACTTTTAGACCTTGAGGTCCTGGCAATGCACTGATTTGGACCTTTAGGTAAACTCCCGGCGAAGATAAATTAAAAATATTCATTAAAAGTTCAGAAAAGATAACAAAAAATGTGAGATAGGATTAATAACACTTGACCCACCTAAACCCTAACGCTAACCCGAATCCTAACCCAAATAATGTGCGTTATTTTAATAATTCTTTAAATGCTGGGGAAAAAAGCCCAAACTCGGATGGTTTCTCGTCCATTGTATTTAAGATTATTACGTCACAAATTGAGGTATTGGGGCCTGAAGCGTTATAATTATTAAATTATCGCACATTATTTGGGTTAGGGCGCTGGTTAGCGTTTGGGTTTGATTGGGTCAAGTATTGTTAAACTTAATCTTCTTATGCACATTTGTTAATGCAAATTAGTGCATTGTCCAAGAACTCAAAGTCTAAAAGTCGGACTTTTTGATCCTTTGAATGCACTGATTGTCGTAGACCTTTTTGCTTAGAACTGCACTGATTTCTGACGGATCGGGTGAATATCCAGTACAGCATAATATCAAAACTGTCTGAACAAGACCTAAATCTGTAGGAATTAGGCCTAAATTCATCGGAAAAAGGTCCAAATTAATCGGAATAAGGCCAAGTTGATCGGAAGAAGGCCTAAATTTATCGAAAGAAGGCCTAAATGACCAAAATAACGCCCGGACCTGTGGGTAAAGGGTATGGGACGAACGGGGGCCATCGGTTTGGCATCGGGCCGTTTCGGTGACTACGTTTGGACGACCTAGTATGACCGGCCCGTCAGGGCGCCGGTGTTTTGGCTCTGGGTTTTTGGTCCGGTTTGAGGTTATTGGTGGGGTTACAAAATGGGTTAGTGTTGAAATTATTAGGAGAGTTAGTGATGTACTTAAGGGTATGGTTAGGTAAAGTGTGGTTTAGGCCTGATTATGAGCATTTAGGACTTATTCCGACGGGTCTAGGACTGCTTCCGATTTAGACGGTACTTATACCATTTGGTATTAGTCCTATTTTGGCCTTATTCCGAATTGTGTTTATTCTGACGTTGGTGATGTTCTTATCTCGGCCCGATATAACCCATAGGCTACACAGCTACACTAATGCACTTGAACTCGAATGGAAAGCATCTATTACAAAACAATCTTCATTAAATCGTGAATTTTTGTGTCTCTTCACGTTGTTATGATAAAGAATTGTTTGCAACAATTGCACTTGTCTAGTACGGTCAAGATGCACCAGACTTTTGCCACGCATATTGACTGAGATGTTATTCAACAGTTGGTTTTAAATTATGGCTGTTAATTAAATTGTACTGAGCCGATCCGTACAAGAAAGGCGTCATTGGAATAGTAGGAAAACTATTGCCGAATTCACAAGAAGACAGCACTGACAAAACTGTCGTAGTTGCAGCCTAGTAGCTCATTAGCTTTTCTAGTAAAAGCTGAAAATTTGAATTAGTGTTTATTTGATGTGCGGCCCTCCTGTAAGCATTACATTTCCTAACTGGCCCTTGTGTTAAAAAGGTTGCACACCCCTGATGTAAAGAATGCTTATTCACTTTGTCGTACCTTTATTGATTTCCGTTAAAATGTCATTCCAAGGTATTATACATGTTTACCACCGAATCGTGATATATAAGGATCGTTCCGTAAAGCAACATTTCACAGGGCCTTAGGTTTACCAACATTTAGTAGGAACATAGAGGTCTACATTACCGCCAGATATCGCATTTAAATTTGCGGCGGTAAAACATGTTATATTGTAAGAGCAATAAGCTGTTTTACTAAGACAAGCCACTTTGCACAATGAACGTCGCACGCGCGACTTATTTCCTCAGGTAGAACAAAGCGCAGAAGTATGCGAGTCGCTTCGTTGCTTCGCCAACCGAACAAAGCAAGCGATTATGAACGAATTCTGTATTGAAGTTTTGCACCGCTGTCGAAAGCTACAAATAACTAAAACAATGACGTCACAATATTTCAGTTTTTTCTCCCCCAATCAAAGGCCCCTAGGGTTGCGGACTTATAAACCTGTTATACGCACTTGTATACCATTATATGTCATGTCTGAAAAAAAGTTCTACGATGTATATTTTTCTATAAAGGTCCGGACAAAAATCGGTCTGAAACAAACCAAAGCAAAGCAAAAAAGAATAAAGGCAAAAACAATTTATGTCCCGAAAATAAATTTTCGTCCCATATAATTAGAAAGAAAAGAAAAACGACTTACCTCAAATTGGCTGTTTCTTATTTGTTCGTCAGACATTTCACAGTTGAAACAAGGTTGTAAAATTTTCACATTTTTACAAACCTAATGTACTGATTTGAAATCAGCCGTTTTCATATAAATTGTGTTAATCTTTTCAAAATATTCAAATGTTATCTCTACTGGAAAGACACAATATATTCACTAAAGGTTTATTGTCGATAAAATTAAGGTTAAGCAGTCAACAATGCTCATAAATATGTAAGAATAAATATAATAATAATACTTGGCCCACCCAAACCCAAATGCTAACTCGCACCCTAACCCAAATTATGTCAGGAATTATTATAATTTTAAAAACTTGCTAACAGCATTCGTAATAGTCCTGAAAATAATAAGATTAGGCTGATAAACATTATTATTCGAATTTATTAAAGCGTTAAAGTCAGTTGCGTTTGTATTATACACCCAAAATGCTGAATTGCAATTCACAGTTTCTCCATCACTTAAAACCACCTCATTCAAATCACTTCCTTGTGTTACGTCTCAATAGGCCAATCTCACCCGACTCGTAATAGCTCATTTCCGCATCATAAATACCAATCTTCTTGTGCTTTGAGAAGAAAGCTGCATCAGTTTTGGAGGCCATTTTTATAAACTAATCTCGATCCTGCAAAAAGATGGTCTTTTGTCAAATTCACAGATGACGGTTTGCAAGCAAATAGGTTTTTGCAGCTTTGCTGAGCGACAACATGCTATATAAGCACTACTAAACAAATCGTTGCACATTGTATGTACATCAGGTTTTGATTGCACGCCGTGGTTGAAATGAGTGGCAATACAGCGCAAGAAAATATAGAAGATTAACAACAGCTGAACACAACTTATTAAACAGTTCTTTATTGTTAAAATACCAGTAAAAACACTTAGATTATTAGAAAGACGAAAATTAGCATGCCGACAATTTTTTGGCAAATGTAGTTTGCCTAGCAAAGTAGTGATTGGACTGCACTTTCCCGACTGCCGAGCGTCATTTAAATCCAAAATCAATCTTGTCCATGAATTTTGTTCACAAGTTAATTTAAATCTTTTTGTTCTATTGTTGAGATGACTTAAGTCAATGATATACTTGAGTGCACTTAAGTAACAGGTTTTAAACGACTAGACTTAATTATTTTGACCAAATTATTTTGGCTTGAATAAAGTCTTTCAAAAAAATGTCTTGGCTTAAACTTAAATGTTTTCATTTTATAAGGTTTAGTAGGCCTACAATGTGGTTAATTTTACCTTAATCTATGCTTGTAAAACAGTTAGCACGCTAATGTTACGTTTTTGTTTACCAATCAAAATAAGAATTTAAAAAAACATGCATGCTTGCATAGTTTAAAAAAATTTCGAAATATTTTTTTCTTGATTGTTAACGGTCTCTTTTTGTAAGAAATCAATCAAGTTCGACAAGATGTCAGCAAACCGACGCAACCACAGGTTAAATGCAGCTCAAGCTTTTTCAAAGAAGCAGATTAACTATCAAAGTCACTCTTCGGATAACTATTCTTTATTTATTTATTACCGACAAGAAGCCGTACTCCGCTGCTCAACTAAACCTTTTTTAAGTTGACAGCAAACTAATTTCGGTCATTGTTGCTCATACTAGTTGTCGCTGCGTCCGAAGATATGTTTGCTAACCATTGTAAGTTTGTTGTGCCATAGCCTTACCAGTTACCAAACGCTGCACTGCAAAGTGCGTGTAGGGCATAACATCAACCAGCTCTAATAGCTGAAAACTTTGTGCCTCATGAAGTTTGTTTTGGAGATCAAAACGAACGCAGTGATCGGCAAACTTTTTTTGTCGCGGCCCAAATTACTCTTCAAGAGATATTGAAGGCTCACTACGTAAAACGAAAACATTTTTTTTTTCGTGCCATGGAATGCATAGCGTTTGGGGGAACGTCATTTTTTTTAAATATGGACGTCATTTTTTAAATATGGCGCACAACTACACGACAAAACTGAAATATCAAAATATAGCTCGCGGCCAACTAAAAATTGCTTAAAGGCCCACATTTGGACAGCGGCCCATATATTGCCGGCTACTGAACTAAGGGATCCATATGGTGGTAAGAAACAGAACAAAAAAAAACAAAATTTTAATGGGACGGAAGTAGGTATATTCAACAAAAAATACCGTCTTTTCATTTACGTTTCTTTTGACTCCTTAAAAAGTCGGATTGAACGCACGCAGCGATTCAAATTTCACTGCAAATCTTTTTCTAGTTTTAGTAGTTTATTAAAGATGCATAGAGTGAGAAAAGCGAAGAAATACGATCAATGCCATACGCAGCGATAGGAATTACTCTAGCCGGAATAAACATTTTCATTGCTTTAAACTTTATTCGCCAAAAAGCGATATGTAATCTATAACAAAGCAGCAAAATTAAAACACATAATTAGGAATAACTTATGTTTGTACGATAAAAACATACCGGCCGACTAACTCATCGCAAAACTATTTACGCTTTTCTCTTAAATTAAAAAATGTTGTTTCAATGAGGAACGATGAAAGTAATAACTACAACTTCAATGCAAATTATAAAAAACAATGTCGCGAAAACTAAATATGAAATCAAGAATTTACAAACAGCTTTCCAATTTCTTGTTGCCCTTTCGCTATGAAGCTTGTTTTTATTTAAGTTATTTATTTATCGTGCCAAGATGGATAGAATAAACGAAGTTTTGTAGACATGAATAAAAAAAACAGAATGAAAAAAAATATTGGCAGCTTTACCAAATTAACAATCTTTTCCTATTGACACGACTACTTGTGGACTCTGTTAACCAGAAACCAGTGTGCGGACTTTTGTAGACACTTTTAAAAGTGGACTTCTAAAAAATAATTATTAGCAGCTTTACCAATTTACCAATATTTTCCTACTGACACGACTACTTGTGGACTTTGTTGACCAGAAATTGCTCGATAGTCTTCCCGACTTGTTCGGGCGAGTCCTCCTGCAAGAAGTGGAGTCCAACCACCTCAGCGCTCTCAAGGTTCGGCCAGCTTCGAATCTGATCTTTGATGAAGGAGGAGAAGAATCCCGGATCTGCTCCGATGTGGAGTTTGGGAAGATCCGATGAGCGCGACAGCCAGCGGTTGTAGTCGTCAGTCAGCTTTATGACGTCATCCGGACCTGGTTTGGATTGTGTGAAATACGAAGACACGAGTTAATTCTTGGACAACAAGATAATTCAAAGGTACACTATGCAGCACGGATCTGTAATGTGGCTTGATGATGAATGTCAAGGTGAGATAGAAGTAAATCGGCAATCTTAAAAAAGCGTGAAATTTAAGACTTATACAACGAGATAATTCTAAGGCAGGTGCTACGCAACCCGTGTGCCGTGACGTCACCGGAAGTGTGTTACTTGCGTTCTTTTAATGTATTACGTGACCATGGCCCCTCCCCAACATGTATTTTTTGCTTATGTTAACTACGCGAATGCAAATTTATTTAGCGCTTTCATAGAATGTCTAAGCCCATTTCTACTAAATCACTTTAACCCAACGGCGCTGTGCATCGCACCTTAGAAAAGGAAAGTTTCGGCAACTTCAACAATATAAAGGAGTTTTTTGTCGCTTTGCAAGAATCGATAACATCTTAGTTATGTAGCAAACTGCGTGGCGTTCTTCAGGTTACGTTGTGACGTCATCTCTAAAAAACGGCGAAGTCCCCCCTAACAAAGACCCTGGATCCGCGTCGGGGTATCGAAACTTTTTTTTTTTCGATGATGTGTTGCTCGACCTATTTGGCTGTAAAATTCGAACGACGGACAGTTTAAAAACCTCTGCCAAAACAAAGGTTTAGTCAAACGAATTGCGAAATAACTCAACTACAAAGTGCCTGTCAATTCATGAGCTGAAATAAAGTTACGCAGTTGTATATACTTGTGTATACGCGTTTCAGTGTGGTAAAAAACGAAATAAATTAAAAGCAATAGGTTTTTGGCGGATAAAATAGAGGTTGGAAAACAGTGACCCGTATGGCAAAATGCTGGCGCGACTTGGCGAATATGTCGACCGAAGAGAAGAAATTGGTGGAAAACGATTTGTTTCATTTTTTCGCAGACATGTGAACCCCGCGACTTTTTGTTAACTATTTACTTGTTAATGGCCTTGTTTATCGCCTAAACATGGCAAGGTTGATACATTACTTAGGGGAACAAAGCATTTAACTTTGGGGGTGTGTCCAACAAAATAAATAATTTAGGCTAAAAATGCTTGTCACCAGAAGGCTGGCAAGGTTATGACATTAACCTCTAAAACTTCAAACCCCTTACCATCTGGTTTGATTGGAATCTGGCGAGGCCAGGTAAGAGCTGGTCTCCTGTCCTCTCCAGCATCTTTGAATGGCTCCAAGTAAACTTCCATCTCCTCGTCACTCAACTGACGCAGGATGCTGGCAGGAAGAATATTCTGGACAAACAGGTTCTTCTGGAGGATCATGTCGTCACCTGGACGCAGTAAAGAGCTGTTTTGGTAAGGACATCAAACACAGGGCTACCACCAGTCTCGAATAACTATATTTTTTTAGTTTTTTGGTTTATAGATTAGAATTAAGATTAGATCATTTCCGTTTTTTTTCCAAATTAGAATATAATTAGATGATTTTTATTTTCTCAAATTAGATTAGAATTAGAATTACGGAATTCTTGAAACCAGAATTTGAACTGGAATTATTTACAATAAATTATACTTGAATCGCAATTTAGTCTTATGATAATGGAAACGGTAAATAATTATATGTAGACTGTAAATGTCACTAACAAGTTGTTCCGACCGAAGAGTATTAATTTGAATTCTTTGTTACAGACTAAAAATGCCGTTGGACGTAGTAGCATTTTTAGTAAAATCAGAATTCGATTTGAACTGGAATTAGAGCACACAAGCAATTTACAAATTAGATAAGAAGTACAATAAGCCGCATTTTGCTATGATTCATTACATTAGAAAACTAAAAGTATCCAGCTGTCCACGTCTAATAAATTGGATAACTGAACATATTCTGAATATAATTTAAAAATATTACAGCATAAATACCATGGTCAACACAATAACAAAAGGTTAAACAATTATTTTACTCTGGCACTTTCTAAACACATTACTGCAAGCTAAAAATATAAAAATTCAATGCCATTTAATAACTTTTGGAAACAAAGGGTTTTACAAATTGTTAAAACACAAATTAATTCAAAGACTTTTACAGATTGAAAGACTTGGTGGAACCTTGTATAGAGACATAGTAGAAAGCCAAGACACTGATGCAGTACTTTATATACATAAAGTATTGAGAAAATCATGATGTATTTCCAATAGGTCAATATTTTGGTTAAAAAATAAATTGCCCTACTTATAAATGTAAATAAAAAATTCCATTTCAAACACATCCTAAATACGGCGGACAAAAAAGTCCTGTTCTTAATTAACCTCAACCCAGGGTATGACCAAATAATTGAAAACTAAATGCAAAAAGAGTAACATACCAGCAGGGGATCGCATCGCTTGAAAAATCTTGCGTCCAGCTTCGGGGAATTGCTCCCAGGTCATGGGTGTGACGAGGGCTTCCATGAAAGTGATGGAACTCACCCTGTTACGATGCATGTTGGCCCAGTGGAAACCCAGTGCAGAGCCCCAATCGTGGATCACAAGGTCAACCTGGGAAAATATTCAAGCCCATGTATAGAAGTAACTGGAAGGTACATATACACAGTACGTATTCCGCGATCAAGCCTTTCTGGGGCTTTAATGGCCATTGATAAATGATAAAGCACATATTATAATATCTGGGTTGCTTTTATGTAAATAATAATTAGTGCTTCATTCATCAAGTATACCAAAAACAAGGTAAGTTAAAAAGGACCCTATGACAGTGATATATTACAACCCCTTTAGAGCATACTAGGCTAGAATTCCTTTGGTAAGAAGTCTGTGGTTGCATTGCCTCGTTGCCTCCTTAATGCCTCTCGCCTGAAGATTTACTAAGCTCAACAATATGACAGCCTACTCCAAAATACGGGTAATGAGTGTAAATCGACACATGTTATTAATCCGTCTATTATGGTTGTATGTACGAACAGGATACAGCAGGCAACGGTGCTATGGTTGTTTCTCAATCAGCTCCCACTGAGCCTGTGTAGCTTAGTTGGTAGAGTGAAAGTGCTGGTATGACCGTAGGTTGTGAGTTCGAACCTCACCAAAGGCGAGTTGTATTTCTAGCCTGACTTGCTTGCACGTAATTTCAAATTGGACCGACTGATTATGGTATGCCTTACCAATGGCATCTGGTGTTCCATTTGGAAGTATGTATCATTTTGAACATTTTAAACAACTTTAATTTTTAACTTCATGATGTTGACTTCTATATTTATAGAAATGTTACTCACTTCCATACGCGCTTTGATACTCCTACTGCATTGAAGTAATACCTCCGAATATTATGCTTTAAAGTTCAACCTACACTTAACACAATAGTGTCTACAGAAAATGAAAGACGGTGAACTTTGCAAAACACAGTTTATTGCTCCTAGAGTATAATATTATGATTACAATTAGGGTTCATTGTTAAACGACAAGTTGTATTCTAATGTTGACCTTTTTATTCCTTTCAATCCTACTTTGACCTAAAAAGGCACGACTACAAGTGCGAAAGCTTGGTAACACCACAAAACAATTTGTAATTTTTTTACAATTCCAAGGTAATCTACATTATTACAAAAAAGTTTTTTAAGTGTAGACATAAACTTTTGCACAGTGGTTAACACTCAAATCATAAACATTTTATTTCAACCAATATGTACAGTAGACGCATCAATTTAAAATGAATATTAACAATCAAAAACCTACTTTTTTTGGTAAGTTTACGGAGTCCATCCACTTCTCAAGGTACTTGTAGTGATCCTGGAAGGTGTACATGGATCCAGGAATCTTGGAAGATCTTCCCATTCCCACCAGGTCCGGAGCCAAGCATCTTCCGACACTCTCAACATGGGGAATCACATTCCTCCATAAATAGGAAGATGTTGGGTTGCCGTGGAGAAAAACGGTTGCTTTGTTTGCCTTAGAAACAACTGAAAACAAAAGAAAGTGGGATGATTAATAAATGGCTGATTAAAAGGTTTTTAATTTAGGAAATGAATCATTGATGTATTTTTATATTAGCACATCAAACTTCTGTTTATGAAGTGAAGAACACAGAATAATTAGTAGTATGTAATTTAATGGTTTGCTGCAAAAAATGCAGAATTTTATAAATCTACAATTTAAGTCAATCTCTTCAGTAAAGTGTTCTTAAGTTACTGCTTTTTAATAACAAGGCAACTGAACTTTTTTTCGTTTGGGAGGGGGGACTTGAACTGATATAATTCGTGGGTGAAACAGATGTGTTTTTAAAAGTTTTTGAGTTACATTATTCTTTGTATAAGTGTTTACTATTTGCTTTGTGAAACATTTGCTCCAAATAAACCCAGTTTAACATTGATATACTGATACAAATGACTTGACTTACACTAAACATATTATGGCAAAGACTTGGGACTCAAACTTGTTGTTTGCAAAGCAACATGGAATATCCTAAAGTTACCTTATACAAAATAAGGTTTGACGACTTGTTAAAAACACCAAGACCATTGTTGGCTTTTATTCACGAGCCTATGGAAAGTGGTTCGCGTTAAATTAAACAGGATGGTATTAGTAATTGAGTTTAAAATAAAAACACGTTGAAAGGGTCATATGTCAAACATAGTAAACTCCACTATAACAATTAGTAGGTGTAAAACAATTTAAAACAAGGTCTAATAAATTGCTTCTCTACACTGCCAACTTACCAGAGTCATAATAACTCATTTGAGAATCAAAAACGTCGATTTTCTTGTGTTTGGAGAAAAAGGAAACCGTCCTTATGTGAGAATCGCATTTTACGTGATCCAATATACGACGCTTTCGCACAGCAGCCTTTGAAATTGCTACATTCATGTTTTCACGCTCCTTAATCTTGCAAAATGCAAGCTAGGTGACGATTAATTAAATTATTAATTTATTCTGCAAAAACTTTTTCATTTACATTTTCGAAATACTTCGCCGATCGCTGTCGCGCATGACTCAGCATAAAATACGTTGTTTATCATTTGTCAACGAGTAACATACATTAATATAATTACTTCACGTATTTCATAACTTAAAATTCAAACTTATTGTCGTTGTTTCATCTCGAAATGCTTTGCTTTACTGTGGTCAGTTTTTTTTTAAATGTATCTCTTAAAATAGTAATCGTTAATTAAAATTAAATATATTATTTAATCTCAGTTATTAAAACTATAGTGTAAACAATATTGTGGTTTGCGGCTACAAAATAAAGTTGTAGAAAATATTAAGGATTTGTGGTTTTGAAACTCATTGAATTTTTTTTAGAAAAAAAGGAAAATATAGTTTGTTTATTTTTTTTGCTCTTGTCTAGAATCGTACATTTTCGTCCGGTGGTTTGTATTAATATTACTAACATTATTTTATCTTACTAATATTATTTGTGTTATGGGTCCAGTATTATTATTATATTTATTTATTTCTGACAATTTCACTTTCCACAAATTGTTTTGTTACTTTAAAAAAAAGTGGTTGGATTCTAGACGAGCGCTCTCTAAACTTAATTTATTCTACTTACAGAGTTTGCAGAAATTCAATTTAACCCTAACTTGTTCCTGTTAAAAGAAATCAATCAAATTTATTTTTACATTTAATAAAGTTATTCTAAATATTTGATTTATACAACTTTGATTTTTAATAATATAATTTTAAATCAAATGCAAACAAATAAAATAAAGTAACACAAGTTCAGTAAGAAATTAATCAATTCTTTACATAATTTTACACTTTTTAGTTTCTGCATATGATTTGCATATTCTCAAATAGATTTCAGATTTTTCAATTTCTTCCTTCTTTTCTTCTTCGCTTAGAAAATCCTCGGCTTTCTTGTTTGCTTCCAGAGCTCGCTCGAAATATTTCACCGCATCAGTGAACCGCGAGGTTTCCCCACACACATGACCGAGGTTGTGTAAACAAGTTGCGTAAATTTGATGCTTGGAAGCTTCGCGGCCGAAAGTTTTTTCGAGTGAAGAAGTTGCTTTTTTCAAACTTCGCTCCCGACTTTCCAGATCGTCGATTAAATATTCGCTATATTCGATGGAATGCAAACACCAAGCCAAGTTTAAAACCCGAAACTTTTCGCCGATGTTTTGCTTCTGTTCGATCTTCATCTGCAGGTCACGCATCAGTGGAAGCACGTGATCGCGCACAATGGGCTTCATTGTGACGTCACTTTCAATCATCTTTTTATTTGTCTCCATCAACTCCTGAGCACAAAACTTAATTCCCTCAACTGCTTTCTTCGGATTCTTGTGATTTGCGGAAATAATTGAAGATATTTGCAAAAATAAAACCGATTCCAAACATTTCTCCTCTTCTCTCAGTTTAATTCCAAGTTCTTCAAATTCTTCCGCAGTTCGTTCCACTTGACCTTGGAGGAGCTGATGAAGGTCAGCCGCAACTCGATTCGCTTCTTCATACTTTTTTTCTCGCACCAAGGTCACATATTGTTGGACAAGGTCATGAGCAGATTCATCTCCATCTGATTTTCAGTAAAATGACAAAATGATTTATTTTTCCAAATTAACTGATTGTTTTTAAAAAACAGAAGGATTTACCTTAAAAATATATAAATAATAATGATATACATTTCTAAACATTGAACTGTAAAGAATAAAACCTTATCTTGTGATCTTATTAATTTGGATCATAATATCCTAAAAATTGAATAAAAAAATTCAAAGCTAAATAAAATTTGACTCAATGACATTTTGCAAAAACAAAACTCGCGTTTTTGCAAAAAATCAAAAACCTTTTATTTTTAAATCTTGTTTTACCACAAAGTGTTTCCAATTATTGTTAATACTTTTTTAATTAATATGGGGGAAATTTAAAACAAAACAATAATTGTAAGTTTATATACCTTAAAAAAATTCTACCATCCAAGAAGTTATTTTTGCACTAAAAACCACGACATTTTTTATTAATTTAAGAAAATCTGAAACATACCTAATTTTCTTCACTTTAAAGGGTAGCAATATTTATTGAAACGATTTCGTGAAGTTGAAAAATATTGCTCACCCACATATTTGAACCAAACGCCATTTTTAAAGCAACACTTTTTTTTTTAAATTATTTTGGTGCTAACGTACACTAATCTAAATGATGCAATTTAAGGTTTAATATAAATATACACATATATATTTACCTAATAATGAAACTCAAAACTATATTTGTTTTTTTTCGGCAAACAGTTAGAGTTTCAAATCAACCATCTGAAAATTATAAAAATACTTTTCCATGATAGATAAATCTCACCTTCCAGAAATGAGTGCAATGTAGTTGAAGTTGAGGCGGCATCATCAATCGCAGTGCTACTTTGTGCCACAAGCGGAAGAGATGAACTAGATGTGACGTCATCGGTTGAAGAGGATGAAAAAATAGAACTCCCAGTTGCTGATGATAAAATAAGTAATATGATTGTTGGCTTGATAAAATGAAAAACTAGTTTAAAACTCTGTGGTGCACAGGTTACAAAAAATCAATGTACTGCTTAATATACCTCACCTTGCAGAAATGAATGCAATGCAGTTGAAGTTGATGGCTCATCTTGAAGCACCGAAGTAACTGCTTTCTGTGACGATGAAGTTGAGGCGCCATCATCAATCGCAGTGCTACTTTGTGCCACAAGCGGAGGAGATGAACTAGATGTGATGTCATCGGTTGAAGAGGATGGAAAAATAGAACTATCAGTTGCTGGAGATAAAATAAGTAATATGATTGTTGGCTTGATAAAATGAAAAACTAGTTTCGTATAATAAAATGGTATTTATTTATTTGCAAAAATGTTGATAACTATATTCACATTTAAAAATATCATAACCTGTAAAAAACTGAAACTGCAAGAGTGAGCAAATCAATTTGGTTTGACATTTCTAAAAATATATATGGAAAATAAACAAAATTTGACCCTATGACGTTTTTCTGACAAAAACCAACACTAATTTTATTTTTGAATCTTGTTTTACTACAATACTATAATTTTTTTCCTGAAGTGACCTTATTTTGTAGATTTATTATCCTGATACATATAGTTCAACAAATCTTGCCATAGGACAACCTCAGTCACCCCAGTATAACTAATGGTTGAAATCAGTGATATGTTACCCTTTGACAATCAAACACACGGACCGAGAATTATAAAATGCCCCCTTTTTTAACCAGCAACCAGGATTTTGATTACATGATTCTTTACTGAGACCACAACTGGTCTAGTCATTAATTAAAAACAATCACAAAGGATTATACGATTATACAGGGTTGCTAAGTAGTTCCAAACTCAATGGGAAAATTGCTCTTGTTTGCGCCCTAAAAGTAGTTGTACACCCGGCAACGCAAGTCATTCTCAACACCAGGTTTATATTTGGTTTGCTCTTAATCTGTTCCAAATGTGAACCGACTCTAAATTATAATGGACCGTGTTCATCTTGGTTATATTGTAGTTTAGTTTTATAAAGTATAACTAAATATTTACCATATAATGTGCTTATTCGGTAAGAATTAGAATTTGTACCAACAGTCTAAATCAGTGGTTCTCAACCTTTTTTTAGCTTACGAACCGGTAAAATTTCAAAAAAAGTTTTGCGGACCGATGGACCTTCAAAAATCAAAATCAACTCAAAATGTAATTACGACAAAAGTATATGCAACTTAAAGCAAAAAAAAGCAATTTGCTTCGGTCTTTTTGATATCACAGGCGTTTTACGTACAACACTTGCACCATTGTGACAAACAACAAAGTCCTAAGTAGACTATTAACGTTATGTTGCGTCACAAAGCAGCAAATTACGGAACTGTCGAAGTTCTACATTTAATGGACAAGCTTTTAACATCTTATATAAAATTGTATTGTGTATATTTGGCGGACCGGCGGGAAGTTGATGCGGACCGACGGTTGAGAACCACTGGTCTAAATGCGTCTACAATTGTATGACAATAGGCTTAAATCTACCAGGTTATTTTAAGGGCAACATGTTAATTTTGTGATTTAAAGGTGCGACATAGATAGTTAACCTACAATGAGGAATTTATAAACTCAAACTGTTGATTGATTTCGATTGCTCATGTGAGTCATCGTGAATAATGTGAGAACCACTGATTAGACCAAAAAATGTAATTTAAATAGGTCAATTATTGTCCCGTTTTCATTCCTCATAAGGATATGTGAAACAGAAAAAGATAAAACACTGGCCTAGCCCATGAGGCAAATAAATATTGACATGCCTATATTTTACATAATAGGAAGTTATCTGTGGCCAACATAATGGACATCCCTATCGTATATACAAAAATATTCTAAACACATTTCCAACATAATTTTTTTTTACTGTATTTATGAAATTCCTCCCCTGAACTCATAAAATTCCTCCCTAGGGAGGAATTCCTCCCCGGTTGGGAACCACTCGATTATACGATTATACAGGGTTGCTAAGTAGACTTAAAAGAGTGCTTTAGGACATTGGTAGTATTAAATTTGAACATTTAAGCCTACAATTTTTACATTATACTTTAGGTTCCCGTTGACTATTGTAACCTGACATGAATGTTATTTGAAGTTTGCATATATTTCTATTTAGAGCCAGTGTACCATGAACAACTAAAGTCGCTTTTGTAGCTAACAGGCTTTCCCAAGCTGGGCTAAACTTACAAATGACAATTGAAATCGCACAAAGCGCAAAGTTTTTTTGAAACTCCTCAGTTAAACTTATAGAACTGATAGTTTGCCAACTGCGTAAAAGGAATGCCCAATTGTATTTCTCACCTTGCTGTAATGAAAGAAATGCCACCGAATCTAATGCCTCAGAAGTGACTGCTTTCTGTGACGATGAAGTTGAGGCGCCATCATTAATCGCAGTGCTACTTTGTGCCACAAGCGGAGGAGATGAACTAGATGTGATGTCATCGGTTGATAAAATAGAACCATCGGTTGCTGGAAATCAGTAACACAATTGTTAGCTTTTATAAAATGAAACTAGTTTCGTATAATAAAATGGTGTTTATTTGTTTGCAAATGTTGATAACTATATACACATGTAAAAAAAAATGATAATCTGTAAAAACTGAAACTACTAGATTGGGCAAATCAATTTGGTTTAGCATTTCTAAAAATATATATGGAAAATAAATAAAGTTTGACCCTATGAGGTTTTTCTGACAAAAACCAACACTAATTTTATTTTTAAATCTTGTTTACTACAGGCATTTCCACTTTATTCTATTTTTTTTATAATAGAGGAAACTTAAAAAAACAATTTATGTATTAATTTTTGAATTTTTTGGAACTCAAAAACAAAAAAAAAAACTTTGTAACTTCAAAGTAGATAAATTTGTACTAAAAATCAATGTTTATTAGGTAAGGAAATCTGTTTTTTTACTTTATTTACTTCATTTGAAAAACGAGAATTATTCAAAATGCCAGAAAGTATTAAGATTTCTAAATTACATAAAGTGTTTAACCATTCCTATCATTAACAAATCTGTTAAACATTTTCAAGTGATTTCTTGGTTTGGTTAGAAAATCAGTTTAACTGGAAAATTCAATTTAAAAATGCAGTTGGGTTATCTAATCTTGTTTGGTGGATATATTTACCTTACCTAAAGTGATTATTTTGCAAACAAAATCTCTTGTTAAGTATAACTAGTGATTAAGTGGTTTGTATAAATTCGTCAGAAAGCTGCTTGTCAGAGTATTCATGTTGCGGTCCTTCACCATGTCGCAGGCAATATATACAACATATTTTCCTTCTGTGGTCCACAGGTTGCAAAAAATCAATGTACTACTACTCGTTATGTGATCCACATTTTCAAACTACAACTTTTTTTCCTGAAGTGACCTTATTTTGTAGATTTATTATCCGGATACATATATCACATATAAATCTAGTCGTACGAAAACCCTACCAACCACAGTATAACTAATCATTCAAATCAGTAATACGTTACCTTTTGACAATCTAACACATGGATGAAACATATAAAAATGCCCCCTTTTTTAACCGGCAACCAGAATTTTGGTTGCATGATTACCAAAATTGGGATAGTCATTAATAAACAACAATCACAAAGAATTATACGATTATACAGGGTTGCTTGGTAGACTCAAGAGTGCTTTAGGACATTAGCAGTATTAAATTTGGACATTTGAGGTTGACTATTTTTTATATTGTGGGGTGCAGCCACAATGAAAGAATGTTTATTGCAAATAAACAAACGACAATCAGTACTTACAGGTAGGCCTACAGTACTTACGATATACGTATAATAATTACCTCCGTAACGTACGCGATCTGGACCCCAAAAGTGAACAGAACTGCTGAATTAACGATTTACAACATTTCTTATATAGCCTACATCGGACAGATGTGAGTAATTACTAATTCGTTAGAAAACGAGATACATAACACGACTTAGGAAATCGGTCATTCGAACACGAAATTACAACACGCGACGGGAAATTAAAATGACAGCATGAGCGATTCAGCCGGCAAGCTGTTTACAGGCGGCCAGAGTTGACGGGGTCACAGAGTTCCAAAGTCCAATCCGCTACTATTCGCTCTCCCCGCCTTTAAGACAAGAGGTCTGGATAAACTTCATCTTCGTGGTATTCCTCCAGGATGTCAAACATCATTGTACATTGGATGATTATGTCCGCCTTGTCGATCGGCTCTTTGTAGCACAAGTCAGGAGCGGTGGCGGACCGTCAAGCCATGGGTGGCTGTTGTTAGGCGATGAAAAGCTCGCTTCGTGCAAAGCGGGTTGGTAAACGAGATGCTGAAACTCAACTGCTCCTTAGTGTTCAAGGATCCCTCCGTTATCGAGCAGATTCGTTGTAGCTGAACGATCTGTCTAAAAATACTTACCTAGGCGTTTAACAACATGCGAATGCACAAAAATGTAGCCTACAATGCAGAAATAGAGCCGTAAAAATTGTATTTTGATGTCAAAAGGCAAAACCGTTAGTCAAACGTCTAGAATCTATTGTTCTAGAATACCGAAGTCAAGGAAGTAAAAGGTGCTATTCTCTGAAACGCAAAAACAAATTAAACGCCTTGTCCATTTTTAACGTAATCCCTAAATGACAGACATTTTAACCTTGGCGTAAAGGTTAAACTAAAAAGTTACACTATGCAAGCTTGTAACTCAAATGGACATATGACGGTACCTCAGCCGTCTGTAAAGTAGAAAGGCATCACGGCATTACGTGGCCTACATAAAATCATCGGGGTCTTGCCCGGAATACAAACAAAGGTGTGATATCTCTGATCAAACACCGTAAACCATAAAGGACCAGACGGCACGTTAGCCGCTAACGGAAATGGCACTTTAGAAGGCGCAACTTCTGTAAGTGTGAGAGATAAATTTATATGTTTATAGGCTAAGAGAATAGTTTACGAGAGAAGAATATTGTCTTACGTAAAGTTTCACCTTTAACTTAACAAAAAGAGACGTAATTTTGCAAATTGAACGAACAGCTATGTCGTAAATTTAGTTTAGCTCAAACGCGGTTTTAAATCTGCATTGCACGACCGATATAGCAACATTAAAACGTGCTCATAATCAGCAACAACATATACTTACAATGGCGGCGGCTTAAAGAGAAAAACACGGACGTGTTGCGTAAAATATAAACAAGGCATGTTTAATATTCGACAATGCATAGCGCGCACAAAAATTACGAATAAACTACAGCTGCCATCCTATGTAATGAGCCTATGGATATAATACAATTTAAGTGGTGTAAGGCCCATCCCTGCCTTAACAAAAACTAAAGTTATAAGCGCTAAAAATTACCCAAAAAAACGTTAACTAGACGTCTACCATGAAAGCTAGCAAGAGGCTGAGAATAAGGGGAAAAGAAGGTTAGTGGAAGGTTAGGATAGTAAGAGGCCGTAGATAGATAAGGCAAAGTAAAGTTATGAAAGCTTACTAGGTTATCATCAAGTGTAAACGTCGTAAGAAGGTGCAGGTTTGCTCGCAAGCAGATGCGTAAGGTTTGCTCGCAAGCAGATAAGTCGGGCGGACGTTTCCAAGCATCGCAAAACTCAGCAACATCAAATGGTCGGCAAGAAATCCTGTCTGATAAGATTAGGTAAAGTTGAAAAAGGTAGGTTAAAAGTACCTTTCGAATAGAGCCCGGCTTTAAATAGCATGTCGTCATAGATGTTACGAACGTCGTAGGTGCAGTAAACTCGCTTTGTTGACGAGGCGTCGCTTCTGCAGTTGAAAGTTCGCTGTTGGATGTAACTGCTACAGGCTGAAAAGATTTTACCGGAACATTTAAAGGTTTTGCCGTGTTGCAAAACGACGATGGAGCGGCTTCGAAAGTTGAATGCGGTTGGACGTTGTCCATCTGCGGTTGGGCTAAAAGATCAGCTGCAAGTTGAGAAACAGAATCTGATGGCATAGGAACATCATTTCTTTCTGTTAATTTCTTTTCAGAGAAAGGAGAAACAGGTTTAGAAAAAGAGCCTTTTTTCCTGTGACGTAGCTTAGAAATGGAAAAGTTCGAATTAATTCCCTTATATTACATAGCATGGCAGCTATACGCGTTGAAGTTTTGACGTTGCAAGCTTTAAATTTGCTTGAAACCTTGAAAACGAAGCAGAAATTTATTCTTCGACATAACGATTCAAAAAAATAACACACGGTAAATAAGACTAAAAATAGGTGCAAAAGCGTAGGTTACAAAATAGAGTGAATTCAAAACAAAAGATTTATATAAATTATTTTAGAATAGTTAGTCAGAAGGTATTATGCGTGTTCAATATCACGTCGCAAAAGGTGAACCAAATTGTGGGGTGCAGCCACAATGAAAGAATGTTTATTGCAAATAAACAAACGACAATCAGTACTTACATGTAGGCCTACAGTACTTACGATATACGTATAATTATTTCCTCCGTAACGTACGCGATCTGGACCCCAAAAGTGAACAGAAGGACTGCTGAATTAACGATTTACAACATTTGTTATATAGCCTACATCGGACAGATGTGAGTAATTACTAATTCGTTAGAAAACGCGACACATAACACGACTTAGGAAATCGGCCATTCGAACAACGAAATTACAACACGCGACGGGAAATTAAAATGACAGCATGAGCGATTCAGCCGGCAAGCTGTTTACAGGCGGCCAGAGTTGACGGGGTCACAGAGTTAAGTCCAATCCGCTACAATATTACACCTTAAGTTCCTGTTAACTATTGTAACCACACATAAATGTCATTCGAAGTTTGCATATATTTCTATTTAGAGATAGTGTATCATGAACTACTTAAGTTGCTTTTGTAATTTACAGGCTTTCTCAAGGTAGGCTAAACTGACAAATGACAACTGAAAAGGATTTTTTGCAACTCCTCAGTTAAACTTGAAAAACTCATAGTTTGCCAACTGCGTAAAAGGTTTACCCAGAAATTATTGTGGACTGAAGGTTAACAACAACTGATATCAATGCAATCTAAGGTTTGACATAAATCAGGGGTTCTTAAACTGGGGGTCCGTGAACTAGTTTTAGGGGGTCCATGAAGGCCTAGTTAAAAAACTAGTGTATACTTAAAGTAATTTTTTTTTTAAAAGAAAACAATTTAATTAAAAATTAAACGGTTTTGCACTGAATGTATAGTTAGACTTCATTTAACTTTCACATTTTTCGTACCAAAATAACAGAGTCAAGAAGTCTATTTGTTTTGTGACGTCAATTTATGACGTCATTTTGGAGCATTTCTTGTCTACCGGGGTCCATGCAAAGCAAAAAAAAATGTAGGGGTCCGCGGTAAAAAAAGTTTAAGAACCCCTGACATAAATAGATACATACCGTATTTAACCAATAATAGTAAACAATGTATGCTTCTTAGTTATTGTATGGAATTCAAGTCACACCATCCGCAAATTATCAAAAAAAAACTGTTATACATTAAAGCAAAATATCCTTCTCGTAAACGGTGACGTCATTGCAAACTACATTTAGTTCGTGAACACGCTGGTGTTTGTACTTCCGTCTGTCTGTAGTTGTGTGTGTATAGCAGTGTTTCCTATTTTTTAACCTCATGACGAACCTGGAAACCTCCTAAAACTTGCGGCTAACCTGGCGAGCGAAGCAAGCTGTAATTTTATCGTTAGACTAGTGGTTCCCCTAAAGTACTGTCCAGTTTCTATTTTATTGTATTTCTCACCTTGCTGTAATGAAGGCAATGCCATTAAAGCTAATGACTCAGAAGTAACTGCTTTCTGTGCGAGAGACGTTGAAGTTGAGGCGCCATCATCGATCGCATTGCTACTTGGTGTCACAAGCGGAGAAGACAAACTAGATGTGATATCATCAGTTGCTGGAGATAAAATCAGTAACACGATAGCTTTATAAAATTAGGAGCTAGTTTCGTAAATAATTTTAGGCTACTTTTAAATGTAAAATAATATGGTGTTTATTTGTTTGCAAAAGTGTAAATAACTATACACACTTTGACAGGTCTATGATCTGGCCCTTCTACAACCCAACATTAGTTCACAATATTCCATAGGAGGGATTACTGAAATCAGCCTATTAATTATTTTCATACATATAGAAAAATGTTACTTTTTAAGTTCTTCTTTTACCAAAAGTAAATATATTGGTAATCAAATTCAGCACTAGTTTTAAACTTCGTAGCACACAATACCTGAAACAAAGTTTCTCACAAAGTTTGATAACTTTGTCTGAGATGAAGGAGGTCTTTGCTTCTGCTTTAGAAGAAGGGTAGCAATTATTTTATTCTCTGCTTTCACCAAGCTTTTATCAATGGGTATGTCCAGCATTTTCTTGGCTGAAAAGTCAAAGGTGTTAGTAAAAAGTTTTTTAGTAAGATTTTGAATTTTCTTACAAAATTGTATCCAATATCCAATATTACTTTTTATATTGCTTTTATATAAGATTTATGGTTATGTTTTGTGTGATTGCTTTTAAGAGCTTTATTTAATTTAAACATTTTTGTACTTTCTGGTTTAACATAAGAATGTAGAACTTTCACTGCATATAGTTAGGTTGCAAGTGTACTTTCTTGTAACACAGTTACACACATACAGACAACCTACAAATAAACTTGTCTTTTCAAATATTTAAACAATAACTTAACTCTGGTGAAAATTTGCTCAGGTAAATATTCTTTTTTTTGACAAACTGGTAAGAATAGAAATGTGTAATAATGCTATACAAGTGTAATTTGATGGTATACAGCAAGTGTATTAACTCTTAAATGGGAGCAGCTCTTTGCAGCAAAACAAGCTTAAAGTTCGCATTGAAGAAGTTGTAATAAATTTTCTTTACTGAGCATGTGTTGTTTTTTTTTATAACAGTCCGCGACAAAATTTCAGTTTCTGGTTCGCATTGAAAAATGGTTGCCGACCCCTGCTGTAACGCATTGACTGGACGCACCAGCTTATTTGATTACTGTTTGACACATAAAGAAAAATAATAATATGCACCATTTTTATCCACATGACATATGTCTTTCCGCGGGCGCGAGCTCGACTTCAATATTTTAACTTTTTGCAGTGATTTTAATGGTTTTGTTTGGGTTAGGCATAATTCCTTCATACAAACAACTTTAACATTAAAACTGCAAAAAAGAATCTTCTAATTCCCTTTCAGGAAATCCACGGTATCACCGCCCTATTAAATTAACTTATAGATAAACGATAAAAGCTATCGCCATTTCGGACTATTTTTTATCCATATTTTATATATGATATAACAGGCTATAGCAACAGGGGGGAGTCAAACTTTTTTTGCGCGAAACTATATTGTTTTTGCAATATTGCCGTTGTATTGTGTGTCGTTACATCTTTTGAAACACGATAACGCAATGTTTAATATTTGCGCTTGACATTTTTTGAGCTCGACACCATACAACAACTTTGGAGTCAATGCCCTCGCAACACGATTGTCAAAATCAGCTCGATAAAATCAAATTTGTTGTGTGCCCAATGCGAAACGCCTCTAAGGTTGCAGTTTAGCCAATTCGACCAAATAAAACTCAAAATTTTTCGCGCTTCGCGCCACCAACAACACCCTTCACTATTTTCCTGTTTTATTAGTAATATTTAATTGCAAAATGTTGAAATATTTTCATAGGGGGGCGCAAGGCATGAGAAAATTACCAAAGGGGGGGGGGCGCGGCTGAAAAAAGGTTAAGAACCACTGATTTATACCATTGAGAGCAGTTGGTCTTTCTGCAGGATCTTCTTTCCAACAAGATTTCATCAGGTCAATTAAAATTGAGGCAATTTTCTTATCACCATCGGTTGTCAAAGATGCTTCCACGGCTTCAACTTTATCCAACTCTGGTCTTAATCCTCCCAAGATAGCATTAGTGAGAAATGTTGGCCCAACTGTTGCTCCTTCATAAACCCTTCTTCTAGTGACCAGTTCATACAAAACCATTCCAAAACTGTTTAAAAAATTACATTACAAATCATTTGCAAAAAGGATTAAAATACAAGTATATCTGTTTAGTTGAGATATATATTGATATCGCCTATTAGTGCAAGGCAATGTCTAATGAGATATTGTATCATTAATAAAAATATACCAGTAGTTTTGCAATTTGTTGAATTTTTGTTAAATTACTGCCAACCTGAACATGTCCGAAAAAGTTCCTACTTCTTTTCCCTTTAGTACTTCAGGAGCTGCATAGTGTAATGTATGTTGCTTAGTTGGAGTTATATCCAACGTTGTGGAAATTATGTTGGTGGCTTTGATAATATTTACAGACCCAAAATCAGCCAGTTTAACATTCAAGTCCACATCAAGTAAAATATTGTCTGGCTTAATATCCCCATGGTAAAACTTTCTACCACCTGGATAGTTGTGAAGGTAGCAAAGAGTTGACATAATCTGCTGTGCAATTAATAGTCTGGAAGACCAAGGCACTTGTACAGATTCCAGTAATTCATCCAAATTTCCACATTTGACATACTCAAGGATAATTGCAATGTGGTTGTCATTCCACTGTGAAAAGCCAAGAACTTTTACAATGTTTTCATGTTCTATTCGAACCAGTACATCTGCTTCTCTTTTTACACTAAAACAACAATTAGTAGTTAAACTAATGTTATTTTTAAATAATACAACAAGAAGGGATAGAAAAATGTCGAAAAATAGCTCAACATTTAAAATGTTTTAATTTTTTTCTAAAAATATGGCGGGTTTTTAGTAGTTAACTTGACCATGCTAATCACTGGACATGTATAATATTTTATTGGTCGATATTTAGTAATAGTAAACCAGGTGCCTTTGGAAAGGTTTTAAAAAAATCAATGAGCTGTAAAACATCCTTCGTTCAAGTAGGGCAAGTTTAGAAAAATCTATGCTGAGACCTAAAGTTTTACCATCAATCTAAAAACTAAGTTACACTGGCTCATCAGAAACCAGTTGAGAAACAACCACCATTACACAGTTGCCTTTTGCATATTGTTCATGAAACTAACTGCAGTAGGATTTTTATTCACTATGTCGACTATACTCAACAGCCACCTAGGTCCAAAACTGTCGGTCGCATGTTTTTTTTATGGAGCAGTAATGAAATCAAAATCATGTAATAAAAAAGATCAAAATTTATCTTTTATTAGCCTGCAATAGAATTGCCTGGCCACACATTTCTGCTTTTCTCCCTGATGCTGTAAAGTGCCCCTAAAGCTTTTTACCAACTTAAATACGGCCCACGAGAAATTTTTTAATAGTTTTTTTTAATCATGTCCTAAAATTGTTTGCATGTTCTATAATCGCATTTGCATGTTTTCAATACCATTAATTTAAACCTAAATATTAATTATAAACACAGCCAGTTTGCCTGTTTAAAATTAAGTTCTGTCTGGACTAAATTAATTTTAATCTGAACCCGTTGTGTTAAACATGTAACCTGCAGACCACATGCCACCCTTTACAAATTGGCCTGCACAAAGGTTGCAGTTTACACATATCTATGTTTGATTACTGGCTAAGTAACAGTTACAAACTAAAAACTTATTCCACAATTTAATTTGGTTTGTTTTTAAAATGACTCTTCCAGTTAAGAGAAAAAGGAAATTGAATGGATGTTGCCAACTACAAGTATAGAATATGTTGCCGTTTAAAATTTTGTTTGTTTGTCAAACGACTCTATATAAGCAGTGGGGCAAAAAGGGCATTTGCTTAAGTTTGACACCCCAGATTTACCTAATGTAATTTTCTGAACAGCATGAAAATTGAAATTTAGCTTAATTTTTTAATACAATTTGATGGAGATTTGCATTAGACAACAAGTCATACAAATTTATCTTCATACTCCGTGGACTGGAAGAAACTCTGTAGTTTAGGGTTTGGTGACTCCTGGTATAAACCACGAAATATAAAGTTTAATGACTGTTATTGCTTGTCCATGTAAAGCTACAATACAAAACCTTTATAAAGGTAAGTTGGACGCTATATCATGTTAAAAGATAATTTGTGTTATGATAGACAGAACAACAGAATAAAACTACAACAAATTTACATTGCATACCTGGCAATGCGTTTTTCCTCGTCTTTTGTATTTCCGGAAATGACAAAACATTTGACAATAACTTCTCCAAGCTTTAAATGCCGACAAAGTCTTACAGATGCAAAACCTCCAGATCCAACAAAGTCGGTCTTATCTGCGCTAGTTTCCAGTTCATTCGCATCAATAGCTTGTAGTTTGGAAGAAAAGGGTATCTGAAAATAGCAAATAAGATGTTAGAAATTTCAGGATAGGATTCTTAATTAAAGAACTCTGAAACAGCATGAACAACTTATTTAGGTTCAACAATTTGCTTTTTAAACGAATCATAACATAACTACAAATTTAACCACAAGTGTTGGTTGCTTTAGTCAAATAGAACAAAAAACGTTGGTGTCATCAGAGTTGCAATGGTTAGATTGTTGGGTTTTGATGTTAGCTAGTCAATGCTTTCATATTTACATGGTATGATGTCTGTGTTATTTTGCAATGTTTGGCATATTTATCAGTCTTTTGCATTTGTGGTCAAAGCATTGTTAGTCTCACCCTAGTGTTACATGTTAATCGGTATTCTGTATTGGCTTTATAAGTGATCAGAATTGAACCTAGAGTTACTCCCAGTGGTGGGATTCAATCTTTTTGTCAGCCTGTTCTATCATGAAAAGTCATATTTTTCAGCTGGTTCGGTAACAAAAAATCATATTTTTTCAGCAAATAACTAAAGTAGTTGCAAGAACAGGATGCAACCCCAGGTAGGTTCCAGCGATTGGTGAATCGGCCAAATCTAATTACTGCTAACCACCACACTAAAAAGCAACAGTCGTCTCATAACTTCAGACTTATGAAACAACAATTCAAATATTAGACCAACAAACCCCAAAGGAAAATTAGTACAGTTATAAAAATTAACACAATGTATAACTGCTATGTGCGATATTGACCATTGCAAAAAAACACATGAGCTACTTGGATTTAAGAAAAAGAAAATCCATTGACACCTAGCAGCAATGCTAAACCAGTTCGCTGATCTCATAAAATTTTGAGAGACGGTTCTATAAAACTTCTATAGATTAAATTTAATTATAAGTGCAAATCGGCTGAAACCCACCACTGGTTACTTCCTTTTGAGACCACAAGAGTTACATATGGGCTCAATAGAGTATCTTAACTGGGCCACACAAAACCTTTTTAATTATCGACTTGCGTTCTGTAACAGCACTGATATATTTGGAAGTTGCATCTGCTTTAAGCTAACTTGCTTCGCTGACTTATAATTTAAAACTGGTCGCTCTGGTTTTGAGGTTGGCTCGCAAGTTAGTCACACAACCTGAGTTCGGATTTTAAAAGAAAGCATCAATTAGAACTCTATCGAATAAACAATATAAGTTCAATTAAACCTAACCAGGGCGCTGGTCTAGAATCCTACCACAACGAAACACCATTTGGGTTAGGGTTAGCGTTTGGGTTAAGGTGGGTCAAGTATTATTATTAAACAAAGAATATAATAATACTTGACCCACCCACACCCGAACGCTAACCCGCACCCTAACTCAAATTTTGTGCGTTAATTTTAGAACTGTGGTAGGATTCTAGACCAGCGCCCTAACGGCGCTGGTCTAGAATCCTACCACAACGAAACACCATTTGGGTTAGGGTGCGGGTTAGCGTTTGGGTTAAGGTGGGTCAAGTATTATTATTAAACAAAGAATATAATAATACTTGACCCACCCACACCCGAACGCTAACCCGCACCCTAACTCAAATTTTGTGCGTTGATTTTAGATCTGTGGTAGGATTCTAGACCAGCGCCGAATAATTAAATAGGTTTATCTGATCGATAGACAGTTCTTACTTTTCAATGTTAATTTCAGGATTTAAGTCAGCCATTTTTATTGTATTGTTTCTTATACCATAATTGTTTTATGCAACATGTTTATAAATCCTTATTATTTACTTACCCGTTTTTGCATTGCTTATAGGTTCCATTTGTTGCAAAATAATCATTATTCCGCAGCAGTTAGCCTACTTTTATGTCACTAAACACGTGACCGTTGTCCACTGATGTGTGACCGCCGCGCCTAGCGAATTGCTTTTCCGCGTTTCACAATTCATTCTATTTGATACGTCTTACTGATTAGCGGCTTGAATCACCGCTCTGTTTATCGCTGTGTTTCTGAGATTTGTGAATATAGTCAAAAAGCAGTTATCTACTGAGTGGATTGTCTTTGCCTAGAGTACAAGAAGTTAAGGACAGGTATTCTAGCGGCCTGCTCCTTTGGAGTCGGATTAAGAACTTTTAAGTGACTTAGGCAGCCGTCGGCTCTCGTCTACAGATCCAGCAGCCTTCTTACACCTCCCTACGAACTCTCTACGCTAAAATTCAAATACAATTTTGCATCAAAAATGTATACCTGATATTACCAAAGCACGCAGAAAAAACTAAATAAAAGCAACAACTGCCGCCCAAGGTAGTTTGGTGTGTCATAAACTCACTAAACCAACAAAGCAATATGCTCAGTTTAAAAAGGATACTTGCTCTGTAAACATTGTGAATAAATTGACTGTTGCAATAAACAGTCTGAACACAGTTTAAATTAAGTGGTGAATATGTATCCGTAACATGCAAATTCCAAACACTAGTCAAAATTTGATAGCCTTGTCATTCTATGTTGATAAGCATTGGCTGAATGTAGAGTGCATGTCCCAAATCACATTTTATCTTAGTGTTTTTAATGTTAACATATAAACATAAGCATCTTAGTATTTTGTTTTAAGTATCAATATTCCATAAATTTATTTTTATCAACATATATACAAATAAATACAGCTAAATATAAAAAGGAATGGACGAAATGACCTCGATAGCGCATCAGCAACTGTATTTGACTTGCCGCTGATGTGAACATCGGTGGTAAACTAGGAAATATAGGAGAGTTGGCGTTGCTGACTCCGGGTGATGCAAAAGTGTTGCGTTAAGAGTGCATTCTTTGCTTTGTCGAAAGCTTCCTGAAGAACGCGAGTCCAAATGAGTGACCTCGGCTTGCTGGATAAAGAACCATACAGGGGCTTCATAATGTCTGCGACATTTGCAATAAACCTGTGAAAGAAGTTTATCATACCGCAAAACTCCTGTAAACCCTTGACGGTTTGTGGCACAGGAAAGTTTTTGCTTGCGTCAACTTTCGAAGGCAGAGGTTTGACTCCGTGCTGGTTAACGAAATGACCAAGGAACTCCAGTCTTTCTTTACCGAACTCGCACTTTTGCAGGTTCAGAACAAGACTGTGGTCTGAAAGCCGCTGAAAAAGCTGCGTTAAGTGTTGCATATGAGCAGCCTTGATTGGACTAGCAACTAGAATGTCATCGAGGTAAACATAAATAAAGTGCAAACCTTGACAAATCGAGTCCATCATCCTCTGAAAAGTTTGCGCAGCATTCTTCAACCCAAACGGAGTTCGAAGAAACTCGAAGAGACCAAATGGCGTGATGACAGCAGTCTTTGCGATGTCTGTTTCAGCAACTGGAACTTGACGATAGCCTCGTATTAAGTCTATTTTAGAAAATACGGTACAACCAGCCAGACGTGTACAATACGTTTCCTTTCAATATCGACTAACAAGCGGTTAGCGCGAAGAAAGTCTGCACCGAGCAGTGGGCGTGAAACGTCTGCCAACACAAACCTCCATTTAAAAACTCCAGCCGGGATGTGGAGTGTAACCATTTTGTAACCGTAAGTGGCGGTTAAACTACCATTTGCAGCCTTAAGAACGGAACCCTTCGGGTTTGTGCGTCGTTCGAGACCGGTAGGTGGAAGGGCACTTACTTGAGCTCCAATGTCCACTAAAAAGTTACGACCAGAAACCCGGTCCCAAAGAAAAAATAGACTGAAAGTATTGCCGGCTGTCTTCGCTATCACAGGCAGCCGGCCTTGTCGTTTCCCTGAAAAGAACATGGTGGGCTGCATTGACGTGCGTCTGCTCCAAAGCGTCTATGGTAGAAACATATACCAGTAGTTTTATCGCTGCTATTGCGAAAATGCTTACCGCGTTGTACCTTGCTTACAGCAAACTCGTTGTTGCTACTGCGAGAAAGCAATAAAATGTCTGCCTAAATTAAGGTGGATATTCCGTAATCCACTCTAGGGTCATTCCATCAGTTTGCTGCCTTATCAGTTTCGAAATTTGGTGCTGCGCATACTCGGGTAGTTTTACCTGGTCTTACTCGAGTCCCGAGTCCGACTCAGCAGCCCTGCTGTGATCTGACATCTAGTTTACGTATATTTTTTCAAATACTTCGATGCTTTTAAGCCGATACCTAGAAGTGTTAACTATCAGTTTTGCGTTTTGTTGGTTTCTCAGTCGCATAAAAACACACGTGCTTACACTTTTAATGTAGAACAGTGGTTGTTACAGCGAGAAACGTTGTTTAATTTCTATGTTGATGACGTCACAATGTTTCGGTTTTTCTCATCTAGTTTCTCAAATGTTGCTAGCAAAAAGCACATGGCGCAAGTTCTTAACTTTTAGTTGCTGACTGTAAATTGGGTTTTTCTGTACTAGTTCGTTGTATTGACAAGTCGTATTGAGCTTAGAATTTGTAAGAAGTTAATAATATTACGTTTATTGTTTGTTTAGTAATTGATTACAAACTTTAAATTGCAATTGAAACCTAGCCGTGACTGATTATATCCAAGTTAATCCTGGATCCCTAACAAGTTGGTACGTACATTTATTGTGGCTATATTTCCTTGTCGTCAATATAAAAGTAAAAAGCCATTTAATTAGGATTAATATTGTTTGTGCTAAGTTACGAATATCTTGAGTTCTGTTAATGTTATGCTGTAAATGCCCGTCTGCCATAGCCGTGTATGACGTCATAATCGCATTTCGTTGTGTTGATTTTTCGTTCTGTTTAACAGAGAACCGTCACCGTTCAAGACTGTGTGGCAACTATAGGCAGTGCTGGCGGGGACGCGTTCCAACAAAAAACACCCATGCAACGGTTGATGTAGGCCAGGCTACATAGGTCGCTTAGGTGCAGCCACGACCGTTACATTGAAGTTCTCAACTTTTCTGGAGGACTAACGTGAGAACATTGAAGTTCTCAACTTTTCTGGAGGACTAACGTGAGAACATTGAAGTTCTCAACTTTTCTGGAGGACTAACGTGAGAACATTGAAGTTTAACTGACTGTTTCAACATGGTTGTAAATAAGGCAACGCTTAATGAAATCGTCAAGCAGCTTAATTTATCGTACAAAGAAGCCGAGGAATTAATGGTTGACTTTAATAAGGTCGACCAGTTAAACAAAAAGCTGTCGTTAATTGCTGAGTTGTACGAAGAGTATCTGGAATCACATTACGCTTATGTTAATGCCACAAAAAATAAGAAACATAAAGAATGCGCTAAGAAAGAACTGTCCAGCATGAAGAGTGGAAAAGAAGAATTTGACGAGCGTATTAAGCAGTGGTTTTCTAAAGTTAAAGATAGAGAGGAGGTGCACAGTCACAAGTCTAACCACAGTCATTCTTCAAGGTCATCTAGGCCCACAACGCATATGTCCCATGCTAGTTCCAGGTCTAGCACCAAACGCACTGAAGCTGCTGTTCGCAAAGAAAAGGCAGCGCTTAGAAGAAAGCAGTTGGAGGAAGAGCAGAAAAGAGAAGCTGAACTTGAACAAATGAAACGACAAAGGGAAGATGAACTCGAGCAACTGAAAAAAGGAAAAGAAAGACAACTTGAACTCCTAAGGGCAGACCACGAGCTGCAAGTCGCGACGGTTGAAGCCGATATTTGGGAGGCGCGATCGGTCACAGGTTCACACGTGTCTCGTCATCGGGATACCGTCCGATTTGCGACAGATGTTTCCCCGTGCTCCCAAGTGGAAGCTGATATGGGAGTTCCTGTAAAAACAAGTCCGGAGTCAAATAACGTCGTGCCATCGCAACGAGAACCACAAGCAAGTTGGGAGGAACTGTCGCGTCCTCAGGGTATATGCCAAGCGTCGCCTAACCCTGTGTCTACCAGTACGGCTGAACAGAAGCCGCAGGTTAGTGAATTTATGCATTTTGCTTCTCTTCTCCAAGATGGTATGGATTTGCCAAAGCCAGACTTGTTAAATTTTGATGGAAATCCTCTACAATATACACGATTTATTACGACCTTTGACGAACATATCGCCAGTCGCGCCATGACTGATGGAAAGAAATTAAGCTACCTTATACAGTTTTGCACTGGCGAAGCTAAACGCCTAATATCGTTCTGTTCTGTACTCGATGCCAGTACTGGGTACAAAAAGGCTCGACAAGTGTTACACGATAATTATGGTCGCCCATTTATCATTGCCCGTACCTACGTTGAACGATTAACAGTTGGTCCAAGTTTGAAGCCTGACGATATTGATGGGTTACAGAAGCTTGCACGTAATTTGGAGGAATGTAATGTGACACTGTCTCATTTAGGTTACTTTGCTGACATAAATAACTTCGAACATTTGCTCAGTATTGCTAAACGTTTGCCATTTAGCATGCAGCAACGATGGAAAAGACACGCCGGAAAAATCGAGCTTGGCGGTACCGAGCCGCAGTTTCAGCATTTAGTGGAGTTTGTGCAGAATGAAGCGTCGATTTCGCACACGCTGTTTAGTAGAATGATGAGTGAAAAAAGAGAGCATGCTCCACAGAGAAGCGCCGCAGTGAAGCCCCAGACGAGAGCTCTTCGAGCGACGGCACACGCCACCAGCGTCACCACCACAAAACTGGGTGAGAGACAACCTGGTCGAATGGGAAAGCCAGGTGACTACTGTCCTGTATGTAATCGCGCACATGAGTTAGTACGTTGCTACGACTTTAAACGAATGCCATTGAATGAACGCCTAAATGTATTGCGACGAGCAAGGCTTTGTGACAACTGTTTTTGTCGAGGTCACATTGCAAGAGGTTGTAATAAGGAGGGTTCATGCTCAGTGGAAGGATGTCGTCGCAAGCACCACACGCTCTTGCATCGCGATTACATCAAAAACGCCAGCTTTCCACCGAGGAACAATCAGAACCAGAGGCCAGTAGAACCGCCAAGGGAAGACGGTGAAAAGCCGGCCGTCACTTCAACATCGTGTGCCGCCAAGGCGTCAGTACGTCCACAGGTTGGTCAACGGGTGTATATGAATATTGTTCCTGTAAAAGTAGTAGGCAATAATGGGCACGAGACCGAGACGTATGCCTTTGTGGACTCTGGTTCTAACTCCACGATGTGCGACAGGCGTCTTCTCGAGCTACTTGAAATAAACGGCGAGGAAATCGAGTACTCGCTTTCTACTGTAAACGGAAGGTCTATGTCAAAGGATGGTGCAGTCGTCAAGCTAGCCGTCAAGTCCATAGACGGAGAAAATACTGTCAACTTGCCTTGTGTGATTACAGTTGAAAGTCTACCTGTTGCGCCCAACAGATGCGATAAAAAATGGTCACACTTAAAGGGGATAGAATTTGCGAAAGCATCTAACGACGAAGTGCTACTTCTAATTGGTTTAGACGTGCCCGAGGTGTTTTGGGTCGAAGAGGACCGAAGAGGGAAACGAGGTGAGCCAAGCGCTATAAAGACGGTGCTCGGTTGGTCACTGTTTGGTCCCGCTTCGTCTCAGTCCAGTGATCTCGGTGTGCATCACGTTAAAGTCAACCACGTAAATTTGTCATGCGATTTGCTGCACGAGCAAGTCAAGAAGATGTGGGAAACGGAGTTCAAGGATTCCAGTTTGATTCCCGGCGTAGGGATGTCTAAGGACGACAAGTACGCTCTCAAGCTGATGAATGACTCGGTAAAACTGAAGGACCGTCACTACCAGTTGCGGTTGCCATGGCGCGCAGGCTCACCGAACCTGCCGAACAACCGCATACAAGCGATGCAAAGACTAGGATACCTAAAGCGCCGTTTGAGCAAAGACGACTCCCTTTGCAGGAAATACAAGGAGACAATCGAAGCGTATGTGCGCAATGGCTACGCTCGCCGTGTCGATAAGGAGCCTGTGAATGACCAAGTATGGTACCTGCCGCATCACCCCGTTCTCCATCCGCAAAAACCGGGAAAGGTGAGGGTAGTGTTCGATTGCGCTGCAAAGTACCGCAACACGTCATTGAATGATCAACTGCTACAAGGACCCGATTTAATGAACGGCCTCGTAGGTGTGCTGCTAAGATTCCGCCAAGAGAAAATTGCATTAGTTGCTGACGTAGAAGCGATGTTCCACCAAGTGAGGGTCGATCCAGTGGACATCAACTGCTTACGGTTTGTTTGGTGGCCAGACGGCGATACGACTAAAGAGCCTGTTGACTACCAAATGTTGGTTCACCTGTTTGGCGCAACGTCGTCGCCATGCTGCGCTAGTTTCTGTCTTCGACGGACCGCAGACGATAATAGCAAGGATTTCGCCCCTGAAACTGTTGCAACAGTCCATGAAAACTTCTATGTCGACGACTGCCTAAAGTCTGTTGCAACTCCTAATGAGGCAACAAAACTAATCAAAGAACTACGCGAATTGCTTCAGCGCGGTGGTTTTAATTTACGAAAATGGTTAAGCAATTGCGAAGAGATTTTGGACGCCGTTCCAGTAGGCGACACAGCTAAGTCGTCGTTTCCGTTAAACGCCGAAGTGGAAAGAGTACTTGGAGTAAGCTGGAATTTTCGGTCTGATGCCTTCCAGTTTGACGTTAATTTAAAGCAAAAACCTGTCACGAGAAGGGGTATATTGTCTGTTACCAGTTCCCTGTTTGATCCTATGGGATTTGTGGCACCTGTGGTGTTGCAGGCCAGAATGCTGCTGCAAGAGCTGTGTAAGCAAAAGCTGGGATGGGACGAAGAAGTGCCGGACGACATTGCTAGTGCGTGGCACCAGTGGGTCTCTGAGTTGCCAAATTTATCCAGCGTACAAATTCCCAGATGTTTGAAACCAAACGACGTCGAAACAATTAAGTGCTACGACTTACACCATTTCGCGGATGCTTCATCATACGGTTATGGAACAGTGTCGTATTTAAGAGTCGTTGACTACGAAGAAAGAGTACACTGCACTATTCTGTTCGCTAAAGCACGCCTAGCTCCACTGAAAACCGTTTCAATACCGAGGCTGGAGTTGACTGCAGCTACTCTTGCTGTGAAAATGGACCAGGTTTTACGAAAGGAATTGAATCTGAAAATTCAAAAGTCTGTGTTTTGGACCGACTCAACGTCAGTTTTGCGGTGCATCAACAACAAAACGAAGCGTTTCCCTACCTTTGTAGCGAATCGGCTCACGAAGATAGACGAGGGTTCGGATGCATTGCAATGGAGACACGTGCCAACAAAGCTCAATCCAGCCGATGACGCGTCCCGGGGGTTGAGTGTTAAGGCCCTCATGGAAAGAGACCGCTGGTTCAAAGGTCCGCCGTTTCTGTATCAGGATGAAACCCAGTGGCCGTCTAGTCCGCTATACGCCGACGAACTACCTGACGAATTTGTGAAGAAGCCACCGTCAGATGTGAAAGTCCACTTCGTTTCACACAATCCCAACTGTTTAGATACGCTGCTACATCGTTACTCGTCATGGACGAGGTTGAAAAAGGCTGTAGCTTGGTTGCTGCGTTTCGTAAATTACATACGAAATAAGAAATCGAAGTTTGCATCATTGTTGACTGTACCTGAACTTAAGACTGCCGAACGCGCAGTGATCAAGTACGTGCAAAAACAAAACTTCCCAGAAGAAATCCGGGTTTTGTCACAGTGTCAAAAAGAGCGCGGCGCTGGTAAGCGCGCGCTAAAGAAAATGACCTTGCAAAAACTGAACCCGATGTTGGTCGAAGGCGTTTTGCGCGTTGGAGGGCGCCTTAATTACGCTCCGGTGTCATACGATCTGAAGCATCCTGTGATACTGCCACACAAACACCACGTAACGGACTTGATTATTGAGGATCACCACCAAACAGTTCGCCACTCTGGCATGGGCCTAACATGGAACTTGCTGCGCCAAAGATACTGGGTCGTTCGCGGAGGAGTTGCTGTACGACGAGTGCTTGGAAAATGCATTTTCTGCCGCCGACGAAATGCGCCCAGCGGACAACAGAAGATGGCCGATTTACCGCGTGAGCGCATTACGCCTCACCATCCGCCATTTTCATTTGTGGGCGTCGACTATTTTGGTCCGCTCATGGTTAAACAAGGCCGTAGCGAAGTCAAACGCTACGGGTGCTTGTTTACTTGCTTAACGATACGTGCGGTTCATATTGAGATCGCACACTCAATGACAACTGACTCGTTTATTGACGCGCTTCGCAGATTTATCGGTCGCCGAGGTAAACCCAAAAAGATTTTTAGCGACAACGGAACCAACTTCGTGGGGGCCGAGCGCGTTCTCCGCAAATCATTGCAGGACTGGAATCAATCTCAGATAATTGACAATCTGCGACAGAGCAACGTCGAATGGGCATTCAACCCGCCCGCCGCCAGTCACATGGGCGGTGTCTGGGAAAGGCAAATTCGCTCAGTGCGCAAGATTCTGAATGTTTTGATGGCTGGCCAACAGCCTGGTGACGAGACCCTCAACACGTTTATGGTGGAAGTAGAAGCGATTCTAAACTCGCGCCCGCTTACACCAGTCACGATGGATCCGGAAAGCGACGAGCCGCTAACGCCGAATCATTTGGTGTTGCTCGGTCGCTGCGATACGCTGCCTCCAGGCGTCTTCGATGAGAAGGACAACTACGTGAGGCGGCGATGGCGCCAGGTGCAATACCTGGCAAATCAATTCTGGCTGAGATGGGTTGCCGAGTACTTACCGACATTGCAAATGCGGCAAAAATGGACTGTCCAGGAGCGCAACTTCGTGCGCGATGATCTCGTTCTCCTTGCGGACAACTCGGTTCCGCGGGGCCAATGGCTCTCTGGGAGAGTCGTGGAAACCTATCCCGACAAAAAGGGATCGGTTCGGAGTGTGTTGGTGAAAACCAAAAATGGGACACTTAAAAGGCCAATTGCTAAATTGTGCCTCATTTCCGCTGCGTAGCGTCGCGATTTCTGCGTTGCTATGTAAATTGTAAATACGCCTGTTCCTTGTTGTTTTCGCTGTTTAGTAATTGGGTTAAGATGTGCTCTAGTTCGGATACGCACATCGGGGCCGGGAATGTTACAGCGAGAAACGTTGTTTAATTTCTATGTTGATGACGTCACAATGTTTCGGTTTTTCTCATCTAGTTTCTCAAATGTTGCTAGCAAAAAGCACATGGCGCAAGTTCTTAACTTTTAGTTGCTGACTGTAAATTGGGTTTTTCTGTACTAGTTCGTTGTATTGACAAGTCGTATTGAGCTTAGAATTTGTAAGAAGTTAATAATATTACGTTTATTGTTTGTTTAGTAATTGATTACAAACTTTAAATTGCAATTGAAACCTAGCCGTGACTGATTATATCCAAGTTAATCCTGGATCCCTAACAAGTTGGTACGTACATTTATTGTGGCTATATTTCCTTGTCGTCAATATAAAAGTAAAAAGCCATTTAATTAGGATTAATATTGTTTGTGCTAAGTTACGAATATCTTGAGTTCTGTTAATGTTATGCTGTAAATGCCCGTCTGCCATAGCCGTGTATGACGTCATAATCGCATTTCGTTGTGTTGATTTTTCGTTCTGTTTAACAGAGAACCGTCACCGTTCAAGACTGTGTGGCAACTATAGGCAGTGCTGGCGGGGACGCGTTCCAACAAAAAACACCCATGCAACGGTTGATGTAGGCCAGGCTACATAGGTCGCTTAGGTGCAGCCACGACCGTTACAGTGGTTCTCAACCTTTTTAGCTTACGGACCGGTAAAATTTCAAAACAAATTTTGCGCACCGGTGGAATTTCAAAAATTAAAATCAACCAAAAATGTAATAACGACAAAAGTATGCAACTTAAAAGAAAATAACGAAAACTTCTATGTAATGAGAAATTTGCTGCTGTCTTTTTGATATCATACGTGTTTTACGTGGTTCTATTGAAGTTTTTCACGTACAACTGGTCTTAAAGTTTAGGATTTAAACGAGTTGTAGCCTACTTTTAAATAGTTGTGCACAACACTTGCAGCATTGGGAAGTAAGATGAAGTCCAAAGTAGACCGTTAACTCTATGTTACGTCACAATGCTGCAAATTTTGGAACTGGTTGAGTTCTAAATTTGATGGACAAGCCGCCTTCAACATCTTGCTCTTTGCAATTGAGATATAAATTTGTAATATATTTGGCGGACCGGCATTAAATTGACGCAAACTGGCGGTTGAGAACCACTGATGTAGAATGCCCTGCTTTAACGTAGTAAACGTTACGCCAAATTTGGGACATTGTGACGTAATACGAACGGTTACTGCGAATAGTAAGTAATAATTTTTAGTTTTAAATTTTAAAACACAATAAAATAATACACTGTATAAATCCATAAACTTGGCAGAAGCTGTAAGTACAAAAAAAATCTGAATTTTTAAATTCTTTAATCACTAAAAATTTTTTCATCAATTCCCACAACACTTTTTGTGATTTTATGTAAAACAACAAACAAACCAGACTTGTAAGGGATGTTTTTTTCCCTAAAAACAGAGATTTTGAATTGTTGACATACTATTAATATGAACTGCTCTGGGCTAATTGATGAGAAATAATTTTGTTCTAATACGGTTTATTAATATTTTCTGAATTTAATATAATCTAATATTTCTTCAACTATAAAGCACACACAAACATTAATTATTTAAGCCAGCCTTAAAGTGTTATGTATATACAGTTGTTTTATGGCAACTTGAAAATTTAGATGTCAGCAACACATTTACCATAAAGGGAAGAGATCATTTAAATTACATTGTTTAATAAAATTATGATTATAATTTATATTGTGCAGGGTTTCAAGCCCATTCATGATTGCATGACTTCTGGAGGTTCTAAAATAAATAAATAGAAAAGATATCTGACTACTTGTTTGAGTGAAACTTATTATAAACAATTCAATTTAATGCAAAGGCTGTATCTGTTTATTCAACATCATCTGTAATTTAACAGCAGCCAATATATTTGGTGTTTCTTTAACATGTCACATCTCATCTTCATTTTTTTTAATTTTGTTGTTCTTTTCAACTGCGCTCACAATTTAAACAAATTGAACTAAACAAACGTTTTTTGACTGCTTTTGTTTACATCAGTACCTTAAAAATTGAAAAGTTTTACTTATTTTATTGCAAGCCAGTATATTAGACATAAACAAGAAATTAACCTTAAGTATTGCATTTATCAACAGGGGGATACTGACCACCATCTTATTTAACTCCATTATATCGAAACTAAACAAACTGCCACTATATTTTAACATGCATATTGTAAGACTGTCAGATTTATTATACACCCGAAAACTTGAACATAACTGTGCTTTCAACGAATATAGCTCATATCACATCATGTCTCACATATACAGAGTTTAAATATTTGATTCTAGTTGTACGGTTCTCACAGTAGAAGATAAAGTGCAAAAGTGACTAAGTCAGAGTTTAACAAACAAACATGCTGTCATATACACAGACACTACAGTATTAATTTGGCACTGCTGGCATATTTTCTGTAACAACAAATAAAAAATAATAGCAATCAATTAAATTTAAATTCTGAAATAAAGTTAAGTCATTTAATTGTAATGTAAAAACAATCCACACTTTTACAATATTTTGCTTTTAGAAAGATGCACCTAAAACTGATGAGGAAAAACATACAAGGTAACATAAAAATAAAGAAAGATGCACAATAAAAAAGTGAACGATTAACAAGATACAGTTAATTAGGCATATTCTGTTGCTGCGTAATAAACCCTTCTTCTATTGATTAATTTAGTGGAAATCATCCTAGCACCTTTGAAATAGCAATGCATATCATTTTAAAAGGGTTACAACTTACAACATAATAATTAATGGCTTAAAATATGTATCGTCTGTGTAGCTAGTGCACGGTGATTATATGTTTGGGAGACCAAAACATATCTTGTTTTTGCCGTTATTATCTATGCTAAAAAATTATTTTCGGGACATGACATATCTTGTTTTTGCCGTTAAATGTTTTAGACCGATTTTGTCCGAAGCTTTATAGAAAAAGTATACATCGAAGAATTCTCAAACAACCTAACATTGAGTGGTATTAGGTGTACAAGAGGTTTATTAGTCTGCACCCCTAGGTGCCTTGGATTTAGGAAAAAAATCTAAAATATTGTGACGTAATCGTTTAAACGCTCCGTGGCTATGGACTCCCATCTAGCGGTTGAAAAACTTCAACGCAGAATTCGGTAATATTGTCTTGATTTGTTCAGTTCGACGACGAAGCAACTAGACGCATGCTGCGCTTTATTGACCCGAGGTGTGACTTTCATTGTGCGCAATGACTCGTCTAAGTAATTCAGAGGTAAAAGTATAGTATACCATAGGCGTTAAACAACCTTAATAGAGTAATTATATTTGCGTTTTAAACATGTTAGCTGTCCAGAATTTAATAATACGGCCGTATGCACTATCTATATACATAAAATATATTTATCAAATATTTTTTTCGAATGTTACCCAAATACCTCATCAAATTTTAATTATTGTCGCGGTGATACACGAAGAGGCAAGGCCATGTTTTAATGTTTCACCCATCGTATAACGCAGGGAAGCATTGCGAGAAGCTACATTTATATGGCGTTCGTGAACTGTGTTGGCCAAATTGAACAATAAGCCAAAAACACATGAAAGATGTAGGTAAAGTTTTTCGTAGGCAAGTGCCTATTTGTAAATGCCTCTGGGAATGGGATTTTTGTTTTGAGGGGACCTTTGATTGGGAGACAAAAACCTATAAAGTGACGTCATCGTTTTAGTTCGCTGTCGCTATCGACTTCCATCTAGCGATTGAAAAACTACAATACCGATTTCGCATTCGATTGCTTTGTTGAACTCGCGAAGCGACGAAGGCACCATGCTGCGTGTTTTATTGTCACTAGGAAAATAAGCGGCGCGTGCGACTTGCCTTTTAGAAAGAGGCTTCTCTTAGTAAAAAAAACTTAGTGCTCTTATAACACAACATATTTTACCGCGGCAAATTTAAACGCGAATTTGGAGGCAGTGTACACCTCTCTGTTAGCACCGGTTGTACAGGTTGTTCCAACCAAACATATCAACACCAGGCCTACACAACTTAATTGTACAAGGGCCACAGCAAGCAAAATGCTAATGTTAAATGCATTTTTAGCGACGACGTTACAAAGCTTCGTCATAACATGGCGTAATACAAAAATAAATCTTAAATTCTGCGTTTGTTTTGTTGAAATTGTCAATTTTTTTTATTTAAAAGGTGGTGTATCTGGCACATAAAAGAGTTTTTCATATTGCTTGAAACAACAGATTTAAAGTCTGTTTTAACAGTGACTGCTTGGACCAAGCCATGGTAAATTTACAGAGTGAAAGCTAACAAAAATATATTAAATTTGATTTTTAAACATAATAGCGGGCCAAAATTTAATAACATGGCCGTACGCATTATATCTACGTAAATTTTATTTATTAAATACATGTTTCTATCATCTCCCAAATACTTTGCCGTATTTGAACCCTTTTCGCATCTAAGCCATAAGTTAAGTGGGGAAATTTGCGGCCCATAGGTGTTTTTGCTTGCAGAAACAAGTTAAGGAAAATAAAATAAAATCAATTAAATTAAAATAAAACAAAATAAACACCAAGCCCTATATCCCTGGACAAAAAAGAGAACAACCGTACCCCGTCCAGTTATATGGGCCGAAAATTTATTTTCTGGACATATCTTGTTTTTGCCGTTATTCTTTTTGGGTTGTTAAGCTTTGCTATGGTACGTTTTAGACCGATTTTAGAAAAAGTAGACACATCGTAGAACATTCAAATTTTCAGAGGTTGCGTAGAATGGTATGTTGGTGCGTATAAGAGGTTGAGGAGTCCGCACCCCTTGTCACCTCCAATTGGAGGACAAAAAACAATAGTGTGACGTGATCATTTTAGTCCTTTAGAGCTATCTACTCCTACCTAGCGGCAGAACAATTTCAATACAGAATGCGTTCATATCACTTGCTTTATTCAGGTCGCGAAGCGACGGCGGCTGACATCCTGCTGCGCTTTGTTGTCTCGCGCGTGCAACGTTTATTGTGTGAAGTAGAAACAGTGGGCGCGTGCGACTTGCCTTTTAGAAAGGGGCTTCTCTTAGTAAAATAACATCTATTGACAGCATATTTTACTGTCTCAAATTTAAATGCGAATCGTTAGGGCAGTGTACACCACTCTGTTTGCACCTGTTTCGCATCTTACTCCAATTAAACATATCAACACCAGGCCGACACGACTTACGAGGGTGCAGCGAGCAAAATACTTAAGTTGAATGCATTATTAGGGATGACTTTACATAGTCACGTCATAACATGGTATTATACAAAAAATAATTATAGAACACTGCGTTAATATGGTCTAAATTAGCAATTTGGGTTGCTTGGTAGACTCAAGAGTGCTTTAGGACATTAGCAGTATTAAATTTGGACATTTGAGGTTGACTATTTTTTATATTGTGGGGTGCAGCCACAATGAAAGAATGCCTATTGCAAATAAACAAACGACAATCAGTACTTACAGGTAGGCCAACAGTACTTACGATATACGTATAATAATTACCTCCGTAACGTACGCGATCTGGACCCCAAAAGTGAACAGAAGGACTGCTGAATTAACGATTTACAACATTTCTTATATAGCCTACATCGGACAGATGTGAGTAATTACCAATTCGTTAGAAAACGAGATACATAACACGACTTAGGAAATCGGTCATTCGAACACGAAATTACAACACGCGACGGGAAATTAAAATGACAGCATGAGTGATTCAGCCGGCAAGCTGTTTACAGGCGGCCAGAGTTGACGGGGTCACAGAGTTCCAAAGTCCAATCCGCTACAATATTATACTTTAAGTTCCAGTTAACTATTGTAACCTGACATAAATGTCATTTGAAGTTTGCATATATTTCTATTTAGAGATAGTGTACCATGAACTACTTAAGTTGCTTTTGTAATTTACAGGCTTTCCCAAGGTAGGCTAAACTTGCAAATGACAAAAAAAGAGATTTTTTACAACTCCTCTGGTAACTTAAAAAACATCATAGTTTGCCAACTGCGTAAAAGGATCGCCCACAAATTTTTGTGGACTGGTGGTCAACAACAACTGATATCAATGCAATCTAAGGTTTGACATAAGTAGATACACATTTAATCAATAATAGCAATCTAAACAATGTATGCTTCTTAGTTATAGTATTGAATTCCAAGTCACACCATCCGCAAATTATAAAAAAAAAACCTGTTATACATTAAAGCAAAATATCCTTCTCGTAAACGGTGACGTCATTGCAAGCTACATTTAGTTTGTGAAAACGCCGGTGTTTGTACTTCAGTATGTCTGTTGTGTGTGTATAGCAGTGTTTCCTATTTTTTTACCCTGACAAACCTGGAGACCTACTAAAACCTTGCGGCTAACCTGGCGAGCGAAGCAAGCTGTAATTTTATCGTTAGACTAGGGGTTCCCTTAAAGTACTGGCAAGTTTCTATTTTATTGTATTTCTCACCTTGCTGTAATGAAGGCAATGCCATTGAAGCTAATGACTCAAAAGTAACTGCTTTCTGTGCGAGAGACCTTGAAGTCGTCATAGATGTTTCGAACGTTGAGGCGCCATCATCGATCACAATGCTACTTGGTGTCACAAGCGAAGAAGACAAACTAGATGTGATATCATCAGTCGAAAAAATAGAACCATCAGTTGCTGGAGATAAAATCAGTAACACGATAGCTTTATAAAATTAGGAGCTAGTTTCGTAAATAAGTTTAGGCTACTTTTAAATGTAAAATAATATGGTGTTTATTTGTTTGCAAAAGTGTGAATAACTATACACACATTGACAGGTCTATAATCGGCCCTTCTACAACCCAACATTAGTTCACAATATTCCATTGGAAGGATTACTGAAATCAGTGAACCTATTAATTATTTCCATACATACCGAAAAATGTTACTTTTTATGTTCTTCTTTTACCAAAAGTAAATATATTGGTAATTAAATTAAGCACTAGTTTTAAACTTTGTAGCACACAATACCTGAAACAAAGTTTCTCACAAAGTTTGACAACTTTGTCTGAGATGAAGGAGGTCTTTGCTTCTGCTTTAGAAGAAGGGTAGCAGTTGTTTTATTCTCTGCTTTCACCAAGCTTTCATCAATGGGTATGTCCAGCATTTCCTTGGCTGAAAAGTCAAAGGTGTCAGTAAAAAGTTTTTTAGTAAGATTTTGAATTTTCTTGCAAAATTGTATCCAACGTTTAATGTTACTTTTTATATTGCTTTTATAAAAGATTTATGGTTATGTTTTCTGTGATTGCTTTTAAGAGCTTTATTCAATTTAATCATTTTTGTACTTTCTGGTTTCACATAAGAATGTAGAACTTTAACTGCATATAGTTTGGTTGCAAGTGTACTTTCTTGTAACACATTTACACACATACAGACAACATACAAATAATAAACTTGCCTTTTTAAATATTTTAACAATAACTTAACTCTGGTGAAAATTTGCACAGGTCACAACACTTTTTGTGCGTCAAAGACATTCTCTTGCACAGTTAGGTTTGCTGGGTGCAATTTCAGACACTCTATTTTATGAATTCATGTTCTAATTAAAACATATTAAAACATTTTTTTAAATGGTACATGTATATGTCGACATGTGTTTCTCTATCACAGAACCATGTATAGATGTCAAACTAACATTAAAATAACAATTTTTTTGTTATCATCTAACCCAGGGGTGGCCAAACCTGCTTTATGCTCGAGCCGCATATAACAAAATCAAGTTTTAGAAGAGCCACTAAACAAACACAATAAAAAATACGTTTATTCACTCACAATTTATTCACTCACAACGAAGTGTAGCTATTTATTAATATTAGTGCGGCGTGGTCATACTATGAATTTCCACCTGGGCTGCAATATGTTTCAAATTAGGCTAATATATTGTTAAAGCAATTCGGAGCAGTTCCTTTAAGTGTTGATTGGCAAAATTGAACGGTGTTTTGACTTTACAATTATTTCATTACGGAATAAAATGACTCACAACAGTATGTTGTGCTGAAAATAGAAATCAGCCGGATAGCTGTTTTCTTTGGGTGCAGGTATTTTGCTTCTGGGACTTGTTTCCGGAAATCAACTGTACTCAGGGATTTATGGGCCATTTTTAAAGCGAGATCTTCCTGCAGTTCTAACATTTCCATTTCCACAACAAATGGTTCACTTACAAATGGTTCAGGAATCAGACATCCACCGATTATCACATCAACCACAAACGGGTTTACAAAAAAGGAAAAACAAGGTTTCAGCATTTGCAAGTCTTGAAACCTAGATTGAAATTCCCCAAACAGTTCTTGAAGTTTGCCTTTGTATTCTTTCACTTTCTCCTCTTTTATTTCCACATTTATCTTTCTCAGATTAGGGAAATGATCAAATGTTTTAGAAACTAAATCTGTTTGAAAAAGTCTGAGTTTATTTTGAAAACTGAAAATTTTTTGAGAAAGGTCTGAAACAAGATAATCTTTGCCTTGGAGTGCCAAGTTTAAACTTTGTAAATGATGCATTACGTCAGTAAGAAACATTAGATCGTGCATACACGCATTGAGGGAAGAATTTAGAAGCTTATTCCTCCGTAATTTCAACTTAGGTGGGTAGTTGGTGTGAAAGTTTTTGTGTTTAGCTTCTTAATGGCATTTCAAGTTACTGGTTTTGTAATGGTTGAGCGAAGCATGACAGATAAGACACACAGGTTTACCTCCATTATCAGAGAATCATAACTCTTCCTCCCAATCTATTTTAAAAGTTCTATTCTCCTCTTGATACTTTCTCTTTTTACAATTAATCCTTAGCGCCATTTCTTCGCTAAACTCTTTTGAAATTATTAGTATAACCGTAACCAAGACTTGAAACTAGGTCAACCCTGACATACAGCTTCAATCTGACAATTTACGTAACTACAGTGTACAATAATGTACTTTTCGGAGCGTGATTATTACTAACAATCAATCCATTGTTAAGTAGATAGAAGTTAATAGAACGCATTGTTTCATCATCTCTGATCAAACAACCCGTCAAGGCCGGAAAAATGCATGTCTAATTCATCAATGCTAATTCATTAAAAAGCTGCAATCAAAGGCTTAAAGAGCCGCATGCGGCTCGAGAGCCGCAGTTTGGCCACCCCTGATCTAACCTTAAAAAAAATCCTTTAATGTTCTTTGAATATTCGAGTGCAGTGCTTTTCAAACTTTGAAGGAACTGTTCACACATTTTAATTTTCAGAAAATTTTCTGCTTGAAACAACCACAGTATGTTTGCAACCTTTAGTTTCCCTATTTGTGAAATAACAATGAAAGGGGCGCTGGTCTAGAATTCTACCACCTTTTTTTACAGTAACAAAACACCTTGCCAAAAAATCACATTGCAAGGAAAAAATAACTATGGAAGAATAAATATAAATATAGTAATAATACTTGACCCGCTAACCCTAACCCAAACAATATGCGTTGAACAGTTAGTTGTGTGGTCATGAAAAAGCGCCATAAAAAGGTTTGAATATGAGTTAGATAGTATGTTCACAACATCTAAAAATGCATTTTTATAGCAAAATCTCACTCCTAGTACTTGCAATATTTTAAAAACCTAGCTAAAATAGCATGTTTTTTTTATACAGGAAATGTTTCAAAAAACGTATTCTTTTTAATTAGATAAGCCTTAATGAAAGGAAAAAGTCATCCTTGTACGTATATCTATTCCAGGCGTGTCCAACACGAGGAGGCCTGCCAAATGTGGAACATGATTACATAAAAAATTGCATGCAAGCCCCCCAAACGGCCAAAAATAGTAAATTTGTTTTTAGTAAATTGCAAAAAAATGCTAAATTTGTTATTCAGCTAATTGTAAAATATACTAAATTTGTTGTACAAAAATTGCCATCGTTTATACATATTATAAACGAGTTACGGTAATTACAACAACTAAGAATTACTTCTGATATTATAACATTAAACTGTAGTTGAGGCCAGCATTCACATAATGATATAGCTTGGTACGACGAAGCAAAAGTCAGCTCACCAACGGACACAGGTACAGTAATGCGCGTTTCTACTACACAGCTTAAGGCCGATCTATTTTCAGAGTTTTGCTAAAAACAAATGTTTGCAAAATGCAGTTTGGTCAATTATGAATGATTTGCTTGATTAAATAAACTAATGTTTTTCATATTTTTTAAATTAGTCTGAAACTTTGGCACAGGATTAAGTTATAAGATAAAAATTGGCACACCGGCATGTTTTAGTTAGACGCCCCGGTTCTATTCTATACTTTTTAGGTGTTCGTCTGTGATTCGTATTTTTCATTACCAATATTTATTTTTTTTTTGTCTATATGTAACTATAGAAAGTGTCGTGTAGGGCCTGGACTTCTTTTAAAATGCTTTAAATATCCTTTTTTTGGCAAACTGGTAAGAATAGGAATGGGTGATAATGGTATACAAGTGTAGATTAGTGGTATACAACAAGTGTAATAACTCTTTGCAGCAAAACAAGCTTAAATTTCGCATTGAAAAAGTTGTTCCTTTACTGAGCATTTGTTTTTTTTAGACCGGTCCACGACAAAATTTCAGTTTCTGGTCCGCATTGAAAAAAGGTTGCCGACTCCTGCTGTAACGCATTGAGTGGATCAGCTTATTTTTGGTTTTACACATAGAGAAAATAATAATATGCACCATTTTCATCTGCACAACATTTGTCTTCCGCATTAGAATTTTTTTTATCCGCACAAGTACAAACCATCCCACGGGTTTAAAAGCACTGCTCTAGTTTTTGTTTAATACTATTACTGATCTTAAACTTTCGCCAGAATAGACAGGTTTAGACCCACACTTGCTGTACATTTAGATGTGACGTATATGCAATTATGCATATTCTACATACCTTGTATAACCAATTTATAAATGTTTGTAATAATTTATACCATTGAGAGCAGTTGGTCTTTCTGCAGGATCTTCTTTCCAGCAAGATTTCATCAAGTCAATTAAAACCGAGGCGATTTTCTTATCACTATCAGTTGGCAAAGATGCTTCCACGGCTTCAACTTTGTCCAACTCTGGTCTTTCACCACTCAAAATAACAGCAATGAGAATTTCTGGTCGACATGTTGCTCCTTCATAAACCCTTCTTCTTGTTACCAGTTCATAGAAAACCATCCCAACACTGTTTAAAAATAAAATTATAAATATTTTTAAAAGGGTTAAAATACAAGTATGTCTGTCTAGTTAAAATATATATTTATATCGCCTATTAGTGCAAGGCAATGTATAATGTGATATTGATCATTAATAAAAATATACCAGTAGTTTTGCAATTTGTCGAATTTTTGTTAAAATACTGCCAACCTGAACATGTCAGAAAAAATTCCTGCTTCTTTTCCCTTCAGTACTTCAGGAGCTGCATAGTGTAATGTGTGTTGCTTAGTTGGAGTTATATCCAACGATGTGGACATCATGTTGGTGGCTTTGATAATATTTACAGACCCAAAATCAGCCAGTTTGACATTCAGGTCGACATCAAGTAAAATATTTTCGGGCTTAATATCACCATGGTAAAACTTTCTATCACCTGGATAGTTGTGAAGGTAACAAAGAGCTGACATAGTTTGTTGTGCAATTGATAGTCTGGAAGACCATGGCACTTCATGAACAGATTTCAGCATTCCATTCAAATTTCCACATTTGACATACTCAAGAATTATAGCAATGTGGTTGTCATTCCATCGTGAAAAGCCAAGAACTTTTACAATGTTTTCATGTTCTATTCGAACAAGTACATTAGCTTCTCTTTTTACACTAAAACAACAATTACTAGATTAGATAAACTATTGCTATTTTTTAATGATACAACGAGGAGGGTTCGGAAATGTGTTATGATAAGGTTGTAGCAATATTAATCAGCCTTAAAGTGTTATGATAAAGAACAGAATAAAACCACAACAAATATACATTGCATACCTGTCAATACGTTTATCCATTTCTTCTTTATCTCCAGAAATGACAAAACATTTGACAATAACTTCTCCAAGCTTTAAATGCCGACAAAGTCTTACAGATGCAAAACCTCCAGATCCAACAAAGTCGGTATTATCTGCACTAGTTTCAAGTTCATTTGCATCAATAGCATGTAATTTGGAAGACAACGATTTCTGGAAATACCAAATAAGAAGAGGTTTGGAACAGCACAGCAACTTATTCAACTTTAACCATTTGCTTTATTAAAAAATCATAACATAATTACAAATTTAACGACAGGTGGTGTTTGCTTTAGAAAAATAGAACAAAAAATGTTGGTATAGTTAGATCTTTAAATGAGGAAAGTGAGTTAAATATGACATTTAACAAATTAGAGTTTATATGGCAAGTGTCTGTTGATTAATAGATAGAGGGGGGGGGGTAATTTGACACTAATTGAAATTTGTTTATCTGTCCGATTAAGACGGTTTTTACTTTTCAAGGTTAATTTTAGGATTTAAGTCAACCAATTGTATCGTATTGTTTCTTATACCATAAGTATTTTATACAACCTTATCATTAATTTACTCACCAGTTTTTCCATTTCTTAAAGCTTTTATTCAGATAAAATAAATTAAATAAAATTTTGCATTAACTATTTTGGGGCAAAAATGTATACCTGATATTACCAGTGCACTTGCAGAAAAAACTAAATTAATGTGCAATAACTGCTGGGCAAAGGTAGTTTGGTGTGTCATAAACTCACTAAACCAACAAAGCAATATGCTCAGTTTAAACAGGATACTTGCTCTGTAAACATTGTGAATAAATTGACTGTTGCAATAAACAGTCTGAACAGAGTTTAAATTAAATGGTGAATATGTATCCGTAACATGCAAATTCCACACTCGTAGTCCAAACTTAAAATTCTTTGTGATTCTATGTTGATAAGCATTGGCTGAGTGTAGATTGCATCCACCAAATTACAACTTATCTTAGTGTTTTGAATGTTAACACATGAACATAAACATCTTGTTTAAAAAAATATCTGAAATTTTTTAATTGTTCCTTTACTAAAATATTTTTAATCAATTCTCATGACTCTTTTTGTGATTTCATGTAAAACAACAAACAAACCCGGCTTGTAAGGGATGTTTTTCTTCCTAAAAACAGCGATTTTCAATTATTGACATACTACTAATATGAACTGCTCTGGGCTAATTGATGAGAAATAGGCCTTAAAATTACCAGAAGCTACACAGCACCAAAGCGCTAGCACAAAAACGATAAAGTAAAAATAAACGTATTTACGACCAAAATTTAAAAAAAAAAATTATACCACAATACTAATACTGGGCTATACTTTCTGAATATAAAAAAAAAATATAAAAATTATGAAAAATATTAATATTCAATATTAATATTCGTCATAAATGACAAGATGAAAAAAATTCCGCACCGTTTAATTAACAAATTGTTGTAGACCTTGATTGCACCTTTCCAGTGATACCACACTCGATGCCACTAGTATGGGGCATAAGGGTTTATTTTCGAAAAATTCAAAGATTAAAAAATTCCATATTTATCACTGAATATGAACAATATCGCGATTTTTGCTCCCAGCAAAGCACCCCCCAAAAAAGATTAAATTTTCAATTCCGCACCGTTTAATTAACAAATTGTTGTAGACCTTGATCGCACCTTTCCAGTGATACCACACTCGATGCCACTAGTATGGGGCATAAGGGTTTAAATCGACGATAACCGATATTAATATTCATAACATATCGCGATAATTTTTAAACGTCTGTAGCATCCTCAATTCGAGATGGAATCGAACGAAATTTCGCCACGGCGCTTTAGACTATCCTACCTGCCCAAAGAAAGAAAAATTTTCAAAAAATTCAAAGATTAAAAAATTCCATATTTATCACTGAATATGAACAATATCGCGATTTTTGCTCCCAGCAAAACACCCCCCAAAAAAGATTAAATTTTCAATTCCGCACCGTTTAATTAACAAATTGTTGTAGACCTTGATCGCACCTTTCCAGTGATACCACACTCGATGCCACTAGTATGGGGCATAAGGGTTTAAATCGACGATAACCGATATTAATATTCATAACATATCGCGATAATTTTAAACGTCTGTAGCATCCTCAATTCGAGATGGAATCGAACGAAATTTCGCCACGGCGCTTTAGACTATCCTACCTGCCCAAAGAAAGAAAAATTTTCAAAAAATTCAAAGATTAAAAAATTCCATATTTATCACTGAATATGAACAATATCGCGATTTTTGCTCCCAGCAAAGCACCCCCAAAAAAAGATTAAATTTTCAATTCCGCACCGTTTAATTAACAAATTGTTGTAGACCTTGATCGCACCTTTCCAGTGATACCACACTCGATGTCACTAGTATGGGGCATAAGGGTTTAAATCGACGATAACCGATATTAATATTCATAACATATCGCGATAATTTTTAAACGTCTGTAGCATCCTCAATTCGAGATGGAATCGAACGAAATTTCGCCACGGCGCTTTAGACTATCCTACCTGCCCAAAGAAAGAAAAATTTTCAAAAAATTCAAAGATTAAAAAATTCCATATTTATCACTGAATATGAACAATATCGCGATTTTTGCTCCCAGCAAAAACACCCCCCAAAAAAGATTAAATTTTCAATTCCGCACCGTTTAATTAACAAATTGTTGTAGACCTTGATCGCACCTTTCCAGTGATACCACACTCGATGCCACTAGTATGGGGCATAAGGGTTTAAATCGACGATAACCGATATTAATATTCATAACATATCGCGATAATTTTTTAAACTTCTACACGGCGCTTTATTCTAAAACCTTCATCCGTGAATGTAGTGTCAAAGAAACATGGCTTTGTTCGAACCACATCCTCGCATTCATTGTCTTTCGTGACGCTTTTAGAAGTCTCTGTGTCAGACCATTGTTCTCGTGTTAAAGGATCTATTATCTTTTCGCACCAACTGCTCGTGCCAACCATGTAAACCGAAAAAAGGTCCTAGAATGTTACTCTCTTTAAACCCTGTTTCGCTGTCAATTTGTTTTAGTATTAAAAAACTAATGCGCAGTTATTTTATAAAACAAGATCGACATGAGCAGAAATTGTTTTGGTGAAAACACTTCAATGATAGCTGTTGCTTTAACTCTTAGTATTCTAGGTTAATGTGCGCTAGATGGCATATTCCGCAATTTTTTTGTCAAGTTAAACGTGCATTATAGTTGTAATTTAATAATTCAAACTTGCTTACTCCACTGTAGCTTACTAACAGGTTTTGGCAGGAATACGACATCTCTGCCATCTCCTAAAATGTAAAAAATCATATTTTTAAATAACATTTTGGACTTTTCTATACATTCAAAACAGTTCAGTATATCCCACCAAAGGAAATTTATGTTAATCTTTGAATTGTATTACACATCTTCTAAATGTATTTCATGGTTTGAGAGTTGTAAATAGTTGTTTACCAGAAACTTGTTTACCAAAAAGTTGTTTACTCCGAAGTTGTTTACCAGTTTTTAATTTGTTTGTTAGAATTGTCGGCATAAACCACTGATCGGCCCGCTCGGGCTCAAGCGCCTGTAATCAATGGCTCAAGCAATCAACGAGACGCCTTCCATATAACGCGTGTGTAAGCACGTTCTAATTCTAGTCTTCAAGACATCTCTACAGTACAACTATTCTGTCAAAATATTCAAAGTCCTTATTTACAGTACAAAAAATGTATTTTCAAACCGACGAAGGTACTTTCCGCTGGAGCAAGGTAAGAGTAAATTAAAATTTGTATTATTTTTTTCTTAAAGTAATTTACATTTTAAAAGTAGCTTACATCCTGTTATTTATCACAGGTTAGAGCCTTAGTTAAAGGTATTCGGCCTCCAGTGAAGTCCTATGGCAGAGGAATTTGCGGGAAGCAAGTGAGCTGGAAGGTTCCTTTACCGAGCTCCCGCAAACGGCTCCTCTATGTTTCCGACAGCAATGCTCGGAACTTGGTTGAGCCCTGCCTCGTAAGGCCTTCGCCGAACTTTGCATTCGACGTGTGTGGCCTCAGTATTCCGGGTGGTACCACCAGGCATGGTATTACCGAGCTGTCAAACAGCAGGATACTGGATCGAGTTGCTGTCGTCGTTATTGGCTTTGGCACTAACGACGTGGTCAACAGCAGCCCGGAGGAAGCATCAGCCTATCCTTCGAGGTATTGTTTCATAATGTTTTATAAGTTTACCCTATACACTTATTTATTTTCACTATATTTCCTTTTAGACTTATTTCTAAGATCTTGGAGGATACAAGAGCGCTAATCCGCCTCACTAAAGTGTTGTATCCAGGAGCGAAGGTTGTTATATGTCCATTAGTGCGTAGTTTTAGTGTGTAGACAGTTTCATATACAACTTATCATTGTAATTTGTTGCACTTAGATCTTTCACACCGGAGTGCTGCCCCAGTTGACGCCCCAGGGCTGCATGGTGCAGCAGTTGAACAGCGCGATGAGGATCAGCGTCGAAGAAGAAGGGGCGGAGTTCCTCGGCCTGGACGTCCCCTTCGCAAATGGGAAGTGGTCCGACAAACTCCATATTTCCTTGAGTGCTCTCCGTGTTTATTTTTTACAGGTTGAAGAGAGAGTCACCAGGAGCTTGGCGGAAGAGAAGAAAGCTATCCCGACCCCCGTGTTGTGGACCCTCAGCAACTTCCCGGCTCTTCCCACAACGGAGGTGAGAATATGTGCATGTATATGTGGTGTTTATTTAATGCCATTGCTTAGCCTTAATGTATAAAAAACGCCTAATTATACATAAAACAGGATCATTATAAACTTACATATTTTTATCTTTATTTCAGGTGTGTCACAAAGCGACCAAGGTGGTTGGTGTCGTGCACACCAAACAAGATGGGGCTTTGTCTGTGGTAAGTGAAGCAAATATATTTTACCTATCTTTTTCGCAAATATGTTATGATAAGCTTTATATTTGCAGACCTTTCCGAAGGCACTAAGAGGTAGGACCCCTGTTTCGTCGATGCTGGAATTTGGTTTTTCCACAAATGAGGTATGTTTTCAGATAACAAATTAGTTCCACTTTATGCCAATTGGAACATATGTTTCTTAAAGTCGAAGGGCGGAGAGTGGAAAACCATGGCAGCGAGAAAGCCAGCTGCATCGACCACCGTTGCTAAGAAGCAGGACCTCCAGCCTGCGGTTAGTGCAAATTTTCTATCATTTGTCAATAGTTATAGATGAGTTAGACTAACACAGTTTACTTACAGACGACCGTTGGAGCACGGGTGTCGGCTCCACCGAGCAGGGAAGTCAAAAAAGTGGACCCCAAGCCTGCGGTAAGTGCAAGTTTTTTTTTTCTATTTTTTGTCAATACGTGTTTGAGTTGGACATTTAATCGAAATTTCCTGGCAGAGTGAGGAAGATGAGTGGACTGTCGTGAGATCACGAAAGTCCACTCGAACTGGCAGCGGAGTCCAAAAGGTGGACCCCAAGCCTGCTGTAAGTGTTGTTGCAATACTCTTTCAATACTCGCTAGATTTGATGCTCTAACGCAGTTTATTTACAGACGACCGTTGGAGCACTTCCTTCGGCTCCATCGAGCAGCGGAGTCAAAAAGGTGGACCCCAAGCCTGCGGTAAGTGTTGTTGCAAATTACTTCATTTTGTCAATACCTTTGTTTTATCAACGCATTTGTTTCTTGCAGCCAACGAAACGGATTTATGGTGGAACCCGTAGTTTAGAACAACGGGAGGATAAAATTAAGTCAATAAAGACCGCAATTAAATTGTTTAGTTTTGACCCGTCGCGCGGTGAAAGTTGGGTGACCTTGTTAAAAAAATTAAAAACAAAAAACATGTCTAAGAAAGAAATTAGATGCGAAGTTCGAAGTCTTAGGGACTTTTTTGCGCAACATATTCATGCATTTAATGAAATTCAAGGTGAGGAGAGTTTGTCAGTTGTTAGTTGTGATAAGACTAGTGGCGCTATGTTGTGTGCAGACAGTTGTGTTAGTGAAGGTGGCTCTTGTTTAGATGTTGAGGATGTTTCTCGTTTGGACGGTATGAAAAACGTGAGAAAAAGTAAGAGGGATGTTAAACAGGAAGAAAAAATTAAGTCAATAAAGACCGCAATTCAATCGTTTGATTTTGATTCCTCGAGCGGTGCTAGCTGGGTGACTTTGTTAAAAAAATTAAAAACAAAAAATATGTCAAAGAAAGAAATTAGATGCGAAGTTCGATGCCTTAAGGACTTTTTTGCGCAACATATTCATGCATTTAATGAAATTCGATGTCTGTCAGTTGTTGAATGTGGTAACACTAGTGGCTCTGTGTCGGACGCGGAAAGTTGTCGTAGTAGCAGTACTTCGGGTGTTGAACTTAGTGACGATGGGTGTTGTGAAGAGCCAGTGTTGTGTAGTGTTGCTACAGGTGATGAAATTATTGACGATGTGTGTTGTGAAGAGCCCGTGTTGTATAAGAGCAATTCGCCGTTTATGAACCTATGTCACTACATGCCGTCGTATGAAAAGAATGAAACAGTCGAAAATATTAGTTGCGAGTTTTGGACCCCTGATACAAAAATAGCAGAACATCAAACATTTGAACTCACCGAATCCGAGTGGATTCCGTTAAAAACATCCGTAGTTGGCCGAAGTTTTACGAATAAAAATTGGTGTGATGTGTTTCGTCAAGCACTTAAAAAACGTAACCCGTTCTGTAGTTTTGCCTTTAAAAAGCATTTCTGGAATGATCAAAAAAAAGTTGAAACTCGTGCTTTTCACTGTGAAGCCTATTGTAAATTCGAATTTTGCACTTGTAATGTTAGCATCGATTTGCTCAGTAATACCAGCAAAACATTCGCGGTTACATACACGGGTGATGTAAAACACAGGAAAGGCGATATTGTGGCATGTAAGTTGAAGGGTGATAGAAGAAAAATAATGCAGGAAAAGTTGGCCAATGTTTTGCCCCGTAGGTGTAACCTAAACAATTTAGACAAGTTGGACGACGAAGTGGAAGAGTCAGGCAATCGCGATAACGCGCCTATTTATAACGTTTTAAGACAAGCGAGGGCGGAAGTTAATAAAATAAAACTTCCTTCGAGTAATGAAACGGACGCGATTAAGGCAATGCAAGTTGAACAAGCGGATAACTGTATAGGAAGCAAGTCCTCGTTGCCAGGAACAATTCGGTTTCATTCTAACATACCAAGTAGCCTTATGCTCTGGTCGTTGGATACTTTGCGCATTTTTCACGAAAGAACAAAAACAGATATTATGTACATAGACGCCACAGGAGGTATCATTAAAGCCTCAGAGGGTAGAGCACAGTATTACGCGTATGAAATCTCTGTGCGCCACCCGGCCAAAGGAAAAGCCCCTTTGGCTGTTGCGACTTATGTTACTAACAGTCATAACATCGTTTCTATATCCAATTTTTTTAAAATGTTTTGTTCGGACGAAAATAAGTTGGTTGGAAAAACCGTTGTGCGACAAATCATTTGCGATGGAAGCATGGCAATTATTCGGTCGCTATTGTCAGTTTATATGAGCGAGGATTTTGAGGCCTATTTAGATCGTTGTTTTAATGTGGTGTCAGGAAAAGCATCTGATAGAACTTTTAGCAAGCCCTTTCTTCATTTGTGTGGCAGCCACACCATGAAGAATATGAAAAGCCTCTGTGGCCTTCTTCCAAAGAGAAGGCAAGAGGCGATGTTTGTAATGGGTTTGTTGATGTGCGCGGGATCTCTTGAAGAGATTAACAATATTTTGTATCACATGGTGATTTTATTTACATCTAAAAATGGCATCCAGGTTAAAATCAGCTGGAAATGGTTAAAATGTCAAATTGAACGCAAAGATGATATTTCTAAACCATTCGTTCTGACCGAAAGAGATACGGGGGAAAACGCACTTGAAAACACCGAATCAGACACCATTTCAACAAACCCTTTTGTTGCTTATTTTGATAAGACTCTTAGCAGAGCAAGACAGGCAGTCAAAATGCAAAAGGCGTGTGGACAAAACGAGTTTTATTGTCCTGAATTTTTTGTAAAATTTACCAACAATTGCTTGCCGAAAATTGCGCTGTGGACAGGGCTGTTGCTAGGCGATTTGGGGCGGCATGGAAACGACGAGTCGTACAAACGCGCGTCAGAATTTTTCGAACGGGTATCTAAAAGTGAAGAGCAAAATTTATCTAAAGACAACAGGACGCAAGGCGTTATGGAGAAAAGTCAGCAAGAATTAAAGCGAACGCGGTGCTTCGGAAAGCGGTTTTGTAACGTCGCTGAGTTCGCAAAAGTGTACAATGATCAGAGCGTTGCATTAGTTCGCGAGTTCAAAGATAATATAAGACTGGCGCAAAAGTCCAAGCGTAAAAGAACAGTCGTCCAGCCACAGGAGGAGGAAAGCTGGGCTAAAAAACCCAGAACCACCGGGCCAGATAGGACGGTTGGAAAGTATCTTCAAGCTCCTTCAAAGGACTTGAGAAGCTCTAGTCCGAAAAAGCGCGGAAAACTAACAATCAAAAACACGAATAAGGACCACGATTGTAATTCCAATTTGCCTGTTAGTTCTTGGGGACGCCGTTGTTGTGGTGTAAAATATCAACCTAGTTATAGCATAGATCAAACTGATCATAAGGAATTAATGTCAAAAGACACTTGGCTAAGCGACAAGCATATTGATTCATTAATGAATATAATGGCAGCACAATTCCCCCAAATTGGAGGGCTACAAAGCATTCATGCTTATGAAACTCCGTTTCATTTTCCTTCAGTACATTCTCCTGTCGGAAAGTTTGTTCAAATTTTAAATGTTCATTCAAACCATTGGGTAACGGCATCTAACATTTTTTCAACAAAGGGTAATGCTGTACAAATTTACGACAGTTGTTATAGCGAATATAGTTCGGACGATCTATTCAAATTGTCAAAACTTGTCTACTTTAAAAATAATAAAAACATTGAATTTGAATTTCCAAAGGTATCCAAACAAAGGGGAAGTTCTAATTGTGGTCCTTTTGCTATAGCCTTCGCAGTTGCGGTACTTTCGGACATCAAACCAGAACAGGTAATATTTAAAGAGGTAACATTGCGCAGTGAAATTCAGAAAATCATTTTGAATCGAACTGTTGCTCCCTTTTTTACGCGTAGGAGTAGATCAGGCTTACAAAGAAAACCTTTAGCTTTACAGACTAACATTTACTGTAATTGTAGATTAGCCGATAACAGAGCGCTTTTCTTAATAGAATGCAGCAGTTGTAAGGAGTGGTTCCACAGGGAATGTGTTCAAACACACGTTCCTCGAGGAGCAATTGTAAACAACGAAGAACTATGGTTTTGCAAACAATGTTAAATACAACAAGCGATGAACAAATATTTGGTAAGATTCTATTTATAAACTTTTAATTTGTTTAAAAAATTGCCAAAAAATATGAAAAACAATCCAATTGGCTTTACAACAATTAACAATAACCCAAATTTAAAAGTATGTTAGCTTATTTCTGTTAATATTTGGAAATAAGTGTAATATATCTTTTATATTTGTGGAAACTATCTTCAAAAATACAAACCGATCGGTTGTGATTCGATTCCATCTCGAATTGAGGATGCTACAGACGTTTAAAAATTATCACGATATGTTATGAATATTAATATCGGTTATCGTCGATTTAAACCCTTATGCCCCATACTAGTGGCATCGAGTGTGGTATCACTGGAAAGGTGCGATCAAGGTCTACAACAATTTGTTAATTAAACGGTGCGGAATTGAAAATTTAATCTTTTTTGGGGGGTGCTTTGCTGGGAGCAAAAATCGCGATATTGTTCATATTCAGTGATAAATATGGAATTTTTTAATCTTTGAATTTTTTGAAAATTTTTCTTTCTTTGGGCAGGTAGGATAGTCTAAAGCGCCGTGGCGAAATTTCGTTCGATTCCATTTCGAATTGAGGATGCTACAGACGTTTAAAAATTATCGCGATATGTTATGAATATTAATATCGGTTATCGTCGATTTAAACCCTTATGCCCCATACTAGTGGCATCGAGTGTGGTATCACTGGAAAGGTGCAATCAAGGTCTACAACAATTTGTTAATTAAACGGTGCGGAATTGAAAATTCAATCTTTTTTGGGGGGTGCTTTGCTGGGAGCAAAAATCGCGACATTGTTCATATTCAGTGATAAATATGGAATTTTATAATCTTTGAATTTTTTGAAAATTTTTCTTTCTTTGGCCAGATAGGATAGTCTAAAGCGCCGTGGCGAAATTTCGTTCGATTCCATTTCGAATTGAGGATGCTACAGACGTTTAAAAATTATCGCGATATGTTATGAATATTAATATCGGTTATCGTCGATTTAAACCCTTATGCCCCATACTAGTGACATCGAGTGTGGTATCACTGGAAAGGTGCGATCAAGGTCTACAACAATTTGTTAATTAAACGGTGCGGAATTGAAAATTTAATCTTTTTTGGGGGGTGCTTTGCTGGGAGCAAAAATCGCGATATTGTTCATATTCAGTGATAAATATGGAATTTTTTAATCTTTGAATTTTTTGAAAATTTTTCTTTCTTTGGCCAGGTAGGATAGTCTAAAGCGCCGTGGCGAAATTTCGCTCGATTCCATCTCGAATTGAGGATGCTACAGACGTTTAAAAATTATCGCGATATGTTATGAATATTAATATCGGTTATCGTCGATTTAAACCCTTATGCCCCATACTAGTGGCATCGAGTGTGGTATCACTGGAAAGGTGCGATCAAGGTCTACAACAATTTGTTAATTAAACGGTGCGGAATTGAAAATTTAATCTTTTTTGGGGGGTGCTTTGCTGGGAGCAAAAATCGCGATATTGTTCATATTCAGTGATAAATATGGAATTTTATAATCTTTGAATTTTTTGAAAATTTTTCTTTCTTTGGCCAGATAGGATAGTCTAAAGCGCCGTGGCGAAATTTCGTTCGATTCCATTTCGAATTGAGGATGCTACAGACGTTTAAAAATTATCGCGATATGTTATGAATATTAATATCGGTTATCGTCGATTTAAACCCTTATGCCCCATACTAGTGACATCGAGTGTGGTATCACTGGAAAGGTGCGATCAAGGTCTACAACAATTTGTTAATTAAACGGTGCGGAATTGAAAATTCAATCTTTTTTGGGGGGTGCTTTGCTGGGAGCAAAAATCGCGATATTGTTCATATTCAGTGATAAATATGGAATTTTATAATCTTTGAATTTTTTGAAAATTTTTCTTTCTTTGGCCAGATAGGATAGTCTAAAGCGCCGTGGCGAAATTTCGTTCGATTCCATTTCGAATTGAGGATGCTACAGACGTTTAAAAATTATCGCGATATGTTATGAATATTAATATCGGTTATCGTCGATTTAAACCCTTATGCCCCATACTAGTGACATCGAGTGTGGTATCACTGGAAAGGTGCGATCAAGGTCTACAACAATTTGTTAATTAAACGGTGCGGAATTGAAAATTTAATCTTTTTTGGGGGGTGCTTTGCTGGGAGCAAAAATCGCGATATTGTTCATATTCAGTGATAAATATGGAATTTTTTAATCTTTGAATTTTTTGAAAATTTTTCTTTCTTTGGGCAGGTAGGATAGTCTAAAGCGCCGTGGCGAAATTTCGCTCGATTCCATCTCGAATTGAGGATGCTACAGACGTTTAAAAATTATCGCGATATGTTATGAATATTAATATCGGTTATCGTCGATTTAAACCCTTATGCCCCATACTAGTGGCATCGAGTGTGGTATCACTGGAAAGGTGCGATCAAGGTCTACAACAATTTGTTAATTAAACGGTGCGGAATTGAAAATTTAATCTTTTTTGGGGGGTGCTTTGCTGGGAGCAAAAATCGCGATATTGTTCATATTCAGTGATAAATATGGAATTTTATAATCTTTGAATTTTTTGAAAATTTTTCTTTCTTTGGCCAGATAGGATAGTCTAAAGCGCCGTGGCGAAATTTCGTTCGATTCCATTTCGAATTGAGGATGCTACAGACGTTTAAAAATTATCGCGATATGTTATGAATATTAATATCGGTTATCGTCGATTTAAACCCTTATGCCCCATACTAGTGACATCGAGTGTGGTATCACTGGAAAGGTACAATCAAGGTCTACAACAATTTGTTAATTAAACGGTGCGGAAATTTTTTCATCTTGTCATTTATGACGAATATTAATATTGAATATTAATATTTTTCATAATTTTTATATTTTTTTTTATATTAAGAAAGTACAGGCCTGTATTAGTATTGTGGTATAATTTTTTTTTCAAAATTTTGGTCGTAAATACGTTTATTTTTACTTTATCGTTTTTGTGCTAGCGCTTTGGTGCTGTGTAGCTTCTGGTCTTAAAATTGAGGGATCTCATTCTCAGAATTTTGTTCCAATACGGTTTATTATTATTTACTGAATTTAATACAACCTAATATTTCATAAACTATTTAAATTCAATTAAGCATGCACAAACATTAAATATTTTATTTAAGCCAAAGTTTAAGCATTATGTGTATACAGTTATTTTATGGTAAATTGAAAATTTAGATGTCAGCAACACATTTATTCAATCTAATGCAAAGGATGTATTTGTTTATTCCGCACCATCTGAATTTAGTTAACATCGGCCGATATATTTGGTGTATCTCTAACCAGTCCTTTGCATGTTCTTTTTTTAAATTTTTGTTGTTCATTTTAACTGCCCTCACAAAATAAACAAATTGAATTAAAAAAACGTTTTTTGACAGCTTTTGTTAACACCATTACCTTTAAAGTTGTAAAGTTTTACTTATTTTATTGCAAGCCACTATATTAGACATAGTGTTGTATTTATCAACAGAAGGATACTGAATACCATCTTATTTAACTCCATTATATCGAAACAAACAAACTGCCACTATATTTTAACATGCATATTGTCATACTGTCAGATTTATTGTATACCCAAAACTTGAGCATAACTGTGCTTTCAACGAATATAGCTCATATCACATCACGTCTCACATATATAGAGTTTAAATATTTGATTTTACGGCTCTTACAGTAGAAGATAAAGCACAAAAGTTACCAAGTCAGAGTTTAGCTGGAAAGGAAATCTTAGTGGAAGGTTGAACAGTTTAACAAACAAACATGCTGTCATATACACAGACACTACAGTATTAATTTGGCACTGCTGGCATATTTTGTGCAACAACAAATAAAACATAATAGCAATCAATTAAATTTAAATTCTAAATTTAAGCCAAATCATTTAATTGTAATGTGAAAACAATCCACACTTTTACAATATTTTGCTTTTAGAAAGATGCACCTATAACTGACAAAGAAAAAATTACAAGGTAACATAAAAATAAAGAAAGATGTACAATAAAAAAGTGAACGATTAACGAGATACAGTAAATTAAGCATATTCTGTTGCTGTGTAATAAACCCTTCTTCTATTGATTAATTTAGTGAAAATCATCCTAGCACTGTTGAAGTAGCAATGTATATCATTTTAAAAGGGTTACAACACAACAATTAATGGTTTAAAACCTCTGTGTAGCTAGTGCACGGCAATTATATCAGCCGAAAATTTATTTTCGGAACATATCATGTTTTTGCCATTAAATGTTTTAGACCAATTTTTTTCCGAAGCTTTATAGAAAAAGTATACATCTTAGAATTCTCAAATTTTTAGACAAAACGTAGAGTAGTATTAGGTGTGCAAAAGAAGTTTATCAGTCTGCACCCCTAGGGGCCTTATATTGGGGAACAAAAAACCTAAAATATTGTGGCGTAATCATTTTAACGCTCTGTGGCTATCGACCCCCATCTTACGGTAGAAAAACTTCTCTGGGAATGGGATATGTGTTTTGAAGAGGCAAAAATAAAAATAAATCAATGGATAAATATTTTGATTGCAAAACGACTCTAAAATCAATTTTGCATAGTCTTTACCAAACCAACGTCTCAAGAAAATGAAACCCTGGCAACTACCCCTTTAGCATCTAAGACATAAGTTAAGGCGAATAATTTTCGGTAAAAATCTAATTTTGCTTGCAGAAACAAGTTAAGGAAACTATAGAACAGGCAACGTTTATACTAAATCACAAACTCAAGTCAAATTAAGAATATTTGAAAGCAACCCTGATTATAATGGTCCACTAATCCCCACCTCCAACCCCCTGAAAAAAAAATTAAGAATATACACTAAACCTTGAAAAATATACAACAACCGCACCCCCTTCTAGTATTTGATTTGGCATTGTATCTTTAATGTAAAAGGCAGGTTTTGCCAATTACTTTTGAAATATTTCTCTCGCACTAATAGAAAACATTGATGATTCCATATTTGTTTGTTTTCTGCCATTTCAATCTCTTTGACAACTCGTTTTTTTTTAAAGTGGTAGGATTCCAGACCAACGCCCAAACTGTACCTAAACAATAAAAAAGTTAGTATTCTAAACCAGCGCCCAAACTTGTTACTACAAGATATACTGTTTTTTTGTGTTTTAATGCATTGGTCGGCAACCGCCGGTCGGCAAGGAGTTTGTTACCGTGAAAATTTTTAAATATTGTGCAATTTTAAATTTTGTATTTGTATGTAAAATGTCCTTGACTGGCGAAGGACGTGGCAGAAAAACCTACCACATTTCAAACTAGGAAAAATATACAAAATTTATAAGCAATAAGCCAATAAAAACATTTATTGTATCATCCCAAAGTCAACTCAAAAGGTTACCTATTGATGTATTTATGTTTTAAAGATTACATCCTGTAGGTGGCGCCCTCGAGTTATAGATTCCCCATTTCTAACGAAATCTTCCACAATAAATGCACGGTGTTTGCCAGTCCAGGCCATTTTACATACAGATACAAAATTTTTAAAATTTGCACAAAACATTATTTATTTATAAAAACTAAAACCTGAAACACAAATGGAAGGTCCTCTGCTGCGAAGTTTCAATTCAACCTCGTGTCAGACTGCTACAGCTTTGATACAGTGACGATTTAAAATGTGGTAGGTTTTTCTGTCCCACACTGGACATATAGTCTCCCTTGATAGAAATGCCTGTAAAACATATGTCGCAAAATTTAAATTATGGAAATGTACTGTTTTAAATGTGTTTAAATATATGTATTAAAGGCCATGGAAAACAATATCATGAAATCGCGACTGCTGTACACAGTTACATGCAAAGAGTAGGGCAGGGATGAGGCCAATAATACCGAGTGGCAGCTACTCGTCCGATTCTAGGCTGGTATCGGTGCCGATCCGATACCAAATTAATAAAAAAAAACTTTCAGGTAAATTTGTCAAAAAGTAGGAGGTTATGTAGAGTTTGGAAGTTATTTTCCTATTTCCCTACTAATTTGCCCAATTTGACGTCACTATACACATGACCGGCGTTAACTGAGGCGTGACCTAGCACCGAACTGTCTGCTTGCAGCGTTTAACATTGGATTCTACTCGATGCTATTTTGTTTAATACGTTTTATAGACTAGCAGCTTGAATATCCCTTAAGAGCCAACGCCTCCTAACCCGTAACTACAGCCCTTTCATCGCTAAAGGTGATAACCGGTGGTTGCTAAACTTAACGGTGAAGCAAATTAATTACCTGGAAAATTTAGCTTTTAACGTATCAATTTTACCTATTTTGTTTGGGCATTTGGGCACAGTAATGGCATTATGGCATCGGCACCATTTCGCATTAGATCGGATCTCGAAACTTTTTGTCCAAAATAGATGATTGTAGCGAACCTACCGATGTGCATCCACGTTTATCGAAGCGTACAGATCCCCTTTTTTCCTATTTCGCAATTGTACATTTTTAAACGCGTGTTTGTGCTTGTGCTACCTATTTACCTTAACTTTTTTATACAGTTCGAATTTTCAACTCGACAAAGTAAGAAACATGTTAGGACGCAACGAGATCTTCTCGGGAGAGACAGAAGTCCTCGCAAGACTCCCGGAGAAGAAGTCTAGAGACTACATTTACGCAGTGCTCGAATCTATCGCATTCGAGACAAGCAACCTCGAGGGAATTGTTGAAAGGAAAAACGGTTACGTCGACTTCACATGCCATACTGGAGCTCAGGCTCAAGAGCTAGTGTGCAAACTGAAGAAAATCCCCGAAGTTGAGTTCGCCAGAAGATACGAAGCCTAATATACCAGCGTGGAACTCGCCCACGTGCCTCCGCGCTTCAACATTGCCAGGATCGTTGAAGTTATCCAAAGCAAGCATGGGTTTATAAAATAAACCAAAAGAAACACAGATCGCCTCGCAGGACTCCCCGACGGGAGAGTGACACTAGAAATACGAACAAAAGACTTAAAAGATAATCCCATCCCGGGTACAATGTAGTGCCAGGGCCTCACCCTCCCGGTGAAATACCTGGGACAACCACCACAGTTCTACAGATGTAAAGAATTCAGCCACATCAAGGAGGACTGCAAAACCCTTCGACCAATTGGTAACACCCCAGTCAAGCTTCTACATCCTCCGACAGCAAACTCAACACCGCTTCATCAACTCACCATAAAAAGGCACCACCAACACAAAAAGCAATCCAACACCATCAACAATCGATCAACCAATCACAAGCAACTCCCCAACCAACCAATAGCGACAACCCAACGGATCTCATACACTTCGGCCCAGATGAAATAATTGACCAACCCGACGTTACCGCCAAACCAAGAAACCCCAACAAACCAAAATCCGTGAAAAGGAAGAGCAAGACAACACCCCCCACAGGCAAATTACCGAAAGAAGACCAACTCAAGAGCACCTCAGCCTTGTCAACCAAATCATCAACCCCATCGCCTCCTCCCACAGCGGACCCTAAATTGAAATGTATCTATTGCAGTCAACCCGCCAGACACAAAGACGGTGACAAAACATACCACTGTCCAAAATGCTACAGCTTTTTTGAAAGATGTATGGATTGCGGACAACTATTTCAGCGCAACGCCATTTGCCACTGCGGATTTCATCAACCCGCAACACATTTAACCCCGATGACAAGAGAGCAACCCAAGTGTGCCAACAGAAGAATTTATTCTTAAAACCACAGTGCCATGCCCACGTAGACGATATTCTCCCCACATTCTTTCCCCTTTTGTTATATATATTTTTTTCATCATGTACTTGTTTACAATTTTTCGCGTTCCCAAATAAACTTCCCCCCTCAGCATCTAAGGATGCTTGCAAAAAAAAAAAAAAAGCACCAACCGCTTTATGATAGGTATCGAAGTAAAATGTCAAGTAGCTGACATCACTAGACGTGGTGCCCGAAATACGTAATTCCCGCCTATCTCTTGGCTCTATAAGTTATATACTATCTATCTTGTTATCCATATCTTTTTAGTCTTATTTTTTATGTTTGGCATCAAGCTCTTTCTTTATTTGTCGCATCACTATAACTGCATACTATTATTTTGGAACGCCTCCAAGCAGAACGCTATTAAAAGAGAAACATGACGCGACATGCGTCAAAGCGTGACGTAAAAAAGCATGCGACTGCCTATTAACGGTCATACAGCATATTAATCAAACTAAAATAATTAACAAACGGCTAAAAAAAATTAGCTAGGCTTTGTGATTCTCCCTGATATGATAGGAAATTCAGTGGTGAAATCTGCTCCAGGGAAAATATCAAAATATTCTTTTATGTCCGGGATTTAAACGTACTGTATAAAATATATATCGCCAATACATTCACAACTTCGAAAACGATCATTGTAACTACTAAGGTTTAAAAAAAAGATTAAACATGAAGGAAAATGTGAAATGTAATTAAACATGGAGGGCGCGCCTATTTTATAGTTGCCCCGGGCGCAAAATACCTGGCTACGCCTCTGCCCACGATATAGCCACTTATGGTAAAAAAAATTAAAAGTTTGGGTAAAAAACAATGTCTACACACTTTAACTGATGTTTTTTTAAGTAAAATTTTATTCTTAGCCTAAAATTCTTGCAAGACAATTAGAAACCTTAGTGCAATTCTTACACAACCAAGTTTATGGCAATGGTCTTTATTCTGTGTTGTGTCATAACATTAATTTGTTAAAAAAAATACTTTACCTTGCTAGTTATATTGCATAAAGCTGTGGTTAAAAAAACGCGCATCATAGGAACAAAATTTTTGTTTTTTTTCTTTTATTAGTATTCTGCGACCTTCTGTGATGTACCCAAAGAAAATATAACGAACAGCAAACAGCCCTATAGGGAAGGTGAACGCACAGTTATTTTTCTTTCACTAAAAGGCTCGTTTTTAGTTTATTTTTAGTGTCAAGATGGAAAAAATAAGCGAACTTTTGTGCACAGGACTAGAAGTAGAATGAAAAAAATAAACATTGTCAGCTTTACCAAATTAACAATCATTCCCTATTGACACGACTACTTGTGGACTCTGTTAACCAGAAACCGCTGTGTGACTTTGTAGACATGACTAGAGGTGGACTTTAAAAAAATTATCAACAGATGTATCAAGTTACCAATCTTTTTCAATTGGCACGACTACCTGTGGACTCTGTTACCCAGAAACCATTGTGCGCACATTTGTAGACACGACTAGAAGTGAAATTAAAAAAATAATAATTATTGCCAGCTTTACCAAATTACCAATATATTCCCATTGACACGACTACTTGTGGACTTTGTCGACCAGAAATTGCTTGATAGTCTTCCCGACTTGTTCGAGCGAGTCCTTCTGCAAGAAGTGGAGTCCAGCCACCTCGGCGCTCTCAAGGTTCGGCCAGCTTCGGATCTGATCCTTGATGAAGGAGGAGAAAAATCCCGGATCTGCTCCGATGTGGAGTATGGGAAGATCGGAGGAGCGCGACAGCCAGCGGTTGTAGTCGTCAGTCAGCTTTATGACGTCATCTGGCCCTGGTTTGGATTGTGTGAAATGATAGATAATTCAAAGGTACACTATGCAGCACAGATCTGTAATGTTGCTTGATGATGAATGTCAAGGTGAGATAGAAGTAAATTGGCATCATCTTAAAAAAGCGTGAAATTTAAGACTTATACAACGAGACAATTCTAAGGCAGTGCTACGCAACCCGTGTGCCGTGACGTCACCGGAAACGTGTTACTTGCGTTTTTTAATGTATTACGTATTTAGCGCTTTGCGCGAATCTAAATTATGTTTATAAAATGTCTAAGCCTATTTCTATTAAATCACTTTAACCCAAGGCCCCGTGCGTCTCATCGCACCTGAGATAATGAAGGTCTCGGCAACTTCAACAATATAAAGGATTTTTTTGTCGCTTTGCGAGAATCGATAACATCTTAGTTATGTAGCCAACTGCGTGTCGTTCTTCAGGTTACGTTGTGACGTCATCTCTAAAAAAATGCCGAAGTCTCCCCAAACAAAAACCCTAGATCCGCGTCGGCGTATCGAAACTTTTTTTTTTTCGATGATGTGTTGCTCGACCTATTTGGCTGGAAAATTCTTGGAAAATTCGAACGACGGACAGTTTGAAAACCTCTGCCAAAACAAAGGTTTAGTCAAACGAATTGAGAAATAACTCAACTACGAAGTGCGTGTCAATTCATGAGCTGAAATAAAGTTATTTGTAAAAAACAGTACAATGGGAGGCTTCACAGGGGCTAACCAAAATTGAAACACAGTTGTATATACTTGTGTATAAGCGTTTCAGTGTGGTAAAAACGAAATAAATTTAAAGCAATAGGTGTTCGGCGGCCAAAAGAGGTTGGAAAACAGTGACCCGAATGGCAGAATGCTGGCGACTTGGCGAATATGTCGACCGAAGAGAAGAAATTGGTGGAAAACAATTTTTTTCATTTTTTGGCAGACATGTGAACCCCGCGACTTTTTGTTAACTATTTACTTGTTAATGGCCTTGTTTATCGCCTAAACATGGCAAGGTTGATACATTACTTAGGGGAACAAAGCATTTAACTTTGGGGGTGTGTCCAACAAAATAAAGAATTTAGGCTAAAAATCCTTGTCACCAGAAGGCTGGCAAGGTTATGACATTAACTTTCTAAAAGTTCAAACCCCTAACCATCTGGTTTGATTGGAATCTGGCGAGGCCAGGTAAGAGTTGGTCTCCTATCCTCTCCAGCATCTTTGAATGGCTCCAGGTAAACTTTCATCTCCTCGTCACTCAACTGACGCAGGATGCTGGCAGGAAGAATATTCTGGACAAACAGGTTCTTCTGGAGGATCATGTCGTCACCTGGAGTCAGTAAAGAGCTGTTTTAGTGAGGGCACCTAACACAAGACTGCCGCCAGACTTGGACAACTTGATTTTTTTAGCTTTGAAAAATCAGATTAGAATCAAAATGAGTAGTCAACTTGTATTTGTGCAATAGTTTAAAAATGGGATTTTTTTTTTTTAGAAATCACTGATTCGTGTTCTACTGGTCATCAGTAAAACAACAAAAACACGAAACTGGTAAAGCCAAGACACAAATGCAGAACATTATATACAACAAAGTACTAATTAAATCAACGTATATATAGACCTAATAGGTAAAAATTTTGGTTAAAAAATAAATTGCCCTATCTATAAATGTAAATCAAAAATTTCATTTCAAATACACCCTACAGATGGCAGACAAAAAGTCCCATTTATTTAACCTCAACCCGGGTTAGACTAAGTAAGTAAAAACTAAATGCAAAAAGAGTAACATACCAGCGGGCGATCGCATTGCCTGAAATATCTTGCGTCCAGCTTCGGGAATTGCTCCCAGGTCACGGGAGTGACGAGGGCTTCCATGAAAGTGATGGAGCTCACCCTGTTACGATGCATGTTGGCCCAGTGAAAACCCAGTGCAGAGCCCCAATCGTGGATCACAAGGTCAACCTAGGGGAAATATTAAATCCCATGTATAGTAGTAACTGGAAGGTACATATAAACAGTGTGTATTCTGCGACCAAGCCTCTCTGGAGCTTTAATGGCCATTGATAAATGATAAAGCACACATTATATCTGGGTTGCTTTTATGTAAATAATGATTAGCGGTACATTACATCAAGTATACCAAAAACAAGGTAAGTCAAGAAGGACCCTATGACAGTGATATATTACAACCCCTTTAAAGCATACTAGGCTAGAATTCCTTTGGTAAGAAGTCTGTGTTTGCATTGCTGCTATACCTCCTTAATGCCTCTCCCTGAAGATTCATTAAGCTCAACAGTATGACAGCCTACTCCAAAATACGGGTAATGAATGTAAAGTGACACACATTATAAATCCGTCTATTATGGTCGTATGTACGAACAGGATACAACAGGCAACGGTGCTATGGTTGTTTCTAAACCAGCTCCCACTGAGCCTGTGTAGCTTAGTTGGTAGAGTAAAAGTCCTGATATGACCGTAGGTCGTGAGTTCGAACCTTACCAAAGGCGAGTTGTTTTTCTAGCCTGACTTGCTTGCACGTAATTCCAGATTGGGCCGACTGATTATGGTATGCCTTACCAAAGGCATCTGGTGTTCCATTTGGAAGTTTGTATCATATTAAACATTTTAAACAACTTTTTATTTTTAACTTCATGATGTTGACTTCTATATTTATAGAAATGTTACCTACTTCCACATGCGCTTTGATACTCCTACTGCATTAAAGTAATACCTCCGAAAATTATGCTTTAAAGTTCTACCTACATTTAACAAAATAGTGTCTACAGAAAATGAAAGACGGTGAACTTTGCAAAACACAGTTTATTGCTCCTAGAGTATAATATTATGATTGTAATCAAGGTCCACTGTTAAACGGCAAGTTGTATTCCAATGTTGATCTTTTTATTCCTTTCAATCCTACTTTGACCAGATGAGGCACGATTGTGTGAAAGCTTGTCAACATAATAACACAATTTTTATACAATTTCAAGGCAATCTCTACTATGCGCATACAAAAAAAGTTTTTTTAAGTGCAAACAGAAACTTTTGCACAGTGGTTAACACTCAAATCATAAACATTTTACTTAAACCAATATGTAGATGCATCAGTTTAAAATGAATATTGGCGACCGAAAACCTACTTTACTTGTCAAGTTTACGGAATCCATCCACTTCTCAAGGTACTTGTAGTGATCCTGGAAGGTGTACATGGATCCAGGAATCTTGGAAGATCTTCCCATTCACACCAGGTCCGGAACCAAGCATCTTCCGACACTCTCAACATGGGGAATCACGTTCCTCCATAAATATGAAGATGTTGGGTTGCCATGGTGAAAAACAATTGCTTTGTCGGCTTTAGAAACACCTAAAAACAAAAGAAAGTGGGATGATTAATAAATTGCTGATTGAAAAGTTTTTAATTTAGGAAATGAATTATTGATGTATTTTTATATTAGCAAATTAAACTTCTATTTAATGAAGTGAAGAACACAGAATAATTAGTAGATGTAATTTAGTGGTTTGCTGGAAAATATGCAGAATTTTATAAATCTTTCAGTGTTGAAGAAATTTGAGTCAACATCTTGACTAAAGCGTACTTAAGTTATTGTTTTTTTAATAATAAGGTAATTTTTTTTCTTTTGGGAGGGGGGACTTGAACTGATATAATTCGTAGGTAAAACAGATGCATTAGTTTTTGAGTTATATTATTCTTAGCTTTGTATAAGTGTTTAGCATTTGCTTTGTGAAACATTGGCCCAAAATAAATGACCTAGTTTAACATTGATATACTGATACAAATGACTTTACTTACACTAAACATGGTATAGCAAAGACTTGAAGACTAGTTATTTGCAAAGCAACAAAAACTAAAGTTACCTTACACAAAATAATGTTTGGCGACTTGTTAAAAACACCAAGACCATTGTTTGCTTTAATTAACGAGCCTATGGAAAGTGGTTCGCTTTAAATTAAACAGGATGGTATTAGTAATTGAGTTTAAAATGAAAAACACGTTGAAAAGGTCATATGTCAAACATAGGGGTAACACTAATTCATGGAATGATGAATGGTCGAAACGCTCACAGTATTATTATTAAATATAATAACACTTGACCCACCTTAACCCAAGCGCTAACCCCCACCCTAACCGAAATATTGTGCGTTGGTTCAATAATTGTTTTAACGGGGTAACACTTAAATTAGTGAGCGTTCCGACCATTCATCATTCCGTAAATTAGTATTACCCAAACATAGTAAACTCCACTATAACAATTAGTAGGTGTAAAACAATTTAAAACAAAGTCTAATAAATTGATTCTGTACACTACCAACTTACCAGAGTCATAATAACTCATTTGAGCATCGAAAACTTCGATTTTCTTGTGTTTGGAGAAAAAGGAAACCGTCCTTATGTGAGAATCGCATTTTACGTGATCCAATATGCGACGCATTCGCACAGCAGCCTTCGAAATTGCTACATTCATGTTTTCACGTACCTTAATCTTGTAAAATGCAATCTAGGTGACGATTAATTAAATTATTAATTTATTCTGTAAAACTTTTTTATTTACATTTTCGAAATGCTTCGCCGATCGCTGTCGCGCATGACTCAGCATAAAATACGTTGTTTATTATTTGTTAACTAGTAACATACATTAATATGATTACTTCACGTATTTCATAACTTAAAATTCAAACTTATTGTCGTTGTTTCATCTCGAAATGCTTTGTTTTACTGTGGTCAGTTTTTTATTTAAATGTTTCTCTTAACAAAGTAATCGTTAATTAAAATTAAATATATTATTTAATCTCAGTTATTAAAACTATAGTGTGAACAATAATGTGGTTTGCGGCTACAAAATAAACTGGTAAAAATATTAAGGATTTGTGGTTTTGAAACTCATTGAATTTTTTTTAGAAAAAAAGGAAACTATAGTTTGTTTATTTTTTTTGCTCTTAGAATCGTACATTTTCGTCCAGTGGTTTGTATTAATATTACTAACATTATTTTATCTTACTTATATTATGGGTCCAGTATTATTATTATATTTATTTATTTCTGACAATTTCACTTTCCACAAAATGTTTTGTTACCGTAAAAAAAAGTGGTTGGATTCTAGACGAGCGCTCTCTAAACTTAATTTATTCTACTTACAGAGTTTGCAGAAATTCAATTCAACCCTAACTTGTTCCTGTTAAAAGAAATCAATCAAATTTCAAGTTTTACATTTAATAAAGTTATTTTAAATCTTTGATTTATACAACTTTGATTTTTAATAATATAATTTTAAACCAAATACAAACAAATAAAATGGAGTAACATAAGTTCAGTAAGAAATTAATCAATTCTCTACATTATTTTACACTTTTTAGTTTCTGCATATGATTTGCATATTCTCAAATTGTTTTCAGTAAATTCAATCCATTTCTTCTTTTCTTCGTCGCTTGAATAATCCTCGGCTTTCTTTCTTGCTTCCAGAGATCGCTCGTAATATTTCACCGCATCAGTGAACCGCGAGGTTTTCGAACACACTCGACCGAGGTTGTTTAAACAAGTTGCGTAAACCCGATGCTTGGAAGCTCCGCGGCCGAAAGTTTTTTCGAGTGAAGAAATTGCTTTTTTCAAACTTCGCTCACAACTTTCCAGATCGCCGATTATATCTTCGCTATATTCGATGGAATGCAAACACCAAGCCAAGTTTAAAACCCGAAACTTTTCGCCGATGTTTTGCTTCTGTTCGATCTTCATCTGCAGGTCACGCATCAGTGGAAGCACGTGATCGCGCACAATGGGCTTCATTGTGACGTCACTTTCAATCATCTGTTCATTTGTGTCCTCCAACTCCTGAGCACAAAACCTAATTCCCTCAACTGCTTTCTTCGGATTCTTGTCATTTGCGGAAATAATTGAAGATATTTGCAAAAATAAAACCGATTCCAAACATTTCTTCTCTTCTCTCAGTTTAATTCCAAGTTTCCAAAATTCTTCCGCTGTTCGTTCCACTTGACCTTGGAGGAGCTGATGAAGGTCACCTGCGACTCGATTCGCTTCTTCATACTTTTTTTCTCGCACCAAGGTCACATATTGTTGGACAAGGTCATGAGCAGATTCATCTCCATCTGATTTTCAGTAAAATGACAAAATGATTTATTTTTCCAAATTAACTGATTGTTTTTTGAAAAACATAAGGATTTACCTTAAAAATATATATATAATAAAGATATACATTTCTAAACATTGAACTGTAAAGAATAAAACCTTATCTTGTGATCTTATTAATTTGGATCATAATATCCTAAAAATTGAATAAAAAAATTCAAAGCTAAATAAAATTTGACTCAATGACATTTTCTGGCAAAAAACAAAACTCGCGTTTTTTGGCAAAAAATCAAAAACCTTTTATTTTTAAATCTTGTTTTACCACAAAGTGTTTCCAATTATTATTAATACTTTTTTAATTAATATGGGGGAAATTTAAAACAAACCAATTATTGTAAGTTTATATACCTTAAAAAAATTCTACCATCCAAGAATTTATTTTTGCACTAAAAACCACGACATTTTTTATTAATTTAAGAAAATCTGAAACATACCTAATTTTCTTCACTTTAAAGGGTAGCAATATTTATTGAAACGATTTCGTGAAGTTGAAAAATATTGCTCACCCACATATTTGAACCAAACGCCATTTTTAAAGCAACACTTTTTTTTTAAATTATTTTGGTGCTAACGTACACTAATCTAAATGATGCAATTTAAGGTTTAATATAAATATACACATATATATTTACCTAATAATGAAACTCAAAACTATATTTGTTTTTTTTTCCGCAAACGGTTAGAGTTTCAAATCAACCATCTGAAAATTATAAAAATACTTTTCCATGATAGATAAATCTCACCTTCCAGAAATGAGTGCAATGACGATGAAGTTGAGGCGCCATCATCAATCGCAGTGCTACTTTGTGCCACAAGCGGAGGAGATGAACTAGATGTGACGTCATCGGTTGAAGAGGATGGAAAAATAGAACTATCAGTTGCTGGAGATAAAATAAGTAATATGATTGTTGGCTTGATAAAATGAAACCTAGTTTCGTATAATAAAATGGTGTTTATTTATTTGCAAAAATGTTGATAACTATATTCACATTAAAAAATATCATAACCTGTAAAAAACTGAAACTGCAAGTGTGAGCAAATCAATTTGGTTTGACATTTCTAAAAATATATATGGAAAATAAATAAAATTTGACCCTATGACGTTTTTCTGACAAAAACCAACACTAATTTTATTTTTGAATCTTGTTTTACTACAATACTATAATTTTTTTCCTGAAGTGACCTTATTTTGTAGATTTATTATCCTGATACATATAGTTCAACAAATCTTGCCATAGGACAACCTCAGTAACCCCAGTATAACTAATGGTTGAAATCAGTGATATGTTACCCTTTGACAATCAAACACACGGACCGAGAATTATAAAATGCCCCCTTTTTTAACCAGCAACCAGGATTTTGATTACATGATTCTTTACTGAGACCACAACTGGTCTAGTCATTAATTAAAAACAATCACAAAGGATTATACCAGTGGTTCCCAACCTTTTTTGCTACATTCCTCCCTTTGCTCATTTTTGAACTATTCATTCCTCCCCATAAGACGAAAAACAAATATAACGCAAAAAATTGTGGCAATTTAAAATATCAATTTATTTCACATTACAACTCAATGGGAAATTTGCTCTTGTTTGCGCCTTAAAAGTAGTTGTACACCCGGCAACGCAAGTCATCCTCAACACCAGGTTTATATTTGGTTTGCTCTTAATCTGTTCCAAATGTGAACCGACTCTAAATTATAATGGACCGTGTTCATCTTGGTTATATTGTAGTTTAGTTTTATAAAGTATAACTAAATATTTACCATATAATGTGCTTATTCGGTAAGAATTAGAATTTGTACCAACAGTCTAAATCAGTGGTTCTCAACCTTTTTTTAGCTTACGAACCGGTAAAATTTCAAAAAAAGTTTTGCGGACCGATGGACCTTCAAAAATCAAAATCAACTCAAAATGTAATTACGACAAAAGTATATGCAACTTTAGGCAAAAAAAAGCAATTTGCTTCGGTCTTTTTGATATCACAGGCGTTTTACGTACAACACTTGCACCATTGTGACAAACAACAAAGTCCTAAGTAGACTATTAACGTTATGTTGCGTCACAAAGCAGCAAATTACGGAACTGTCGAAGTTCTACATTTAATGGACAAGCTTTTAACATCTTATATAAAATTGTATTGTGTATATTTGGCGGACCGGCGGGAAGTTGATGCGGACCGACGGTTGAGAACCACTGGTCTAAATGCGTCTATAATTGTATGACAATAGGCTTAAATCTACCAGGTTATTTTAAGGGCAACATGTTAATTTTGTGATTTAAAGGTGCTCCATAGATAGCTAACCTACAATGAGGAATTTATAAACTCAAACTGTTGATTGATTTCGATTGCTCATGTGAGTCATCGTGAATAATGTGAGAACCACTGATTAGACCAAAAAATGTAATTTAAATAGGTCAATTATTGTCCCGTTTTCATTCCTAATAAGGATATGTGAAACAGAAAAAGATAGTTGAAAAAGCACTGGCCTAGCCCATGAGGCAAATAAATATTGACATGCCTATATTTTACATGATAGGAAGTTATCTGTGGCCAACATAATGGACATCCCTATCGTATATACAAAAATATTCTAAACACATTTCCAACATAAATTTTTTTTACTGTATTTATGAAATTCCTCCCCTGAACTCATAAAATTCCTCCCTAGGGAGGAATTCCTCCCCGGTCGGGAACCACTCGATTATACGATTATACAGGGTTGCTAAGTAGACTTTAAAGAGTGCTTTAGGACATTGGTAGTATTAAATTTGAACATTTAAGCCTACAATTTTTACATTATGCTTTAGGTTCCCGTTGACTATTGTAACCTGACATGAATGTTATTTGAAGTTTGCATATATTTCTATTTAGAGCCAGTGTACCATGAACAACTAAAGTCGCTTTTGTAGCTAACAGGCTTTCCCAAGCTGGGCTAAATTTACAAATGACAATTGAAATCGCACAAAGCGCAAAGTTTTTTTGAAACTCCTCAGTTAAACTTATAGAACTGATAGTTTGCCAACTGCGTAAAAGGAATGCCCAATTGTATTTCTCACCTTGCTGTAATGAAAGAAATGCCACCGAATCTAATGCCTCAGAAGTGACTGCTTTCTGTGACGATGAAGTTGAGGCGCCATCATTAATCGCAGTGCTACTTTGTGCCACAAGCAGAGGAGATGAACTAGATGTGATGTCATCGGTTGATAAAATAGAACCATCGGTTGCTGGAAATCAGTAACACAATTGTTAGCTTTTATAAAATGAAACTAGTTTCGTATAATAAAATGGTGTTTATTTGTTTGCAAATGTTGATAACTATATACACATGTAAAAAAAAATGATAATCTGTAAAAACTGAAACTACTTGATTGGGCAAATCAATTTGGTTTAGCATTTCTAAAAATATATATGGAAAATAAATAAAATTTGACCCTATGAGGTTTTTCTGACAAAAACCAACACTAATTTTATTTTTAAATCTTGTTTACTACAGGCATTTCCACTTTATTCTATTTTTTTTATAATAGAGGAAACTTAAAAAAACAATTTATGTATTATTTTTTGAATTTTTTGGAACTCAAAAACAAAAAAAAACTTCGTAACTTCAAAGTAGATAAATTTGAACTAAAAATCAATGTTTATTAGGTAGGGAAATCTGTTTTTTTATTTTATTTACTTCATTTGAAAAACGAGAATTATTCAAAATGCCAGAAAGTATTACGATTTCTAAATTACATAAAGTGTTTAACCATTCCTATCATTAACAAATCTGTTAAACATTTTCAAGTGATTTCTTGATTTGGTTAGAAAATCAGTTTAACTGGGAAATCAATTTAAAAAATGCAGTTGGGTTATCTAATCTTGTTTGGTGGATATATTTACCTTACCTAAAGTGATTATTTTGCAAACCAAATCTCTTGTTAAGTATAACTAGTGATTAAGTGGTTTGTATAAATTCGTCAGAAAGCTGCTTGTCAGAGTATTCATGTTACGGTCCTTCACCATGTCGCAGGCAATATATACAACATATTTTCCTTCTGTGGTCCACAGGTTGCAAAAAATCAATGTACTACTACTCGTTATGTGATCCACATTTTCAAACTACAACTTTTTTTCCTGAAGTGACCTTATTTTGTAGATTTATTATCCGGATACATACATCACATATAAATCTAGTCGAACGAAAACCTAACAACCACAGTATAACTAATCATTCAAATCAGTAATACGTTACCTTTTGACAATCTAACACATGGATAAGACATATAAAAATGCCCCCTTTTTTAACCGGAAACCAGAATTTTGGTTGCATGATTACCAAAATTGGGATAGTCATTAATAAACAACAATCACAAAGAATTATACGATTGTACAGGGTTGCTTGGTAGACTCAAGAGTGCTTTAGGACATTAGCAGTATTAAATTTACGTATAATAATTACCTCCGTAACGTACGCGATCTGGACCCCAAAAGTGAACAGAAGGACTGCTGAATTAACGATTTACAACATTTCTTATATAGCCTACATCGGACAGATGTGAGTAATTACTAATTCGTTAGAAAACGAGATACATAACACGACTTAGAAAATCGGTCATTCGAACACGAAATTACAACACGCGACGGGAAATTTAAATGACAGCATGAGCGATTCAGCCGGCAAGCTGTTTACAGGCGGCCAGAGTTGACGGGGTCACAGAGTTCCAAAGTCCAATCCGCTACTATTCGCTCTCCCCGCCTTTAAGACAAGAGGTCTGGATAAACTTCATCTTCGTGGTATTCCTCCAGGATGTCAAACATCATTGTACATTGGATGATAATGTCATCCTTGTCGATCGGCTCTTTGTAGCACAAGTCAGGAGCGGTGGCGGACCGTCAAGCCATGGGTGGCTGTTGTTAGGCGATGAAAAGGGGTCTTGCCCGGAATACAAACAAAGGTGTGATATCTCTGATCAAACACCGTAAACCATAAAGGACCAGACGGCACGTTAGCCGCTAACGGAAATGGCACTTTAGAAGGCGCAACTTCTGTAAGTGTGAGAGATAAATTTATATGTTTATAGGCTAAGAGAATAGTTTACGAGAGAAGAATATTGTCTTACGTAAAGTTTCACCTTTAACTTAACAAAAAGAGACGTAATTTTGCAAATTGAACGAACATCTATGCCGTAAATTTAGTTTAGCTCAAACGCGGTTTTAAATCTGCATTGCACGACCGATATAGCAACATTAAAACGTGCTCATAATCAGCAACAACATATACTTACAATGGCGGCGGCTTAAAGAGAAAACACGGGCGTGTTGCGCAAAATATAAACAAGGCATGTTTAATATTCGACAATGCATAGCGCGCACAAAAATTACGAATAAACTACAGCTGCCATCCTATGTAATGAGCCTATGGATATAATACAATTCAAGTGGTGTAAGGCTCATCCCTGCGTTAACAAAAACTAAAGTTATAAGCGCTAAAAATTACCCAAAAAAACATTAACTAGACGTCTATCATGAAAACTAGCAAGAGGCTGAGAATAAGGGGAAAAGAAGGTTAGTCGAAGGTTAGGATAGTAAGAGGCCGTAGATAGATAAGGTTAAGTAAAGTTGTGAAAGCTTACTAGGTTATCATCAAGTGTAAACGTCGTAAGAAGGTGCGGTTTCATCGCAACAGATGCGTAAGGTTTGCTCGCAAGCAGATAAGTCGGGCGGACGTTTCCAAGCATCGCAAAACTCAGCAACATCAAATGGTCGGCAAGAAATCCTGTCTGATAAGATTAGGTAAAGAGAAAGTTGAAAAAGATAGGTTAAAAGTACCTTTCGAATAGAGTCTGGCTTTAAATAGCATGTCGTCATAGATGTTACGAACGTCGTAGGTGCAGTAAACTCGCTTTGTTGACGAGGCGTCGCTTCTGCAGTTGAAAGTTCGCTGTTGGATGTAACTGCTACAGGCTGAAAAGATTTTACCGGAACATTTAAAGGTTTTGCCGTGTTGCAAAACGACGATGGAGCGGCTTCGAAAGTTGAATGCGGTTGGACGTTGACCATCTGCGGTTGGGCTAAAAGATCAGCTGCAGGTTGAGAAACAGAATCTGTATTCGAGATTGGCACTGTAACCGGTGAAACAACTGGACCCGATGGCACAGGAACATCATTTCTTTTTGTAAATTTCTTTTTAGAGAAAGGAGAAATAGGTTTAGAAAAAGAGCATATTTTCCTGTGACGTAACTTAGAAATTGAAAAGTTCGAATTAATTCCCTTTGGTTTCGGAAAAACATTACCTTCCCTTATATTACATAGCATGGCAGCTATACGCGTTGAAGTTTTGACGTTGTAAGCTTTAAATTTGCTTGAAACCTTTGAAAACAAAGCAGAAAAGTTATTCTTCGACATAACGATTCAAAAAAATAACACACGGTAAATAAGACTAAAAATAGGTGCAAAAGCGTAGGTTACAAAATAGATTAAATTCAAAACAAAAGGTTAATATAAACTATTTTAGAATAGTTAGTCAGAAGGTATTATGCGTGTTCAATATCACGTCGCAAAAGGTGAACCAAATTGCGGGGAGCAGCCACAATGAAAGAATGTTTATTGCAAGTAAACAAACGACAATCAGTACTTACAGGTACAGTACTTACGATATACGTATAATAATTACCTCCGTAACGTACGCGATCTGGACTCCACAATTGAACAGTAGGGCTGCTGAATTAACGATTTACAACATTTCTTATATAGCCTACATCGGACAGATGTGAGTAATTACTAATTCGTTAGAAAACGCGACACATAACACGACTCAGGAAATCGGCCATTCGAACAACGAAATTACAACACGCGACGGGAAATTAAAATGACAGCATGAGCGATTCTGCCGGCAAGCTGTTTACAGGCGGTCAGAGTTGACGGGGTCACAGAGTTCCAAAGTCCAATCCGCTACAATATTATACTTAAATTCCTGTTAACTATTGTAACTACACATAAATGTCATTTAAAGTTTGCATATATTTCTATTTAGAGCTAAGGTACCATGAACTACTTAAGTTGCTTTTGTAATTAACAGGCTTTCCCAAGGTAGGCTGAACTTACAAATGACAACTGAAAAATATTTTTTGCAACTCCTCAGTTAAACTTAAAAAAATCATAGTTTGCCAACTGCGTAAAAGGATCGCCCACAAATTATTGTGGTCTGGTGGTTAACAACTACTGATTTCAATGCAATCTAAGGTTTGACATAAATAGATACGTATTTAATCAATAATAGCAATCTAAACAATGTATGCTTCTTAGTTATTGTATGGAATTCAAGTCACCTCATCCGCAAATTATAAAAAAAACTGTTATACATTAAAGCAAAATATCTTTCTTGTAAATGGTGACGTCATTGCAAGCTACATTTAGTTCGTAAAAATGCAGGTGTTTGTACTTCCGTCCGTCTGTAGTTGTGTGTGTATAGCAGTGTTTACTGTTTTTAACCTGACGAACCTGGAGACCTCCTAAAACTTGCGGCTAACCTGGCGAGTAAAGCAAACTGTAATTCTATCGTTAGACTAGTGGTTCACTTAAACTACTTGCAAGTTTGTATTTTATCGTATTTCTTCTCACCTTGCTGTAATGAAATCACTGCCATTGAAGCTGACCCGGAAGTAACTGCTTTCTGTGCAACAGACGATGAAGTTGAGGCACCATTATCGATCGCAATGCTACTTTGTGTCACAAGCGGAGGAGACAAACTAGATGTGGTATCATTAGTCGAAAAAATAGAACCATCAGGTGCTGGAGATAAAATTATTAAAATTAAGCTCTGTATAAAATTAAGACCAAGTTTTGTATATCATTTTAGGCTACTTTTAAATGTAGTATAATATGGTGTTTATTTGTTTGCAAAAGTGTGAATAACTATACACACATTGACTGGTCCTCTACAATCCTAAACATCATACACATTATTCCATAGAAGTAATTACTGAGATCAGTGAGCCTATTAATTGTTTCCATACACATCGAATAATGTTGCTTTTGTATGTTCTTCTTTTACCATATGTAAATATATTGGCAATCAAATTAAGCACTAGTTTCAAACTTCATAGCACACAATACAATACCTGAAGCAAAGTTTCTCACAAAGTTTGATAACTTTGTCTGAGATGAAGGAGGTCTTTGCTTCTGCTTTAGAAGAAGGGTAGCAATTTTTTTATTCTCTGCTTTCACCAGGTTTTCATCAATGGGTATGTCCAGCATTTCCTTGGCTAAACAGTCAAAGGTGTCAGTAAAAAGTTTTTTAGTAAGATTTTGAATTTTCTGACAAAATTGTATCCAATGTCCCATATTATTTTTTATTTTGCTTTTATAAAAGCTTTATGGTTATGTTTTCTGTGATTGCTTTTAAGAGCTTTATACAATTTAAACATTTTTGTCCTTCTGTTTTTTTAACATAAGAATGTAGAACTTTCACTGCATATAGTTAGGTTACAAGTGTATTTTCTTGTTACACATTTACACACATACAGACAACCTACAAATAAACCTTGTTTTTTCAAATATTTAAACAATAACTTTAATAGGGCCAAAATTTGCACAGGTCACAAAACTTTTTGTGTGTCATCTTTATCAAAGACATTCCCTTGCACAGTTTTGTTTGCTGGGTGCAATTTCAGACACTGTATTTTATGAATTCATTGTTTTGTTTTGTCTTCTGGATTTAGCAGTTCCAATTGAAACATATTTGAACATTTTTTATAGGATACATGTATATGTTGACACATGTTTTCTCTATTACAAAAGCTTGTATAAATATTGAAGTAACATTAAAATTACTAATTTTTTTGTTATTATCTAACGTTAAAAAAATTTCATGTAATGTTCTTTAAATATTCTAGTGCAGTGCTTTTCAACCTTTAAAAGAACCGTTCACCCATTTTAATTTTCGGAAAATTTTCCGCCAGAAACAAACACACAGTAAGTTTGCAACCATTAGTTTTTCCTATTTGTGAAATACAATGAAAGGGATGCTGGTCTAGAATTTTACCACCTTTTTTACAGTAACAAAACGACTTGTCAAAAATTCAATCTGCAAGGAAAAAATAAATATGGGAGAATAAATATAAATATAGCAATAATACTTGACCTAACCTTAATCCAAACAATATGCGTTGTACAGTTAGTTGTGTGGTCATGAAAAAGCGACATAAAAAGGATTGTTAATGAGCTATATGGCACGTTCACAAAATCCAAAAATGCATTTTTATAGCAAAATCTCACTCCTAGTACTTACAATATTTAAAAAAATGAGCTAAAATACCATGTTTTTTTGTTTTTTCAAGCATGAATGGTTTAGCTAATTGCCATCGTTTATACAAATAAAAAAATTACGGTAATTACGACAACTAACAATTACTTGTGATATTATAACATTAAACTGTAGTGGAGGCTAGCATTCACACAATGATATAGCCTGGTGTGACGAAGCAAAAGTCAGCTCACCAACGGACACAGATGCAGTTATGCGCATTTTTACTACACAGCTTAAGGCCAATTTATCTTTAGAGTTTTGCTGAAAACCAACGTTTGCAAAGAAGCAGTTTGGTCAATTATGAATGATTTGCTTGATTAAATAAACAAATGTCTTTCATATTTTTTGTAAAAAAACACTTTTAATATTAGAAAAAAATTAGTTACGAAACTTTGGCACAGGATTAAGTTATAAGATAAAAATTGGCATGCCAGCATGTTTGAGTTAGACACCACTGTTCTATTCTATACTTTTTAGGTGTCCGTGGTTCGTATTTTTCATTTTGCCAATATTTATTTTTATATAAGTTTTTCTATTACGTAACTATAGAAAGTGTTGTGTAGGGCCTGGTCAAAAAGGGGGCCAGAAATACATTATAATAAATACAAAGTGTGACTTCTTTTAAAATGCTTTAAATATCCTTTTTTGACAAACTGGTAAGAATATAGAAATGTGCAATAATGGTATACAAGTGTAATTTAATGGTATACAACAAGTGTAATAACTCTTATATGGGAGCAACTCTTGGCAGCAAAACAAGCTTAAAGTTTGCATTGAAAACAGTGTAATAAGTTTGTTTTACTGAGCATTTGTTGTTTTTTTGATACCAGTCCGCGACAAAATTTCAGTTTCTGGTCCGCATTTAAAAAAGGTTGCCGACCCCAACTGTTTTACACATAAAGAAAAATAATAACATGCACCATTTTTATCCGCATGACATTTGTCTTTCCACATTAGAATTATTTATTAAGTGCATACCATCCCACGGGTTAAAAAGCACTGCTCTAGTTTTTGTTTAATACATTTTATTGATCTTTAACTTTCTATACTTTGTCTAACCAATTTAAGTGGTGCAAGCTATTCTAAATGTTTTAATTATTTATACCATTGAGAGCAGTTGGTCTTTCTGCAGGATCTTCTTTCCAACAACATTTCATCAGGTCAATTAAAACTGAGGCAATTTTCTTATCACCATCGGTTGTCAAAGATGCTTCCACGGCTTCAACTTTGTCCAACTCTGGTCTTAATCCTCCCAAGATAGCATTAGTGAGAATTTCTGGTCGACATGTTGCTCCTTTATAAACCCTTCTTCTGGTGACCAGTTCATACAAAACCATTCCAACACTGTTTAAAAGTTAACAATACAAATCATTTACAAAAAGGGTTAAAATACAAGTATATCTGTCTAGTTGAGATATATATTGATATCGCCTATTAGTGCAAGGCAATGTCTAATGAGATATTGTATTATTAATAAAAATATATCAGTAGTTTTGCAATTTGTTGAATTTTCGTTAAATTACTGCGAACCTGAACATGTCCGAAAAAGTTCCTGCTTCTTTTCCCTTCAGTACTTCAGGAGCTGCATAGTATAATGTATGTTGCTTAGTTGGAGTTATATCCAACGTTGTGGAAATTATGTTGGTGGCTTTGATAATATTTACAGACCCAAAATCAGCCAGTTTAACATTCAAGTCCACATCAAGTAAAATATTGTCTGGCTTAATATCCCCATGGTAAAACTTTCTACCACCTGGATAGTTGTGAAGGTAGCAAAGAGTTGACATAATCTGCTGTGCAATTAATAGTCTGGAAGACCAAGGCACTTCTACAGATTCCAGTAATTCATCCAAATTTCCACATTTTACATACTCAAGGATAATTGCAATGTGGTTGTCATTCCACTGTGAAAAGCCAAGAACTTTTACAATGTTTTTATGTTCTATTCGAACCAGTACATCTGCTTCTCTTTTTACACTAAAACAACAATTAGTAGGTAAACTAATGTTATTTTTAAATAATACAACAAGTAGGGAAAGAAAAATGTCCAAAAATAGCTCAACATTTAAAATATTTTAATTTTTTTCTAAAAATATGGCGGGGTTTTAGTAGTTAACTTGACCATGCTAATCATTGGACATGTATAATATTTTATTGGTTGATATTTAGTAATAGTAAACCAGGTGGCTTTGGAAAGGTTTTAACAAAATCAATGAACTGTAAAAGATCCTTCGCTCAAGTAGGGCAAGTTTAGAAAAATCTATGCTGAGATAGAAAGTTTTGCTATCAATCTTTATTCGCTATGTTGACTATACTACGATCGACAGCCACCTAGGTCCAAAACTGTTGGCCGCGTGTTTTTTTATTATGCAGCAGTAATAAAATCAAAATCATGAAATAAAAAAGATCAAAATTTATCTTTTATTAGCCTGCAATAGAATTGCCCGGCCCCACATTTCTGCTTTTCTCCCTTTTTCTTTTCACGCTGTAAGTGCCCCTAAAGCTTTTTACCAACTTAAATTTAGTAAATGTATTTTGTTTAATTTTATACCATGCTTTCCATTATTTAATGCAAGTGCTTTCAGCATAAAGGCGCCATGTAACATTTTAAACTAGTGCTGTGTGGACTCTTTGAAAAATGTAATTTTTGCCAAATTATCTACTTTAAAGGCTATCAACATACGACCCGTGAGAATTTTTTTAACATTTTTTTTTAATCATGTGCTAAAATTGTTTGCATGTTATATGTTAATAAAGGTAAACATACCAATATAATCGCATTGGCTTATTTTCAATACCATTTAACTGCCAGTAATTTAAACCTAAATATTAAGTACGCAGCCAGTTTGCCTGTTGAAAATTGTTCTGTCTGGACTAAATTGATTTTGATCTGAGCCCGTTGTGTTAAACATGTAACCTGCAGACCACATGCCACCCTTTACAAATTGGCCTGCACAAAGGTTGCAGTTTACACATATCTACATTTGATTACTGGCTAAGTAACAGTTACAAACTAAAAACTTATTCCACAATTTAATTTGGTTTGTTTTTAAAATGACTCTTCCAGTTAAGAGAAAAAGGAAATTGTATAAATGTTGCCAACTACAAGTATAGAATATGTTGCCGTTTAAAATTTTGTTTGTTTGTCAAACGACTCTATGTAAGCAGTGGGGCAAAGAGGGCATTTGCTTAAGTTTGACACTCCAAATTTACCTAATGTAATGTACAGCATGAAAATTGATATTTAGCTCAAATTTTTAATACATTTGGGGGGGATTTGCATTAGACAACAAGTCATACAAATTTATCTTGATACTCGGTCTGGAAGAATTAACTCTGCAGTTTAAGGTTTGGTGACCCCTGTTATAAACCACCCATATGTTAAAAGAAAATTTGCGTTATGAGACAGAACGACAGAATAAAACTACAACAAATTTACTTTGCATACCTGGCAATGCGTTTTTCCTCGTCTTTTGTATTTCCGGAAATGACAAAACATTTGACAATAACTTCTCCAAGCCTTAAATGCCGACAAAGTCTTACAGATGCAAAACCTCCATCTGCAACAAAGTCGGTCTTATCTGCACTAGTTTCAAGTTCATTCGCATCAATAGCTTGTAGTTTGGAAGAAAAAGGTATCTGAAAATAGCAAATAAGATGTTAGAAATTTCAGGATAGGATTCTTAATTAAAGAACTCTGAAACAGCATAAACAACTTATTTAGGTTCAACAATTTGCTTTTTAAACGAATCATAACATAACTACAAATTTAACCACAAGTGGTGTTTGCTTTAGTCAAATAGAACAAAAAACGTTGGTGTCATCAGAGTTGCAATGGTTAGATTGTAGGGTTATGATGTTAGCTAGTCAATGCTTTCACATTTTACGCGGTATGATGTCTGTGTTATTTTGCAATGTTTTGCATATTTATCAGTCTTTTGCATTTGTGGTCAAAGCATTTTTAGTTTTACCCTAGTGTTACATGCTAATCGGCATTTTGTATTGGCTTTATAAGTGATCAGAATTGGACCTAGAGTTACTTCCAGTGGTGGGATTCAAATTTTTTGTCAGCCGGTTCTATCACAGAAGCCATATTTTTCAGCCGGTTCTGTTACAAAAAGTCATATTTTTTCAGCAAATAACTAAAGTAGTTGCATGGACAGGATGCAACCGCAGGTAGGTTCCAGCGATTGGTGAATCGGCCGAATCTAATTACTGCTAACCACCACACTAAAAAGCAACAGTCGTCTCATAACTTCAGACTTATGAAACAACAATTCAAAAATTAGACCAACAAACCCCAAAGGAAAATTAGTACAGTTATAAAAATTAACACAATGTATAACTGCTATGTGCGAACTTGACCATTGCAAAAAAACATGTGAGCTACTTGGATTTAAGAAAAAAGAAAATCCATTGACACCTAGCAGCAATGCTAAACCAGTTCGCTGATCTCATAAAATTTTGAGAGACGGTTCTATAAAACTTCTATAGATTAAATTTAATTATAAGTGCAAATCGGCTGAAACCCACCACTGGTTACTTCCTTTTGAGACCACAAGAGTTACATATGGGCTCAATAGAGTATCTTAACTGGGCCACACAAAACCTTTTTAATTATCGACTTGCGTTCTGTAACAGCACTGATATATTTGGAAGTTGCATCTGCTTTAAGCTAACTTGCTTCGCTGACTTATAATTTAAAACTGGTCGCTCTGGTTTTGAGGTTGGCTCGCAAGTTAGTCACACAACCTGAGTTCGGATTTTAAAAGAAAGCATCAATTAGAACTCTATCGAATAAACAATATAAGTTCAATTAAACCTAACCAGGGCGCTGGTCTAGAATCCTACCACAACGAAACACCATTTGGGTTAGGGTTAGCGTTTGGGTTAAGGTGGGTCAAGTATTATTATTAAACAAAGAATATAATAATACTTGACCCACCCACACCCGAACGCTAACCCGCACCCTAACTCAAATTTTGTGCGTTAATTTTAGAACTGTGGTAGGATTCTAGACCAGCGCCCTAACCAGCCCCACAAGATCTTTAAGTGAAGAAATTGAGTTAAATATGACAATTAGCAAATTAGAGCTTATATGGTAAAGTGTCTGTTAATTAACTGGCTTCGATTTGAAGAATAATTAAATAGGTTTATCTGATCGATAGACAGTTCTTACTTTTCAATGTTAATTTCAGGATTTAAGTCAGCCATTTTTATTGTATTGTTTCTTATACCATAATTGTTTTATGCAACATGTTTATAAATCCTTATTATTTACTTACCCGTTTTTGCATTGCTTATAGGTTCCATTTGTTGCAAAATAATCATTATTCCGCAGCAGTTAGCCTACTTTTATGTCACTAAACACGTGACCGTTGTCCACTGATGTGTGACCGCCGCGCCTAGCGAATTGCTTTTCCGCGTTTCACAATTCATTCTATTTGATACGTCTTACTGATTAGCGGCTTGAATCACCGCTCTGTTTATCGCTGTGTTTCTGAGATTTGTGAATATAGTCAAAAAGCAGTTATCTACTGAGTGGATTGTCTTTGCCTAGAGTACAAGAAGTTAAGGACAGGTATTCTAGCGGCCTGCTCCTTTGGAGTCGGATTAAGAACTTTTAAGTGACTTAGGCAGCCGTCGGCTCTCGTCTACAGATCCAGCAGCCTTCTTACACCTCCCTACGAACTCTCTACGCTAAAATTCAAATACAATTTTGCATAAAAAATGTATACCTGATATTACCAAAGCACGCAGAAAAAACTAAATAAAAGCAACAACTGCCGCCCAAGGTAGTTTGGTGTGTCATAAACTCACTAAACCAACAAAGCAATATGCTCAGTTTAAAAAGGATACTTGCTCTGTAAACATTGTGAATAAATTGACTGTTGCAATAAACAGTCTGAACACAGTTTAAATTAAGTGGTGAATATGTATCCGTAACATGCAAATTCCAAACACTAGTCAAAATTTGATAGCCTTGTCATTCTATGTTGATAAGCATTGGCTGAATGTAGAGTGCATGTCCCAAATCACATTTTATCTTAGTGTTTTTAATGTTAACATATAAACATAAGCATCTTAGTATTTTGTTTTAAGTATCAATATTCAATAAATTTATTTTTATCAACATATATACAAATAAATACAGCTATATATAAAAAAGAATGGACGAAATGACCTCGATAGCGCATCAGCAACTGTATTTGACTTGCCGCTGATGTGTTCAACATCGGTGGTAAACTAGGAAATATAGGAGAGTTGGCGTTGCTGACTCCGGGTGATGCAAAAGTGTTGCGTTAAGAGTGCATTCTTTGCTTTGTCGAAAGCTTCCTGAAGAACGCGAGTCCAAATGAGTGACCTCGGCTTGCTGGATAAAGAACCATACAGGGGCTTCATAATGTCTGCGACATTTGCAATAAACCTGTGAAAGAAGTTTATCATACCGCTAAACTCCTGTAAACCCTTGACGGTTTGTGGCACAGGAAAGTTTTTGCTTGCGTCAACTTTCGAAGGCAGAGGTTTGACTCCGTGCTGGTTAACGAAATGACCAAGGAACTCCAGTCTTTCTTTACCGAACTCGCACTTTTGCAGGTTCAGAACAAGACCGTGGTCTGAAAGCCGCTGAAAAAGCTGCGTTAAGTGTTGCATATGAGCAGCCTTGATTGGACTAGCAACTAGAATGTCATCGAGGTAAACATAAATAAAGTGCAAACCTTGACAAATCGAGTCCATCATCCTCTGAAAAGTTTGCGCAGCATTCTTCAACCCAAACGGAGTTCGAAGAAACTCGAAGAGACCAAATGGCGTGATGACAGCAGTCTTTGCGATGTCTGTTTCAGCAACTGGAACTTGACGATAGCCTCGTATTAAGTCTATTTTAGAAAATACGGTACAACCAGCCAGACGTGTACAATACGTTTCCTTTCAATATCGACTAACAAGCGGTTAGCGCGAAGAAAGTCTGCACCGAGCAGTGGGCGTGAAACGTCTGCCAACACAAACCTCCATTTAAAAACTCCAGCCGGGATGTGGAGTGTAACCATTTTGTAACCGTAAGTGGCGGTTAAACTACCATTTGCAACCTTAAGAACGGAACCCTTCGGGTTTGTGCGTCGTTCGAGACCGGTAGGTGGAAGGGCACTTACTTGAGCTCCAGTGTCCACTAAAAAGTTACGACCAGAAACCCGGTCCCAAAGAAAAAATAGACTGAAAGTATTGCCGGCTGTCTTCGCTATCACAGGCAGCCGGCCTTGTCGTTTCCCTGAAAAGAACATGGTGGGCTGCATTGACGTGCGTCTGCTCCAAAGCGTCTATGGTAGAAACATATACCAGTAGTTTTATCGCTGCTATTGCGAAAATGCTTACCGCGTTGTACCTTGCTTACAGCAAACTCGTTGTTGCTACTGCGAGAAAGCAATAAAATGTCTGCCTAAATTAAGGTGGATATTCCGTAATCCACTCTAGGGTCATTCCATCAGTTTGCTGCCTGATCAGTTTCGAAATTTGGTGCTGCGCATACTCGGGTAGTTTTACCTGGTCTTACTCGAGTCCCGAGTCCGACTCAGCAGCCCTGCTGTGATCTGACATCTAGTTTACGTATATTTTTTCAAATATACTTCGATGCTTTTAAGCCGATACCTAGAAGTGTTAACTATCAGTTTTGCGTTTTGTTGGTTTCTCAGTCGCATAAAAACACATGTGCTTACACTTTTAATGTAGAACAGTGGTTCTCAACCTTTTTAGCTTACGGACCGGTAAAATTTCAAAACAAATTTTGCGCACCGGTGGAATTTCAAAAATTAAAATCAACCAAAAATGTAATAACGACAAAAGTATGCAACTTAAAAGAAAATAACGAAAACTTCTATGTAATGAGAAATTTGCTGCTGTCTTTTTGATATCATACGTGTTTTACGTGGTTCTATTGAAGTTTTTCACGTACAACTGGTCTTAAAGTTTAGGATTTAAACGAGTTGTAGCCTACTTTTAAATAGTTGTGCACAACACTTGCAGCATTGGGAAGTAAGATGAAGTCCAAAGTAGACCGTTAACTCTATGTTACGTCACAATGCTGCAAATTTTGGAACTGGTTGAGTTCTAAATTTGATGGACAAGCCGCCTTCAACATCTTGCTCTTTGCAATTGAGATATAAATTTGTAATATATTTGGCGGACCGGCATTAAAGTTGACGCAAACTGGCGGTTGAGAACCACTGATGTAGAATGCCCTGCTTTAACGTAGTAAACGTTACGCCAAATTTGGGACATTGTGACGTAATACGAACGGTTACTGCGAATAGTAAGTAATAATTTTTAGTTTTAAATTTTAAAACACAATAAAATAATACACTGTATAAATCCATAAACTTGGCAGAAGCTGTAAGTACAAAAAAAATCTGAATTTTTAAATTCTTTAATCACTAAAAATTTTTTCATCAATTCCCACAACACTTTTTGTGATTTCATGTAAAACAACAAACAAACCAGACTTGTAAGGGATGTTTTTTCCCCTAAAAACAGAGATTTTGAATTGTTGACATACTATCAATATGAACTGCTCTGGGCTAATTGATGAGAAATAATTTTGTTCCAATACGGTTTATTAATATTTTCTGAATTTAATACAACCTAATATTTCTTAAACTATAAAGCACACACAAACATTAATTATTTCAGCCAGACTTGAAGTGTTATGGATATACAGTTGTTTTATGGCAACTTGAAAATTTAGATGCCGGCAACGCATTTACCATAAAGGGAAGAGATCATTTAAATTACATTGTTTAATAAAATTATGATTATAATTTATATTGCGCTGGGTTTCAAGCCCATTCATGATTGCATGACTTTGGAGGTTCTAAAATAAATAAATAGAAAAGATATCTGACTACTTGTTTGAGTGAAACTTATTATAAACAATTCAATTTAATGCAAAGACTGTATCTGTTTATTCAACATCATCTGTAATTTAACAGCAGCCAATATATTTGGTGTTTCTTTAACCAGTCACATCTCATCTTCATTTTTTTAAATTTTGTTGTTCTTTTCAACTGCGCTCACAATTTAAACAAATTGAACTAAACAAACGTTTTTTGACTGCTTTTGTTTACATCAGTACCTTGAAAATTGAAAAGTTTTACTAATTTTATTGCAAGCCAGTATATTAGACATAAACAAGAAATTAACCTTAAGTATTGCATTTATCAACAGGGGGATACTGACCACCATCTTATTTAACTCCATTATATCGAAACTAAACAAACTGCCACTATATTTTAACATGCATATTGTAAGACTGTCAGATTTATTGTACACCCAAAAACTTGAGCATTACTGCGCATTCAACGAATATAGCTCATATCACATCATGTCTCACATATACAGAGTTTAAATATTTGATTCTAGTTGTACGGTTCTCACAGTAGAAGATGAAGTGCAAAAGTGACTAAGTCAGAGTTTAACAAACAAACATGCTGTCATATACACAGACACTACAGTATTAATTTGGCACTGCTGGCATATTTTCTATAACAACAAATAAAAAATAATAGCAATCAATTAAATTTAAATTCTGAAATAAAGTTAAGTCATTTAATTGTAATGTAAAAACAATCCACACTTTTACAATATTTTGCTTTTAGAAAGATGCACCTAAAACTGATGAGGAAAAACATACAAGGTAACATAAAAATAAAGAAAGATGCACAATAAAAAAGTGAACGATTAACAAGATACAGTTAATTAGGCATATTCTGTTGCTGCGTAATAAACCCTTCTTCTATTGATTAATTTAGTGGAAATCATCCTAGCACTGTTGAAATAGCAATGCATATCATTTTAAAAGGGTTACAACTTACAACATAATAATTAATGGCTTAAAATATGTATCGTCTGTGTAGCTAGTGCACGGTAATTATATGTTTGGGAGACCAAAACATATCTTGTTTTTGCCGTTATTATCTATGCTAAAAAATTATTTTCGGGACATGACATATCTTGTTTTTGCCGTTAAATGTTTTAGACCGATTTTGTCCGAAGCTTTATAGAAAAAGTATACATCGAAGAATTCTCAAACAACCTAACATTGAGTGGTATTAGGTGTACAAGAGGTTTATTAGTCTGCACCCCTAGGTGCCTTGGATTTAGGAAAAAAATCTAAAATATTGTGACGTAATCGTTTAAACGCTCCGTGGCTATGGACTCCCATCTAGCGGTTGAAAAACTTCAATGCAATGAATTCGGTAATATTGGCTTGATTTGTTCAGTTCGACGACGAAGCAACTAGACGCATGCTGCGCTTTATTTACCCGAGGTGCGACTTTCATTGTGCGCAATGACTCGTCTTAGTAATTCATAGGTAAAAGTATAGTATACCATAGGCGTTAAACAACCTTAACAGAGTAATTATATTTGCGTTTTAAACATGTTAGCTGTCCAGAATTTAATAATACGGCCGTATGCACTATCTACATAAAATATATTTATCAAATATTTTTTTCGAATATTACCCAAACACCTCATCAAATTTTAATTATTGTCGCGGTGATACACGAAGAGGCAAGGCCATGTTTTAATGTTTCACCCATCGTATAACGCAGGGAAGCATTGCGAGAAGCTACATTTATATGGCGTTCGTGAACTGTGTCGGACAAATTGGACAATAAGCCACAACAACTCGAAAGTTCTCATGAAGGTAAAGTTTTTCGTAGGTAAGTGCCTATTTGTAAATGTCTCTGGGAAAGGGATTTTTGTTTTGAGGGGACCTTTGATTGGGAGACAAAAAAAAACAACCTATAAAGTGACGTCATCGTTTTAGTTCGCTGTCGCTATCGACTCCCATCTAGCGATTGAAAAACTACAATACCGATTTCGTATTCGCTTGCTTTGTTGAACTCGCGAAGCGACGAAGGCACCATGCTGCGAGTTTTATTGTCACTAGGGAAATAAGCGGCGTGTGCGACTTGCCTTTTAGAAAGAGGCTTCTCTTAGAAAAAAAACTTAGTGCTCCTATAACATAACATATTTTACCGCGGAAAATTTAAACGCGAATTTGGAGGCAGTGTACGCCTCTCTGTTCGCACCTGTTGTACATGTTGTTCCAACCAAACATATCAACACCAGGCCTACACAACTTAAAATTGTACAAGAGAAAAAAAATGCTAATGTTGAATGCATTTTTTTTAAGTCTTAAATACTACGTTTGTTTGGTTTAAATTGGCAAACTTTTCTATTTGAAAGGTGGCATATTTGGCACATAAAAGAGCTTTGCATATTGTTGAAACAACAGATTTAAAGATTCTGTTTTAACAGTGACTGCTCGTTTAAAGAGAATGATTATATTTGCTTTTAAATATGTTAGCTGTCCAAATTTTAATAACATTGCCGTACGCAATATATCTACGTAAATTCTATTTATTAAATATATGTTTCTATCATTTCCCAAAACCTTGTCGAATTTGAACCCCTTTTGCATCTAAGCCATAAGTTAAGTGGGGAAATTTTATTTATAAATAAAATCAATTAAATTAAAATCAACTTAAGTAAAATAAAACAAAATAAACACCAAGCCCTGAAAATATATCCCTGGACAAAATATAGAACAACAGTACCCCGTCTTGTTATATGGACCGAAAATTTATTTTCGGGACATATCTTGTTTTTGCCGTTATTCTTTTTTGGTTGTTATGGTTTGCTATGGTATGTTTTTGTCCACAGCTTTATAGAAAAAGTAGACAACGTGCACGGTGTTCGCCAGTCCAGGTCATTTTACTTACAGATACATTTTAAAAATTTGCACAAAACTCTTTTTTTTAATTTTAAAGAATTTGCACAAAACATTATATACTTACAAAAACTAAAACCTGAAACACAAATGGTAGGTCCTCTGCTGCGAAGTTTCAATTCAACCTCGTGTCAGACTGCTACAGTTTTGATACAGTGACGATTTAAAATGTGGTAGGTTTTTCTGTCCCACCCTGTACATGTAGTCTCCCTTGATAGAAATGCCTGTAAAACATATGTCGTTAAATTTATATTAAATGTGTTTAAATATATGTATTAAAGCCCATGGAAAACAATATCACGAAATCGCGACTGCTGTACACAGTTACATGCAAAGAGTAGGGCAGGGATGAGGCCGATAATACCGAGTGGCAGCTACTCGTCCGATTCTAGGCTTGTATCGGTGCCGATCCGATACCAAATTAATAAAAAAATTTTAGCAATTATTCGTGATCCGACGCAGTGATTCTACCTTTCAGGTAAATTTGTCAAAAAGTAGGAGGTTATGTAGAGTTTGGAAGTTATTTTCCTATTTCCCTACTAATTTGCCCAATTTGACGTCACTATACACATGACCGGCGTTAACTGAGGCGTGACCTAGCACCGAATTGTCTGCTTGCAGCGTTTCCCATTGGATTCTACTCGATGTTATTGTGTTTAACACGTCTTATTGACTAGCAGCTTGAATCCACGCGTTACGTTATCTTGTGTACTGAAATTTGTGAATATATACTCAACAAGCAATATCAACTGAGTGGAGTGACTCTGTCTAGAGTTCAAGAAGTTAAGGAAAGGTATTCGAGCGGCCTGCTCCTTTGGAGTCAGATACAAGGACGTGTAAGCGACTTGGACAGTCGTCGGCTTCCGCCTTAAGAGTCAGCGCCTCCTTACACGTAACTACAGCCCTCTCATCGCTAAAGTTGATAACCGGTGGTTTCTAAACTTAATGCTGAAGCAAATTGTTGCCTAATTACCTGAAAATTTACCTTTTAACCTATCAATTTCACCGACTTTGTTTGTTTGGGCATTTGGGCACAGTAATGGCATTTTGGCATTGGCACCATTTCGTATTAGATCAAATCGCGAAACTGTTTGCCCAAAATATATGATATTGGTATCGGAATAAAATGTCAAGTAGCTGACATCACTAGGCGTGGTGCCCGAAATACTTAATTCCCGCCTATCTCTTGGCTCCGTAAGTTATATACTATCTATCTTGTTATCCATATATTTTTAATCTTATTTTTCATGTTTAGCATAAATCTCTTTCTTTATTTGTAGCATAACTATAACTGTATACTATTATTTTGTAACGCCTCTAAGCGCAATGTAAAACAATTGATATGATAGCAAATGTGATTAAACATGAAGGAGGGACGCCTATTTTATAGTTTGCACCCGGGCAAGTTTATGGCAATGGTCTTTATTCTGTGTTGTGTCATAAAAATCATCTATTAAAAAAAAGGACTCTGTTAACCAGAAACCGCTGTGTGACTTTGTAGACATGATTAGAGGTGGACTTTAAAAAAATTATCAACAGATGTACCAAGTTACCAATCTTTTTCAATTGGCACGACTACCTGTGGACTCTGTTACCCAGAAACCATTGTGCGCACATTTGTACACACCACTAGAAGTGAAATTAAAAAAAAATAATTATTGTCAGCTGTACGAAATTACCAATATATTCCCATTGACACGACTACTTGTGGACTTTGCCGACCAGAAATTGCTTGATAGTCTTCCCGACTTGTTCGGGCGAGTCATCCTGCAAGAAGTGGAGTCCAGCCACCTCGGCGCTCCCAAGGTTCGGCCAGCTTCGGATCTGATCCTTGATGAAGGAGGAGAAGAATCCCGGATCTGCTCCGATGTGGAGTTTGGGAAGATCGGAGGAGCGAGGCATCCAGCGGTTGTAGTCGTCAGTCAGCTGGACCTTGAATTGTGGGAAATACGAAGACTTGGATAACGAGATAATTCAAAGGTACACTATACACAGTATACAGCACGGATCTGTAATGTGGCTTGATAATGAATGTCAAGGTGAGATAGAAGTATATCGGCATTATCTTAAAAAAGCGTGAAATTTAACGACTTATACAACGAGATAATTCTAAGGCACTACTCCGCATCTTGTGTGCCGCGACGCTCCCGGTGCGTTCCCGGTGTTACTTGCGTTTTTTTAATGTATTAGGTGACCATGGCCCCTCCCCAACATGTATTTTTTGCTTACGTTAACTACGCGAATGAAACTTTATTTAGCGCTTCGCGCGAATCTAAATTATGTTTATAGAATGTCTAAGCCTATTTTCGTTAAATCACTTTAACCCAACGACGCCGTGCGTCAAACCGCACCTGAGAAAATGAAGGTCTCGGCAACTTAAACAATATAAAGGTTTTTTTTAAAACATCTTAGTTATGTAGCTTTTGCATTAAAAGTAACACCTCCCCAACCTAGATTGTTTATGACGTAACGTTTAAGTTACTTTGTGACGTCACTATTTCACGTAAGATTCAAATTCATCTCAAAAATTTCACGGTCCCCCAAAAACGAAAACCCTAGATTCGCGTCTGCGTATCAAAACGTATTTTTTTAGATGACGTTGATTTACTCAACCTATTTGGCTTTGTAACTATTGGATGTTTCAGTGTGGTTAAAAAGTAATTTATTTTAATGTACTAGGTGTTTGGTGGCTAAAAAAGGTGAAAAAACATTACCTTTGTAAAACTTGAAAAATATTACCGCGCTATCATCTGGTTTGATTGGAATCTGGCGTTTTATTGCATCAGGTGTTTAGTGACCAAAAAAGGACTAAAAAAAACTACCCCCTACGATCTGGTTTGGTTGAAATCTGGCGTTTTTATTGCATCAGTTGTTTGGTGATCAAAAAATGTTAAAAAAACAGCTTTCTAAAACCAAAAAAACTACACCATACCATCTGGTTTGATTGGAATCTCGCGTTTTAATGCTTTAGGGTGACTCAAAAAAAGTTTGCTGACTTAAAAAAGGTTGAAAAACATTAACTTTCTAAAACTTAAAAAAAACTACCGCCATACCATCTGGTTTGATTAAAATCTGGCGTTAATAATGAATTAGGTGTTTTGTGGCCAAAAAAGGTTGGAAATCACTGTGAAACTTTCTAAAACTTAAAAAGCTATCGCCATACCTTCTGGGTTGATTAGAATCTGGCGTTTTTAATGCATCGAGTGTTTGGTGACCAAAAAAAGGTTGAAAAAACAGCTTTAAAAAAACAAAAAAACTACCCCCTAACATCTGGTTTGATTGGAATCTGGCGAGGCCAGGTAAGAGTTGGTCTCCTGTCCTCTCCAGCATCTTTAAATGGCTCCAGGTAAACTTCCATCTCCTCGTCACTCAACTGACGCAGGATGCTGGCAGGAAGAATGTTCTGGACAAACAGTTCTTCTGGAGGAACATGTCGTCACCTGGAGTCAGTAAAGAGCGGTTTGAGTGTAAGGAAACAAACACAGGGCTGCCAAAAATTAGATCATTTCATTTTTCTAAATTAGATTAGAATTGGATGATGTTTGTTTACTCAAATTAGATTGGAATTAGAATTACCGAATTCTTGAAATCTAGAACTTAATTAAAATTTAAACTAGAATTACATTTAATTATTTACAATCAACTATATTTAAATTGCAATTCATTCTTATTATAATGCGAATGATAAATATTTCGGTGCTAATTTTTATATGTTTTAGCTATTCAGAATGTGAAAACCACTAACAAATTATTCTGACTGAATAGTAATAATTCAAATTATTTGTTTCGCATGAAAGACTAAAATGCCATTGGAAAAAGTAGCATTTTTGGTAAAATCCGAAAAGATTAGAACTAGAATTAGAGCACACAAGCAATTTACAACTTAGATAAGAATTAGAATTAGCCGCATTTTGCTAATATTCATTAAATTAGAAAACTAGAATTATCTAGTTGTCCAAGTCTGGCTGCTACACACTTTAAAGAAAATAAAACTTTAAAACACTTTGAAAATGTATAGATTTTCAACGGACCTGGATTACTGAATATATATTTAATATAACTTGAAAATATGGCAGCATAAAAGCCATGGTTAACACAATAACAAATAGTTTAAATTTTTGTTTTGCTCTGGGACTTTCTAAACAAATAACGTTAGAATTAAAAAAATTCAATGCTATTTAAAAACTTTTTGAAAACAAAGGGTTTTACAAATTTTTAATACACAAATTAATTCAAAGACTTTTACAGATTAAATAACTAGGCGGAAACCTTGCATAGAGACATAGTACTGATAATTTGTTCGAAAACATTTTACAATTTAGGTAATACTCAAACATTTACAATTGGGCATTCAGTTAAATGGTTTCAGTGATTCAATACTAAATTTTACCTGTTATTTGCATTTGGGTAAGTAAAAGGTAAAGATTTAATTGTCCAATTAGAGTAGTGGTCCTCATACAAGTATGGGTATTTTTTACAACTTGGCCAAGTGGGGTGTGTATTCAAAGTATACCAATTAGAAGTTTATTTAAGTGGCCTTTAGTTAGTTTTATTAATCTGCCATAAACAACGCACCACCTCTTATTAAAATAAGTCAGGAAATGCTGTTGAGCGTGGTAGGCTACATTCCGTGATGAAGGTTTCCTGGATATTTAGATGAAATGTTGGAAAAAACAAATAAATGCCAGAAGAAAATGTTTTTAGTCTAAATTGCTTTAATTGGTAACTGAGAAGTGAGCACTTGGCCTGTATTTGTGCGATACTTGTTACTAAATAGGGTGATTTTTTAAGAGATTGGCATAAACCTGAAAGAAAATACTGATTCATGTAATTGGGTGATCAGTAAAACATTAAAAACAAGTAACTGGCAAAGCGAAGACACTAATGTATGTAGTACTTTATATACAAAAAGTATTGATAAAATCAATGTATTTTCATTAGATGAAATTAGGGGTTAAAAATAAATCACCCTACTTATAAATGTAAATCAAAATTCCATTCCAAATAAACCCAAACATGACAGACAAATAAGTCCCGTTCTTAATTAACCTCAACCCAGGGTGTGACCAAATAATTTAAAACTAAATGCAAAAAGAGTAACATACCAGCAGGCGATCGCATCGCTTGAAAAATCTTGCGTCCAGCTTCGGGGAATTGTTCCCAGGTCATGGGTGTGACGAGGGCTTCCATGAAAGTGATGGAACTCACCCTGTTACGATGCATGTTGGCCCAGTGGAAACCCAGTGCAGAGCCCCAATCGTGGATCACAAGGTCAACCTGGGAAAATAATGAATCCCATGTATAGAAGTAACTGGAAGGTACATATACACAGTGTGTATTCTGCCATCAAGCCTTTCTGGAGCTTTAATGGCCATTGATAAATGATAAAGCACACATTATATCTGGGTTGCTTTTATGTAAATAATGATTAGCGGTACATTGCATCAAGTATACCAAAACAAGGTAAGTCAAAAAGGACCCTATGACAGTGATATATTACAAACCCTTTAAAGCATACTAGGCTAGAATTCCTTTGGTTAAGAAGTCTGTGTTTGCATTGCTGCTATACCTCCTTAATGCCTGTCTCCTGAAGATTCATTAAGCTCAACTGTATGACAGCCTACTCCAAAATACAGGAAATGAATGTAAAGTGAGACATGTTATAAATCCGTCTAATATGGTTGTATGTATGAACAGGATACAGCAGGCAACGGTGCTATGGTTGTTTCTCAATCAGCTCCCACTGAGCCTGTGTAGCTTAGTTGGTAGAGTAAAAGTCCTGATATGACCGTAGGTCGTGAGTTCAAACCTCACCAAAGGCAAGTTGTTTTTCTAGCCTGACTTGCTTGCACGTAATTCCAGATTGGGCCGACTGATAATAGTATGCCTTACCAAAGGCATCTGCTGTTCCATTTGGAAGTATGTATCATTTTGAACATTTTAAACAACTTTTATTTTTAACTTCATGATGTTGACTTCTATATTTATAGAAATGTTACTCACTTCCATACGCGCTTTGATACTCCTACTGCATTAAAGTAATACCTCCGAATATTATGCTTTAAAGTTCAACCTACATTTAACACAATAGTGTCTACAGAAAATGAAAGACGGTGAACTTTGCAAAACACAGTTTATTGCTCCTAGAGTATAATATTATGATTACAATTAGGGTTCATTGTTAAACGACAAGTTGTATTCTAATCTTGACCTTTTTATTCCTTTCAATCCTACTTTGACCTAAAAAGGCACGACTACAAGTGCGAAAGCTTGGTAACACCACAAAACAATTTGTAATTTTTTTACAATTCCAAGGTAATCTACATTATTACAAAAAAGTTTTTTAAGTGTAGACATAAACTTTTGCACAGTGGTTAACACTCAAATCATAAACATTTTATTTCAACCAATATGTAGAGTAGACGCATCAATTTAAAATGAATATTAACAATCAAAAACCTACTTTTTTTGGTAAGTTTACGGAGTCCATCCACTTCTCAAGGTACTTGTAGTGATCCTGGAAGGTGTACATGGATCCAGGAATCTTGGAAGATCTTCCCATTCCAACCAGGTACGGAGCCCAGCATCTTCCGACACTCTCAACATGGGGAATCACATTCCTCCATAAATATGAAGATGTTGGGTTGCCATGGAGAAAAACGGTTGCTTTGTTTGCCTTAGAAACACGTAAAAACAAAAGAAAGTGGGATGATTAATAAATGGCTGATTAAAAACTTTTAATTTAGGAAATGAATCATTGATGTATTTTTATATTAGCACATCAAACTTCTGTTTAATGAAGTGAAGAACACAGAATAATTAGTAGTATGTAATTTAATGGTTCGCTGCAAAAAATGCAGAATTTTATAAATCTACAATTTAAGTCAATCTCTTCACTAAAGTGTTCTTAAGTTACTGTTTTTTAATAACAAGGCAACTGAACTTTTTTTCTTTTGGGAGGGGGGACATGAACTGATATAATTCGTAGGTGAAACAGATGTGTTTTTAAAAGTTTTTGAGTTACATTATTCTTAACTTTGTATAAGTGTTTACTATTTGCTTTGTGAAACATTGCTCCAAATAAATGACCCAGTTTAACATTGATATACTGATACAAATGACTTGACTTACACTAAACATATTATGGCAAAGACTTGGGACTCAAACTTGTTGTTTGCAAAGCAACATGGAATATCCTAAAGTTACCTTATACAAAAGAAGGTTTGATGACTTGTTTAAAACACCAAGACCATTGTTTGCTTTTATTCACGAGCCTATGGAAAGTGGTTCGCGTCAAATTAAACAGGATGGTATTAGTAATTGAGTTTAAAATAAAAACACGTTGAAAGGGTCATATGTCGGCGCTCTTTCACTATGTACGTAAAAATTATTAAAAGAAAACTTTCTTCAAATGCCGCATACCACAACACATATTGTTTGGGTTAGCGTTTGGTTGAGGGTGGGTCAAGTTATTATTATTAATAAACATAATATTACTTGAACCACCCTTACCCAAACGCCAACCCGCACCCTAACCCAAACAATATGCGTTGTGGTATGCGGTATTATTTTTTTTTTTTTGCATAACTTTTCACGTACAATAGTAAAAGAGCGCCCATATGTCAAACATATTAAACTCCACCATAACAATTAGTAGGTGTAAAACAATTTAAAACAAGGTCTAATAAATTGATTCTCTACATTGTCAACTTACCAGAGTCATAATATCTCTTTTGAGCATCAAAAACGTCGATTTTCTTGTGTTTGGAGAAAAAGGAAACCGTCCTTATGTGAGAATCGCATTTTACGTGATCCAATATGCGACGCATTCGCACAGCAGCCTTTGAAATTGCTACATTCATGTTTTCACGCTCCTTAATCTTGCAAAATGCAAGCTAGGTGTCGATTAATTAAATTATTAATTTATTCTGCAAAACGTTCTTATTTACATTTTCGAACCATTGTCATTTAGGTGAAATAAATTTTTGAAATTTTTTGGATTTTTTTTTAATTATTTTTCGCTGTTTACCACATAGTACCCATATTGTGAATTAAAAGATAAAACAAAATATAAATAAGTAGTTCGCTAACATAGAACTGGCAATTCATTTCTTTAACGTATTTACATTGATAAGCAACAAAATACAAATTTAATGACGTAAAAAGTAGTGCATATTCACTTAATTTTATTTTTTAAAGCTTAAGATTATTTATAGAAATACTGGATAATCAAGACCGAATTAAAATACTATCCCAACTGAGAAAGTTTATAAAAATCGCTATGTAGCTACTATACAACATACTAAATAAAATAACATTAGTATCTCACTCACCTGATTAACAAATTTACAGCGAAATGACTTTTTCGAAGCCTAATATTCGTCAAGAAAATGTTTACAGCGAAACGCTATGTAGCTACTACTATCTTGCTTTCTTCTTTATACGCGTAAATTGTCAACATTTTCTTGACGAATATTAGGCTTCGAAAAAGTCGTTTCGCTGTAAATTTCTTAATCAGGTGAGTGAGAGACCAATGTTATTTCTTTAGTGTGCTCTATAGTAGCTACATAGCGATTTTCATAAACTTTCTCAGTTCGGATAGTTTTCAAAATCGCTCTTGCTTTCTTCTTTATACGCGTAAATTGTCAACATTTTTTTGACGAATATTAGGCTTCGAAAAAGTCATTTCGCTGTAAATTTCTTAATCAGGTGAGTGAGAGACCAATGTTATTTTATTTATTGTGTTCTATAGTAACCTCATAACGATTTTTATAAACTTTCTCAGTTCGGATAGTTTTCAAAATCGCCCTTGATTTCTTGGCTACGCGTAAAATGTCAACATTTTTTTGACGAATATTAGGCTTCGAAAAAGTCATTTCGCTGTAAATTTCTTAATCAGGTGAGTGAGAGACCAATGTTATTTTATTTAGTAGGTTATATAGTAGCTACATAGCGATTTTTATAAACTTTCTCATTTGGGATAGTGTTTTAATTCGGTCTTGATTATCCAGTATTTCTTTAAATAATCTTAAGCTTTAAAAAATAAAATTAAGTGAATATGCACTACTTTTTACGTCATTAAATTTGTATTTTATTGCTTATCAATGTAAATACGTTAAAGAAATGAATTGCCAGTTCTATGTAAGCGAACTACTTATTTATATTTTGTTTTATCTTTTAATTCACAATATGGGTACTATGTGGTAAACAGCGAAAAATAATTAAAAAAAAAATCAAAAAAATTTTAAAAATTTATTTCGCCGAAATGACAATGGTGATTTTATTCTGTATCATATATTCGTCTTTACGTGATTGTCATAAAACTAAACGTTGACAAAAGATCATTATTCGCGTGTTATATCTCAATCCTAAATGGATATCTCAGTTAACGGCAGTCTTGCTGAAGAAAAAACCGTCAAAATAAAGGAAATAACCTTACGATATCGTTGGAGAGTGGCTCATTTGCTGCTAAACAAATCGTCCACCGCTTCAAGAAATGTCATGTGAGTTTGTTAAATATTATTACAGTGCACTTTCAACTTAACTGATTTCAGTGTGCAATAGGCCTACACTAATTGCTTTAAAAAAATATGCACCTGTCACAGAGTGCATACTGATGGTATATGTTTATTGTGACCAATACAAAAAATGACTGTATGTTTTTCCTAGGGACTGTAATTTTTTACATTATTTTTATAGGACTCAGTTTAAACTCTTATCGGAGCTTTTGAACCTTGGTGAGTACCAAACTGAATCCAACTGCAATTGTAATAAATAACTTAAAATTAATAATTCTTCACCCTACTTTTAGGAAATGAAAAGGCATCAACGCAATACTGTCAAAATTGTGGCTCTATATTTTTGTCGGAAAACTGTTCTGTAAAAATCAAGTCACGAAAGCCCCAAAATAAAAGGAAGCGTCAAAGAACGAAAAGGCATTTAACATTTGCTTCCCATTTGCAAGAGCGGTCTGTACTGAAGTTACATTGTAAAACTTGTAACTTTGTAAATGAACTTTTAGCTGCCAGTGCACAAGAATTGCCAACAACGCCTAAAACACCGAATTCCAGTAAGTGGCTTGGTAAATTTTGTTGAAGACTATTTACCAATTATAACACAGATAGCTTGATAATAAATTGCAAAGATCAACATCATCTTGATTAAGACGTTTTAATGTGAGCTTGTATCAGCTTAAGTTAATGATCTTCAAATAACACAGATACTTTTATATATTTTTGTGCATGCTGTACCCATATTTCAATGGTTTTATTCATTGTTCAAAAACTATAATAGCTGAAAATTTCAACTTCCCACCAATATTACTGATTTGTTTGTTTCGATTTTTTTTAAGTATGGTTTCTGTTTAGGCTTTTTCGAAACACCAAAGAAAACCTCAACTCCTGTTAGGCGGCTGAACCAGTCCTTGCCCATTTTGAGCAAAGCGCAACGAAAAATGAAGAATTCATCTTCGTCAAGGCTTTCTGCCATGTTGAATCAAAGTAGCAATTCCTCATTAAGCTCAAGTCTGACTGACTTTCTGTCTAACTTGTAACCTCTTTATTAGTGTTGTTTTTTGTACTTGTGTCAAAAATATAACATACCGAAACCCAAATTACCCATTTCTGACATTTGCAGTGGTCTTGGGCAGGGCTGTACGGTCGGAGTAACAGAGTCCGTTTCTTTGGTTGGATTCAGATAAGACCACATAAAACTACCCCAGTCCTTTAAAACTAATATAGCTGCCAATTGTAAATTGTTAAGGCGGAATAGCATAATGTGGATATTTTCCACGGTCCATGTGTTGTTAGTGATTGAATTAACAGCTCTATAAGTGAATTGCCTAATATCGACCTTATTTTATATTGGAATTGGGACTCAACAAAATCACACATTTAGCCAGAGTCGGACACGGGAGTTGGACTCTCTTAGGTCTTAACTAACAGTATATTTTTATGATTAACCAAAATATCATTCTATAATGTATCAAAAGTTAAAATATTTTACAGTTTTACTCTCATAATAGCTTTGTGTGTGTGCGGACAAATCATGAAACAAAAGTGCAGATTTTTATTACCAGCAAACTAAACTTCTGTCATAAAAATCTATAAAAGTAGAAAAAATAAAATTAGAAGAATGACGGTATAACAGTGTCATATATAGCTTCAACAAGTATAAAACTTTTCGGTGCATAAAAAAGCGATATTTACAGAAATATATTAGTACCGTTTCACAAGCAGCAAAATTCGATTGAACTCAAAAATTTAAGGTGAAATAGCGATTTTAGAAAAACGAATAAAGAAATTAAGGCCAATGCCTTTAGCAATCATTTTAAATATGCAGAGTTTTTACAAACAAACATACACTAGTGTGAAACAAAACAGTGATGTGTTGGAATCAGCAAAAAAACACCATAATACACTATTGAGGAAGTTGTGGTCACGGTTGAGAAGACTGCTTTGCGTCTCACTTCATGTACTGTGAAAACTGGAAAAAAAGGTTTTAATTGGGTATGAACAGTGCTTTGTAAATTCAATACAGCAGTCCATTTTTATCAAAAGTTATTGCTTTGGTGTTTTATGACCAGTTTATTAGACTTTATTCATAAGGGGAATGATTTAATTAAATTAAAAATATTTAATCCTCTATGTTTAAGTACCATAAAATAAATAGTATTGTACATATAACAAGGGTGAACATTGCTATCTAAAACACCTTCATACTTTTACTTTCTAAGTGCGATCAAAAATAAGCAAAATGTTGGTTTCATACAAATTACAACTAAGTACAAGCAAACATGCAACAGCAGCAAAAAATCCTACAACATGCAAATACACTCAAAATAGGGCCTCTGAGAGTTATATTTTACAGGATTTAACAAAATGTGAAATTAGATCAATGTAAATATCAATTTCTAAACCAAATTTTAAGATTGATAAAGGCACTTAACATGATAGATCTCAGAGGCCCTGGTTCTAACACAAAATATAATTCATGCCTGGTAAAATGATCATGACTTAAGGGAGTTTTCCAATCGCGAATCATCTAATTGAGTTGTGAGGTCCTGGACTTTTTCAGACCAATACGAGCTGCTCTCATGCAGATGCAACGACAACTAAAGCAATGTTCTCATTATCAGTTTGCTTTTAATTATTTTGGGTGCGGTCAAATTAAATCATTTTATTACTAGAACAATGTGTGATTTAAATTTGCAGTTTATTCTAGACTTAAGTTGACCTTTTAACTAAGGGTTTTTTGCATTGGTAATGTCAAAAAAAATGTATTTAGGATTTTATAGCAGTTTAAATGAAAATAAATTTGAGTTACCTCTCCAACTCGTCCAACCCAATATTCCTTATCGAGTCTGGGTTACGAAGTCCGTTGCGTGCATATTCCATGGCTGCTTTATTGTTCTAATTTTTAACATTGAATGCATAAAACTCTACTTGACTACAAAATTATACCTTATCACTTCTCTATTGCTCTTAGTGAAATGGACAAGCAGATTTCGCTTACATGTTTCAAAGTCTTTTAAGCAAGTAAACAATGTATGTATCAGAAAAATCATTGATGAAATTAGACTGATTACTTACACATAAATTTTAGTGAGGGTAACTTGGGGAAGCCGAAGAAACAATGATTTTTAATTAGTATTTTTTCTCCATGTAATTTACTATTGTTCTCCGTGCAATTTATGATTTCAAGCACTAAAACCGCAATTTTAAACCTTAATTAGACACCACAATCAGACAAAATTACAAACAAAACCATGCAATTCCATGCAGCAGTGCCACACTCCTAATAATATTGGATTACCCTGTCTCTGGAAGAATTTCCCGGCAGACTTCTTTCAAAGTTGCGATCCCTTGCTGGTGAAGAGAATGACCTTGCCTGTAAAAAAATACAAAAAGACTTAAAAAGCAAAGTTATAAAAAATAATTTTAAGTGTACTTTTGACAAAAACGTTAAAAAGTACAATTCAAATAACCTTTACTACTGATAAAACAATGAAAAAGGTAAGGACTTTAATTAATGAAGCTTGTAAGCTTATGTATCTAGTTTAATATTATTTGTAAAAAATGGGAGATTTTCACAAAGCATGTTTTCCTAATTAAAGTCAATGAATGAAAAACTTGTTGTTACAAAAAAGTACATCTTTTCTATTTTTAATGAACAAACAAAAAAAGTTAAGTGTTAATTTTAAGAATATATTATAAATGGTAGAATATTTGACAATCAATAGGTTTCAATTATCGCCCATATTTGACTTTAGGCATTTATTGTCAAAAGGTATAATCTTCACGAAAAAGATTCTCTAACTTACATCTAGTTGAGCCCTGAGACCCATTAAGGCCTGCTCCTTGGCTTCAAGCTGTAGCTCGAGACTTTTTCTTGTTGAGATTTCTTGTTCCACCAGAGAGCGCTGTCGGGAATTTTCTTTGCTCAAGTTATTCAACTGGAAATCATGATTATTTTTATTAGCTTTCAATAATTAAAAAAAAACATTGTTTTTTTATTAAAAAAAATACTTTTTGAAAAAATTTGTTCTAAATTGTTCTAAGAAAGCACCAGTGTAATTCATGGCAAAACTAAATCAATTATCAGCAGACTGTTTTGTTTATGTAGACTGGGGGCTACTTTAAAAACAGTGGCACACATCAATATAGTAACTGTATTACTTTTCACAGTTATTTGCCAAATTGGTGCTGCAATGACCTTTTACCAAGCTGCTATTTTAATGTTGAAAAGCTGGTTAATTACTTTATCCAATTTATAAACTTTTTATAATTTCTGGACTTTTCTTTTTATAAGTAAACATAGCCAAGATGAGTTGAAGACAGCAAAATAAAAATCAACCTGTTGGTTTAACTGTTGTATGCAGTCAACATTCTGCTTCAGTCTTCGATGTAAATCATCTAAAGACGCATTTTTATCTTGCAAAGTCGCTTCTTGCTCTTTTTCGGACTCAGAGAGGCGATTGCGAAGTTGTAAGATCAAGTTCTAAACAACGTAACATAAAAATGAAAAAGTTTAGGTTTAAAACAATAAAAACTTTATGTTTGATTAAATTTAATCACTATCTGTGTAATAGTACAACACAAACTTGACAATCTCTAAAAAATTATACAAAGTAAATTAACTTCATAATTTGTCTATATAATACAATATAAACCGGTCGTTTTGAACTGTTTTACACAATTCTGATTACCTTATTTATTTTTAGTAGATTTCATTTAAAAAAATGTAGTCAAAACTGTAGGTAACAGATAACAATTCTATACCCAGTCTTTCCGAAAAAAAAATGTTGTAGATAGTAACAGTAAGTAAATTAAATCTTTTGTATATCTACAACAAAACAGACCTAATAAGAATATCAAACCGCATACAGAAGTAGGTATCTTTATGAACGTTTGCGCTTAACTCTTAAATCATTTTCAAAAAAACAAACAAAAACCAGACCTGTTGTTCAGAAGAGTGCCTTTGCAGAGCTTTACTCCTGCCTGCCTCATCTTTCAGATCATCATGATTTTGTCGCAATTTATAAACATCTTCTTTCAACTGGTGATTATCAGCCAGTAGATTACTAAAAACAAATTAATTTCATGGTTAAGACAATGGTTTTAACCTTTTTTACCGTTTTACCTCGTGAAATATTTTCCCAATTTACCTCAGGTACACACAAGTATGACAAACAAGCTTAAAATAAAGTGAATAAAATAAAAAAAAAAAATTACTCCTAATGTATACACAAAGTCATATTGTTAAATTTAAACAAAAATTCCACGAAGGAGTTCCTTTAGCAACAATGTATAGTGTGTCCAGCAAAATTTAGCGTAATTATAAGTAATTGTTTAAGGTGTTTTGGTTAAGGCATACAAAATAAGTCTCTAAAGGGAAAAAAATAAATCAGACTTTAAATCATTTAAATGTTAGCACAAAAGACATTAGCCAAGGTAAAATTTGGTGATGAGAAATCAAAAGGATAAATATTGCACTGACAGTTTTAATAAGCTGTTGTATCAACATAAAATCGACAAGAATCCATATATATATGCATAAATACACATGAGACGTACAATAATATTTGTTGTTGCAGTTAAAACAACCAAGTCTGGGATGAATGTGAAATGGAAAGATTTCCTCAGTTTGTTTCAAATAGGAGCCATTGTGAAATTCAAACAACAAAGGCCATTGTCTGGCGTTTATCTAAACATAATGGACCAAGACAAAACCAACAGACTTTCATAAGAAAAAGTTTTGCCTCTACAAATACAGGTAGGTTTTCGAAGCTGTGTCATGATCGCAAAGCCTATGTGTGTATCGTTGGTATGTAGACTTGTTTTATAATGTTAGATTTCTCTTAAGTTTATTAGATTCTGCCTTAATTTTTTGTCAATTATATTAGCTTACAGTAGAATTATTTTATATTGTTAGATTTCTTGTAAATATTTATATTAGTTTTGTTTATAATGCTAGTAAATTAGTACATTTTATAATACGAAATAATATATATATAGCGCCAGGAATATTAAATTAAGTGTGTAAAACTCTTTTTTTATGAAACAAAAATTCTTACATAAATCAAGAGAAATAGAACATAAAACTGGTATTTAGGAAAAGAATATATATTATTTTTAAAGAAATTTTAGCATTAAGTTCAATATATTATTTTTAGGGAGTTCAACAAGCCTAAATGGAAACAATTCCAAGTTAGGTAATGATTAACAAGAGAGCGTTGCAAAGTGCTTATGATACAAGGTAATGAAATGGCCCCTAGTTAAGTGGCTCTTAGCATTCTGAATGGGTCCAGAATAAAAGAGAAATATGTCACAGGCCTCGGACGCCTATTTGATGTTTAGTTACACACTCTCTGTGAAAATCCACTCAGTTAGTAACTGGTCATGCTATAGGTTGGTTTAGGATTTTAGGTATTTTAGGTATTTTAGCTTGATTTTGAGTGAGATGATTTGTAAGTATGTAAAAACAGTTGGATGTTTTAGAATATGTATCAATTGGCTGTGTCAGTTTTAAGACATCTAAGCTAATATCATGTAAGTATACTCAACCATTGTTAAAATTGAATTAAGTTAAAAAAATGACCCAAAATGACAGAACAGGTTAATCTAAGCAAAAAACATAGGTATTGCATGTTTATGTAATTGTTGTAATTCTGTACAGTTCAAAAGATCAAACATTTAACTGTGGACACAATCGAACTTTCAAAACGCTGGTCATAAGTTGAATAGATAACAAAACAAAATTTTTTTTGCTATATTTAAGTTTCTAGTGGTGGTTAGTTAGTCTTAGCTGACAGGTAGCAAAATTAATGAATCTTTTTTTGAAAAAAGATCACACATAAAAAAATGATAAAAATAACAGGACAGCAATTTTGCCATAAATTATGCAGCTTAACCAAAAATTAGGTTTAATGCATATTTAACAATGCGAGAAGTCCATTTGAGACTAAGTTTCCTAAAATCCAGTAGGGTTGTTCGCCAAAAATTATAAAGGCAGGTTTGACTCATAAAAAAACTGAAAGTAATAACAGGACATCCAATTTTAACACAAATTATACGACTGAGCCAAAAAAAAAGGTTTAGTGCATATTTAACAATGCAAAATGTTTACTGACGCCTCAAGTTTCTAAAATCCAGTCAGCCTAGTCACCCAAACTTAGTGAGTGAAATGATACGTGTATCAAGTGTCCAAGGTATGCTCATAAAAGTGATTCGTGGCCTGCTGTGTAAACGGCAGCGCAAATACAACAATAGCGGCGCCCAAACCAAGCTTCACGATGTAACAATGGCAATATTGTCTCGTCAACAAACCAAACAAATAGCTGCTGGTTAAATCCAGGCTGCTTCAACAGTTGGTTGTGACAGGAAAAGAGGAAACTGTTAAATATAGTGTTTCTCAATGAATACATATTGTTGATTTAAGTGTTTTTTTATTTATTTGGTAAAACAGCTTATTTAGTTGTGGAAAGAAAAGTAAGTTAATTGATCTGAAAAAAATTAAGAGTGTTTTTTATTGGTTGTTTTCCAAATCAGCAACAGGTACCCTAGTACAGTTTAATTTATTCACAGCAAAAACTGTAAAATATGAAAATTGATTGGTTTAAAAGGTTGCAAAAATAACTATGTGATATTATTAAAACTGAAAGAGTGAATATAAAAAAGTTTTACTGAATTTTTTTGAAAACTATTAACAGATGATTAAAATTAACACTATATTACCTGCAATAATAAAACCTTTTTTAATTAATTTCCATCATATGAATTGTTTTTATTTAGGCAGTAGGGCATGGATCAGATTTTCCCCTGACTTAAAAAATCAAAGATGAGAGGATATTTAAGAAGCCCAGGACACAGCTATGCACTCGACGCTGACGTGACCTCAGTGGGAAAAGGTTCAGGGGTCAAGGGTCAGCAGCACCTGGACAGGTTCAAGAACGTCGGAGCGCATATTCCACTTGATTCTGGCCGAGTCGAAAGAATGCACGCAGTTGTGGAGAAGCGGCTAGACGAAAACTGCTATGTGTTAATGGACCTTAACTCTGCCTATGGTACTTACGTAAACGAACATAGGGTTCAAAACGGGGCTGTAAAGTTAGCCCCTGGTGATGTTATAAGGTTTGGCCACGGCGGCGTTGCTCACGAGTTTGATTTATCGCCTGAGCGCCCCGACACAGCTCCATTGCAAAAAACCCGCATCACGAGTCCGGACGAGGGGATAAAAAAGAAGGTGGAATCGGGATATTTTAGGCCCTCTTCGGCACGCAATCGCACACCTCAGTTTGACAACATTACTTTCCGCCCAGATACGGCACCCTCGAGTCCCCGCAATGTTACCCCACCCCTGTCCCAGTTGCTTCTGCAAGAGCGCTCCAAATCGGTTCCGCTTAATTTGAAAATGAGCGGCTCTGCTCATTCTGGTGAGAAAGAGCCCGCCGAAACTTCTTACCAGCAGGAGATTCAGTTTGTGGAGCGGCAGGCACAAAATGGCTGGACGGTAGAAAGCGATAAAAACGGAGTATCGATGGAAAAAGAGGAAAATATTAACGCAGAATTACTGGAAGATGACACACCAGCTGAGATGTGGTAATTGTATACATTTATAAACATTTAAAACAAAATTCTCTGTATAGACAAACAAAACAGCCTTCAAAAGCATAAAAATATCTGATAAAAGTACTGGGGAATATGCTATTCATGGAAGTTAAAAAAGCCACATGTTAACATTTTTGTTCTTGCAAATAATGTTAAAAAAGCACTTCATTTACTGATAAAAACACACAAATAAAATACATTCTGTTTTCTCCAGTTTTTAGATAAGACCAAAACAACCAAACACACAACACTTGACTTTGCACTTATGCAAACAATTTTTGTTTAATTTGCTGGTTAAACAGTTCTCGTGTTGTTTCAAGGTACGTTTCAATGTTGCGCGACAAGGAACAAAGACTGCTTCGAATGGGCGACGAGATTAGCAGGCTGAGCGTGGCAGAGTCAGAAAGCAAACGAAAAGACGGTATTATTAATGACCTAAGACGCACCGTTGCTGCCATGGAAACAGACTTATTGGTTTGTAGGATTCGATGTTTTAAAGTTGATTTTTAGATAAAAAATAATCAAATTGTGAAATATGTAGAAAAGAATATAATATTAAGGGTTACTAGATAATATTAAGGGTTACTAGATTTTTTTTTTTTGTAAAATTGGAGTCAAATATAAAATTTTTTTTGTAAAATTGGAGTCAAATATAATCAACTGAGAATAACACAAAATGTTCATAGGGAACTAAATTTGTTTGCCATAGAATTTCAAAATATACGCATAGTATTAAATACAAAGAGCAGTAATCTATTTTTACTTCGGAAAACTGACTAGATATTCTTTCTAGCCAGTTATTAAAACCCTAACTTTCAACCTTATTTTCTTACAACCTTAGATTTGATTTAAGATACTAAAAGGACAAACATTAGATTTGATTTGCTCATAACACAAATATGATATTTAAGTTATTTACAACAAAACAAAAAAGGGTTTTCCTTTTTTATATTGGAAAATTGTAATTAAAACACGTAGAGGCAAGCTTTGTTGTCATGCAGGAAACGAAAAGCAACATAAAGAGTGCCGAAAAGGACAGAAAACTGCTTCAAATGGGAGATGAAATAAACCGGCTGGCGGTTTTTGAGAGGGAATGCGACAGGAAAGATAAATTGCTGGGGAGACTAAGAGACCAAGTAGCAAACTTAGAGGTGGAAAACTCTTTTTAATTTCCCTTTTTAAATGAATTAGGATTATTTGACAATCATGTTTTCTACCAACCTAAAACTCTTTCAATGTAGACCTAATGTGTTTTTCTAAATAAGCGTTTAAGTTTTGTTAAGTTTATTGCATGTTCATCTTGTGAGGTAGTTAAAACAGACTCCATGATTTAAAAATTAACAAACCTGATTAAATACTGTTTTGGGTTAAAAATTTCATCTTTTAAGGAAATTAACAAATCTAAATATCCTAAACAGGTTGAATGCCAAACAATGGCAGCAGAGAAACAAAGTGCAAAGGAAACTTCAACGAGACAAAGTTTTTCATCCGATGTTCAGAAAACCAGTCAGGTGAGACAAAAAAATCAATAATGTTGTGTGTGATTTTTTTGATGATTTATAATTTTCTGCAAAAGCAATGCTTGATGATTAACAAATTAAACCAATTCCAGAGCAGAATTTAACAATGTACAAATCACTTTTTAGGCTGGTACAAGCCTATGTATCAATTTAAAGCCACTCACTAAAATCTCAACTTTATATATTTTAATTAAACAATTTAAATTTTTAGTCAAATAACATTTTCGAAATAAATTTAATGTTTTATGTAGTTATAATAGGAAAGAATTAACATCACAAAAGCTTCCATAACTAATTAATAAATGGTTTAGCATCTGAACTTATTACCTATTATATTTATATAGTAGGAATTAATATCATAAAGTTTTAATAGCTCAGTAAATGGTTTAGCATCTGAACCATGTTTTTTTTAATTAAAATAGGTTGAAAGTGAGGTGATGATTCCAGCCGAAGAAGAGGTTCAACAAGTAAGCAAAGAAGTTGGGGAAAAACTTGCGAAACTGGACAATTCCCTGCTGGACACCAGAGACGAACTGGACGAGTTCCGTATCCAGCTCAATATCCCGGTACCCGACCGACGGCCACTAGATGAAGTGGTCTGTGAGCTTAAAATGGAACTCGAAGAAAAAGATCGAACAATAGAAAGTTTGGAAGGTATACTGACCTTTTGATTTGAAAGTTAGAGAAAATTTTGCACCTATTTTTAAAGTGTGTAGGAATTAAGTTTTTGCTTAGTTTTTTAAACTGGTAACCGACCAATTAACCAGTATTTTGCTTTGTATTTTTAGGATTTTAGTGCTAATTCTGTTAGAAAAAAGTGAAGAAATTCGTTTTTTCCACTTAATTGTAACAAAGGAAATGTCACTAAAAGTAAATAACTATGGATTGAAATTGGAAAAAAGCATTAAAGAGAAAGCAATACGAAAAATAACTGGTTAAAATTAATTAGATAAAAAAGTCCTTTTAAAATCAACCAACAGAAAATCCGAGGAAATGCTTTTGTTGCCCTAAAAAAATACACTTTTTTTCACTTAAACCTTTAGCAGCGCAAGCAAATGCAACTAAAAGTTGCCAGCAGAAAAAAAATTAAATGCCTCAAAAAAGAGCAATAGCAGAAAAATAACATAACAGAAATGCTTTTTTTTAATTATGAACAGAAAATCTGAGCAAGGCGCAAAAAGAGCTGAATCTGTCCCATGGCCTCGTCCAGCATTTGCAAAGCAGCAACAACAAGCAAGATCACAAGGTCATGAAGTTGACTTTAACGCTGGAGAAAACTAAGCTGGAACTACAAGAAGCCCATGACCAGATACAAGCCATGTCCAACAAGTTTGCGAGTCTCAAAGAGGAGAAAAAACACGAGGAGCTGGTGGCCATGATGGAGAGCGAACTGACGGAGGTTTATTTTTATTTTTTAATTGCCCAAAAAACAAAAAAAATGTAATTTTTTTTCTTTTTCGGTATTTCATGAAAACAAAATATTTTTATGCGATTAACGCAATTTTTTTGAATATGGAATCAATCCATTATTTAAAAAATTAAAAAAAATGTGTTTAAGTTAAAAACTACCGAAACGTAAATATGAAATATCACAGGATGAATTACATTAACCCAAAAAAAAAATACATAAACCCCATAGTAAATGTAAATATTTTTTACTGATTAGAAAAAATGATTTGCGAGAATTTTTAGGCTACATTATAATCTGTTTAATGTAAACTGTCACCAAAAAAATATGCCCATAATAAAAATTATGTTAAGTTACCCAAAACAAATTGTTTTTAGTTACCCAAAAAAGTATGGCACTAAAATAGACATTGAACCGTTTCTCATTTTTGCTCATAAATTAAACTTCAGGAGAAGCGCAAAGTCCAAGAAGCCACTCGCAAGTTGTCGAAGCAACAAGACAAGATCGACAAGCAATCAAAAGAACTGAGGAGAGCAAACAGACAGAACAAGCAATACTTCGACAGCGGAAAACTCATACAAGATGAGGTTAGGAAAAATAAAATTAGTTCAAAGCAAAAACTGCCACCTACTACAATAAGAATCAAAAATCAACCAAACATTCAAAAAAATGTGCAGATAACAAAAAATAGAAAAAAATCTGTATATTTCAAGACAAAAATTGATTTTAACTTTTTAATTCCAGTATTTTGTTTATCCGAAATTTCGGGTTTGAAAAAAAAAAGTTACTTACTTCTTTTCAAGTTTAATATTTATTTCCATTCTTGGGCAACAAATATTCTGCTTAAAATTTATTACAGCAACTTAAAAATTTCCTTATCAATTTTGTGGCCAATTTATGTTTTTAAATCAAAGCTTACAACAGTGGACCCCAACCTTTTTGTGCTCACGGCATCCTATATAAATTATGTAGTTTACGACACCCGTAGTAGTGTTTTCGCCAAGTAGTGAACTGTGTAACAATAAACCTACATGCATCAACTGTGCGCTATGTAGAAAAACATTTTCGATTTGTTGCATTTGAATCGAAAACAAAAGAAGAAGCTTATCTAAGAGCAAAAATCAGAATCCAGAAGAATTTGAATGATCTCTTGACACCAAATTCAGACTTGGACAACTAGATAATTCTAGTTTTCTAATTCATTGAATTAGAGCAAAATGCGTCTAATTCTAATTCTAATCTAATTTGTGAATTGCTTGTTTGCTCTAATTCTAGTTCTAATCTAATTTGGATTTTACCAAAAATGCTACTTTGTCCAACGGCATTTTTAGTCTCTCAGTTCAAACACAGAATTTCAATTAAAATTTTCTGGTTGGAACGACTTGTATGTAATTTTTACAGGCTAAAAAGCATAAAAAGTCATACAAATTAGCACACACATATTTACCATTCACGTTCTTATAAGAATAAATTGCGATTAAATCGAATTAATTGTAATAATTAAATGTGATTCTAGTTCAAATTCTAGTTGAAATTTGATTTTTTAGGTATTCGGTAATTCTAATTCTAATCTAATTTGAAAAAAACTTAAAACGGTCTAATTCTAATTCTAATCTAATTTTAAAAAGCTGAAATAAATCTAGTTGCCCAAGTCTGGCACCAATGAGCGTTAGAAACGGCACCACGGTTGAAACAAAACTAGCCTAAAAACCAATGCCTTTGTTCAGAGAGAAGTACTTGTGACTGAGTTGGAACAACTGCGGAAGAGCGACCAAGAAGCAAAAGTCTCCAATGAACAGAACTACTCCCGCTTAGAGAGGCTACGCTCGCGTATCGTGCAAGCAGTCTATACAGCTCCGGGCTCTATCAAACCTGAAAGCATACTGCAAGACGCAGACATACTCCAGGCAATGCAGAAGGTAGCAGTTTAATAAAACTTGGTACAATTTAAGAAAGCAGGTTTTTAACTTTTTAAATAGGATTTTAAAGCGTAGATTTTTTTGAGCGTAGGAAACATGACGGATTTCATATAGGGTTTAGATGGCGCGGGTTGGCACCAGGTAACATCGAATATTATCCTAAACGCGCTAATCTCAATTCAGGTGCAAAAATATCGATTATTGTAAAAAGTATATTATTTTGGGCTTTAAATCGGTGCCATTTCATAATGCCGAAAGGCATGTGCTTTTGTTATATTTCAATTATTAACACATACATGCCGGACACCCATAGTTGGTCAGATAAACAAGTGTTTAGTGCGGCTGCACACACTAAAAATGTCTGATAAAATCGTATCTAAGCCACTATCCGATACCAAGTGATGATATCGGTCAAAGTACCGATACTCAGTTCATTTGTACATTTCAACCTTGTTTCGCTATTCAATGTAGAGTTTTGTAAAACTAAATTTCTAAATATTACATTAAAAATCAGTAAAACCGCAAAAACAAATCTCGGTTTAATCTGAAAAGCTTTACAATTGTCCTTTAGAGTTTTTATCCCACAGGTATGACGTCAAAATGATACCGAATAGCGCTTCGGTAACTTTTTGCTCAAATTATCGGATATCGTTATCGAAATCGTACGCTACAAGATCACAAAACGAAAAAAAAAATCGAAAAGACACCAAATTTTCAAGCAATTCAACCAATTTTACCCTCTCTTTCCAGATAATCGAGGACCGCAGCGAATTCCACCAACAACTCACTGACCTCGGTCAGACGGTCGCCCCCCTAGTGGTAGAACTCGAATTACCGCCGGAGGAAGAACCCGCTAGCGGCGCCAATGAGTCACAGGCCGCGCAAAACGAAAAGGGGAAGTCCGGAAAGGGAAACCGAAAGGCCGGCAGAAAATAATAAAAAAGGGGTTGAAAAGAGTCAGTTATTTAATGTTCTGGTTTGAACCTGCTTTTTTTGGTGAAAATAGTCTAAAATTTGCGTCAGGCTTACGTTATTGGATAAAGGACTTTTTCTGCAACGCTTTCACCTGAAGAAGTTTTAATTTTTTTTATAGCATTGAGCAAAACCTTAGAACGAAAAGAGGATTGTGTTCGACGAATATTTTCAAGTTTTTAGTTGTTCGCTTATATGATGGTAATTATTTTGATGAATTTACCTTTTCTGGCTGCTAGGACACTTCACAGTCGAATTGTGTTTTCTGTACAGTTTTTGTTGTTACAATTTATATATCCTTTATAGAAAAATATATATTTCATGTTCTAACTGTGTTGGTTGCGTATGCAATATAAATAGTGACACTGTGACCGTTTGTAAATCGCTGTGGAAACAATAAAATTTTATTGGAAAACGTTCCTAACCCAAAGTTGCTGTTTACCAAACATTGAACAAATCGAATTGATCAGAACTATTGGCACAGGTCTGTCTTTTACCCAACTAGTGTTGATAGGCCCCGCAGATTGGTTGCTGCTATTACAGCCAAGATTATTTTTGGAGATAACATACGTTCTGGATATCTCAGTACAATAAATATATAAAAAAATTAAAAATATGATCAAATACTCTTATCTATACAAGTTAAAACCAGGGGTGAATGCAAATAATAACCAGATGGGTAAAACAATTTTGTTACCGGAACACATGAAAAATTTCACAGATGACGTCACAAAGTTACGTCATAATAGGACGCCTAAAACAAGTAACCTTAGGAAACCTGAGGGTATCTTCCAACGAGTAAACAGCTATAGTTAATTGAAATCTAGAAGAGATATTCGAAACGTGTAAACTGGTAACTATTTCTGTTTGGGATTTGATATTCCTACAATGTCTTACTACAACCCACAACCATTATGTTAGGATTCATTCCAAGTGCTCAAAATGCTACCTACTTCTGTATGGGTTTTAAGGCCCGTTTGCACTGCACTGAGCTGCACTGGGCGTGAAATTGTTTTCACTTCAGCTACAGTGAGCTGCGCTAGGCGTAAAAATCGCGACAAAACGTAATGTTTTTCTATTGCTGCACTGGGCTTGAGTTTAGCAAAGCGTGAAAATCGCTCCAAAGCGTATTTTTAAGCTAGCTGCAGCTGCTGCACGGGGCTTGAGTTAAGCAAAGCTTGAAACTCTCGTCACAATAGAATTTAAATGCAAATTACGCTTTGCTCATCTCAGTGCAGCTGTAGTGTAAACGGGCCTTAAATATTCAATTTACATCTTACTAAAACCTCCAACCATTATGCTCCAAAGGCACTGATATTCATAGCTTGCTGTTCGACGCATGCAAAAAATAATCGAATAATATTGTGGCCTCGAAATTCTTGCCCGGCTAAACTTTTGCCTATAGACTTAACACACAACACTTACTCTCTCTGCGCGATCGTAGAGCTTAGTTCCTTGGCTTGTTCAGCCATGCGTTCCGACATCCGCTCGTTGTTGTGTTTCTGTTCCCTCACCCAGATGTTGACGTTCTCAACCACTGCCTCGCTCTCAGTTCGTAGACGACCACTGTCGCTTCGGGCCTGAGTCAGATCCTTGTGCATACTTTCCACCTTGGTGGCAAAATAAGTGGATTATGTAAATTTGTGAAAGACGCCAGTGTTTTGCCAACTAATGTATAGCTTAAAATGAATGTCAAAGCCAAAAAGGTGGAATAGATCCACATGATCTCGATAAAGACGTTTCGATACGAACTTGTACCATCCTTAGTTAGTGTATGCTATACCGTAATGCGTAATGGATACCGATATACTTGGGTGCACTATCCAGGGATCTCTAATGTAGCTGAATGATGAATTTAAAAGCCAAAACGAGAGAATAGATCGACATTATCTTGATAGAGACGTTTTGGAATCCACTTGCGACTGAAATCTATTAAAACCTTACTTATAAACGCAATTTTTATCATTTTTAGTTTCTAATCGTTCGTAGCGCATTATTTATCGCCGTTAGGTGTTGAACTGAGTTACAGTGGTGTTCATAAGGTGGCAACGTTTAATTAGGAGCTACAGTCTTTGGATAGATAGCGACTCCAGTATTATATACTCGGGCTATCTGGCTTCAACATTCATTTTCAAGCAACAGTTTTTGTCTTAAAAATAGCAGATACAAACAAGGCTAAAAACTACTTGATTTTTTTAACGATTTTGTAAGCAAAATAATTATTTGTGTCTTCTTTGTGGCGACTTACAATTAAAGGTGCAACAGCTACAGGTTAGAAACAAACACGTATATTAACAAATATATAAACTGTTGTTTATAAACGTCAATTGTTGAAAAACACAATTGCCTTTGCATTGGGTTGATGTCAGTTTGTTTCGCAGATGAAATTACGCCGCGTCGCAACAGGGATCATTTTACAACCACACTAATCAATATAGGTTTCCGGCAATCATATCATATCGGAGTCGAATTTCTTTTAGGTGTGAAGACAAATAAGGCAACAAACGCCATATGTTTTGAAGTATGACGGCATAGCACGGTGACGCCGCGTTTCTGTTTACTATGTAGGTTCAACCGCACGTTTTTTTCATAAGGATGGTGCAAATTCTTTACGAAGATCATGGCGAAAAATTCATCTTTTTGCTCTTTGTTGAAAGCGATTTAAATTAAACTTTGCAGGACTTACAACACTTCATTTTTAACATCGATAAATGTTTTTAATTTTTATTTTATTAGAATTAGAATTACTGAATTCTTGAAAACTGAATATAAACTCGAATTTTAACTAGAATTACATTTAGCTATTTAATCAATTCAGTTTAAAGGGCAATTTTTTCTATACGAAATTTGGATCCTGTGTTAATTTTTATACTGTTTAGCCTAGCCTATGCTTTTCAGACTATAAGAATCACGTACAAGCTCTTTTTAGCAAAGAGTGTTAATTTGGGTACTTCGTTTTTTGCTGTGATTTATTGAATCCGAAAATTAGAACTATCTAGGTTAGTTGTGTACTCTATGCACGGATCTGTAATGTAGCTTGATAATAAATTGCAAAGCCAAAACGGTCGAGTAAATCGACATCATACATTAACTGAACTGAAGGTGATACAAGTTCGTATCGAAACGTCGAAATCAAGATAATGTCGATCTACCCGACTTTTTAGCCTTGTAATTTATTATCTAGAACTATCTAGTTGTCCAAGTCTGCCCACTCCCCCCTGGGCCCCAGTACTATCAAAGCACCAACCTGCATCTGCGACGAAGCCAGCTTATGTTGCATCGTGTCAAGCATCCGCTTGGAGCGCTCGTGTTCATCCTCCAACTTCTTGTGTTTGTTTTGAAGAGAAGCAAGTTCGACCTGGCAAAAGCAAAAGTAAAGAAATTGTCTTTGAAATGTTTAAGAGGCAGGATAAGGTATGTGCAACATAAAATTCATAGTAACGTCGACTGTAAAAGGCATAGCTACATTAAAATCTTAAAACCAAATCTTTTTGGAAAATTTGTTAAAGGCCTACGTAGCATTACCTTTTTAATTTTTTAATTTTTTATATTAATTGTATACTGACTAGTAAACCTCTGTCCAGAATATGAAATAATTCAATGCAAATTATACGGCATAGTTACCTTAAGTACGACCAACTGTTCTTCTTTCTTTGCGATTTCAGCAATGCTCAGGCGATTTTTTTCCGTTGTTTCGTTCACAACTTGCGCCATATCCTGGTGAGACAAAACGATTAACGTTCAAGCCAATGCTTGCTACATTCTGTTAGTTCAAGCAACTTGACTGTGAAAGTGATTTACAGTACTACATGGCTTTCGGTGTGCTATGATACGTAAGCCGTAATTGTGGCAAAATTTTTTTAAAACTTAAACATAATGATTTACGGTCACTTAAAACATTCATCCTTATGTAAGATTTGATAAAAAGGTTAAAGGTCAAATATTCGCCCTTCAACTAACCTCTAGTTTCTGTCCGTAGTCAAGGACCTCGGATTCTGCTTCTTTGTTGAGTTTCTCAACTTTTCGGAACTCGTTCTTCAGTTTGTGAAGCTTGTCTTCGTAAACCCCGATCTTTAAAACAAGAAAATAAATCTTGCTGACTTTCCGGTTTGTTTAAATGTCTGAGGCCTGTTTGTGATAAGTTTCGACCAACTTGTTTAGATTAATTCTGTTAAGCTCTATACCTATTACTTACCGGATGTTTTTTAGGTTGTCAAAATAGATTTCTTAAGAAATAAAGATGCTTTTGAAAAGATCAGTATCGGAATGTTCACAAAATATTGATTATTTGAAATACACAAGGTTTTGACAGTAAAAAAACAAAAAAAATGCACCGAAAAAAACTTGGACAAAAATTGCCTTTTATTCAAGGAGCGTTCCTGTAATCCGGCTAATAACCCCCCGTATTGGAATCAAAACTCGGGACATTTAGCCTTGGAAGCAGTCATGTACCGTATATTCAACTCCGGTAATTCAATAGCTAACGTTTTATTAAACGGTCAAGATGACAGTAAAAGTAATAAACTTGAACGGTAAAAAGGTTAAAATAAAAAATAAAACAAAAACAGTGAAATCATTGCTATAGACACAGTGGTGTACTTAGAACCTATACAAAACATCGAATAAAAGAGAAAAGTGCCATAAAGTAAACAGAGGTAAAAAGCAAGAAGACTTAAGTAGGTGAAAATAACCTTTGGCTTAAAGAATTCCCGTCAGTTCTTACCTTTTGAGTCATGGCCTGGTATATTTTATATTTTAGCTTAACCAGTCAAAATAACCCAACGATAATCTAACTACCCCAACTTACTTCTTGAGCCATGGCCTGGTTGTCGTGCCAAGCTTTCTGCAGCTCACCCCTAAGATTTGCGTTTTCCTTGCTGCTCATGCCAAGCTGGTCCATCGATTCCTGCTGGTTTCCCTCGATCGACGAAAGCTGCGAGTACACGAGCAAGTGTTTAAGCGTATGTTTAATATAAACTAGGACATTTTAACTTAATAATTTGACACAAACTCCTTTTTTGAATACCATTTACCTCTGTAAAGTTTGCCAAATACGGTAAAACTTTTAAACAAAAAAGTATTTTTATCACATTTTGACGCCAAAAGTGACATTGTACATCCCAAATTACCCGCTTGAGCATAGTATTAAGCGAAATTTCCATTACCCACTCTTGAACAAACCTGAAGTTTGTAGTCGTTTTGCTTCTGTACTGCATCTAGTAGTTGTTTGTGGCAATCCTTGTATTGCTGCTGGCTCGCGTCCAAATCTTGCTGGAGACGAGCCAAGTTCTCTTCATAGCGCTCGATCTGAAAGATTGAAGCAACTTGTTAAAACAATTTTTGTCTTATTAATCTAGATAGATTTAAAATCAAGATAAAAAAGCTATACTTGCCTTAACGCAATATTTTTTTTAAAGTTTCATTTTTTTCGTATTACAGACCTAAGTTAAAAACAACAAAAGTGAAAACAAACTTTCTATTTTTAAAACTGGGAATACCAGAATATAGAAGTTATTCGCTTTAAAAAAAAGATAAAATTAATTTCTTGTTGTTAAACAAATATTGCAGCTTACTCATGTACTCAGTCTTGTTTTCTATTTTTTTTTCGGTAGTCGTACAGTAGCCTTGGTAGAACGTCCGAAACATTTACCCGCGCACATAAAAAGGCACATAGATAACTATTAGTAACGTTTTAAGCAGTAACTATGCGCGTCTAAATCGCAGTTCAACAATTTAGGTCAAGATATAAGTTTGCGTTTTTTCATCAATTGTCGTTTTTTTACGAGCCGATGTTAAAATACCAACCAAAAAATACTCCCGAAGGACATTTCCAAACAGCAATTTTGAAATTTTTCAACCTATTTTTGTTGTACTAAATTTTTGGTTGTTGCATGAGTTAAAAAAAGTACCGTGTAAAAAATTAGCGCTCGGGGAATTGCACTATTTCCAAAATGCAGTTCTGCAATGTTTCACTATTCTTTTGTTGTATTACATTTTTGTGCTTGTTTGAGTTCAGAAATTAGCGCCCGGGGGAATTGCACTATTTCCAAAAAGCAAATTTTTTCTCAGTTAAACCCAATGTCCTTCTTTTATATTTTTTTACATTAATCAGGCCAGACACTACTGAAAGATCTCCTAATACTATTTCGCTGTTATTGCATATATATAATATTAGATAATATATATATATGACTTTTATCATCTTCCTTCTACCAACCTCCTTCTCTTTCATCTTGTGCTGCCTCTGCGCGCTCTCTAGCTCCCTCTCCTGCTCCGAGATGCGCTCCTTGCATCCATTATTCTCCTCCCGCGATGCTCGGAGCTGCATCTGCGCGTGGCTAAGCGACTCCTCCAGCCTTGAGATCTGGCTCCGAGAGTCCTTGAGCTGAGGGGAAAAAATGACATAAATTAACAGCTGGTAATTTAGTTACGAGGCAAAATCTTGTATGTGGAGGCCATTCTCAACTCAAAGGTTTACTGGAGAAGATTCACTATTCTTTTCATTTTATGTAAACCTGATATTAATTCCCAATTTATTGACGGCTCTAACCGGCTATTAACTTGTTTGCACAGTTTATTCCGATAATGTATTTCGATGTTTTAGATCAGGGATGTCCAACCTGCGGCCCGTCTGAAACTTTTGTGCGGCCCGCTAGACGTTTTCACTCCCAAGTAGTATTTTAAACGTTCAATATTAGCCTAATTAAAATGTACCAGTCAGCTTTTTGGGGCGCCCTTATAGTATAGTTTGGATAAAAATATATATACATATAACTCTAAAGGCCCGTTATAACTCTAAAGGCCAATACTTAATCTTGAAACTTAATAGGTTCTGCGGCCCATTAAATTATTTCAAGTGTCAATGCGGCCCACTATAATAAAACGATGGACATCCCTGTTTTGGATAATGCTTTCAAATTCAGGACTTTGAGTGTCAGACATTTCTAGTTACAACTAAACCAAGCGTTTTTTCCTTGAGCTATTTAATCTAGAACCACAGCATTGTTAAAAGTTAGAGGTTAACTTGCGTTAAATCTATTTTTGCTTTACAACGTGGAATTATGACGTTTTTGGGAATCTTTTCATTTTCTACCCAAATACAAACGAAACATCTAGTATTTTAGTCGTTAATACTAGCGTTATATATATATGTAATAATAGCGCTATAAACAATTCGTTCATAATAGCTATATAAACATCTTTTCACCTCTCCTTGCAGCTGGCTCCTGTGTCTTTCCAGCTCCTCGTTGGTTGAGTTCAGGTCAAGTGACTGCTTGTTGAGCTTGACGACCTGGTCCCTCGCATCCGAGTGTCGAGTCCGTTCAGTGTCAAGGTCCCGCTCCAATGACTGACACGTGTCCTGAAGACGTTTGACCTGACCAGAAAGGGACTTCATAGGATGGAGACGCAAAAAAGATAGGGTTGACACCAGTGGCATATCCAGGGGGAAAATCAGACCATGAACACCCCAAACTAACTTTGTGACGTCATCCCTACAATTTTTTATGCTCCCCCCCTCAAGAAAAAAACCTTCTGGATCCGCCCCCGGTCTCAACATATTTTTAGGAATAATATTCAAAGACATTGAAATACTTTGAAATGTAGTTACAATATATATTTTTTTTATTTTTTTTTAATATATATTTTTTTCCATTTAAGGATTTGAGAATGCATATTATAATCTCAAACACGCAAAGAGAACAAATCGGAACGAAAAAACATCATGGTATTTTGAACCAAAATATTTCAACCTAAAAACATTTATTTGGTATAAATGCGGTCAATTAGGATTAATTGGGATAAAAACTGACGATAGAGACAACAATGAAAATACTGACATCTCACTAAAACTGTTAAAAAAAAAATATGGTCATTTAAAATAAACATCATTTAAAATTTAAATGAACAAAGAAAAAAACAAGTACCTCATGTTCTGAAGCCCTCGCTTGCGCCTTCAAATCGGAAAGTTCGTCGTTTAAGCTCTTTACCGACTCCTGGTGGCGTTTTGTGACTTCTTCCTGATGTTTGAATTGTTGCTTCCAATCTTCAACATCACACCTAAAGAAAATAACAAGATGAAGTAACGGTTGAATACAAACTATAAAGTGAAAAACAATTGGAAAACGTTTATCGATACCATTTAAAACAGCATATACGTTCTAAACCTAAGGTGGGCAACATATGGCCTGTGGGAGCCATGCAGGCTCATAAGGGAACATGTCGAGAAACAACCATGCGCCAATACTTGCTCAATCTGTTAGTACAAGCAACCTCATAGAAGGGGATCCACAGTACCATATCATTTATTCAATGAAACATTCACACATATGTGTGTTAATAGCTGAGATCTGGCCAGATCTTTGCTGTTACTAACAGATTTGCTTGTTGCCAATGCTTGCTCAAACCTGTTAGTACAAGCAACCTCATAGAAGGGGATCCACAGTACCATATCATTTATTCAATGAAACCCTTCTATGAGGTTGCTTGTACTAACAGATTGAGCAAGCATTGGCGTATGGTTGTTTCTCGACTCGTTCCCTTCTGAGCCTGCATAGCTCAGTTGGTAGAGCGACGGTCCCGGATTGACCGGAGGTCGTGAGTTCGAACCTCATTGCAGGCTAGTTGTTTTTCTAGTCTGCCCTGCTTGCATCATAGATCAACAGATTCGATGAGTCTGCGATGGCTTTCGGTGTACTATATGACTTAAACATAGGATTTTTCAAAATACTTTTAATTTATATTATAAGACATTTAAAGACTCTTAAAGATTCGAAAACTATGTGGCAAATTTAAAAATACTAAATTAAACACGAACGCACAACTAAAACATCGCCCGACACTTACTTAAGCTTGCTAATGGATCTCGCTTGATCCAAACCTTCTTCTTCCGAAGACGAACATCTTTCGCGAAGTTGCTTCAGTTCGGCCTTACCGGGAAAAAAGTTAAAAAATATTAGTAAACTTCAGTACAAGTTAGCTTGTGGTATGGGGTCCGTCAATCAATATAATATTTTTGCTTCGTTGTCAGGTTTAATGTTTCAATAGCCAGTTGCACGGATTGGAAGGAAACTTAATAAATAGAAACTTTTTCCTGGTTGATAGTTAAAAAACTGGCATTTGTAAAATGACCTATGGCGACAACGTGCAGTTTTTTTTATATGCAGTTTATCCTAGAAAAGCATGGCATTTAAATGCTAAGGCAACGTAGGAATTTATCACAACTATTTTGTCGTAACAAGTAAGCTTGAAATTTTGGATCTCGCATCTAGCTTCAGTAAAAATCAATTGCCAATAAAACATTTTTGACATTACAATGAAAAAAAAGACCCTACATGTTTAAAATCAAAACTTACAGTAAAAGCAGGTAAGAAAAATAACCTCATACATCGCAAAAAATGAAAAGACGAAGAAACTATGTTGGCGAATTGTTGTTATCATATAGATCATACTTTGAAATACATAGAAATATATATAAAGAAGGTGAATTTTAGGAAAGAAATGCCAATGTGTAATTTAGTCAACCGAAAATGTCAAAAAACTAATATTTTGGTCTATATTAAAATAAACTTGTTTTCCGACCAACTAAAAATAATGCTGTAACCGTGATTTGCAAAATTTGTGAAAAAAAATATATAAGGACAATGTTGCGTTAGTAAAACACCTTTTAGAAAAACATGTCGCCATTTACCTGAAGTCTCTTGTTGAGCTGCTCTGACCTTGCCAGCTCCGTGACCCTGTCGCCCAGCTCCTGCTGCGTAGAGGTCAAATTTTTGTCCTTGAGAGAGACCTTTTCCTCGTAATGGGCAAGCTGAAAATAAAACACAATAATATCTAAAATGCTAGGGTACGGTCACTTAGAACAGGGTTTGCAAAACTGCATACGGCAAAGTTTGTTGCGAAAACCTGCTAATACATTGGATCAAAATGAGCTGAAATATAATTTATTCGTAAAACTTCTTGCTAATTCAGTATAATCAAAAACAAAAAGGAAAATTCGTTTTGCAACAGCACCTTCTAAATTCATAGCTTAAGCTGCACATAATAAAAAAATTAAATACTACTCAATGACTTTTGAAAAAACATGACATTTTCCAAATACTTTCAATACACGCAAACTAATTTAAATACATTAAAAGAATCAAAGACTTTGTGTTATCCTGTCCAGCTCACCCTTTAAACAATTTAACATTCATTTTAGCACTCATTAACAAAAAAAAAAAAAAAAAAATTTAAATACTTTTTGTTCACCAAATTGTGAAAAAAGCGTTTTTCAGCTCTCACCTTCCTTAAAAGTTAAACCATTTGACATTTATTTTAAAATCTATTAAAAAAAGAAATTAAAAAAAAACTAGTTCTCCGTCTCCCACCTCCTGGGCGCACTCCCGGTAGAGTCCTCTCGTTTCCTCCAGAGCTACTCCTAGCTCCTCCAGTTGCTCACAAACCTCCAACTTCCTCGCATCTGAGTCGATTCTCCCTCGGACCGCGCGATCCAACTCGATCTGACGTCACAATAGGGCATTATGTACGTCATATAACGGTAAACGTACAAATCAATTCAAGCCAAAGGTACTCCGACTTGGGAAATGTTTCGCGTTTTTTTTAATTGTTAATAAAGATAATACATTTTTTTACATGGTTAACTTCATATAGATTTAAATTTTTACAATTAAACAACCTATACGCTATACTTCTGGGCAGACGTCCACGCGGCGTCTTATCACAGATTGTTATTTTTATCATAATGGTCATGATGAAGGGTGTGATAACACTACTTTAGGAAAACGCGATCATTCGAATCGTTTGTCTAGTTGAAAAGATTCAATTAAAGCGAAAATAGGACTTTAAAAGGTCCTAATCACAAAATACACATTGTGTGTAATGTATATGAACGTTTAAGTTGTTATTCCGAGCGATTTATGTTTTATTCAGACGATTTCGATCTTATTTTGTCGTGGATATTTCTGCGAATTTGGCTTTATTATGTCGTTGGTCTTAATATTATGCAAATACTGGGCGTATAAAGAAAATTTATAGTAGAATTGTTTTTTGACTATAAAATTGACCATTTGCAAAAGTCATAGCTATTTTTTCGGTTGTTAAACGTTTAACAAAAACTCGTCATTCGTTACTTCAAAAATGTAAAATTTTAACGAAACAGAAGTTATAACAGTGATTGCTATCGTACAGATCCTCGCATATATGTCATTTCAAAAGTATTGTAAACTAATCCTACACTCATTTAATTTAAAACATAACAAGAATTTTGTTATATTACAAGTTTTAAGAGGTTTGAACTTAAATGTACGTGTAATTGTTACGTTAGTCTAGTAGTCGGGTTAATTGCTTGTGCATTAGATATTATTATTAGTATACTGGATTGCTAGTAGGAGGTGTTGTATCCCTGGCAAAATGAATTCAATATAGTATTTTGTTTGCGTCACACTTGTTTTCATTTAGAAAACTTGATAAATAATTAAAGGACCTGACAGTGTTGTAAACAAGTCATTTTAAAATGACTTTAGTCCCGGTCAGGTCATTCGTAAAATAACTTTTTCAATATATTAATCACACAACAGTATAGTAAGTGTGGCAGATATTCATAATACTAAAAGTCGTGCATGTTTTAGCTTAAGTTACCTGCAGTTGGTTGCAAGTTCCTTCAAGTTGTTGAACCTCGTCATTTCGACTCGTGACGTTTTCTTGGCACGTCGCCAAATCTTCCCTCAACTTCTCCATAACAGAATCGCGCTGGTTTATTTCCTGCAAAAAGAAAATAATAAAGAAACATTTTGTTATCGATAGAATTTAAAGTCAGTGCTTTGATTTCTGTAGAACACATACATCAAAACCTACATTTGCTAATTCCCTGCTAGAAACAACAGATTGGTATAAATTTTCTACATTTTTTTGGAAAACATTTTACAAATGCACAGGTAAACAATTTAAGCGTATTTGTTTTAACTTGCTAAAATTACACAACAAGGCTTTTTTTCGCAATTTCGAGTTCAGCAATTTTTATTAAATTAAAAAAGTTGAAATGCTTTAACTGGACTGTACAGATTTAGCAAAATGAATATTTTCAAATTTTTTACAAAACCACACCAAAATAAGTTCCTATTGATAGCACAAAATTCGTCATCAACTTTGCATTTTAAATAAAAATGAAAAGCGCAAAACCCTTAAAAAAACTTCTCACTGAAATGTCCAACTAAGGGAATCCCAAACCCAACAACTCCCCCCCCCCAAAAAAAAAAACTAAAAAAAACAAGAGCTCCACCTCCTTGAACCCCTTGTTTGCGTTTGGATGGAAGTTACACGTTTTATCTCGAAGTTAAACGAAATATCACAGCCCAAACGGAAGTATGGTGGCATTTTGTGAAAGTTTCTTTCTTAATATAATGTTTTGAACAAATGAAGATAACGTCTATGTATTGTACATATACACCATACAGTCCTTACAAAGGTGAACTCCCGCCCCAAAGCCCCCGAAAAACAAGAGCCCCACCTCCTTGAAGCCCTCGTTTGCGTGCTGCTCGTACTCGAGTTGTCGTGACATTGAAGCGACCTTGGCCTTCTCCTGCTCTACCGCCACCAACTGGCGATCAGCTGCCTCGTCAAGTCGCTTCTGCGCGTTCGATAATTCCTTCTCCAAACTTTTGACCTGGAGATACGAATAATAGTAATTGTGTTATTATTTACGCTAAGTTCGTACAAAAAGAGTTTTCCTTGATTTTAAGTTCACCAGCTCCTTTTCCGAACTTTTAACCTTTAGATGAAATGATTGTAATTTTATTAATATTAAAACTCTGTTCGTACGCAAAAAGTTTTTTTTGATTATAAGTTGGATAGCTTCTTCTACAAACTTTTTACCTGGAGACAGGAATGATTGTACTTATTCATGTTTTCACTCTGCTTCAACAAAAAAAGTTTACCTTGATTTACAACTCCCTGCAAACTTACTTCTCGCCTATGTCAATATTTACACACTGTTTTAACAAAAAGTTTTACCTGATTTAGGGTTTACCAACTTCTCCAAATCTTATGCTTGTCTACAGGTTTATTTATAGCTATTCAATTGCAAAGCAATGCAAAAAAAGTAGAAACAATTGTTTCAGGGGAGGATAATTAATTTTTTGTTCAAGTTTTAGCCTAAATCTGAATTTTCAAATTAACGTAGCACAGTCAACATTGAACCAAACGTGTTTGGATTTGTTTTGTGGGTTTTTTAGACGCAACTTGATAATTCCAGGTAGTTCTCACTGAAATTTATCAAAAAGTGTTTTGTTGAACAACCCTTCTGTACATCTATGTTATTTTGGTTACCAAAATGGGTGAAATACTCGGGACTCGACGAAATCACAGATTTGGTCAGAGTGGGACTCTTACATATTTTTGCCCGAAGTCGGACTTGAGTTCATTTTATTACTCGGAACTCTGACTCCACAGTCCTTGTTTGAACAACAACCGGCTTTTTACCTCGTTTTCCAGCTCCCTCTTGTCCTCCCCAACTTCCCCGATCTGTGTCCTCATCTCATGGAGGAGCTTCTGCGCTCCCTCGACCTGATGTTGCTTGTCGCTTATGTTACCGCGCATCTCAGCAAGCTCACGCTCCAATCTACAAGAACAATGGGGGGAACCGATAAGAACAATTAGAGAAACAATGGAAAGAACAATGGAGAAGGCGCAACAAAAAAATCCACATTTTCGATAAAAAAATGGAATAGAATTTCCGGGTAACGAGTTAGGATTAAAAGACAAGACTGGTCTGTGGTGAGTTTCTAAATCACGACCTAAGATATTGGGAAGTCCTATAGCTGGGAAAAAAATACTGCAACTATAGTCACTGATACATTCATAGACATGTGCGTACAACAACTGGAAATTTATGACAAATGACTTGACCAAAATCTCTGTTTTTTAAATGACTTCTTCTTTTTTGACAAATTACTACTCTACTTTGACTCAAGTCTTTGAGTCAAATGACTTGAGTTGAATTGAAGTGTTTTTGTTTACTTTTTTTATCACAGTATATAATGATGTGCATGTATATTCAATGGCTTACAATTTTTGAAGGCTTCCATGCAACAGACTTTGCTTTATTCCAAAAGTAAGTTACATCGCTTACCTATCTCACGATGTGTTAATGTTTTTAATGTTATACTGAAAACTTACCTTAGAATATGTTCTTGTCGTTCATTGTAATCCTCATTACTGTGAGTATGGGTGGCTTCGAACTCATCAAGTTTCGACTTGAATTTGTGCAAAACCTCCTGGTGTTTGGCGATCTAACAAGAAAAATAATTTAATAAAGCCTGTTTTGTCATATGTAGGTTTACCATCCGCTAGAACCAACTAACTAGCACGCAAGCCTAATTATCAGGATCACAATAAATAAACAAGTTTATGACTAGACTGATTGGCATCTGACATCTGTAGGTATTTAATGTTTTAGACCTATACGCGATCCTACTATTTTTAATTGTATATTTTACTTTTTAACCATCAATATTGGCATTTTTACATGTGTGTTTTTTGTACAGAAACTGACGATGCCTTATAGGCGTAATTTATATATTTCTGTAAGATTTTAAGAAATGATTTTATGTTTTATCTGTTTTAATAAATAAACAGTCTTAAGATCTAGACTGATTAGAGTGTAGAAAACATGCCACAACATGTGTTTAAGCGTACGTAGCGTGTAAGGTACTATACTCTATTTGTAACATCATAACCAAGTATTTCTCATGATAATCGTTGTTGTGAGGTACTTTAGTGCATTGCGTACTCTGGGGTGTAATAGTGTGTACTGTTCCGAAAAAGGTCGACAACCACTGTTTTAACATCTATAAATAGTGACTGACCTGAATTACTAGCTTTACTAGACTGCTCTGCTGTTACAATCATAAATAAACAAGATCTTTTGAATTGAATTTTTTCAATCAAAACTCCAGACAAGCATTTACTTTCATTCATATACAAGTGTGCAACTAGTTGTCGTTCCATTTCAGAAACAAACATCTATCTTTTGCAAAAAATTCTTCCAGTCAATTACCTCCTGTTGTTTCTCCAACATCCGTGAGCTAACGATGCTGTTCTCCTCTTTGATGGTGTCCATCCGGTGCTTGGTGATCTTCATTTCATCCTGTGTCTTCTGGAGTTCGCGAGTAAGTTCCTCAATAACATCCTCGCAAGTAGAGATCTGCATCATTATAACAGGAAGTTGTAATACGAATATCATGGTTATATGACACAGTGGTTCTCAACCGCCGGTTCGCGTCAACTTTCCTGCCGGTCCGCCAAATATATTACAATCCTAAATCTCAACCACAAAAAGCAAGAAGTGGAAGGCTTGTCCATCAAATTTAGAACTTCGCCAGCTTCGTCATGTGCAAGATTGTGACGTAACATAGAGTTAATCGTCTACTTTATCGTACGTCACAATGCTGCGGTGTTGTGCCCAACTGTTTAAAAGTAGGCTACAGCTCATTTAAGTCTTAAATTTTAGGACCAGTTGTATGAAAAAAACTTTAATAGAACCACGTATATGATATGAAAGAGGCAGCAGCAAATTACTCATTAAAAGAAAGTTTCCATTCTTTGCTTTTAAGTTGCATACTTTTGTCATATTTGCACTTTCGGTTGATTTTGATTTTTGAAGGTCCACCGGTCCGCAAAATTTGTTTTTGAAATTTGACCGGTCCGTACGATAAAAAGGTTGAGAACCACTGAATAGCAGACCTCAAACTAGACCCGCCAAGCAATTTTTACCCGGTGTTGTTTGGCTTGCACTACAATAACGCTGACTGATTTTGGTAAGCTTTTCTAGAGGCATCTTGTGTACTATTAGGATTGTTAACATATTTGTATGTTATGGTTACCGCATAAAATTCCCCGTGACGAGCATTATCAGGTGAACAAAAACATAGAAATTAAACCATATTTTCAACCCAAAACAAAAATGCGCCGTTTCAGTTGTAGGCTGCTCGTCTGCTATACACCCCGAAAATATAGTAATTTAGTTAAATAAATTCATACAGATTTGGTTCGCCGTTTAAAGTACTTGCCTGCTGTCCTCTTTCCTCGCACAGGTTGTGTGATTTCTCAAGCTCCTGATTTAAAGTTTCCAACATTTCGTCTTTCTCGCGAATCTAAACAACACCAACAGTAGAGATTTAGGCAAGCAGTTCACTTCCTTTGATAAGGTGCCTATAATTTTACCGGAAGATTAGTCATAATTCAACGGGGTGCTTTTAAAAAAATGGTGCTTAGCCGAAGCGGTCAAAAAGTGGTTCACCCCAGCATGACGTCACACCATGTATTTTGCAGAGTCAATTTATGCCACATTCAAAGTATTATTTTCATCAATTAAATATTAAGCTGCTTGTTTTTTAATACTCAATAATAATTATTATTAATTCCATCATAGGTAACGGATTTCATATCAGATCCGAACCACAACTTAAACCGGTTTTACAAATAAATCTAGTCGACCCGGAACTTTTAAATTGCTTCGAACCGAACAAAACCTAAATCGGAAAAGTCAAACGGTTCGACTCCTTCAATAAAAACCGATAAAACTAAATCAAACCAACATTTTACCTCGTTTTTGACGAGTTCAATCTGTCCCTCGATCATATCCAGTTGGTTCTGTGTCTCGTTCAACCGACCAACGCTTTCCTCGTATTTCTGACGCGTCTGAGTTGACAAAAAAGAAAGCATAAGTAAAGAAATAAAACGTAAGCACCACGTATTCGGCGTTGTTGATGTATGACCACAACTAACTTTGACCAAGTTAAAGGAGAACGAATGTCAAGCCAAAAAAGAGTTTGTTGACGTTTAGGCTGGATCCCCACCGGCCTTCAGACACGACGCGAGGAAACATGTCTGTCTGTTGACTTGTCGCGTCGTGCCTGAAAGCGACTCTGTCCAATTCCCACCGACAAAGCGCGCGAAACTTGAACTGGTCAAAGCTATAGGCGATATAATTCAGTTGTGATCATGGCGGAGGCAAATGAAATGGAAATTTTGGCAGTAATATGCTTTAAAGCGTTTTTGTCTAACCGGTGGGGATTCAGCCTAGAGGTGTGCAAACAGTTCTGTTGCTTCAAGAACCAGTGTACATATAGTCAGGAGTAACCTTCTAAAGTAGGGGTTCTTAAACTGGGGTCCATGGAAGCCTTGGGGTTACGTAGACTAGTTTTGGGGGGTCTATGAACGCCACTAGTAATCTTGGTGCATATTTAAAAACTGAAAAAAGGGGTTTATTAGGAAAAAACTCTTTGATTCTCCTTAGATGTATTTATACTCTACTTCAGTTTTACTTTTCTTGAACTTGAAACAGTTTGTTCCGTAAGTTCAAGCTTAGTGGTTTTATGACGTCATCTTTGCAAATGTCAAGCCGACCCTGGTCAACGCGAAACAAACTTTTTTTGTTAGGGGTGTACGTCTTAAAAACTGTAAGAAATCCTGCTCTAAAGTTTTTCCAACCCAGTGGTTCTCAACCGTCGACCCTGGGGTGCCATTTATAATGCTCAAGGGTGCCGAGAGATATTTGAAAATCTTAAATCTTTAAGAATCTGATTTTTCTTAACTCAAACGACTTTGTAAAGATTATAGTGAAATAAATCCAATTATAACTTCGTACGTTGTGTAGAGTTGATGTGTACTGTCCAGTTCCGTTTATTGCGACATTCTAATGAACTGACTACCGAAAAATCGTATAGGGGTGCCGCATCTATTTATTATTTCTGAAGGGCGCCGCTAGCCCGAAAAGGCTGAGAAACACTGGGCTTACTAACGACAAAGTGTCAGCACTCCTTTTTTGAGAATAACAAAATGGCGGCTCACCAAGTTCAGTTCCGACGAAGTTTCGTTCAGCGACGCTTTAAATGACGTCATTTCCTCCTCGGCCTTGTCTTTGTGACGTTTCAGTGACGCAACTTCCTGCAATTGCGTCTGGAGGTTTTCTTCGCATTTGTTCAGCTAGAAAAATTAATTTATTTTTGATTTCGAGTATATTTTGTTTCAACTTGATGATGGATTGCAAAGTCAATAAGGTCGCGTAAATCGACATCATCTTGATAAAGACGATACAAACTTGTATAATCATCGCTCTTTCAATTAAGATAGCCGTCGAGCCGCGGTAAGTTTTCATAGAGCCGATTTCGACAAATATGTTGTGAATGTATGCTCGTGCTCGATATAAAAGTTTTTATCCAGCTGATTTCTAAAAACTGTGGTGAAGGCACTAAAATTTGGTAAAATGAATATAAGATAATGTTCTGTTAAAAATAAAAGTTAAAATTGGTAAACTTTAAATGTAAGGACAGATCAAGTAGAATTTTCGATTTTTAAGACATTATGTAATAAGAAATTTTTTGTATAATCATCGCTCCTTTTTAAATGCTTTAACGTTAAAGTTAAATTCGTTAACTGATGATGATACAAGTACGTATTAAAAAACTAAATAACTTGTTGTTTTATTTAATGAATTAGAGCAAAATGCGGCTGATTCTAATTCCATTCTAATTATAGAAAATTCAAAACCATCTAATTTTAATTCTAATCTAATTGTAAAAAGCTGATTGAAACGTCTTTACCACGATTATAACCTTTTTGGATTTGAGATTTATTATCAAGCTACAGATCCGTGCACAGTGTACCTAAAATTTGTTTCAATTTATATCAAAAGAAATGTAAATAGCTGATTTAATTCACTTAGGCTCTAATGCAGGTGTCACCAAATTGTGCAAGAATTTTAATTGCAAAAAGGTTGTTTCACATTTTTATTAAGACATTTATTTAAGTATTTACCAACGAAATTTATAGGTTTTTATTTATCCAGTAACTTTTTTGGCTACGACATTTATTATCAAGCTACATTACAGATTCGTGCACAGCTTACCTAATTTTATTTCAAATTAAATATTATATTTATTTATTTTTTTTTTTTTTTTAAGAAATTTGATTTATATCTAACTACAATGAACCAACCTCGTTGAGCAAATCTTGTTGTTCTCTGATCGCTTTATCGAGTTCTGATTGGAGCCTGGTCACGTGCTTCCGTGTCGCGTCCACTTCATACTTGGAATCCTTCGCTTCCGCGTGTGACGTAAGCAGCTCCTTGCGCAACCTGACAGGGTCAAACAGAGGTCAAAGTTTGCCCAAAATATCGAGTATCGAAAGACAACATTTCCAGGTTGTAAGGCGAAAATTTCCTTAGCGTTAGAAATTCAGTTTATATAGTTGTCAATCGAATTTTCTTTTGATGAACTTATCCCCCATGCCAATTGTTAATAACGGTACTCGTTTAATAATAATGTGATTTCAATTGATATATGCTTTTTGGTCATATTAGCGGTCCAACGCAGAGATTTCTACTTTAAAAGTTTTTTTTTTGTGAAAAACAACTACATGCACAGGAAACTTAAGTCCAAATGTTTTTTATAAAACAAAAATTAAAAAAATAGAAAGCAGGTATTTTTTGTTAAAAACATGTTACTTCAAACTTTTCTTTGTATGGCCCTTTCTCTAATCTTAACTACGGAAAAAAAATACTTCACGGTAAAACTAATTTTTGACTAATAACCTGAAAAAAGATCTTGTTATAATTTTATATTTTTTACTTATTTGAGAATAGTAATGACGTCATTTTGTATCGGATCGTATCGCGATACTTTTCGTCAAAAATATCGGAATAAAATGTGGAGTATCAGGAATCCCAAGTAATATCGCTATTTGTGCAAAACTTGCCTGGCATAAGAGTAATCGTATAATAGCACATCCCCCTAAATCTCGCTCATACTTTAAAATAGAAATTTCTCCCACCTGTCCGTTTCCTGTTGGGCGGTTGTTGCCTCACAACGGGCATTGTTACGTAGTGTCTCGAGCTCGCGTTGTAGATGTTCGCATGACTTTGAGTGGACACGAAGCTCCTGACTTGTGCTGTCCAGCTGCTGCTTGAGCTGCTGGTTTGTAGTACGCTCCTGCCTCAACTAGAGGGAAAAAAAAGTCTGTAAAAATTCGCAGGCACAAATTTTTAATCCAAACCACACTTTCATTTTCCAGGTGTGCTACACCTTCGTAGACTAATCTCCTACAGTTTAGAACAAGGGTGGGCACTGGGCAAACTCAATGAAAAGCAGACTACGGCTGGAATTTTTAATGTCGTTATACTGGTTCGGAATAAGGTCAGTTGAGTTAAAATTTTAGCCCGGCTCACGCGTCAAACGCTGGCGTTAGGCGATTTTCACATAACGTGTTAACTGCTATCTCTGCAAATAATTTAAGAGTATTTGGGTTTCGAGAAGTTTTTGCAATTGAATTTTATTCCTAATTTAATGGACTATCGGGTTTACAGCAAAGACAAATTTGAACTTTGTTTCCGATTTGAAAAAAAAAAATCGAAGTAATAGAGAATTTAATAGGCGTTTTTTGGCATTAGTAAAATATGTATTTATCTGGTAAAACGTAGATATAATACGTATATCATATATTGGGACTTACGCACTTAAACCCATAACGTCAAATCCACCACCCAGATGGTAAATTTTACACATTTTAATATAATAAGTGTTTTTTATCAACAAAACAAATAAAAAGCTTTAATTCACCTGTATATCTTGGGCTTCTATTTTTTCTCTGCAATCCTTGAGGTCCAAGTTGAGTTGCTTTGCTTTTGCGTTCAACCTCTCGACCTCGGTCAAGTGCATTTCGTTCTCTTCCTGGGTGACCTTGAACTTGGCCTGCATCGTGTTCAGCTCGGTGTTGAACTTGAGCAGCTGCTGGTCACGCTGCGACACCTGGTGGACGTACACAAGTTACGTGATCGCCGTTAGAAGGCGCTAAATCAATTTTTAACTGTGCCAAAGCAAATTGGTTATCTGTTGTTATCTGTTGGCAGGATTTGACCGTCACAAGGCGAAAACGACAGTACAGCGTAGTAGATATGTCACAGTAGCGTTCTTACGTCACAGCAGTTGCACTATTACGTATTTTATGGGCAAAAAATTTGTTTTCTGGACATATCTTGTTTTTGCCGTTATTCTTTTTTGGTTGTTATACGTTACAGACCGATTTTTGCCCGAAGCTTTATTTCTGTTTGTTTTAATCTCATACACAGCTTGGTCAAACTCGTTTTAAATAATTTATCGATTGTACAGATATCGGTTGGAGCAGGTTTCAATAAAAATCGAGATAAAAGTGAAATTGTCGTAATAGAAGTCTAGTCGTTTTTGAAAAATTATACCTTAAAAAATGTAAAACCTACCTCTTCTTGCGCAGTTCGGTGCTTTTCCGTGAGGACTGCGACATTTAGTTCAGTCTTGTGCTTATAAGCGCGCAGTCTGGATGAAGATAAACAAATTGCATTACGAAACAAATTACAAATCATTACAAAAGTTTTAAAAAATTTCACATTTTTTAAAATAATTGCAGCAATCCAAAACCAGAATAAAGTCCTATTTACTAATGCAATCACACGTGCCCACGACAGGGTTTCAAAATATTTCAAACTTCCCTAAAAAAATGGCCATAATAACTAGCCAAGGGGTAATAATGGTGGAAATTGGAACAGTGAAAAGTGATCCAGGCATATCCATGAGAAATCGCTAAATAAAAAAAAATGCTAAGCATTGTTAAATTAAGATAGTCGGTACATTAAAATTCCTTTAAGAAGGGAGATGCTAATGTAAATAAGTAAACTAATTAGACAGGGAATAGATTAGAACGAGCCACCAAGCCAATGGTAAAAAATAAGCTAACGCTTTAAAATAAGGGGCAATGTTAGCAGTCTAAATTAGGAAAAAATAACCACCCTAAAAAGGTATGGGAGCGCTAACTGAGTGAGATAGGTGAAAAAAGTTTAAAAACCAAAGCACAGACGCATTATCACGCATATGACCCTTAGAACACTTACTGAGTAAGCTCCTTAGCAGTGCTCTGTAGCTTGTCATCCTGTTTCTCCTGTTCTTCCTTCATTTTAGCGAGTTGAGCTTCCTGTTGTAGCAAGTGCTGGTAACACGTGTCGTAACGCTGCTGCTGCTCACGAAGGTCGCTCTCAAGGTCAGCCGCCTTACGACGACACTTGAGCGTCTGAGATGGAAAAAATTATTACTTCATAAAACGTAAAAATGAGGGGCTGCATCTATACGTTTTCAGTGTGATTTGAAAATGTGTTACGGTGATGTTTTGCTTTTACTGAATTCTACGTTTGATTTTTTTCACCCGATGTTGACCAACGTCAAAAGTACAAGCGAAATAATTAAACGAAAATAAAAACAATAGTACGAGCAAAAAGAAACCTTTTCAAAGGAAATTTGAAGGTTTTAAAAGATCTGAAATTGGAGTGCTCGATGTTTTTTTATATAATTCGAAAACAAAACAGTAGAAGTGTCATGTTTAGCTTTTAGCAACACTTTCAAAATCATATAAATTCAACTGAACATAAAATAAATTCAAAGACTTGTAAAGATTCAAAAACTTTGCAGCAACCCTGTGTAACGTATTTTACCTCTTCATCTGTAATTCTGTTAGTCTCGCTTAGATCTACTCTGGTTCTTGCCAATTCATCTTCCAACATCCGAATCGTTTCCCCGCTCTGTCCACTCTAAATAAAAAAAAATGTTGTGTTTTTATTCTAAAAAACATTTTTTTTTATATTTAATTATTAAATAAAAAACAACATACCTAAACCGAATGCCAACGCTCAACAAATCTCAGCAGAAGCCCAGGAAAATGCAACGCGAAAGAAAATGAATCATAACTTTTAATTACAGTAAATTTATTTCAAAAATTGAAGGGTAGGCTACTCTGTACAGGTGAATGCCAACGCTAAAAATCCCCTAATTTAAAGGGAATTGTTTATCTTCTGTTAACTTGGCTAATTTCATTGTATTTTTTATATATATGATTGATATATGATTGAAGTGTTATATGACTGATATAATATTGCAAGCTTTCTATTACAAGGTAACTGGGCACATGTAGTTATTCTTAACGGTAGTTGGTGTCACTACCTTATAGCGGTAGGGGTTTATTGGTTACATGTTAGGGCTTGGCACTGATGTTAACTTACTTTGTGTTTATCCGAATTAGATCTTTAAGTCTATGAGTAAGTGTTACTAGTGAATTCCTGTACAGAGATATTTCAGAATCGGATCGTACCCATTGGTTTCACGTGGTCTTTTAAATGCCACTCTTGGTCGCAAGATACGTTTTTTAAGGATCTTATGCGAGTAAAGGCTTACCATGTTGTAAATGTGGCCCGAAAGGTCGGGATGCTAAGTGCTTACAGTTCTTACGCCCTGCCTCCTGTGTTATATTTACTAGCTAAAAAAACGCATGTTACTACAGTTTTGTACCGATGTTGGCAGATCTTACAAAACAGAACATTGCTTCGGCAACCCAAGTTTATTTTATAGCGCCAAAATCCTTGTGCATTTTAACAAGTCTTTTATAAATGCTTTTCACTAATAATAAAACCCAATTTGTCGTACGCACAAACTTATTTTTGGATTTTATTCATAAGAAATCCTTCCGAGTCTTTTAATAAATGTTTTCAACTAATAATAAAAACCCCATTTCTCAACCATCGTACCAACCTGTGAGCTTGCAAGTCTGTACTTTTCCTTCAGTTTAGTTGCTTCTATCGTAACCTTGTGAAGCATGTCGTCTCTACTCGAGAGACGCTTGAGCAGTTCGCGTTGTTGGTTCTGGAGAGTGCCTAGAAGAATGTTTTATGAGTAATGTGTGAGTTCAATGCTTGATGTATAACATAATGTATAACGTAGAATTATAACAACTGTTGATGAAATATTATTATTTTTTTTCGTTAATATGGGGATCTAAGCCTGCTACGACATTTCTAGTTGTTGATCTTTTTTCCATACCGGTTATATTCGAATTAAGAATTTTAGCAGAACGGACGATGCTTTTGCGTAACTATAGTGATCTGCTCTTGTTGAGTAAAGTTGTTTTAGATCTTTTTTACAACCTTTGTTGTTTTGCCTGAATCATAATAACTCTTTTAATTAAAATAATTGGTTTAAACATAAATGATTCTCTGACAAAACGATTTTTTTACTTTAATCAATTTAAAATTAAACAAGGTTTTAAATTCAGATAGGTAAAGAGTTTGATAAAAGTTGCATAAACATGAAAGTTGTATTTTGTGAAATGACAAAAATCGTCATTTAAAAAAGTTACATAAATTAAATACTTTTTGTTTGTAGCACCGAGTTATAAAAATGTTACAACCACAGCTTTAAACAGGTAAATACCACTGCCCTATGATTTAGGCAACACACAACAAAATAACTCACATATTTCCTCCTTAAGTTTTTCGATTTGTTCATCCCTCACTGCGATTGCTTGTTCTCCAAGCTGGACTTTTTCCTGCGCTCTGTTTGTGTCTTGTTTCATGTGCTCAACAACAGATTTCAGGTGCGAGAGCTGAGATAAAAAAAACATTAGTGGAATGAAATTTTAAGCTTTTTTCTTTTTGTTGCCTTTGCTTTTTTGTGTACAGAAACAAGCCATTTCATAAGTTGCGCTGGCCATTTTTTGGTATTACATGCTTCTACTTCTCATTCATTTTGTGCAGTGGTTCCCAAAAAGGGTAGCGCCCCTATACTACTCAACGTGCTAAGATCACTTTAAAATCTTTAAATTCCAACTTTTGCCATATTGGTAAGTTTCTTGAAATATTAAAGTGCAAAAAATTAAAAAAATATTTTTCAATTTGGTTAGTGTGACATTAATGATTAGAATAACGCCTTTAAATCCGTTCATCTTTTCTGTAGGGTTCGGTGGGCCAGGGCACACAAGCAACTCACAAATTAAATTAAACTAGAAGAACCAACATGCCGCTCTAATTAGGCAACTAAAATGATCAAGTTGTCCAATTGTGCTGCTGACAGGTTGCCTAGTCACCAGTTTTTTTTAACTTTTCTCGTTTTCGACAAATTAACCAGTCAATTTGGATTATCCCTGATCATACCTTAATAAAAAATGTTACAGACAAAAAAGTTTCGGTATCTTAAAACTAACGATTTCCCAGTAAAAATGTCACAAACCTCCTCAATAGCGGTGGAGTGCATTTGCTGCGCGTCTAGAAGTCGGTTCTCCATCTGTTTCAGTGAAGCCTCCTTTCCTTCTATTTCACGCAAGGCCGACATGTGTTGCTGCTGAAGTTTCTTGTTTGTTTTCTCTAAAGTGTCAACCTGGAAAAAACGTCGAATGACATTTGATTCAATAATGTGTAAAACGAGTTAAAAGGGTATGTTCTGTTACTGATCCAGGGTGTCATGTTGTCAGGGCATATCAACTGGATTTTTTGCCTATTTTAACCATACGAAATACGTATATGCAAAAACAATATTTTTTATAACATCTTTTAATGTAGTTTTTGTATGAAACAAAACACCTCTCCTACCCAAAACTCTTTTTTTACAAAGTAAACCAACTGTGTGGCGTTCTTAAGGTTACATATATATGACGCCATGTTTAGATGCCACTTTGTAACGTCATATTTTGGCGTAACTTTATGACGTCACGTTTTGACGTAACTTGGTGATGTCATCTCTAAAAAAAGTCATGCCTCCATAAACCAAAAAGCTGAATCCGAGCCTAGCCACTAAATTAGTTTTGACTAATAAAAATAAAAAAAAAAAAAAAAAAAAAAAAGTTGTGTTGATAAATTCCAGCATAAGGTAGGATTAAGAACTTAACAGCGAGCAAATAAAAAATAGTTATTGCAAAGACAAACGTTCTTTTGGTACCTTAGATACCGACGATGTGTTTTTCTTAGTCATAACTATATGAATTATGTGAAACTAACGACCGAAAAACTAAGTACAATTTTTTAATGAAAATTGACCACAACTTAATTTTTTAAGGATTTTTTAATACTAACCATCAATATTCTATCCAATTTTACTCATTTACATTAAACGCAAAACAAATTGTTACTACAGTGAAATAACTAATGTACACTAATTTAGTAAAATAGTAGTTTTACTTTCAAAAATATGCTGTTGATACCAGATATGATATAATAAAAAAAAAACTCTTCCGGCACTTATTTATTTTCTCTGACGTTTCGCCTAAATATGAAGCAGACTTGGACAACTAGATTTATTTTAGCTTTTTAAAATTAGATCGTTTTAAGTTTTTTCAAATTAGATTAGAAATAGAATTACCAAATTCCTAAAAAATCAAATTTCAACTAGAATTTGAACTAGAGTCACATTTAATTATTACAATTAATTCGATTTAATCGCAATTTATTCTTATAAGAACGTGAATGGTAAATATGTGTGTGCTAATTTGTATGACTTTTTATGCTTTTTAGCCTGTAAAAATTACATGCAAGTCGTTTCAACCAGAAAATTTTAATAGAAATTCTGTGTTTGAACTGAGAGACTAAAAATGCCGTTGGACAACGTATCATTTTTGGTAAAATCCAAATTAGATTAGAACTAGAATTAAAGCAAACAAGCAATTCACAAATTAGATTAGAATTAGAATTAGCCGCATTTTGCTCTAATTCAATGAATTAGAAAACTAGAATTATCTAGTTGTCCAAGTCTTATATGAAGGACGCCTTCATCATGGAATGCAACAACACCACGTTCAATCAATAAGTGATGGAAGAGATTGTTTTCAGTAGTTTCAGTTAAGTAAACATATTTTAATCACATCTTGTATATTTATCTTACCTTGTTTCCGCACTTTTGCGTCTGATCCTCTAGACTTGAATACTTGAGCTTGTAGCGGTTTATCGCTTCTTCCTTGCGAGCGATTTCACTGCTCAGCACTTCCTGCTCGCTTTGTGACGTGATCTGATAAGCCTGAAAATGTAATGTGGTGTTCAGCAAATTGGCAAAACATAAAATATGGTGTTGTTTTTGGAAGAAGGCAACGAAATAACAGCAAACCAGTTGATACATACGGAGAAATATATATTTCTGTAAAATTTAAAAGGTTATTTTATAGACATTTCATTGGCTAATGTACCAAAGGTACTGGAAAAAATATAGTTGAAACTGAGATACCGTTTATTAGACAGATATATTTGTATATATACAACACAAATTTTTTGTCTTAAGATTTTATAAATTTTTTAAATAATTATGTAAACTTGTGGTTCACTTTTTACCTTGCGGACCCATTTTATGTTTAGAACAGCAAAAATAATATTTTCTGCCACACAGATTACTCTTAAAATTCAGTTCGACACTCATGCTCACTTTACTTATTGTACATAAATAGACTGTCAAAAGAGTATTATCAAAAGTTCTATAAACAAATATTAACCCAACTAATATAGTTCATCGGCCCTTAAAATAAGAGATGCAGTGAAGGCCCCTTTCAACCCACCCACCTCCCCAGGGGTTCACGAAACCTAGTTTGAATACCGCTGGCATAAACCATCAAGTAAAAGTTAAGAGTGCTCATTGGTTTCACTTCTGTTGTAGTACTTTTTAAATTTTCTCACCTGCATGCGAGCTTGCAATTTTCCATTCTCCTCCTGCATTGTTTTTCTGTTCTGAGAAACAACGTCCTTTTCATTTTCCAGCTGTTTGATTGTCTTGTCCCGTCGGGCGATCTACAAAGGCAAATGTTCTCCGTGAAAAAAAATGTTACATTTTCTATTAGATAAAATTGTACTGTGCAACAACACAAAAATTGTTAGTCTGGTAAAACGGTGTTTCGCAAACGTTTTTGGCTTGCCGAACCCTACAAAAATTTTGAATAGTTGATGGCACCCTTGATCGCAATTTTGCTGAGTGGTTAATTGTAACATTACAATAAGCAGGATTGAAACAGCACGTTAACTGTGCAATAAGGTTGATAAAAACTTTTTAATTTTTGTCACTTTTATCAGACAAAAAAAAATTGTATCAAGAAGCTTACTAATAGAGCAAATATTGGAATCCTATATAATTTAAAATCTCTTTTCGTGTCTCTGTTTGACATGACAATTTTCCTAAATTTAATACTTTTTTGAAGTTTTAATATGCATAAAAATATTTTTAGCAATCCTATATAAGTTTCATCCAGTAAGTAATTTTGATCATTTTTACTTAAGCTATGATTTTACCCAGATCACCAATTAATCTTTAAACAGTAACCGTATTCCTTTCTTCCTTTCTTACTATGGACAGGATTTAATTTATTGAAAATGTGGTACAGGGTATAACGTCCCCTTTAAGAGTATTCTCCTTAAATTGAATTTATTTTTTAAGCAACTTTTAAAGACAAAACAATAACAACAGCAGAACATTGAAAAACAACAGACCGTTCCACAAACAACAGACAGTCTGTAAAATCACCAATTATAAAACACACTAACTATTACAAGAGCCTATAAACCTTGTCGGACGAAGGAATGACAAATTTCGGGTCCATGCTAAGAGTGCGGTGGCTGTAGAACACTGGCCGAAAACTTTTCTGTTCTGTATAATTTTTAACAGGTGAATGACTACGTGCAGGTAAGTCAGATTCTGACTGGCCAGGTCTTAATGAATCACTGACAGGGTCATCCATAGTGCTAAAAATAATCCAAATCTTTTCTGTCAAGGTTCAGTTGAGTAGTATGATCCAGAGTTAAACAATAAATATATCCGGAGGCAAATTGTGTAACAATCTTTTTTCTGAAAACTAAAAACATATTTCTGGATTTTACCATTATGTAATTTTAGATACTGGTTCTAAAAAATATGCACAGTAGCTATGCTGGCTATCGGTAGTCATTTTTACAAAAAATAATGCATCTTCTTTGAAATTATCCTAAAAGATTCTTTAAAATTTCTGCTACTTTATTTAATTTAAACTTGGCCAAAAAATGCATTGTTTCAACTTCACTTAGTATAGGTAATCCAGGTGCAGTCAGTAATAAGTTATAACGTATTAACTTTGTTTTCATAGAAAATTTGTCTTGGCCTAAATATGAGCAAAAGGATGTAAAAACCAGCTGTTCAAATAAACATATTCTTATATCTACAAAAAATAATACACAAACTAGCTTTGCTGGTCTTTTTAAAGTTAGGATTTTGGCACTAAACCTCCAACTAAACGAAATTAGATATACACAACACAGATCAGTTTCCAGCTGCATTTAAAACAAACCTGCCACTACTGTATTTCATGTTTTAAATGCACAAAACAGCTTTGAAACCAGCTGATCAAATAAACATATTCCCATCCCTACAAAAAAACATAACAAACTTGCTGTGCTGGCTTTTTAAAGCACAGAAAAAAAAAACAGATATACACACAGCATATATAAGTTCCAGTTGCATTTTCAATTTAAACCTGCCACTATCTTATTTTATGTTATAAATGCACACAACAGTTGTGAAACCAGCTGATCAAATAAATATATCCTTATCTTCATAAAAATAAACAAACTGACTGTGCTGAAGTTGTAGGCAGTAAATATCAAACTACCAAACAAAACTAGATATACACACAGCACAGATAATTTCCCAGCTGCATTTACAATTCAAACCTGCCACCACTACTGGTTGTCAAGAAGTTGAGAGAGCGATGATCGCCCATTGGTCGTTATTCCATGAATGAAGTGACGTAGAGGCAAAAAAACACAACATGCATCACACAATGGCACCAGGCATTCAGGTGCACATGGCCGGTCGGTACTACAGGACGCCATCAATAGAAGAAGCGTGTTATGAAAACAAACTTCCCATTGTTTTTCGCCTTTGTGTCTCTCTGGCTGGTTTTACTCCAGATTTAGTGAGACCTGTTGGGTAATATTTGTTGGTTTTGGCTTTAGTTGTGTTTTTCTTTGCTGAGGAGATAAACTTGGGAATGGAAATATTGTCATGGCTTGTTAAACAATCTTTTTGTTTTTTTAAATTTTGTTGGATTAGTGGCAATTTTTTTTTCATGACATTCTGATTGAGTGAGAAAATTTTGTTAAAATTAGTTGTGAGTGTATACTGTTAGTGTTAGCTTCAATGTTTTGAAGCTAGCCATTTAAATGCATGTATTTTTGATGTATTATAGTATCTATATATACTCAATATTTGACACATTAGGATACAACTAAAATGCATATTGGTGTGTATAAGTCTTACAGGACATACAAACACTTTTATAAAAATACTTAAAAAAAAATTTTATATGTTTTCAAAGACCTAAAATTTGACAATGTGTTATAAATACAATTCGTAAACAAAATATTATAAATGGCAACTCGGCACAATTAGAAATAGTTATCGATTTTAATGCTGTACTTTATAAACACACAATGCATCTGAAAGTAGAATAAATTCAAAGAATATTTGAAGATTTAAAAAAACATAGGGTTTTGCAAAAACTTTGCAAAGACTTAAAATATTAAATTCAAAGACATTTATAGTTTGAAGATTTTGTGGTCACCCTGTGTAAGTGTGTTTCCACATTTTCAGGATTTAACCATTTTCTAAATGGTTATCTAATATTTTTTTCTTACCTGGTATTGCATTTGCCGTATTTTAAGCAGCAATTCAGTTTCACTGGTTTCGTCAAGGTAAGACATCTCGTTACTTAACAAATGCATCACAACTTTAGCAAATAAAACAAACTACAACCATTCTTTGGCCTGAATACAATTTGAAAGTCACAACAAACTGAAAACCTGATGAAAGTCTAATTTAACCAAAGAAATTGCCCATTTACTAACAGAAATTTCTCTGGTTAGTATTTTGGCAAATCAAACAAGTAAATGCCCTTTGTCAAATGTCAAGTTAAGTACAAAAGAACAAAGATTTTTGGCAAAATAGGGAATATTTATATATAGAATTAGCAACATATTGTTAACTGAATAGGATGATATAGGCATATTTACAACTATTTCAAACAAAAACCTACAACTGACAAAAACTTAAACAACAAAACAAATTAAACTGTAAATATTTCTAAACAAATAAAACTGTAGTACTTTCAAAAATTTCTTTACTAAAATAACCCTATTGTTAACCAAGCCAATGCACAAATACAGGGTTGCCACACTGTTTAAAGTATTCTAAGACACTCAAAGACTTTTCAAAGAAAATTTATAATTTTTCAAAAACATGAAGTTGGATTGCTCCGCTATTTTAATACAACTCAAAAACAAAAATGTATAAATGCCATAGTTAAAACAATAAAGATAGTGAAAAACAGTTTTTTAACTGTACTTATTAAACAAGAAGCTAAACATGAAATGAATTCAAAAACATTCAAATGCTTTGGGAAAAACTTAGGGTTTTTTAAAGGCTTTTCAAATTAATTCAAAGACATACTAAGATTATAATACTTAGTGGCAACCCTGCATATAGCTGTTTCAAGAACGATTGCTGCAAGAATACCTAAAATCTAACCTTAACAGGAAGTGGCATTATTACAAACTATCATATCAGCATCCAAACACAAATAAATATCCACAGCATAAATTTACGGCACATGTCTGGCCAACCAAAATTCAAACACCCAACAGCAAAGGTGTTGTTTTTTACAGTTTTTTCCAACAATGCTGAAGTGGACTTCATAAATGGAGCGGGGGACTAACAAATTCAAACAGACGAATCAATCCGAAAGCAAAAATCAAACGAGAACAAAGGGAAAAGAGCCGGGCTGTTCATTTCTCGACTCTCACTATTTTTCAAGGACCCTTGATTCCAATGGAGATTACTGGCACCGCTTCACAATGGAACAGGGGGCAAAGTTTTTACAAGCAAAACACTGTACGCTTTGTGGTCGTGTCATAATTGAGACTTTTTAGCAACAGGCAACAGCCGATTTTTTGTTCAGTTGTAATTTTTTTTGCAGATAGTGTATTGAAGTACATCATACACTTAATAGTCAGAATGTTTTTATCAGTGTAAAAGTATAGCTTAGAAGTTTGACATAATATGAGAATTTATTCACATTATGAGAAATTTACAATTTTTACAGGTCTCAAATTTACAATCAGTCTTAAATTACTGCAAAAAGGTAATAAATTTTTATAAAATTAAGTTCTACAGTTGAAGTTGTTAATTTTTTTAACCTTTTCAATCCATGAATTTTCGAAAATCCAAACATCAGAAAACAATAAAGGTAAGTTAAGTCAGCTATATTGCTTTGTATGCTATTGTAATCTGCCAGATTTTTTTTAGTATTTTTACTCACATCGTCGAAGAGTCGTTTCATTTCTTCTTTGGTTTTAACCAGTTCGATTTCATTCTTGTGTGATTGGCCATCTTTTTCTGACATTTCGTTATGGAGATCTTTTCTTTCTTTTGTAACTGCCTTTAGTCTTTCATCAGTAGCTTTAAGCTAAAAAAAGGACAAACAAATTTACTTGCAAAAAAAACTAAATTAAAAGAATTGTTTTTAATTTTTTAGTAAAGTTTTGTTACTTTGCACTTCTTGTGCAATTGCTTTGACATAATTGGTAAACCATAATAACCTGAGATATACAAGGTAATTTTAAAGCTTACTGAAGTAAGGTTATGGTATATGTTTTCAACTACAAAAATATAAAACTATGTAATATTAGGTTTTTAATGTTAAGTTAAACAAAAAAACTTTTAAGACATAAAATGATAATCAAAACGCATAAAGAAGTACATAGCATTTTGTGAAGTTTTTTAATAATTATTGATATGCTATGCATAACTACAGCCTTTCTAATTTTTTGAAGGGGTGTTAGGTAGATCATATTGCATTAGTTATGCAAACAACTTTATTTATTAGTAACGAAATAATATATTTGCTGTATAAGGTATTTTCAACCTGAATAAAATAGGGAAAAGATAATGTTTTTTTAGTGAAACTGAATAAGGACGACTTACTTTTTCTTGTAGTGATTTGAATTTGTTTTCCATGTCAGTGCCTTCTTTTGTTGAAATTTCCAGTTTGGCTTTGACTTCATTCAACTAAAATAAATAATGGTTGCGTTGTAGGAATGGATATAAAGTGTTAAAACAAAGGTATTTAGTATGCACATCTTAATCTATTTTTAATTTAAAATTTTCCCGAAAAACAAAACATATCTAGCATATATACAATTTCTTATAGGCTTCTGTTATATAAAAAAAGCGATTAATTTTGACAAAAAGAAATACTTTGCTAAAAAGTTTACTCTTGTTGCTATCATACTTGGACAACTAGATTTATTTTAGCTTTTTAAAAATAGATTAGAATTAAAATTAGAGCATTTCAGTTTTTCCAAATTAGATTAGAATTAGAATTAAATCATTTTGAGTTTTCTCTTTAAATTAGATTAGAACTATAATTAGCGCACACAAGCAATTCACAAATTAGATTAGAATTAGAATTAGCCGCATTTTGCTTTAAATCTTTGAATTAGAAAACTAGAATTATCTAGTTGTCCAAGTCTATCATACTTGGACAACTAGATTTATTTTAGCTTTTTAAAAATAGATTAGAATTAAAATTAGAGCATTTCAGTTTTTCCAAATTAGATTAGAATTAGAATTAAATCATTTTGAGTTTTCTCTTTAAATTAGATTAGAACTATAATTAGCGCACACAAGCAATTCACAAATTAGATTAGAATTAGAATTAGCCGCATTTTGCTTTAAATCTTTGAATTAGAAAACTAGAATTATCTAGTTGTCCAAGTCTGGTTGCTACATGGTGTTTTTCTATCAATTAAAAAGGTAGCTTATCTAAAACATAAAAAACTAACCTCATATGTTAGGTCACGCTCTTTTCCTTCAGAAGATGTTTTAAGCATTTCCAACATTTCTGTGACATTTGCATTCTGGAAAACAAGTTAAATATATTAAGTAATTACAGCAGCATTTAATTTTAGAGAATGCAGGTTGAAAAAACAGACTTGTTTAAAGTTTGTATTACAATATCTTTTTTAACACATAGTGACCCGTATAAGATTAACGCCGGGTATTTCGTCTAGTATATAAATAAAGATGACTATTGTGCCTCACCCACTAAAAATATATTACACAGCTCACATATTTTAAAAATAAGACAATTGAATATTTTATGCAAAAAGCTGGAATATATAGTTGAATTTTTTCCATACTTAATACTATTAATAACTAGTTTTGTCACAGAATATGACTAGAATTTTAGTCAGCAGAGATTTACATTTTTGAACCTCAAAAAAATATTGCATAAATTTGAAAGCCGATTGATTAATAAGTAACTCGAAGATACTACAAAATTAGTTTTTTGTTTTTATACTAACAACTTAAAAACATTCTGCAAAATGCTGAACCATATAGGTGAGGTTATAGTTAACAGCTCTACTAACTTGTTTTGCTGTCACTATAATTACCATTTGAAGTTTACACATCTACTAGAGACTAGCATTGTAATTCAGATAAGGCTACAAATTAGTGTGAAGCGATTTTCAAAAACTGAAGTTTTCAAACCTGCAGGTTGGCCTCCTCTGCTTGTGCCTTGTAATCGTTCATCTGCGTTTCAGTTGATGTAAGTTGTGTTTTACAAGTTGCAAGTTCATTTGTCAGGTTGCTCTTTTCCATTCGTAGACGATCCAGTTCAGTAGTATGGTCGGCATCCTAACAAAATTTAGAAATATTTGAAACAGGAAAATGAAGATTTTTTAATCATATATTGACTATTTTTGATGGGCGTGGGGAAAAACAAAAGTAACAAATAAAAAACCTAACAAAACAAAAAAAATTGAAACAAGAGCAATAACAGAGGTTCTGTTCATAACAAAATTAAGTAGTTTGTTACAAAATTAATTTATTTTTAAATCATTTAAAACCCAAAATAATAAAAAAAATTAATGATGTTTTTTTTTCTTTTATTGCTTTTCAAAATATGCTAAATTAGTGATAAACAAAATAACCCATGGAACACAATACACAGGCTTTCTCAGTAATTTCAATCAAAAAAATAAGGCTAAGGCATTAACAAATAGAAAAATATGTCGATTTTATTGAACGTCATGACTTTGATATTATTTTGAAAAATAATGAAAAGAGTTGAATTTCCACTTGTAACTAATCACACTCAAAGAAAACTGACTGATAAAAATCCTTATTGTTTAAAAATGAATACCAAGACCAAATGGGTTGAGTAAATTAACATTATATTAATTAACATGTTTCAATAAGCACTTGTATCATCATGACATAGTTATTAAGATGATGTCAATTTATTTAAACTGTTCCTAAGCTATACTTCAGATCCGATAACAGAGTACCCGAAAATCCGATAGTTCTAAAGTACTTCGAAAGCCATCGCAGACTCTCCGAATCTATCGATCAATGATGCAAGCAAGGCAGGCTAAAAACAACTAGCCTGCAGTGAGGTTTGAACTCACGACCTCGGTCATACCGGGGCTGCGCTCTACCAACTGAGCTAGACAGGCTCAGAGATAATTCAGTGAGTCTGTGATGGCTTTCGGAGTACTAATGATACGTAAGCCGTTATCATAGGTCAAAAGGCAGCTTCAGAAGGGCTAGACCACAATTGTTGAACACACATGTGTGTGTATCTTTCATCGTATTACCTTAACTAGTTGTTTTTCGTGCTGCAGCTTTAAGTTGTGGAGTTCTTCGAGGGCACGATTCAGTGAAGTTTGTCGGTCGCTCACTTCTGAGGACAAAGCATCCCTTGTGTCCTTAAACGAACCCTGGATTTGCTGGAGACTCACAGTCAGCTTTTCAACCTGAAGTTAAGAACACGGTTGGTGACTTATTTATTAAACATGTATGTTGTAACTTAAAATAAATTTTATGATTACTTGTTAAATTATTTTTCTAGCAACGAACTATTAGTTTTTAAAATTTTATCGATTTATTAACGTTAATTAACGTCATGGTTATTACAATAATTACTTATATTGAACCCTTTAAAATGAAGCCTTTCACCCCAATTAGGATAATATTTTTCTAATAAAAAAGCCAAAGTTGTTCAGGGTATAAATCGAAGATGATGGTATTTTTATAAAGTGGGATTAGTGGATTAGTTAAATGCCAAATGCCTTCGTCTAAACATGAACCACCAAGCTATTTTTCAAACAACAAATGGCAAAAAAAAATAAGTTAATCATTTATTTTTTTTATTTTTTTTATTAATATTATTATTAGGCAAACATCAAAAAAATAGAAAGACGGATGATAATAAAATAAAGCAATATCAAAAGAGCAACAGGTTTAGCTAAAGGCCAGCTCACTTAACTTAAAAGTTTTCTTTAATTAAAAGTACACAAATATTGTAAGTTTTTGTTACCGATTTGAGCATAAAAATGAATGTATAAACCAGGGGTGGGCAACATTCTTCTAGTCGCGGGTTTAAACTCAACTCAGAAAGGTCTCTACGGACCGTTAAATTTTAACTGTGTAGACTTTATGTATCTCAATCTAACAACCGCAGCTACTGTAAATCAGAGAAAACATAGGGTACACCGAAAGCCAAAGCCATTGTATTATACGTAAGCCGTAATCGTTGGTCAAAAAGCAGCTTCAGAAGGGCTAGATCTCATTTGTTAACACACTGTGTGTGCATTAGGGTTCTTCAAAACACACTTTTTTGTCAAATTTCAGTGGGACCCCCTGGAAATTGTTAGATTGAGTCTAAAAAACCCACAAACCAAATATGAGCACGTTTGGTTCAGTATTGACCGTACTACGTCAATTTTGAAAAAAAAATTCAGATTTGGGCTAAAATTTTGAAAAAAATTAATTGTCTTCCCCCTAAAAATTTTTTTTTTCTTCTTTTTTTGCTTTGCTTTGCAATTGAATAGCCATCAATAAACCTGTTTTGCAGTAAAAAAGTGTGTAGTCATGGTACAACTGTCACATTTCAACAATATTTGTTAGGCTGTTATGTATGAAAAATGGCGAAAATTTTAGCCCAAATCTGAATTTTCAAATTGACGTAGCACGGTCAATACTGAACCAAACGTGCTTAGATTTGTTTTGTGGGGTTTTTAGACGCAACCTAACAATTCCAGGGGTCCCCACTGAAATTTGACAAAAAAGTGTTTTTTTGAACAACCCTAGTGTGCATGTTTCATTGAATAAAACAAAGGGTATTTTGCAATTTACACTCGATGGAGGAAATAAAAATGCTTTTAGGTAATAGCGAAAAAAATATGAGGAATGGCCCAGTGCACAGGTGTAAAGGCCCGTTTACACTACAGGTGCACTGAGCTGCGCTAGGCGTAATTTGCATTTAAATTATATTGTGGCGAGCGTTTCACGCTTTGCTAAACTCAAGCCCCGTGCAGCTGGAAAAAAATACGCTTTGGAGCGATTTCCACGCGTTGCTAAATTCAAGCCCAGTGCAGCTATAGAAAAACATTACGTTTTGTCGCGATTTTTACGCCCAGCGCAGCTCACTGCAGCTGCAGTGAAAACAATTCCACGCCCAGTGCAACTCAGCTCCGCTCAGTGCAGCTGTAGTGTAAACGGGCCTTAAAATAGTTCGCGGGCTGCATGATTTGTGTTGGCGGACCGGAACTGGCATGCGGGTCGTAGGTTGTCCATCCCTGGTATAAACTGCTGTAACCAGGCAGTTTTAATTAACAAACTAAATGGTTTAAAATCGCACCTGCTTCATTGATTCCTGTTGCTGACCTCTAGTGGCCTCCAACTCGGATTCGAGGTGTCCGATTTGATCCTCGCAGTTCGCAAGCTGAAAATATGACAGCAAATAAAAATTTGGTCTCCTATGCACGGGTCTGTAATGTTGCTTGATAATGAATTGCAAAGCCGAAAGTGTCGAGTAAATCGACACATTCAAAACAACGTGATTTAACAATTAGGTTAAAAAGACTGACAAATAAAAATGCATAAAACTTATTCTCTTCCACATATTACCACGTTTTTACATGACACCTATAATAGTTGGTTTTAGCATTGGAAAGGCTAAGAAACTTTTAGAGGTGGCCACTGATTTATCCAAGTATTTCAAAATAAACATGAGCACAGTTGTGCAAAAGCTTGTCGAGAATTCTATACCAATTGTCTTTATATAGTGCCACCTAATTACCCTATTTAGAATTAGACAAATACGGTCATTTACAAAGGATTGCTATATTTTGAAAGGCCGTTGTAAAAATTTAAAGACCGTGTCGTTCGCTTGAAACCTTAAAAATACTGCATATAACCATGTTATATAGTATATTTGTGCAAATTAACGTTAAAAAAACAAGCTATTTAGCAAAAAAACAAGGGGTTGACGTACATCAGTTTTGTTCTGTTCATACTCGCGGCTCATTACGGCAAGTTTGTTGTCGGCCTGGAATGCGGCTTCCTTAGCCGAACGTAGTTCCGACATTTGCAGTTTGTGTTCCTCCGAGAGTTTGCCGTGCACGTCTTGCAGAGTGTTCAGCTGGAAAAACATTAAAGTGATAGGTTAAAAAACCCAAAAAACAGCTGAATCGTCGTTCAATCAATAAGCCATAAAAACAAAAAAACAGTAAATTAAATTGATAAAGATGCTGGGTTAGGTTTAGGTTTGGAACTCAGGTAGCATAGCTTTGAAAAAAGAAAAATTGCTGCCTTGGGCCCAAAATTATACTTCAGGAGTCAACCTATTTGCACAGGGATGTCAAAAGTGAGCAAATTACTAGTTAAGGAAGTTTCGTTAGAATAGTGGCCAATGCAATGTAAACCTTGGGCTCACCTTCCTAATATTAATAAGTAGTAAAACTATTCAGTGAAAATGTAATCAGAGAAATGTTGGATAAAATCAGTGTTTTAAGTTAACCAAAATTGGTGATTAGAGATTTAGCCAGTATGATTGAAAGGTTTAAAATCGCAGGAAATGTATTATTAAATAGTTGCTTAGTAGATATGTTTTTTATGATGAAATTTACCTCAGTGCAGACGTTTTCCAGATGAGCTTTTAGATTTAGATTTTCCCGCTCAGTCTTCTGAATGATATTTTGACGATTTATCATCTAATGAAAACAAAATACAAAATACTATTATTTGTGGTGTTCAATCAAAATACACGAGACAGATAAATCTATATAATCAAGGTATGTTTGTCTTTTTAAACGATTGTCAAAATAATTGAGCGGCAAAACATTTAAAGAGAGTAAAAATATGTCGTTTACAGAATTTTCTGGCTCTTAAAATGTCATTGAAATTGCCAGGAAAATCAGTGCATTGTACATAGTTTCGCTTACACAAAAACACGTACTATTTTAAAACCTAAAATTGTTACTTTACCTCTCTTTTCAATTGGGTTTGGTAATCTTTGGTGGCCCCGTGGGTTTCGTCCATTCGTAGCTGAAGCAATTGCAACTAAAAATATGTTTTTAAACATATGTATCTCTATATACTTTAAAACCCGGCTAGAGTCATTTATACAACATTGTTAATAGGGTTTTATATATTTTTATCCTTTTTTGCTTTTTAATAGGGCTAAAGGGAAATAATGGTGTTCCATAAAAAAACATTTCAAAGAAGAATTGGTGTTGTATGGTATATATAAGAAGTTATTTTGTTTGTAATGGTAAACGATTTACAATTATAATGATTTAAAGCAGCGGTCGGCAAGCTTGTTTTGTCGCGGGCCAAAGTGCTGTTTTTAGAGCTATTGAAGGCCCACTACGTAAAACTACTACGATAACAGGGGCGGATTCAGGATATTTGTTTTGAGTTGGAGGCATGCAAATTTTAGAATGACGTAACGTTATAATGTATAATAGATTTAATCATTAGTAAGAAGACTACTTTAAAGCAAGTATTTTCATTCTACCCACATAAAAAACGCAAACTAATCCCAAACATTAGTTGGTAAACTCAAAGGCCATATATCATAAAAATAGAACTCGGTGCATGTCATACAAAAAAACTTACTTCTTTTTTGTTGAGTTGGTGTGATTCTCTTTCCTCCGCTAATTGCTGCTGCAAAGTGTGAATGAGCCTTTCATATTGCGAGATCTAAAGAAAAAATTCTAACTGGTTAAAACGTAATTTAAATTAAAGGTTACTGAAGTGTAACTACAAATAACTATAAACTTCAAAACAAGTACAAAAATAAGAAAAATAGAATAAAATTTACTGACTAATACATTAACAGTGTTGCCAACAAAGACAGAATTTTCCTAAAAACCATTAATAAAATACCGCGAAGCAATAAACGTGTGTTATTGAAGGTTGCCAATTATGCGTAAAATCATTTAATTTATATTTCGTTGTGTTTTTAGACACTTATTGATCTTATAGGAGTGAAATATAATTATTTTAGATAACAAGGAATTAATTTTTGGTTTCTAAGTTTCGTATTTAGTTTTTCAGAATCGTTTGTATTACAATATTAGCTTCAGACAGAATCTTTTAATCGGGAGAAAATTTTAATGAACGCCCCCAAAAAATTGTTTTAAGTTACAATTAGGAAATAAAGCCAATATTATCCTGAAACTAACATCATCAAGGCACTTTGTATTCCTTTCGTGTAGGATGTGGCTTTCCCTTTGCATTTGCCGCATTTCCTCGTCCGCATTTCGCGCATCTTCAACATCCGACTTTAACCTTCCCTCCATCATCTCAAGAGCTTCTTGGAGGTCAAATTTCTAAGTAAAAAAATAATTAGGGTAAAATTCTGCAAAGTTTTGTTTCAAATTTTTAACAACAATTTGTTTTAATTTCTAAGATATCATTTAGACTTTCTTACAAATTTGCACACTCTCATTAAACCGATTTTTATTTTTTTAAAAAAAACATTTTTCACTGTTTCGGAATTTTACATTAAACGTTTCAGAATTTACATAAAATTAGCTGTAGAATGGATATCAAAGCTAATGCAGAATTATCTATCTAGCATATTTTAAACTATTGAAATATTTTTGTTTCATTCAACATTGCCTTGATATTCTTTCTACGTCTAACTACAACCTCTAGCCAAATGCTCCAAAGTTCAAAAAAATTTTTTTAACAAATTATAATTCTGTAAGTAAAAATTTATATAGGCACCATAAAATATTGCAACTTTAAACCAGAATAAGCACAAACCTCATTATTCTGTTCTTCTAATTCTTCCCTCAGAGCTGCAACAAGTTCTTTCATTTGATCCAATCTCGAGTCGCGAGCCGTCAGCTTAAAAACATAACGTTGGATCAAACATCAGAAAAAGGTAAATCTAACCAATACATAGTATTCCAGGTAGAAAAAAACATACATAAGAAATAAAAAAATAGCTTTTCACTAGGTAAAAAAATTGTTTAGACACAAAAGTCATCGGATATTTTCAAATACTATGGTTTTATTTTGTTGTTTTTTAATTTGGCAATTGGTATTAATTGTGAAGTAACAAACGAAAATTAACTAACATGGTCTTTCCGGTAAATACAACAATTACCAATGACCCAACTTTTTAACACATAGAAATTTGAACACATAAAAATTTTTGTACATTCTTTATAAAACACCAGTCACCTCGCATAATGCATCTTCCCTGGATTGATTTGCCAAGCGCAAGTCAGACTGAAGTCGCATTATTTTCACGTCTTTGTCGGTGAAAAGGTTCTGGGAGGCACGATCACCTTGACCTTGCTTGCCAATTCCTGACATTGACAAGCCAGAGTCCTAAATATAAAGCTTTTCCTTTAATTTTGTTGCAACAATTCTCTTTCCTCAGTAGAAAGAGAGTGGCCCAAATAATAGATAAAAGATTCATTCTTTTATTAGCAAGTAAAACTTATAATTAAAAACACGAGTAAAAACAGGATCAGACGTTTTGTTTAAAATGAAAATATATTACGCCAAGTGGCATCATTAGTTCCTGTAAGAGTATATCTACTGTAAGAGTATATATAATTATATATACACCCTATCGTCCTTTTATTAGCAAACGTTTCGGCAAGTGCTTATGCCGTCTTCAGTGCGGTAAGATGAGGTTAAGATAAAAACGAATCATTATCGCCTTGCGGGTGTACTTTTCCGTTGCAGTTCGTATCACCGTTACTTCGCGACTTCTTTTTTCTGTTTATATAGCGTTCTAAAACGTCCGAGCGTCTATATAGTGACTCGTTTTTATCTTAGTCTCACTTACTGCACTGATGATGGCAAAAGAAATTGCCGAAACGTTTGCTAATAAAAGAATGAATCTTTTATCTATTATTTGGGCCACTCTCTTTCTACTGAAGATTATCAACAGACCCGTGTTTGGTGTTTCTAAATGCTCTTTCCATTGTAGGTGATATTTCAACAGTTAGTTAGAACAGGATATAACAGGATAAAATCGCTTTATACAAAATGCTTTTTTAGAGCTATTTTGTCTTAACAATCTAAATATCATCGGATTCGAAAGCAAGAATCTGTCTTTTACATTTTATGGTCTGCTAATTCCTTATATAGAAAAGAAAATAAAAAAATAAAATTATTTATGATTTCAACCTCTTTCTGCTGGTCTAATTTATGAATAAAAAATATATTTAAAGGTTAAGTTCAGATTTTCGGACCAATAAAATTAAATACCAAATGAAAACACAATGGCTCTCGGATTTGGGGTAAAATTGAACTGCAAATTACTAAATATCATAAAATTAAAATAAAATATAGTTTTATTTTATGTTGAATTTATCTTGCTAAGTACTGAGCTTATTTATTAACTTTTAATGGATGTAAACTAGCTATTGAGTTTAAATGCTCCTCAAACTAAATTGACAATAATACTCTTACCATGGCTGCTATTCTTGAATGCTCAAAATTTGACGAGAGCTTCTTTAATTCTGCTTGCAATTCTCCAATCAGCCCTTCTTTTTCTTCGAGCTCTCGTTGCAAAGTTCCAACTTGAAATTTCAGGCCATCATCCCTTAACTTAACTGCGGGTTCTCTAAAAAGTGTTTCAAAAACATTAAACACTTATATTTAACAAAACTAACTACTTTACATTAAATGTCACAACCGGTTGTACAGTGCACATAATAGGTAGGACTCAAACATTTTCAACATTTATGTATAGATCAATCAACCTTTACCTATTTCCCAGAATAGTAAATGATATTAGCAGGCATAATTTAAATTCAACTGTCCAGCTAAAAAACGTTTTCAAAAAAATATTCGGCTGTAGTCACTTACTCAGGAGCTCAGGAAAACTTAAATATATTTGAGCTTAATTTCTTAATCACTTCAAAGCAACTTCAACCAAATGGTTTTACAATTTGAAATAGCCGCCTAAATGCTTTAATATTTATGTCTGACGGTACTTTGAAAAAACAGAGTTAAGCTTACACACTTCAGTTTCAAATCTGTTTGCTCGGTAAACATTAAATGGAATCCGCGATTACTTTCACAGAACTGCCTACTTGTGTTTGCTCAAGTCAAAGAGACGCTATTAATTATGTGTAACGGCTTTTTCACTTCAAGGAACAGTATAAACTATACTTTCAACTTTCAAATGCAGAGCTTAATTTTAAGGTCTTAATAATGTAAACTATTGTCAGGAAAAAAACAGTTGATTTAAAAATCTAATGGGAGTTTAAAAAAAACACACACAGTATAAACCAAGTGCAAATCAAACAAGGCAATTTGAAACTTATTTTAACCCAAAAATCTCTATAAAAATTGGCTTACAATAATGAAAAAAGGTTGGCTATAAAGCAGTTTGAAAACTGTTATATCATTCAATGGGCAACATGTGTAACGTTTTTTCAATGCAAGAAACAATAGTTTTTCAATTGTAAAAAAATATTATTAGGTTTTCTGTTTTTTAAATGTCAAACATTGTTAGAAAAGCGAAGCGGTTATTTTCCAAAGATATTGGAATATGTTTTCCTTATTTAAGCAGAATATATAGAATATTTACCAAGTTCACATTAATTATAAGGTGCTTGAAAAACAATAACCAAAACATGTTTAAAATATGCAAAAAATTGGTTTCTGCCCATAAAAAATGTTGGCTATAAATCATTTTAAAAACTATTCCATAATAGCAATTGTGAACTAAACAAAATCATCACAAAATTTAAACAGTTTAGCTATTTTTTCTTCCTAACTGAAATCCTTTCTAATCACAATACAACCTTAATTCAATAAAGATTAATCTAATTAGCTTACAAAGCCATTCTAACTAACAACCGTCTAAAACAGAGAGGACTAGCTTAAACTTACGCATAGAAGTGAATTGTACTAACAACTGATTGGTAAAGTACTCCAATTGGAATGGGTTTATTTGTGATAGCCCAGTTTAGGTTACTTCCAATCTTTTGTTTGTAGTTTATTGTTTGTGGGTAAACACAAAAACAGCCGCCCCACATTCTCTATTGTTAGACTACTAGAATAGCGTCAAGCCGGGATTCCTCATTTTTGATTGCCACTGTTAGGTATACATAAATTAAATGCATAAATGCTGTATGTTGTGTATTTTGTTTAAATGGCAGTTTCAGGGAAAATTGTGTTTTAATGAAAACTGATTTGCTTTGTTTAACAAATATTTATATAATAAAAAAAGCATTTTATCAACTACATTTGAAGAACTGATTCATTTAAAATACTATTCCCTACAACTATAAGTAATCCACTGCATAACAAAAGATCAATGTTGTGTTGATTAAAGAAAGATGACAACTCTTTGGAATCAATTTGAAGCAACAAATTGAAACACTGTTATGTTTAGAAACAGTACACCAAGTTTTTTTCCTAACATTTCCTAATAAAAAAACTTATAAATAAAAAATGACGATTTCAATTATTTAGGAAGATTTTTACATTCATACTGCCAATTTTATTGTATATATAAAGAATTAATAAAACTGTTCAAGATTTTTACCAAATAGAATTAATAAAAGTGTTCAAGATTTTCAAAAATAATTTTCATCAAAGTTTAAAACACTATTATGTTTTGAAACCTGAAACCAAGTTCTAAGCATTGCCAACATTTCCTAGTAAAAATCATCAATTGTAAAAAATGATGACTTTAGATTAAAAAAAAACACTAATGAAATTATGGTGTGCTGATAACTTTCCATTACAAATTTTTTAGTAAGATTTCGACATCCATACTGCCAATATTTTTGTACAAATAAAGAATCAAGAAAATTGTTAAAAGTTTATATTACATAGTATTCCCTCCTATGTAACGCATGAGCAAAAAATTTACAACACTATTGTGTTTAGCAACCTGAAACCAAGTTGTGAGAATTCTTAAAAAAATTCTCTAAAGAAAAAATTAAGATTATTAAATTAAAAAAAAATAATTGATAAAATTAAGGTGTGCTAAGTTTGTATGAATAAAGAATTAAAATAAAAGTGTTAAAGATTTTTCACCACATAGTATTTTCTCCATTGTAAGGCATGTGCCAAAAGTTTACAAGCTATTGGGACAAAAGCCCAGCGCCCCGCATGAAATAAACCATTGAAGGGGAATCTTTTGTATGAGCAGATTACCCATTGTATTATGGAAGTCTACCAGCCAAAGGCCAACCAATAGGATTAAGCGCCTGGGTTGTGGCAGGAAATTTGAAATCCCTTTTATTTACGTCTCGTGTCTGTGGGGACGTGTAACAACTTGTTAACATGTGTATGAAACACTTATCTATTGTTCGAGTGTCCTTTATGATCGTCGAACGGTTTAGCGCCTGGCTTTTTTATAGCATTTTCGGGGATCATATTAAACAACATTAAAAAAATTGAAATATACATTCATTAGCCATCTTCTGGTTTGCAAGTCGCACAGCTAAAGCAAACATTTTATCATTAATTTTAAATAAAAAATGTCACTGGTAAACTCATAATAAATCCACTACAGATGCATTTTATTAATGATTTGATTTTGTCAACATCAAACTTAATATTGTTATTGTTATAAAGATACATTTAATAAAGCAAAAACAAACAACCTTAGCTTTGATGGATCCCCAAACAATTCTTGTGTTGACGTTGTCTTCAGCTGAATGTTGTCAAACTACAACAAGTTCCGAAAATATGATCAATAACTTGTAATAAAACTTAATAAAACGCACATAAAAAAAATAAAAACATGTTTATAAAAAAACATTCAATAAGCTGTATTTTTGAACTAAGTGCATTCAATAGATATTGACAAATCAAACATAAGCACATATATTTTGTTTATTTACCTCTATTTTTAAAGTAGATTTAACCTATATTTTAAAGAGTTTAAACTGGTAATGACTTTTAATTTCTTGTGGTTCTATTAAACCTTTCTACATCAGAAAACTTAGAAATACATTTTAAACCATTTCCTGAACAATATATTAAAATACAGTTAAACCTTCCATTCTCCGGTAGACTTTGCATGTAGGATAAACTTTGCCAAGTTGTTAATATCATAGCTCAGATCTTTATTTGATTGCTGTGATGGAGATCTATACAAATAATCCTAGAACAAAAATTTATATTGTGGTTTAATTAAAAGATTTTCAGAAACAAGGAAAAATTGACAAAAATGCAAAAAAATGGATTTATGGTTCTTTTTTTCTGTATGAGAGTGATTGTATTGTTAATTGATAAGCAAATTAGATATAAAGGTGTTTCTTTCAATCTTAAGTCTGTTTTGTGATATCGCACAAAATATTAAATCACAATATATCTTACATCAAATTTCTCCTGCAGTTTCAAATTTTCTCTCTTTAACAAAGTAATTTCATCTTCCAGATCATTTGCTCTTAACGTTGCTTCATCACAATCCTTTATATATCCAGCCATTCTGGATTCAAGTTCGTTTACTCTGAAAAGTAAAAATTCAAATAAATAATTTATTATTGTGATATATATATATATATATATATATATATATATATTGTATTCACCACAACACATGTGCAAATTGTTTTTTGATTTGACAAAATACAAAATTACAATCATTAGCGTAAGTATTGCATTATGAATGAAAAAATGGCAGCCAACATAAACTAAAATCCTACTAAACCATAAAAGTAAGAAAAAAGAAAGACTTAACAGAATTTGTAAATAAAACAAAATTGTCACGACTAGACCAATTTAAAACTACTATAGTACCAAAAAAGTAAACAAACTAATATTGCTAAACAAAGTAAATAAACTCTATTATTGAGCAGGGCATTTAAAATACCTGTCCTGTGTACCAAGTTTTTCAAACAAAATTTTTCAATTTTGACAAGAAAGTTAGTCATGCCTTAAGAAAACAAACAAATAGTTTCTAGTGAATGATGTTAACAGACTCTATTAATCAGCCAATCAAATAACTCAATTCTCAAATAAAACAAAGCTCTCACTGGTGAACCACTAAAGTACTAAAACTAAACAAACTAATATAACTACTAATGCTAAATAAAGTAAACAAACAATAATTATCAGTCTATTAATCAGCAAATGTGCATCATTAAAAATACCTGCTAAACAAATTTTTTTAATTTTGAAAGAAAAGTTAGGTATGCCTTAATAAAACAAACAAATAATTTGAACTGATTAAAATTAGGATATCTATTAATCGGCGCATAATTTCAAATACCTGTCGTTTCCCTCCATTTCCATATCCTCGATTGTTTGTACGAGCACTTCATTCTGTTCCGACAGATCAACCACGTACGACTTCATTACGCGCATTTTCATCTGAATAAATACATAAATGAATAAGCAAACACTGTTTCCATTAGTGGCCCAGTTGGTTCAGATATTGTAAAAGCCATTCTCAAGTGGCACTAACACCCTTTTCATGCTTTGACATACCACAGCTGGGTTAAAACCTAGATATCAGCTACATTTTTGGAGAGCGCGTTGAGTAGCGCTACAAATTATGAGTGCCTGCTTACCGCTCGTTACAAATTACGCTTCGTTAATGAATAGTTATTTTCCGAAGATTTTTTAATTTTTTTTTACGTTTTTTTTGGATTATTTAACATGCCAAGTTTAAAAATAAATATAAGATTCTTTTCCGTTAATACTTTCCACACCAAAATAACTAAATCACCTAAAAATTAAATCTTTAATAAATTATTTATTACTGCTCCTTAAAAATTATGCTTTGCTTATAAATTTTTATTATTGGAAGATTTTTTAAATTAATTATAACAAAATAATTATAATATTTTATATCATGTAATGCCCAACAGAGTTTAAACATTTCAAAATAAATAAATTTCATAATACATAACTATAAAGACTTGGTAAAAGTTTGTATGTTTGCATTGTTTAAAATAGACAAAAAGGGGGTGAAAACTTCCAATAAAACTCACCTTAATCACATCTGTGGTGTCTGTTTCCGAGTTATGCTCAAGTCTTGCCAACTTTTCTTTGTAGAGTCCGCGGAATTCTTTGATGAGTTTTTTCATCTCACTTTCCCTGCTTGAATGGAGAGGTCGATCCTCCAATGGTTCGGTCAAGAATGTGGCTGAATCTTCTTCCATTTTAGAGAGTATTTTCTGTGTTATTATATTTGCTATGTTAACTCATTTTCCAAATTCAACAGATTTTTTATTGTTATTTCTGTAAAACAGATTTCATGTTTGGATTATACAGACTTCAATTTGTTGATTTACAATTTATAAAGCAAAATTGTTTTGGCATTATTACACCCTTGATGTCTATGTCAGGTCTTTATTTTTATGTTTTACAGAAGAGCTGTATTATGTGCTTGAAATATAATATGAGTCAATGATTCTTGATAAAACAAAGCAACAAGCTTTATTCTAATGAAGTGATTTACAATTTTAATTGAAGTATAAATATAAAACAAATGCAAAATGCTATTTAAGTCAGGTAATGCTAAAAAGTGAATTAAAAACAAATAATCAAAATAATTTTACAAAATGTTTACATCAGTTCTAACATAATAACGAGTGAGTGTGTATCTGGAAAAAACTATTTTTTAAGAAATAGATAATTTTAACTTTATAACTACTTTTAAAACAAGAGCCAAATATTTAAACAATAATTCTATTTTTGGGATTGGCGTTAAACATTTACGTTACAAAACACTTTAAACTTACCCTATTACTTTTAAAATACCATGGCTGCTGCACAAAACTTCCAAATTTTTGCCAAACGTAAATAAACAAAGCTTAAAGTTCCCACGCTAGCCAAACTACTCATGCGTGACCCAGTTACTCGACCGTTTTGTGGCCGGTTGCCGTTGAATTATGAATATTATATCGTATTTTTAAGCAAACAAGCGTGCTTTATATTTGATCTGTAAGTTAGCAAACGTTTTTCTAGCATATATTTGTACCCCTTTTAATCCAAATCTCTTTGGTTAAATTGCATTGCAGATATAGCCGACGCTTGTCAACGTTTTTACTTTTATGCGAAGCTTAGCGCCCGAAATAAATATAGTTGCTTAAAACTAATTCTTTTACTGTCGTTGAATGAATACTGTGTGTACAAGCATCGAACTTTTTTATTTTATTTACTGACGTTTCGATAACCTATACAGGAAATCTTCATCAATAAAATCCAATGGATTGAAATTGCTTGGTAAATTTTCTTGCTGATCGATCTATTCTGACCTATTTTATTGTTTTAGTCATTCATTACTCACGTAGTATATCCCCTACATTATCATTCATATTTTTTTTTAATTGGTATTCTAATTATATTTTTTTCGTATGCCTTTTATCTCGGTTTTGATCGCTACATGTTATTCTCCGTTGCGCCATCATGCGACAACAATTCTCCCCTTTACTACAACACAAGTACATTGTAAATATATTATTTTATTCTCACAGAAAAACAACGAAACAACCACAGTTCAGGCATAGGCTTATCCAGCTTTAGCTAGCGATAATTTATTTACTTTCTTAGTAAATACATACACACTTATGGGAACATATGGCTAAAAACCTACATTAATTCGGTATCCGATCGGCACCGCCCTAGCATCGGTCTAGTAGCGATACTACAACTTGGCATCGGGAATCGACTCTGATATGATCGGACATCCCTAGTTCATACGCGATACCGTTCAAAAAGCTTCAAAGCGACATTTTTTATAACCCTTAAATGGAGTTAATTTCGATCTCAATTGCCTATGTGCCTAATATAATCGAAAAGATCAAAACAAACAAATTAAACACCTTCAAGCTCTTATGGGTAACAAGTTTAAAGAAACAACATGCGAAAACATCGCCCTTGTTTCAGCTACTCTTTTGGACAAATGACTTGACTTGAATTGAGTGTTTCAGACAAAAGACTGGTGCTGAAATGAATGTGTTTTCATTAAGCATTTTTTCTATTTGTTCTAAGTTTTGCACATAAAACAATTTGTGGCACTTTGCGGTATTTTATAGTTGAGTTAGGCTACTGCATAGCCAAATTTTAATAGCTCAACTTTTAAATTTTATGACACGGACTTGACTTGCGAATGGCTTGCTCTAATTGTGACTTTTCTGGGACTTGACTTGTTATTTATTCAAAGTGAGTTGACTTGGACCTGGGGGCTTTATTCATTTCAAAATGGCTTGTTTACACATTGTTGCTACCGGTATCTAAAATACTAGAGTCCGTCTTACTTTAAATTCCCGTCGACGCCCTAAGGATAATTAATTTTCACCAAATAAGGCATATAGTCAGCCCTACTGTTTTAGCTACCCCAAGTTCCCAGACGCCATAACGTCGACCAGTTCACCAGTCGCCGTTTCTTCGCTTTTCGGCGCGCGCCTACAGACCTCGGTAAAAAAGAAAAGAGCGCTAGAAGCCGCAGCCATTGCGGTGCAGGTAAAAAAGGCGGCGTCATAGGAACCGGTGACGTCAATGGCTAGGCCGACCAGGGGCGGACTGGCCATGGACAGGGCACCTACCGCCACCGAGCGGATGGCCAGGGAGGTTGTAAGGCGTTCGGAACCGAATAAATCCGACAGCAAAGTCATGGGTAGGGCTCCTACTGCGCCAGCGCACATTGCATAGGCAACTACAACAGCTGCCAGCGCCACTGCTTCGGATAGAAAAGGAAGGGCTGCTGTTGTGAACGACTGTAATAATATGCTCGCTGCCAGGAGATAGGACCTGCGCACTTTAAGTGGGCCGATATGCGTACAGCTTGAAAGGTAGCCTACTATCGGCTTCAGGGCGATTATAACAGCGCTCTTGATAGCTGCAAGTCCAGCCGCTTGCAGGTCGCCAACGCCGCGCGATTGGGCGTAGCGTATAAGGTAGGTCTTTACCACAGTTGCGCTCGCCGAGTGAAGGCCGCACGCAAGGCAAAACAGCATAAAGCCGCCCGATTTCAGCAGGTCTGTGTCAAAAGTTCTTCGCTTTGCGGCGAATTCTTCAGCGTCGCATTTCGCAGCTACGCTCATGGCTGCCATGACAACCGGCACGGCGTTTAGGGTGATTCCCCCGAGCAGCAACAGCGAGCCACGCCAACCGTACCAATCGATCCAGAGCTGGGCGACCAGACTTAGGGGTATACTGGCGATTGTCCCGCCCAAGGTGACTACGTTGTTGACCAGCGGGCGTTTTGTGGTGTAGAGCTGCCCGAGTAAGGCGTGCATCGGAGTCAGCACACAGCAGGCTCCTACACCTGATAAGAAAACAACAGTGTTGTGAACAAGTCATTTCAAAATGACTTAAAGGCTGGTTCACACTAGACGCGTCTAGCGTTAACGTAAAACGTTTTTTTAAAACGCTTTCGGTTGCGGAAAAATTGAAATATTTCAACTTTGACGCTTTCGGTTAGAAGCGAGGAAATTTGCCGTTAACGCTGGCAACGTGTTATGTGTGGACTGGACGACGTTAGCCGTTAGACGCCAGACGCCCACACTAGACGTTCACGCGTCTAGTCAAGTTTGAACCAATCTAGTCCTGTTCAAGTCAGTGGTGAAACAACCCCAAGTCGAGCCTTTTCACAAAATAGCAAGTCAAATCCCAGTCCAAGTCATCAGTTGCCTAATTCAACCGATACTTTAGAGCAAGTCAGCTACAAGTTAAATCGCTAAATAACTGGCTCGTACACATGACAGAACAAATATTTTTTATGTTTTGTTTCTATGGTAAAAGCAAGCGGTAACGGTCCAGAACGGTGTTTCGGTAAATACTTTTTCATAGTATCGGTAAAAAATGTCTTTTATTCATCAGGCTATTTCATTTTTTCGCAAAGTCAGTTCACCGCCCACTTGAATGCAATTAAACTAGGGTTTCAGTTGCATATTTGTGCACTACATCAGGCGAAAAAACCCAAGTCTCCTGAGGTTACTAGTTAAATACGTCTAGTTAAGAGGTAATTTTGTGAGGTCATCTCAAAAATTGTTCATGCATTAGGGTGAAAAAATGACACTATTTTAAACCCTGGTTCGTCCACTTTCAGTGTTTTAATGACTTTACTTAAATCAATGACTTGAACTTAAGTCACTGTTTCTAAATTGCTTAACTTCGACTTAACTCAGTGAGGCAAACGACTTGATTTAAACTTGGGTGCAATTCAATCATTTTGGTAAAATTGGGTTTAGTTTTTCACCCCAATTTGAACTTGTAAAACAGATTGCTCGCTAAAAGTTACGTTTTTGTTGCCTATTAAAAATTTATAAAAATGGTTAGAAACGGATAAGTTACCACTTTAATAGTTAATAGTTTTGTTTTGATGCAAATCAGTTGACTTTGACCTAACTTGCTATGACAATGACTTGGGCTTGGTCTTGACTTGATATTTTTGCAAATGATTTGACGTTAGAAGTCATTTCAAAATGACTTTTTTACAACACCCTACACTTGGTAAGTTAAAATAATGCTCGGGCAACTGATTATGTAACGTTTCGACTCGTGTAGCGATACTGGATTTGGGTTTGAGCTCCGATCCCATATTAATGTGAATTCCTAGATGGAAATAATGAAACAAAATCTTTTGAAAACAAGTTTTCTCGGGCAATGACAGTTCTTCGAGATAACTTTCAAGGCAATTTTCCGCTCGAGGCCTTATGTAATTATAAGAGGCTCAGCTGCAACAACATGTGGTTCGAAATTTTGGCCCTATGTGCTGACTGGTGTTTTTTTCTGCGGTTGTTTACGACAAAACTAGTTTTCTTGACACAACAGCTGTTTTCCCTTGTTGGTCACTTTATTACGTCATACACGATTGTGCTGTTTGACCTGGTGAATAATTTTTCCACACTAAGTAGGTCATATTTGTCCACAAACCTCAACGTGACGAACAAAGTATTAACTAAAACGCTTTGTTTGCACAGTTAGTGTACAATTTTACTAATATTTCGACCAGCGTGTTTAAATTGGTCTGATATCAGGTCGATTAGAGAACATAAATAGAAAACTTATACCACTATGCAGGGCTTGATTAACCGTTAAGCAAAACAAGCACGTGCTTAGGGCACCAAGGGAAGGGGCACCACATAAATTTATAGCCGAATTTTTAATGGTGTCTCAGTGTTTAATGAAATAATTCGAGTTGGTCAGATGACTCAGACATCAATGTTAGCCCCATGGAATATTTTTTTTCTTTTTTTCTTTCTCAAGTATCATCTTAAACCCAGTGGCGTAGCCAGCCGAAAATTTTTTTGGGGGGCCAAAAAGATGGATTTTTTCTGCGGCCCATTAAATCTGCGGCCCATTAAAAAAGTTCTGCGGCCCATTAAATTATTTCAAGTGTCAATGCGGCCCACTATAATAAAGTGTTGGATATCCGTGGCTTAGGGTCTCTAAAAGGCCTGCTCCGTTCCTGCTAAAGCAAAATGCACCCAATATCACCGCCATTAAAATAGGTTAAATATCTGATTTACCTTTTAATATTCCATTTTAACCTAGAAACCAAAAATGAAACTGGCGTCCTCACATAGGCCTACTTACCCAGAAATACCCCAAGCGTGATGTACAGTATCCCTACTGAAGTTGCAAGGCAAGACAGACAGACCCCAGCCCCACAAAGTATTGAACCAAGCAGAGAAGTTCTCCTGTAGCCCAACACTGTACAGGATAAAGTGGCAATTGGACCTGCAAAACAAAATTCCACTACTGGATAGATATCATCGTGACTAATGATCTTAAAGTTTCTTGTTTGTTTTTTCTAAGAAAAAGCGTAAACTATTTTACTCAATTTGCACACATAAACATTGTGAATCATTTACGAGCGGACAATTGAAATTACGGCATGATAGTAATAGCCAGATTAAATAACTAGAAAACAGGAAAACAATTGTAAAAAGCAGCAAATTAGAAAAATAGGTAAACTATTCTTTGTGAAACAAGTGGAAGGCTAAAGAAACAAACCTAATTTTTGCAAAACGTTGAAAGTTTACGAAAACTTTTACTGCAAATAGCAAATTTGTTTTCAGGTAAACTTTGACTTGCAAATTGCAAAAACATTTGCAAAATTTTTCTACATACCCATATCTTGACGAGTGGGACATTTACAAATTACAAAATAAAAAATCTATCAGTGCGAAACGGTTCTGAGACCTGACCAAGTCAACCTAACGTTGAAAAGCTCTACAATCTTCGACAAAATGTACTTATACTACCAAAAGTTAAGTTAAACGGTTGTCGCCACAGCAAAATTTAGCATCATTGTACATTTTTTGGCAAGCAAATAAAAAGAAACCTATGACGACGAATTATCCGTACACACTCGAGAATACAAGCTAAGTAGTTTTGAAGTCTTTAACAAAGTCTACATATATTATACTTAGGTTTGGTAAACTATTGTCTGTTTTCCTGAATGATAGATTTCATTGAGGTCAAAAAGCAACCATCCAGAATAAAACAAAATTTTTCGAAAATATCTACTGACTCCACCAACATCCAACATATAAGTCAAACTAAACGCAGAATTTGGCCTCTTTGTACACTTGAGGTCCAAAACCAACTTGCACTAAACACTTGAAAACAATAAAAACCTTTCACCTCAAAACAAATCGAATTCTTGACCTAGCGCTGACAAACTAGCATCCGTACATGATTGAGAATTAAAAAATCTTTCGACAAAAACTAATTATACCACCAACATATAAGGTAAACTATTGTCGCAAATGCAAAATTTAGTTTCCTAGTATTATCCAACGAAATTTTCTTCGGGTTAAAACGCAACTTGCATCGAATCGCTGAAAAGCAATAAAAAACCTTTCACCCCCAAAAGATAGCAGCTAGACGAATTTTCGACCTACCGCTGAAAAAGTAGCAACCGTACATAATCGAGAAAACCAGCGAAGTTTCCTTGAAATCAGCTCCGAGTTCGCGTTGGAATGGTAGAAAGTAAACCCCGGTGCACTTCATGGGCCCAAGGACAAGAAAATCAGCCAGGAACATCCAAACTACGACCGCCTTCTTTCCTTGACCCGCCATCCTCTAGTTCAGGGGCTCCCAACTTTTTGGCTAATCGTACCCCTTTGTGAGGTCACAACATTAATTGTTCACACCCCAAAACAATTCTGATGTTTTTTTCCAGATATATATTGCTAAATTATTTTGCTTTCATAGCTTAACTAAACGTTAAACTGGGATTTCACAACAAAAAGCAAAGATGAAATTAAATGACAGTTATTTCAATTATTTATAGATACCGGTAAATGATTTTTCAAAGCAAAAGCCGTAATGGCATAATATCATTTTCAATTTCAAAATAAAACTGGACTGTGAAATCTGTTTGAAAAGCGGCTCTGTTGCTAAATGAACTTCGTAACCCCCTGATGTTCATGTTCAATCTCGTACCAAGGGGTAGGAGTATCCCTGGTTGGTAACCTCTGCTGCAATTCAAGTGACTGTGACGGCCAGCCACTGGGAGAAATTCAAGAAGTACGTCATACAGACAACATTGAGTTAAACTGCTAGCGCATCGTTATCTAAGCGAAGCGGCTCGTCTGCCAATTGTCTGTAGAACAAATGTTTTTAATTTTGCGATACTTTTCCTTAAATGACTGTAAAGGTCAACGACTGGGACAACTTTACAGGCATGCAAACAGCTAGAGCCTAATTGGTAACAGCTCGTTAGGTAAACCGCCAATTTTCTGTGGTACAGGTCATTTTGCGTTGCTTTTCGTTCAAGTGACTGTGACCGCCAGCGACTAGGAAAACTTTACGGAGACTTCAGACATCACATTGAACTGAATTTGTAGCGGATCGTTAGGTAGGCAAAGCGGCATGTCTGCCAATTTTCTGCGGGGGAGTTTTTTTAACTTTGCGATGTTTTGCTTTTTGCGCCCGGCTGAATGTAATAAACAAGTGGTTCTGATCCTTTTCTGGTCGCTTACTAGCTAGTGCACTGGCCTTCAATATTTTTTATCGCCAATTTAAATAAACTGAAATCAGCGTTCACATGCGACTCCAGCTAGGGTTCAGATAAGCAATACATGAACTAAATAACGCAAGCGATTGATGCTTAAATTATACACAAGTCCAGGCAACTGTGGCTACATATGTGTACCAACATGAGAAGTTTACAGTTGGATTTTTTTATGTTGTTTTTTTAATTTGTTTTAACACTTTTTATACACCCATTGCGCTCGTTTAAACTACGACCGCAATGAAAGAACTAAAACTGCAGGAATTGGTGAGTGGTGGCGACCCCATAAAAGGTTTTGGCCACCACACATGGGGTCTATACCCATCAGTAGGAGACGACTAATACAATAGATTTTCACTGTGGAAGCCTAACACCTGATTTCAAACGTAACCATTTTACATAAATTTTACTAACGTTACTCAATGCAAAAACTGAAAAAAAAACGCAGGTGCAGATTTTTGAGTATTATAGATCCATTTTAAAGCGACAAAGAGGCAAAATGATGTAGGTTAAATTCACTTTTTGCAACTCCACCTAAGACAGAAAAACTACTCGTGTGCCACTTGAAAACAAGTGGTATGTGCACCACAGATTTGCGAACCACCGTGACTTTTCTCTCTAAAATAAATTGGCTTACAAATAGCTTCAATAAGGACAGGACAGTTTAAGAATATACTGCAACTTACACTCATTGTTGTCATATACCTGTAAAGGCGAGGATATTTCTTTTTTTTATCATTCAGTTGGCTTATAGAAGCAGGTTTCAAAGACAAGCAATAGAAAGCTTATAAAAAAATTGGTATTTTCTTTTATAAAACGTTGAGCCTAAATTTAAGCTAAAACCACCTTAATAGTTTTACAAACTTTCAGATATATTTTATATTATATTACATGGGAAGAAGTTCTCTGGGAATAAGTTAATTTTTCGTCTTAACGCACCATCAAGCCTTCAAAATTGGAAAAAAATTCAGAAAAATGTTTTTTTTAATTTTCTTCATACACTCAAAAATTCAGAAAATGTTGTTTAACCGGTCTTCATACATGGGTCACACGAATTTTCTAATTAGAGAATTTTTTCTTCCGACTTATATTTGGCGACTGCTGGCTGCATGTAATTAAAGCGTATGCTGCGATACAGGAAAGTTACCAAGAACAAAACAGCAAAGCAGACAATAAATCCTAATTCGGACGCAGAATGAAAATCCAAACCTATACAGATGTAGGTATAGCATATAGTTTTAAAGTTTTAAACAGATGTTATGAAACGTTTAAAATATGCTACCTATTATGTTATGGCCTTTGACATTCATTCTACGTCTAACTATACAACCTCCAGCAATTGTTTTCAGAGTTATTCGAAACGTTATATCTATATTAGCTTTGATATTTATTGCACGTCTAATTACAACCTCCTGCTATTATTGGCAAACTGAATGTGTATAATACTAAAATATCTCCTCGCCCTCACAGGTAAATGGGAGCAAACATTCTTTCGACTTTTCTTTTTGAATCTACTTGAATAAGAGACTGATGATGCTTTTTTTTGTGGCGAACTATATAGACCTCTTTTAAATGACTTGAACTTATTAATGACTGACTTTGGCCATAAGTCTAAAGAATATTCCTTGCTATTATCGTAAGAATTGTTCAATAATGGCAAAAATTTGTTATCTACTTCTGTATTGGCTTACTATGTCTAACAACCTCCAGCATTATGCTCCAAACCGTCATTAGTTTTCAACAAATCAGCCCTGCTTTATTCCAGTTAATCGCCCTTTGATATGCTAAATATTATCTCCCACCACAATTGGCCGAGTTAAAGTTTGCAATGTACACGGTAAGAGTGCAAAGGTCAGAGTGCATTGACAAACGACAATTCGTAGGAGAATCGGACATTAAAACTTTACGCTCATCATCAGCCGAGGTGAAATGTTTGACGTCACACCTTGTCGGCCGCATAATATTGCGTCACGAATGACGTGACGTCATACCAAGATAGAAATTTAGGCAGTAGTGAAAGTAAGTTGGAGTTCCGCTAATTTTTTTTTTTTTTTTTTTAAAAACAAACTAAAATCTTGATTTAAATGCATTAAGCCGTTTTTACTTGTTCGCGGTGTCTTGTTATGACGTAATTTTGTGACGTCATCTTTGAAAATTTTATATGCGTTCCTGTCAGAAAATTATTTCTGCTCCACCCCTATAAAAAAAATGAGTCGCAAATACAGTTCAGGGAAATGGTTGCGGATGACAGATTATGTCAGCTTTTTCCGTTTTTTTTTTTTTTCTTTTTCTTTGAAATGGGACAAGGAGATTTTCTTTGAAAATTTTCGAAATGGCGACAGACTAATTGGCAAGCTTTCGTTTGTAATTACATGAGGTAATTAAAATATGGCCCAAGTGGCTCGCTTTTTAAAGCAAAAAAAGGTCACTCTACTCTACACTGTGCCGTGTACAGCGTACATTAATTGCAAAGCGCAAAATTTCAACACACTTTATGCTACACCTGATAATGCTAAAGAATTATATGGGCCGAAAATTTATTTTCTGCACATATCTTGTTTTTCCTCGTATTGCTATACTTGATACTACTAAAGAATTTTTTTTCACTTAATGCTACACCTGATAATGCTAAAAACTTTCACTATTTGTGCGAGTTTCGGGTTAAAGACTAAATGTGTGAACTGTAAATTTCTACATGACAGCTAATAACAACTTTACATTTAACCTATGTTGCCGAATTCAATATACCGGTATAAGGAAATTATATTTATAATTATAAAAAAAATCGTAGTTTCCGTAATAAAATATCACCTGATATACTGTATATTTATATATATGGAGGAAAAATTTGCAGCGTATATAGAACAGTGATTTTTACCCAGGCCCCAGTTTGTTATTCACCAAACAACATCAAAGACCCCACCACAGCTACTATAATAAATATACGTTAGCGCTATGTCATTACAAAACATTCGTGTGCCAACAATTTTTTTTTATTTCAAAAAACTAACTGTAGCGACAGCAAACAATGCTTTATTGTAATTTATTACATTTATGGAATCCGAGTTAAAAATTTACACCATTATTACGTAATTTTTACCACCGAATTTCAGAACATGTTCATAAAATGCGGAATGTAGCATAACTTAAATATATATTAGTTTATTAACGCGTATACTTTTGCTGGGTTTAACCACTGTTTGATTTTTTCAAGCAGGCACTGAATCATCTGAATGGTATTTCCAAGTGTTGAAACAAATTGTTTCGACTGCTTAAGTTAATTTTAAGTTACTTTACAGTGGTTCATCGTAGAACCCAATTATTTAATTGAATTCTGTAGTAAGACTAATCTTTGTTTATCTTCAGTTACAACCAACTACATTCGCTCGCAACCTTTCTCAAATATACATTTCCAATTAAATCCTGCTCCTTTGTCTCAAGGAATCTGTTTTACGGAGACAAAGGAGGCTACTTCTTAACTCTCAACGAACAGTTTTATTATAAAAATTGAGGTTGTATTATGACACTTCACATTCGTTTTTGAATGCTCATAGCGCTGATTTTGATCTAGGTCAGAAAACACGAAACAACTTCCACTGATGACGTACATGAACACCGGAAACAGTTGCCTACCATTATCCTTTACCTCAGTTTTAAAGCAGCTATTGTGAACAGGCGATTTTACAAAGCAAAACTCTGATGAATCACGAATTCACCCAGTTATGACGAACTGAAGGTGTAAAATATAAAGATATCTCCTCGGCCGTACACGTAAATCACGACAATGACTTCAAATGGGAGGGGGGGGGGGGGAAGACATGACAATCTAAAGAATATTTACACCCAGTTATCGTGGCACTTTGATCTATATAAACACATACACCTACAAAACACATAGACTCTACAGGGGAGCAAACATTGAGACCTATACAAGGCAACAATATCCAGTACAGAGTATTCTGTAATAGCATAGCATTAGGATTAACGACATAATAAACCAAATACGCAGTAATATCGACAGTAGAATAAAATTTAAAATCGTCTGAAGATAATCTGTCGGAATAAGTCCTAAATTTTACGGAATATGTCCTAAATTTGAATGGACAAAATTACCCCTAAAACTGTAAGGATAGCGTATGGGACGATTGGGGGTCATTTGTCTGGCATCGGGCGTTTTTCTGTTGAGTTTGGGCGCTTTAGTTTAAACGGCACCATTAGGGCGCAGCTTTCACAGTAACGTGTTGCTTGTCCCTGTTTAGGTGTATAGGCGGATAATGGGTGGGGATAGAAATTGAGTCAGGATTGAAATTATTAGAAGAGTTATTGAAGTACTTAGGGGTGGGGTTTGGGGTTAAGTAAAATGTTGTATGGACTTTATTCTGGCCATTTATGTCTTATTCCGACGGGTTTAGGCCTGTTCCGATTTATACGTTATTATTACGAATGTTTGGTTGTAGTCCTATTATGGTCTCACTCCAAATGTGTTTTAACCGACGTTGAAGTTATCCTAATTTCAGTATTATGGCTGGAATCCCTGTAGAAGTATACAGGCGTGTTTTTTTGTTGTGTATATGTTCAGGTTTTTTTTTAAGGTTTGGTTTGGTTGACCGCTAAGTAGTTTTAAGACCGCAAGTGTTTCATTTAAATACCAAAAAATAGCCACTGTAGTTGCAAGTCCAAATTTGGGGAAACCGCTGAAGAAATTTGGGGGACCGTTTCGGTCCCCCAAAACACCTTAAAAAACACTGTATATGTTATCAGTGGATCGTGTAAAAATACGTATGCTTACGAGAGACCTCTAGTGGTAATAAGAAAAAAATGCGTTCTTCGCTAATAGGCAAAGGTGTATTAACTAGGAGTTGCGATGATATACGTAACTTGCCTAATAACTTTAACGCTAATTTACAGTGTTATTGTATTGCCAATTTGTTTTTTGCTTAAAATAAAATAAATATTTTTCCCAAAAAAAAAATAATAAAATAAAAATTATTTACGTGGGGCTTTTGAAAAAGAAAGCAAACTAACCACAAACCGCGAACTAGGCAATGCAAACATGTTAAATGTGAAATCATAAATTTTAGCTTTAAATCTTGAGTGCGTGACAAAGCATTACATTTGAATTTGTTTAATGAATATTATATCGCAAAAATTCAGAAATTTTCAACCGCAAAATTGCGAAACGACTAGCTAGGACGTCTTTTCAACATTGACACAAACCCATTGTCAGAAATAAATCATCAGCAGCGACTTACGCGAGATATTAATGGCTGTAAGCGACTGGCGTGAATGTTATGAAAGAGACTTCCAAACGAGCTATCACATGGGTGGTCTTTATAGCGATTGGCGGCCCCTTCATTTCCGATTGCTGGTTACGCCCACCAAGTTTAAGACTCGGGTTTTGGCGAATCTTTTTTGCCTTTTGTGTCGAAGCTCGTGTGACAGCTATAGCGATAACAGTTTTGCAATATAAAGCGCCGCTAATATTTTCCGGTGCGAACCTGTTTGGAGCCAGCATTTTTTGCCCATCTTTTATTGCTAACTGCTTGGAATTAGTCACACAAAGAAGGTAAATGATGAATTCCAAAACAGTAGTTTTATTTATAACCCAACTCTTATGTCTCACGCGATTTCCTCTCAAAAGCCTGTCAGTTCACACCTTATTCAAATAAAAAAACAAAAACATAAAATTAATTATTTAAATACAACTGGAGAGAGTAATGTTTCGCTGACTTAAAACGGTTTAGGTATATAGTGTTCCAAAAAAAAAACACGAAGGTTAAAAAAGATTTAAAGACAACTGCATTAAAATACAAAATACTGCACTTATGCCAAAAACGATATCCTTTGTTCTGCTGAAAAACTTAATCCGAATGGATCTTTCAGTTCATGGATAAAAAATCATTAACCTGCAGTTTTGAAACAGGAAGTTTATTGAAATATATACAAACATAAAAAATAACATTTTTAGCAATATTATTTTTTCACCTGTGTAGTGTTACCTTTGCTTTTTGTTTTAATACTTCTATTTATGGTGTTTAGTTATTTTATTTAACTTCATCTGCAATTATTGTTAGTTTCTTTGTTGTTTTTTTTTCATTGGCACTAGTATTTGTGGTTTGTTTTTTGTTTCGTATAATAAACTCCACTTTTCAGAGACAGGCTAATAGTTTATCCTCATCATCATTGTGATTAGAAAAAAAGAAACTTACAGAAAATTAAAAGAATGTGTTTAATTGATGATGAAAGTACGTAACATCTTTATCAAGATGATGTCGATTAATTCGGCCTTTTTGGCTTTGACATTTATTTTTGAGCTCTAATGTACCTAGACTTAGTTCTCGGGCAATTGTTGAAAATCTCCCGTAAGATTTGTTATGAAACGAGGTATTATGTAGAGATTTATGTTTGGGTGGTACATCCGGTAAGGTAATAAAAGAGATAGTTATGAAACGTTTCATTGGAGTTGCAATATTTGTTTTCATTCATTCCAAAAAAGGGATAAATTCTCAAATGATCGAAGTTGTTACGTTTATAAGAACATATTTGCCATAATGTTAATTGCGCCACTTAGATCAAGAAACTTGAGGTGAAACCCCTGTTATTAACGTGCACATTTTGGTTCTTCAAATGTATATTTTTGCAGCTAATTTGATCTAAGTGGCGCAATTATCATACGAAACGAGAGTATTTTTCCCCTAAAATTCGTTTTTGAATAAAATTTATAAGTTAATTTTGAATAAAAGGTTATAAGTTAACTTAACCATAGTTTTAACTTTATTTTCTGTTGCAGAGTTACCCTACGAGCGGTCAGTTCCTAATTACCCAGATGCCTCTCCCCAGCACAGTGATCGACATTTAACAAAATGACATCAATACATTCAAACAATATGTTTACAACTTTATTTAGAATATAATTTTATGACAGTATTTCTTAAATATCAAGTAGAAACTGAATGCACAGAGAAATCTGTGAGCAATTTTATACCGACAAACACTTGCTAAAGTTGTTATTTGGATTTGGAATGAGTTCTTTTATGTTGGATAAGGTAGTATTTTAATAAACATTTGCTTCAATAAGCATTCTGTCAATCAAACTATTTTTTTCAAAACGGATATTTTTTTCAAGGTCACCATTAACGGCAATGTCTATCACTTTTCGGTCTCGCATATTAAAATGTTTACATTTTTCTTTTCCGGTAACGGCCTACGCCCAGAATAAGGGAGAATGCGATGGGACCGGGCAATCCATTACCTTTTGTGAATAACAAACTTGTGTGTAGCAGTTATGACGTCGTAACACATAGGTGGGGTGTTGTGTATCATTCCCAAACTCAAGTGTTTGAAAGAGAAAACAGCATAACGGCTTAATTGTATTCACGCTTCGCTCCTTTAAACACGAAAATTGTCCATAAGCATCGGGTCTTTCTTATTGGTTTGCGAGTGAAGTGAAAGTGTATTTAAGTTTGGGCTATTTTAATTGTTACAGTGCTCAAATGGTTTTATGCAACCAATTAAATATATTTTCGTTTGTTTTTCTAAGGTAACTTGTAACCAAACTTAATTCAAATTACCGTTACCTTAAAATATAATTTCCCTAGAATTTTTACAGTAAAGAATTACCGCAAAACACAAAAAAATAAATAAAATTCAACTTTTTAAATGTTATCTAACCATAAGTCATCCTCTTGCCCAAACAGGAAGATGACATAAACCATTATCCCTTCTGTCCCTGTAAATCATCGTTGCTTTAACGAAGCTGACTTATGGTCAACAGGAGCTGATGTACAGAAGAATAATCCTTTGGCTCTTTAAAGGACAAACCCATTTCAACAAAACCCCACTTATATCCATGGTGCAACATAAAAAGAGAGGCGCACAATAATAAAAAACGAGAAAGAGAAAAGAGAGAGAAAAAGCAAAAAAGAAGGAGAGAAATGAACATAAGCCACCGTTGCTTTGTCATTCCATTATTGCGTCACAACAGAAGTGGATATTCTCGAAAGCTTCGAGTGTTGAAGAGTATTGATTCAGTTGCGCGCAGCCTTTCGTTAGCGTTTATTTAAACGCCGCGAGCCTTAATACAGCCTCTGTACCCCAAAGACCCTGACTGCCAAACAAACTTAATTGTCCGTTAGTTTGTGTTTTCGTAAACAACCGGAAGGTAGCTTACTCGGCCAAAATGTAAACACTTGAAAAAACAACAGTGGTTTACAAAAACGCTATAAATTAAAGTGATCTATTTTAATTTGGTTTGAAAAATATACACATATCATTTAACCCTAAAAATATTAAACTTTTTACTTTTAGTAAAGAATTGTTTGAACTTAAAAACGCAAATCGATATTAGTTTGTCTGTTATTCATCCATAATTCTTTTTTAAATATTTTAAAACTAGTAAAAAAACTGTGTTCTATTTTAGTTAATAACTATTTAATTATTAATTACTAAACTATTGACAAAGTTTTCTATAAATCACCCATTATCGAAATGCCCCACACACATACACGATTTATTTTTTAAGTCCTTCTCTGCCATTTTTTTATTCCGTTGAATATGAAATGTGTTTATCTTTTGTGTGCTTCAAGTGTTTAATGTTTATGACAACCAATGTCAACATAAGACCCAATCCACTCACTTCACCTTACCCAGTCATTTCAGCACGGCTTTCTTTCCTAAACAATAAAGAGAGAATTCATAAAGGTGCTTTCATTTAGTTTTGCCAAGCTTGACATTGCTTTTAAAAAAAAAAAACCTAATTGCCATTTGTCGGTGTCGTAAGTTTGTTGTTTTTATAGATAAACTAACTCGTAACAATTGAAATCGCTCGGCGTTTACTGTTAAGTGTTTTTGTGTGGATAAATGCGATTTTGTTCAAATGATAAAAAAAGTTTATTTATCAGTTGTGTTTGATGTGTTTAAAATTAATTGGAGTACGATAACAAAAAATGTCTAAACAATAGGAAACCAAAATAAATCACAGACAGACAGTAAAACAAAGTGCATTTTTAGCTGACAACTATTTTATTTACACTTTAACAAAAAAGAAAATAATTCTGTGTTTGCCAAACAGACTGATGTAGTTAAAATGGCAAACTTCACAGTAGGCTACATACATCGCCAATACTTGCCTAAAAGCACAAATAAAATATAAAGAAAAAAAAACAAGAAAACAAACTAAAATTTATATTTTCTCGAGCTTGTTTAAGTTTTTTGGTAATCTAAGTGCTTTTTTAACTGACATTAATTTTTATTGCCAGTTTAACAAAAAAAACATCTGTGTTTTCCAAACAGGGCACATGTTACGCAATTAAAATAGCACATAGATTGCCAATACTGGATGAAAAACAGCCTTGGAGAAACTCAGGGAATCGAGATTGAGGATTTATATTACCACAGCAGCAACACATAACGTTGTTATTTATACAGCACTGCGAATTACCAGCACTCATATTGGTCGCGTCGCCCTAGGGAACAAAAGCACCCAAGGACCCGCCTAACAAAACTTAAATCGTCAAGACCAACTTAAGACAGGAAACACAAACACGAAGTCCTGACTGTTTACCCCCAGGACGGGCCTAGCCCCGGCCAGTTTGATTAAAGGGGCTTAGAAACGAATAAACTATATTATTATGACGCGCCGCATACGGGCACTTATGTGCGAGAGAGCCCCTACAGCAACATCGGGCGTGTGTGTGTTTTTCTACGCGTGCTCGCACAACAATGGCCTCGGCCCCCGCGCGCCCAACAGAAGTCATAACTATAAGCTCTCTCTCCAGAAAAAACAGGCGCAAATTGAAAAGAGGGGCGCTCGGAGAACGAGAGAGAAAGGGGGAAAAAGGGGCGCTTCTCTCTTTCTCTCCTGCGGGGTAGGCAAGGCTTAACCAGGGCTAGTGAGGCTCATACCGGGCAAAACCGTACAACGATCAACAACACTGCTGTTGAGAAATCCGCTCTCGTACAATTTTTAGCATTCAAAGCGGCGCGCAATCAGTTTCTTTTAGCCGACGTCGATCTACTTTCGCATCGAGAAAATTCAACCGGAGAAGCTTCCATACTGTTATGCGTGACGTCATCGCGACGCAAACCACGTCACACCGCAACTATGATGTCATCAATTGCAAGCATGGACCAGCAGCAGCAGCTTCAGCGCAACGAGATTTTCCTGGCAAGGCAGCCGGAATTTGCCGAAGGTCGACTTTACGCCTTCCAGTTCCCGGGCCTGCCGCGTCGTGACGTCATCACTCGTGACGTCACGCCGCGTTGTGGCAGCGTGGCGGAGAGCGGGAGTGAAGACGATGACGAAATCATAAACGTAACCGATGATGACGTGGAAAACGAGGTCGTTGCTATTTCAACGACCGAGCAAAGATTGCCGAACGAACTTCAGCAGTTCAAGGTAAGAAGACGTTTTGGTTTAATTTTTAGTTTTTATGCGGATTTTCCAATGGTGGGTTTTTGTGCTTGAAAATCACTTTTAGTTTTCATGCGTATTTTTTAAAGTTAGATTTCTGTGCTTGAAAATCATGTTTCATTTTTAGTTTCATGCCTATTTTCCAAATGTGTATTTCCGTGTTTGAAATTCATTAGAAATTTTAAAACCCGCTCCATATTTTTCGATTTGGTGCGAGTTTGTCTCAGCACTCGGTAACGCTTGGATTTCAGGCTGTAAGAGAAATTTTTGTTGATGTTTTTAAATTGTATTTTTCTTATGATTTACCAATCATTTGGATTTCGGTGCCTGGGAAGACAATCTTTTAAACGCGCACACATTTGGGATTTAGTGGATGTTAGTCGCAGCATTCTAAAGAATTTGTCAAGCTGTTTGCCTCGATGACAATAGTGCAAGTCAAGCCATTTAACACTGAGGTCAAGTCCAACCTTAGTAAGAATAACAAAGCCCATGTAGAAAAAGCTAGCATTTTGAAAGTGTTTCGATTGAAATAAAGAGATTTTTGAAAACGTTCAAAATGCCACCTTCTATATCTGGGCTTTGATATTCTAACTAAAACCTCAAACCATTATGCTTTAATGTATTTTTACCTAAATAATTTAAGTCAAGTCCAGTAATTTCCAAATCGTAAACATATGGTGCTGATTCAGCTAAATTAACATATTTCATAAGGATTTAGTAATTCACCGACGTAGGCGATAAACGCTTATGAATGGAGTCAAATATTGGTCGAAAATTACGCCCCTTAGCAATATTTTCAACAGTCTGCCCCGGTTCTTTTGTGTTGGGCACGCTATTGGGTGGGCAGATATTTTAATGAAATCCGTTGTTCAATACGTGTGGCACCTGGTAGGTTACAATATACTAGGTTTGCCCTTCCACGAAGTTCAAATATACGCACATGTTCCTTTGTGGTAAGAATGCTGTAGCTTAAGATTACAATACATCATTTATTTTGCCATTGTTTGCAGTTTAATAGGATGTCCTTGTGAATGGTTCCTAGTTGCCCTGAAAAGAATATATATTACATTTTAACCACCCTTTGTCAAAAGCAGTGGTGCAAACAAATCGTGGTAAAATTACCTGCAAAATACCTAAATACCCAAGTTTAAGTCAATTCGTGCGAAAAATCAAGTCCCAGTCCGCGTCATTGTCATAGCAAGTCGAGTCCCATAGTGAAGTCATTTGCATCACAACAAATCTTAAATTATTAAAATTGGTAAACTTATCCCACCCAGAGAAGTAATTAAGCAATCAACAAAATTGTAACATACAGCAAGAAAACTGTATGGACAAAAATGATGGTGAAACTATACAAATTTTACCAAAAAAATAATTTAAAGAAAACCATTAAGTCCAAGTCAAGTCGTTAGTCTAAAAGAGTCAATTCAAGTAAAGAAATTAAAAATATTCACTTGAGTCATTACACCACTGGTCAAAAGTAAAATAAACTGAACTGAAATTTATAAAATCAATAAAATGAGAAGAATGAATAGACATTAAACATTTTAACATATTGTAAGGACATATGTTACATCTTTATCAATCTGAAATACGTTCGTTACACAACGCATATGGGGCTAACTATATACCATCAGTTTAACAAACATTTTTTATGACACTTCAAATCTATGGCGCTAAACCCTTTTTGGTTTGTATGACGTTCTACACCGAGTGTTAAACAAATTTGGCGTCTGATAAAACATGAACCGGCAGTGATAAACGAGACGCTCGTAAACGGTCGTTAACCCCTTTTTTAGCACAAAAATCGTCTCAAGTATTCCATGAAAATCGGGGCAACGACCTCCAGAGGGCAATTCCCTTTCGGTCGTTAGGTTTTCTCAAAAAATCGCGGTGGCGAAATTCCTGAAAGCCCGGTTTCATATTGAGTAAAGGCAGTAGGTGTGACGTTGCCGTCAAAATCGATCCGAACCCTGAATTAAAATAAACCATTAATCTTCGCCTGTGGTTTGTTTTACGTGCGCGCAAATTCGAGTTACTTAGAGAGAATTAACCAAGTTTAAAGTGAACCTTTAAAAGTCTATATATTTTCCGGAAACCTATAGAATCGTCAGATACACTATTGCAGTACAGAGTTCGATTTTAGCATTGAAAGGACTTCAAATCACTTTCGATTATCTTGTTGTGAAATTTGACAGCTGATAGCCTAAAAAATTGTGCACTTAAGTAAGAAGTTCCTAAAATGATAAGAAGTTACTTAAAATGGCCGCTTGTCGTTAAAACAAAACCAACAACATAAATAGTCGAAATTACATTAAGAACCGCGTTTGGATCTGAAACGTATTTCGCCCAAAAATTAAGAGTATGCCTATTTGTAAAGGTCCTGCTTGTTGTACATTGTGCGGAAGGATATTAGATACAAGGTCAACCACATATTCCGCTAAAATGGGAATGTTTGAAACGATGGGACTTTAACTCACGTTAAACTTAACTTTCTGCTTGACTCTGTTGATTGTACAACAGGTCATTTAAAGCAGCAAAGTTTGGAAACCGCATTAGGTCGCGCGTTTTTGTCTGAAACCGTAAAACGAAGATGGATCTCTTTAAGTTATCTTTGACAAGCCAAACGAAAACAGCCAATTGTAGAAAAAGCATTAGGCCGCGCTATTTGGTCTGAAACCTTCAAAGGACGATAGATCTCTTCAGGTCTTTGACAAACCAAAACCAAAACAAGGACTTGAATCGCTAAAGTAGCAAAACTATGTTGTACAGATGTTTCAGGTAAATGCTCGCGTGCATCAAAATACGCCAGGGGCTTAACTAAATTTGTCGCGTCAGCGCCAAACAATATTACCTGTAAACACTACACTTCCTGCCATTTTGAAGTTTTTCGTCTATTTCGGTCGTTTCAAGCTGGTTTCGCTTTCTCGCTCGACTTAGCGTGTCACCTCCTGTCCGCGAAACAACTTGTTTCGGGCGCCATTTTGGGTCGGAATGCCCGGTGTCCACTCGTCCACTTGTAGAATTCCAAAGCGACGTACAGGAAAGCCGCTAGGTGTGGCCATGCCTTGTGGGAAAGATTACTTTTTTTCACAAAGAAATGTTTCTCAACAGTTGTCCAGCATCCACAGGGTTAAATTGTTGCTTTGTGGAATTTACATGAAATTATGAAAACTAAGCAGCCTTTAAAGAAATTTAATTATAAATATTTTTGGGCAGTTTTAAGAGTGGCCATTTTGAGAAGATCTTAAAATGTACGATGGGCGTAAAAAATCTAAATTGAACTTCTTCAACTTGCAAGTAACTTTGGTCTCTTTTTAATTAAACGCAAACACCAAGTTCAAAGTTTTACCTGACCCGGTTGCTTTTCATAAAGTTACACATATTTTGTTTCGCTTGATCATCTTTAAAAAATGGGATATTTTTGAAATGGGTGTCGCTACTGAAATTCGCCAAACACTGTGATGTGAATAAGGAGGCCACTCTGGCCACTTAATCATCAATTTGTTACCTAAAAGTCTCCGCAAATGTTCGCCACAAAAGGCCTGGCAACTTTCCCGTACACGCGTTTGGTTTTGGTCGAGTTCTCTTCAAGAAACGTCACGTTCAAAAACTTGATCGCAAAGCTTCGACACACCTTATATTGCAGTACTAATATCCGACACACCCTATATGACCAGACACTAATATCCCTGGCCGCTCGCCAATCAAAGTGATAATGACACCCATTACCCACCGTTGGGGGCGCGCACACGAGTGCAATCCAAACATCACACCCACGGGACAGCAAATATCGGGTTGGCTGGGTGATTTGGGGTGAAACAAGGGGTTGGATCTATTAGTTCCGCCGCCGCGCCAAGTCGAGTGGCTTGAAAGTACAGTTGGCTGAACTTCAAAGGCGAAATGTCGCAAGTCAAAAGTGCGCACGTGCTGAGGGATCTATTTGCCAGTTTTTAGTTGTAGACGTAAGTTCCGTGTCTGGACAATCGATCTTTCAAATTCGCTTTTATGGAAGTAGGGAAAATGATATGAGAAAATACCTGGAGCAAAAACTGGCAGATTAAGCTTTTTTGCTTTTTTGGTTACGTTATCAAACACATTTACTTATTGAACCTTTACTTATTTGTCTGCCGTGGGCATAAATAGCAAATACTTTATATATATTGGCTATTGCGGTATATTAGTTATATACCATAGAAATTCCACAAGACTTAATGTGGATGCGCTGTTTAAGAAACCTTCATTCTGTTCCACGTTAAACATTTACTTGCCTTGTTTTTTTATAATTATGGAAGGCACAAATGTATGTAACTAAACTGTGTACATATTAGTATTTCATCTAATTGCAGTTTGAAGGTTTAAAAAAATTTTTGTACGGTTTAAACAATTTTTGTTTTGGTTTGCAATAAGCTAACTCTGTTTTTACGTTAAATAAAACTTTGCCTTGATTTTTATAATTACTACATTTTTTGCTACAATTCGAGCAGCTAAATTTGAGGAACCTTGTTTTGCGTTTGAGACAGCGTCGTTAGTAACAAAACAAATCCGGAAATAGCTAAACAAATAAACAGGCCAAGTTGTTTGGGCGTTTAAAGTTTGACCAGCACTCGAGTTGGAGCCAAGGAAGGCGTTACTTTTGTTTGGTCAGTTCGGCCCGGACTCCGAAGACCCTTGGGCAGTTCCGGACACTTGAGAAGTTTGGCCACTTTTTAAACGTTTATGGGACTTCACTTTTGCCTTCTCATAGAGACTCGTGATGTCTTGGCACACGCGATTTGAAAGGCGTTTGGTCAAACTGGTTTTCAGCTTAAAAGCTTTTGCACCCTTTATTGAAAACCAAACAGAAATATTTTGGAGCATAATTGTTGGAGGTTGTAGTTGGACGTAGTAAGAATATCAAAGCCCATACAGAAGTAGGTATCATTTTGAAATATATCTTAAGAGATATGCGAAACGTTCAAAATGATACGCGAAACGAAATGATACGCGATACCTACAAAGAGAAATATTTTTGGTTGTTTTTATTGACTTAATTTAATACTACAAAAGTATACATAAGCAACAATTTTAATTTAAAATCCAGAAGAACCCGCACCAATTTTTGCAAGCCCTAATAACTGCGACACACTCATATTTTCTTTCTGTTAGAAAAGAAAACTATTGTGTCAAATTTCCATGGGCTGCACAAACGTTATTTAACCGGCGCATTCAATTCACTTCATTATGTTTCAGAAATCAGTGACATCATCGGTAGAAGCCGGGCAAAACAAAATCAGTAACAACAATAACAACAGCAGCAGTGGCAGCAGTCAACCGAACAAGATCTACCAACGGAGACCCAAACCGCCCCTCTCTTACATTGCACTCATAGCGATGGCAATAAAGGATTCGCCAACCGGTTCGTGTTTTTCTCTCGTATTTTTTCATTCCGGCAAAGTTGTTAGATTTTATGGTATTTAACTGCTTAGGAAGTAGAAATAAATCTTTACAATCGACACCAGCCCTTCCTAAGGTTGAAAGAAACAGTTTTTTTGGGAAAATGTATTTTACCGGATACAAATTCCGACTAAATAAACATTCAAAACCTACTAAAAGGATTAAAGCTGTCTATATTGATCTTGTCTCGAAACAAACAAACTTCTAAAAATCTGTTTTGTTAGGTAAAACTTGAACTAAAAGCAACATAAATTGTCTCTTGTATCTTTTATAAAAGACGTATTTGTCTATTCTAATTCTGGAAATCAGGGGCCACTGTTAAATGGCAAATCGTATTGTAATATTGACAAGCTTTCGCACAACAGTACTATAACCCAAAATCAAATTGAAAAGCACTTTACGTTGTACTTCTCTGATGTTTAAAACACTATATGTAATTTGATTAATATTTGCTCACACTAATTCAATATTTTTTATGGTAAAAAATGAAGGCGTGGCTTTTGCTTTTCCAATTCACATCCTACTGATAAACAAGACTTCAAAAACATGTTGTAATCACGACCTAGGGCTTGGCCGTTACGGGTTTGGCGTGATTTAGCTCGTGGAATTTTATTTTCTTCGAGATTTAATTATTTACCCGCACAATGTTGTACGCTCTCGCTTCGACGCAACACAAAAGACGCAGAAGTGGGAAATAATGCGGCTATATACTTGTTGATAGTTAGGGGTTTTCTGGTGACACAAGGCTAAAGACAGTATAAATACAACAAGTTAACTGGCAGTCCAACATGCTCGACATAACCTAGCATTGACTCTATACCGTAGAGCAGTAAAGTGCCTTTTTTAGCGGCAATATGTTAAGCCTAGTACAACTGTACATGCAAATTGCATAATGGTCGTCTAAAGTAAAGCGATTTTGTCTTAAATTTACTTGCATCTTGATTGTAAAAGAAACTAATGGCAAAATCCAGTACAAGTTGTGGGGGACAAAATGTAATAAGTTTCACCCTAATACTGACATTTTAACAAGTAGCTAAATACTCAAAACCCTCAGTAAAATTTTAACTGCTAAGATATTTCGGGATTTGCTTTGAGAAAACAGCACTACTTTATATAATGAACTTCTTCAGAAGAATTAATTATCCTTGAAATAACCGAAGCTCATTGAAAGACACTCGGTATACGTAAACTACAACAGCCATTTGAAAAAACACTCTTTTCAACAAAAGGTTAAGTTATTCCAACAAAGGTTAAGTTTGTACATGAAGCAATTAAAGGTGTGAACATTTTCCGAAGGAGCGATATTTGTTGTCTAAGAAAAGCTTAAGGAAATCGGGAATGGTTTGTAGTCCATGATCCTCGTTATTTCTTACATCCCGGAAGTAGGCCTAAATCGAGAATGTTTGATCTTCGACTTTCGACGCAAAACCTCGCGATTTATTTAAGCAGAGCCGAGGTCAGGATGGAACCAATGTGTTGGAAGTAGGAATGACGCACACAAAGAGGAACGGACGCGCGCGCATTTCAACGACCACACATATACACACACACGGCAAACTGAAAATGTGTAAAATACGAACGAAAATGACGACAATGACTTCAAATAAAAGCAAATATTCTTTAGACTTTCCTGTCTCGTTGAATGTCGGTAATAAATAAGTTTTAGTCGTTTAAAAGAGAAATATATATTTTCTTCCAAAATAAATCACCACCAGTCTCTTAATTCGAATAAATCTTTTAAACGAACACACACACACTTTTACAAATTTATAGACAAACAAACTTTAGAAGGCCCGAGGTTAGTAAAAGAACATACAAACACGCACACAAACACACACACACAGACGCACACACGGACGCACACACACATATATACATATGTATACATTATAGAAACGAACGTGCACACATTTGCATACACACACATTAACATACTCTTACATAGACAACATTTGAAAGGCCCGAGGTTACAAAACGATCACACACACATACACACCACACAAACACACGCACACACACGCACACACACACACACACACGCACGCACACACACACACACACACACACACACACACACACACACACACACACACACGTACAAACCCAAACTGCTCCAACCTCACCGCTGCCTGTTGACGCAAGGAATTTCGTCGCGGGGTTTCGTCTTTTTAATCGAATCGCGCGATCTCTCTTCGTCCAACGAGTGTCGACGACAAGTGCACTTCCCTAGGCTGACGTCGGCCCTCGAAGGTCGTCCAGTTTCGCCGCCCAAAAGAGCTGGGTTCTTGATGGAACGCCCGCTCCGCTGCGAGGATTAGCGCGAGTGGCTGCGTAAGTGGGGCTTAATTCGCCCCCGGCAGCTCCAAACTTTATCAGCGATCGATTTGGGCTTTTTCGCCGACGTTTAAAACAACTCTACGCAGGCGCTGGAATGCTGTAATAAACGTTGCGCCCGAGCCCACTTTACTTATATATATATGTGTGTTTTCGACGACAGACCGCAAATATATATGTTTAAGGTTTTGAAAGCGTCGACTGTCGATACTTTACGCGAAGCCAAAAAATTAGTTTTTTGTTTTTAATTTTTAATTCCGGACAAAACGTACATCTTATGTGGGAACTGTATAGTTACTGTAAAGCACTTAAGATGCGGTTTTAGTTTCAACGAAAGTCGGATCTTGTGTTTTACTCGGGTTGCGTTTTACTCTTTAAGTTTAATTTGTTCTAATGAGGGAAAAATAAGCAGCCTGCAATAAAGGGTAAACATGTTAAAAATGGCAGTTTATTAATCGTAATAGATTTCATAGCTGAAATCGCTTAACTGGGTACACTTTGAACTTTGATAAGCCAGTTTATTGTCAAAGTCATTTGCACCAAATTACAATAAAATATAAAAATTCGAAGTAAATCTGATTCCAAGGAGACCGGTAGCCGTTATAAACATACACAAGTGTAAATAGCATTTAAGACATAGTGCCACGGTGCGAGTTTTTGGACAAAAATGTAAGCGCTGACATTGCTATTTGCTCTGCGTTCAGGGTTGTTTTTTGACGGAGGCTTGCGAGACATAAGCAAACAAACCGGTGAATTCTAAGAAGGGCGACAAAAAAATCGATCATGAATTGTAAATGTTTGTTGTATTTTCTCCTCGTAAACGTCAAACGTTGGCATGGCAACCCAAAATTGCTCGTTACACAATCGTTTTTTGCTGGAAAGTGTAGGCCACAACTCCTAGAGCAAGATACTCATTGATAGTATTCAAAAACCAAATATATCTCTCAATGAGAACATTCAAGAACTAAATTTTTCCTTTATTAAGAACATTCTAGAACTAAATCTTTCCTTTATTAAGAACATTCTAGAACTAAATCTTATTACAAATTTATTTGATGCGTTACACACTATCGCTGAATTTTAAGCAATATTTAGTACATGGGCAAATTGGTTGGACAATATAATTATTTATGTGGCTGCATGTTGACGTACAAACAAGGGTAGACTTACACCTTTAGAAAATACATGCCCAAAAACTTTTATGTCGAATAATTAAGGCAACACTAGTTTATGGAATTAAATTCATTTTGATAAAAGCCTGGTGAATGGTTAGTTTAAATACTGGCGAAAGTTGAAATATAATTTATCAATTATCTTTCAAATGCTCTACGTGACCTTATCGGATATAAACGCTTACGCAAACATGGAGTTTTCGAAAATTATTACGTAATTATAGCGTTTCCAAAAGTATAATTGCACAATTTCAGAACTGACACCAAAGGGCCGTGGCTTACTCGACGCCCTGGAAATAGATAAACAAGCTTATAAGTGGGTCTTACTGCAACCTCCAACATAATGCTCCAAAGATAAACTATTGTTTTTTTAGATGTTCAATCGGTTACTTTTGTCCTTTTATACTTGATTTGGCATTGACGTTATACTTGATTTGGCATTGACGCTGTAAATAAAAGGCTATTTTTGTCAGTACGGTTAAAACTAATAATAATACCGGAACCTAGCATTGTTTGAAATATCCGAAGTGATTAATCACTGTTGTCAAGAACAAGTCACTTTCCACGATTCATCAAGGGTAAACTGTCTATTGTTACGTCGTAAAAGCACAAAGCAAATTGTATACATTTAAAGCAGGTTTCGAAGTCGCGATTTGTAAGAGGAAATGGGTTCTGGCTGAAGCAGGGTCCGGAACCTGAGAATTTAAATCTTCTTATACTTCTATTGATCCCTAGCAGACATATAAGCAAACAAACACCCACCCACGCACACGTACGAACTAACACACACACATACGCGAATCTGAATTTTTTGTGTATAGTATGTTATTTTTGATATAATTGTCTTTTTTTCTCCTCAAAAAGAAATCCTGTACAAACATGCAAACCATTAAAACAGCCCAACCACCATAAACATGCCTTCAATTGACCAAAAAAGATGAACGCACTGAACGTGAAAAAGTTGTGCGTGCATCCAAGGATAAAAAACGTGTCCATATCCCAAGATCCCACACTGTTCCCAAACTCTAAGTGTCCTTAGGATTCGCTTTTGTCACGTTTACACAAAGTTGCGCGCGCATCCCTATACATAGTGACGTCACAATCCCGGTAACGCGCGCGTCAGCGGATGCCTCTGTGTTCTTTCGCTTCTCCCGCAAAGCCAACAAGAACGCGAGGCCATCACGGTTGTTTATGTACGGACAGGAAGCTAAGGTTCTGATAGCTATGCTGCTCAACATTGTGTGTGTGTTCAGTGGACGTTTGGGTTGGACAATCTGCGAGTTTTTCTTGCCACGAAGCGAGAGTGATTCATCCTTAAAGCGATTCATAAAGTTGATTCTACGAAATCTTAGCTTTCCACTTAAAAGTCTAAAGGTTTCTTGTGCTACTACATTGTTTTAATTGACCAAAAGAGCATATGAATAAAACCAAAAAAGAAAAAAACTCATGGTTTACATTGTTGTTAAAAATTCATCCATTAGGCGATTTGCTAAGTTGGATCTATGAAATCTTAGCTTTCCTTGCAACACTGTAGGGTTTCTTGTTGTACTACATTGTTTTAATTGACAGAGGGGCATTAGATAAAATTAAGCTCGTTTTATATAAAAGAAGCTCGTTTAGGTTTACTTGACTGGTTGGTTTAAAGGCTAAGTGTGAGTTTTTCGTGCCATGTAAGAAGGCTGGTTCATCCCTTGAGCGATTCGCAAAGTTGGTTGAACAAAACCCTAGCTTTCCGTAAAAAATCGTAAGGTTCTTGTTGTACTGCATTGTTGTGTGACCAAAAGTGCATATGAATAAAGCCAGGTAAGAAAAAACTCATGATTTATTTTGTTGTTAAAAAACGAGAGATATTCATCCTTAGAGCTATTTCCAATGTTAGTTTTACAAATCCCCAGCTTTCCATAAAATATCAAAAGGTTTATTGTGGTATTACATGGTTTATTTGCCAAAGGGGTATAGCATAAATCCAACTACGAAAGTTAGTTATACGTAACCCCAGTGTTCCATAAAAAAAAACAGGTTAGGCCTACATCTGGTTTAAGCAAAGTCATCTACTTACTTTGTTCTGTGAGCCTCCTGGCAATAGGAGTATGAGAGTCAAATAGAAAACATGAACTTTACTTGAGTCAAAGAACCTTTTTGCTTCCAAAATAATATCTTAAAGAAATTAATAATATCTTAAAGAATGATTCCGGTTTAGTATTTGTTTAATATAATTAGTCCAACGACCTAACGTTTGCACAATGTTACATGCTTCGATGAAGAGTTGTTTATTTTACCTTTGAGCCTTATGCCAAGAGGTCATAAAACACAACTGTCTTAAAATACATCAAGCAAGGCAATGCAATATGCAAAAAAGCGGAATTTTTTTTTCAGTGTCTTTGAAAGAGCTTTCCTTTTTGGAAAACAGAACAGATCCTTTTGAAAGATAATATATGGTTGCTCTATAGTAGACGAACAGAGTTCTTCTGTTTTGTTCCTTTTTTTTTAAAGCAATAACAACTTTGCCTTTTCGTTGGAAATAGCAGCACAATAATTCAGAACCATTGTTTTCTTTAGGCAAACTCACGCTGGCCGAGATCAACGATTACTTGATGAAGAAGTTTCCCTTCTTCCGCGGATCGTACACTGGGTGGCGCAACTCGGTCCGCCACAATCTCTCGCTCAACGAATGCTTCCAGAAGATTCTACGAGACCCTTCGAGACCTTGGGGTAAGTGAACATGGCCGATGTCAAAATGCGATTTAATAAGTTGTGGTTACAAGTTGTTTCGCTTGACTTAAATGGGCTATATTTAGGTAAGGTGGTTTACAAACTATTTTGGAATGGTCGTTTACAAAGTATTATATACATATACAATTATTGTCAGCAAGGGGCATCATATCTATACCCTACTTAATTCGAATAAATTTCTAAAAATGTAGGTAAATTAAATCAACCTATAGGTTATTCAAATCCTTGATGTGAAAAGTTTTGGTTAAGTTAAGGCATGACGAGTTCTTTAAATAGTAGAAAAATTTAAAGAAATTAACTGACCGCAAATTACGTTTATGATAAGCGAAGCGCTTAAGAGTCCTGAAAGTATAAAAACAATAGAAATAAATCGCTCTTCTCGTGCAAAAAAAGTTATTAATCGACCTTGGGCAGCATATACCGACTGACTTCATCAGCGTTAAAGTATAAAAAGCAATCTGAGAAAAAACCTAGCTCAGCACCTATAAACCTATAACGAGCACCTATCTTGGTCGACCTGCATTTCAGTCTACCTACCTAGTTAACCATGCTACAGAGCAGAGTTATAGTGCAAGCATGGCAAGCTAGAAAAACACCAATAGCCGGTGACGAGGTTCGAACTCACGACCTCGGCCATACCGTTAAGTCTTCATAGTTTACACTCAGTTTCTGCATGTAAATAGTGTGCTTTAGCTTGTTTGTTCCAAACGTTTAAGCAAGGACAACTACTGGTCGATTAACCCAAACAGCGAGTAATCTTTCAATTACGTTTAGAGTAAGACTTTGCGGAGCGCCTAACAGTCCTGAACGTATAAAAAGCAAAGTCAATAGAAAACAAGCTCAAAAAAGTTAAATGTTTTAACATTGATTTAACTTGTTTATTGCAAACCTTTAGGTAAGGATAACTACTGGACGATCAACCCAAACAGCGAGTACACTTTCGCCGACGGAGTTTTCCGCAGACGACGGAAGCGCATCTCAAGGAAGCTGTCCTCGGTCTGTTGCCAGGCACCCATGACAACCTCCCCGGCTCCCACCGTGCTCTCTCATCGCTCCTCCTCCAGCGAGGACATCCGGAGCGACGGCGAGTCCTCTTCTTCTTCGTCTTGCTCCCCGGTTCCGTTCTCCATCGACAGCATCTTAGCGCGCAAGGACGACAAGATCACCAAAATGCCACGTCATCACGGACACTTCTGGAACCGGGTGCCCACGTCACCGCTTCGTGACGTATCACCTAAGCCGATATACGTCACTCAGCCACCGCCGTTGCTAAGCTACAAGCCGCAGATGGTGGACGCCATGGCTTACCAGCAGCTTCTGCATCTACAAGCAGTCCAGGCGAGCCTCATGGCTTCGTCGTCTTCTTCTCATGGACAACATCCGATTAAGGAGCATATGATGAAGTTTTACAATCCGGTTTTTAATCAGCTGCTTGTTCCACGGATGGTTCACACTTGAGTATTTGTTTTTACTGGATGCATATCATGATGAAGTTCTACAATCTGGTCTTCAATCAGCTGCTTGCTGCTCGCTTCAAGGATGCTTCACACTTGAGTATTTTTTTACTGGATGCATATTATGATGAAGTTCTACAATTCAGTATTTTATCAGCTGCTTGCTTCGAGAATGATTCACACTTGAGTATTTTTTTCCTGGATGTGAATCTTTTATTCTGAGAACTCCCGAGACAGGTTTAAGCTGTTTCTAGCTTTAGGGCGCGTTTAAACTAGGAGAAAGGTTTCGCGTTGATATTTTTGTACGTAGGAAAACGAATCCTTTCGGGTAAACTGAGTGAGAGGTACTTTTGTATGCTTTCACGTTCTATATACACAGCTCCAACACGATACACATTCCGATTCTCTATTTTTTTGCATAGATCAGTTATTTTTTACTAGTTTTCTTTCTTAGCGTTTATCGTTTGTACTAAGCCATTTTACCTGACGCCCCATTCAACTGATGGGAAAGCACAATCGTTGTTCTATTTTTGTCGTCTGTGTTTTTTCTCGTATTTATTTTCGCACCACTTTTTAACGACGTCGCTTTTAAGCGACCGACTTACACACTAGACGTACTGCGGCGGGGTTCATTGTAGTCGAAAGTACGCCACCATTGCAAGGCGCTAAAATAGCTGCTACCTGACTTGGATCTGTTAATCCGTTTTATTTTAACGAAATTCAAAGTACTTTTTTGCAATATTTTCCGCTATAAATGGCGTAAACATTGTAATAATGTTACACTGGTTATTTATTTTTTTAAACTTAGGCACTCACGCTACTAAAAACAAATCAAGATTTTGATAAACCTTTGCAAAATTATACGTTCTGTTACATGAGCTATACTATTTGCTTTACGTTTAAATATACAATCTCAAACAATTCTTCTTCAATGCTTCATGCTGGTTTTTGAAAATTTCAACAAAACTTTCCCAATTTTTTAAAGCGTTCAGAAAATATTTACAAATCGCAAAGCGGGTTTACAATAATGGTGTCCAAATTATTCAGTGCCATTCCAATTCTCAAAAGGGCACGCCGCGAAATAAGCGTACTATGCAAAGCGAATTTGTAAAATCTGTTTTGTTTTTTAAACACAAGTGCCTCAGTTACTTCTGTATACTTTGAAACGGACGAAGCGATGCACGTTTTAAGTGCGCGCGACAATTTGGTTTACTTTCAACGTTTAGAAAACTTCTGTACAAATATTCGCCGCCCTTTATCCGCGTTTTACACCTGTACAGTACATGTCCGCTTTTTACCCGTTGCCGAATTTCAAACGGTTGCGCCTAAAAGAAGGAACGGTTGTTCCGCTTTGGTAAAATGCGGAATTAGCGTTGCGGAGTGCAGACATGCGGTTATTTTTTTAACATTGTAAGCGCAAAGTGGTACACAAGTTTTGAGAAAATAGCATATCACCATACAAACATGGCCTTCAAAAAGTATTATATACCATTAAGCAAACTTTGCGTGTCAATATCGACTTTTACAGGCCGCACCATTGTAAATCATATTGGTCTGCCGCATTTTTCCAAAACCTTTTAAGCTCTCGTCTAGCTAACTATAGTGTACAAGTTTTGTTAAAATTAACCCATCGTCATACAAACATGGCATTCACAGACATTTGGTATTATAGCAAATTTGCGTGTCAATGTCGACTTCTGCAAGTCGCACAATTGTAAATCATTTGGATCTACCGTTATTTTTCCCTTGCATGATATTTTTGCAACGTTAGCGCTGCTTACATTGGTAGACAGTTGATTTTTGCTGACCGACGAACAGTGAACCCTTCACTTAAACGACGACTCGGCCCAGATTTTGGGCCGACAATTAACCGTAGATTTTCTATCGCACTTGTATCGTTTTTTACGCCAACGTTTTTTGTAATGTACCTTGCTATTGCTTCACCAATATCTTTTCAGGACTGTTAAGGATAAACTGTAAACAATATATTTTTTTTTTAATTACAGTGGAACTAATACTCCAACTTCTTCTGACGCTTATAAACTAAAATTTGAGCGATTTTGATTTACCTTTCTACCTATAATTTCTAAACAATTTTGGTTGATAGTCGTATGTGTGGTATTCAAAAAAAAAAACAAAAAAAAACTTGGAAAAAAATTGGCACTGTTGAATTAGGCCCAATAAAATGCAAAAGCTCGTCAACAGTACAATACAATTTGTCCACAGGGCCACTTGTTTTGATTTTTATATACGACAAATACGTCTATCAAACAAGTTGTAAACAATATAGAATTCCAAATTTAGTTTCAAGTCGGAACCAGTTATATAGGTTCTGATGTAATTTGCGTTTCTTAACCAATATTCTGGACACTATTCTGGAAACTGGAAACAATGTATGTGTTTGATTTTCTTTTTACGGCGGTTTCCCCAATATTGTGACGCGTAAAGACGAATATTCTTCAAACTGTTTTATCCAGGTTTGTTATAATGCACATCTTCATGTCGAGAAAAACAATAAAGTCAAAACGAAAAGGGTGGAGCTTTGTTTTGTACTGTGTTGGTTTTTATCATTACAATTTTCAAATTACGACAACTTTCAAACGTTTAGGGCTAATTAAAAAACATATTTTTGACTTTCCTAAAAAAAATCTTTAAAACTGTAAAACCTTGAATGAGGTAAAATGGATTTTAGATTACCTGTTTGACTTTGCACAGAAAAACGTCATCCTATAATTGAATTAACTGGCTAAAAAATTTTAATAAATATTTCTAAAGCTGTATAGGTCTTTCAACAGCTTTTCACGCAATCGAATCATTGCTAAAATAAAGTATTTAGGAAATTTTGTCTTTTTGTAACTGCCGATTTGCCGTTTATGCACAATGCCATCTCACCGAAGGATTTACGCCAGACTTGCAATTCAAAAGAGTCGGGAAGACAATCTAATGGGCGGTTTGAGCTCTGACGTCATAGTCCTTGCCAAAAAGCGACGGACAATTTATTTTAGCGCGCATGTACGTCATACAGCAGACGGTAAATAACCAGGAAAGTAGCTACTGTATAGTTTTCGTGAGTGGCGCATTCCAACTCTTCTAATGGAAAGCAGTAGCTTGTCACGAATTACGGCGCTAGCACAATAGCAGCCAAACCAAGGAATATGCACATAAACGCCAGCTGGGAACCTTAAAACCATTGTGAGGTTAAAAACGTGACGACTCCAATTCTTAGGGGAAACCTTTTTCACGTGCAAAGGTCACCTCCAGAGAAGGGTTTTTTAACCAGGGGTACGTGTACCCCTTGGTGGTACGAAGAACCAAAGCAGGGTGTACGACATGCAGTGTGAAATTGTGCGCTGTTTAGGCATATTTGTGAAGAATGCGTAATTTACGAAAATCAACAACAAAAAGTCATTAGTAAATTGACTGATTATTTGTGTGTTGTAAATATTTTTGAACTTACAAGACTGTATTTAATGCACGTATTCAACATGTAATTTATAAATACACTGAGTTTAATTTCTATTATTACATTTATTTTTACTTCCGCCGACCATTGTAGAGGGGGGTATGAGAAAATTCCATGAAAGCTCAAAGGGTCCGAGCGTTAAAAGGTTAAGAAACACTGCCCCAGAGCATAGGAGACGTTCACGTTTTTAGCCTTACAGTGGTACTAAGGGGGTGAGGCCGCCACTTTCTTCGACAACTGTCAATATGTTTTGCGTGTGAATTCCATCGGCGTTTTTTTTCAATTCTTGGTGGAAACCTTGTTCACGTGCAAAGGTTAGATTCAGATTCAATTTATTTTTGTGGATCTTTACAAACATTGAATAACAGAATAACATAAACAATAACACAAGGACAGCGAAAGGACCGTATCGAGTCGAGCTGCCGATAGGTTACCCTTCGAGAATAGAATGCGTTCACGTTTTTATCCTCACAATGGTTATAAATGTGCGAGGCCGCCAATTTCTTCGACAACTGTCAATATGTTTTGCGTGTGAATTCCATCGGCGTTTTTTTTCAATTCTTGGTGGAAACCTTTTTCGCGTGCAAAGGTTACCCCCAGAGCATAGGAGACGTTCACGTTTTTCAGCCTCACAATGCTTCTAAGACCGCCACTTTCTTCGACGACTGTCAATATGTTTTGCGTGCGAATTCCATCGGCGTTTTTTTCGCTCAGCGTTCCCCGAGATTTTTGCCTTGAAAGCCAAAAGGGCCGCACCTTGTGGTGCTTTTATTATTCCATTGAACGCGCCTCTTTGTGGAATTCCTTTTGCACCCACCCCCTTGCCTATTCAACATACTTTTGACTTTGAAAAAGCCTACCGTATTTTCGTTAACCAAAAAGAGAACAAAAAGCACAAGGCAATTAGAGTTGTTAGACTATCAAAGAATTTTTCCGATTTTGTATTAATTTACAGCAAAACTAACAACATAAAAGTCAAAAAACGAGCAAATTAATTGATAGATTAACATCCTGTATATTTGGCGTTTCCCTTAATTTTTTTAAATAGAACACATTGATAAGAAAAATGAATCAAACTTATTCTGCCGCCGAAAATTTGATTTAACTTAAGTCTCACGCCGAAAAATCGCATAATAATTAAATTATTTGGAAAGGGGACATATGGTAGGCCTACTTTAAAGAAATAAAAACAAAGTTGATATTATGACCAGGCCTTGTATAGACGCAAATTTTAGAATGTTAGCAAAATCTATTTTGTTGCTTGGTAGTTAAATTCACTTGTATATTACAAAACAAACATAAAATTTCGCAAATAACTGCAATTTCATCGCTTGACAAAGTTTAATTAAAACTACACACAAAAGATTGAATCAACCACAACAGGAAACCAAAAAATCAACTTTATTTTTTCCCGGAAGAGCTCTTTGAAGTTGCACGCGCCACAAACAAAAGAATAAAATCAACAAGCGCCTATAAACACAAAGCGCCAAACATCAATCAGTCAGTGACTCATCGGCGTCAAAAACTAGTTTCCGTTCGAGATTGGGGCTTGGGGTATCGGGAACTTGGGGGCAATTTGGCCGGAAACTGTGCCCAGTTCCTCGCGTGAGCTTTGGGCGTTTCCGATGGCAAGGCCAGGTCGTTAACGGTCGACTGGGTCTGAATAACCTGACACGGGTAATAATAATTATTTATTGGCCCCCATGTTGACAGGCGTATTGGGTTTATCGGAGATTTTAAGTTAACGTACTGTAATATGCGGCTTATATGGTTGACGGGGATATCGGTGGGAATAGCATTTTGTTTATTAATTCCAGTGTCGTAAACAGGTCGTTTTAAAATGATTTAAGTCCAAGTCAAGCCATTTACGAAAAACAATTTAAATCCCAGTCCAAGTCAAAAAATTGTGGTCAAGGAATAACTGTAAACATAACAATACCACTAAGAACAGGTACCAGTCATAAATAAAAACAGTCGATCATAACGGACTCATCATATCTACCGAACTGTGGTAGCGTAACCGGCATTTTTTTGTAACACAAACGATATTCAAAATAGGGGCACTAAAGTAAGCAACAAATAAATTCACACGTGTGCATTTTCCGTAGCCGATACCCGACGACAACTGGTGGTATTGATACTCGTTTGATACTATGGCGGTATCGGTGCAGGTTCAATATCAAACTTAGTTCTTCATTTCAGATATAGTTTGAGATAAAAGCGATTTCCAGGTACCGTAATTTAAAAAAAAGGTACCGTAATTTGTAAGGTACCGTAATTTAAAAAAAATTGTAGGCTAATAGTAGGCGGAATCCCTATTTAATAGTAAGAAAATAACCAAAACCGTTAAAAGCCACCAAGGAAAGTTGAGAAAAAATTTATCATAAAAAAAATCATAGTTTGAGAAAGTTTGTGAGAAGTAAGTTGAAAAATATGTTTCTAAAAAGAAGCTTTTTGTTTGCACTATGATTGTTAAAAGAAAGGACATGATAAAAACGCTGTTTCGTGTCCGATCTTACACGGTGTTGTATATAACTTCCCTAAAATAACCAGATTACCTAATCGATCCCGCCATCGATTGGATAAAACCATTACACGAGTCATGTTATGGTCAGACATGACAGAAGTTTCTAGAAAGCTCGCCGACGCAATAACTCCCGTCAACAGCTGACGAAGAAGCCAAAGGGCGTGGCTTCTTTGTAAACCGACCAAGAAACCAGTCTCTCTCCCATCTAAAGCACATATTGACGATTACAAAGCCGAAAATCGGGTATTTTTAAGTCACAAAGACACTGCTAGTATAAAGAGTAGGCACAAAGGCTACTGCTGCTGCTGTCACAAATGGCCACTGTGACGTAACACAATGCCATTCTTCGGGTGAATCGCAGCAAAACAATGGCCAGAGAAGAGCTGGATTTAGGTCAATATTTTCAAAACCAACAATCGAATTTTACGGGATCAAAGGCATAATATTTGCGTTACCCTGAGCTACGCCCCCTTATATAAACTGGTCCCTTATTTTCAGGAACTTTGCGGGCTAAGAAAGCACTAGCTTCGCACGATATAAACCATTGACTGGCGAATTCCGATCCTAACCATATTGACCGTTTATTCGGCGTAAATTTGGGTAAGCGAACGTCAACACTATTTATCGTTGATGGCCTTGGCCTGGGTCGCAAAAATAATCTTGGTGTTTCCAGCATTGTGACGTTTTAATGCTCATCAGTTGGCGAAAGTGGGGTCGGCAACCTATTGTAACTTATTAACAGTACAGTACATGACATTTTTTTGGAATCAACCTGCTAATTTATAATTTAATAATGGTCCTTCTATTGTCCAAATTTACCATGTTAGTCAACCAAATTATTTTATGCACGTTAATTTTAAAAGCGATGAATGTTTTTCACCGGCCTAAGCCTAAGTTACCCAAAGTTTTTGACTGCTTAGAAAAATATAGCACCAGGATGATAATTGTACCACAAATTGCAATTTTAACAAACAAAACTATTCATTATTATTTTTTTCCAACAGGTAAAACGACATCTTTTTCACTGGCTGTTAAACAGTGTAGTAATGATTGCACTTAAGTCAGAGTATCTCTAGTGACTTAGTCTTTCGGACTTTATGATTTGATACGACTTAAGTCAATTGAACAAATAACTTGACTTGAAAGTAATTTAGGCTAATCACTGGAGTTAAATTTAAGCGCTTAAACATATTTCGGTAAAATTGAGCTATTTTCGATAATTCTTAAATTTAAAAATCTGTTCCGATTTTGTACATATAACATTTATTTTGGATAACAATGTTGTTTTGCGAATGACTAGGACTTAATTTTTTACAAAATGATTTGTTTGCAAAACTATTGTTAAATATATGTGTTGGTAGTGAATGACAATTGACGTATTATTCGAGACAATGTTGCTAGTGTGAAAATAAAGTTGTGTGTTTTTTTATGTCTATTTTCCATTTGGCTAAAAATAAATGGTTGTCTTCAAATAAGTTAGCATCACTGAATGCGTTTGCCGCTCGATCTGTTTACTGATTTGTAGTCCGTTCGAATAACTTATATTAACCGCAAGGTTGCGCTACAGAAACGCTCGCTAAGGCAATTCACAGTAAGACCTATGCTTTAAAGCAGTGGTCTCTAACCATTTGATTACCAGACCCCAATTTAAATATACTGAAATGAGCAATTACATGCGACCTACTGTAAGTTTGTTTTGTAATAGTTGAACTAAATAACAAAAACGATTGATTATGGTGTGTATTTTCATTTGCTATAGGCTTTTCATTGATATTGGACGTGTGTCGTGGTGTATGTTTATCAGTAACTGCCTTTTTTCTCTTAAACTTTCAGCGCAAAAATGCAGATACTGTACGTGTACGTCTGTTCTTACTTCCTTTACGGCGCTTTACGTTTAACCGGCTTTACCTTTATTTTAAGTTATACAGTACGTTTGTTTGTTTGCTTAAATGCAGAAATCGTTTTTGTGAAGACTATTAAAGACACTATAGAAACACCCCAACTGTGTTTTATGCCTACAGTATTTAAACTAGGTAAATGCAAAACAGTTTTGCACTCTGCTCGAATCTGGATTACATTTTTAGTATGTCTTAATCTATTTTGATAAAATGTTTTTCGCCCGAATGCGCCGGATATTTCATTGCACCCTCTAAATGTTTTGGCAACCTAAATGATAGAGTGGCGTTTTTCACTTAACATTTTTGGAAAGTATCACCTCTCTAACTTAAAACATAATTAAAATAGACGAACTGTGTAGTTCTTAAGGTTGCCTATTTATGATGTCACGTTTAGATGTAACTTTGTGACGTCACGTTTTGACGTAAATATTTTAAAACATCTCTGAAAAAAATGCATTCATAAAAATAATTATTGCTATTTTTCGCTAAAAGTGTGTTTGCTGGAAAGGTGTAGCCAATATAAGGATTGTGTAGAAATTTCAACCCTGTATCGTCACAACTTTTGTAGATATTGCTCAAAGACAACCTCGGCGCGCAAAGTTCGTCCGGGTAGAACTCGTCACCAGTTAAAATACAGCTCACTTCTTTCATCTAGCGGAAATTTTATTTTTTTTGCTGTCGTTCTTACACGATGACCTCAATATCAAAACCCTTTATGGTGGTAAGAGCAATTTGTAAACTTTTCAAATGAGTCTTGAAATAATGGCTGGAGGTTTTAAATAGGCGCAGAATAAGTATCAGAACCCGTAGAGACATAGGTAGCATTTTGTGAACGTTTCAAAAAAATATTTATATAATGACTCGAGGCCTATAGCCATAACAGTTTTTTTTACGTCACCAAGTTGCGTCAATGTGTGACGTCATAACACAAATAATGTGAAAAACACGTGTTTTTGCGAGCAAACTCGCGCGTAGATATGCAGCTAAAATCCTGTTTAATAAAAGTTGACAAAAGATAAAGTTTTTTTCGGGAATTGTAAATTCTTAGATCCGCCCCTAATAACTGATTGCCACCCTGTGCATATAGCTTTCACCCAGAGCTAACCGCAAATTTTTCAGTTAAAATGGAATTCATGATGTATTGAGCATACAAAAGAGCTTCACATAGAAAACAATGTTTTGATATATTAGCGAGGGATGTAGGATAATGTCGTACCTTATGTACAGCTTCCAGCCAGAGCTATCCGCCAACTGTTTCACGCACAGACCTTGCGTCTGCTTTGAACCTCGCTAAAGAGAGAGCCAGCATGAAATTACACACGCGCGTCTTCGAATCCCCAAAGACTCAAAACACAGATGCAACCGGCGAGCGCCCACCCCGTCAACTGCGCAGCCTTTTTCGCTCCACACAGGCGAGATATTTTCGGCCGTCCTCTGAGGAATAAGCAACAGGCGCTCGCTGCCTCTCGACCAATCAGGAGACAGCGATCGGCCGTCATACCGGTTTATGGGCATGAGCTGCGTTCGGCGTCTGATCCGTCAGAGCCGGTATAAAAGGCTTGTGCTGGGCGGTTTAGGGCATAGGTATTCGCATACCTAAACCCTGACAAGGTGGGTGATTTTTCTTGTTTTAGTTTGTAAATGATTTTAAAAGTTATTTAGTTTGTAAATGATGTGAAAAGTTATTTAGTTTGTAAATGGTGTTAAAAGTTATTTAGTTTGTAAATGATGTTAAAAGTTATTCATTTTGTAAATGATGTTGAAATTATTTAATTTATAAACGATGTTAAAAGTTTTTTTTTGTTTGTGAACGATTTCGACTTTATACACAGGAGTTTTGTAGACGCGAGAAAGTTGCTTCTGATCAATTATTTCAGACACGATGAAGTGTTTAAGACGAGAATTCTTCAAATAAGATGTTTATATCTAAATCAATATTGATTTTTAAATTGCATAGCGGTGTGTAGAAACTTTTAGAAAGGGCACTCTGAGTAAATTTCGCAAATATTTAAAAGTTTAAAAAGGCGCTCTAGTGACAACTGTTTTAGACGTAATAAGAAGTGATTCCTTGCAAATTCAAATCCAAGTTACAAACATATAAATTTAAATTTGTTTAGTTTTACGTTGATCTAAAAAATAGGCTTTTAGGGACATGTATTTAATATAAGCCAGCCAATATAGTCCATAGAGTGATATGTTTGACACTGACTGAAAATGCTGAAACATGCTGTCCTAGTAATCGCTCTTCAAGGAAAATACTTTATTTATAACTATAGTTGCGGAGAATAAGATTTTCTGTCAGTTACAGGCAAAGTAGTATCCAATTAAACGCATTTAAGCGTATAGCTTGGATCTTTTTTTAGTTTTCTCGCGAAATACTATCTTAAATACTACGTATTATACTCGGTTCAACCAATACAAATTTAGTTTCATTTTTATCAGGAGTGTAAGTAGATGTATTTTCTTACCGCCTGCAATTTTTCAGGGATGACGTCACATATCTAGGCCAATACCGGACGTAATAAAACAGGCAACTTCAAGAAACATGAAGTGATCGTTTAATGTCGTGCACAAATATGCAACTGAAATAAACAAATATAGTTATTCAACATGTCCTCGCGAAAAAAGAACATGTTTTAGCCGGAACATAGCTGCGGAATGCCAGTGTACTTATACCACTGCTTTTGACGCTTAGAGCCTTAAAGTTGAATTTTTATTATTTCTTGTAGATTTTCACTGACTTTACACCGAGTTTGTTCACAAGTATGCACAAAAAATAGTCAAACATATATTTGGGACTTGGCCTCGCAATAAAATATCACGTTTTTAACCGGAACGCCGTTGCGGACCGTTCCGGGTCCTTCCACGACTGATCTTGATGTTTGTAGTCTTTATATAAACGAAAGTTAACCTAATTTTATTATTATTTTTTTATTACATACATTTGGGACTTGACCTCGCAATAAAAGATCACATTTTTAACCGGAACGTTATTGCGGACCGTTCCAGCGTACTTTTACCAATGATTTTGACGCGTATAGCTTTAAAGCTGATCTTCTATTATTTGTTGTAGACTTTCACTGACGTCACATCATCTGAAGTTGCATCATGGTGCCACGACCCACCAACAAGGAGACTGCCAAGGGTAGGGACTGCCAAAGCAGCTTAATTTAACAACAAATAATATGGTACAGATGAATCAGGTGGCACTGTATAAAGACAAATTGTATTGCATTCTCGACAAACTTTCGCACAACCGTGCTTCATATAGTGCCACCTGATTCATTTAGAATTAGAGAAATATACTGCGATTTACAAAGATCATTTGATGGTACAGTGACGTAGTTAAACTTAGTTTATATTTATAGCTAGAAGTAGGGATCAACGATACCTTATATATTATCCCGATACCGATATTTTGAATAAAAAGATTTGCGATCCCGTCCTATAACAAATGAAGTCATTACTATGCTCAATAAGCATAGCAGATAAAATTAAAACTTTTAAAGGTATTTTTTTCTAGTTTTTTCGACCAAATTAGCTTTAGCATTAAGACGTTTATTTACTGCCAGTTTTTCACACTTGTTTTGATAAACTTACTATCATGGCAGTATCGCTGCGTTGAAAAAAAATGTAGGCCTAGCTTAAGAAAAAAGAGAAGCTAAAGCTCACAGAACTGTCTAAATTTCCAGGAGATAATGACCTTAGCCTTAAAATTGGTCTCAATTAAAGCTAAAACTGAAAAATTAGTCCGAATTCGGGATAGCGGGCCTAGCCTTTAAAATGGACTCATTGTAACCAAAAACTAACAAAAAGGTCCAAATTTTCAGGAGAATGCTGGCCTAGTTTTAAAGTAGCCTTAATAATAATCAAAACTAAGAAAAAGGTCCAAATTTTCAGGAGAATGCGGGCCTGGTTTTAAAGTAGCCTTAATAAATACCAAAGCTAACAAAAAGGTCCAAATTTTCAGGAGAATGCGGGCCTGGTTTTAAAGTAGCCTTAATAAATACAAAAGCGTACGAAACTGTCCAAATTCGCAGGAGAATGCGGTCCGGGCGACGACCCGATGCCCTTCCTGGCTCCTACAGAGAAGGAAAGGATCGCATTCGCCGCGATGAGGTTTGAAGGAAAGAAGAGCGTGTGGGTTCCTCACAAGAAGGAGGGATACGTGCGAGCTGAGGTGCTCGACACAACTGGGGAGAAGGTTACCGTCAAGACCGTTAAGAACGAGGTAAGTACAAGGCATTAGGCCAGACAGTGTTGTAAACCTTTTATATTGCAAGGGTCACAAACGCTACATTAATCCAGAGATTCCCAGACTTTATTGCTTGATACACCTTTGGAAAGTCTGTTGGATTTGCGACGCACCTATAGTGGTAGAAGTTTTACTAATATTAAAAGTCGTGCCCAAAAGCCAATTCATTTATTTGTTGTTAAAGAAATCATAATCCATTGCGACATTTTTTCGAGGTGAGTACATAGGTCCTAGGCTGTGTGCCTTAACGGGGAAAAACATTTCGTTTAAGCGGACATTTTTAGGTATGACATGTTGACAGAAGAAAAAGTTGTCGTAAAGAACGTACGCAATAGGCCAAGAGGCCCCTTATCGGTATGCTTTGCAGGAGTTATAAACAAAGTGGAATCCACAAATTTCATAACGTCACGTCATAAAACAGTATCCTAAAATACCTGTTGTTCTCTAGCCTTATTGCGCGAAAATTTGCGAATGAAAAAAATGACCACTAAGAACAGGGTAAGGCGTTTTTGGCCTCACTTTGTGTAGCCCAAACGCCGGACAAACAAATAAATACCAATAGAACTTATTTTCAGTATATGTTTTTCTTATGCACTTTTTTGTTTAACTCTTTAACGGTGTGTCCAATTTTTCTTTGCAGACGGTCACGGTGAAACAGGACGACGCCCAGTTCCAAAACCCTCCCAAGTTCGAGCAGGCTTCCGACATGGCCAACATGACTCATCTCAACGAGGCATCCGTGCTTCACAACTTGAGAAGCCGATATGCGAGCATGAGAATCTACGTGAGTAACTTTTGAGATAATTTGAGTCACAAAACTAGTTTTTTTTGTTGTATTAGAATTCACGTAAGCCACGTTTAATTACACAAATACGTGGTAATATCAACAACGGAAAATTTGGTATTTGCTCATTTCAGAATAATAAAAATGCAAACCTATAGATAAAAATCTCGTTAGCTCTCAATGTAGCTCGGTCGGTAGAACGGCGGCCCCGGTTTAGTTAAGGTTGTAAGTTCGAATCTCACCGCAGACTAGATGTTTTTTGAACTGGCCTTGCTTACAATACGATCCTAAATAGCCCAACAAATTTCGGTAACAGCCTTTCGATAACACCAGGAAGAACAATAAAGCTATTTCAGTGGCTTATTCTGCCACGTTTTCTAACCTCACCTATGTAACACGTGTTCCACGCTTAATGCAAACTCTAATCATCTCCAGTCCTACCTCTGGCCTGTTCTGCTTAACTTAAAGACTCTTAAGTCAAAATTGACGAATAAATTGACTTGAGTCATCGCGCAGATTGACTTGACTTGAGTGACTCGGATAAATGACTTGAATTGTACTAAAGACATTCAATCTTAATCCAAGCTTAAATCTATCCCCAGACGTTCTCTGGGCCTTGCTTGTACTGCAATATTGAATAGCCCCACGGATGTTGGTAACAGCCTTGAGTTAACACCAGGTAGAAAAACAAAGCTTTCAAAGTCGCTTATTCTGCCGCGTTTACTAACCGCACCTGTCCAGCACACCTCCTAATCTTAACCCAAGCTTAAAACTTTCTTCAGACCTACTCTGGCTTGTTCTGCGTGTGCGTGAACCCCTACAAGTGGTTGCCAGTATACGGCGCCAAGGTGGTTGTGATGTACCGCGGCAAGAAGCGGTCTGAGATGCCACCTCATCTCTTCTCAGTGGCTGACAACGCATACCACGACATGCTCATGGACCGTGAGAACCAGTCCATCCTGATTACGTGAGTAGCACGCTTTCACGGCGCGATTGTTGATTCCGTGGTGCTTCTTGGAAGGCCACTAGGTAGGTTTGCCTATAATTGGCATTATTAACTTCACGTAAGCTATAATAGATGGGTCAGTCTCTTTTAGAACTTGTGGTTCAGGACTGTGCCTTTCCCTAATCCCGTGAAGGTATTTACTTTCCTATATCGCGTGCATTTGTATAATAAAACTTGAAACTTGATGTAGATGATCTCTTATGGGGATTTGCATTATGTTCCCATTATTGTTCCCAAATTTAGTCTGGCTGAAACAATGCTTGATTCGATACCGCAATAAAAAATTGTCACTTAGTATTTTCACTGTCCTGTACTAATTACAGTTGTGTCGAGTAGTCCACGCTCTTTAGATTACCATTAGCTAATTTATCTTACTCTTCCTAATATTCCATCAAAAATTTTAAATTTAACTGTTACATTTTTTATAACTTAATTTTTTGTGCAAACTTTGCAATTTTAGTTTCAAACAAGTAATTTGTGTAAAACCAGATACTGTTTACTGATCAGTCCTGATTGTTCTGTCGCCAAGTCGATGCGCAGAAAAATATATTCGGCTATTTTTTTAATATTCGTCTAAAATCTTTTGTTTAAAGATTCTGTTGAAATATTGTTATAATATTCGGCAAAAAATTTTTTTAATGTTCGTCTAAAACCTTTTTAAATATTCGGCTAAATTTTTTTTAATGTTCGTCTAAAACCTTTTTAAATATTCGGCTAAATTTTTTTTAATGTTCGTCTAAAACCTTTTTAAATATTCGGCTAAATTTTTTTTAATGTTCGTCTAAAACCTTTTTAAATATTCGGCTAAATTTTTTTTTGAATATTTGCCAAATTTATTTTAAAGATATTGGGATAAAATATTTTAAATATTATTTTCTAACTTGCGCTACTCCCTCTAGTGGTGAGTCCGGAGCTGGTAAGACGGAGAACACCAAGAAGGTCATCCAGTATTTCGCCAACATCGCGGCTGCCAGCGGAGGACAGCAGAAGGATGAGAAGAAGGGAAACTTGGAGGACCAGATCGTCCAAACGAACCCTGTACTCGAGGCCTGGGGAAACGCTAAGACCATCAGGAACAACAACTCGTCTCGATTTGTAAGTTGTATTTCATTCTGTGTCAAGCTGGATCTGGTTGCAGAAAAATGTATTTTTTACACTTTGTCAAGATTCGGAAGTTTTTCATTTGAACAAAAATAGTTTAACTTCACTATTTCTTAGGAAAACTAAACACGGATCTGTTCATATTCTTCAGTAGAACAAGAGTGGCCCAAATGAATGATAAAATATTTTTTTGGTTTATATAGCGTTCTAAAACGTCCGAGCGCTTTATAATGATTCGCGTTTTTCTCAACGTCATTTTACCGCACTGAAGATGGCATAAGCACTTGCCGAAACGTATGCAAATAAAATAATGAATCATTTATCATTTATTTGGGCCACTCTTTTTCTACATTCACTATTTCTGTTTTCAAAACTAGTTATGATTTAAGTTGATTTCTTTTAAGCCAGGCTAAAGCGAATGAAGAGTATTTTTTCAACTTTTGTTCAAAAAGATCTCGCCAGTGTTTCACACCATTGTGTTCAATTTAAGTTATTTGCAATGGAAACAAAGATAAACACCCTTTTCACCTTAGGAGTTCAATATAATGTTGATAAAAAATGCTTCTCGGGTAATGCTATTTGTTAACAAGCGTAACCTTGAAAAAAAGCTTATATATTAAATTCGATGCATTAATTCTCAGGGAAAGTTCATTCGTATCCATTTCGGCACCAGTGGTAAGCTCTCGGGAGGTGACATCGAGTCTTACCTCCTCGAGAAGTCAAGAGTGATCTTCCAACTTCCGGCCGAGAGGAGCTACCACATCTTCTACCAGGTAAGAGGTCAAGCGCAAGATTTGCGATAGAAACTATTTTTGCTTTAATGGAGCCTATTTTATAACACGATGTTTTGGTTTCAAAGTTTTTCCGAAGGGGTTAAAATAATACTTTTAAACCTTTACCAATACTACTATCTTCAAGCATATTCGCGGTTAATTCTAAATCACATTTTCCAAGAGTTCAGACAATATGTTAAAAAAAAGTTTAATTAATGTTGCGTATTTTACGCTATTGTAGCAGAAACTCAGCATAGCCTATTCAAAACACTATTTTTTTAGTTTCTCTCTAATAACGAAAGAAATTCATCCGATCTCAATTGCATTTTGTAACAAAAAGATATCACTCCGCACGGTTTTCCTACTGTTGGCGGTTCTACTTTGCTTTAAGCCAACTGTGACGTATATAAACACCATTGTGACGCACACAGATCATGTCGTGCGGCAAACCCGACATGCTGGAGACTCTCTGCGTGTCCACCAACCCCAAGGACTACTTCTGGGTCAGCCAGGGTGTGCTTACTGTGGACAACATGGACGACAAGCAGGAGTTCGACTTCACTAGTGTACGTATCAGCAAGCTCGGTTGTAAACCAGTCGTTTTGAAATGAATCAAGTCCCAGTCAAGCAATCGCAAAATAGCGGGTCTAGTTAATATGGAATGGCAAAAGCAAAAAATGTCGAGTAAGTCGACATTATCTTGATAAGATCTTAAGACTGTTTGTTTATTAAAACAGATAAAACATAAAATCATTTCTTAAAATCTTACAGAAATATATATATTAAGCCTGTAAGGCATCGTCAGTTTCTGTAGAAAAAACAAACATGTAAAAATGCCAATATTGCCAAAGCATTTTTACATGTTTGTTTAATATATATAGGCGTAATATATATATATCTGTAAGATTTTAAGAAATGATTTTATGTTTTATCTGTTTTAATAAATAAACAGTCTAAAGATCTTTGCATACGAAGACAAGAATCTTTCTTTTACATGTTATTTTCCGCGGGAGATCCTTTTTTTTTAAAGTGTTTCAGCTCATCTTGATAACGAGGTTTCAATAGGCTCTTATATCATCAGTTAATGTTTTACGATTTACTCGACCTTTTTGGCTTTGACATGAATTATTAATATACATTACAGACCCGTCCATCGTGTACCCAACTTAAATCTTAGAAAACTCATTTGTAAAATAAATTAAGTCCCAGTTAGACATTTGCAAAATACCCTACTACCCTGTGAATTAATTTGCAAAATAAGGTATGTTTTCTTAAAACTCAATGACAAAATACCTTAAGATAAAGTAGAGTCATTTGCAGTATAACTTACGTTCCATTTAAGTTGCCAACGTCAAGCCTACCAAAAGGCTAAGTCAACTTATTTGCCAAAATAAAGTCTGAAGTCATTAAATTTAAGAAAAATTGGGCATTAGTTATTGATAAAAGCGGCACGTAAGAACAAACACAAACTCTCGCCTATCTCTTTGCATTTGAAACTGCGTTGTACTTTGATGGCTAGGATGTACTTTAAAACTATCCCTTTGCCTTTTTTTCAAACGCAACCACCAATACTAACTTTATCCAACTTACAGTGAATTAAATAACAATGACTTCAAACTTAAATTGCAGGAGGCGTTTGATGTCCTCGGCTTCTCTGAAGACGAAAAGATGGGAGCCTTCCGTCTCACTGTTGGAACAATGATCTTCGGTAGCATGCTTTACAAGCAGAAGCCAAGAGACGAACAGGCTGAGGTGGATTCTATCGAGAGTAAGCCAATCACATCTCAACAATACAAACGAGCACATCTATGACTAGTATTCGAGGTTGTGAGTTCAAATCTCACAGCGGAATTTTCAATATAAAGCGGCCGATGCCATGCTTGTAGTGTGTATGTTAAAGGGGCGCGTTCACTCGTGTTACCGCCTTTTTGTCTTGTATTTAAATTTCTTTTATTCGAACTTTGACCTGATAAAGCACGTTTTTACGAAAGCCTGTTAATGGTGTAATGCAATATTTAGTTTACCAGTGATACCTGATTTTACATTTCGAACACAAATACGGCAAATTAAAGGCCAGAGTCATTTTTTTGCAAAACAAAAATACTACGCAAACATAAGCCGATCAGTTTTTATATTTCTTTTGTATAGTTTATTTATAGAAACTGAAGATAATCTCACGATATATTTCTCTTTACATCTTAAAAATGACGGACTTCAATTGAGACATGAAACTGGAAAGAATAAGAGAAATACGTCTAGCCGTCTACCCAAACATTTTTTTACGTTTGCATTTTACTTATTGGCTATTATGTGTTTCTCTGCGTTGTCAGTTGCGGACAAGTGCTCCTACCTGTTCGGAATCAACTCGAACGAGCTTTGCAAGGCGATCACCAGACCCAGGGTCAAGGTTGGAACCGAGTTCGTGCAAAAGGGTCAGAACATCGACCAGGTTTGTTAAAAAACTTAGGGGAGAACAGATGGTCAGGGTGCAATGTATTATGCACAAAAGTAATGGATAGCGTGATAAATTCTTTCATTTTTTTCAACCACGCAAAATTCAGGTAGATTTCCTTAAGTTTAAGTGTTTGGCTTTTGCCTGAAGTTTGGTTTTTGCCTGGACACCTTGGGTATTTTACCTAGTAATCTTATATAGGATTGCCATTTTTAAACGGGCAAAATCTCTGTCACATTCATGACAGCAGTCAAAATAATAGTGGTCTAACTGTTAGGCGACCTATGGAAGTCGTCTTTTTATAGGAATGAGACCGAACGCTCATAATAAAATACGAGCCTTTTTGTAAATAATTGCGAGAAAAGGTATTTTTTAGATTAATGTTATGTCTGGTACTTTGTTAGCATTAAATTAGGCAGGTGGATTTTAATTAAAATATCAGATTTTTCGAAAAATATTCTTTTATTGTAACCTATTTCCAGGTTTATAACCTATGTTATTGCTGGCGATTTTAAAGCCAAACAATTAACCTCCCTTTCTCCATCCAGTGCAAAAACTCCACCGGTGCTTTGGGCAAAGCGGTCTACAACAACTTGTTCCGTTGGATCGTCTACCGTCTCAACATCACCCTCGACACCAAACTGCCCAGAAACTACTACGTTGGTGTCCTCGATATTGCTGGATTTGAAATCTTCGAGGTGAGCTTTCAAACACAGCAAAATTATTTGCGGTTTAAAAAGCCGGTATCCAATCAATGCAGTTTAACTCAGTACATAAAACACACTAAATCCTTCAACTATATCGGCTATACACTTTCAATTATAAACAAGTCATTCTGACAAATATGTATTGACTGCTGACGTTTCGGTTACCTATACGGTATATATATACACTTTATCAGCAACTCGAACAGAGCTCTACTTTGCAGTTGAACAAGACGCTGCCTTAAACATTTAATCTTTTGAGAATCTTATCAGTATTACCAGTAATGCAGTCAACCATAGTATTCAAAACACACTAAAGGGCACCTTATGATCTAACTAAACCATATACACTTTATCAGCAAGTTTACCAGAGCCAATCTACTTGGAGTTCAACTCCTTTGAGCAACCTTGTATTAGCTTTATCAACAAGAAGTTGCCTGAAAAACGGCAAAGAAACTCTGGCCTATGCCATATACACTTCATAAGTAGCTTTACCAGAGCGAATTTACTTCCATTTCAACATCTTTGAACAACTTTGCATCAACTTCACCAACAAGAAGCTGCCTTAATAACCTTACAGAGCCTTTTCACCATGAGTAGTAACTAATACAGTCAACCTTAGTACTCAAAAACACACTAAAACCTTACAGCCTAAACCACATTTAACTCATCCTAACTTTAACAGAGCCAATCTACTTGCAGTTCAACACCTTCGAGCAACTTTGCATCAACTTCACCAACGAGAAACTGCAGCAGTTCTTCAACCATCACATGTTCGTCCTCGAGCAGGAAGAATACAAGAAGGAAGGAATCGAGTGGACCTTCATCGATTTCGGAATGGATCTCCAGGACTGCATCGAGCTTCTAGAGAAGGTATGACGTCACCGGTTTGGACATGACGTCACTGTTTTGTGTCGTTTAACCAGGATTGTTGTGAGACAGTTTTTTGGGAAGTTAGAGACCGCTACCTTCAGACGTGTCTTGCGTCGTTGCACTTAGCAAGAGTTATTCGTTATTGGGCAAATGTAATTATAATTAGTAAGATTATCATAAAAGAAGATTTAAACAAGACTTTTCCATACATTAGACACTTATTCTAGTTTAGTTAATTGTTAACTTTGGTGTTTTTGAATTTCTTGTTATTTTTTGGGTCATGAAGTCATAACTATCGCTGTGACGTAAAATAAATGTCGGAGGCGGGCCATACTTTTCTTAAAAACAAAATACAAAAAGCAACCTTCAAATTTTAGGCGCTAATAGCAAACTCCAAACCTTTAAGCTAATAGCGTTATAATCATTTTGACTAAAAAATCCTGTTTTATAATATTCTTTCAAAACTCATGATAATCGAATGGATCCAACTATCTATGATCTTTTATTTTTGCTTTATAATCATTTTGATTTTGACTAAAAAAAATTTTTGTTTTCACTTTGACTAAAAAAAGTGTTTTATAATATTCTTACATAACTCATGACAAATAATATTATCAAATCGAGTCCCACTATTCATGAGTTTTTTGTTTTTTTTGCGTTATTTTCATTTTGACTAAAAATCCTGTTTTATAATATTCTTTCAGAACTCATGACAAAGAAATACTATCGAATCTGATCCTAAAATCTATGAGTTTTTTCTTGGTTTTGACGGGTGTGTTTCTCTTTCAGCCTATGGGAATCTTCTCCATCCTCGAGGAAGAGTCGATTGTTCCTAAGGCGACCGACACCACCTTCAAGAACAAGCTTTACGAGCAACACGAGAAGAAATCGAAAGCCTTCATCAAGCCTAAGGTGTCCAGCAAGGGAAACGCAGATTTCTGCGTCAAGCACTACGCCGGAGTTGTAAGTTTGCTGAGCTGAGGCTTTAAACGTCTTTGAATTGGCTTGCATATTGATGAGGCTACACTTTGAATATCTTTAATTTTTTGTTACAGTTATATTCATCCGGGCATCGGCTCCGATATTATCGGACATCAATAGTGCTTCAATATTTCTCATTCGTTTGTGAAAACGGGGCCTTCGCTGCTGCTAGGATGCAATTTTTATAGATAAAATTGTAATATTTTGGTTTGAGTTAGTAACTGTGGTTGGCTAACTATGGAGACACGATTATGCCCCTAAATCGGTATTGAAGAAACACCTAATAGAACCTTTCAAATGACCTATACCGTATCAGTCAGTCCATTGAAACTGCGGTGAGATTCGAACTTACGACCCTGGGCATACGTACAAATACTGCTGTCAACCTCTCATGAACGACAATTGCTGGAATGTCGACGTTCAAATATTTAGAATCCTTAGTACGAAAAACAGGCACAACGCATAAATCATTTCTTAAAGTTGATAAAAATATGTAGTTAATATAAAAAAAAGTAAAAGAAAGTTAAATAAGGGTTTCTTTAAGTTAACAGACATATATTATAACAGGCATTTGTGTAAACAAAAAGCAAGCCAGTACTAGAAATTTATTATAAAAACTATAGTGCTTCAGTTGTTGGATTTTAAATATATTGATGTTTCATATAATAAGTATAGCAAACTATCGCCGAAAATCCTTTGCTTAAAACACTTAAATCTCTTAGGTTGACTACAACGTCGGAGGTTGGCTGAACAAGAACAAGGATCCTCTCAACGACAGTGTCCTTCAGCTCTTCAGGAAGTCCAGCAACAAGCTCATGGCTTGCCTCTTCCCAGAACCCAAGGAAGAGAGTAAGTGCTTGAAACAAGTTGTACATAAAACTATCGCGATTGCTTTTTAGGAGTAGGCCTACGAATAGAGGTACGCCGTCGGTATAATAAAAACCTAATACTTGTAAAAGTTAATCTGTATGCGCTGTGCCTGCTTTTTAAAGGCAAAGGGTTCTTAACTATTGTAATTCCAGTTAACCTGAAAAAATAAAACCCAATACATATTTAATTTCGATACCTTAACCAACAAAGCCCTTAAATATAGGTTAAACTAGGTTTCGCATAACTAATTAAGGTTGATTTTTCTTTCTGGTATGTTTTCGCTTACCACACACAATAAAGAAAAAACGTTAAACGTAAATACGATCCAATAGAAAACAGGACAACTTGTGACACACTCAACTTAGAAGCCTGCTCCCCAAAGGCAAAAATCAAATTAGGAAACATATACATAATTCTATCGACTTTTGTGTAGTGTTTAGTATTGTTTTAGAAGCTTAAAAAAGGCATTGGCGTTACCAGAAGCGTGCAGTGGTACTACTTGTAATGAAATTAAGAGATACGCAAACGGCAGTTAGTTAACTGCAGCTGGTCACAAGCAACTGCTTTCGTCAATGGACGCAGTTGCTTCAGGCAGCTGCAACTACTTGTGGTAGCCCCCCTTGAGGTTCGGTGCGTGGCCAAATATGGGCTCAAGTCAGCTTACGTATATGAATGACGTCACATATTGCTATAAGCAGTGCCGTACACTAACTGAATAGATACATTGGCTTACTTGTCTAGGCCTTACGTACACTTCAAATGTTTATGGGCGATTACATATTAAACTTTGATAAACCCTTTTACGAAATTTTTGCAAAAAACCGAAATGGCCACATACATTTTTCTCTATCCCAATTAACTTCACTGAGTTACGAATGACAGAGGGCAGGAGGTTACATCATAATGTGACAGTCACACATTTACGTCAAGACATGACGTCACAAACTTACTTAACGTGACGTCACAAAAAGTAACCTTAGGAACACCACACAGTTGCTTTATTTTGTTGAAGTTTTAAGTTGGAGGTGTTATTTGTAATTCAACATTTATGTTATACTAGGAACGCAATTTAGATTCGCGCGCTCCTTAACAAACTTTGGCATTTATGCCGTTAAATAGACCAAAAATACATTTTTTTGGAGCGGGGGCACTTGCTTATGCTTCGATCCCCTGTTTTAAATAAATACATTTTTGCTTGAAGCCGGTGGAAAGAAGAAGCGAGGAAAGGGAGGCAGCTTCCAAACCGTCTCGGCTTTGTACAGGGTAAGTTTTGTATATTTCTGTCTACAAACGCTTGGGAGATGCTAACCGACAGGCAACGGTCTAATCCAGTGGTGCCCAAACTTTTTCGCTCGCGATTGCTGTACACTAAAAAAGTCTTAAGTATTTCGCGGCACACTTTCAACAGAACAACATTAGAGTAATTTTACAATCGATCTTAACGCAAGACAAACTATATGTAAATGTCTCAAAATTATTCATTTGTAATGAATAGTGCGTAATTAAGCCTAAAATGCTTGCGTGTATGCCTATTGGTAATATAAACACTCTTTTGTCCTTTCCTTCAACTTTGCTTTTAAGTATTAGGTAAAACGCTAAAGTTTTTTAAGCGCACAAAACTTGATCTGAAAGTTTTTGGTCATAGACTTAAAACGTCATATTTGATAAATCAAGGTAGTATAGATGCAATGTAGGCTACCGTTACAAAACTTTGGGAATCCGTTTGGAATATTTTGAGGGTTAGACCAAGCTTGAAATCCCAGAAGTGTTGGTTAATCTCACGTACAAAGGCAAAAAGTTCGTACTATTGGTCTGCCTTGTACTAAACATACATTAAAACATTTTTGAATAAATCTGCATTTTTTTCACTAAGTAGTATAAAATTACAACACTAGCTTCTCCGGTCTTACAAGCCAAATGTTATCGTTTTGTTGCAGGAACAACTGAACAAGCTGATGACTAACTTGCGCAACACCAAGCCCCACTTCGTTCGTTGCATCATTCCCAACGAAATGAAGCAATCTGGAGCGATGGACGCCCGTAAGTTGGGACGGATACCACATTTAGTGTTTCCAAATAAAACAATATCATGTAATTGTGATAAAAGGAAAGCAAATTTTTACAAAGCTTTAAAATCGTATTTTGCCAGACCTAAAATTAATCTAACAATAGTTTTGGATTTCATGCCACTTGCTGAATAAACGAAAAATATTTCCAACTCTTCTTTAAAAAATAAATATTTTTTTCTTTTAAAAAAGTGTTTGTTTTTCTTCCAACATTTTGCTCCCTGGTTTACATCGAATCAAAAATTACAATTTTGTAAAATTTTGCTTACATTCCCATGATAAACCGTTTTCTACTTTTGCAGACTTGGTATTGGCCCAGCTCAAGTGCAACGGTGTGCTTGAAGGGATCCGTATTTGCCGTAAGGGATTCCCCAACAGACTCCAGTATCCTGAGTTCAAGCAGAGGTAAAATTATAAAAAAAAAACTAAGTCCGAAAATAGAGACGGTATCTAAACGCAACGGTTATTACCCCTAAAACAGTGTTTAAAGCAGAGGTACATATATCCACAAATGCTTGGCAAAGCAAAAACAAAGCGATAGTTTAATACTCTCTTGAGGGGCAGCTCGACTCGATGACCGAATGGTCCTTTCGCTGTCCTTGTGTTATTATTTATGTTATTTTGTTTTTTCGATGTTTGCAAACATGCACAAAAATAAATTGAATCTGAATCTGAATCTCAGATTTTAAATCTGAAGTTTTACAAAACAATGTCAGGCGCTGGTCGAGAATCCTATCACCTTTTGTTCAGTAACGAAACTAGTTATCAAGTTTGAAATTGTAAGGAAGAAATAAAAATGGGAGAATAAATATAATACTACCTAATATTTAACTCACCCGAACCCAAACGCTAAATCGCAGCCTAAGCCTATTAATGTTAGCAATAGAAACCATTACAAATCCGACTCGCCAATTTTGTTTGAGTTCCAAGCAAAGGTAAAAAGATAAGAAAAAAATAGGACTACAAATAAAGATGATGAATATACGCCATAAAAAACACTAGCTTAGGTATACAACACTACATTCTCGACCTAGACCTTTTAAAATAACTTGATTCCAAGTCAGGACATTTTCAAAACATACCAGTTTAGAACCCGTCTACGTCATTAGTTGCCAAGCCCGTGCACCCGTTTGATTTCAATAAAACTCGGCAAAGGTAACACCAACAACTAAACTTATATTTAAAAAATGTTATAACGTGAAAAAATATGGTTAAAACAATGGCACTGAAAGTATGTTCTTTTAAACACTTCAGATAATCGCTTAAACTTTCAAGTTTAAGATCAAACACATAAACTTAAACTTGTAAACTTGTTAAGTTTAAGTTCAGTTATATTTGCATTCAGGACGACACACAACATCAAAACGTCTGTTTGGGTTTCGCTTAATAATTCGTAAAAAAAATTGTTATTAGATAAAGGTTACGCCTTAAAAACCAATGAACCTTCACATTCCACAAAGGTCGTGTATACAAAATGTCGTGACTTTACTAAAATAATTTAATTCTATTTTTCAATGGCAGATACCAGATCTTGGCAGCCAAGCTGGTCGCAAAAATGGTGGACAGCAAGAAAGCAACCGAGACCATCGTATCGGCCATTGAACTCGATACTGCTCTCTACAAGATTGGTCACACCAAGGTAAGGCGCCTAGTGTTTCTTTAATACTATTTTTATTATTATTTTTTTTTAAAGTTTTTAGGCGGTTTCTGATGACGACAGGTTGTCCAACTTTTAAGCCCTTTAAAAAACAAATTTGACACATGTTTTGTTTTGCCTAGGTTATTAATGGTATTGTTTGGAGCTGTTTTTTGCGTGGAGCCATTTATAAAAAGACAGTTTAGTTACATGCTTAAAAATTACCCGGAAAACATGCCAAACATGTACATACAACTGTCCCGACCAATCAATTTATGCTAAACTTAATCCCTTTACATTCCACTGAAGAGAAGCTTTGTTAAAGTTCGTGAAAGTTTTACTGGGTGTCCGTTGAGCAATCTGTTTTTATTTGAACCAAATATTTTTCACTTCGAAACGTAATTTTGGTGGAAAACCAATGGGGTCGCGAAAGAGTTTAATTTTCGGTTTTCACAGAGACTTAAAAAAATCGAGCGAAACTCGCAAACATTCAGCAAAATTGACATGCTTTTCCTTCCTCCCAGATCTTTTTCTAGACCACAGATGTTAAACACACATATATATATGTGTGTGTGTGTGTGTGTGTGTGTGTGTGTGTGTGTGTGTGTGTACCTTTCAATGAACATCCAGCAAAATTGACATATTTTTCTTCCTCCTAGATCTTCTTCAAGGCCGGTGTCCTTGCCGACCTGGAGGACAAACGTGATGAGATCCTCTCTAAGATTGTCACCAAGATGCAGTCGAGAGCAAGAGGAAAACTGATGAGGATTGAGTTCCAGAAGATGCTCGAGAGACAGTAAGTAGAACAAAAATTTCTCGGACTGGTTTGCACGTTGTTCAATCCCGACAAAACTGCGTTCAGTGTCATTCACCCTGATCCAGAGGCGTAGCTAGGGGGGTGCGGTGGGGTACATATGTCCCCGGGCGCCAAGGTACAGGGGCGCCAAAACGAGGCTTTCAAAAGCCAAAATAAGGCTGATTTTTCTTCAAATACCATGTTGTATTAAAATTTGAATCGTTTTTTCGTTTAAAGTAAGGTATATTATTCTATTGTAATAGAAAATGTGATTAAACATGAAGGAGGGGCGCCAATTTTATAGTTTGCCCCCGGGCGCAAAATATCCTGGCTACGCCTCTGCCCTGATCAAAGCGATTTGAATAGGTTGCCGAAACGTTGGTAAAGACTTGCAATTACCAGGGGAGTTATTTTTTTATTTATATTACTATGCCTGATAGCAACAGTTTATATGTGACGAACCTTTTTTAATAATTCTATTTTTTGGATTATTTACAGATAGATTAAAATAGGGTGGGCACACGACTGTGGTTGGATTTACTAAATAAAAACAAATTCTTTGTCTTGCCTTTAGTAATCTTTTCTTTTGTCGTTAATGGTGGCTTTTTGTTGCAGCCAGAATTGAGTTAACTCAAGATATTTTTCTCGGCACCAGACACTTTAGGCCGTCAATGCTGCGCAAATACTTTGCTTGATCTTTAAACTGCGTTTGACTTTATCTGTTTAATTTGTCCAATAGACAAATTTATCCATATGCAAGCATGACAGAGTATACTTTTAACTTAGGCCAAAAAAAATTGGAATTTTTACATAACTAAGTTATCGTGTGAAGTTCAATGCTTTATTTTACACTCGGTAAAGTTCAAAGATTGTGTATAGAGTTTCGTAGAAAAACATGTCTTTAACGAAAAACTTGTTAGTAGGGTGAATAAACTCGTATTCACAGGCAATCAGGACACGACAATAGTCGTGATAAGTAACAGAATAAAAAAAATTTATAAAAAAAAAAAAAAATAAAAAAATAAAAAAGTAACAGAAAAATAGAATTTTTCTTTAGTAACAGTCTATGTTTTCTTCAGGCGTGCCGCTAGAGCAATCCAACGCAACATCCGCAAATTCCTGCAGTTCCGCGACTGGCAATGGTGGAAGCTCTACACCAAGGTAGGCTTGTTTTAGAAAAAGATGAAATCTGAAATTTATTTCTTTAGAACAATGTATCTAGCTTAGGGGCCAGTCCATCGAATTTTTGTAATTTTATGAAAGCTTCTTTCTGATCGTAAAACTTTACTCAAACATTTAAATAACTAGGGTTATTATTAAAAAAAATATTCTATTAAAATCTTCTCGATTAAATTTAAGACCCTGGTAAACATGGTGCCTAACAGATATAACAAGATATATGAAAAAAATGCATTTAAAAAAAAATTTGTGTATTGTCACACGGCTAAATATTGCGTACCTAACATCACGAAACCGGAATAAAAACCGCTATTTCGAGTTTTTCTGACACCCCAAAACAGCTTGAATTCCACAACAATAAAACAGTTTAACCTTCGAGTAATCTCTTCAACACAAAATTGAAATCCCATATTTTCGGATTAAACTGACACAGTTTTGAATCTTTTGCGTTTTAAAAGCATGATCTCTAACAGATTTAACAAAGTAATTACTTAGCTTATGCTTTTAACTTCGTTCAAACACTTAAAGGCACCTTGAATTTAAACAAGAATTGATGTTAGTCGATGAGGTTAAGCCACGGCTAAATATAATATTAAGTTATTTTACGAATGACTTGACTGGGACTTACGTCATTTCAAAATGATTCGCTTACAACACTGCTTTATACCCTAAAAACGGCTTGAAAATTCTACAAAAAAACAAACATTGTATATTTATTGCTTAAACACAATCCTCTCGGTTTAGGTGAAGCCCCTGCTGAACGTGGTTCGCGTTGAAGATGAGCTTAAAGCGAAGGATGACGAAATCGCAGAGCTCAAGGAGAAACTGGACAAGGAGGAGAAGTTGCGCAAGGATTACGAGGAGCGCAGCGTCCATTTGCTCTCCGAGAAGAACGACCTCACTCTTCAGCTGCAGGCGGTGAGTGCCGCTGTTACCATGGCAACATAAGTCAACTTTTGTACCTTACCTTGCAACCTATACTTTAGTTTTTTTTCGCAGAACAGTTTAAGGGTAAATTGTTAAGTGGTAGTTGTTGGTTTTTCATCAACTTGAAAACACTATAACATATGTTGTTTCGACAAATTTATTAGAACGAATTGAGTCCACAATGCTTTATACTTTATTTGACAAACTTGTACAAAGTTGGCTTCACATAGCTTAAATTAAGACCGTTTAAAAATATTGGCCAAAAGATTGGTTGTTATAACTAATATATATTATAAGCCTGCCTCTTCCAAACAAGGCAGTACCAAAACAAAGTGACATATGAGAAACACAGTTGCAATACCAAGCCAATTTTTATCAGATGAAGGCCTACAAAACCAGATTGTTTGTTTTCATGTCGACTTTAACAGATTTTTCGTTGTTAAAAAGTATCTGAATGAAGAATATTCAATCTAATTTATTCAATCTAAAAGTCTCAGTTGGTGTAAAACTGAACATGGGATGACCTTATGAAGTTGAAGTAATCCTGCGTTGTCTACATGAGGACTTTAAACTCATGTGTTTGTGCAATGGCACTTCATGTGTTTGTGTAAATCTGGAAAAATTAAATGTCAAGCTAGGGCCTTCTGAAGTAATTGCCCGATTCTTCAAGAGTGCTTTACAAACATAGACAATTGTTTTGAACCTGCCCTTCCGTACGTTTGTCACCTACTCAAAACACTTGACAAAACTCACACTTGGTCAGTCACGTGATTGAGATTACGCCATCCTTACTTTAACTTGGTCATTTCCCAGTGCGTGTGTTTATTTTCTTGGCAAATATGAACCCGTGAGAGAGAAAGCGAGTCAGCACAATACGCCATTGTATACACGCACGTGCACACGAGGAGAGCTGATAAGCTTCGACATAATCAAACAGGGTCAGGGTCACGATGATAAAGTTATTGACTGAGCGATATTGAATTCGGAAGTTTGCTACTTCAATGAGAATATACCTAAATTAGCCAGTTAAAATTCTCTGAAAACAAGAAATACAGATTTTTCGTTAGTTTGTAAGAGTTTAAAAACAACAGTTTTGAAAACACATTTTCAAACTAAGATATAGAAACTAAATTATCGCCAATCAATACACAGCCACTAACTAGATGTTGATGTCAGCCCATAGCTGATAAAGTACAATTTACCTAGTGCGATTTAAACAAAGCTGCGTGGACCAAAAATGACAAATGAGTGACTGAAAACTAACAGTATAAAAACAACAGTTTTGAAAACATTGTGAAATAATTTAACCCAACTTAAGTAAATTCCAAAATAACTTGTTTCAAATCAAAAAGGTCATTTGAAAACCGTAACTTGAGTGCACTTAGATCAACTGCTTAAAACAACACCCGTAATATGTTTAAATCGAAATTACAAAACACCGTCAAAACAGCTTAATACCCATATTGCCTTAAAACACTTTAGTATCCGTACACGCCAATACTGTGTAACAACACAACAGCAGAGCCATTCTCCTTAATACTTCCAAGACACAAGGGAAAACGGAAGGTTTGTTTTGTGACCTGACTGCGCCGATATTCCCAGTTTGTTGAGCTGTACAGCGCTTTGAGAAGCCGACCGCTGCGCAGTGAGCACGTAAATCCATCGGCACCGCTCCTCACTGGTTTAAGTCGAAATTGATGTTTGCCAAAAACCAGGTTCCATATCCGCACGACAGTTTTTCACTCAGGTTCATTTCAAGCGAGGTCTAAGCTAGTTTCTTGGCTGCGAGTTACAAGTTCAGGATTCGCCTGTGTTTTGTTTTTTGGTTCTCACGTCTAGGGTTCGGATTGTGCGTTTTAGATTGGGAAAAAAACGTCGACCGCATGTACAGGTTCTTTTTTTGGTTAGCTCGGTTTACCAAGAGTTTTTTTAATATACTTTTGCTGCCAGGCATTGTATCATATTATAAAGGGGGTTCTTCTGACAAACACTTCATCCAGTTTTATGTATTAAGTGCCAACGTTTCTGTAAAGTTACAAGTTTATTTCCCTGAACAAGATTACCCGTATAGGCAATCGAAACGTCGGCACTGAATACATATTTGTCAGAAGAACACCATTTATAACCAATAGTTTCTTTGGGTTTGTGGTAGCTGTCTAGTTTGCTGGCATGTGTGTTTTTTTAGTTTCTGTTACATTATTAATCTAGCTTTGCTGTTTGATTAAAAAAACCTGTTGAAAATTGTATGTTGTTGTGGCCTTTTGTGCTGCTACTCAGCGCCATGCTTTTCCGTTTTGATGTAGGACAGGCCAAATCGCCAGTTCTTTTAGGTTTTCGCCCTGCTATTCAGTTTGTTTACAGTTTGCAGCGCGCAAATTTCAACGGAAAGTAAAATCCCAGTAATTTACGAAAGTCAACTTTAAAATGAGGCCACGCAAATAGTTTATTGGCGCAGCTCGGTTCAAAGAACTCCGGCTCATAATTTCCGAAGCCTCAGCGCGCGGCAAAATTCAGTCAATAAACAAAGCAAGACAATAGCGATGTTGGCCGTGTTACTCTTCGAAAAGCCCCCCTCCCCTCTTTCTTTCAACCACCAAATGTTTGCTTTTTTGCTGACATCCTGGCCTGTCCACACGGTGCGAAAAACAGTTGGCTTTACAATTTTAAATATTACTTTCTTACAACACAGCAGTGGTAAAAATGTCAAGAAAACTACCTAACAATTGGAATGAAACAAGTTAGTTAAGTTTGAAAACAAGGACAAAAATATACTTATAGGCTGCCATTATTTAACGTGATGGTAAAATAAAATTGAAAATGCTTTAGAACAGGGTGGCCACATGCGGCTCTTCACCCAGTTTTCTTCGGCTCTTACGTTCATGTTGCACTTATGATTTGGTTTCTATTCCCTTTGGTTAAGTTATGGATTATTGTCGGTTTCGACTCAGACTGTTTGCCTAAGGCCATTGTATTTTTAGTAACACTTTTGAAAGAAGATAAACGCAAAAAATATGCCTAAATCATTTGATCTAGTCAAAGTTAACAAAGCGGGCTAAAATCGTGGTAAAAATAGTAGTTGAGCTTTTTGAAAACAGCTATGAGGACAAACTAAAGAAAAGGCTTAACAGAGCTTGGTTCAAAAAGGAAGTATGGATCTTTTTTAGCCTATTGTGGCGCTTCAATGACACGCGTTAGTTATGTTTGCAGTCAAGCAGATCGGCAAACGCCATTTACACGAGGAAAATATTTTCCTTGCCACGCCTAAATGCCAATTACGACAAAGCGTGTGTATTTGAATAGGCGACGGTGCTACGCGCGCTGGTGGGCCAACTTAAAAGGCCATTTCGAAAACACGAGACAACAGACACATCCCGCACAATCTTGTCTAAATAACTACGGTTTATTACGTCTAAGACGCGAAAAATTTGGGAGTTCCAATGGTCTAAAAAGTAATGAAAAAAATTCGCTGTGTGGCGTTTCGCATATAAATCTACTTAAATTTTGTTTTGAAAGATTTATTTTGATAAAATAATTTGACGACCACGTTTATTGGCCATTTTCCTACTAGTTAGCCTACTCAGTTACCCCATTTACCTACCAATTACCCACGTCCAAAAGAACAGAAGTCTTAACGCTACAAAAACAACATTGCCCGTTTTGTGACATCAATGCTCTGTTTTTGGTACATATTGTGGCACTGAATAAGTGATAATGGAAATCACCTTGGCCCTTGCAAGATAAATTTCGACCTTATTTCCTGATCAGTTACAGCAGAATAGTCTAGCAAAGCAAGCAATTCAGGTAATAGACTTAAAAAGTATATTCTAAGATGCTACTGGCTAGTATTCTTCTAAACTTTTAAAACAACTTGCTCAGTACCAGTTCACAGACTTTAGCGCTCAGTGTTTGACATAAAACAAACCTTCCTTGGTTAAAATTGGCCCAAAACTGTCAGGCCGGCCGCTTTAAAATGGCCGAAAAAACAGGCCAGAAAAGAACTATATTCGCAATTCACCCGGAGATCGTAGCATCGCTAAGCCAATATTTGATCTCGGAAACGCACAGTTAAATTCTCTCCCGATATCGCGTTTACTTGAGGCGCCTCGGTGTTAAGGCCAGTCTTTAATTGCTCGCTTCTTCTGCGCTGTTATTTGCACCAATAAGTTTACTGCTGAAACTAATCCTGAAGGTGTCTTCTCACTGTCGTTCATAGTCTAGAGTCGACTTTAAAATTGTGGCGGTGCAATACTTAGTGCGCAGATGGTATAGTTAGAGTAAAGTAGCATCAGACGAATTGTAGGAACTAACCTAAGGTGTATACCCTAATAGATTTTATTAAAAGTTTAAGACCTTGCTGACTGATTGTTTTTCGAATCAGGCGCTTCTCAAGCTATTAAAAACTTTTAGAACTTTTAACGTCTGCATTATATGTTCTGTTGGAGGGCAAGATTCTGTGGTTGAACACATACTGAGCTTATATCTTACTAGAATTAGAATTATTTGCAGTATTAATTTTAAATCACTGCCAATGCGCTTTAGGTTAGATTAGAAATCGTGCAATTTACTTTTCTTTTCAACTTTGAGTCTCACTTGTAAATAAGCGTCAGTGGAGCAGTGACTATCCACATCCACAGACACACAATATGAAACTATTTGTACACTTTTGAATAGCCTGCTGTACTGAATAGCCTGCTGTACATAAATCTTGAATAGTCTGCTGTACATAATTTTGAATAGCCTGCTGTACATAAATCTTTCAACTACAACTATGATTCAGACAGTACTATGTTCTCAAGAACGAGTCGTGCGTTAGATTCACCACATTAACGCATTCTAGTAAAAACGTATTTCGTCTAATGGCTTCTTAACGTCTTTGGTTTTATACAATTTATAACTAGATATGTTTTATAGGCAATATATGTGCGCTTTTTGTCTGACTGTATTATTCTGTTTATATAAGATAAAAAAACATGCTCCTGTAGGTGGTCGGTGCTCTACGCAACGCAACATAAGTGGCGGTTTAGGGTGAATAAACCCAGTTTTAGCAGTTTAAGGCAGGTTATGAACACCGCAACCGACATGAACGGTTGTGAAACAAACAAAACCCTAAATCGCGTACCTTACACATTTCTAAAGTGAGATCTAGGAACTAAAGTATTACCAATCGATACAAAACAAACTGTACGCACAGCACTACTAATCTTACATCAAAATTATATAAGGCCACAGTAGATTTTACGTAGTGAAGTTTTGAGCAAAGCTGGGTCGCCAAAACAACCAAATGGGTGACACAAACCCCAACAGGGTGCTGACGCGTCGTCGCACAAGAAACAGGAGCCTCATATGTCCTCAACAAGCAGCTGAAGGTAAACTAGCAATTCAACAACATGAACAACAACAACAAGAAATCAACTCTGTTGACCTTCAGGAGGTCACCGTTGTGCGCATGCGCACTCGCACTCGAAGTCGCAGCTCGCGCGAACTCAAGCGTGTCTCTGACGTCACCGCTTCGACGTCATCGCGCGAAAACAGCAGCGGCTTGCATCACAGCTATGACGTAGAGCGATGGGAGGCCGCTCGGCTCGATGTCGCCGAAAATGGTGACGAAACAAACTATGACGACATTAAAAGCAGTGACGTCAATATCCAACACGTCATCGTTAATGATGAGGTGGTAACTCGAAAGCAAAAATTGAGCCACAGTTTTGCAGAAGAGGTTACTGTGAATAGTCGAGAAGAAGACAATGGGAGCGGTGACGTCATAAAGGACGCTCGAAGGTGCTCGCTGATGACGAGCCAGCGTGGATCCAAGCTCAAGGAATTGCGCAATCTGTACGCGAGTGACGAGGTCGAAAGTTTGACCTTCGACGATGATCTGCCGGAAGCGCAGGAGGAAAAAATAAGCCAAGAAGTAGAAGAAGAGGTTGAAGAGGTGGATGCGAGCAAGGCGGAAGCGGTCGCCAACTGGTTGCTTAACGACTGCGACGTCGCTCCTTCTTCGACCTCTGGCGCATCTTCGAGAATCGGCGGGAAATCGCCCTCTCTAAGCCCGTCGAATTCGGTTGAAAATCTTCATGTCGCTGCAAATGCGGAAGTTGAGATCGCCGGAGAGTTTTCGGACGAGAAACAAGTTAAAGCGCGTTTTGTGGACGAAGCGGTTAACACTAGGGTGCCACCAATGGCACAATATCGCTTGTGCTTCGAGGTACATGAGACACGTTAGTTTTTGTTTACAAACGTCGGCGTTTTAGCACAGAAAATGGAGTAAGAAAAGTCACTATTTGACCCGAATGTTTATTAGTTAAAGATCCAAACTTTCACTAAATTTTTGGGTTAAAAATTCTACAGAGTTTGAGTCTATATTATCAAATGGAAATTTGGAATTTAAAACCAGAATACCATTCTACCATGGTATTCCTTTCAATTTCTTAAACTTCTTAAAATATCAAAACTCCCGCGTTATTTTTTAAATGTTAACCGTGACACATTGTCGCAATAAGTTGTACCACCCCTTGTAAGGCTTCTGGGATGAAAATGAGTCAATAATATGGCGAATTTATTTGATAAACAATGGCAAAATAACGACAAATTTTGTGTCTCCAGGAACAAGACAACTTGGCTGATGCAGAGGAACGCAATGAGCAACTTGTCAAGAACAAGCAGGACTTGGAAAACGAGGTAAAGCAATCTGTAGCATTGTAATAACATTTTTCACAGTAAGGACGCTAAATTGTTACAGGACATTCAAAATCTACACTAGAATCTTTGTGATGGAATGTTTATCGTCAGTGTATTTATTTTGTGTTATTTACAATTTTTATAATAATTTTAATTAATAAGGAAATTAAAAATAAGAAAAAAAACAATGTTATTCTTTCTCTATTTCTCCGTAAACCATATCTTTTTAATTTAAAAAAATGAAGTAAGCCTGTTTGTTTTAACCTGAAGGCATGGTAGGTCTAGTAACAGACGACTTTAACAAAAAAATTGCTTTAAACATTTCAGAGCTCTACGCACACTCGCCAAATTTGTCAATATACCATCCAGAAAATAAAACTCCCCGTTTTATCGATAAAATAAGGATACACACATCCATATGTGTTTAACAACTGTGATCTACAACTGTGACCGTCTGAAGCTCCTTTTTGACCAACGATAACCGCTTACGTATCATAGTACACCAAAAATGATCGCAGATCATTCAAGGAAAGATACCTACACATATGTGTTCAATAACTGTGACCTAAAGCTGCTTTTCTGCGCCTCACACACACATACCGTGCGTTTTTAACAACTGTGACCAGCCCTCATGAAGCTGCTTTTCTGCGCCTTATAAATTAACTAATCTTCTCGTAAAGGTGGCTGACATGTCTGAGCGTCTTGAAGAAGACGAGGCCAACAATGCTCAGCTTTCTTCTGCCAAGAACAAGCTCGACCGCCAAGTGTCCGATCTCTCGCACGATATCGAGGAGGCGCAGAGCAACATCAACAGGCTCGATAAGGACAAGCAGGTTCGCTTGATTGTTTCGGAGTATAGATAATACATTAGGCGGTTACTGCAATATGTTTTCGTGGTGGACCAGTATAGGGATGTCCGATGTTTGACATTTTATTCCGATACCGATATCCTACGATATTAATTTTATCCGATTTTTAAAGACGTACTATAGCGTTGAATTTTTAAGGCTTCTTAAATTGATAAATGATTTTTTCACCATTTTATTTACGATTACTCTTTGAACTACGACTGAATTTCTATTTAAATTAAGATTCTATTTTAAATCTCTATCTATCTATAAAAAAAACGGGTATAAATATTAATTGTGGATGATGCATTTCGAGTACAGCACTTTGACAACTGCCAAATGACCTTCAAACACTTTTTTCAATCAAAATTTCAGTTCTCAACCTCTAAATTACTCTGCAGGGTCTGGAGCAAAAACTCCGAGGACTCTCTGCTGATCTGGAGCAGCGTGAAGAAAGCATCTCGCGTCTCAACAAGGAGAAGAAGCAGCTGGATCAGGTTAACCAGCAGACTCTGGAAGACCTTCAGGCAATGGAGGACAAGGCAAACCACCTCAGTAAGATCAAGACTAAGCTGGAGCAGCAAATTGAAGACGTGAGTTTTGAGAATTTGAATGAAATATATAAAATGCGTGTAATGAACATGTAGAAAGATTTTTTTGCTACGACTTGAGAAAATTGAAATTAGGACGTAAATATAATAGATATTTTGTAGAAAGACGCCAAATGAATCTTTGCGTATCTGTTCGTTTAACTAAACCACCACTAGCGTGATTTACTAACGCCAGTGGTGATTTTAAATTTCAAACATCCCCTTGTCGCCTTATAAAAAGAACTCCTACATTTATTGTGAAAATTTAATTTCTATCCAATTCAAAAAGCGATTTGAGTGTACTTAACCAAATCCACCCCAAAATGCCGAAATGCAAGGCGTTATGTCTTCTCATTTTATGGGTTTATTTAATGGTCGACAAACAATCACTAATTAAAAATTTGTGCCAGGTTGAAGACAGCTTGGAGCAAGAGCGCAAGCACAAGGCTGACCTTGAGAAGTCCAAGAGGAAGCTGGAGAATGACCTTCGCACCGCCAACGACTCCATCTCCGACTTGGAGAAGGACAAGTCATCCTTGGAAGATCACCTCCGCAAGTAAGTTGGTTAAAAGAAGGGCTTGAAATATCCCGTTGTCTTGGCGAGACTTGTTGTGAAACTCGGCTTGAAATATCCGGATTTTCTTTATTAGTGAGTTTGGTATGTCTTTGTTTTTTGCAATTGTATTAAATGTTCAGGTTTCATTCGCACGTTTTTGCTAAATTATGCAATAAATTCTCGGCTATCCTTCGGAGATAATTTGTTGAAAACACAGCTAGAAAATAGCGAATAGTTTTTTGCCCAAGAACTGTAAACATGTCATTTGTGATAAATTTAAAGAGTTTGGCCATGAATCACACTTCGCATCTGCTGATACGATCTAACTACGACTAACACCCGACTATTACGCAACGCATTTATGTCTAGCTAACACAAAATCTAGAATAACTTCATGAAAAACAAACGATTTTAGATCATTGTGGTTAATATTGAATCCTGTAACACAGAAAAGAGAGATAAAAACGACGATCTCACAACAACTGCAAAAAACTAACATTTTTTCTAATTTATAGGAAAGACTTCGAAATTAACCAACTTAATGGGCGAGTGGAGGACGAACAAAACTTGGTCGTTCAACTCACCAGGAAGGTTAAGGAGCTCCAGGTAAGCGCTACACTTATCGTTTAGCGGTATCTAAGTTTCTTAATAAAGCACTGGAATAGGTAAATAAAATTAATCGAATCCGTTTTTTTTTCTTCTCGAAAGAAGTAATTTCTTTTCTGTAATCCTAATCCTCTGTCACAAACCAGATATTTTAGCACTCTTCTTCTAGTGGTATTTGGTGTCTACAGAAGCGCATGTTTTTTTTCTATTTTAGTTTTTCCTGCGCTTTTAGTTGTTCAGTTGCGGCTATTATTTACTTTGTTTTAGTTTATATTTTAGCATGACCCTCGCCCATTAAACCGATATGTTTCATTAGAAAAATAATAAAGAAAAGAATAAGCCTAGAGAAACAAATGTATAAGTTTAATCAACTTTTTTACTTCCTTTAAAAAGATCACTCTATTCTAGAATCTTCGTTTACTTTAGCCACAACTTAAGTCGTTCTAGGTTTACAACCAAGATTTTAACCCACCACTTTTAAGTATTTTTCGGTATATAGTTTTGATCTACTTTAATCTCTATTACTGGCTATTGCAAAACTGTTTCTAACTTTGCCAGAATATCAAAACCCATACCGAAGAAGGTATAATTTTAACGCTTCGATTATCTCTCTATATTCATTTGCAACATTTATTTTTCATTCAACTGAGGTTAAAATGAACAAAGAGTTATTCCGAAGGTTCACAAAATGCTACCTACTTCTGTATAGGCTTTAATATTCTTACTAGTTCTTACTACAACCTACAACCATTACGCTCCAAAGTTTCCCACTTAGCACTAACATTTTAATTTTCTCCATTTATATTTCTCATCTGCTTCTTTCACCACTGAAGTCTTTCTCGTAATAGGTTTTTTAAATCTACTTTTATCTCTCTTAATGGCCATCAGTTTAGTGAGAATATCAAAGCTCATACAGAAGTAGGTAGCATTTTGAATAGTTCATTATTCATTTTCAACATCGGTATTTATTTCACATTGATGTTAAAAATGAATGAAGAGATACTCGAACCGTTCAATATGCTACCTAATTCTGTATGGGCTTTGATAACCTTTCTAAGTCTTAATACAACATCCAAACATACGCTCCAACGTTTTCAACATGGGATTAACATTTTATTCCTTCATTAAAATCTCCTTCATCTTGTTCCAGGCTCGCATCGAGGACTCGGAGAACGAACTTGAGATGGAGCGAACCGCGAGGAGCAAGGTAGAGAAGAACAGGAACGATCTTGTGAGGGAACTCGACCACCTCAGTGAGCAACTTGAAGAAGCTGGAGGCGCCACCACGGCTCAGGTTGGAAGATTATGCTTTTTGTTTACTTGCACAGTCTTACTATAACACAATTAAGTTAAAATTAGCTCAGGTGTAAAGATCATACTTTAACAAAATGATGTTAAGCTATTCTGGCTTGACTCATTTATTCTTCTTCAAATATTCTCTTTAATAAGAACTGCTATTAAATACTACTCCCAAACACAATCCTTGCAAAATATTCCACTTTAATATCATTGTGTTTTTTTGAGAAAACTGAAATATAATGCGTATGTTTCTTTCTTTTAACTTTTTTAACTTTTTTGTATCGCCCTAGATCGAGCTGATTAAGCGTCGCGAGGCTGACTATCTGAAGCTGCGTCGAGACTACGAAGAACAAGTGATGGCCAGTGACGCAACAATCAGTCACATGAAGAAGAAGAACCAAGACGCAGTCAACGAACTTGTAGAGCAGGTGAGTGTTCACGAAAAATACTCTTTTTTATTTCCAAAGCATATAAATTAAATGTGAATGTTGTGGTTTGGTTGGACGAATGTCAAGTAATAAGTCCTTGTAAACATTTTAAAGTTTTTTTCATAATTTGTAAACTACGTAAAACAGAAATATTCCCTAAAGGTTTAATGTGAGTTTACCCTTGCCTATTCAGTTAATGATGCTTGGATGTCATTGTTGTTGCCGTGTAATAAATTCCTAAAGGGTTGCCAAGTAATCAATCCTTAAAGATCCTTTCTACTGAGTTTTACGGTTATTTATAAATAAATCCTTACTTGCCTCGATGCCTGATATATCGGTATTGGTAAATTTTTGCCCATATGTTACCATCTAAGTATTAAATAGATTTAAATTTTGCTATTTTTTAACTTTTTTATACCAATTTTTTTCTTTCAGTCAAAGCGTTAGTGCTGACTTGCTTGATATGATTCAATATGAGTAAAAATAGATTCATTCAAATATTCTGCCTATCGATTTACAAACGGAGAATTACAAATTTATCGATGTATATAGAACTACAAATTTATCAATCAATTATATCGATATATTATTCTCGGGTTTAATAATATTTTGAGGTACGCGATTCTATTTTTTCCCTCAGGTTGAGAACTTGGTTCGTGTGAAGAACAAGGTTGAAAAGGATCGGGCTCAAATCCAGATGGAGCTTGACGATGTCGCCGCCCAACTCGATGAAGTCTCCAAGATGAAGGTAACTATTTAGGAATTTTTCTTTAAATATTTAGTTCAATTTTTTTACCGGTTTAAGCAATAAGATTGGCTACGTTCGGCGGATTAACGGAGTAATTCTGAAGGTAAGAGAAAAAACTCCCTACGAGAAATCCAGGGCGTCTAACAACCCACGTTTGGCGCCGATGGCGATCCTGATCTGGCCGTCAATATAATCCGGCCCGCGGCTCATTTCTAATCAAAGTATTTTAGGCAAAAATAAGCTTCAACATTTTTTTCCTTGATCCCAGAATATTTTCTTGAATACATTACTCTTGTAAGGGTAAGTACTTTGAAGCTAAGTACTTAGATTAATGAAACGGTTGCTGTGATATTTTATGCAATCTTAATCGATTTATTCCATTACTGAAATATTTTCTTCTTCTTCTTCAGTCGCGCGCCGAGGCCAACATCCGTGTGATGGAGGAGCAGGTGACGGACTACAAGATCCGTGTGGAGGAGAACGTCCGCTCCATCAGTGAGCTCACCATCTACAAGAACAAGATGACCAGTGAAAACAGCGACCTCAGCCACATGCTAGAGGAAGCTGAGAACAAGGTTGGTGTGAAAATTAAATACTGGACTGGCCGGGATTCGAACTCGGTGTCCGAAACTTTGTGTACCGCAAGGTCGGTGCAAACAAATTACTTGTATGTAATGGAATCTGACCCAGTATCCAAAGTGCTCTTGTTTTTTTGCTGGCCGATTGGACTAAACACTAAATATGTGGGCTTCAGTTTTATAGACGCTTAAAAATAATTTTTTTAAGGGGTCTCAGTTTTTCTTAAGGTACTCTAGACAGTTAGCATCTAAAAGGACTTATGATTTAGTTGTATTTCGCAGTACTTTACAAGTTTGACGACCTGCTAGGCAATAGGCAACAGCGTCATTATATTGTATAATGGAATGCTGGAAATCGCAACGACACTGCGAGATTTTAAAATTTCATAGTAAATTTCGTACATTGTTTTATAGATAGCGCTAAAAAGCTCTGTTTTTAAGATGTATTTGGTAATTGAAACTCACAATAGAACCTGTTTATAGGTCAACGGCCTTTCTCGTGCCAAATCCAACATGACATCGACTGTGGAAGACTTGAAGCGCCAACTGGACGAAGAGACAAAGGTGGGGACTAATTGATCCATGATGCCTAGAAATTTTAAGTTTCGCTTCCTCTTAAATTAAGTTTCCCCCGCATATCATTCTCCGAGTTGGCCTGTCTACTTTTTAATTTGAATGTATTATATAATTTTGCATTAATTTTAAGTTTATCCCACTGGGTTTTAAATCGCTAAGCTGCAATGGTTAAAAACTATCTACTAATCTCTATTTTTTGGAAATTATATTTGACAAAAATATATAAAATTAATTTTGGAATTGGATCTTGGGAATCGCTAAACGACCCAACTTGTTTATGTTATAAAAGAAAGCCATAACTGCCACTGGACGACATTGAAATCTTATTTATGCGGTATTAACTCTTCTCCTTTGATCTTCGCAGAGCAAGCAATCTCTGAACCACGCTCTTCAAGCCGCTCGCCACGACCTCGACCTCCTCCGAGAGCAAGTTGAGGAGGAGCAAGAGGGAAAAGCGGAACTCCAGAGAGCTCTTTCGCGCGCAAACGCGGAGGTCGCAAGCTGGAGGACTAAGTACGAGACCGACGCTATCCAGAGGATGGAGGAACTTGAAGAAGCAAAGTAAGTGAAGAGTGAAGGGTCCGGGATTCGAACTCGCGACCCTGGGATTTTAAGCCCGTTGTTTCTTGGGTTTATAATTCAGCTTTAAATACTGAAATTAGAAATCATAGCCGCGGATTCACTTAGATTTTTACTCAAGTCCGCTGACTACTGTATCAAACAGCTTGAGTAATATTCCGAAGTTTAATGTTCCGGATTTAACGTCATTGGTCTTTGAGTTTAGCATTTTATTTAAATAACTAAACAGCAAGGCAATCGCAGCACTGTCAGTTCGACGTTAACCCACGACCCTTAAACTCTATTTAGTAGGACCAAATAGCTACAGTGATATTCGAACTCACCCCATAAGACTTAAAAAAGACGAAACGCAGCTATTAAGAGTTATAAAACCACAACGGTAGAATTTTGCAAAGTCGTATTTCGAGTTTAAAAGCAAATTAACACTTAATCAATCAGCTTGATTGAAATTCAAATTCGCGCAAACAATTTTAGAATACCTTGTAAAACTAAACAAAGTTAAGGTTATTTATAAAAAAAACAACTGTATACATATTAATCTCAATTCGAAATAATACCAAAAAACATCTCATCATAGGAAGAAGCTTGCCATCAGACTCCAGGAAGCAGAAGAACAAACCGAGAATGCTCTTGCAAAGTGCGCGAGTCTCGACAAGACCAAGATCCGTCTGACTAACGAAGTCGAGGACCTCACCATCGACTTGGAGAGGGTAAGCTTCTTTTTTCATGTTTTTCAATAAACCACTTGAATCTGTATTAATTAAATTCGATGTTGCACTAACTGTGTGATTTACTAAAAACTCCTTGAACTTTTCAAGATACATGTCGACCTTATTTCCTGATAAATAACAGCGAAATACTCCAGCAAAGCAAGTAATTAATTAATTGAATACATTCGATGTTGCACTGAATATGTTATATTCTTGCAAGCTAAATGCCAGCTTAATTCCTGATCAGTAATGGCAAAATAGTTTGGCAAATCTAGCAAATCGGGTCAGACGCAACATTCATTCGAATTAAGATACAGTGACGATGCATTTATAGGCAAAACATATATATTAACATGTATAAAATGATGTATGACCTGAATTACTAGCTGTGAAAGACTATTTTGCTATTACTGTCCGAAATTAAGGTCGACATTTGTCTTTGAAAGGGACAAGTTGATTTCCAATATCACATAATAAATGCAACAAATTTTACAAACATTTCATTACCGAAAATATGCCAACGACTTAAGTGCAAGCTAAGACATTTGTCCGAAGGGCTTAAATCAGTGTTTTTCATCCCTTTTTCGCGACCACTCAATTTATAATTGTAAGTAATACACAGAAGCGCTTTACTAATTCCACCTAACTAATTTAACACTTTCGACGCTATTATTATCAATAAACAAAACGCGCTGTACTGGTCCAGCTCACTAGCGGCCTCCGCTGACCAAACCTGAACGAAGCGTAAGTCACGTTTATTTCGCCTATTTCAGTTTTGCTTTCGTTATGTTGTGTTTTTTATAGAATTTTCTGATGGTGGAAAATTATTCGATTGGTGTTTATTATGTTCAGAATCTATGCCAATGTTTAGTTTGGCTAAAATGACCAACCCGAAAATATTCTTGTTTTTCAGGCCAACGCCACCATCTCGGCCTTGGACAAGAAACAGCGCAACTTCGACAAGGAGCTTGCAACATGGCACCAGCGTGTTGAGGAGCTCCAAGCCGAGCTTGACTCTGTTCAGAGGGAGGCGAGGATGTACTCCACCGAGATCATCAAGCTCAAGGCTTCCTATGAAGAGAGCATCGAGCATCTGGAGATCATCAAGAGAGAGAACAAGAACCTTTCCGGTGAGGATTGGTTTTGGAATTCAAGGGTTTTATCTATTTAGGATTTGATTGGAGTTTGGGCTGAGCGAGCGTCCATATTATTTTACCTTACATGGTAGGTAACTGGTTTGATTTGCTTCCTTATTAGAAATTTAATTAGTTTCTCGATTCTGTTTATTGGGGCTAACAAAGGGTTATTGATGTACACCAAATTTTTAATCAATATTCCTGATTTTCTCAATATAACTATATTGTGCTTAATGTATAAATTGATTTAAAAAAATGCCTAAAATCACTCAGCAATCATATAAACTGTTCGTAAAGCAAATAGCACATTTCACAAAGTACTCTTCACAAACCTATGGTTATTGTGTCCAAAAGTTTTGTTTGCTGAACAAATTTGTCCAAGATCACTCTTGTTTTTCAAAATTCAATCATACCAACAATATGATAGGCAGGAAAGGTTCTTTTGTAAAGTTTCTTTCAGAATTTCACTTAAACATTTTCACTCTTATAGAGGAGATCAACGACTTGACCGACCAGCTGACCACCGGAGGTAAATCCCTCCACGAACTGGACAAAGCCAAGAAGAAGGCTGAGTTGGAATGCGAGGAGCTTCGTGGAGCACTTGAAGAGGCCGAAGGAGCACTTGAACTCGAAGAGGTAGATATATTCGTGTAACACATACACAGTACATCTCAGCTTGAACGAATCTATTCACGACGAAATGTTTGACCTTTCGACAAAGATTTGTTTCAGACGTTAAATGAATTCAACTTATGTTTTGTGTACAATCTTAAACAAAGATGGGGTACAATTTTTCAAAATGTTCTTTCTATTCTAAGCAACGCTCGGTAAAATATGTTGAAATGGACTTCTAGTTAAACCGATCGTTTTGAATTTTTTAGGTCATATACAGTTTTCCTTGGCCTGCAGTTTAATCAAACGAGTAACGTAACTGGTAAAATTTCGAATAAATAAAAATATTTTTGAGAGGATTTTCCCAAGCTTACGGCATTCAGAAAGCAATGCTACCTGCATTCTCTGTTTAAAATTCAATATATTGTCTATAGAGCCGAGTCCTTCGTCTGCAACTTGAGCTGACCCAGGTGAAGGCTGACATCGACCGCAGACTCCAAGAAAAGGAAGAAGAATTCGACAGCACAAGGTTAGCAGTGGTTACTCTAAATCAGGCCTTCTCAAACTGTTTGTGGTTTAAATTTTCTGAAGGCGCGTACAATGATCTTGTTTCTTTCTAAACCCAATTGCGTCATATATGTCTTTATTCACAGCACATGAATCAATAAGTAAAGAAAAATAAAGAAAAATTCGATTGCTGGGTCCTTAGCGTGTCCAACAAGCTTTGACAAAGGCATGAATGAAATTTAAAGAACCAGTGCTCTAAAGCAATATATTCTTAAAGGTTTCGCTTACTCTTCTGCAAAACGACTAAATTAAGTTATATTTCATAAGGCGGTTTTTAAATCTTTAAACGTATTTCCTAAAAATATCCTGTCCAGTGAAATGCCAGCGTTGCACCTTGAAAGTACATTGTTCAGCAAAAATCCAGCTTCGCACCTTGAACTCATCACGATATTTTTAACTTATTTTTGTGTAAAAAACTATTTACGAAAAAACAATTTTCCAATTTCTTCACATCCTAATCACAGGAAGAACCATGCCCGTGCCATTGAATCGATGGAGGCAAGCCTCGAGGTTGAGATCAAGAGCCGTAACGACGCAGTCAGGTCCAAGAAGAAGGCGGAAGCTGCCCTCAACGACACTGAGCTGTCTCTCGACCACGCCAACCGCAACCTGGCCGAGCAGATTAAGCTGGTCAGGAAGCTCCAGACAACCATCAAGGTCAGTAGTGGACTAAAAGGTCTTACACTGGGTGGGGACAGAGAGCGGATTTTGTTATAAAAACGGGGTGCTTTAGAAAACGATTTAAGAGGAAACTTGAGCAACGAGTAAATTTTTTTGAAAACAGGGGGTTCACAAACATGCATCCAAAATCCACCCTGGCTTACAAATTACAGTAATTGTCATTCTATTTTTGTTTCGAAAAGAGTAGTTATAAAAGTTGGTAGCAGCATTTACTATAGGAGACAAAGATAAACAAATTTTAACAGTAAACTCCTCAATCTATTCCAGGTTGATAAGTCACATATGGACAGGTTCGTTATACGTCAAAACCAGTAAGCTACAAAAAAAGCACCATCAACATACAGAAAAAATAAAAACATCAGAAAGAACCGTTAAAACCCACTGTGTTGGCAATTTCAAAAATCGGCCTTAGACACAAGCATTCTCAAAAAAAGATACACACACATACGTGTTCAAAAACTGTGCTCTAGACCTTTTGAAGCTACTTTTTGACCCACGATTACGGCTCACGTATCATTAGTATACGTACACCGAAAGCCACCCAAATTAAACGAATGATTCGACCGATGATGCAAGCAAGGCAGACTGTTTTTCTGTAGCGATTAGTCTGCGATTTCTTTCAGTGTGTTGATAAAAGCACTGAAAATATCTAAGATCACCAAGCTTAAACTGACGCCTATTGTTCTCGACCCTCCAGGAGATCCAGGATCAAATGGATGAGGATCAGCGCATCCACGAAGAGCTGAGGGAGCAGTACAGCATCCAGGAGAGGAAGATTTCCATCATGACAACGGAGTTCGAAGAGTGCAGATCAGCTCTAGAGTCCAACGAGAGAGCTCGTGAGTAAACTACAGTTACGAGGCCGTCAAAAGAGTTTCGCATGCGGTTAAACGAGTATCATAAATAGCTCCAAAATATATAACGTTTTCTTCAAAATATATAACGTTTTCAAACTGTATTCATTGGCTTAATGTAAGTGTGCGTTTTGTCATTTAATGAAAATCGCCTTTTAATATTTAGAGTTCCCTCTGTTAACCGCAATTTCGTTACTAGGCTTTTTACCTACATTTTCTTCTAAAAAACCTTCGAAATCTGCGATTTGAAATCAATAATTTAACCAATAACTGCCTTCGTTTGACTTGAGCCATGTTTGCCAATAACATCCAAATATTATGCAAACCAATAAGAGCTAGCAATCGGCCAAAGACGCACCTCAGCAGCATTCAGTCGAAATAACAACACATAAACCACCGAAAGTCTTTTTTTAAAAGTACAAAAAGTTTCGCGACACATTTCAGAATATCTAGAGGCAAACTACTATACCGCTTAAAGTTTGATATAATCAATGCATAACAACAGTCCACACACCAACTCTTTCAAATTATTTTACAACATATTCCTATCTTCAGTCGAATCTGATGTAGATGACGCCTGCATTAATAACCAGTTATTTTGACCTTTGCGAATATTTCTGCTCTCAGTTCTTTCTTTCTTCGCAAATACAAACTGTTCTTTTGTCCCACATTTAGGCAAGCACGCCGAGTCGGAGTTGAAGTAGATTGCCCGCGTGTCTTTGTGGTTAAGCAATGTTAAAGCTTGTTCTGTAATGGCACTGCATTCATAGATACGACAGATTCGAAACAGCACTACCGCTTTTTGGAATCAAAAGTTTGCGGTCTCCAACAATGTGAACTCGTTTTGCTTATCTCTTTTTGAAAAAAAAATATTGCAGACCCTTATTAAAACTCGTCTGGGTTTTATAAACAGCTGTTTGGTCCAACCAAACAAGCAAGGCCGAAAGAATAACTAGGTCGTACAGAAAATCGGGGGCAAAGTTAATTTTCCAAGCTACCACTACTTTTAAAAGTTTGATATAATCATTGCATAACAGCAGCCCACACCGCTTCTTTCAAAAAATCCTTATTTGCTTCTTTCCGACGTCTGCCTTTAGCAGTATATATACATTTATAATCAGTGCCTTTATCACTATGCTGAAAATGAATAAAGAGGAATTCGAAACGTACAAAATGATAACCAATTCTGCATAGGGTTTGATATTCCTTTTAAGTCTTTCAAATCATTTCACAATATTCTGATCTTCAGGCAAGCACGCCGAGTCTGAGCTGATGGAGATCGCCGACCGCATCAACAACCTCTCTGCTCAGAACTCTGCTCTCACAGCAGCCAAGAGGAAGCTGGAGTCGGACAACGATCAGCTGAGAACTGAACTGGAGGAAGCGCTCCTTGAAATGAGGAACGCTGACGAGAGAGCCAAGAAGGCTTCCGGCGATGTAAGTGGTATCGTCTTGTGCTATAATTTTTAAACAGTAAATTTCTTAACGTTTAACAACCGCCTATTATAATCAAAGTAACTTGATTACTATGTAATTATTTAACCTGGGTAACATCTTTGGATGCAAGTTTCAAAATAAAAAGCCCAATACGAAATCCTAAAACCGAAATTTTGTTCCTTGTAACATTATTTTTTTTTTACAATTTATTACAAAAAGTTTTTTTTTGATTGGGTTTAACTCGTCTTCCACTTGCGAAGGCCGCCAGAATGTCTGAGGAACTCCGCCAGGAACAACAACGCGTGATGTCGCTCGAGCGCATCAAGAAGACACTCGAAATCCAAGTTCACGAAATCTCGGTTAGTAACGCTCAATCCCGACACCGCTTCTCCGTGGCACATTCTGACAAATCTGACAACGTATTGTCCAATCCCGGGTATTTATTCCGGCATCAATACCCGATACTTATGACAAAAATTACTGCGATTTAAACCGATAACAAATGGCTACAATACTACCGCCCAATAAGCAAACTTGGTCGAGTTCATGAGTAACATGGTAATTATTTTCATAATAATATTCAGAAATTGGCTTTTGCGTTGTGATTTTAGTTTTTTTTCAGAAAGTTTACTTTTAAAGCAATGATAACAGCACGTTGGATAACAAAACAAGGCTGTGATTCACATAATTTGATATCAGATCGGGTTTGGCAAATACTTATACACTAAGACATTTCTATTAACCCTCAACTGTACAGATCAAACTGGACGACGCTGAGGCTAACGCTCTCAAGGGAGGACGCAAGGCCCTGGCAGCTCTATCTGCTCGCCTCAAGGACGTTGAAGGTGAACTTGACTCGGAACAACGTCGCCACGCTGAAACCCTCAAGAACTACCGCAAGATGGACAGGAGACTCAAGGAGCTCGCCTTCCAGGTTTGTTTACCTTCGAATCGAGCACCTATTGTGACGACATAACACGCAGGATGCAACTTTTCTATGGTGTATATGTTTAAATTCTTGCCACTATAAAATAAAACGTAAATTTATTGTTCAGAAGCAAGTTCCTCACTAATGCAAGGTTGAATAAATAATCTGTTTGATACAAAAAACTATTGGGCCACAGATTTTTAGTGCAACGAAAATGGGCCACGAAAGAAAAAAGTTTGAGAACAACTGATTTTTTCATGCACTTCGCCTTTTATACAATTTGCGACATTTTCACAGATAGCTGTTTTAATGGTTAACTGGAAAGCTTTTTATCCATTATTGCAGTTGTTTGTTTACAGCTGTGTTAGACCAGGCGGTCGGTTGATTTTTTACCACCATTACACCACATTTGATGGCCACTTGTGCATTAAACTTAACCAAAACAGCATCACTCTTTTTTAGGGGTTTAATACCGTAGAAGGTCGTGGAGAATTTTCGGTTAATCTACGTTGGTGTTACGTTTAGTTATTTAAATATATTTTTCAAAAAGCCTATTTTTGAAACAAAGCGTTTCGACATTTGCGGATAGATCTATGTAAGGTGCCACTATAATTATTGAAGGCCGGGTGTTATAAATGATATAAACTTAGCAGGGCAACTCAAAGTTCAGAACGATAACATTTCAACCCGGGTTGTGCTTTTTCCACTGTTTGAAGATTAGCGTTGTATAAATTGCTACAAAACACGTTAAATGATTTTAACGGGGCCTTCTGAACAGACTGACTAGGAGGATAAGCATTTACTCAAACAAATATATTTAACAGGCTGATGAGGACCAGAAGAACCAGGTCCGCATGCAGGAACTCGTCGAGAAACTCCAGCTCAAGCTTAAACAGTACAAGAAGATGGCCGAGGAAGCTGTAAGTTGTCATAATATTAGAAAATTTGTATAGAACCTTTTCTATGCTAAAAATTCAATTTCGTGATAATTTCGTGCTGAAAAATCTTCATGTTGAAAAATCAATTCCGTGGTTGAATTACCAAAGCCCATACAGAAGTAGGTATCATTTTGAACGTTTCGAATAACCCTTCGTTCATTTTGAACATTTATTCATTGTCAACATCATGTTGAGTTATTCGAAACGTTCAAAATGATACCTACTTCTGTATGGGCTTTGATATTCTTATTACGTTTTACCACAACCTCCAATTATTATGCTCCAAAGTGGTTGAATAACATTTAAAGCAAGGGCCATAATATATAGTGAATCTTTTATAAACTTATCAAATTGCTTCATTTATAAACTGATATCTGTCCCAATTTCACCACCAATGACCACATACCGTGCTCAGCCTTGGCTTAGAATAACCTGGGTTACTTGAAAATTTGCTAGAACTGCTATTTTAGTAGCTTATTGAGCTTGCTACTGTTTTGTCCTATCTATCGAACCTTAGAAACATATCGAATGCAGCGATTTTCACACCGAGAATGACTACTGTGTCGGCCTGCTAAGTTACAATTTATCTTTTGCCTCGCAGGAGGAACAAGCCAACAGCAACCTGACCAAGTACAGGAAGGCGACCCATGAACTTGAAGAAGCTGAAGAAAGAGCTGAGATCAGCGAGTCTGCTCTCAACAAAATCAGATCCAAGTCTCGTTACATGGTAAGAAGAAGCTATTAAGTCAAGTCCGTATTTTTGCTGGATTATGTCGGCTACCAAAAATACTAAACAAGCTTTAATGAAAATCTTATAATCGATAACTAATAGGCCTTCCGTAAAACTAGTTATTATCTTGAGTAAAATGGCTTCCTATCTTTGCTGTACAAGTTATACAATATTAGTAAATTCGTTTGCATAAGTCTGGCACATTTTAGTATAAATCTAGTCAAAAACAATGTAGTACTACATTTTTTTATTTACAAATAGTACTAGCCTGAATCGAAAAAAAGAGCGAATATATTACTACATGTTGTTAGCTAAATATATTTCTTGTTTAAATCGTGGATTATTTAATTAATCTCCTTCCCCAAAATGTTCCATCATTCAAATTGTACACCAAGATTTCATTAAGGCTTTTATGGACTTAAAACAGTTTAACAACCCCCCCGGTTTCCAACCGCGTTTCCTTTAGTTAAACACTTTTGCTGTCGAACCAGGTGAGCGGTGGTGCAGGTGGAAGCAGTGGTGGATATTCTTACACCATCTCCCGAAAGGTGGTTACCACCAAGGACACCTCAAAGTCCTCCTAAACTCTCCCTCCCACTGACCCTCTGATGCTACTACTTTCTTCTTCTTGTAAGTCTCTCTCTTTCTCTTTTTTCCCCTTTTTTCAGCAATTCTCTCTTTTTCTTTTTAAAAGATGCAAAATCTTGCCCGTATTGAATTGCGTAGTTGTTTAACTTGATTCCAAGCGATTTATTTCAAGCAATTTAAAGTAGCCAGCTTTTTTTTTATATTTGTTCTACTCTTGCCCACAGTAGAGTATTTATTTTATAAACGATTATTTCCCAGTGTTATTTATTAGTGTGCTATGCAATTCGCCGATATATGCAGTTTGTTTCGCTGTTTTGTAACTTTGTCACGCTTACCTACCTTGAAAAACTTTACATTAAATTGACGTAATAAAAACAAGGACAAATGGCAGCCGCTTAGGACAATGTTTTCGAACCGTTTGGCAGTATTGCAACGTTTTTATCCAAAATTTACTCAAAACATTAAAACCAAACACAGGTATAGACATTTTGGATATTTTATTATTCACAATTCGCACAAACTAAACTATAGTTTTTATTATATCGGATTAGTTTGTACTGCCCAATTTCGTTTACCAACTGCGCTTACTTAACTTTCGTAATGAAACTTAATTGCAAACGTTTCACGGGAACTGCTTCGAATGGTCGAATGTCAACAATGAGTTTTAAAAATGTCAAACTTCTTCGAACTAATCTTCCATTCTTCTTCTATTTTTCTTCCCTTTTTCCCAGTTTTCATCTTCCAAACTAACAGCATTCATTCACCCATTAACCCCAGTATATACTTAACGTCATCATTAGCAATCATCACGTCACACTTACCCCCGTACATACAGACAAACCTCATCGCCGACTCGATCACCGAAACACAAGTGACGTCAGAACAGCATCGGCAAACTACGTCATCATTTACCCTTACGTCATCACCCGTACCCCCGTCCCCGCCCACGGGCCAGCAGGTCCTGAAAGCGGCCATTCGTTACGCTTCGGCGGTCAACCCCCGACCCAGCTTCGGGACACCCCCGAATATTGGAGTGACGTCATCAATTCAACCCCCGAGTACCTTCCTCTCATCCGACACCGAGGGTTCGCCTCTGTCCAATGAGTCCAACGTCCGAAGTCAAGCGTCCTCAGAAACGCCCTTGGCCAAATTCAAGGTCGGCTCAAGCATCGCCGATGACGTCACCGACATTTCAGTGACGTCATCGAACGACCGAAGCGAACTGTGACGTCACAGTGAGGGAAGTACGAGAAGAGCGAGCGCGGAAAGAGAGTTTACGAAAAAAAACACAGGGTTTTTTTTCTGTCGTTCGCAAAAGGTGGATTGTCTTTTATCAGTGACGAAAGAATGGCCGCCATTGTTGTTTTTTTTTTTTTATTTTTTTTATCTTTTTTAATTCCCGTTTGAGGTCGCGACGTTCGTTGTTACGTAAGAATCCCGTGTGTCGTGAGAGCCGGTCGCTGCACATTGTTGCGTCATAGTGTTTTCGAACACGATTTCGTTTTCACCGTTATTATTTTCGCGCCATATTCTATTAAAAAGCATGAAATCATAAGGAAAAGTTATTTTGTTGTGAAGCAAATACAGGCAGTTGTAACACAATAATACACACATAGTAAATGTAACAAGCTTGAAGGTAGGAAACAGTATAGTCCTTAATCAGCCAGATTCTATGAACTCAGCTACAACCAAGTCAAAAAGTATCAAAGGCTTAAAAATCAAATTAAAATGGAGTTATCGACCGCCACTAAAATGCGTTGCAAGCCATGAAAATAAACAAGTTTTCTTGGTAAATTAAATCAATTAACACAAAACTGCGTTGTTGGTTGGTTTCATAGAATAGGTAATTTAACTTAAAAAACATATTTAACGTAAAAACTCCCAGTTGAACTACACGCATTTGTTTCTGCATCCTCGTCTGGCTTTTGTTTCAACGACAAAGTCCTCAAATCTTTTCTGGCGCTCTACAGCTTAATTTAATTCATTATACTGATTTAATTGTTATTATAAAACGACAATAATGTAAATGACACGAGTAAACGACTTTGGCAGTCATTTTGCTTCTTCCATGCATTTCTGAAAATTTTAAGTGGTTTTAGACAAGGGGTTCTTAAACTGGGGTCCATGTACCCCTTGGGGGTCCGTGAACTAATTTCAGGGGGTCCATGAAGGCCAAATTGAAATATTAGTGTACGTTTGAAAAGTAATCAAATTAAAAAAGAGTTTAATTAAAAATGAACTGTCTTACCACTGGATGTTAGACTCCTTTTTACTTAAATCATCAGCACATTTCTGACAGGCTATTTGATTGTGACGTCAATTTATGAGATCATTTTTAATAATTTCTTGCCTACAGGGGTCCACGTGAAGCAAAAAATAATTTTACGGGTCCGCGATGAAAAAAGTTCAAGAACCCCTGTTTTAGACTTATTATTTCACAACGATATAGATTGGCACTATTAGCAGTGTTAAGGCGCCGAGTTCGTAATACGTAGTAGCCTGTTTACTGTCCTAAGTAGTAAAACTCGCCTTTGAGACAAGAGGCCAATCGTCGTTCTTTAATTCGTCCAACAAATGCGGTTTCTAAATGCAAACGAAATCAGTAACCAATAAGACAGTACGCCACGGTCAACAATCTAACAATTAACTTACCAAACTATTATAGGAACAGTCGCTTAATTATCGGCGTTCACATTTTCAACAGTCATTTAAATTAAACGAGTTACAATTACCAACCAGCCAGCAACACAAGTAGTTCACAAATGAAATATAACTGTAGCATTAGCAGCAGTAAACAACACCGTGTGACGTAATAGGCGTTACTGTTGTAAGATAATTAGCAAATTTTAAGCAAGCAAAACTTGGCGAGTGACGTAACAAGCAGTATTAATTATAAGAAAGTACCAGGATTTAATTTGAATTTTTAAAATTACTTCTATTAAAAATACCGATCGTCGAAAGGTGGTAACATGTAGTGCATCTAGTTACTGTTCTTAAATGACTTTGACTGAACACTTAGTTGGACAAATGAATCAACTTAAAACTGTTACTTGCTAATGATTTGTTTTTATGTATTCACTGCGAAATATTCCTCAAGTAAATTGCGTTTACCAACTTTAGCATTTAACATTCATTTTTGGGGCGAATAAAAGGAATTTACTTGCTGTTTGTTGGCAATATCTAGCCTTTTTGGCTTGCGGCAATACCCCAGGAGATGAGGAGATGCGCATGTACCCCACCTACCGGTCAACTGTAGCGTAAGTTTAAAGCTTTCTTTTGAATTTACTTCTACTGAGCTAGTGGTATGCTGGTTAATACTTTTTCAATTTTTCAATTTGTTAATTTGTTATTTATGTATTCAATGCGAAACATCCCTCAAGTAATTTGCGTTCACCAACTTTAGCATTTAACATTCATTTTTCGGGCGAATGAATTTGGACACTTTACTTGCTAATATAGTTGAAAATATCTAATCTGAGATTCATGTCATTTCAAACAGACCTGTTTGCAGCACTGACAAAGAAAAATGTACTTTTTATGCTCGGCTTAGTTTCTCACGAAAAACTAGTTCCGAAAAGTGTTCCAACAAATTTCGAAGTTGAGCCAAAGTCTTAAAATAAAAAAAGTATTAGTTTTTCTAAATGTCGTAGATTTACTTTGGTTAGCTTACTGGCCCCAAATAAAAAAACTTGAATGGTCAGGCCTGTAAGATACAGTGTTGCAATGACTCAAGTCATTGACTTAACTTAAGTGCACTTAAGTCACTGTTTTCAAATGACTTGACTTGACTTAAGTCTTTTGACTAAAATGACTTGACTTGACTTAATTCTTTTGGCAAATGACTTAACATTTGACTTAAGTTATTTTCCAAATGACTTGACTGTGACCTAAGTCATTTCAAAATGACTTGTTTACATCACCGGTAAGATACTATGGGTAACGAGACTTCTAATTTTAGTTTAATCCTAGCAGAATTGTCAATGTTTGCATAAATACTGTGCTAAAAAAGTTTGCTAAAAAGATTATTTTTTGAAAATATGGTTTAAATGCCGCTTGTCGCAAGTTATAATCTCAAACGGACCCAGTTTTAGGGAAGTTATCATGCAAAGGCAACTATCGGCACAAAAGTGACTTACTGTTTTTTCTTATTATTTTTCTCAGCACTTACATACGGTGTATATTGTATAGTAGTGTATATACAAGCGATAGGGCAGCTACACAATAGAAGGGTTTACAAAGCAACGTTCTATCGTCCCAAAAGTATAACTTATTGTTTATCCTTATTATTTATCTCAGGCATTATATACGGTGTATATTGTATAGTGGTGCGCATACGAGCGATAAGAGAGCTACACAATAGAAGGGATTTACAGAGCAATCGTTGATGATTCGATTTCCGGCTGTTGCGATATGCGACGGATCGAAAAACGCGTTGGATATTAAAGCAGCGCTTCTGAGGTTTGAAAACACCTGTGATAATCAACGCGTAAAACAGCATTAGCAATGTTAGGTCGCTGGTATAAACGGTAAGGTATGATATCACCAAATATTACCTGTAACTGATCAGTATACAACTCAATTAAGCTTTGACAAAAATGTAGTGGCGTATTATTTTAGTTTGTGCATTAGGCAAATATTTTGTTCAAATGAGCACAGCAGAATGATCTAGCAATGCTAGAATTAATTTCAAAAACTTTATAACGATGTTCAAACAATATATATATATATATATATATTGACGACATTAGCATTGTCGTTTTACGTTAGAATAAATAAATATATTTATTTTTAATTTCTTTATAAAAGTGTCTCACCTGACACCGATAGGTCTAGTCTAGACAATTATGTTGTTACCTATCAGGAGTTGGAGTCGACATTTTGTTTAAGGGCCAATTTGATTTCAAATATCACACATTTAGTGCAATATTTTTTGAAAGAGGACAGTATTTCCCAGTTCTATTAGGTTTTCGCACCTTTATCCAGCGAGCTTATGCCCAGTGCTCAGATTTTACAAATTAGGACTACAACAGGCCAAAACTTGGATTATTTTATTCGGAGGATTACCAATATAGCAAAAAATAGAATCATAAATCTCTGTAGCTTGAAGCATTATAAATCGAGGCCGTGTTGGAAACTACTGCTGTTATCATAATTAAGCACATCACTAAAGTCGGATGATCAAATTCTTAGATTTTTTATTATACACCTAAATTGCTAGTACAGATTTTAATCTGCCATTTTTTTCTCACACACTTATTTTCCGCTCTTGCAGTTGTATTTTGTAATTGGCCGAGATGAAGTGTGTAGCGTTGCTGATTGTCCTGACGACGATCGTTCAACTGACCCATGGTCACCCTCACGAACCGGGTAAGAATATAAACCCTTCTGGACCATACAGAGTTCAAAAATAAACGACTCATACTTATTATAATCAATAGGCCTTATGCTTTAAACCTGCCAATTTTTATCTTATAACTTCTTTCCGTGCAACTTCATTTTCTAATATTAAAAGCGCTTTTATACAATAAAAAAACAGTATAGTGTTATAATATAAGAAGTAATTGTTTGTTGTCGTAATTGCTGGGATTGTTTTTTATTGTGAATAAACAATGACAATTGGCTGTATAAAACAAATTTAGCTTTTTTGACAATTGCCTTTATTTTTTGGGGGGGCTTGCGTGCCATTTTTTATTAGGTCGCATGCCTCAGTGTGCCAGAAGCTAAAAAAGTTAAAAAACCAACGATTTATATGTTGTTAAACTGTTTATAGCTGGAGTGAAACACCAAATACTTAATGCTTTCTTTTCAGATCCTGTACGTGGCGAAGTTGGAGGTCACGGTAAGTGTTTGCTTTTAATTTCTCGGCTTGGACTTTAGGCTACCTATAGTCATTGAGCAGTAAGTTCATGTCTGTATAAAATTGTAAGGAAGAGAGTATCGTCAAAACCTGTCCTATTCAAAACGGAACATTACATTAAAACTATAGCTTTCTACCGAATCTGGATACCAGACCTTGTAGTTTTGACCTAATAACTCAATTGGTACCCGTATAATCACCGCTGGGTACCGCAACAGCAAAACCGTATTTTTGCACACTACCTTCATTATTAAAAAAATGGTTGTGATTTTTGTAAAATTTTCTGTGCCACAAACATGCGTGTATAACTTGTTGTTGTAAAGCTCGAACCTTTTCTCGTTTTTTTTTCTTTCACCATTATGTTCTAAAACAGTGGTTCCCAACGGAGGTGCCGAGGGATTATTCGAATTTTTTAGGGTTTTAATTTTTGCTCTATAGCAGGGGTTCTTTTACCACGGACCCCTAAATTTTTTTTTTGCTTTGCATGGACCCCGGTAGACAAGAAATGCTCCAAAATGACGTCATAAATTGACGTCACAAAACAAATATACTTCATGACTCTGTTATTTCAGTCCGAAAAATGTGAAAGTTAAATGGAGTCTAACTATACATTCAGTGCAAAACTGTTTAATGTTTAATTAAAGTGTTTTCTTTTAAAATTTCATTAGGCCTACTTTAAGTAGGCCTATACACTAGTTTTTTAATAAGGCCTTCATGGACCCCCTAAAACTAGTTTACGGACCCCCAGGGGGTCCATGGACACCATTTTAAGAACCCCTGCTCTATAGGCAAGCTTCTTGATACAATTTACTGTGTACGATAAAAGTGCAAACAATTAAAAAGATTTTTCAGCCCACAGTTGCAGTGCTGTTTCAATCTCGTTTATTGCAACGTTACAGTTAACCACTCAGCAAAATACGAGCAAGGGTGGCGCGAACTATTTATAAATTCTGTAAGGTGCCGCAAGCCAAAAAGGTTGCGAAAGACTGCTCTAAAATGCAGGTATTGTCCTATTAAAACCAACATCGTAGTTTATTCGAAGGCCGCGTTATGTTTTAGAATACCTGGAAGGCGACACTGTTTTCCTGGTGTCCTACAAGAAGCGGGACATCATTGAGGCCGACTTTTTCTGCACGAGGTGGGGAGGAAAGCTGGTAAGCGTTCACGACCAAGCCCGCTTCGATTACCTCAAGACCATCCTAGGCATCGACATACACGCAAAGCCCAAGTATTTTGTCGGAGTGATGGCGGACAGTGTCCAAGCCGCTTTGGCGCAGTTCAAGGCCAACCCGAATAACTACGTTGACTGTAACGCTACCGACTGCCATGAGAGTCAAGACGGGCCTTTCTACCCTGATAATGACGAACTAGAGGCCAGCTGCATTTACCACGACAACTGCACCTTCACAAACTGGGTAGACGCCGACGGAATGGTGCAGACTTTCTTGCCTTTCAACAGCACGATACACTACCAGTGCGTCACCATGAACGTGGAAGACTGTAAGTTTAGCGCTTTTCCGTTTTTTGCTTTTACGTAATTGGAAAATTCAGCAGGGGTTCTTAGAAGGAACACAAAGGTTAAAATAAGTACAGAAAGTAGTAAACCGAAAATCATGCAACACAAAAGCAGTTGCAGCGTACGTATAGTGCATCTCTTGTCTATAGAAGAGTTGGTTTGAGTGTTTATTAGCGTACATCTTACTTTATATTGTGTTGTGTTTTTAGATACTGATGATGCTTTTAGTGGCGAAATATATTATCATATAACATCCAAACAAACTAATTTTCAGTTAAGTTCTACTAAATTTTTAGCTGAATGGTAGAAAAAGGTGAGAATGCCCTACTGGTCACATGTTTTTTAAGTATACCCTAAAGTAAAACATGCGAAGGCTTATTTTTGCCTAAACACTTTTGGTAGAAAATAGGAAGCGAGCCGAACTAAATTGCTTGGCAAACAAACCCGGCTTGCGGGTCGTATAGTTTGACAGGGTTTCTGTGATAACATAGTATTAAATTCAATGACATAATAAAACCAGAGCCTGTAGAAATTGGACTTAACCTATAGGAATAAAACGCTTCGGGATAGCTATTAGACCTAAATCGCCCCGAAACACCTGGAACAACAAGGATAGGCACTAACTGGTTTATCTGTATGGTCCGAATATTATTTCTTAAATGCCTAAAAACCGTTGCAAATATTTGCTTTCATGAAGTCTCGAGACACGGAATTAAGTGTTTTTATCACATATTTGGTAATAAAATTAAGATAGCAATCTCAAATTTTGCACATAAAACAAGTTGCTTGCTCATATTGCGTTTGTTTTGTTATTTTAAGTTGAGCTATGTCTCATAATCGGACAAATTTACCAATTCTATTAGTTTTGCGCCTAATTTTCATGTCAATGCTCTGACGTGGAGTTGACTTGGGCAACTAATTACTTGAATTAGGACTTGACTTGTTATTTTAAAAAATTACTTGTTTACAACACTGCGGTATCCTCTTTCATTGCGCTTCGCTCATTTTATATATTTTTGATCTACTGTTTGCAGGTGAAAACATCGACGGTTGTACGAGGGGAGTTTTCGACGACAAGGATTGCATATACAAGCCGTATCGACGATTTGTGTGCGAAAAACCTGTGAGCTGTAAGTATAGCACCCGACAGTAGTAAAAAGCAAAACATACTACATATGTGAAGAAGTCGAAAAAATTTCCTTTATATGAAAAGGAGCTGCCTTCATATGGATTCTCTAATTGCACACCAAGTGATTATTAAGATTAAAAGCCGAAAATTCTACTTTTGCACTAGCTGGTAATAAGTTAAACACAATATTTAAACGGATGGGCTTGTTTTAACATTTTTGGGAAACATGCTATGGAAACAACTATTTTAAGTCCACATTATGAGAGCGCCTTTTTGTTGTTGAAACGATATTTTTGTTACAAATTTAACTTTGTAAATTAGGTTTGCAACCAATTAGCCAACTAAAATACTTTCATTTTACAAACTTATTATATCTATTGCGCCGGGTGCTTTTGAATTGCTTACCTAAATCAGTTAGCCTATACAGAATTATATTGTAAGCAAGTGCAGGCTAGAAAAAAAACTAGCCTGCGGTGAGGTGGTGAGGTTCAAAATCCCGACCTCCGGTCATACCGGGATCGTAGCTCTACCAACTGAGCTAAACAGGCTTAGAGGGGAGCAAATCGAGAAACAACCATGCCACCGTTGCCTGCTGCATCCTGTTTGTGTATACAACCTAAATTGAAGGGGGTCAACAGCCCGTACACAGCAACTGAAACGTAGATAAACAAGACCTTCTGGCGTTGTACTGGCCAACGGTAACGTCCCACATTATATAGTACACAAGAAGCCTTCGGAAAAGCTTACCGAAATCAGTGATCCTAATCAAGATGATAGTCGTAGTAAGAATATCAAAGCCCATACAGAGGTAGGAATAACTTCGAGCGTTTTCGAGTAAGTCTTTATTCATTTTTATTCAAAACGTTCAAAATGATACCTACTTCTGTATGGGCTTTGATATTCTTACTACAACCTCAAGCCATTATGCTCTAAAGCAGTGGTTCTCAAACTTTTGTTAAAGAATTACGCAACGGTCTCCCAGCAATTTTTTAATTGCTCACGGTCCTTAAAAATATACACAAATAAACTCAAAATAACACGTTGTCTTTAATTGTATCAATGGGACGGGTGCACTTGCTTCTTTGCTATCAGTTATGTTAAGCTCTAATTAACGAATCACTCTATTTGAGTCTAGCAATTACGAACAGTTTTAAAACACTGCAAACAGTGGCAGCGCAGCAAGCTGTAAAACGTAATTCTCACTAGCACAACGCAACACTATGACGTTACAATGGACAATTTAACTTAAGCGTGCAATAACGTAAATCAACAACTAATGAGCTTGATTTGAAAAAGTAAGTTCCCTGAAAATTTTATTGCACAAAAATTGTCTTCTTTAGGAGAGTCGTGTTGATTTTTTTGTTAGGTGCTTCGCGGTCCCAGAAAATTGTCTCGCGGACCCCAAAAGAACCGCGGACCCCAGTTTGAGAACCACTGCTCTAAAGGATAATAGTGATTCCCTATTATGTTAAGTTACTTAGTATGAATATTTTAATTTTTAGCGTGCCCTAGTGAGATGTTTAATCCCCCGTTCGATCCGGTGGACGACTATGATTGGGTAGAGTTTCTGGGACTTCAAGCTTTCTGTGGACCAAAGTTCATACGGATAGTGTAAGTAGTTGGACCGAAAGTCGACACGACCGTCATGCGTGGACAACCGGCAGTATATGCATAAAGACACTTATATGAAAAGACAAGACCTCGTATGGACACAACAATAATTATAATGTGTGAAATTGACACAACTGTAAACAGCTGCAATAACTGACAAAAAGTGTGTCTTATAAAGTAAAACTTGGAGCTAAACAGTTAGCCTAAGTCAAGCAAATTATACAGTATTTTTCGATTTGATAAAGTTTTTTTTACGCGAAATGGACAAAATTTAACATTAGAAAACATATTAAAATAAACGCCTGTATAAAATTGCCTTTCCGCCAACTGCTAAAGGACATAATAGGGAATTGATAAGACCACGGTTGGACGCCAGCGTAATAATTTTAGTTTCTAAAGTGAATGTTTGATACAAAAAAAAACACCCAAAGTGTAATGGCCAAAAGTGGCGCTGAAAGCAAAGTGACGTCACACAAAACGCTACTCTTCACAGCGCAGTCGCAACAATGGGCAGTTTGACTCGATGACAGTAAGGTTTGACCCTTTGCGGTTTCGTTCAGATCTTACGAAGTAGATACACCAACTAGCAGCGTTGGAACACGCTTAGAACGCAATATAAACAATAAAAATAATAATTCAACGAAACATATGTACATGTGTGCTTACAACTGAGATCTAGCCCTTCTGAAGCTGCTTTTTGACCCACCATTACGGCTTTCGTATCCTTAGTACACCGAAAAGCCATTGCACACTCACCGAATCTGTCGATCAATGATGCAAGCAGAGCAGACTAGAAAAAAACTAGCCTGCAGTGAGGTTCGAACTCACGACCTCCGGTCAAGCCGGGAGCGTCGCTCTACCAACTGAGCTATGCAGGCTCAGAGAGGAGCGAGTCGAGAAACAACCATACGCCAATGCTTCATTGATCGACAGATTCGGTGAGTCTGCAATGGCTTTTCGGTGTACTAAAAATAATAATGTTATTATTTTTTTAACTTATAGCATTGAATGTAGTTCAACTGTATTTTTTCTTGGCCAGAATCAACTCACAAAGCGTTTTGAAATCATTTCGCCAAGGACACAACAGTTCCGGATTAACCATTAGGCTACTAAGGCTATAGTCTTAGCCCTGAAAAAAATAGGCCCTTAATTTTTTTTAGATATACATTGTAATACATTATTAGCGTATGACAGTAAGTCACATTTATTACATTTTTTTATGTTACGTTTATGTTTTTTGGAGTAAATAATTTCAATTTCTCACGTTTGCATTTTTATTACTTTTTGTAGCTTGGTTAGCAAAATTAGGCCCTTCTCTAGTAAACAGCCTTAGGCCTACAGTAATCTTAATCCAGTCCTGACAACACCTCTTACTAGCATTGCATTTTCAACTGTATAATTTCTCGGCTCAGAATCATTGAGCGCACCAAGCGTTTCAAATTGATTTTGCCATGAACACAATACCTCTTAGTAGATTTCATTTTATTTTAACTGTATTTTTTTCAATTTAGCTCAGAAGCAGCGAGTTCGCCAAGCGTTTCAGATTCATTTTGCCATGGACACAATAACTCTTACTAGCGTTCACTTTATTTTAACTGAATTTTTCTCAATGTCACTCAGGGTGAACGAATGCGCCAAGCGTTTTCTCGACTTACAAGAGCTGAAGCTGGTCGACTACTACAACTCCACCAACTACTGCCCTGCCGTGACCAGTAACCTGCTTCAAACCGAGCTGTGGAACGGGACTTGCGGTATATTTGAAGGCCCTGGATGCAACAGGAGGAAAAGGGCGACAAGAGGCGGGGTAAGGAACACCGGACACTACGGATTGTTTACAAAATATATCTTTTATGTTTTAGAATCTTCTTATATTTTACTTTTATCCACTTGACGTTTACCTTAAGTGTAGGGCTGATCTGTTTTTAGGAAAATCGCTCTGAATTTTATTAAACGTCTAGCTGCATGTTTCGTAGCTCTCCGTGATTGGAATTTACATGGGGTACCGGTTGACAAAACGTTTTGCGTACCGGTAAAGGAACGCTGGCTTATTGTATTACGCGTGTCGTTTTTAGTATAGTGGTTCTCAACCGCCGGTCCGCGTCAACTTTCCTGCCGGTCCGCCAAATAAATTACAATTTTATATCTTAGTTGCAAAATGCAAGATTTTGAAAGCTGCTTGTCCATTAAATTTAGAACTTCGCCAGTTCCGTAATGTGCAGCATTGTGACGGAACATAGAGTTACATAACTATTTTGAGCTTTATCGTACGTCACAATGCTGCAAATGTTGTGTCCAACTATTTAAAAGTAGGCTACATCTCGTTTAAGCCTTAAACTTTAAGACCAGCTGTACGTGAAAAACTTTAAAAGAACCACGTTTGACACGTAAGATATCAAAAAGACGGCAGCAAACAGCTCATTACTTTGAAGTTTCCGTTATTTTCTTTTAAGTTGCGTACTTTGTTGTAATTACATTTTGAGTTGATTCGGATTTTTAAATGGTCCACCGGTCCGCACAATATGTTTTGAAATTTTACCGGTCCGTATGCTAAAAAGGTTGAGAACCACTGGTTTAGGTTACACGCAGGAATGTGCCGTACTTGATATTTTATTCCCATGCCGATAGCCCATATCTTGGACAAAAAACATCGCAAATCGATTCAATATCAAGTGACGTCATTAGTTTGCTCAAAAAAGCAAAATATTCTTTTTTTTATAAATTTACCGTCGATGTACACATAACCGCTTCGTATACTGCGAATCAGAACCGATAAATCGAAACCGTCCGATACTACACCCTAGTATCGGACGAGTACCGATATTAACACTTAGCATCGAGTATCGGTTCCGATCCGATATTATCGGACATCCCTGCGTACACGTATCGAATGAAATTCGTGTTTGTTTCCAGCAGGGGGGATGTTACTACTTTTTCGGCGTCAAAGCGTCGGCCTATTTCGGCTCCGGCCGTATGTCGTCACCGTCTGACGTCATACGAAGAGACAGCCCGTTCTGCTTGAAACTCAGCTGCCTGTACGACTCCACCGGTCATGCCAGGATTAAAAGTTCCGAGTTCACTATGACCAAAAAGTGAGTTTCGAGGTGGAAAGTTGAGTGCAGTCTAATTGTACACAAAGACTAAATCTCACTGATAATAATATAACACAGTGTGCATACGCAAACTGAATATGTAAAAAATAAGATATCTCCGCGCCCTAATACACGTTAATGACGACAATGACTTCAAATGCTAGCAATATACTTCACACTTTCTTATCTGAGTCACAATCAGTCATTTAGAAGTTCTAGTTATTAATAAAGAAGTATATTTCGCCAATCCGGTAACATCAGTCTCTGAAAAAACACACACAGTTTATATATACGCTGGAACACTTTAGGAAGTAAGGCATCTCCCGCAGACAAAAAATGTAAAAGAAAGATTCTTGCTTTCGTGTCAGACGATCTTAAGACTGTTTACAAAAAACAGGTATAAAACATAAAGTAATTTTCTTCAAATTGTCGAATGAATCATTTGAATTAGGAAACTGATGATTATAGGCAAAAATTTGAAGAAATGATTTTTGTTCTACACCTGTTTTTATAAACAGTCTTAAGATCATCAGTTTGTATATACTTCACAGCTAGAAATAAACATCACTTTCTTCTCTTCTATATAAGGCTGTCATTTGCTTTTCATACCAAAAAAGGGGAATAATCCAGCCCATCGCTAGAAACAAACCTCATTATTAATTTCCAAAATATGTAGTACATAACTATAAAAAATATCGCAAATTTCCGACAGTAGGTTTAGTGTCATCAAGAACTTAAACAACGTTAGCCAAGATAATCATGTGATAGGGTAAACTATGCTTTTGTCTATGCTTTTAACTATGCTTTAAGCAAGATAAACGCGCCATTTAGATTGATGTGCTAATATTTTTTGGTAGCCCATTGTGTCTTGTTCTTTTATACCGTAAAAATCACCCAATTGAATCTCAATAAACCATTTTTTTTAATATTTAATAGTTCCAAAATTGCATACCAGTTGTTTTTTCTCATAAGGTCACCTTACCGATGAAGTCACCTTATGGCGTTACTTCCTAGGTCATGTCTAGATTTCTTTTTGTTGTTGTTGATATTATTAACATTGCAGCAGTGGTAAAAATAAAGCGGAAATGTCCGCTATGACGTAACATCAAAAATGTTCCTTTTTTCACAAGGCTATCTCGTCGTCCCCTTTAATGTAAACTAAGATGTAAGTTGCATATACTTATGTAAAGAATAGCCTCTGGTTTCCCAAGGTTACTTGTATTAGATCTCCTGTTATGACGTCACTCTGTAATTTCATCTCGGAAATTTGAGAGAATTTTTTCATCGTTCCGGCAAAATATAGATTCTACTTTTTCCTAGAGTTGTAAACAAGTCAAAATAAACAAGTTGAAATGACTTATGTCTCAGTCAAGGCATTTGAAAAAATAACCCGAGTCTAAAAGTAACTTAAGCCCAAATGTCAGGTCATTAACATACAAGTAAAACGTAAAACTATTGAAATTTGTAAACCCGTCCGATTGTGAGCAAAAACTTAACCAAAAAAATAGCAGCGAATAGAAATCAAATTGTTTAACGTCCAAAACATGAGACACATTTTAATGAAAAACACTTAATTTAATCCAAAGATATTTGACAAAATGACGTCCAAGTCAATCCATTTGTCCAGTGGACTTAAGTCAAGTCATTTGAAAACAGTGACTTAAGTGCACTTAAGTCAAGTCAATGACTTGAGTCATTGCAACACTGACTTTCCTCCCTGCATTGCAGCATAGTAAGCAATCTGATGCGAAACTTTGTCAATCATTTTTTTGGCATTAAATCCAGTAAATTGGACCGAAATGATTTTATTTAAAATCAGGTGGTACGCGGTGACAGTAAAACTCTTCTCTTGAAATTGTCGGTAAGAAATTGATTGAACTTTTAACCCTGCATTACAGCATAGTGCCGCTTAGTTTCGCGGCTCCCGGCCAAATTGAGGTGAAGATGTCGATTTTCGCCGACTGCCAGTTCGACACCCCGCTCAACACGACAGCAGGAAATATCGCCAACGTGATTTCGGGCTCGAAGCTAAACGTCGAAATAACGTCGTCGTGTATAGGGCCGGTTTTAAAGGTGAGTTTTTTGTGTTTTTTTCTTGAATGGATATTTGCAGCAAACAACAACAGTGGATTTATTAAGCCTTAGGCATAGTCTATGTTGTAAATGAATAATGAGATATTCGAAACGTCTAAATAAAGGGTTATCTTCTTCATGGGATTTATTAAACATTCTACGTATTACTGCAACCTCCAAGCAATATGCTCCAAAGCTGTAGGGTTGTGGGGCTTTCCAGCATTTTTCGCCTATCCAAATTTGTGACGTAGTAATTTTCAGGCTTGCCACAGAGCCTTAAAAAAATGTACAAAAGTCCTTCAAAAACCTAATGTTTTCCTCACGATTTTTCACTTGTGTTCAGCTATTGTAAATAACGGTACAATATTAAGGGTTATATCTTTCGACTTGACTGGTTCCGCTATGTGTTGATTTCTTGCTACTGTATATATGTACACATTTTGCGGTATTTTTGGTCTAATGAACAGACAGCAAAACGCAACGTAGCTTTGCAGACAGAAAACAAGAGAAAAATATTAATTGACCATACAGCTAAATACAGTCGTAAAATCAAGGTGGAACGGTCCGGAACGGCGTTCTGATGAAAGATTTTTTTGCATATACATAAAAATATGTCTTTTTACCAGATTTCCTATGCGCTTTGTGCACGACCTCGTACAATAGCCTCAGGTTTTATATTTTTACTTGTTTGAAGGTCCTTTTGTGACATAACTTTGTGACGTCATCTCTAAATTTTTTCACGATGGGAGGGCGGTTGTTGCCGCATACAAACATCGAGTTGTTTGCAAAAATTATCCGGTATAACATTGTGAAGATAGTTACGCCCGTAGGAGCAGCTAGCCAGGGTGACACATTTCAATTCCGACTTGCTAATGTTTTGCAGGCCAGACTGTCAGCAAGAACAGGGGTGCTGAAACGTGTTTCAATGAAAGATGTACCCACGTGTGTTTGTTTCGCTACGCAGTTAGAGTGTCGTCAGTAAAGTGTATCTGATTGTTTTGCAATGATACTCCAGCAGTGTAGTGTTTACAAACTAATATAGAAACAATAAAATCTTGTTCGAGTGATTTTACCCAAAATACTGTAACATGAAAAACGTGCAGTTAGGTTAATACCTGATGCGGTATTGTTTACAATAATAATAATAGGGATGTAGCATCAGGTGGTTGACAGCACACTAATTATTAAAAACTAATAAAATATTTTTGTTCGCTGTTCCAATAATAAAATATTTTTGTTTGCTGTAATAATATATTTTTTTCAGTTTACTTCAAATTCAGTTTCGAACTAATCAATCTAAAAATGTGCCTAAAAAAATGATTATTTGAATGTTGTTAGAATCAATGCATTACTTGGGAAATTGTCCTACTATGTAGGCGTAAATTGGGATTACAAAAAGGTAACGGCACATGGTGGACCACAAACTGTTTTATGAAACAAAAATTAGGAATAAAAAAGTTTGGAAACCACTGGCTTAGATGGTAAAGCAAAGGTCCCGGTCTATTCCAGGCCGTCAGTTCAAACCTCACTGCTGTCCCAATTTATCTTTTCCAGCACAGTTTTTCCTGCATGAAAAATTGTAATTAATTACCTGATTCAGTTAGTTTATTCAAGGCTCCCGGTCTACATCAAAACAGGTGTGGTTTTACGAAAATCAAGATCTACCTAAGTGGATGTTATTACGTAAAGGCTGTAAAAAATGGTACACTTTTCCAAAATAATTTAAATGCTATAACTTAAAACGTATTTTCATTGTATACAGGTGGCACGATGCTTTATAACAACGAGTCCTGATCCAGGCACAGTAATCGCAGGAAATTTGTACTCAATAGCAAGCAAGTAAGTAAAGGGTATTCGGAGGTGTTCTGGGAAAGCTCGTTAAAATTTCAACGTGTTCAAAAGGCGGCCCCAGTTATTGAAATATCAAACTGATAAATATATAAGTCAATTCAAAGTAATAAACTCTGTTCATGTTTCGTTTAAAAAGATGGCTCTTACTGCGCGATATTTTCGTCTCCTACATGGTCTAGTGGTTAGGATTCCTGGCTTTCACCCAGGCGGCCCGGGTTCGATTCCCGGTGTAGGAAGCCTTGCATTGGTGGTTCAGTGGTAGAATCCTCGCCTGCCACGCGGGGGGCCCGGGTTCGATTCCCGGCCAATGCAACTTTTGATAATTATTCAGTTTATATTTACTGAATTAGTCTTATCAAACAACTTATTTCTCATAATTTAATCGAACAATTTTACCCATTTTAATAGTTTAACGCTTTATTTTAATGCTAAGCTTTATTTATAAATTGAGGTTGATTTGATCTAACTAGGACTTAAAATTAACTTGAACTTAAAATGTCTTGTTTTCAACACTGCGGACACCCCTACTTGGACATAGACATATTTCAAAACAAAAACTTACCGTTTAGCTGCACGTTTGCGGACAATTCGTCAGTGATTGAAGACGGGACCAGCTATCGCGTTCGCTTCCACTACGATGCCTTCCTATTCAACCAAGACCCGACAGCACTGCAGTACATCCACTGTACGGTGGCACTTTGCTTGGCAGAAGGCAGTTGCGGCACTGACGTGAGTCTACTTCAGTGGTTTCCAACCTTTTTAATCTCACGGTAACCTTTATAAAATAGATCAACTGTACACAAGGCAGAAAAACATTCTGGATTTGTTGTAATAAGATGCTTACCAATAGAACAAAAATAAGACCCAGAACGATTTGAGATATCTCTCGGCACCCTTGAGCGTTTAAAATCGCACTCCGATTGAGAGGGATTAAAACATAGCAACTAAGCTTTATACGGTTTATAAGTTAAAGTTTGCTCTTTCGTTACACAGCTGACTTCATCAGAGTTGATTATTAAAACGAAAAAAAAACGAGAATACCAAACTAACGAGAATACCAACTTATATACTGAAATTTGTATAACGTTTTCTTTTTATACTTTTTAATTACAGTTGCCATTTTGGACAAAAATGATTTTTTAAACACTTTTCATTACCTAAATCAATTTAAAGACTTTGTGACAACCCTGTATATTCTCGTTTTAATCATTGACCCTGATAAGGTCAGCTGGTATCTGCTGCCGAAACGTCGGTTTATAATTCTAACCAGTATAACCGTTTCAATCTACTGACATATTGCCTATAGTGGAGCAAACTTTATTTCTACGGTTTCTTTGTCAATCGACAGTTTTGCATGCCGAGTCAAGTGAAGCGAAGCACCGATTGGAGCCACGAATCTCTCAGCGTGGGACCTGTAAGGGTCTGGGCTAGGGATCAGGTCAGCAGATTTAAGATACAAGACGCGCTGGACCAGGAAGAGGAGCGCCAACGTCAGGAGCAAAAGGCGGCGTTTGTCGAAAAGTTTGGACTAGCTCAACATGCACCGGAGCATGACGAACGTCAGGATCAAAAGGCGGCATTTGTCGAAAATCAAGGACTCGAGAAAGTTGCACCAGAGCATGACGAACGTCAGGAGCCCAAGGATGTCAGAAAAAAGCATAAAGAAGGTTACTTCTGTGAAAAGGTAACTGCTGCAAACACAAGTATAGGTATGTCCGATAATATCGGATCAGAGCCGATACGCGATACCAAGTGGCATTATCGGTATTCGTCCGATACCACACTAATATATGGGATTTTTCAGCTAGGATTTCTTTTTTTAACGCAGCAATTTCTACTTTAGAAGGTAAATTTATCAAAAATTCTTACGTTATTAACTTGACGTTACCAAAGTTCTTTACGTTAAAATTAACTTTAGCCAAATAACCTAAAAAAATACCTTTGAACGTTTCAATTCCATCGATTTTTCTTGATGAGTATAGTAATGACGTCATTTAGTATCAGATTGGATCGTGATGCTCTCTGTCAAACATTTTTGGGTATCCTATCGAAAGAAAATGTCAAGTACTGGAAATCCCTAACACAAGTTATTGCTGTTATACCGTTTTGTACCCTTGAGATATTGCTATAAACAAGTCTATTTTAACAGGACATAAAACCAGTATTATTTTTTGACGTAAAACTTATTAGTTAAAATCTTCTGGTTCAACAAGGAAAAAATTCTAAAAACTGTAACCATTGTGTACGTACAGTCGTACATAAACATTCTGAACATTTCTTAACTGTTACGTGCTTAATTAGCACTACAAAATTATCACCGGTTGCTAATTACGCCGACTGTAAATTCTAACATTCATTATTAATTTAGCGCTTTTGTTTTTAAATGTAGGGCTAGGAATTAGGTTTTCGCATTTCGAGACATTAACAAAGACCTATTAACTGTGTTTTAATTTATTCCAATAAAGCTGCAGCATTTTATGCTTAAAAACAGGGTTTTCTAAATTAAGTACACATATGGACAAACCTATCCCTACTATACTATAGGATTTTGACGTTTTTTATGTTTGGCCTAGCGCAAAACATATCGTATGTGTTTCGCTGCAAATAAGCTCATTCAATGTTTGTCTGCAAAATGTTTGTAGGCTACGTCAGGACATAAAGGATAAATCATTGGCTACACGTAAATATAGGCAATGTCTCTTGAACTATAAGATAATAAGATTTTAATCATTTTAACACTCGTAATTCTTTACAATCTTATTTGAGCTTTCTTATTGATTTCCCATATTTAAACTTCTTAATTCTTACAAATATCGTAATTAAAAACAAATATATATAAAGGCTATACAAGGCAATTAAGCTGAAGTTATTAAACACAGAACTACAGAAAAACTTAAGAACCTGGCATGTTTTCCCTTGTTACAGCGAACAACGTACACTAAACTTGTGGTTTAAGTTACTTGCACAGCTCAAATAGCCTCAACCAAAAGTAGGTTAGATTAGCACTTTACTGTTTGGACTAAACAGCAGCCAAGCTACCTTACCAAGTCACCTTATTCTCGTGAAGTGCCGAAGGAGAAGCGGGCAATTAAGTAAATTTGCAGGCGGGCGTGGCACTTTAAAAGCAATCCAATTAAATCGTCCAGTCCGTTTAACCTCGATGATTTGATTTTTACCTTTTTATACCGTTAAAACATAGATGTTCAAAATAAATAAAGAGATGCCGATATTCAAGGCATTCAACATGCTAATACTTCTGTCTGGGCTTTGGTATTCTTATTACACCTTGAAAATAGTTATTCATTTCGAGGCGAAAAAAATTATACTAAATAAAATATGTATACACTAGGCCTGCACGACTCAAAGTGGTTCAACGAACGCATCAAGAAAAAAAAATATTCGCAGGCCGCATAAAAAAGTTGATGCAGCCGCTCACATACTGTATACTATTTAGATTGGCAAAGATTGTGATTTCAATAGGGCCGTTATGTACTATCGATGTTTTGTTCATATTTAAGAGACATATAAAAAACAAGTTGGCAACGGCTTTACTATAGAGTGCCGATATACGGACGTCAGTCTAAAATATTTCAGCATAACCGGCTAGCAGTGTATCTAACCTTTTTTTCGCGGCCGTCCAAATACTCAGTGTAATTATAATAGCTAAAATAAGCTAGGCAGGAGAATAATTTGATATGGAGTCTTAGTCTCGCGCATTTGATTACCGGTTCACATTTTTGATTAAGGTCCCCCATCTTGTGCAGGCCTGGTATACACTTTTTTACCTTGGAAATATTTGCAAAGCCAAAAAGGTCGAGTAGATCGACATCATCTTTCTTACGACGTTTCGATACGAACTTGTATTATTTTTAGTTGATGTACCTTTTTTGCATTGAAATTCATTATTATCAAGCTACATTTGATCCGTGCATAGTGTACCCAAATGAAAATATTTATTTTGCAATTTCGTACTTTCACATTTTTTTAACCTAAATACTCTTTTTATCCCTTTAGAAACAATGCTCGCACGAGTGCCACGAGATTTCTGGTAAGGCCTTTTGCTCGTGCCCTGATGGTCTGGATGTACAAAATGACGGCAAGACTTGCGCAATGCGAGATTACGACAGTGAGTCCCAAGCTTGGATCGACCAGCATCAGCCGAAACAAGGTAATCTTCACTTCCCACTAACTCTTACAAAAAATGCCAGTTAAGCCAGTGGTCGACAAACTGTGGACCGCGGCCCAAATGTGTGCCACGAGTAACTTTTGAATAGCTTAGTGTTATTATGTCGTTGTGGGCAGCGCGATAGCCGTAAATTCAGTGAATGTTATTTTAAAAGTTGTGTGGCAAATACTTTTTATATTTTCTCAGCGTGGTTCAGACCAAAGTGCCAAATGTGGTCCCGAGAGCCTGTCCAACTATATTTGCCAACTTTCGCTTCGCGCGCATAATTCTTTTTTTTTGACAATGTTTTACATGTTCACATTATGGCATGAAAGTGTTTTGGGCATCGAAGCGCCGTGTAATATTTCACCTTAAAAACTAATATCCTGTATGCGCCACTGTTTGAAAAAAGAGTACAGGGCCGCGACAAAAAAGTTTGCCGACCACTGAGTTAAGGTGAACAACAAACATGCCAGTTAAGTCAAACAAACAACACAGCACTGAGGGTTTATTTCACTGGAAACCTTCGACAGACTAAACGAATCAGTCGATCAATGATGCAAGTAAAGTAGGCTGGAAAATCAACTATAGGCCTGCGGTGAGGTTCGAACTCACGACCTCGGCTGTATTGGGACTGTCGCTCTGCCAACATAGCAAGGTAGGCTTAGAGGAAAAGGAAAGCGAGATACAACCATAACACTATATGACTTTCTGCATTCTGTTCGTACAAACAACCTCAATTGAAGGGGATAAACAGCCCGTATTTCAGCAACTGAAATATACATATACACAACATTTATTTTGTGATCAAGGCCTTCTGGGTCGTACTGGCCAACGATAACGGTATCCATATAGTACACGAGATGCCTTCGGAGAGGCTTACGAAAATCGTAGTGCAAGCAAGACCAGGCTAGAAAAACAACTAGCATGTGGTTAGGTTCGAACCCACGACCTCCAGCCATATGGATGCTTTAAATAATAATTGTGTCTGATTCAGAAACGCTAAAACCAAAAAGCCACAAGAAAAAGGAGAACAACAAGAAATCCAACAAACGACAGTATAAGCCGATTCCACAAAAGAAAGGCAAAGACAAGACGTTGTTGTACGTAGCAGCTACTACGTTCGTCGCATCCTCATTGCTCTGTGCTGCAACGTTCGTGAACAGCAGACGAAAAACCGTGACCCTGTAATGTTACGTTAGCTGGCGAGTAAGCGGTACATAATATTATCCAAGTAAATTGTTGTTCAATTCCGGATATTTGGGAAGATACGACAATATAATCAAATTCAAAATTATTTTTGCTATTGTCGTATTTGTGTCTTATTCACTTTGAGCTAGAAAAAGTTTAGTGAAGAAAACATGGTATCCTATGCTTCCCTATTATTTTTACGTTATGTAATCGGGATAGATCATATTGCTGTTTATAATAACAAAACATGCTAAGAAAGAAAGGCTTGTCATTGGCCCGATTAATTTTCACTCGAAATAATCAATTTTTCACTAAATATAGAAATTTATGAAGATTTTGAGAACGGGTCACAACCGTTCATTTGATGCAATCAAGGGCGAGTTTGCTCATGTTGCTTTTATAAAACAAATTATGTTTCGAACGTCGATACGAAAATCGTATAGTAGGAATACTGAAGCCCATATAGAAGTAGGTGACATCGACATCTCTTTGTTCATTTTTAACGTCGATTTTGAAATGAATGAAGAGATGTTTGAAACGTTCAAAATGTTACGTACTTCTAAATGGGTATTGATATTTTTAATACGTCAATAACTAAAACCTCCAAACATTATACTCCTTATACGAAAATCGTTCTTCGATTTTGTGAAAGCACGCTTCGACAATATGCTAATGTTCTTGCATAAAACCAATCAATTTTACCAAATTTTTCTGCCTTGGCTAAATTATCAAATTTCATTATTTTTTCTTTTCAATTACTCTTGACAACTATGATGACATTATATCGATATTTCTAAATTTGTAAACTTTTCTAGTGACGTGTTATTTGAACCCAGCTCAACTATCAACGTACATTCTTTCAATTGCTTTGCATTTTATGTCGTGTTGGCGCTAATAAACAAGTATTGAAAATAATAAGAACGGTGAACAAAATTTACGTCAGAAATCACATTGACGAAGCACAAAAAATTAGCTAACACAAAACACAAAAAAAGACTGAGTCGCAGCCACGTTGAATGATACAGTTCCGCTATGAAATTGTTTCTCACATTTGCTGAAGCACAGATAAATAGAATACATAATCACGCAGTCCATAAATATATTAGTTGTACGAAAAGTAAATAATAATAAGCAATCTTTTGAATTGAAGGCTGCATAACTTTTTTGTCGTATTATGACATGCAAGATATTGCCACCTCGCGTTTTTAAAACGCACGTATTTTGTTTTTTTGAAAAGCACGCAAAATTAATATGCAATCAGTGCATAAAGCGACCTGATGCGAAATTCAGCAATAATTTCACAATCCGCAAAGGCCCACTTTTACAAATGACGATTTTAGCAATATTAAAACACATTGAGCAACATTACAGCATACGCACTTCAAGATTTATTACATCAAAAAAAATAGTATTTTACACATAATCAGAAAATAACCTAAACTGCAAAAAAGATATGTCCTGCAGTGCGGTTTTACATTCAAGCTGAATCCAATCACGACTACAAAAAGTGTTTTTATAAATACGACAATTTATAAGGCCACACTGAACTATAAGCAGATGCAGTTTGGTAACGTTTCGAATAAACTTAAGATAAAGGCTGGAAGTTGTAGATAGACTTAGAAGGAATAGCCAAGCCCCATACAGAAGTAGGTAGAAAGCATTTTGTGAACGTTTCCAATATTTCTTAAGATAATGTCTGGCGATTGTAGTTAGACGTAAAATGAATATCAAAGCCCTAACATAGGAACGTTTCGAATAAATCTTAAGGTAATGTCTGGCGGTTGTAGTTAGACGTAGAACGAATAGCAAATCCCATACAGAAGAACTTACTTAGTACTTATGTAAGGGCTTGATATATATAACAACAAATAGTCAGCCAATATATTTCAAAGTTTGCATACGATCTAAAAAAGCAGAAAACAAACAGAGTTGTAAAAAGTCTGCAGCAATGTCGATAAACAAGCAAAAAAACGACACTTCAAAAAAACGTTGATCTTCCATTTCCTTTTACGAGCGAGATGTCATTTGGATTTCAAACAACAACATTTGAATTTTTAAACAACAACAAACCGCCACGTGGTGTCTGTGACGTCACAGTTCACTTGCGGAGCTCCAGTTTGGCGACGGTTCGCTCGTGCACCTCGTCAGGGCCGTCAGCGATGCGTAACGCACGTGACCACATGTAGAAGCCGGCCAGGGGAAAGTCCCCGGAAAGACCTGCGAGGATTTTTGGGTTTAAAGCAGTAATTCCCAAACTGTGTGCCGCGGCACACTAGTGTGCCTCGAGAGATTGTAAAGTGTGCCGCAAAACTTTTTGTAATTTTGGAAAATAAGTTTTATCTGTGTTACCAATGGGCATACATTCAAGCATATTAGACCTAAATTCGCACTATCCGTTACAAATTAATAATATTGAGACATTTACATATAAAGTGTGCCGCGAAAATATTTAAGTTTTTTTAGTGTTCCGCAAGCTAAAAAGTTTGGGAACCACTGGTTTAAAGCAATGAATATTTACCTTTTGACACTAGCGAACCGATTTACACAAAAATTATATACTGAAAAGTTTAGTGTGGTAAATGTAACTTAAGCCTGTGCTGGAGCAAAAAACTACTACCACGAAGCCGGAGCTGGAGCTAGTGGTTAAGTGTTTATGGTGTTTTACTGTGTTGTTTAATGCAGAGGTTCTCTCATTGTGTGTTTCCCCGAAAGACCTCTGAAGGGCTAACCGAATTCATTCGATCAATTAAACGAGTGGTTCTCAAACTATGCGTCGTTTTAATTTTCCAAGGGCGTCGAATAATAATTGCTTTTTGTACATAAACTCAATTGCGGTAATCACATACTAAAAAATATTGTCCCCTGATACTTGCATTAGAACCTGCAATACATATACTGCAGTATTTCGTTATTTTTGAAACAAACAAATAAATAAATTGGCTTTGGTGTACGAGTTCTGCTACTTTTCCAATTCGCGTTTAACCCATATAATAATTCTCGGGTTTATTTGGAATTCCCCTCGTAGGAGAATTTTGAAGTTTCAAGGGGGAGCATTTTTGAATTTGATTAAACGAGCACAGTTGGGAGTAAAATATATGTATGAGGGTTATAAGAAGAGCCCACTTAAGAATCTAAACAGTGCAGGTATATTTTGCAAGATATCTTTGACTGGAGTGTATAGTTTCTTATTTTACGTCACGATACGCTCTGTGAGCTCTCTGTAGGTACCATACATATTTACTAGGATTGCATTTATTTTTTCATGAATATATCATTCAGCCAAGTAGATTGTGAATAATTTGGTGCAAAAATGGAGGCTAAAAAGCTTGAGATTTCAAAAAGGTTATGCACTCTCTTCATATATTGACAAATTTACAGATGCTGTTTTTCTTAGGAGGGAATTGAGTTTAAAATTGCGATTAAAGTGGTACACGGGATAAAAAAGGTCGAGTGCCCATGGTTTACTAATATGAAAGCATGGGTTCCGGCAACCAGAATTTCCAATAAACAATTCTTTACTGAGACTATAGGAAAAGTCAGTAATAAACAACACTTTCCTTGTGCGGTTTAAAATTCGTGGGAAGCGCAAAAATATTTAACTTTACGCAGTAGTATTATTTAAAAAAAAAAGTTTCAGTTGCACAAATAAATAAAAATCGTTTTAGCGGTTTTCACACTGATGGAAAGCAGAGGTTCTGCAACTGGGGTCTGTGAGATAACTTATCGGTAATTTTAAATACGGCCATTATAAAAAATATTCACAAACTGTAAACTTCATCACAATCATTACACTTTTCTACGTAAATATTTTGTTGCCTAATTGTCATGGCCGCTTACAGGGCTCAAAATATCTAGCGTCCACACCAGACGCAGTAGATACACGGTTAGTTCGTTCCCTGTACACACTGGGGGTACGCTTTGTTTTATGACGTCATAGTCAACCCACCTGCGGCGCCGAACGATTGCATAGCTCGGTCGATAACGCGCGACACCGCGTTGGGAACTGCCACCTTTATCATCGCGATCTCCTTGCGGGCGCTCTGCAAGAAGAAAAGCATTCTTTAAAAACGCACAATAAAGCCTTTTATGACGTAATATTGTTATTAGAACGTTGGATATTCCTATAAGAATAAGATACGAATCCGGAGTCTGTTTAAACTTAGAATTTAAAACTTTAAAATACCTGTTACCATTTGAAAGCGTTTTAATGTAACCTTTTTTCTACAATCACTAGTAGTTTATCAGGTTAAATAATATGAAATACCGTAATGATAAAAGCCATACATCCTATCAACAAAAAATGTCGTGAAATGGTTAAAATACACACGTGGCATCGCAGTACTTAGCCCGAAGTGACATTCAACAAAATTTTGTTGAATGATACTTGAGTGGAATTTGTCGATCATCAAAAAAAATTAAGATAAGTGGACAAGAGTGCCATTGACTTTTTATTCGTTCTTATATTAATATTCGCGATTGCTATGATGGATTCCGTCTCCTACATGGTCTAGTGGTTAGGATTCCTGGCTTTCACCCAGGCGGCCCGGGTTCGATTCCCGGTGTAGGAAGCTTTGCATTGGTGGTTCAGTGGTAGAATCCTCGCCTGCCACGCGGGGGGCCCGGGTTCGATTCCCGGCCAATGCAATCCTTTTAATTTACCACTTTTAAAATATTTACGAGTTTGAAAACTTTAAATTTCAGACCAAGTTGAGAGCATCAAATCACGAGTAGCAGAAAAAGTCTTTACAGTGAAATGCACTGATATGCCCAGCATAGGGGCATTTACTGAAAGTAAAGGTTTCGTATAGTGTTCGCGTGTCAGCTAAATCGAATTCATTCCAAAACGACAAAATAAAAACTAAGAAAATAAGTTTAATGGTGAACATAACGGCCCAAATAGACGTAAAAAACGACATGCTTTATTGTTTAAACGTTTCGACACACTCGCAGGTGGCTTACACCTCGCTTCTGCGCACCTTTTTATAATTCCTTTATGCGACTAAAGTGTATATAAACGGGTGTAACTGATGTGGCCTTCATATCACTGATGATGGCATGAGCATTTGCCGAAACGTTTGAACAATAAAGCATGTCGCTTTTTACGTCTATTTGGGCCGTTATTTTCACCATAAGTAGTTTAACGATCTAAACATATATTATATAACAGTAGTGCATAGCCATAGCCTATTGAGTGTGGCGGGTTTAAATAGGTAAATAACAGTGATTCCCCAAGATGCTAGAATTCTTGGGCAGCCCTGGTCTAAATCATTACGATTTAACAGCTACCTAATTCGGTTAACCTTGCCACATTTGATTGTCATGCTTCCGCTATAGACACCAGCCTTCGCCTTTAACACTTGAATATGTTTTTATAGAAACGGTCGTTGAATTCAGTTAACTATCGACCTCAAGTGGTTTTGTTTAAAAAAGTCGCTCTTCCTGCGCTTTGTTTTCGTCTCCTACATGGTCTAGTGGTTAGGATTCCTGGCTTTCACCCAGGCGGCCCGGGTTCGATTCCCGGTGTAGGAAGCTTTGCATTGGTGGTTCAGTGGTAGAATCCTCGCCTGCCACGCGGGGGGCCCGGGTTCGATTCCCGGCCAATGCAAGTTTTGATAGTTTACAAAATTTGAGACCAAGTTTAGAGCATTTTAGTGAAAGTAAAAAAAGATATGCTGTCTCTATGAAAAAAAACTTTAATTTAAAAAAAAAGAGGCAAAGTCTTATATGTATTTAGCAGTATTGCAAGCAAGTCATTTTGAAGACATAAAAAGTCTTTAACAAAAATAACAAGTTAAGTCATTAGTAGGGGAAGTCAATTCTAAGTCAAATCACTGATATAAAATCATCAAATAAAATTGGTGAAATAGACCAATTACGATTAAACTCAACCAAAAAAGTAACCAAAAATATGATAAAAATCAAGCAAAAATTGAGCTATATTTCAACTCAATTCATTTGACTCGATGACGTTAGTCCAAGTCAAGTCATTTGGCAAAAGACTTAAGTTAAGTCAGCAGGTCATTTCGCCGAAAAGAATTGAGTCAAGTCTTTCAAAAACAGTGGCTTAAGTCAAGTCATTGGCATAAGTAATTACAACACTGGAATTCATCTGAAATTTGAACGTTTATCCACCTTATTCCCGTCGACATCCATCAGATGAGCGGCCTTAAGAACCAACAACCTGCACTGGTCGATCTCGATCCGCGAGGTGGCGATGTTGCGCAGTATCGTGTCGCGCTCCGCTAGTGGGCGCCCGAACGTCACACGGGATTGAACCTAAATATTTAAAAGTTTTTTTTTATGTTTTTTTTGGGTATGAATTGTTTTTTAAGTATGATTTTTTAATTTGACAGCATTGTGCCTAAAAGACCTGACACTGAAAGCGGTCTTAAAAAAATCTATTTTGCATTGTTTACGTTTGGTTTATTCACTTGAAGCAGTTTAGATAGCACTTTGTAAGCAATTTTTAATCCAGAGGTGAAAGTGAAATGATTTTCGTCACGGATGAATGGAATTTTCGATGACGAAGTCACAAAGTTACCTCATAATGTGACGTCGAAAAACAAGTAACTCTAATAAAGCGCCACTACTAAAATATTAGTCTGAATCAGTTATTTTAACCGGTAAGGCGTACCGACAATAATTCTTTTATCTACTTTTACCACTGGGTAAATTACAAAGCACTTTCTGTATGTGACAAAACACGCACTTTCCAGGGCTTATAGGATATTTTTCTTTTTGCATTGTCCATATAACTTACTTTTATACTGCGACTAAATAAATAACACAAATGCGAATTTATTTAAAATCTAACCCAGCTTAAATAACTTTTGACCCCTACCACTCACCCGTTCTTTCATCAAATCCAATGAGCGCTCGGCGGAGCCTATCATTCTCATGCAGTGGTGTATGCGACCGGGGCCAAGACGAGCCTGCAATACAAGAAACAAACTAAATAAGGTGCAGTAAAACATTTTCAAAAAAAAGTCAATTTGCAAATAAATTTTGAATTTTTTGCCGGAATAAATCAATAAATTGAAACAAAAATACGAAATTTTGCCTCTTACTCTTTTCCTCACACCTGCATACATGGTATGGCCGATGTCGTGAGTTTTATTTAGTTAAGTCCCAAAACAGAATAAACAAAACCGACTGATTTTGGTACGGCCTACAAAGGCACAACTGTAATCATTAAAAGCAACAAGAACATCTCTATTATTGTTCAGTCCTACTTCAGAAGGGCTCGATTTCAAATATACACTGTGATGCGTTTGAACTAATTATAAAATGCGTTCAAAGACAATTGTAGGTTTTTAAAACCAAATATTGGACTGCCCTTGAACGTTTTTTTAAAATAATTCGAAAATAAAACACTATAAATGCCATGTCCAACACAATTAAAAATTGTTAAAACACGTTTTTTTAACGGCACTTTCTAAACACATAACTTAAGCTGGGTACAAAATAAAATCAGACTACTGAAAGACTTTTTAAAAAACAATGTTGTTTTTCAAACAGTTTTAAACACGTAAATCAATTCAAAATCCAAGTCTTTTAAATATTTAAACATTTTGTGACAGCCATGGTATAACAAATAGCTATAAATAAAACAGTTAACAAAAATAGCAAGCCAAACAAACCTGTGCGATTTTGAATCCGTCGCCGAGCCCAAGTATGACGTTGCTTTTCGGCACAATTACGTCATCAAACGTGACCTCGCCGTGACCCACAGGTGCGTCATCGTATCCGAACACGGTCAGGGGTCGCACTATCTTCACACCGCTCGAATCGGCCGGCACGATCACCATACTTTGTTGCTTGTGGCGATCGGCTGTAAGAGACATGGGTACATGTGAGTTTGTTGAATGGTCACACGCGGTGGTCGAGCAATTGGCATCCATTTTGTATTAAGGCCTCATGGTACGTGTTTTATAATCAAACGGTTTGGTTTAAGCAATTATAACGAAAAGTTGTTTAAAATGGTTCTCAGGTTCCTTGAGCGAAATTATTCTATTGTTTGTCACGCTACATACGTGGTTAATATTAAAACGAAAAAAATAACTCGACTTGTCTCCTTATGTTTTGCATTTAATAGTAGGTATTTTTAATATGTTGTAACTAAGCCCAAAATTGATTACATCACAGGTCACAAAACTACGGCCCGCGAGACAGATCCTGCCCACCAGCTCAATTCCCACAACCAGCGGCATATTTTCTTAATGATGCGGATAATAATAATATAGTAAAAGGAATGTCTGTCGGATGCAAATAAAAGCTAAATTTAAATTTAAGATATTTTAATCTAAACAACAATTCATAAAACTTACTATATATAATATTTTAGTAACTTCTTCAAACGATTTAGGCAAATAACGCTTACTAAGTGACGCATACTGATCTCGCCTTTATTTGCACAAGTCGAGATATGGAAAAGTTTTAGAAACACTAAGCACGTTAACACAACGCGTTGAACTTTGACCTGTGACGTCATTCTTTCCCATGAAGATAATCACTTTCATCCTGGGGTCCAGAACCCCCGAGGTCCACCACTTCCTGCCGTTCAGGACCAGGTTGTCGCCTTGTGCGGAAATGGAAGATCGAATGTTGGTGGCGTCAGATGAGGCAACCTTTGGATGAAACAGCGAAATTGAACTCGGGTTGTTTTTCTACTTTACAAGTTTACAAGAAAAACTTTATTACGGGTTCACGGACATACCCTTAACCCGCGAGGTATTTTACAGACGAGTTTAAAATCATTTCCACCGATTGCTTAAAAAACTACGGCCGAAAAAATCAAGCCGAGTGTACCGAGTACGACACATTTGCTGATTCCGTTGAGTCCTGAATTCGACTTTGACTCTAAAGTTATATTTTACCTATTTACGTTACAAAAATATAGGGTGGATATGCAGAAAGCTACACATAGGGTTGTTATATAACCCATACACCTCCATAGCGTGAATGGAAAATAACTTACAAGCATTTCAAGATATAGTGCTCGCTTCGCTGGTTAGGTGCGCCCACTGGTTTAACGCTTAAAACATACCAAACGAAGTTTTTTTTATTTATGACGTCCTTACGTCAGGTTCTGTCATCGCAAAGCAGCTCCTTATTTCTCCGGCTAGCAGCGGCTTGAGGAACTTTTCCTTCTGCTCATCGGATCCAAACTGCGCCAGGATCTCCATGTTTCCAGTATCAGGAGCCGAGCAGTTGAAAGCCTGGCGGTAAAAAAAGTAGTTTTTTTTTAAATAAAGTTGTTTTACACCTTTTTCAACCTTTGTTGTTCTCAACTGGCAGTGTTGGAACAGGCTTAGATCCGAAAATAAACTTAGAAAATAATAATATTATTATTATTCTATCAACTTTTTTGGAGAACTAACAAAACGTTAAACGCCTGGCGGTAAAAAAAAGTAGTTTTTTTAAAATAAAGTTGTTTTACACCTTTTTCAACCTTTGTTGTTCTCAATTGGCAGTATTGGAACATGTTTAGATTCGCATTGTTATAGAGTAGACAATAGTGTTTTTACTGACTACACTTAAGTCGCTATTTTTGAAATGAGTTGATTTATGTTTTTTTCGGCAAAATTATTTGACTTTATGTAAGTCAGTATTTACTAGATTTAAATCACTAATCAGTTGATTTAAAACTTTTTGGCCAAATTATCTCTCTAGACTTCAGTCGTTCAGATGTGACTTAAGTCAGTGTTTCACAACCGCAAAGTTTTTTTAAAATTATGTTGTTTTAGACCTTTTTTATCTTCGTGTTTCTTTTAGGATCTTGCGATATGGATAAAATATCAACTGGCAGTGTTGGAACAGGCTTAGATCCGACAATTAACATTGCAAATATTAATGATAATACTATACTATTATTTATTCTTGTTTTTCAACTAACAACAGCGTTTTAACGACTACACTTAATTCACTATTTTTAACTGACTTTACTTAAGTATTTTTGGTAGAAATACTTTAATTGACCTAAGTCAGTGTTTTTCTTAACCCATGGGTCGTAACACAAAATTGTGCCGGCGTTTGATTTGGTTGGGTCACCGACTGCAGTAATTTTATACTGTTAGATTTAAAGATTGATTCTGCGAAAGATTGCTATACTATTCAAAAAAATTGCAGGAGCATCATATACATTAAATTCGTTTTTTTTTAATTTCTTTATGCTGGATATCTTAAGTTATGTTTACTTACAAAAGTTTCTAGTGGAGTATCGCCTTGTACATTAACAAAAAAGAAAAACATGCATTGGCCGGGAATCGAACCCGGGCCCCCCGCGTGGCAGGCGAGGATTCTACCACTGAACCACCAATGCAAAGCTTCCTACACCGGGAATCGAACCCGGGCCGCCTGGGTGAAAGCCAGGAATCCTAACCACTAGACCATGTAGGAGACGAAAACAAAGCGCAGGAAGAGCGACCTTTTTAAACAAAACCACTTGAAGTCAACAGTTAACTGAATTCAACGACCGTTTCTATAAAAACATATTCAAGTATTAAAGGCGAAGGTTGGTTTCTATAGCGGAAGCATGACAATCACATATGACAATGTTAACAGAAATAGATAGCTGTTAAATCGTAATGATTTAGACCAGGGCTGCCAAAGAATTCTAGCATCTTTGAGAATCAATGTTATTTACCTATTTAAACCCGCCACACACAATAAGCTATGGTTATGCTCTTCTGTAATGATAATATATGTTTAAATTGTTAAACTACTTAGGTTTCATTTTGTATTTTTTGGAATAATGTTCATTTAGTTAAAACGCGAACACTAATACGAAACTTTTGAGTATGGCAAATTAGTTTTAGAGTTTTTTCAGTAAATTGTATAATTATTAAGGTCCACATTTAACACTCTAAACTTTAGAGTCTAAAGAAAAACAAACCGCATTCCGACAGTTAAGTGGACCTGCCATAGGCCATCACAGCCGGTATTTTAAACAAACCTCAACTAACCAGGATAAGGAATATCGCATTGAATAGTTTCAAAATGCTGGCATACCTCGGGGGCATAGGAGCTCCTTCCCATTATTTCGCACAAGTAAGCGTACTCGACGTTCGTGAGTCCAGCCCCGTATTTTGCACCCGGGTCGCTTTCCTCAGGCAAAAACAGGTTCCAAAGACCACAGGCCTTCGCTTTTGCCTGCAAAACAAATTATGAGTAAATGTTGTTGGAATTTAGCAATGCGACATTTTTGTCTGTAAACGTATGCCTCTGATTTTCATTTATATAAGTATTTTTGCAATAAGTTCTAGTTCGAGTGAAAAGTGTAGCTTCAACTACTTTCTGAAGTTTCTGGGTTGAAATTTTACTTCAGCAGCTTGATAGCTCAGTTATTCGAGCGGTGGTCGAGTTATACAATGGGTGTGAGTTCGAACCTCAACCCAGATGCTTGACAGCTCGGTTTATAAAATAACGCTTGGTGTAATCATAGGTACAAGTTTAATTTTATTTAAGGTTTGTTGGTTAACTTGGTCGGTACTACGGATGTCAGATAATACCGGATCCGAGCCGGTACCGTTCGATAGCAATTTTAGTCATGGTTTGCATTGCAATGCAGCATTTTTTACTTTGCAAGATAAATTTATAAAAAAACAACAGATGGTAATTAAACCAAAAAGCTTTTTTTTTGCCTAATAGCCTTTGGAAAAGTTATGTTTACATAATTTTTAATCTACTTTATTAGTTCGAGCATAACAATGACGTCATTGTTTTTGTTAAATATGGGTTATTGGATTAAAATGTCAAGTATAGGACATCCATAGATATATATATATTATTGACCACTTCTATACCGACTATGGTTGTCCTATACTTGACATTTTAATCCATTTATAGTCGGTATAGAAGTGGTCAATAATATATATATATAATTTAAACAATTAATCAATTAAAAACAATTGCATTGGCCGGGAATCGAACCCGGGCCCCCCGCGTGGCAGGCGAGGATTCTACCACTGAACCACCAATGCAAAGCTTCCTACACCGGGAATCGAACCCGGGCCGCCTGGGTGAAAGCCAGGAATCCTAACCACTAGACCATGTAGGAGATACATCCACATCATAAAAAGCGCAACTTGACAAAGATATTTCGACAAACAACTCAGCACTTCACATTCAAGAGCACTCAGCACATCACAACAACCTGACAATTAAAAACGCAGGATTGGTTTCGCGTTTGGCAGTTGTAATTCTCAAGAAGGGATTTCCCCACAAATACACACACTTAAAGCACAACAAGCTTATCGAAACACTGCGTCATCGGTCGATCGATAAAAAACAAGTGAAATACGTTTCAAGGAAACAATGCAGTCGGCTACAAAAATCGAACAGAAGACATCTGGAAGTTTTTTTTTCTGAATTGAACAGATACAGAAGTTACAGAAGTACATCTTTGGACAACAGCAGAACCAAATATATCATATAATTGTTGACAGCCGCAATTGTCTCAATTCTAAATTGAACTATAACACAAAAATTAAAAAGAATCTAAAATAACAATATCTCACAGCCAAAGGATTGTTAAAATACCACAATAAGTATAACAGTAAAAAAACGAATTGAAATCATGAGCCTTGACCCAATCCCCTATATCCAACTTCAAAACAACGTTTCAAAAAACACAAATCCGTAATCGGCCTCGAGACAAAACAAAAGTGCAATCGAAAGGTCAAAGTTTATTCGAAATCGCGCCTCCTCCGTCAAATCACCTTTATCTCATCCAGTTTCGGGTGAATGGTCCACTTCTGATCGGATTGGTAGAACTGCTTGAACTTGGGTTCGACCGGATAGATGTGTTCGTCCATAAAGTCGATCAACTTGGCGTGAAGATCTTGTACCTCAGGTCGCAGGGCACTAACGTCGATGGGAATGACTGGCGACATAAACGTGTCTTATTAGCAATGACTTAAGTACATTACGTGACTTTAGTGCACTTAAGTCACTGTTTTCAAATTACTTAACTTGACTTTAGTGGACTTAATTCACTGTTTTGAAATTACCTATTTTGGGCAAAATCACTTTAATTAACGTGTTTTGGGCAAAATGACTTCACTTGACTCAAGCATTTCGGGAAAAATGACTTCACTGAACTTAAGTATTTTAGACAAAATGACTTAACTTGACTTAAGTATTTTGGGCAAATGACTTGACTTGAACTTTAGTCAATGTGTCAAATAAATTAGGTTAAAATTAAGTAAAACAATTTGATTGTTATATGTTGTGTTTTTGTTATTTTTTAAGTTGATTTATTGTTTATAATAAAAATAGTTTTGCTAATTTTAATAGTTTTAATTTTTGCAATGACTTCACTTGAAGATGTCTTGCACAAATAATTACCTTCACTTGGACTTAACATTTGGTTAGATATACAGAGCTACCAAGCCGATTGGAATGATGTGAAAAAAATGACAAGTTTTTGGTTTGTAAGGAAGAAACGTGAGAGTAAAAAGTTGATGGATATTTCGCCCTCAAACAGTGATCACCGCCGCCAAATTACTCTTCTATAATCATTACTACAACCTATAGCCGTAATTACTTAAAAAAAATTAACCTACTTTTTCAAGTTCGGGTCTTATCGGGCCTTTCTTAGGCGCTTGTTTAAGAGATGTTAAACCGATTAGCCAACATTTTATTTAGACCAGGGGTTCTTAAACTTTTTTTACCGCGGACCCGATGACGTCATAATACAAACAGACTTCAGAAATTTGCTGTTTTCGGTCCAAAAAATGTGAAATGAGGTAAAGTCCAAGTATATATTCAGTGCAAAAACGTTTTATTTTTAACTATAGCCTACTTTTCTTTGAAAAGAAGACTGCTTGAATATACACTAATAGTTCAATTAGGCCTTCATGGACCCCCTAAAACTGGCTCACGTACCCCCAAGGGGTTCAGGGACCCCAGTTTAAGAACCCCTGATTTAGACAATGAGGAATTCCTAACGAAAAACAACAGAAAGTAGAAAACCCAAAAAATAAATCTCAGTACAAGTTACTGTCAGGAAAAAACATATGGTTAAACTAATAAGCTCAACCTGGGTAACAAACGGCAATTCTGGACAAAATGTTTCCGTGATAGAATTGTTATAAACAACGCACATAGTTCGTGTGGGTCAGCAAAGCCCTTTCAATGTCAGACCGCTGGTGTTGTCAGGAAAAGATTTACAAAATTTAATTTCGCCTAAGTTTGCATTAAATTAAAAGAGTTCATAGAAAACACTAAAATGGAACATAGCAATAAAACTTAGGTCTGAACTTAAAAAATAAACATTTAACAGCCCTTTTAGCACCGACCCTATTCCACTCACAATTTTCTCATAAACAGTTGTTTTAACAGCAAACTCTTTTGTTTCACTCACAATTTCTGGCTTGCGTGCTGTAGCTCCTCCTCTGCTCGCTACCGCCACCCAGCGGGCGTGGTTCGACCTTGTTGAAAAGTCTGAATCCCTCCTTGGCAGCAAACGACCAAGCTGTGTCCGCCATGCTTTCCGCTAACTTACCAGCGGCACTGGCCCGTGACGAACTCGCTTGACCTAAAGACAGATGACAGTCGTTGTTAGGTAGAGTTATGAAATCTCGTGTATATCGTTGTTGCACTACAGGAAATCTCGTGGTAAATTTTCACTGTCGTAAGATTTGGACACGGTTTGTGGTCAAGATGATCCAATAGAATTGTCTTGAGATTCGAGACCCCATTTCGTAGTTTGGGCGAGCTTGTTATTACAATCTTACGCCATATATTGAACATGTTTTAGTTTTAGAATAGTATAGCAAAGCTGGTAGTTCAGGCCAGAAGTTAAATAGGCTTTTTATACAGCCAGATTAACACAACCCTAGCACAGTAATTCAGTCAGGAAACACTTACAGATGTGAAAAGAATTAGGATATACTGACGATGTCCTTGCCGGTGATATATATATATCTTTTAACATAGTGTCTAACCTGAAATACTAGCTTTGTTAGGGTCATGTTATTATCTGGCCAGGGGCGTATCCAGATATTCAAAAAGGGGGGTCCCGAATTTTCAACTTAGGGGATTTACCGTTTTCCGTCTGACGTTAATGACGTCATAAAATAGCGATCGTAATGACGTCGTAGGTAATAAAAAAATCATCAGAAACAGCAAAATAAGCGACCTTTAGACTCCAGCAAAAGCGACCTTTAGACGCAAAGCGAACATGTGCGTCGTCCACACTCCTGCCAGGCGCAATCGTTAATTTTAGGCGAAAAACGAAAACAAAACCGTGAAATATGTGTGATTGATTTTGGTAGATCCATGCACGGGACCACGCTAAATCACAAGCACGTCTTTCGCCACCTGCAATACTAAACGAAGATCGTTTTTCCCGGGTGTTATTCGATTAGCGCGACATCAGCGCCGAGCTGTGTGCCAAGTCAGCTAAAATACAGGCAGTCTTACACCAGAGGCCGGCAACTTTTTTTCTAGTGTTATTTTCATGTTAAACAACTGTGAATCAGGCGGGCTTCGGGTCTATTTTTTCACCTAAAAACTGGTTTAATTACAAGGAGGCAGGAAAAGTGTTGGCGCAAATGTTAATCCAGTTTAGTGTTTGATAACTTTTTAAGTGAGGGCGCACGTGGCGAGCGAAGCGAGCGCGAATTTTTTTTTTTTTTGGTATAACTGCATATCGTTTAAATTTCTTGCAAGTTTTTATTGCATTGCGCGTAAATTTTTCGGCACGTAATTAATGGGCCAAAAAGTATTCGAAATGAATTCGTTTATAGTTTGTCAAAGAGGCGGCGGGCCGATCCGGCCGTAGGTTGCCGACCCCTGTCTTACACCGACAGCCAACAGCGAAAAAACATCAGCACCGCCTAACTCGACGTTTTCAGCGAGAAAAAGGCGGAGACCGCTTGATTTATTGTTGTTGATTGTCGAACACACACTTGCTGATTAGCCAACCTGAACGAATAACAAAATGCGAAAGAGAAAAAATTTCCTGCGTTTACGGTCGACCAAACAAGAAACGAAAAACTGCGTTTTGCGTTTGATTTTGGTTTCGCATTAGCTTAAAACGCGTGACCCAATTACATTAAAAAAACACGCAGCTTCGGACGTGGGTTAAACCATGACAAAAACGAAAATGTCACTTACAAAAGGGGGGGGTCCGAACCCCCAAACCCCCCTGCAAACCCTAGCTAGATAATACAGAGAATTATACGTTACAACAGGCCATAAAACATATTATTCGAAAGGGGGAGCGAGTTTCGATACATGTTATCAAAAAGAGATTTTCGATAAATGATGCGGGCGCGTCCTTATAATCCCATCTCCAAACTGCAAATTAACTTATAAATCCTATCCCCAGACTGAAAACTACCAACATGAAGTGTTCAATTTCTTCACCTTTGGTCGATCTCTTGTATACTCCCTGCAGAATGGCTGCTACCCGAAAGAAGGCGAAAGCCATGTAGAAGTCGAAGTCCTCGATTCCTTCCACTCCCATTTGCCCGCAGTACATGTCGAGAAGTTGCTGCTGGGAAGGTATACCGAGCTCCTGGATGTTGAGGCCCTTGAATCCTGCGGAAACGCTAGTCGTTTAGTCATTTTTAGCTGTATTGGGAAAATACTAATTTTAGTACTAAATTTACTGATTTTTTTGTAAGAAGTAATCATTTTTTTAAAGAAAACAGTTAAATTAAAAGAAAAAAACGTTTTGCACTGAAATGTAGTTAGACTCCATTTCACTTTCATATTGTTTGGACCGAAATCAGTAGACTTAAGAAGTCTATTTGTATTGTGACGACCTTTTTATAATTTTCGTGCCTACATTGGTCCACGCGAAGCAAAAAAAAATTATTGGTCTGCGGTAAAAAAAGTTTAAGAACCCCTGCTTTTAACCCTTCGAAAAACGAGTTCAACCGGTCAGCATTAGCGAGGTTTGCGATGCAAACGGATAAATAGGATTAAACATTAGGCATAAAAGCCCGTGCTTAAGTATATTGTTTAAAAGGAGTTTTCTCAATACATGGGTCGCCGTTGGATTTATTAGGGTTGCCGACTTAAGTTGTTCATGTGGTTTTAATTATTTGGATTGGTTCTGTATATACGGCAGTTATACTGATTTATAAGGCCTTTAATAGAAATCTATATTTTTTTATTATTTAATGCCAATGCATATCCTAAATTCTTCAAGTCTCTAAGTTGTTTTGATCGCGCAAGCAAAGTATATTAGAGCATAATGGTTGGAGGTTTTAGTTAGGCGTAGTAAGAATATTAAACCTCACATAGAACTAGGTTGCATTTTGAACGTTTAGAATAAAGCTTAAGATAATGGCTGGAGACTGTTAGACGTAAAAAAAATATATACACAAGTAGGTAGCATTTTGAACGTTTTGAATAAATTTTTATTCATAGCCTTAACATTGTATCAACATAGAATCAGAACCCTCTTACCATGTTGACAATAAAAAAAGAGTTATTCGAAACGTTTAAAATGTTACCTATTTATATACGGGTTCTGATATTTCTAATACGTTAAAGTGTATAAGTTTGAACGCAAAAAAATGACAAAGTAAAAACGCGGATTGTGTTTGACAAACCGATACAGTGGTTGGTATAAAGTAATAAAAATCGGTAAAATAATTTTTAATAAAAAAAAGATTGCATTGGCCGGGAATCGAACCCGGGCCCCCCGCGTGGCAGGCGAGGATTCTACCACTGAACCACCAATGCAAAGCTTCCTACACCGGGAATCGAACCCGGGCCGCCTGGGTGAAAGCCAGGAATCCTAACCACTAGACCATGTAGGAGACAGAGTCTAAATGCGAAATAGGCGGCCATTATAAACAGATCAGTTTTAAGGGTGCTTGACAATTTTCTCCATAAATTACTAGTTTGTCACGCCAAAACAATTTTGCGTTTTATATGACAGCTATTATGTTTTATAGCAGCGTTAGCTCAAAAAATGTTTTTTACGTTAATGAAACGAGTTGTCACAATTGAAATTAGAAGGAAGAAATAAATATGGGAGAATAAATATGCTAGTAATAATACTTAATCCATACGAACCCAAACGCTAACTCGCACCATAATACAAATAATGTTAACAATAAAAAGCCCTGGACGAAAATATGGTGGGATTCTAGATCAGCGCCGACATTTCAATGATCAAAAAAAAAATCGAACTTTATTAATAATTCCATTACAGCGTGGCAAAATCATTCAACTAAAAAGCACTGTTTTTAGAAAGGGCTTTTTTAACAAAACTTTCACCAATCCCCTACGCTTCCCTGCAAAATTCTGTTTAAATAAACCATGAAAATGTAGAAATATTAAGACACAGTAGAAACTCAGACTGATAGCAATCGCGTCCCACCTTTTACAAATGATGCTTTGATTACTTCTCAGTCACATTAATTGAAGATGATACTGTCTCGTATCGAAACGTCTTAATCAAGATGCTGTCGATCTACTCGACCTTTTTGACTTTGCAATTTATTATCAAGCTACATTACAGATCCGTGCATAGTGTACCCTTTAAAACACAGCTCATTTAAACCAGTAACGAAACAACAACGTTTCTTACCAGGAATGATAGGGAAGGTGGTGGGCAAGTGATAAGGTAGGCAGCAGTAGGCCAGGTCAGATATGGGGTCACCCAAAGTGGACAGCTCCCAGTCCAGCACCGCCAGCACTTCCGGCTGACCGCGTCGGTAAATTAGGTTGTCGACCCTAAACGACAACAAGGGGTAGCGTGAAGGGCACTTTTTGGTGATGTCTTTTGAAAGACGGCATTCATATTTGGAAATGTCGGTTTGCATGATGTGGTAAATTTTAAATTTTTCAAGTAATATATTTCTAAATTAGGCTGTCGAATCTAAACGACAAAAAGGGGTAGTGAAGATGTCACAATTTGCTTTTAGTGGTTTATTCGATTTTTTGATTTTTTTGTAAATTTAGCACTACAGTGTTAAAACCTCTAAGGTTAATGGCTTTGTATACATATGATGCACAATACTGCGAAATCAGTCTAAATTTTCCAAATTTATGACGAATTTGGGAGGCCGATACTGGTTATTTTATTCCGATATCGAAAACCCAAAACTTCTGGCAAAAAATACAGCGTTTCGATCCGAAACCAAATGACGTCATTATTATCGTCAAATAGGCAAACTTGATCGACTTAATAAGTGCAATCATAATGATTTATAGGGTTTTAATCCGAAATTAGTTTTGCGTTAGGAAGCCTATTTATCTTCGATCTTTTAAGCCACATTTTCTCAGAAATTTATCTTTTAAATAGAGAACACTATGTTAGGTCGAAACACCTCGCTGTTATGCACAAATTAAGTCTGTATTGGATCGGCACAGAATATTTTACAGATCAAGATAAAAAATTGCAAATTTATACTTTAAATTCGTCAAAGTGTAAACAAAACCTTTACCAACAAACACAAATAAAAGTTAATTTTCTTAAACTAAAACTCAAACAATATCAAATAAACTAACCTGTAATCCCCGTGCACCACTGTACGTGCTTCTTTACTGGGTAGATGGTCGGGCAACCATTTCATGAGTCGCTCCATCGAGTCAATAGTGTGGGTTTCGCTCGCTCTATATTGTTTTGACCAAGTTCTAACTTGTCTCTCCACATATTTTCCTAAATGTTGGGAAATAGTTTTTAAAAAAGTGGTTATCCCAATATCGCTACCTCTACTGTGTTAAAATAAGGGTATAATGCAAGCATTAAGGGGTGGGATTTTTTGCTTTGGTGTGCAGATTATAGCAATTCTCTTCTAAGTTAAATATTAAGGTCACAAATAACCTATTTTTTTAATTCTAAATTCTATTGCATAACTATGAACATCACTAAAAAATCATATGAAACAAACTTAATCCTCCTGGGTATTAATTTGATAAAATTATTGTCTAAAATTAAAGACATATCTTTAATAATAATTCTGATTTTTTGGAAATTTTGTGTTTGTACCTTGTTTTCCGTAGTCTTGTATACCAGCAACATTAACATTCACCTTGTGTATCTTGCACAACATATCTATCATTTGCTTGTAGATCAGCTTTCTGGTTTCTGGGACCATACCAGGCAGTGAGGGATTCTACAAAATTTTATGTTTAAAAAACAGAAATCTATTTTTTTTATAATTTAATCGTAGCAACCATATTTTTTGACAAACTTGCAAAATGACACTGAAATAACTTGAGTTTTTTTTTTGCTGTAATTCTTAAGGCTGGACAATTAAAAAGATAAATCAGTGAGAAATACTAAATTTTTTTTTATTTTTTTTTACTAAAATTAAAGGAATCGGACCACCCTTGTTTATTTTGATATGGCACATAATATATTATTTAGTGTAACTGTAATTAAAATTTTAATTTAACAACGCACCTTGTAGATGTTTCCCTGGACAAGTTCCATCAGGTAGAAAGGTGTTCCAATTATGGACGAATCCTCACACAAATCAACTAACGGAGGTACTTTGACTCCATAGGAGCCCACTGCATGCATTATTCTGCAACAGTAATGAGTTACCGACAAGAAACATCAGGAATTAAAAAATAAAACAAATATCTATCTTTCAAATTAAAAAAAATAAGAGTTTTCCACTAATTAAGAAAATACAATTTTTTTTTGGTAAATCATTTTTTGGAAACAAAACTATACAAATATTTATTTTTTAATTGTGAGACTACAGAAAATAAAATCCATTAAACTTATTGATAATATTTAATAATATAAACTTTTTCCACTTAAAGTTTTCAAAAATTTAAGTACAAAAAAAGTTATTTTTTATCACAATTCAAGTAAAATTATTTATCACATACGCTTGCAAGACAAAGTGATTTAAAATGTATAGCATGTTAAGCATTTAAAGAAAATGACCAATCACATATTTGTTGCAATATACTCACTTACAACTTTACAAAACTTATACATTTACCTTATTTTCCATGAGGCATGCTAAGCAATAAAGGCAAATAATTACCTGTATTCTCGTTCAACGGCGTGTGCAGACGGCAGCAATTTTCCAGGTGGCTTCTTTCGCAGGACATATTTCTTAAAGCTCGGCCCGAAATCAATCAGATAAGTTGGGTTTGACTGACCGTGACTGAATTGTCTGACTTCGGGATTGTGCCCGACGTTTATACCTAGCTTATCGTTTGCGTATTCTGTGAACTTGTTTAACGAAAATTCCATATCTTTCCGCACAGGCTGGGTGCCCTTTTTCCACGTCGTTAAAGGCAGTTTGATGAATTCTTCGAGTTCATTCAGCGCTAAGTGCACATCATCTACCTAGTTTTAAAAAAAAAAATAAATAAATAAATAAACAAAAAAAATTTTTTTCAATTGAGATTTAAATTTTAAATTGAAGCAAATATCTGTTTGAGTGATCTATATTTTTTTTTTCTGATTACAATAGACCGCAGTTACAATACAGTGAAGTTTGCACATCAGAAATAAAAATTGCTTGTTAATTATGACAAGAAATTATAACATCCCCATCTATTACGTTCACACTTCTTATGTTTTGTTTTTTGCATGGTGTTTTGTTTGTTCATAATAAGATATGATAAAGTTGAATAGTTTTGAAAAGAGCTTTAAAACGTGCTTTTTTCTACAGTACATAGATTTACCTTTAAAAAAATATATTTTTTCATTTTAAGTGGTAAACATTTGCTGAAGTTTATTTCTGCTTACTTTAATAGTATATATTCCCAAACTTTTAGCGGTTGTAACATTAGGAAGCATATCATCAAGAAAAATAGCCTCCGAGGGTTGGCATTTCAGCCGATTTAGGCATAAGTTGTAAATCACTGTTCCTGGCTTGTTCATACCTTCTACAGCAGATTCAATAACCTGAATAAAGAATATGTATGAAAACATTTAAGTGTGTTGATCGATCTAACACTTGTTAGTTATACAGCAGAAATTATTTTGTTAGTTTGTATTAGAAGCTGAAAAATATAAGTTATGCTCTTAAATTGAAATTTTTAGGTTAAAAAATAACAAATAAAAACAGAAAAAATTAATTAAATAAAATTTGTCTTTGAATTGCAGATTTAACAACCCAAATAAAAATATTCGTAAAAAATATTACCATGTGTATATAGTTTTATAGCAGAAAAAAAATATTATTAGTGCTAGAACCTAAAAAAATATATTGTCTTTAAATCTTAAATAACTGTTTTTAGTGTTCTACACTGTCTTTATGAAATTCAAAATTCCTAAAGAAACATATTGTTTCAAAACATATGAATAGGTTTGAACTCAAAGACTCAGCCATACTAACACCATGACAACTTCTGAAGAGCTAGATCACAGTCATTGTACATGTGTGTGTGTATAAGTTAAAACTGTTATTTGTTAAAAGTAGATAGTAAGAAACAGGACATAAGTAGATTATTTAACCATTTTAACATTGCATTAACTCTTTAGTTTAATTTTATAATTTTTACTTTCAATTTCACTATTTTTTTCTTCAGTTTTACTATTTTAACTGTAATTTTACAAATTTTCCTCTAAAAACTCCAAATTTTGCCCTTTTAGTATGATTCTTCAAGATTTATTTTTCTCATTTTTTGCAATTCTGGGACCATGGTAAGAGCTAGATCACAGTCTTCATACACGTAAGTGTATATGTCTTTTTTGTCAGTCTACCATTTTTTTCCAAGTAGATAATTAAAAAACAAAACAAACTTACCACATCAAATCTGTCTTTACTAAACGGCAGCAACGATCTTCCGTCTGCGTACTTCCAATTGTTGGTCAACAAAGCAGTTTTGATGCCGCTTTCGCGAAGGCAGTCGACTGCTTCCAAAACTTCTGGAATCGGATTTTTCATTCCATTTTCGAGGTAAGACAAAAAGTCACGAACGTCTATGTCTTCTTTCGCCTAAAAGAATTTCAAAATTTTAGTCTGCTCGTTTATCCTTGTCCAATGCGACAAATCAAACTTTATTTTTAAAACCATCAAATAAAAAAGTAAATAGGCAACTGTGTGTTTGTTTAACTAGTTTAGCCAATGGATGGTTTCAAATTGTAAGTTTTGAGTAATTGAATAGGGGAATAAATATTACATGATCAGTTGATCACACATATCAAGAAATTAAACATATAAGACAGAAATAAAATTGAATTCAGTCAAGAAAATTATTTCCATTTGCAATTAAAATTTTGCAATTGTATTATCAATCGATTAAACCAGTTGACAAACAAAAGATAAAAATGAAAATATTTAAATATCCAAATATATTCTTTAGACTTTCCTGTGTAAAGTACAAGACAAATATGTTTTTGCCACAAAATAATGCATTATCAGACTATAGAAAAAAAACAACAAAACAAATTCAATTGCACCAATGAGGTTGTCTTTCCAATGTTTTGTTTATTTCTAGCGACTGATGATGGCTTATTTTTCGTGGAGAAACATATTTCTTCAAAACTAATAAATGACCGACTTTGATTAGGTCAGTAAAGTCTAAAAATAAATTGTTTTCATTTGAAGTTATCACCATGATTTATGTGTAAGGGCGAAGAGATACCTTCTTATTTTACACATTCCGTTTGTCATATCTAAATATATTTATATAATTATATCTATTCCTATATATATTTTATAAAAAGCCTTTTTCAAGAAAGGTTAACCTTTTTCAAGAAGGTATAACATCACAAGTTTCGGAGTTGTTTCTTACTGTGTGTGAGCATTCCTGGCTAAAAACTTCCCCGAACTGCTCAGCGTCGAGCTCCCCAACTTCAAGCTTCATCCAGGCTCCGTCTTTTCCATAATCTTTGATTGCTTTCCAAATTGTACCAGGATAGATCTTCTTTACGGCCTCATATTCTAAAGTTGAAATGGAAAAAAATGAATAAAGAGTGACGCTAGCATAGGGATGGGCAATTATTTTGACAGGGGTCTGCATGAGAAACAAAAAAAGGTTGTCTGAACTCTGAAGTACACATAATATAAAGTATGAATCCTTTTAAAAGAATGCTGTAAATATCCTTGTCTTGACAAGCTGGTAATATTATAAATAGGTGAGGATGCCTTACAAGTGTCATTTATTCAATAAAATATTTAAAAATTAATAAAAAAACATAAAGGCTGACTTTCACACAAAACAAGTTTTATAGAAAGCAAGCTGTGGGCCGGATAAAATTTTTTTGCAGGCCGGTTTGGCCCATAGGCCATAGTTTGCCCAGGTCTGCGTTAGTAGGCTAACCCACCTACTGGTCGTAATGTATAAAAAAACATTAGTTTGTGTAAAATGACAAAAATGTAACATTATCCCAGCGAAATAGCACTATTTTTGAGAACATTATGTACAGATTTTTCATAGAAATATCAATAAAACTTTAAGTGTTAGAATCAAATTGACATGCCTTTCTGAATTTAACCGGTTTGCAAATAAATAACGTTATCATTAACTAAAAAGAAGTGAAGACTAGAATTGCAATAAGCAATAAATTATGTTTTAGATTAGTTTTACCTTTTGTCATTGGAAACGGACTGGGCAGAATGACTCCACCCATGTCGAAAATCACTGCCCGGTATTTGCATCTTATGCTTTGTAGTGAAGAACTTGTAAGCAATCTGTTTAAAACTGGCAATTTCGAAGTCGAAAAAATTCTAGCAATACTCATTTTATTCTTAAGAAAAAGGGGACAGGTAAGAAATTTCCGGATAACAATTATACTTTAAATCTCAATGGTTATAAAGTAAGAGGAGCAAAATAAGGGTTTAAACTGTAAACTATTTTGGCACATTAAATAAAACTCAATTCTTGATAAGCCAACTAGAGTAACGTGGCCGAGAATAAGTGATAAAGCAATTAAACACATGTTTAACTGCGTAAATAAGTTAGTAAACATAGGCGATAGACCTGGAATGCAAACTGAAGTGAATCAGCATTATTTTTACTTTACATCTGCGATCTGCCACATTTAATCTGTTATTAGTAAAATATTTGCAATTGCACAATATTTTAGGACTGCTGTTTGGCTTTAAGATCGGTTTATTTGATCAGTATTTATTTCAATGTGCATTTCTGTATGAAAACCAAGTTTATCAAGTTGAACTTTGCTGTGTAAACAAACTTTCATTTCCGTCACGCCCGACCACACTTCTTATGACGTCATATTATTGGCGGTCGACAAGGTAATTCCCCCAAGTTGAATTAAAAATTTGAATGTTTCTTGAACATTTATGCTTTTGTAGTTAAAAAAGCCACATTCCTTCTAGATAAATTTAAGTTACTTGCAACATTTTCTAGACTTACAAGGTTGAAAATATATATAAATATGTTTTTCATATAGCAACCGCTTGAAATACGGAATCAACACATTGCCATGGTAACAAACAGCTGATTATAAGAGAAAACAAACTTGCAGTAAAATTAGTTATCTTAGTTATAGTGTTTTAAAAGGCATATAAAATATTCTATGCCACTTTTTGGGCGCTGGTCTAGAATCCTACTACAACAAACAATATTTGGGTTAGGGTAGAGTTAGCGTTTGGGTTAGGGTGGGTCAAGTATTATTATTAAACAATGAATATAATAATACTTGACCCACCCACACCTAAACGCTAACTCGCACCTTAACCCAAATATTGTGGGTTGATTTATTAACTGTGGTAGGATTCTAGACCAGCTCCCATTTTTTCCTTCCTATAATAACTCCTGAATTAAACATATTTCAGTTTAGGGATAATTAACATAAAAATGGCGACCACCAGGATATCGTACACTTTACCGCCCAACATTGATGCAACTAAAGCACAATTAGCCTTTGGAAGCAGAGCATTGCCAAAACTTAATCGTGAACTCAACGATGAAACTTTGGTTCTGAGACAACGGGCACTCATGACCCTCTGTGACCTGGTCCATGACCCTGAAAAATTATATGAAGCAATTGGTGTAGGTAAGATTTACATCTTATTTATTTTAGAACACTCATGTTTGAGTGACTTGTTCGGCTTGGGAACCAAAACTATATGAAGAGGCCATTTACCAGGACAGCAAAGTAGTTCTAATCGGAATTTGATAATGGAAAAAAAAAATATAATATTACCCAACCCAAACGCTAAGCACAACCCTAACCCAAATTAATAAATAATCACATATTGGTGAAGCGTAAAAGAGCGATCCAGTCAAATAGCCACTTTCAAAACAATATGGACTTTAGTTTATGTAATTTTTAATTTAAAACTAACATTTTTTAACAAAATCAGTCTTATGTTAAAGGTTAATTTATACTTTTAAAATAATTTTATTTATATACAAGTATTTTTACATTAAACTGATATTTCCAAATAATGTTACTCCGTGGCCGACAAAATTAGTTGGAATTATAGGAATTAAGGTGCTAAATTTGGTAAAATTAATACTAACACTTGAGATACGCTAATAGGATGCGTTGAAAGCCTTAAGAAACTGCTTCAGGACAAAGACGGTACTGTGCGCTACAAAGCGATGGAGGTCCTTTACATCATGGCCACACATGATGTTGGGAGAAATGCATTCCTTGAATACAATGTTATTCTTCCAGTTGCCAAGGTAATATGACAACCGTTTTCGGCCAATTTTATACATTTACTAAAAACTTTGTTGTCTGTCTTTAACACATTTTGAAATGATTTTAAGCTTTTCGATGATGAAGTTGAAATTGTACGCAAAAATGCACATGAAGCAATACAAATGCTGTCTGAAATTCCATCTGGTAAGACATGTTTACAATACAAACTTGACAAAAAACGGATTTATATATGGTAAATCATCAACTCGCAATGGACGTTAGTAATTCATTAAGAAAATCTTACAAAAAAACAACATTTATGTCTTGGGATTGAAATTAAAAATTTAACTAACCATACAGTATATTTCCAATTTTTTATTGAGTGTGAAATTATTATGTATCTTACTATAAACCTCTTATGCTCCAATTGGTAGGGTTTGAGTTAAATTCTTCAATAATTTTTGTCAGTACTTGCACTGTTTTATGTATTTTAAAATATATATTCTAATTTTTAGGTATCTCAATTCAAGCAAATTGTTATGTTTACTAGCTTATTAAAAACAAATTTTAAAAAAGAATCCATTGTTAAGGTGGTCTAAGTCCAAGCAAAAAAAATTAGAAAAACTTTTCCATCATGCAGGTGCGATGGGGGTAGTAGGCGCCAATTTAATTCCAAAGCTTGTGCAAAAACTCAAAACAGAGATGGACGAAATCAAGCTTTTAATCCTCGACACACTCCACTACTGCATGCGAGTGGACGCCCTCTCCGCCCTGCAATCAGGCATCTTGCCAGTGCTAACTGTGAGTAACCTAATAAAATAAACAGGAGAAAAATTTTTTTTTCGATTTTATTCTTGCGGTTTAAAAACCGCCACATATCATTGTACTTCTAAATGTAGCAAACTATTTAAAAATTGACGTCACAAGGTTAAGTCACAACAGGAAGTCTCTGCCATTCAATCTAGCATCTATTGCCAGTGCTAATTGTAACTATGTGGTCTTGCAATATATACCGGAGGAAATTAGCTTTTATTCATGGGGTTTGAAGACCACTGCATGCCATTTTGCTTTTAAATGTAGCAAACTGTTTAAAATTTGACGTCGTGATAACAGGACGTCTCTGCCAGTGCCAATTACAAGTGGCTAACTGTAAGGAATCTGTTAGAAAAACATGGTTTGAAAACTACTACATGCCAGTTTTTTTACATGTGGATTAAAACAAATGCTTAATCAAACAAAATGCTTATAACACTTAACACGAAATTGGTGCCCAGGATCTTCTGAACCACACTATGCCCCTAATCCGAAGCGCCGCAGCCCGTGATCTAATGGACGTTAGTGTTCCTCTTGCTGGTAAGGAGGCAGCTTGTAAGGACGATTCCATAGTTCCTGTTCTCGTACGTTTGCTAAGTGATGTCGACGAAAGTGTAAAGACAAACGCAGCAGGAGCGCTCATGACTATCGCAATCACAACTAAAGGTGAGAGTTAGATTTTGTTGAAAATTAATAAATAATTATTCGTAACGTTTAAACTGATACCTACTTCTGTATGGGCTTTGATATTCTTACTACGTCTAACTACAACCTCCAACCATCATGCTCCTGATTTATACAACGATATTTATAGGTAACTAAATAAGACCAAAATTCGATTCCGAGTTGCTGTAGGTGAAAACGTTTCACAAGTTAAGTCAGGCCTATTTCTCACCAAGCTTGCAGCTTTGATTTTGCCTTGGTGTAGAATAGTTGTTTGCAAACGTGGTGTCGTCATGTTTATGAGTAACAAAATAAAATTAGAAGTCTATAAAATTGCAATATTTGCTTTTTTTTAAGCATCTTGATAAAAATGTACAATTAAGGGCTGTAAGTCAACGAATATTTGCCTATATTGTGCACATTTATTAAGCTTTGTTTATGTTTCTCCAATAATTACCCAATTGCCAATTGGTAATATCGATATTCATCCGCATAGGCGTAGCCAGGGGGGAGCCTGAGGGGCCATGGCCCCCCCAAAAAAAATTATAAATATTTTACTCTTAATAATTTGTTTTTAAGCATTTATGAGCAGTTCCACAATAGTCTATCACAGGCATGCCACACCTTCAATTATCATGCATTGTTACGTCACAAACAATGTAGTTAATATGACGTTTGGTATGCAATAATGTAGTTTTACTACTTTTAGACAGTTTTTGCTCTTCGACTGTTTTTTCAGTATTGCGTTAAAACTCAGTCAGTTGCTGCTTGAAACGGTTTGCTAACATTGTTATTTGTGTTCGTTACGGCAGTTAATACAATGACAAAATCTAAACAAAAAATTCCAACTTATTGGCCCCCCAAAAAAAATTTTCGGCTGGCTACCCCACTGTAATCGTCCGATACTAGGGTGGTATCGGTGCCGATCCAATGCTAAATTAATATAGGTATTTTGGCTATGCTTTGCATCCAATACAGCGATTTTTACCTTTAAAGGTAGATTTATCAAACAATAGTAAATATATAAGCTATTGCTGCCAGGCATAATATCAAGTTTGTAGAGCTCTTCTGGCAAAAAAAAAATTACATATGCCAGAAGAGCTCTACAAACTTGAAACAATAGTAAGTTACCAACTCGACGCAAATCAACTTGCTTGCGCTAAACCATCCCTAATGTGACTTAGGGTTATAGAAGAATATGCTTTTTACAGGCAAGTATGCAGCGATTCGAGCCGGAGCCATTACAGCGTTGCTTTACTTGGTCAATGCCCCGTCGACAGAGACCCGCTTATACGCAATCAAGGCACTGACGATGCTCTCTGAGGCTCCAGAAGGTCGAAGGATCCTCACCGAGTTCGCGGAAGACCTCAAAGATCGCGAATCCGATCCTGCCAGTAAAACTGTGGCCAACGCGGCTCAGATAGCTTTGAAAGTTATCACTTGGAAGCCTTAGCTGCCAATTCACGGTTTCGTTGGACTTTTTACGTTTAAGTAATTTTGATCTATTTTTTCTTTTTTCGCCCAACAACTGACATAGGTCTACTCGTTTTTTCTCATAAATACTGCGTTTTAACGCCTTATTCACATTAAAGCGGAAAACTTATATTGTTACTGCGAAATTGTCGTATTAAATGCACTTAAACTTTTAACATGTATCGTATAGATGTGTTTTTACGGATTTCAAATCTCAACTGCTTATCGGGTTAAAATGTAAACTGCTTTTGGGGGTTTCTGCTGTAGGCTATTGCTATCTTACAATAAAATTCAGTTTAAGCACTTATTTGCTGTAAATAAAAAAAACTTTTACAAATGTGTTGTAACGTTATAAAGTGATATGGAGCCATGGGAGCAAATACGAGTCACCACAAGTTAGTTTTCACGCCACTGGCTGGTAAAAACTCATGTGTTAAAGGTAACGGAGTTTTGTTTGAGACATTTTAACCTAGGTACAATTATTGACTAAAGTATGACTTCATATATTGTTTTATTTTAAAGAAAATAAAATGACTCATACGCAGTAAAACAACGATAAAGCTGGATCATATGTATTAGAGTAAAAAATTCTAAAAAGAAATCCTTTTTTCACTAACAACATGTTTTAATGCTTGCTTAGCTGATATGACATTGCATAATCATGATATTCCTTTGAAATCCAGAAACACAGAGACTGTTTGACCTGGTGTTGCCTGCAAATTCCAAAATATACCATGGATTAAATATCAAGAAACACCTTTTGAAATGGACTTTTTCAGAAAAATAATGTACTTTTAAGCTAATTTCCAATATAATTAAACAGATAGCCCGTAATAGCTTAGTATTTCCGGTATAATATAATGAAGTCTTTTGCAAAGAACTATAGAGTTCAGATGACGGAAAACTAACCGTGTGCCGTTCGAAAAAGCGACAATAAATGTCGTTCCAAGTTTTGAAATCACTCTTCCTGGAAGAAACAATTGATCTTCTGCGTGTGCCAATACAAAATCCCCTAAAATGAGAATAAAGGTTTGACGACTAAAAAATAAATACACAATGCAGGAAAAAAAATATCTGTTTTGAATGGAAGTGGAATAATCCAACAACCAAATATTATAAATAACTAAAGTTTAAGGAAAAGGCGCTGATCTAGAATCCTACCCGAGCGATATTTGGGTTAGGGTTCTGGTTAGCGTTTGGGTTTGGTTATAGGTTAAGCTATATATTAAATTAATAATACTTGACCCACCCGCACGCAAACACTAACCGACACGCTAACCCAAATATTGTGCATTGCTTTAATTATTGTTTCAACCCTGTGCTTCTAGACCAGCGGCAAGGAAAATCTTGGGATAGATAGGCTAGTTATGGGTGAAGTAATATTAATACCTTTGTTAATTGTTCGTTTTTGTGTAAAAGGACCAAAAATACACGATATAATTTGCACAGAAGTACTTCCATCCGGCCATTGAAGCGAGAACAACTGTCCAGGACTTTTCCATTCACAGCATTTACCTGAAAAACTTAACTTAATGAAGCTGGACAAACATCTTTAGGAACTTATAACATGGACTAAATTGGGCGCTCTTTCACTTATGTACGTGAAAAGTTATGCAAAAAACAAAATAATACCGCATACCACAACGCATATTGTTTGGGTTAGGGTGCGGGTTAGCGTTTGGGTGAGGGTGGGTCAAGTAATATTATGTTTATTATTAATAATAACTTGACCCACCTTCAACCAAACGCTAACCCGCACCGTAACCCAAACAATATGTGTTGTGGTATGCGGTATTTGAAGAAAGTTTTTTTTTATTAATTTTCACGTACATAAGGAAAAGAGCGCCCTAAATTGTCCTTTAACAAAGTAGGGATGTCTGATACTTAACATTTTATCCGAATACAAATACCCAATATTGTGAACTAAAATTATTGCAATATGATTTGTTGATACCAAGTGACTTCATTGCTATGCTTGAACAAGTAAATTATATGATATTAAGTGTTTAATCAAAGGTATTTACAAACAGGTTAATAAGGCAAAACTGCCTTGGCGTGATTAAGTTTAGTTACCTTCAGTTGTTAACCTACTATTTTTTCATAAATTTATAATTTAAGCTAGAATTTCTGCATTGGATCGCAAATTACATCTAAAAAATATAGAAACATTGGGTATCAACACCGATCCAATATTATCGGCCATCCTTAAATAAAAGTATAAAAAAGTATTTTAAAAAAAAAAACATTTTTTGTTGTGCAATATTGTTATTTGACTCAACAAGAAATAATTAAAAAAAGCCAAGTCTATATTAACCTTAAACAAAAATTATTTGGATTTTCTGTGTTTGCTGTGGCCACAATTTCTGCTACACTATTTTCAATTTATGCTATAAAATGAACTTACAGACATAATAGAGTCCATCATTGTCAGACCGAGCAATAACAGTCTCCCCAACCCATCTTTCTAAACATTTGTTGATGTGATCCACACATAGCTCATATCTCTCTGGTTTTAGCCAATACATCTATGGATAGTTGAAGTTATTATTGTTAGTAGTGCAAGTTTTTCACAGTTACAACTAAGTTAATTTAATTGTTTTTTGTTGTACAGCAAAAGATCAATATTTATAAATGTTGACCATTGTTAAAAAGAGGAACTTCTTAAACTATGTTTGATTACACATTGATATTTGATTCCATATTTGATATATGCCAAAACATAGATGTAATAAAAAAAATATATATATAATATTCAACATTCGAAAAACACAGTAGCTAGTCTTAAAAAAACTTCGCTTTTTACTCTAATGGGGAAAATGTAAACTCTAATTAAAGTTTTATTTTATGTAAAATGTTGTTTTTAGGATAACCTGGTCTCTTGTAAGAGTGGCAGTTGTGTCATCGTAAATCCTGACATCATATGTCAAGCCTGGGTGCTCCTTAACAACTGTGGCTGGAACATAACTGTTTGGAAACGTGGGATGAAGGCCAATCACCTTTTCATTGACCTACAAAGTAAAAAATACCTAGGTGGGTAGTTAAAAACAATAGATTTAAATATGGAGCTTAAAATTACTGAAAGCCTTCATGCAACCTGTCTTTTTGTTAGGTTTTTACATATAAATATATATGTACATATAAAGCTAATCTGCATTAGAGAATTTTGGGAATGCTAATGTTTCAGATGTATTTATACTTACTTCAATTTTGATTTTTGAGTCTTCCTTTTCATAAATAATGTCGGCTATAAGAGTCGAAGTTGTAAAACCTGAGTAATCATGAAAGTCAAGCTTTCCATCTGTGGCTGTGCCTACCACTGTCCCTCTGTGGTGCAACATTATTACATATTGAAAATGAATGAAAAAACTCAAAAATTTGGCATTAATTATTGAAATAAGTATTTGTTAAAATGTATATCATACCTGTAGTACCAACCATCCTGAAGACTTCTAGCTACAACAGGTTTCGGTTTTTGTTTCTTTTTCTTGCTACAAAGGAAACAAAATAAGACGTTTTTGTTTGATAGAAATTTAGGCCCTTTAAAAGCAACTATATTTCCAGTAAAAAGCAGGTTGCATATGATGTGACAGCCAAAACACCATTTAGGAAAATTCTCTCATGTTAAACTCACATTGATTTATTTTTAAACTAGGCACATGTATAAAGCTATAGGATAGTAACATCAAGGTTTGTGACAACACCGATTATAATTTAAATACTAACATTGGTTGAGTGTTGGTTCCAAAGTCTCTTTTAGAAGAAACCTCCTAGAAAAACAGCATAAAAATGTATTTTATGGCATTTCAGCAAATACCTTGAAGGTAGCTTACCGGAACCGGTTTCTTTTGTGTTTCCATAAGATAAATTGCAGATTGTAGCTCGATTTCGTGACTTACCAGCAACTGCATGGAAAAAAATATTATACTGTTTAACACACCCACTTTGATCATAATAGTTAACCAAAGAAATACAAAATAAGAATTTAAATTCAATAAATCAAAACAGATGTGTATGTCATATGTTTAACATTTAAAATGAAAATAGACTCTTTTAAAGTAGCATATCAATAAACCAGCAGCACTTTATTATGGTATGGGATATTGATATCCTAAATTCGATAAAATATCAAATATATATATATATATATATTATTTCGCTTAGAATTTAAAATGACATCATTGGAGTGCACAGGTATTTATTAAATGCCAAATGTTGTAACATTACAAAGTAAAAGATTACATAACACTGTACCTGTTTTTGATCCATGCTTTCGAGTTGAATCTTATTCATTTTATCATTTATTTCTTCTAATGTTTCTTTTATGTCTTCAAAACCCTTTTTAACCTCATCTGGTGATTTTGGCCTCTTTTGTTTTGGCTTTATTGTTTGCTTAACTCTTTGTAGCACTATTGCATTTTCTGATTAATTCATTAATATAAGAAGTTTTAGAATTAGAGGAACTATACATGGATTGTAATGTAGCTTAAGATTGATTTGGTTCCGAGGTTTAAGAAATCTTAGTATTAATATACAACCATTTCTAATTAATTTATCATTGGCCGTAAAACATGGTTTTTACCTCTATTGTGTGGAATGCCAAGAATATTATCAGAGTCATATCCAGTATTAGGCCTTAAATGTAAAACAAATGACATGTTAGAAGAAATACAGACAGCAAGATGTACGGTTACAAATTGATATTTAGTCATGTAAGAAGAAACATTGATGTTTTTTTTTTGTTAACTGCCTAAACATTTAAAGTTGAGTATTCACTATTTATCTATTTAAGTAATTGCCTTTCTGTTGAATTTCTGGTAATGCGAACAATGTAAGGGCATCGATCAGGGTCAATTTTAAACAACATTTGTCGTTGCAAGAGCATTTGTGTGTCGTCAAAATTTTGAACCTCAAACTCTTTTCTGTTAACCTGTGAAAAAACATATTTAATACCAACAAACATAATTTGTGGAACATGTCAAAACAAACCATATATTTTAAGCTGCAATCCTGGTTAAAATAATTTATACATGCAATGATTTTGTAGGGCGCTACTGATTGGAGGATACATAAATATAGGGTAATAAAAATGGGATAAAAGTTACCAGGTTACACATATTTATCATTAAAGTGTCAGGAACATTATTTACAAATACTTGTTAATTGATTTTTTTAGTTAAAAGAAATCCTTAATAGAGAATAATATTAAAAAATATGGTCTTTTAATATTAAAAAATGGTCTTTTTAGGTCTTTTAACTTATAACTACCTTTATTGTCCAGAGACACACGCAGAAACAATATTTAAATATTTATATATATGTATCTACTTATACTATTTAAGCAGAGCATGACAAAATTTACAACTGATTTCTTTGGGGTAACGTTGATTATTCCTGGAACATAGCAATCCTCATTGTCATTTCTTTCAAATTTTGCCAAGACGTAATCACCAATCTGGCAAAACAAAAAAAAAGTTGTTGATCAGATGACATTGCTTCTCACTGCTTAATAAAGGACTTTTTGTTTAATATCCATACAGGTTTTTTTGGCAAATAATATTTATATGAAAAAAACATCATGTACTAACCTTTAGTCTCTGATTACTGCCATCATTGGTCACAGCAATGATGAATGTGTTTTTGATCACTGATTTTTTGCCAAATAAAAAGCAGACCAGCGAATTTTCGGCATCCACGCATCTTCGCACATAGCCTGAGTAGTACAGTCCATCTTTGCTGTTTCTACAATTCACATTAAATACTGACAATAAACAAATTTTATCACGCTATTTAAATGTGCATATATAGTATGAGGTAATTTCATTTGCATTCTTAACATACACAATTAGAACATATACATTTTTATTTAACAAATATTTTAATTAGTTTCATTAGGAAAAAAAAGGTTTATTATGGATACCTGAATATATAGTAGGCAAGTAATCAGGTACATTTTTACATCAAGTGAAGTGGTACTACTAACCTTGCAATCACTTTTTGTCCTTTGTAAAAACTGGCTTCATTGCAAACCAAAACGAGGTTACGGTGTTCACTCATAATATTAAATTATAATATCTAGGTTTTACTTTATAACATTATTTAAACATCCTTGCTAGTAATGTTTTGATATAAAATAGAACCTGTACTTATAAGTATGGCAATATTAAGATCCCTCAAGTAACACTAAAGTTCTGGTCTATTTCACTTTCCTACAGGTTCTTGTAACCTCTGGTACCATTAAAGGATTTTATAAGCTAGTAAATCCTTTTCCAAACATTCATGTATGTTAAAGCACAGTTAAGGAATTTAACGACAAGACTAAAACCTAGTTTGTTTGCCAGACAGATCAGCCTTGAATTGTATTAAAAGGAATCTTGTCCAGGCGTTTTATTCACGATTCACGCTACACAATGGTAACAAAAGACACATACCACAGCCTTCTATAACAATGGGAAGCCTTCAGCCAAAAACAACAACAAAGGTTCTACAGCGTTTTAAATGGAGGAATGAATACCTAGATTAAAGTAAAACCATAATGACTTTTACTATTCTGTCACACAAAATGTATGTTTTTACAGCATTTTAAATGGAAGATGTAAAGCCTAACATAAGACCAAATCTAGAAGCAATTTTACTGTTCAAACAGGAAATATAAATATTTCTACAGCTGTATAAATCAAAGATGTAACACTTAGATTAAGGTAAAACCCAGAGTGCTTTTACTGTCCAGCCACAGAAAATCTACATTTCTACACCATTTTAAATGGAAGATTTAATACCCAAAGCAAAACCAAAAGAACTTTTACTGTTCAAACAGCAAATATGCATCTCTACAGAATTTCAAATAAAAGATGTAACACTTAACATTAAAAATTCAAAGCACAAAATATATTTCTCTAAGAAATATACATTAGAATGCATATCACTATAAGTGCATAACACAAAACACCACAAACCAATACCTGAAACAAAAATAAAATACAAACACAGATATGTCAATACATAAAAACGAAGAATACAAACAAAGTGGTTTAATTACCCAAAACAACATTACACACCAATGAAATTAAATAGTGAACAACAAAACGAAAACCTTGGGGGTTTGAAAAACATGGTTTATTTAGCATGACAACTAAGCCTTTGACTTCTCCAACTCTTTTACCAAATTGAGCAGAATTTGTGATTGCAGTTTGAGAGCCTGCAAAAAAATTAATACAGGTTAAAAATAGAGTGAGTAAGATAATGATTTTTAGTTTTTGTTAGTCTAAATACCAAGCATATTGGATTTTATTTAAACCCATTTTTTAAAGTAACAAACCATCACCTTCATTCAATTAGTCATAAAACAATTCAAAAATAACATCAAAAGATAAAGTGTCTATTAAAACTTTAAACAATGGAATAAATGATACCAAATTTTTGTTATCAAACAGTCAAATAGTGTATTTAATAACAATGTCATAATTCCACATAGCAGTGGATGAGTTTTTGGTGTAACGAGTTACAGTTTCAGAATCACTTATTAAACACAAAATATTACAATTTTGAATCCAGCCTTAACAATGGATTGAATACCTATATAACACACATTTTATTAAATCATAGAATTTTGGCTATTTCCACAGAGCAAATATGTTTAATTTAAACTAAAACCAGATCTTAAAACTGTTTATTTATTAAAACAGATAAAACATAAAATCACTTCTTAAAATCTTTCAGAAATATATATTACGCCTATAAGGCATCGTCAGTTTCATAAAGTATTTTACTTTTTAATTACTAATATTGAAATTTTTACATGTTTGTTTTTGTACAGAAACTGACAATGCCTAATAGGCGTAATATATATTTCTGAAAGATTTTAAGAAATGATTTTATGTTTTATCTATTTTAACAAATAAACAGTTTTAAGATCTTTGGATACAAAGACAAGAATCTTTCTTTTACATTTAATTTTCTGCGGGATCCATACTTTTCTAAAGTGTTTCATCAAACTAAAACCAGTGTTTATTTCAAAAACAAAGAATATTTTTTACTGTGTGTGTTTTCTTGTAATTCAATCTCTGAAATTTGTCCAGTCCAAAAACTTTGATAAAAGCAGGTCACAGATGTGTAGAAGTTGTTGTCTCAACTTACCTTTCGCTGTAGTTCCATTTCATGTGAGCTTTCGGACATTTTAAATTGCAAAAGTTTGAGTTTGTCTTTTATTTCGCACATGTCAGTGGATGTTACGCCCTTTCTTTGCAGTGAATTGTCTGCTTTATTTTCTTTTCTACGTTTGTCAACCACAAGCTTCTGGGACTTTTCTTTTTTCTTTTCCTGTTTCTTCGGTATTTTTGCCACAATCATATCAAGGACCCTTTGTTCTTCCAGACTTGTGCTTGATGAATCTAAATATTCGTTTTAAAGGCGTGTATTAATATTATGCCCTGTTCAAAACACATACAGCCTACTTAAGAGTTCAACAACTTTTTAAGATGATGCATTGCTATTACTTTAAACCTTTTTGTTTTAACATAATTTACCTGTCAATGATTCCTGAGTTGTTTCTTCCTCAGAAAATGAAATTGATCTAACGAAAAATATTTTGTTATTTTTGAAAACCAGAAACAAGCATACTCGTACAAACTTACTCTTTAACTTTGATGTAGTCAATACTGTCCTTGTATGTCCAGTCGTCTATTTCAACCAGGGATTCTCTTGCTATATACATCTTTGACTTGTTGAACAACAAAACACAGTATTTGCTTTGCCGAACCTTAATAAAGAAATTAGTTTAGATTTTAGTAAATTAATAAGTATAGTTTTTACCATATTAGACAATACATAAAAATTGAATGTGTAAGCCATTACAAATGTAGCAAGACATCACATCTGTCGTTTTGATTTTGTAGTACTGCTTAATTATTGGCTATCTAAGTTTCCTATTTTTTAGCAAAAGTGAGATAAATTTATGCTATTTTATTTATAAATAATATACCTTGTTTCGTGGAGTTCCTATTACCATTCCAGGGTAGTAGCATTCATCTTCATTGCAATAAGCAAGTGCATAATCACCAATCTGTTATAAATATGATTTCTACTATTATCAGATTTTAAATTAGTTGGTTGTTTCAAATTATGTTGCGAAACTTGTAATATACTATCAGTGTCAATTAGGTTCTCAAAGTATATTAACACTGGTCATTATATATAAAGTTACACATCTAAAGTTCTTTACTATTTTTTTATGATTTAAAGTCGTTTTGTTAGTTTCATAAAAATAACTTTAAGACATGTAACACATTTTGTTGTGGTAAAAAATATCTGCCTTACTTTAAAAATAAAATTCTGATCTGCTGTGTCTCTAAATGTTCAATCTTAGTATCCATATCATACCTGCAATATTGCGGATGGCCTTTCTTTGAGAAAGCAATATTGTCTTTCAACATCTTCTTCCCCTCCGTGCTTGAAGGAAACAAGATACTTTCCTGGGGAAGTGCGTCCTTTGATAACTCCATCATAAAAATACCCTGAGTTGCTGTCTCTGTATGCATGCCATAAATTATGTACTTCTTTAAAGCATGTTATAACTAAAGTTTTTAAAAATCTACACCATTCTTATATATTATAAGAATTTTTTGATAGATTTTTGGCTTCAGAGAATTTATAAGTAATGGGCCATTCTATTCAAAACAAAATTTGGTTCAGTTAAGTGTGTAATAAGAGGGTGTAATGCTTAAAAAAATACATTTTTATGCCTTACCTGGCAATAACTGGCAGCACATAAGGCTTTTGTTGTTCAGTTCCAATAACATTATTTAAATTTATGCGGGTCTGTAAAACAAAGTTTGAAATTAATTTCACGGTATTTTTATTGGTGTCGGAATTTATTCATGATGAACTTACTTCATTAAATGACGCTTGCATTTGAAGACATTCCCGCAGGTATCTCTGGCCTTTAAAAACATTTAATCTTCATAAAATGAAAAACGATTATTAAAAATTAAAATAAGTATAATTGATCTAAGATCATGTTGTCAACATTGAAGTTAAATAATTCCTGAAATAGTGACCTTTAATTTACATGTATTAAATTATTTCTTTAAATTAACCTTTTGTATGATGGACTGCACAATTTTTTTGGGCTTACCAAGAAAAATTTCATCCAACATTAGCTGTAATTGCATTTGAGGCACTGGCCAACCAAGCTTGTCCAAAACCTGGTTCAATGCATCTTGATTCTTGATGTAAGACACTGGGCTGCTTTCAAATCTTGAAAACATTGTAATGTGTGTTAAAACATCAATAAAATATTTATTTTTTATTTTATTTATATATCATATAAAATTTAAAATAAATACCGTTTTAAATTGACGAACAAACACGTTCATAAATTAATTGTTTATATTTTATTTGTTTGTACATATACTACTCATTTGGTGGTTATTCATATTAATAAAAAGGAAAAAAATACGGATAATATTTTAGGGATGATATTGAGGCTGACTGAAAATAAATGATTTATTATTTTGCATTGAAATTGGTTAAATTATGCTATTAAGCAAGTCTTACTTTTTAAAACCTAAACGTTAAATCTAGGTCGAAGAAAATAAAATTTTAGTTTTCATCTTTGCCATGTAACCAACTTTTTAAAAATATTAATCTTACTTATCCCTTTCCTCCTGTGTTAGGTTTCTCCAAACAATCATGTCCAGTCTCTTCTTGTATTTATCAATAGAATCTTTCAACCTCTCTTCATATTCATGTAGGTTAACTCTTGCAAGGCTAAGCAGCTGGTTGGGGGACTTTTGGGCAGATGGTGAGTTGATTAAAACCTGTTCGCAATAAGATTTAACCTTTAGATTGACCAAATTTTGACACAAATAGTAATCCCCTATAATAGGCTTTCAACAATCGTATTTTGCTGTATTAAAGTGTATAACAAAACACAAAGCATTTAAATGTTTATTAATTTATAAGGAGTTTGTTTAAAACTTATTTTACATAGCAATTCACAGATTTGTCACCTTTTTGCTGTTGAGAATAAAGTTTGAAATGATAAACAGTTAAAAATGTTGTCCCTAATAGAGTCTGCTCATTTAAAGATCCTTGATGAACTGTCTTGAAATAACACCGTTCATGAAAGACATGCATGAGTACAGCTTAATGCAATTGAATAGACTACCATAATTACCTTTTTCGGTATGTTATTGTCAATTTAGTGTCAAATTATATTTTAGCAATGTACTAATATGTGCTATTTTAACCCAAATCTTTTTTTTTAAGTTTTGATGCATTTATTGTTAGATTCATTTTATAACATATTGTGACTGGTGTATTTGTATTCAAAATAGATTACCTGTACAATTGTATCTTTTGTTAGCATTGGAACAAAGTGCGGTTGAATTTCGACAATGCTTGGATTTAGAACTTGGAGGACTGTCAATTTTCTGGCATATAACCCATTTTTCTTCAGCCATACAGATGAAGGAATATCAAGAGAACTGAACAGGAATTTTGGTCAACTAGTATTTAGTCAAAACTTAGTTTGTACACTTTAAGTAATATATATTGAACACAAGAGAATTTAAAAAGGTTCGTAAAATACAGTTTCAAGTATTGCATAAAGATGTGCATTTTTAGCAAAAAACAGGTTAATTAAAGTTAAAGGTTTATTTGAAAAGGTATTAAAAATTGTATAATTGTAAAATGTTTATTAAAAAAGGACCCATATTTGTTAAAAAAATAGAGCATACTTACTTTTGACAATTCTTTTTAGCCTTTTTATGCTTCTGTTTCATTTCTCAAAACAATAGGTTAATCCTTATAACAATTAAAACTAAAATTTACCAATTTCTGCAGCAAAAAATTAGTTATGCACATCAAAAACATCAATTTAAAGGTATTTTCACTATAAAATACATATCCGATTGCTGCTACTCTTGCCAGATGCTGTGCAGAATTTGCCACACTCTATTATGTCATACATAATGTCGTTGTTGAAAAGCCACTCCCCCTTACAATGAAACCAAACAAACTACTGGAAATACAATAGCTGGGTATTCTGTCCAAACATTTCACAACAGATCACATTACATTTGCTTTAATGGCCCACACAGATGGAGGCTTTTTATGAAAACTTGAATGCTGGCTGTACAGTAAATAAGATTTGGACTGTTTCAAGGTTATTTATTAGTTAAACAGTCTTTTTTTAAGTATTTTATTTTAAAATCGCTAATTCATTTAACTTGCTGTTCAGTTAGTTTTTAAGGAAAATGTATACACAAAGCATTAATTAATTGGACTTTGATTAATTAGGAGAACTGTGTGATAAATACTATTTTACTGATAACCATTTAAATTATCATTATTAACCTCTTAGGTAGGCAGTATGATTAAAAACTTTGTCAAATTACAAGCCGTTTTTTTTATTTTATTCTACAATGTTATACTAAAAATGAAAGTGCAATACAAATCACCGATGGTCGACAGGCATGAACAATTTAGGCACACCAGAATAGAGGTGAGGATGTTAATTGTGTGTAAATAAGTGCAATTTGCGCGCTAAGTACTTTTGGAATCATGCAACTAAACAGATTACCAATGAAGGCAGAATATAAAATGGAATGTCAATGTTTCTATGCACTGGTAAAGTCTTCTACACATACAATATACAAGATAAGATATGCTTTAAAAAGTTGCTGGTGGCGATAAAGCAAATAATTTCAGTTAAGCCACAGTGGTGAAAATATGAAAATAAACAAGCTCAAAATGTAGCATCAACAGCTTAAGCAAGCAGCTACATTTAACCTAAAAAACATTAACCCTTAAAATCACAGGTAGAAATAAAACAACAAACAAAGCGAAAACACGATTTTCACTTTTCTGGAAATTACAGAATTTTTAAATTTTCAGAAAATATTATTAGCGTACGATAATATTCTTTTATAAATTACATTTCATAGATTAAAAATCACAAATTAACATTTACTGTCAATGGAAATAAATGTCCTAATCTTTACAAACAATAGCATAGAATACATTTGAGGAGGCTAATTAGTTTTAGTAGAAAGCATTTTTATACAGCATCATATAAGTAAATGCAATTGTATATCATTGTGTTTAGTATCAATTTCACTTTCTTAACCAAAGCCCCTCATTGAAATTAATTTCATGAAACTTTACTGAGAAGTAATTTTTAACGTTTAGAAATAGCGAAAAAGTTACATTAATCTGTCAAAACAAAATGTGTAAAAAATGCATAAGCACAAAAACTGTACATGAACATAAAAAATGTTTCTCTGCGTAAAACAATTTTCGACAATATGCAATCCAATAAATAACCGCTGTTTAGAAGTTTACGGTTTGCTTGCTTCTGTAAAATGCAACTGCCAGATCGTGGTATTCTTTGGAGATCCAAAAAGCCTGCGCTGCGTTGATTGAGCTTGTCCTGTGTTTATTTAAAAAACAACATTATTATTAGCAAACAATTGCCAGTTTAGAACAGTAATAACAGATCTGTGCAATTTGTTTGTATTGTCTAATTGTAAAATCATAATTTTAAGATATTTTTCTGTTTACTTAAATAAAGAATACACTAAATTAAATAATTGTTAGAACAACACATAGTCAGAAGGTGATTTAGAATAAGACTGAAGAAACAGTATATAAGTTTTTTTTAGCCCACTATGTTGGTATGTTCACTCTATAAATACTAGTTTAGAGATTGGCGAATATATTAATTTTATAAGTTTTAACGTATATTATTTTTAATGCCTTCTCTTCAAATAGCCTTGGCAATTTTACTTTTAACTGCAGCCGAGAAAACTAACAAGATAACTTGACAGAAGATTTTTTATACTTGGCTTTCATGCAGAACATTACAGTCTTTGATTTGGTTTGTTAATTAAGGAGTATGACCCAATCGCGTTTCCGCCTTCCTTAAATGAATTTTAATTTACTTGCCGTACATATTAATAATAACGCTTTTTGCGTAACTATAGTATTCTGCTTTTGTTGAATAAAGTTGTTTTGGAACTTTTTTACAACCTTTGTGGTTTTGCTTGAATCTTACGATATGGAGAAGAGATCAACAATTAGCAATGTTGGAGCAAGCTTAGATCCCAAAATTAACAAAAATAATAATAATACTATTATTATTTCATCAATCTTAATAATAGTTAGGGAAATGAAACAAATAAGAATGTCATAAATGCTTTTATACCTGGCTCTGTTGCAGAACACCACAGTCATGCTGGTTCCACTGCTAGCTGCCACTCTTCCTGGCAAGTAAGTCAGATTCTCGCGGTCAGCCATCGCAATCACATAATCACCTTGGATGGAAATAAATTTACTTTACCAATCCATATTGAGTAAATAGCTTAATCTTAATTCCTTAACCCGCGCATGTTTTTTTTTACTTTTTTTAAAACACACAAATTACCAATTTAACATAGAACAAGCTGGTTTAGGCAAATCATTTTTTGAAACTATAAGCACATGGGAATAACAAACATCTGAAATTTATATAACCGCTCAATATGTGTTATGGTTAAACCAAAATGCGATCAAAAAAGCCTTATAAAGCACACTTTTAATATTTAAATAAAAATTAAGTTTTCGTTGCCGCAGATTTTATTTTGCTACATATTTTATACATATACGTTTTAAGTTATAAGACTTTAAATGATTGGTATAAACCATTGTAAAAGTAATTGGGTGGAACGCGACAAAAAATATGTGAGAGCCACTGGAATAAATCTTCTAGGAAAATATTTACAGAAACGGTAAGAGCTTTTGAACTTATCGCGCGTTTTCCAGTGTTGTAAAAAAGTATTTTTAGGTTTAGTCAATAGCAAAACAACTAAAGTACAAGTCAAGTGATGCTTAACGTATAGCAAGTCAAGTCGTATCCAAGTCACGTAATTGACAAGAACTTTAAAGATTTAACTTACAAAATCGATGGATACGTTCCACCCTTAGCTATATTTCACATAGTAAACCACAAAACGAAACAAAGGGCAAGTTTTTACATTAAGAAATTTGACATAAACAAAATATTTTACTGAAATGTATTCAATTAAGGCACCTGGATTTAAATCAAAATCAATTGCGTAAATGACTTATGTCAATGTTGCACTGAATATGTGAATAATAGAAATCACCTTGACCCTTGCAAGATAAATGTCGACCTTAATTCCTGATCAGTAACAGCAAAATAATCTAGCAAAGCTAGCAATTCAGGTCAGACACATTAACCAGATCTTAAAAGATATATATATATATCGCCACCTAAGGCATCGTCAAGACTTGTACAGTCATTATACCCTTAAAAGACTTAAGTCAAGGAAAGCCAATTGTAAACAGTGACTTAATTCAAGCCATTCATGAAAACACCTGGCTTTACCAATGTTCATCTTGCGCTGCTTGGAGAAGGCCCCGAACATACAGGATAAGTTTTGTACTCCACTGCTTCCGTCCGCCCACTGGATTGCAAACTGGTGTCCGTTTCCCACCCTTCGTGTGCATGACGCTGTAAATTAAAAACATGTTTTAGAAATTTAGGAAAAACAAACTACGTCCACATTATGCAAAGGGGTGCAGTTCTGAATAAGCGTGTGTGGTAAAGCATGTTTTCCAAAATTGTTTTACACGTTTTACGTAAAACTGTATGACAGCGTTTCTTAACCTTTTTTCGCGGCGACCAAATTACTAGGCTTATTTAAGAGCGAAGCTTTGGCGACCCAATGGTCTTCGCTGAAGTTTTTATAAGCAAATAAGACATAAGACAATGGCAAACTGAATGTGCAAATAAGAATCTATGCTGTTGCTACCACTACCAGGCATAGTATATGTAAAACAGGTTCCTCTGGCAATATATATTATTTTCTACCAACGTTTCGGCTTACTATCCGGCAAGCCTTCGTCAGGGACTGACACACATAGCCAACAGGACGCAAAGTAAAATATTTTTGAACGTTGTTTTATCGCTGTGAATTTTGAACGCGTCTCGCACATTTTTATCTCCTTTTTTCTTATTGTGATTTTACTTTGCGTCTTGTTGGCTTTGTGTGTCAGTCCCTGACGAAGGCTTGCCGGATAGTAAGCCGAAACGTTGGTAGAAAATAATATATATTGCCAGAGGAACCTGTTTTAAATAAAATATAACAAGATATCTCTTTGCCCTTAACGTAAATGACGACAATGACTGCAAAAAATCTTGCTCAGAACTAGAAAAATTTTGTTCAGAATCAGTCTTAATAATTCTAATCATATAAACAACAAATGGCAATCTAATTTTGGGTCGCGACCCATGGTTTGAGAAACACTGCTGTACAATTCAAATCGTATTTAAAAAAGTCAATAAAAAAACTTTTGAACTTCAATCAGGGTAGTCGTGGTGTTCTCAACGCATTTTGTTATGCTGAAAGCGAACATACCCATGTGTAATCCATCTTTTAGCTAAAATCGATTTTTTATCCTAAACTCTGCTTTGCAAGTCGCAATTGATATTGTAGACGGCCAGCATCTACTATTAATTTTATTTATTTACGATTCCGGCAGCAATTTTAATCAAATAAATTAAAATTCATTGTAAAACTTCCAACTAACCTAGGTGGTATCTCCCGTCCTGGTCGCTTCGTGTCACCACCGCCTCCCCCACCCAACGCTTCTCCTTCTTTGTGATGTCACTGACGTCGCTCGCCATCTTGCTCGCGTGGATTTTGTAGATCTGAGACGAAAATATTTTTTTTTCTGAAAAAATGAAATTTTGGTCCTTTTTGTCTCTCAACCACTTGTATGAAATTAAGTTTTTTACCAGTACAATAAATATTTGAACAACCTCAATAAAACAAATGACTTGTCGTTTCGGTAAAATTACTTCACTTGGACTTGAGTTATTGAGTCAAAACGAGCTATTTATCTCAATGTTTGCACGTAAAACGATTTGATCACTACATGTTGTATTTTGATTATTTTTTAGGTAAGTTATTGCTAATAATCCGATGAGCTTCAATAGCTACGTTTTGTTATCCAATTTAACCACAGACACTAATAACGTGTCAGAACAGTGAATCCTCTATATCAGGGGTGGGCTAACTTTTCTAGTCGCGGGCTAAAACCAAGTTAAGAAAGGTCTCGGCCTTCCTTTTAATTGTAACTGACAATTATGTTGTTAAACATTTTTACTTGAAAAAAGAAAAATAAATTAACGCCTTAAAACGTAAAACACGCTAGAAGTTTCAACGCGATATTTGCGCAAAGTTGAAATATTTTAGCATTTACGAAGTCGGTTTGTAAACGATGTGACGGGCCGGATGGTTTACACTGGCGGGTCGGATCCCCTAGACCGTAGGTTGCATACCCCTGCTATATATCGTACCTTAATTGTACGTAGGTTACTATATACGTAGGCTCGCAAATTGTGATTTAGCCTGATATGCATCAGCGTGTTATTAAAATTGCCACGCCTTACTAAATGATACCATACTTCATTTATTTGATAAAATCGAATATTATGGCTTTGATATTTTTATACTTCATTTAGGTTCTAAATTTTTAAAGTAAATCAGTTCCATTTTTACCGAACTCTACTAAATCAGCTTTAACCTTAGGAACACTATATACGGATCTGTTCATAAGTTCAATGGTGAAAATAACGGTCCAAATAGACGTAAAAATCGACATGCTTTATTGTTTAAACGTTTCGGCAAATATCACTGATGACGGCATGAGCATTTGCCGCAACGTTTGAAAAATAAAGCATGTCGCTTTTTACGTCTATTTGGGCCGTTATTTTCACCATTAAACTGTAACCTGATATTTAAAAAAAACAGAATACCTCCGACATTAGTCCACTAATTGGCTGATTCTTTTCCTACACGTCTCCGGTTACATTGTAGGTGTTTCTTATTCAGGGAGTACGGCACTTTCAAGGCAGGGAAACCCGAATAACACGTATGGACGCATATCAGACTAAATTACAATTTGCGGACCTTTTCTACAGTAAACACCCACGGAATAGATTCCACAAATTGTAACCGGGGAGCGGCTCCGTAACAATATTATGGGAAAATCACCGTCACCGTTTCATTCATTATTCGTACTTGATCGTGAAATTTGCAGAAATGTTTGGAGACAGGAAAAAACATGTCTAGAGTCCAATTAACGGCGAACACCACAGCGCACAAGAATATTACATTAATATACGATTATACATGTCTCGAAATGCGAAAACCTAATTCCTAGCCCTACATTTAAAAACCAAGGCGCTAAATTAATAATGAATGTTAGAATTTACAGTCGGCGTAATTAGCAACCGGTGATAATTTTGTAGTGCTAATTAAGCACGTAACAGTACTGCTTCAAGCAATTGGCAAAGTACTTTGCTGAATGCCGGGCTTTCTCCTTACATACCTCGTCCCTGGCCACGTTCGACACGGAGTTGTCGTAAAACTTAACGTTGAACCAGGAATCGGGTAAAACCCCGGCGATGGCCCCAGGGGCGTAACTGTTGGGGTACTCGGGGTGAAGAGCGACCACGGAGTCATTTTTCTGCAAACAAAACAGTATAAGTTATAAGTTAGTGAAAGGCTTCAGACCAGTGATTCGTAAAACTTTTTTCAGTTTTGTTCACCCCTAACTCAGAACGCTGCATTCCATTAAACCAAATACCAAGATTATATGACCGTTATATCCAGTGTTAGACTAACTCGAGTCAATGACTTGACTTAAGGGCACTTAAGTCACGATTTTTAAATGACTTGGCTTGACTTCAGTGTTTGGACCATGACTTAAAGTGCTAAAATAATGTGTTTTCATTAAGCCTTTTTCAATATGAAATTGAGTCATTTATCGAAAAAAGTTGAAACCTTAAGATAAACATGCTTCATTTATTTTGTTGTTTGCACACAAGCTAGAGAAAATATTTAATTACTTGAGTCTTGTTAATTGTTATAATAGCGTGTATTTATTATTAAAGGTTTTAACCTATGATTCATTTGTAATGGTCCGTAGAATAAGTAGGCTTAGTCATTTTTGCTAAATCAACCACGTATAGTTTTTCTACCTGTAGTATATTGCTGGCATCGTCGGTATCGGTAATTATGTCTTCCCTAAATGTATTCTGTATTCCGTTTGTGTTGTCAGAAATGTCGTAGCTTCCCTCATCTGAATTGACTTTTACCACAGTCCCTCTGCAGAAAACAAGCGAATATGAACCAATCTCAAAGCCAAGTAAGCTTATTTCCGGCAAAAAACGAATTTTTTACTGATTTTTATGATGCAGCTACTGATTTGGATTAGGTATTACGTGAGTCCGACGCTAATAATATGGAAATTTTTTTGTAGTCTTAAAATTAACTGCTTTTACAATTTTTTGTAAATGGCCGTATATGTATAATTCTAAATAGGGTAATCAAGTGGTAATCAGGTAAAGACAAATAAATTGTATTGATTCCTGACAAGCTTTCGCACAGAAAACTACTTTAACCTGATGAAGCACGGTTGTGCGAAAGCTTGTCGAGAATTAATACAAATTGTTTTTATATAGTGTCACCTGGTTACCCTTCTGTTAAACAATAGTTTTAAAAAAATGTTTTAAACTTCAAAACCTACCGGTAATACCATCCATCGTCGAGGCATCTGTGCAAGACTTCTTCACCAACTAAAACTTGCGGACTCAGCTCCCTTACAGCCGCCTGACCCTTGTTGATGAACTTTGGAGGCGAACGTGCTGCGATCAATGAAATACAGTCAGTAATTATAAATACCATTCACTGGGGGATTTAAAAAAGTGCAATGATGGCAATTTTTAAGGATGTCTATAGATAAAAATATCCTTTTTTTAGCGATATTATGAATTAATAGTCATAAAAAGAAATAAGATTGATAATATCAAACGGCAAAAAATAACTAGGTCGTTACTCGTGGCTTTATATTTATGTCATCGGACAATACAACCACAATATTAATATAGGCCTATTGATTTTTTGAGAATTTCTATTGTTTTTTGCAAACTTCGCTTGATGCAGCTCAAGCCTAATTTAAAGACGTACACATGCGACGTCGTAATTTCGCGCCAAGTTTAGTAGTTTTGCAACAAGTGAGTGCAACCAAGATTCAGAAATCCATGCAATTGTTAGTAGAGATAAAATAAATCACTACAGAAGTTAATAAAGTTGATACCGGCAAAGACTGGGTTTGTCAAAACATTTATGCCATGCTTCCAGTCTTAAGTGTTTTTAATTTCTTTTTTTTTCACAGACAGCTGAAAGAAATGTTAGAACAAGAACACGAGAAACGGTAACAGACAACGTAACTTTAAGATATTTGTGTATCTAAAACAGTGGTCGGCAAACTGTGGACCACAGAGCCATTTTTATTGGGCCGCGAGTCACTTTTTAATAGTTTAGTCTTATCATGTAGTTGTTGGCCGCGTGATAGCCATACATTCATCGCACATTGTTTTAAACGTAAACGTGACTTAGAATTTTTATATGTCTCAGCGTGGTTCAGAAAAAAAAAATGTTGCCGGCCACTGAACTAAAACATCTATTCAAAATATTATTTAAAATGTGACAATCTAACCGGGATGCAGTGTTTGTTAAAGTTTCAGAAGTGCGTATACCAAATACCTTTAACCGGAATTTTAAATTAAGTATTATGCAATAAACAAGCACCTGGACTTTTCGCCAATATGTGGTGGTTTGATGCCAGAAGACAAAAAATATATTGTTATTACTCCCAGCAGTCTAATTACTACATTTTGTGAAAATTCGGACTAAAAACGACAGAAGATATAACTCAGCTAACATTTGCTATTTGTAACAGACTAATCACTACAGGATGTGCATTTTTTCTTCTAAAATTCAAGCAATCGACGTACATATGTGCAAACCCTCGTCTCCTCTCGTTACCATTACAGATTGGCCGTCGTCGTCGATTTGAACCGACACCTGTTCAGCTTCTGGCCAACACAACGTCAGTTAACGCAAGTCTTAAGCAACTGCGATATGAAAACCCACCACACAAAGTCCATATGAATGCACACAACTCAATGCTAATGACCAAGGTATTCACAAACACAAAAAGCCCACACAAAATGCTAAAAAGATCAACGCGTAGTGAGTCGCTTGGCAATCAATAGTTTCTTGGGTTAGGGAGCCTGCTTTTGTAGAGGTTTTTTTTGACTGGTACCACGTTCAGACAACTTATTTTGCTGTTGAAAAAATTCAGATATACCAATGGTTTTGAAGCTACAGATTTTAATAGTTGTATTATAACTAAGCAATTCGTGTTATAAATAGGCACACACATATCGCGTTTAATGTATAACATAAAATTCTTAAGTGTTAAGAGTATTAAGGAAATTGCTTATTGCGTTGAATTGGAGCCATGGTGACTGTCTAGTTATATTTGTATTAAAGTGCGCCGCAAGTTAAAAAGCAAGTTAAATTTCAATGGTTTTCAAGTTGGCGTTAACACCCAAATCAAACAACACTAAACGGTCTGATATTTTTCTAAAACAGCCTAACCATTGCAATCAAGTTGGTATCAAACCTAATTCTCTGTCAAAATATGGGTTAGTTTATTATACACACAAAAACTTGATCGGTTTCTTAACAGCAACTAACAATTTGTGCTAAAAATTACATAAGATGGGTAGCCTATGTTCAAACAGAACTTCTTACCTTTTGGAACGGGATACTGGTCAGGTGCTGAAAAAAACACACAATTAGTTTCACATTAATATTCAATCACAATTAAACCGTTTATATTCAAAAGCAAATGTCGCGAGTATTTTTAATATGGACTTTATTATTTTTTCTACACTTAGGCTACTACGTTTTACATCACACAGCATACAATCGTTACTTTTTATAATATATATTTAAAAAAACACATTCCAGTTCGGAAAAAGCGATAGGGTTGGTTCACACTATACACGCGAAGCGCAAAAAAACGCTTTCTGTCGCTAAAGTATTTCTTTGAGGCTTTCGGTTAGAAGCAAGGACTTTTCCCGTTAACGCTGGCAACGCGTTATCTGTGAATTGGATACAGATGAAATATGGCCCCACAGCTGGACTTATATAGCGTAATATATTGAGAAAAACTCTCAAAACCTCACTTTTATTGCCGGACTTCGACGATTGCGCGCGTGGAGTCGACTCTTCGTCACTCGAGGAGGAGGAGGAGTGGGAGGAAATGCTCCTCTCGACTTCAGACAAGGGTTCACTAAAGGTCACAAAAGTTAGCGAATAAACACGTTAGAGAATACCATGTTGTAAAACGTGGCTGTTTGTGTAGAATTTGATTGTCTTATGTTTCCAACTATATTAGGGCTCTAAGGCCTGTGTTGTGTTTTTAGGATAAGTTACAAAATTTCACTTAAAAATTTTTAGAAAAGCTAAAAACGTTCTTTTGTTTCATTTTTTTAAGTTACTTACACATTTTACGAAAAAAAATATGTATGTATACATATGAATGAGTTGTGTGTATGGTCGTGCACAACTATCTTATTTAAACGTGTAAATCTATTTTTGTGTTGTTAGGTGATTAGACAAACACAAATACGTTGCGAGATATTATTTACTAAAGCAAATCAAAACTATGACGATGATAGTCGGGATGATACGTCGATTTGACAATTAATCATTTCACTTTCATTGCAAATTGAAAACAATATAGCGGACATGTAAATCGATAAAAAAGAACCACCTTGGTTGGATTTACCGCATGTTTTAAACTTTAAAGTAATAAAGTAAATGTAAAATCCAAATTGACTGAGAGGTGTGTCTTAAATTTAAACGTGTGGACCTCTAAAAATCTTTGATATAGTACACCAGTGTCTCTCAACCCATTGGTCGCGAATTTTGTTGGGTCGTCGGCTGTGTAGTCCACATGGTTAGATTTATGGGAGTCAGTTCAGCAAGCTTTTGTTAAAAATTAAGAAAACTGTGAGAGATATATGAAGGCTCATATTCATTATTTGAATGTGCTTATGTTATTTGTCTTATTTTTTTGTTCACTTATCAACAGTCAGGTGAATAGATTTGGGTGGTGAAGGTTTTCGCTTATACAAGATAGCAGAACTGATGATGCGTTTTTGCGTAACTATATATTTATTTAGATCATATGATATGGAAAAAAGATCAACAACTAGAAATGTCGGAGCAGGCTTAGATCCTGATATTAACAAAAATAATACTAATTATATTATTATTACTTCATCAACTTTCGCTTATACACCTACGCTTAGTTTTGGGGCGCCGCGAAAAAAGGGTGAGAACACGCTGAGGTTTTACAGCATTAAACCGATACAACCATGAATGGTTTTCGTCATTTTGAACACAATAAATTACTGCGAGCATTGATTAACAGTTGCTACATCAGTATTTGTTATATTTCTACTAGAGATCGACCGATATTACCTTTTTGAACCGATACCGATACCCGAATTTTTACAATTTTGTCAACCGATACCCGATACCGATTTTTTTAAATACCTAGGAAATGTTCAAAACTTGAATTATATGAAAATAAAATCCAAATAACGTTTTAGTTTAAATACCTTGATTAATTATTAAACTAATATTTTGCATAAATTATTAACTTGACGTGATGCTAAATCCAAATTTTTTTTTATTGAAAAATGGGTAAATTGTTTGTTGTACAGGAAAAATTATCTCATATTTTCGTACTAAAATATCGGTCAAAGTATCGACCTACATTTACCGATACCGATATATCGGTAGAAGCCAAATATCGGCCGATATTATCGGTAAACCGATATATCGGTCTATCTCTAATTTCTACAATTAAACAAGATTTCTGGGTCAATAAAATACACGCAGAAAAAAGCGATTGCTGTGTGAAAATAAACAGCAAAGAAGTAGAAGGCAAAGCATGCAGGTCAAAGAATAACAGCCGATTAATTTTGTGATGTAGTTAGTGCACACAAATTAGGGATGGGAAACGCTAGCTCTACTGTGATGTAAAACAACTTACTGTTCGGTGTTCACAGAAGTTTCAGTTACTTTCTTCGGCTAGGGAGGTTGTAAATTTGTTTAAATTTACAAAACACCATTACCATAGCTACACCCCGCTATACGATACATATAGTAAACCTAGTTTAGAGGGTGTTAAACTTAATAAGAAATAATGGAAATCACTTTGGCCCTTGCAAGATAAATGTACAGTTGTAAACCTTAATTCTTGATAATAACAGCAAATACTCTAGCGAAGCTAGAAATTTAATCAATTCATTCGAATTAAGATATACTGACGATGCCTTTGCTGGCGAAATATAAATATATCTTTAAGGATATTTTAATAGCGTCTCACCTGAGTTGCGAGCTTTACTAGACTATTTGCTGCAGTTTAAAGGGTCTACACACCTCTACATTATGCTAAGCACATGGCTATATAAGTTTATTTGTAGACTTACAGGCGGTTGTGTCATCATTTCTTCAAAATGTTTTCTTGCGCTTTCCAAATCTTCCGCTTGTTGTTTTAAAACCTAAACGAAATGACGTGTCGATTTGTTAATATCATATGTTAAAAAAAAGTTTAACTGAATGGCTCATTATATTGTCCAACAAAAGATATAGATAGAAACAATGAGCCGACCATAATGCTTTGATTTCGCAAGATGTAATCTAAATTCGGTTTAAACTTTTTAACTATTAACGTTTAACGAAGATACTATTGCATTTGTTTCAAATTCGGGACAAAAATTTTAATTTGAACGATCTTTTACGGCACAACGTATTTATACTGGGGAAAACCACAAAAGCACACACACAAACAAAAAAAACTAAAAAAAAAACTTGCGTATAGTAATAAAACGAATGTAAAAATTAAAAAAAAAGAATTGCAGCAAAGTAAAAATATAACAAAGCTAAAAAAATATACTAGAAAAAACGAAAAAAAACAAAAACAAGGGCATTCAAAAAAAAGACACGATCAAAAAATAAGACTAAAAAACGTTTAAAACATTCACCTCTCTCTGCTTCTGTTGTTCCGTCATCGTCTCCTCCAGTTTCGCTTGGAGATCTCCCAGGTTCCTGTTAATCGCGTTAACATCCTCCTTGTCCACCTCCAATCTTCGGCTTTCATCGCTCGAGGTCCTCTGATCATCCGAAGAGCGCGACCTTACCCTGTTACCACGGCGACGACGCGAAGAGGACTTGGACAAAGAAGCTCGGTTATCTTCCGATAAGGAGGAAGATGTAGAAGACTCGGAGGAGGACTTCTGGTGGCTCTTCTGCTTTCTTTCCGACTTCCGCTGGCCTTTTGTGTGGGGATGACCCGAATACGGGCGAACACGGGAGTCGGACTTTGCGCGATCCGGATGTTGATGATCTCTCCTCCTTCTACTATCGCTGAACCGCTTTCGGGAGGACGAGGCTACAGAAGAGCTTCTGCTGGAGGAGCTTTCGTGACCTTTAAACCTGGAGCTGCTCCTGCCCTTCTTCTTGTGGCGATTGTCCTCCATCGGAGGCGAGCGGGAGTCCAGTTGTGACGTAACACTTGTGACGCTCGACGCACTGCTGGAAGGGAGAACGACGTCCACCACTTTAGGCTTGGAAGGTGGAGAGTCATCAGAGTCTTCTGTTTTTAGGAAAGTTAACAGGATGAATAACTTATATTTTGATCGCTTATAAAAAGTTCGGTAAAGAGAAGTTGATCGTCAAAGCTTTCCAGTTAAATTTACATTTGGTTTTTCAGTCGCCGCCAAAAAGGTTGAAAAGCAATAATTTAAGGTGTGACAAAAGAGCTCGCATTAAGGCCCGTTTACACTACAGCTGCACTGAGCTGCGCTGGGCGTGAAATTGTTTTCACTACAGCTGCGCTGAGCCGAGCTGGGCGTAAAAATCGCCCCAAAACTTAACGTGTTTCTATAGCTGCACTGGGCTTGAGTTTAGCAAAGCGTTAAACGCTCGCCACAATAGAATTTAAATGCAAATTACGCTTTGCTCAGCTCGGTGCAGCTGTAGTGTAAACGGGCCTTAAGGCTAATAGTTACTGCATTAGGTTAATAATAACTTTTGGCAAATTACTGCATCAGAAGGCCACCAGGTCATGGTTACCTCAAAGTTTGATTTTAGCCAAGTTTACCTGTGTAAATACAAAGATAGTTTTACTTTTTATTAAATTGATTTAGCCTAAATGCGCGAAGCAAACTATTGCTTGTTGCTCTGTGTGACTTGATAGCTGTACAGCTCTACAAAGTTTAACTTATTCAATTAAACTATAAATGTCAGTAATCTGATATGAGATATATATTTTTCAAGAACGGTTACTCTGTTGCCCAGCCTTCACTTGCATGCAAAGTAATATCTAGGTGAATCCAATGTTTTGCTAATGATCAAAACTTTGAGAAAGAATGTTAAAAATATTCACAAACCTTCAGACGAACTTGTGTCGGACGAAACACTGGGTGGCGCTCTTAAGGGTGGTTGTGGAATAAAATCAACGCTGGGTCTGGAAAATCGAAAATAAACTTTTGTACAACCTTTCATTATTTATTAAGGCAAGGATTACGCAAAAGTGTTTTACTTTTGTGTGCAAAATATGCGAAATTTTATGTAATAAACATTTTACAATTAAATTAAAAAAGGTATAAAGTGGCAGAACGAATAGAAAAAAATTGGACTTCATTCTTGACTTTAATCAAATTGAGGCATTTATTGAGACATTTGTAGAATTTGTTTAAACGCGTCTTCAAACATTTCCGTGTTATAATTTGAAGGGCAAAATATATTTTAATATTCAATCAGTTTGTCATCGTTTTCAGAGCAGGCGATATGTTGCATGGCGCAAATGGAAAGCGTTGTACTAAAAATAAGTTCTTCTGATATATACTTGTTTGCTCAACGATTCAGCTTACTATTTAGAAAGCCTTTATCAGGGAATGACACACAATTCGCAAATTTTATCTGCTTTTTTGTGTCGTTTCACTTTGCGTCTTGTTGGCCATGTGTGTCATTCCCTGGTAAACGCTTTCTGAATAGTTAGCTAAAACGTTAGGCCAACAATTATATATAACCAGAAGATCTTATTTTAAGTATACTACGCCGGGTAGCAACAGCATATTTATGGAAAGCGTTATAGGTCAACAAGCAACAACGCTCTTAACTCACACAGAGTTGTCAATCTGCTGGGCGTTCTCGGCGTATCTTCGTGCGAACTTGTACTGAGACTCGCTGATCTTGTAGAGTCGTTTCCGCAGGAGGGCGCTCTTCATGTTGTTGTACTTGAGTATCGTGAAGAACTTGTCGCGCACCTGAAGTAGAATGTTCTGAGTCTGTATTTCGAGCTATGAAAGTGAGTTCATGTCTTTACTTAGATTTGAACCTGGAACGTATTTAAAGTTCGTTTAAACGGTTTTGATCATTTTTCAGGTATGGTATGTCCCCGAAAATAATTAATTTTTAGGTTTATTTGATGATAGTTTAAGTTAATGCAAACTGAAAAACGGAGTATCTGTTAACTTGGGAATTGATATGTATATTCCCAGAATTTTGTTTCATTTAAGGTTCCAACGACGCTAAATACAAAGACTTACTACATACATTAAAAAAATTAAAAATTTGCTGAACACCCACTAATTTCTTAACAACTGTAGAACAGTAAACTTTGGGTAATTTCCTCTAACTAACTGGATTAATTAATATTTTTCTACATATTTAAGTTAAATTAAATTATACTCTCTTACTTCGAACTATGGGCAATCATAATCCAAGTTCGTTTTCGGGGTAAGATATTACAAAGTTCAAGAACGACTGGTCAAGAACATTTTGGGGTATGCCATTAAAAAGAGTTTGTAGGTTTGTCTTGTTACCTGAGTTCTTCTTGGTGTACCGATCACCATACCAGGAACATAACAAGGCACATTACTCTCCGTTTCGCTGTAAGCAAGCACGTAATCACCAACCTGGAAAAACGTTTTTTTTTAATTGAAAACACACAATAAGGAAAAATCGATTCAATGATTATCGTAGCACTGTCTTGTTGACTAACAAAAACCAAACGCCGCTTATTGTTTTTTATAACTATTTAGGTTGTCAACGGCAATTTTGTACCAATTCGAACCCTTTTGAAAAGTAAACTGCTTATCGTAATAGGCCAGTATATAAAACGTTTTACAAATAACCATCAAGGAAGTAAGACAACAATACGATGTTAAATCAAAAACTTGTAAAACAACCAGAGATAAATTTAATGTTAAAATTCGTGTAGATGCTTGTTTAAAGCTTTTAGGTGTTATGCAGGGCACGTAGTTCGAAATAAAATAAAATAAATTCTTTGGACTGCAAAACGATTTTAAATAAATATACATTTTGCCCGAAAAACAATCTTAAGAAAGTTACCACTTTTAATTAAAAAAGCTCTACACAAAAATCAACAACGGTTATCTGATTTACCAAGAAGCGTACATCGGTAAAATTCAGGGCAATTCCCAAGCCCCAGCACGCAACCCACCTTAAGGGGCGGGCAGGACACGGCCCCTGTAACGGGCAGAATGAACCTGGCTGGAACCACTTCCTCCCCATCGTGGTTGTAGCTGACCAAAGCGTGTCTTGCGTCTGTGCACTTCACTATGCTGCCTTCGTAGTAATAACCGTCCACCTCGTCTCTATTGTTATAATACACAAGTGTTATTACTCCGTGATAATGCAATGCAAAGCCAAAAAGGTCGAGTAGATCCACTGCAGCCCTGAATTGAACGTTGACACCTTATCAACACCGCTGTACGTGGTCAATACCTGAAGGCGCTGAATAATGCTCTAACTATAGAAACAATTGCGTCCCACCTTTTATAAGTGATGCTTGAATTACTTATCAGTAACATTAACTGGAGATTATACAAGTTCGTATCGAAACGTCTTAATCAAGATGCTGTCGATCTACTCGACCTTTTTGGCTTTGCAATTCAATATCAAGGTACATTACAGATCTGTGCATAGTGGACCCAAGTTATTACTCTGGTTATTACTAATACAGAAGTGTTATTTACAGAAAGCTATTGAAAGATGTACACACGTATGTGTTTAACAACTGTGATGTAGCCCCCTTTTTGACCAACGATTACGGCTTACGTATAATGTGTGTTTGATTGCCCGTTGATATTTATGGCTGGGTTAGCGAAGTCACAAACTTTGTGATTTAAAATAACTTAATATTACATCGGAAGCTATCGTAGACTAACCGAATATGTCGATCAATAATACAAGCAAGGCAAACTTGAAAAACAACTAGCCTGCAGTGAGGTTCGAACTCACGACCTTCGGCCATACCAGGACCGTCACTCTACCAACTGAGCTAAACAGGCTTAGAGGGGAGCAAGTCGAGAAACGACCATGACACCATTACTGGCTACATTATGTTAGTACAACTTCACATTGAAGGGGATATACGGTACAATATAATTTAATAAAAGATGCACACACATCTGTTTCACAACTGTCATCTAGCCCCTATGAAGCTGCTGTTTGACCAACGATTACGGCCTTTCGGACATTAAGCTGTGTGTAATTAATAGGGATGCTCGACAATACGGATATCATTACAAACCGACACCCGATATTTTGGGTTGCACGAAACCCAAAGGACAAAAAGTTGCTGGGAAGAAATTATTGGTTTTGTTGTAAGAGACTTTGCTTTTGTTGTAAAAGGATTTTTTGAAACCAAATTTTTAGCAAAATCGAGAAAAAAACTTTTCAATTAAAGCGTTTCAAAAAAATTCTATCATAAACACAAACCTCGCTATGACTTTTTGGCCAGGGTTAAGACCAGAACTCTTGCGGATTGTCACGGCTTTCTTGGGAGGCTGCTGGTTCTCCGGAGCGTCCTACAACAAACAAAACACCATTAACTAAGGTCGAATAAATAAATACCAGGCCCAGTTAATATGCCAAGCAAAATTCGAAGTTTTAACTGAATTTGTATCTTGCTCAGCAGGCCTTAGACTTTTCTTGTCAAAATCAGTCACTATAGGTTTTAGTTTATAAAAGAGAAATATATTTCGACAATCACGACATCATCAGTCTCTTATTCAAATAGAAGCCACCACCTTATCCTGATTTACATGTTTGTATTTTGCCGAAATGAGTCGTAAAAGGAACTAGCGATGTACGATAGTTAACACTTTATTCCTATACCCGATGTTTTAAACAAAAAGCCTCGCGATTCGATCCGATACAAATGACGACATTATCATTCTCACACAAACAAAATAAAATAACATAAACGCTCAAAGATAAATTTTTCCGGGCTGTTTTAGACCAGTGGTTCTCAAACTGGGGTCCGCGGTCCTTTTGGGGTCCGCGAGACAATTTTTTGGGACCGCGAAGCACCCAACACAAAATTAACACGTCGCTCCTATTGAAGAATTTTTTTGTGCAATAAAATTTCAGGCAACTTACTTCACCAAACCATGTTGATTATTATTAATTGTTCATTCACGTTATTGTAAGCTTCAAGTTGAATTGTTGATTCTGACATCATAGTGTTGCGTTGCGCTAATGAGAATTACGTTTTTACAGCTTGCTATGCTGGCAATGTGGTCTGTACGGTCATGGTTATAAAACTGTTCGTGATTTCTTCACTCAAATAATGTGATTCGTTAGACTGGTTAGAGGTTGACATAGCCGAGCTGATAGCGAAAAAGCAAGTGCACCCGTCCCTCGATACCATTATTATTTTGTGTGTATTTTTAAGGGACCGTGAGCAATTAAAAAAATTACTGGGGGACCGTTGCGTGATTTTTTTAAAAAAGTTTGAGAACCACTGTTTTCGACCAAAATTTGGTTTTAGTGTTAAGAAGTTAAATTACCATTAGTTCCTACTGTTTTTTGTTTTTTTGGTGAATTTATCTTTCAAGATAGAAATTGCAAATCATTTGGGGGGGGGGGTCCGACTAACATACCTTTTCAACCTATGCAAAAAAAATAATAAGTTTTTTGTTTTATTATCTTTAAGAAAAAAACGGGTATTTTTAGCAACTTGTTTATCAATTACCCAAACCCTTAGTCCCTTACACTTGTGACAGGAGATGAATCGGTTCGCTCCTCCAGCTCTTCGCTCTTCCTAACCACTCTCTCTTCTTTGCTTCCACTCCTCCTCCATGACTCCTCGTTGCTTCCACTCCTCCTCCATGACTCCTCTTTGCTTCCACTCCTCCTCCATGACTCATCTTTGCTTCCACTCCTCCTCCATGACTCCTCTTTGCTCTCACTCTTTTTCTTCTTTCTTCCCATCGCCAGCTCCTTGGCGGTTCGCTGCAGGTCACGTGACTGCTGGAGATAACGCTCGCCTGATCGGGAAAGGTCAAAGGTCAAAATGTTTCTCATTTAATCCTCTTTAATTTTTTTATATTAGGCTGTTTAATTTTTTTTGTATAAAATTAACACCCTACTTTGTTCCTAGAAACTTTTATGACTATAGTACATTCGAAACTAGCATGTATTTTTATTATTTTTTATTAAACGAAGCCCTTGCTCTACAAAGGACAAAGGTCGGGTTTGAATTTTTTGTCATTTTATCCACTTTATTTATTTTTACTTTGGTTTATTATTTTTTTACTTGTAAAATAAAGACCACCCTACTTTGTTCCAGAAAACGTTTTATGGCTACCATCGAAAAACTAGCATGTCTTTTTATATATTATTGATTAAACGAAGCCCCTGCTAAGGCAAGGGTAAATTCTCATTTTTTCCAATTAAGTTTTTTTTTACTTTAAATTATTTATTTTACTTTTACCCTCTAACTATAATTTAAGACCTCCCACTTTGTTCCTAGAAACGATTGATGGCTACCACTTTCAAAACTGTATGCCCTTTTCAATATAATGAAAACCCTCTGTATCAAAACCTGTTCCACACCGGAAGGTGCTAGTTAATGCTCCAAAGCAGGGGTTCTTAACCAGGGGTACATGTACCCTTTGGTCGCACGAATCACCAAAGCAGAGGGTACGACATGTTGTGTGAAATTATGCGCTTTTTAGGCATATATGCGCAATTTACAAAAAGCAACAACAAAAAAGCCATTAGTAAATTGTCTGATTGTTTGTGTTTTGTAAATATTGTTTAACTCACAAGACTGTATTTATTGCATGTATTAAGCACGTAAGATATAAATACATTGAGTTTTATTCCTATTATTACAATTTTATACACTTCCGTCGGCCATTGTAGACAGGGAGTACGATAAAAATTTATGAAAGCTCAAAGGGTACGAGCGCTAAAATGGTTAAGAAACCCTGCTCTAAAGTCTAAACAATTAGAAACTCAGAATAATCAGCATTGCGTTCCACCTTTTTAGTTGAGATTCGGAAATATTTCAGTCACATTAACTGGCGATGATACAAGTTCGTATCAAAACGTCTTTATCAAGATGATTTCGATTTAATATACTTTTTGGCTTGACATTTACTATTAAGCTACATTGCTGATATCCGTGCATAGTGTTAGCGTGCCCCTCCAAACTCTTTTTCAAAGAATAGTACGGCACATCGGCTGTTTTGTGTCGACGATCAATTTGACATCACATATCAAAAAATTATAATCTCACCCAGGTAAATTTCATCGAGCAGAACTTGGATTTCCTTCTGGGTGATTGGCCATCCTAAGCGATCCAGGGATTGATTTAAGGCGTCCTCGTTCTCGGTGTAAGACACCGGACCATCTTCAAATCTAAAAAAATGAAATAAGAAACTTGTCAAATTTTTACCTTTGTAAATGGTTGTATTTGTCTAATTTTGATTAGGGTAATCAGGTGACACTATTTAAAGATAATTTTTTTTTAAGAATTTGTCTGTATATTGTGCCCTTTGTTAAATAATAACTATAATTGAGCTGTTTGCTGTTCCTATAAACAGACAAGTGTTAGAAGTTTACTTTTTTATTGTCCTCATTAGGTGACCGGTGAGAAATTTAAGACAGCACAACGATTTCACATAAGTATGTCAAAATAACCAAAGCTCATAAAACACTTTTTTAAAGATGGTTGGAGAAAATAAGACCATTTCGGTTTTCGGTGAGACCATTTTGGTTTAACACCTAAAAAATAACTGCTTGTATACAAGGTATTAGGGATTGTGCTAGAGGATCGGAAGGCCTTCAAATGCTTAAATAAATGGTTTACTATGTTCAAAAAATTACTTTACTATGGCACTTTCTAAACCAGTGGTTCTCAACCGGGGGTCCACGGACCTCTGGGGGTCCGCAAAACGTTTTCCAGGGGTCCGCAAAAACTTCTAAATACACCTATATAAATTTAATTACCGCTGGCATATATGCCTAATCACAATTTAACATGTTGCAAATCACATTGAGTGTGACGTTGTACTTTCATTGTGATGTAACACAAATAGATTCTAAAATGGAAAATGGAAGGCAGCATTACAGCAGTTCGCATGTACTGGATTTTGGTTGATGCTATCATTCGCAAATGACATGGCATTGTGTAAAACACAACCATTTGCTTCGTAGATGCAGCAGCAGAAATCACATTAAAATAAACGTGTCATAACGTAATTTGTAGTTGTCTGTTACTTTACTCAACATAAAGTTGACTACGCAGATATACCAAATTATTCAAAAGAACTAAATGCAGATATTACACTAGAAAAATGTAAGGGGTCCACGACTATCTAAAAGCATCAAAAAAGGGCCACGGGTACAAAAGCCTCACAAGCGGGTCTAAAACACTTACTTGTCGCGTTCTTCCTGGGTTAGGTTCCTCCAAATGACCAAGTCAAGTCTCTCCCTGAACTCAGCAACAGCAGCGCTCAGTCGCTTGTCGTATCCTGGAAGGTCGACAGCAGCAGGGTTGACCAGGCGAACTTCTTGTCGGTTTCGTGGGGACACGTGAGCAATTGGGAGGACCTAAAGCGAATCGTGATTCATAAAATTAATCTTCTTCAAGAAATACACCTTTGACGTAAACTGTTTTCAGGTTGATGTTAAGACTGTTTCTTAAAATCATTTCTCAAATATTTTTTTAAGCAGATATGCCTTTGGTGTAAACTGTTTGTAAGTTGATGTTACGGCTGTAAACACGCATCAAACATAAGATCATTTCTCAATATTTTTTGTTTTATAGTCAAAACTCATTTTTTAATTTTAGGAAATGATTTTATGTTTCAAACCTTTTTTATAAACACTCTTAACATCAACTTGAAAACAGGTTCTTAAACAGTATTTTTTTAAAACAGTCTAACCATCCAATGCGACAGCAAGAATCTTTCTTTTACGTTTATTGTCTGCGGGAGATTCTTTATATCGAAAATTTTTTGGGTGTTTTACGTTAGTTTTATTTTATCAGAACTGAGAATGCTGCTCTTGGGGTAAACGCTTTTTTAAATATTTTTTTTTATCTTTTATATACCCTTGTTTGTTGTTAATTTTCATTTTTAGATCTTTTAATATAAAAAAAGAACAACTAACAGATAAAACAGGCAAGGATCTTAAAACACACAATAATAATAAATATCATTATGTTTTACGAAATAGGTAAATATAGTCAAAAAAAAATTACTTTGGTTACGGTTTTTTATGTGAATAAAATCAATTGAGGCAAAAAACCTAATTTTGTTAATTTTTTTGTAAAATTGACTGATTTATCTTTATTTTGTCAGAGTAGTTATTTCTGACCCCTAAAAATTTAAAATAGTCAACTTACGTCATTGAAAACCTTGGACACAACGTGAGAGTCGAGCACAGGAATGTATTTTGGCTTCACTCTGACAACAGTAGGTGTCAGCACGTCCATTACTGTGAGCTTGCGGGCCACCAAGCCGTTCTTCTTTAACCAAACTGAGTTGGGCAGGTCAAGCGGACTGCAGGACAAGACAAAGGCCATTATTCGTCACACAGAGGAAGACAAAGGCAGTGTTTGCAGTTTACGTTTGAATAAGAATTTAGACAAAGTTGATAAATTGGCGATTTTGTACCGATGCATATCCACCAGAGCCGTAGCTAGGGGGTTACATATGTCCCCGGGCGCCAAAATGATGATTTCAAATGCCAAAATGAGGATGCTTCTTTTTTAAAAACAATGTTCTATTAAAATTTGAATTGTTTTCCGTATAAAGTAAGGTATATTATTGTGTTAATTTAAACAAAATGTGATTAAACATGAAGGAGAGGTTGCCAATTTTATAGTTTTGCCGAGCATCCTTGCTACGCCTCTGATATCTACTGTACAAATGTATATCTACCTTTCCACGAAGACATATTTTAGATGTTCATGGTTTCTATTAATGGAGAATTAGCAACTTGGATAAACATTAACCATGTCAACTTACTTGACAGCTGGCTTCTTTCGCTTGACCTTCTTTTTCTCTTTTTCAGCCATTTTTCCTCTCATAATATCTGGATACAGAAATGTAGGTTTATACCCGGGAACTTATCCATCAAACAAAACAGGTTTGAGTTTTAAGATTATAAAATAAAGGTTGTAGTTTAGGTTGGGAAAAATTGTATGCAAGTCAGTTTAGCAGAAATATAGCTTGGTCTTTTTAACAAAATAAGATAAAATTCCTATAGTTTATATAACGTATTATTTTTTATTAGCAGTATAGGTTCTATGAAACAGTTCTAGCATAATTCTATAGCCTGATCTATTTTTATCTAAATAAGTAAAACTACCCTAAATTTAAACTATCTATTTGCAGTTTAGTTTAAAACACAATTAAATGAGTTAGGAGGTCGTTCAGGTTACTTAAAAATCGCCACACAGTTTTACCTTGATATGCCTCCATTGATTTGTTGATCTGATTCTCCATAAACTTCCTGGTTTCAGGCAACATCCAGCCGTTAAGTTCTCCATGGTCGGATGCTGCAAGCCTCAAAACACTGGTCCTGGTGTGCCCGGCTCTGTGCGACACTGAAGCAAAAAGGAAGGGTTAGTGTATGCGCTAATCGCTTTTACCGTAGCGATTTCTTCGACAAGTTAGGGTTGGCTTAAGGTTTGTTATCGTTCGAAATCTTCATGCAATTCATTTATCAGCTCACTATTCTATTGTTTTCTTAATGTTGAAGCCTCGTTCATAATATCAGGTGACTCTAGAATAATTTCGTTTAAACGCATAAGCTGCAGTTCAATTGATTGCCCCTTAAGTCAGCATTTCGGTCCCCGAACGCCTATTAAACTAGAAAAGACGTTCTCAATGTTAAAGTATAGCCATTGGCCATGAATGTCAAAGTACTGTAAGCACAGTCTGAAATGTCGAAGCACTACAAAAGTCTAATTTCTATAAACATAACTTACCCTTATTTTGATTTTTCCTCTTGTACCGCTTCTTAAGTATGATGGGGTCGTTTACCCCGGCGCTCCCCCTGTGGTTCTTGTGGGCCACCGCCAACTGCGGGTAGTCGCTCTTGGGGGGAGAGGGGTGAGTGTAGTGACCCTGGCTGGTATGGGGCCGCGGCGGTGGGGTGCTGCGACCGCTGCTATAGATAAATGCTGTTTATTCGTTGCCACAAATAGAGATGTCTAATACTTGGTACTTTACTTCGATATCCGATTTTTGGTTAAAAAGTACCATCGTCCTACCCGATGTAAAATGAATTTATTAGATGTGGTGAAGTATGTAATGTTGACAGAACTGAAAAAGCGCAATAGTTATATTTACCACGTTATTAAGTCTAACTGTGCTTTTTCGCCAGCTGGCTTGTTTTTCTTCTATTATAATGTAATTTTCCTATGAAAAAAAAAAAAAAAAAAAAAAAACTTGACTGACTCGAAACAGTTTTTCTCAACATGTTTCTCGGCGACCCCCAAAACTAAAGCATATATAGAACAACGAAGCTTTGCGGCCCAAAGCAATATTATCAAATTTTGGTGAAATCTTACGTAGAACAAATCTAAATAAATCTAACCATTAAAAATACTGCAGTCAACGCCATAACCAATATAAACGGCCAACCATAGGTTGACAAACACTGTCTTATAACGTATAGCACTTAGGTTGGACTTAGCACTTTACGTTGAAGTGCGAAACATTGTTGTGTCACAAATCAATTTGGTAACGAACCAGCACCGATACCACCCTAGTATCGGACAGGTACCGATAATATCGCTTGGCGTCGGATTCAATATAATCAGACATACCTAGGCTCTAACAACAAATGCTAACATAGTAGCGAAACAACGTAAAACGTTTTTTTAGAGTTAGAATACAATCAAAATGTACAAAATTTAAGTTACAATAATAATACAACAGATTACAGTAATTACCTGCCACTGTCGCGTCGCCTCGAGTTTTCACTTCTTGGTCTTGGTGGTTGTTCTATCGCAGGCGTTTTGCGACCACTCTGACAAATCAAAATAAATTAAATATATTGGGAAGTCGTTTCACGATTAACGGTATTTAATCAACGATATGTCAATAAAAGTGTTACCGGTGTTAATGCTTTAAAAACTCAATACTTTATGGGTAAAATTTACTAATTTTGGTTTGGTGAACATAAATTATGGTTTGTATATTATGGAAAATTAAATTTTAAATACTATGAAAGATTAAAAAAGTAATAAAAAGGTTGTTAAGCTGATAAAACTCGGGTAATTTGTGCAGTATTTTTTAGTTATTGAAAGCCTAAAATACACTATAATGTGTAGGCCTACAATAAAACAAGCAACTAACACAAAAAGTCGTAGGTGTTATAAAACCAATAGGAAGATATTTTAAAAACATTCACAACTTATTACGAGTACGTTAAGCAATACGAGTAAAAGTAAATTACGAGTATTTTTTTGTTTTTGATCAAAACATTTAAAAGCACATATTTTTGACCCCTATTTTACTCGTCGGTCTTAAACCCAAGGTATTTTGTAGCAGGAAAATCGCACCACCTTCCCATAGACTTTTAATTTGTACCTTGAGTTGCTTGTTGTGGTACCAATCCAGCATAACGCATTGCGCCCTCAACTTGGATATCTTCTCAAGATCTCGCTTTCCTTGCTCCAATTCCTTCTTCAGCAACGACACGTCTTCGCTCTAAGTAAGCCCAAAAAATACATTACAAATGTTTTTTGAGGATAATGTGTAAATAAAAAACACTGGTTATTTTAACTGGGGGAGATGATTAATTAACTTTCACGCCCGCGTCCTAATTATTTCAATTCATAGGCAAAAAGTATAAAAATAACAAAACAAAATATAAAGTACACATGTCCATACAGGTCAAATAGCAAACATAAAAACTAAGCATGTTACTTTAAGGATGTAAAACACTGACTTCAGTAATTAAGTCTTTCAGGTTCACTGTTCTAAATAAATTTAAGTAAATCGAATAAAACACATAGTAAGAAGACCATGTAGAAAATGGATAAAGAGATATACGAGTCCATCAAAATACTACCTATACTTTGATATTTATTTTACGTCTAACTAAAACCTTCAACCATTTCGCTCCGAAGAAAATACCATTTTAGAAGTTTGCCTAGCGCAATTAAAAACATTTGTAGACACCCGCACTATAGAATTTAGAGAAAATGTCTGAATAAAGCCGGTAAAGTCAGATTCGGGGCTCGACGGAATCGCATAACTGGCCGAAGTCGGACTCTTTATTTATACGAACTGAGTCGTTGTTGTTTTTAACCGAGTTTCTAAACAGCCTTGCTAGAAATCTACACAATTGCCGTATACACCTGTTTCCATCAAAACCCCAATTCCAGCCACACAACAAAAGGTTTCTTACCGAAACAAAAAGCATACATTGGAGCATAATGGTTGGAGGTTGGGGTAGGACGTAATAAGAATATAAAAGCCCATACAGAAGTAGGTATCATTTTAAACGTTTCGAATAACTCTTTATTCATTTTCAACATCGAAAAAAACAACATCTCTCCTACCTCGAAAGGCGGCGGAGATTCGGGGAATCCCCCGGTGCTTGAGAAGTTGTGGTATCTTCCTCCTGTGTCTTGTGAAATCTGAAAGAGGAACTTGTTGGCCTCCAGGTCGTTGCAATTGAAGGCGATCGTGTGGATGGGAACTGGATGCTGGAGCTGAACTTGAGCCAACACCGATCTCGGGTTCTAAGTGTTCAAACTTCGTTTAAACTGCAGCTAAGCCAAGGAGTAAGTAGGAATGTCCCTGTGCAGGTTTTTTTTATGGTTTGGTTTGGGTGACCGCTAAGTAGTTTTAAGAGACCGCAAGTGTTTCATTTAAATACCCAAAAATAGCCATATTTGTTGCAAGTCCAGATTTGGGGAAACCGCTGGAGAAATTTGGGGGACCGTTTCGGTACACCTTAAAAAAAACACCGTCCGTGTGCATTTTATTATGTATTTCATTGTTTCCCGATATTTGGGTCAAAATGTTTTGCGATACGAAATGATTAAAGCTCGCTTGAACAAACTACAGCAAAACTACGTTGAAACTTTAGCTAAGACAAGCTGACCAGGATATTCAGCGACACGACTATAGGGATGTCCGATAATATCGGTTTGGAGCCGATAATAAGAAGTATAAGCAGGGATGTCTGTGTACGTTTTATTCCGATTCCGATAGCCGATATTTTGGACAAAAATTATCACGATCCGACACAATACCAAATGGCGTCAATACTATGATTAAACAAGTTAATGAGATGAAATTGGAGCGTTTAAAGATATTGTCTTGTCACGCTCAAGGCCCGTTTTACACTACAATAAAGCACAAGTATTTCCATGTGGCAACTAAGCGTGGTTGGTTAGGTTCAGCCTGTATAAAATTACAGACACCGGCTTTGCGAAGATTTAAGAAGCGCCTTTCCTGTGTTCAGCTTAATAACAACTCAAATACGAGCTGTTCATTATTTTAACTTAGCGATCACCAAATTACAGCCCGCCGACCTTGGCTAAGAAAAAGCCCAGTTGAAACGTTTTTGAATGCAATTCCAAATTAAAGTTTTGCGAAATTTTAAATTACACGACAATATATTAAAGCTCACTACAGTTTTGTTGCATATTAGTAATTTATATTCCTCGGTTAACGATAAAATCAAATAACAAAGTTCGGCACGAATTTATTTTCGGCCAGTGATCGTCAAGGCTTACAGTTATCCGGCACTTAATTAAACAAAATGAAATATACAGTACGTACAGGCTATAAATTATGTACAGCTATAGGTAAACAGAAATGGTTTAGTGTTTCTTTATACACAACAAAAGGTCGTGGATAGTTTCTGATCTCCGTTAATAATTGATGTGAAGAACGATAAAATTAAAGAGCTATATTAAAATGGCAGGTGTTTCATATACAGTAGAATACTAGTTATCTTGTTACATTTGGTTAATCAATTAATTTAAAACATATTATTTTAATGGTTCAGGTTTCACTAGATTGAACCATCATTATATACATTTCTACTGATTAAAATTTTTAAGAAATTTTCTGACATATTGACACAATATTTTGCTGTGAAAAAATAGTTCTGATGGTAGCATTGCAGTACTGACTATATAATGTTACACATGCAATAAATAAAGTTATCATCTATACTCGATTCAAATTCTATTATCATCTTTATGTATCGGAGTTAAAATGTACACTTTTTTAGGCAACATAGGCCGGGACACTTTTGTGATGATTTATTACTAAAAAGGTGATATCTAATATATTAACACTAGAATGGATTACTTGCGTTGTTAAAAGAGTGCAATGCATGCTTTTAAAAAGTACGCTACCGAGATTTAGTTTAATATGGATGATTTTGCCGTGATTATGATCGAAGCATGCTCACTTACTTGCAACAACATCCAAAACATTTGCTGAGACTGAAATCAAGATTTTGTTAATACGCCTATTTCTAAACCAGTTTTACAAATATAACAGTACGGATGCAAAGGCTATTTCTTAAATAACATGTGAACTAAAACTTAATTCAGGCATTTAACATTTTATCTATATTTATTATAAATTATCCGCAACCATTACAAAAGTGACAAACAAAAAAGGTATTTACGAGCAATTAATTTACGCCTTACGGGATGGATCTATTAAATTGCCGAATCTCGAGAAAAAGAGGAAGCGTTTATTTTTCTAACTTTTCAACCAGATTATTCTATTGAAGATATTATACATTAAAAATTAGGAGACCTGCTCAACAATTACATTTGGTTAGTTATAAAAACGATATTTAATAAATAAAAATCAGACACAGGTGCATATAAAAACTTAGATTAGCCGATTCTGAAGTTAGGCGTTCGATACAGGCTTTTGGCCCGCTTCAAACCTAAAATATAGTAGACAACTTTTAATCGTTTTCGCTGAAGCATTTATGATAAAAATAGAACAAAGACACGCCCGTTAGCACGTTATTCAGCCACGCTACATTTTGCTTTGGGCTCTTTCAATTTTTTTTATTCTTCGACCCAGTATGCTATTCTGGCTAATTAATTATAGCGTAGAATATCCATTCAGTATAGATTGGACACGATGCCTACGGAGTAGCCTGCTTTTTATCCAGATGGTGTCGATTGATTTAGGTAAGCCTTTTCGGGGGCATCATGTATACTAGGTAATAAGAGTCGTCATCGTTGGTTAGTACGGCTATAGAAGGGCTTCATAACACACTACACATTGTGCATATGAACGCTTCAGTTTGCTAAATACAGGCTGTTGACCCCCTTCAATTGAGGTTGTATACACAAACAGGATGTAGCAGGCAACGGTGGCAAGGTTGTTTCTCTACTTGCTCCCCTCTAAGCCTGTTTAGCTCAGTTGGTAGAGCGACGGTCCCGGTATGACCGGAGGTCGTGAGTACGAACCTCACTACAGGCTAGTTGTTTTTCTAGACTGACCTTGCTTGCTGAAAGTCAGTCAGCCTGATCAAGATTATAATACAATAGCCTCAATTGAAGGGGATCAGCTGTCAGCTGTTTCTCGACGTTTTTCCCTTTGAACCTGTGTAGCTCAGTTACACACATTCACACAATATGTATATAAATGTTTCAGTAAAAATTGTATGATGAATTCTGTAATGGGGCATTTTTAAGAGGTTTATGTCTTTTACCTGATCAGGACGTCCGTCTGTTAGCAGGTATATGGCGTGCGTGTAAGGATCTGCAAGGGCTATCCTCAGAGCTGCCAATGTGTTAGTACTTCCACCAACACCGATATCTGCGTGAAAAGCAACTCAAGTATGAGTTTTAATATAAAAAAAACGCTTTTTTGGCTGTATTCTGTGACTAAACCGCAAGAAAGGCGGCAAACTACGTTCAATTAGGTTTAATTAGTTTTAACTAAGGGGTAAAACTAGGTACAATCAGGTTTAATCCTTACCAATGTGCAAGTACTTTCGACACCAATATCTGCATGTTAAACAACTCGATTTACTTACAATTATGTTTGCGGTGGTTATTTTACTATTGAGTGTCAGCCAGGGGTTAATCGGTTTATAACTAAGGGTGAGGGCATTAGGCATCAATACCAGGGGTTCGAGATAATGTATTAAAGCAGCACAAGCCTTTTTGGTAAAAACAATAGGCATAACCTTCACGAACTAAAAACATTGTTTTGAACGTGCCTCCCAAAATTCGGGAAGATTAATTCATTTAAAAGCGAGATTTCATCTTTAACATTACAACAAGTATTTACTTATGCCTCTCTTGGTAGCATGGGGTACCTAAAATATAAATGAATTCAACCAAAGAAAAGGAAAATCGACTGTTCCCGAAAAGGTTGTCTCTGTACGCTAGAGTGCTGACAAATGAATACAATTTCAAACAATCGAAGCCTTTAACTCCGCCTAAAAACAACACTAACCTTTGATCCAGTTCCAAGCGTTGAGTAGGTTTTGCTCAGTGACGTCAACAGCCCGATCTTTCCAAGCGACAGCTTTCGTGTCAAAGGTCACGAAGTTGAACTTGCTCTTGTGCCTTAGTTGCTCCTGGGGGAAATGTTAGCTTATTCCAAAATCATTTAAGACTATGGAGCATAAAGATTGGAGGTTGTACTAAGACGTAGGAAGAATATCAAAGCCCAAACAGAAGTCGGTAACATTTTTACAAAAGTTTTACAGGCGGTTTTACCCCTGCCCCCCTTTAAATCTCGCAAAAAGTGAAAAAAGTAAAAAAAAAAACAATAATACTTAAAAAATGCAAGCAGCTGATCTGTACTTGCTTAACGCAAATTAGAAAACCCAAATCCCCATGGAATAGAAATAAATCTTTTTAAAATAGTTTATCTTCAATTTGTAATAAAAAAATCGTGCAGCTCCTTTGCCATTACTAAATGCAAATTAAAAACCAACAAATCATAAAGAAAACAGACCATTGAATTTGGTTGAAAATTGGGAAATAAATAAATAAAATAGCGGAAAATTTATATTAACGCCAATGTTGTAATGACTTTCGGGTAAAATGACTTGACTTAATCATTCAGACAAGTTAAGTTATTTATAACGTTAGTGAAAGAAGGCATCTGTGACGCACCTGCATAAGCTGGAAGACTTTTTCCTTGAGCATTGGCAGTTTCTCCTTCATGGATTGCGAGGTGTCGATGAGGATGTAGACCTGCTCCTCCAGGATTGTCCCGAACACCTCCCGACTCCCTTGCTGCAGCCAGTCGATCCTTGGAAAAACACATGAGTAAATATCAAATCAGGGCTGGTATGTAATGGTAGGCTATATACCAGGGTGAGGTAAAAAAAATCGCGCCACACTTTCTGCAAATCAATAATATTTCAACTTGACAAGTGCCCTGAACTCAAAGTAAGACAATAGTTTAACCCTACATAAGTATTAGTCCTCTCTCGTAAAGGTCGTACTTAAACGTATAGAACAGCGGTTTTCAACCAGTGGACCATGGCTAACTTAATTTTACAGGAATAGTGGATTGGGGGAATTAAAAAGGAATGTAAATTTATTATTCAGCCGCAAGTATCTCACTAATGCACGGTAAAATAAATAATCTGTTTCAAAATATGTTCTGCTGTGTTTTGTTCGAAACATTTTTTACAGTTTTTTCTTTCATAAGAATTTATTGGGCCACAGAATTTTTGTTGCAACGTATATGGGCCACGAAAGAAAAAAGGTTGAGAATCACTGGTATAGAATGACATCAAATGTCATTTAGAAGAAAGTTGCATCACGTTTCGAATAAGCCCTAAAAGTTTCGAATAAATCTTAAACGTTTCAAATAAATCTTAAGATAATGGTTGTAGTTACACGAAGAATGAGTATCAAATCCCATACAGAAGTAGTTTGCATTTTTAAAACGTTACGAATAAATATTAAGACAACGCCTGGATGATGCAGTTAAACATAAAACGAGGATTTGATATACTGTAAATATTAGAAAATATTCAAAACCCACTTTTGACAATAAAGCACCTCTACAAAGTGTATGTTTAAACAAAGGGAACCAGTATCGGTACTTGTCCGAAGGTTCGCTGCCGATGCCAAATTAATATGGGAAATTTAGCCATAATTTGCGATCAACTATACAGCGATTCTACATTGAAAGGTAAATTTATCAAAAGACAGTAGGCAAACAACTGAAGTTAATTCACTAGCTATTCTGCTAGCTTTTGCACAGTAATGACGTCATTTGGTATCGCATCAGATCGCGATACTTTTTATCAAAAATATCGAACATCGGGTATCGGATTCAAATGTCTAGTATCGGAAATTACTACTACAAAGTAAATATTGAAACAACTTGAAACCCATCAATTTAAAACAATCAGCTTGTTAATAAATTGTAAAGCCGAAAAGGTCGAGTAAATATTCTCAAAATTAATGATGCAACAGAAAAATCTCAATTATCATTTTGTGCAAAGGCCCATTTTCTATACGCGTTAGTCATAGTCTTTTATAAAATGGTGTATCTTTCTGGGATCCAAAACCATTGGCAGCGGGTTTGTACTGTTTAAAAACTCGAGTGTATATATATTTTTTACACTGATTTTTACTTTTATTAATTTATTATTTCTTTGTTATTCAAAACTTAGCACATTCAAAACTTAGGTTTTTTAATCTGAGTTTTATTGTTTATGTCTTAATTAAGACATTTCGATACGAGCTTCTATCATCCGCACTTAATGTGACTGAGAAGCAATTCAAGCATAACTTATAAATGGTGGGGCGCAATTGTTATTATTTTGCACCTTCAGGTGTTAAACGGGTACAGCAGTTATTATCAAGCTACATTACAGATCCGTGCATAGTGTACCCAAGTTTATTAAAACAGTTACCTGCGCTGAATGGCGTCCAATGTAGTTTTCATTTTCTTCTCGAAGGTTCGGTGCTTTTCTGCGGTGATGTGCACGTGAACCACCGTCCCGTCTTTCCACTTTGTGTGAGCGAACTGGTCGCAGTACTTGGCGTTCACCAGCTTCCTTACGTTTTGCTGGGGGGAGAAATAACTTGAATTATCCGTTTTTTTATTAAACAAGCCGCGCTAGCTTTGGACCGGTGTTGCATTGAGTTTGTAATATTGAAAATTACTTTGACCCTTGCAAGATAAATGTCGATTTCTGATCACAAACAACAGAATAATTAGTTATAAAGAGGGTTCTTCCGACAATTATTTATTCTGTGCCGACGTTTGGATAACCTATCCAGGTAATCTTCATCAGGGCATATAAACTTGTAACCTTGCAGAAAGGTGTATATATACAGTGAAGAAAAACGAGGTTAGTTAATATACCCTGAAGAAGATTACCTGGATAGGTTATCGAAACGTCGGTACAGAATAAATAATTGTCGGAAGAACCCTCTTTATAATTAAGATAATGCCTGGCAGCAACAGCATATTAACAGAATAACTAGTTGTGAGAAAAGTTTTACACTTAAATTGCGGAAGCATTACGAAGGCAGGGCCTATATTAATTAAATTTCAACTTATTTATGGCAACATCTTTCCCCCAAGCTTCGCTGTCATTAACTTCCTATTTCGACCGCCGCAAAAAAAGGTTGAGAAACACTAACTTGCGGTGTCTGCTGTCGCACAGTTTCACAAAAATACCAAAAGCAAGACGCTTTAACGGCCAACCAGCTAAAATTAAGTCAGGAGACATTAAGGACTTGTGGCATAGTTTTAGAAAAACGCAGCTAAAAAGACAACCAGGGTCACACAGAGTCTGACAAAATTCTACCAAAAAAACAAAAATTAACCTCGAGTGGACGTACCCAACCGCTTAGTGGTTCCCAGCCTTTTTGACTTACCGCATCCTTAAAAATTGCAACCGTTCCTAACATTTTCGCGTGGTTTATTGTAATATCACAATATGTCGACTTGAAACAGAAAACATAAAAAAAAACATTGGTTGTTGAACTCCGATTATACACCATAAAGTCCCGTTTACACTACAGCTGCACTGAGCGGAGCTGAGCTGCACTGGGAGTGGAATTGTTTTCACTTCAGCTGCAGTGAGCTGCACTGGGCGTAAAAATCGCTCCAAAACGTAACGTTTTACTATAGCTGCACGGGGCTTGAGTTTAGCAAAGCGTAGCTTCAAGCTAGCTGCAGCTGCTGCACGGGGCTTGAAATTAGCAAAGCGTGAAACGCTCGCCACAATAGAATTTAAATGCAAATTACGCCCAGCGCAGCTCAGTGCAGCTGTAGTGTAAACGGGTCTTAAATCGTATAAAGAAGCTCACCAATAGATCGAAAATTGGAATACGAAATAGTTTTAAATACTTTTCGGCACCCTTAAGCGTTAGAAACTGTACCCCCCCCGGTTGGGCACCACTGCCTTATAAAGAAAGTCAAAAGCGAACTCACGGCGTCGGAACTCTCGGCGCATGGCGTCGGTTTGCCCTTCAGGTCGACGACCCCGTCCACGTGCCGGAAGGAACAGCTGGCCAGGGCCTGGAACGCACTGACGCCCTTTGCTCGCAAACCGTGACGTTCGAGCCACTGACGTGAACCCATGTAGTGCTCCTGGCGTGCGCTGGAAGGTGGCTTCGGACGGTCGATTGCCGCTAGAATAAAACCAGTGGTTAAAGTGAGCAATAACTTTCCAGAATAATTAAAGTACTAACAGAATGCAGCAAGTATTGGTGCCATGGTCGTTTCTGGACTCGATTACCTCTGGTTAATTAATCCCATACTATAGCGCTGCTTAATAGCTTGTGTGTTTTTTTGACTTATCGCAATGCGGTTTCTATGGTGGATAATTGTTCAAATATTTGAGATTTGCCGTCACAGTTGATTTTTCAGTGTTAGTTAATCTTCACTAAACAGCTTTTATGACGCTTTTGTTGGCGTTACAATAACTTACAAATAAAAACGCCCTTTACTCACGGTAAACCCCAACATTTACGGCTTGCAGCGACGTGTTCACTATCTTATAAGGTACATAACAATCTGATTAAAACAATGTGTTTAACCAATTTAAAACACATTCATAAAAATATTCAAAGTATAAAAATCCCCAAGGTTAAACCAAAACTGCAAACGTATGCTCAAAAGTACAAAGCTATGGTATTTACAAAACACAAATGGGTCGCACACGGAAATGCCAGCGTTTATATAACTTGCCCAGCTCTCTTCTTACCCGAATCAGTTTTGTGATCTGGAATCTCATTGAGCAGCGACTGAACCTGAACGAAATTGTTGCGACATTCTTCCAACTCAAGCCAAACGTCAAACACGTCTTCTCTTACTCCTGTGGAAAATTGGAAAACAAATTATAGACTTAATTTTTAAGGTTCACAAACTGTGCGTCGCAAAGGGCGTTTTAAGATGGTCGTTTTAGTCTTTAAAGGGCGCTGCACAATGATTCAGAACGAATCTCAACGCAAACTATGCAAAAAAGGTTTTCAGGTAGATTGGATTTATCTGCAGAACACTTTTCATTTTATATAAGCTACTAAAAAAAAAAAAAAAAAAAAAAAAACATTTACATGTGTATTTTTAACTATGGTGCTAAATCGGTTTGTTGTTTGTCCTGCGTCCTACGACGACCTCCAATCGTCGTAGTCGTTAAAGCAATTTGTTAACCCTGCGCATTTTGATGCTATTGCTAACTGACTTATTTAATTAAGCATTATATAACTTAAAGTAAACCGGTAAAAAATCACTGAAATACATAGTGCCTTGACATTTGACATTGTAGTTTTTCCTACGGCAGTTGTTGTCACTACTGTTGCGGTAGGAGCTCGCCTTGTCATTTACTTGTGTTCGGAAATGATGTTTAACTTAAACTGATGTGGTTTATGTTTAAATAACATTGTTTTGAATTCGTTAGATTTAAGATAAGAATCCACTTGTTTAAGCCATTGTGTTTTTAATAAATTCCTGCACACTGATAAAGACTTCTGTACCGGATCGGACCCACCAGTGTTCAGTTGATTTAGAAAGGAATTCACACTAACCTGCACCGGCGGGAATTCCCCCTTTAGGCTTGGCAGTCAATCTCACGGAAATGCGCGAAGCGTCGCCGCCAGGGGGCGCAGCGTTGCTTGGGAGCGCCTCGGAGTCTTCCTCGTAAATGCTCTTCACTACGAAGGCGTGGAATCTAAATAAAATAAAGAAAAACTTATTTTTTGAGCATTTTAAGCAGCAATTAAACAGGATATGTATACGCGAAGTGTTGTGTCTGGTTGGGAGCCATACCCAAAGTTCGAAATACACCTTTTTAACGGGTCGGTCTCAAATCATTGAATAGTGATGTATATGGATGGCGCTTCGATACTTGTAACAGTAGGAGCTATCAGGTGCGTCTTCAAGATTATTTGGGGGGCATGAATTTCCAGAGATGGCGTCATGTTACGTCAAAAAACATTCAATTAGAAAAAAATCTCTCCAGAAAAATAAAAAAAAAACTTTAATTTAAAGAGAGTCTTAGCACATTGTGTGATACCATACCTAATGCACCGACTACTACTATAGTTACTTGATGATTTATAGTTGAAATTCATCTACACAATGAAGTAATACCACTTAAAATAAAAGCAGGACACACAAAAAAATAGGAACCTGCGTCATGTGCGGGTTTCATTGTCAAAAAAATCATTTCTCAAAAAGCTTTTCAAACCATCTGTGCAGTTCTCTGTGATTTATCGTCTATCAAATATAGGCCTTGAGGTTAAATCTTAGCTACGCCGCCTGTCATAAATCACTGCTATGTAAATACAGCAAGAAGACCAAGCAAACACAAAGACGATCCAAAGGCTTCCACTGTTTGCTGTCGCCAATGCTTAAGGCTTGCGTGTGTTAGTGATCAATTGCCTCGCTACAGTTTTCATTTATTATTAAAGGGGATGAGGTCAACACAGTTTACCACACTACGGTTTAAATTTTGCTTTTGTTTTTTGGCAGCAACGAAAGCGACAGATTTGCCACCCGACGACGTTCTACAGGTAAAAAACTTCAAATTAACACAAAATATCGCCGTTTTAGGTCTAGGCTCACCAAAACTTTTACATAAAGGGCCGAATAACTAGGATTTTCGATCGTGGACCGGGTATAAAATTTATTTTCGAGCTATATTACCTTAGGTATCGTTTTACGATGGAAATATGAATAACTGTGCAATTGAAACCGTATAGTTGAAACAATAATAATATTATTATTATTATTTTTGTTAATATCAGGATCTAAGCCTGATCCGACATTTCTAGTTGTTGATCTTTTTTCCATATCATATGATTCAAACAAAACCACAAAGTTTGTAAAAGAGATCTAAAACAACTTTATTTAACAAAGGCAGAATACTATATAGAACATACCATATAGCTTTTTTGCGTAACTATATAGTATTCTGCTTTTGTTAAATAAAGTTGTTTTAGATCTTTTTAAAAACCTTTGTGGTTTTGTTCGGGTTGAAGCCGTATAGTAAGCCTCAATAAACCTGAAGTCCAGTTAACTCTTTTTACCTTTAATGGTAGAATCGGTTCGTTGGATCATTAATCATGGCTGAAATAATTTGGTATTGGACACGCACCGATGTTAACACTCGACATCGGGTATCGGCTCCGATCCTGTATTATCGGATCCGCCTAATGGCGAACATTCTGCATGCTGCGTTTTTTTTTTGTTTAATTTGTTTTAATTTTTACATTCAGCGTGCAGCTCTTTAAACTGGAACAGACTTCACTATTTTAAACTGAAACAGACCACATAAAATTTCTATCGCAGTCCTGTAGTATTTTCTCCGCACCTGCCAGACGTGAGCTAGGCAATTTACTTGAGGAACTCGCTTGTGCCTCTATTTTTACAACGTTTTTGGAAAAAGTTTTTTAATAAGTGCATATGTAAGAGTTGAATATTGCGAATTTCTTATAAAAAGCAGCTCTTTCTTTGAAGAAAGTTTTCATTTTACTTTTTATTTATTTTTTTTTTTTCATTTAAAAAAAAAGTAAATTTTTTTTCAATTCCCACCTATAGGAATATATTCAGCGCGGCGCTCTCTTTATGAAACATACATATTCAAAACGGGACATATTTCTAATCGCATTCCTGTATTATCTACACACCTGCCAGACGTGAGCATGGCGATTTCCTTGAGGAACTTGATGGTCGAGCTTTTGCCAGCGTTAAACGACACTGTGTGTAGTGGATGAGGGGCTTCGGTCAGTTTCTGACGAATAAGCTCCTTTGAAGACTCACAAGAATCGCCCTCAGCGAAAAGATAAACCGCTTCCAGCTGAAAGCAATGTATATAATCAGTTTTAGATTAATGTTATTTCAAATGTACTACAAGTCCTCTTTGTCGTCTTTAATATATTTTTAAGTGTGGCGTGTGCGAATTAGTTTTCTTAAAAAAAAACGGTGGTACATGGCCGAAACTGGTTTGGACCACTGTCTTAGATCAGAAGCCACCAAACTTTTAAATAAATTAGGATTTCTGTTTAAAGCCAACGACTGAAAAAAGCCGGCTATTTAGAACATAAAAACCTGAACAAATATTACCCGTCTCCCGAAAACATTCTTACCAGTCACCAAATCTAAATGTAAAAATGGGCCTTTTTTGAATATTTTGTGTCCAATGCTAACTATGCTTTGGAGTCCAGAACGTTTCACGACAACTCCAAAGACTGGCGAAGGTGAGCTACATAACTGTTAAATGACTATCGCGGTTAATTATCCGGTTTAAATTTTGTCTTGACTTAGATATTATCAAACGAAGGAAATATAAAATATGAAACAAAACTCAAAATATGTAGTTAGCGTTATGAAATTAGGTTAAACAATTCAATAAAATTTAAAATTTAAGGTTAAACAATTCATCACCCTCCGAAAAAAGATAAACCGCTTCCAGATGAAAGTAATGTGCAATCACTTGGTTATTGGCATTAATTTAAGTCATCATTATCTAAGTTTTATTGGAAACGTTCACAAAATGCTACCTATGCTTCTCTATGGCCCTGATATTCTTTCTGGGTCTAACTTCAACCTTTAGCTACTATCTTAAGACCAAAACGTTCACGATTAACGCGCGCTTTGTGTTTCAACGCTTCCTTCATAACACACTTGTACCAATTAATCAATAATATTGTATCGTTTGTAAATAAGCCAAATAAATTGCCTCTAGCTTTTTTGCTGTTTATTCATATAATTATCCAAACGGAGGTAAGAAATTCAAGTAAAACTTAATTTGCATTGCACTTGAATTTAAACGTGATTTATTAAATTATTACCTCCATGTTTGATTTAAGCACATGTGTTATTCTTAACGAACAAACAGGTCAAGCGCGTCCAAAATTAATTTGAAACACTGCCTTAGATCAGGGGTCGCCAACCTTTTTGCATAAAGAGTTGGATAACTCTAAAACTGGCGATGGTGGGCAAAAATGACACTCGTATATTTTTCCGGATATAAAATTTTGTCTTGACTTAGATTTTATCCAACGAAGGAAACATCGAATATGCCTCAAAATTAAAATATAATTATAGTTAGCGTTATGAAATTGTCATTTGGTTTACAAATTTATCAAAATTGAATAGCTTTGTGTCTAACAAACATTTATGCTAATAAAGTATTAATAACAGTATCTTGAAATGTGAGAGCATGCGGGCTGTAGTTTGGAGACCTCTGCCTAAGACTTGAAGGCCCGTTTACACTACAGCTGCACTGAGCGGAGCTGAGCTGCACTGGGCGTGGAATTGTTTTCACTACAGCTGCAGTGAGCTGCGCTGGGCGTAAAAATCGCGACAAAACGTAACGTTTTTCTATAGCTGCACGGGGCTTGAGTTTAGCAAAGCGTAACTTTGAGCTAGCTGCAGCTGCTGCACGGGGCTTTAGTTTAGCAAAGCGTGAAACGCTCGCCACAATAGAATTTAAATGCAAATTACGCTTTGCTCAGCTCAGTGCAGCTGTAGTGTAAACGGGCCTTTAGAGTCATAAAAACATGAGAAACCGTTCTTACACTGTCGTCTTCCATTGCTCGCACTATGGCCTCGGTGGTTGCGGTTCTTGACCCCTCAGCCATCCGGTCAAGGCCCTGCACCCATTCGATGGCACTTTTGATGGTCAGTTCGGTAACCGGCACCGCCTGCTCCTGCCACACTTGCATGTCGGCCTGGGCCCTGAAAAAATAATGGTTTCACGAGTGGACCCCTCGGGCATATGTGAACTAGCTTTAGAGGGCCCATGACTCTATGAAGGCCTAACTAAAATCTTTGTGTGTTACTTAAAAATTACATTTTTTAAACAACAAAAGCAATGAAAAAGTGCCCGCTTCTTGAATAAATATCACTTCATTTTAGTTTAGTCTTTTGGAGTGGAAATAGCGTGTTTGTTAAGTCTACTTACTTTATAATATTAACATATGATGACAACACTAAAAAAATATGCCCACCCCAGTCCATGGAAACAAAAACATTTTTTTAGGGCTTGACGAGTTTCGACACGTAAAAATTGGGTGCTGGGCTTAAATTGCTAATTTTTAGATATAGTTAAAAACATGAGTTGGGAAAAAGCACCAAATAGCTTAGTGCATTTAATTTCATGTGTGATAGTTTTGGACCCGAATAGAATCATTAGTGGCGGAGAATTATTTTAGGTGTGGGCCTAAAAATAAAGTTCAAATGAAATCTTTTAAAATATGCAAACTAATTTGATTCAATACCATTAACTGTACAACCATAACAGTATTTATTGCTTACTTGATCATGTTGAATTTTGCGAGTTGTGACACTTGATCCCTTATCACCATACAAAGTGACTCTCTGTAGAGGTCAAATTGAGTTTGCGACATGGTGGAGACGTCAAGTATAAAACATACGCAGTGCTCCTGCAAAAAATAAAATAAAAAATATTTAGAAATCATAATAAGAAAACCATATATTACATGGTAGTTAATATTTTGATGTTGGTGAGCAGTACAATTGAAATAGGAAGTAACCCTATTCAATATTGGGAGTATATATATGTATACAGCTCATTGTGTTACCAAAATAAATATGTTAAAACATTTATCAATACATTTGACATTTTTCTCAAAATGCTAGCCAGTGCACCCTCCTGATAATATCTCATAAGCTGTAGAAGCAAATTAGTTTCGAGCAATTTTTGTGGTGACCCAAAAGTACATTCAAGTTCTTAGAAACAATGAAATAGTAGTGAGTGCTTAGATTTAAATAATACTGCTTTTACTTATTTAACATTTGCATATTGGCCAAAAAAATTTGCACCTGTACAACTCCAAATATTCTTCTACTTTCTGTGGTCAACCACTGAAGTCTTCGCTTGAATATATGCGACGCACGCATCAAAGATTCCTCAATCTGACGAAGTTTTTCTCTTCCAACAGTAATCTGAAATATTTAAAAATAAGTGTGATTCAGATCAAAGAATTTTTACGAAAATATTTGGATGACATACTAGGACATACTAGAAGACTGTAAACAAAAGAAAAATCTACTTTCAGAACAACCTTTATTTAAAGTAAAGGACAAATACTGAAAGGTTCTATTTGTCCTATCTCAGACGTTCGAACTTGAACAACTTACATTGTAAAGTTGGCCATCTTTTCTCCTGAACTGCTGAAAAAGTCCGTTTCCATAATAAGATCCAACTGGTTTCTTTACAGAATCAATGTAGTCTAAAAAAATGGTGCAAAATTTTAAATAAATCAGAAAAATGCCAACATGTGTTATTTTATTTTTATAAAGTTAATTATAAGATATTTTCTTAAACTATAAATAAAATGTACGTTAGAAAAAATGAAACGCCCTTAAAATCAAACATATGTTATGTGTAAATCCCAATATGTTGTATAACGAGATCTGTCTCATGGACAAAAGCAACAATGCTGTTAAAATCAAAGGCTAGGAATTTAGACAAGCTGAGTATTTAAGTCATTCAGTTCCTAAAAGCACATACAGCATATAATGACCGTAATCTTATTTTCATTATGTTTAAATTCAATGTGCGAGAAGTTTTACATTATGGACAAGTAAATCTAAAAACTAAAGGCCCTAGGGTCTAGCTAAGCAGTTGAGGTATTAGGTTACTACCAAAATTTTTACTTGGAAAAGTTGCCCAAAAAAATATAGTAAATTTCCGAAGAAAACAGCTTTTTTTGCCATATTGCAGTATCTTGGGGATGGATTTCGACAAAAAAATGTTTGCCAAAGCTTTGGCAACAATTTATTATGAAGTGCAGTTGGAAAAGTTACCCAAAAGTGCATGGTAAATTTCCGAAAAAAATAGTGTTTTTTGCATATATATAAGTATTTTGGGGTGAATTTCGACAGACAAAATGTTTACTATGAACCTTTGACACAAATCATGAAGTGTAGCCAGGCATATGTCACCAAGAACCCACCTTCATTGTGCTTAAACCCGATCTGCGACAAGATTTGTTTCATGGACAAGCGATTGCGCTGGAGTCCGTGGACCTGCAACCACTTTTTTGAGCTGATGAGCGGCTTCACATCGAGTTCCCATTGCTCTTTGCCGTCATCTTGTGTCTGGCCGTCCATCTCGTATGACGACTTCTTGCCCCTTTCCTTGTCCGCCCAACCAAAAAGGTCAGGGGGAGTTGGAGCGTGAAGGTGACCGATATTGAATTTTGGAGGCGCCTCTGAAATATTTGTGAATTCTTATTCAGTTTAAAGCAATGCCCTCAAATATTATTGAACACTATTCTGGGATATCTAAGGAAAAGTCAAAAATTCCCATATGTGTAATTTAAAAGCCTTAATAAACCGAATAACAATACATTTTATATGTGGGTTTGCCAACCAAAAGAAAACATAGTGAAATTAATATCTGATGTTTTGGCAAAAGAAAAACCAACATAAAAAATACCACTGTAATACTAAAAAAACCAATATGTTTTTTAAGGATAACGCTTAGGATATTCTGGACAAAGCCTGGGTAATAGAAACAAGAAGTTAAATAGCATTGATTGACTTGTAAAATACTTTACAGAGATCTCCTAGTTACTTGGACAGCCCATAAGCCGGCTCTTTTGTTATTTGATCCCTTAAAATTACAACTCATTGTTGGATGGTTAGGTTAAATAACAGAACTATTATTTGAACAATACATTGCTGAGAGTTAAATGACACACAAATGGAGTTTTTATCTTTTAAAACAGAAATTTAAATTGACCACATGTCACAATTTGTTAAAAAAATACAAAATTAAATATATTAATATATAATTGCAAATAGGCCACAACAAGAACAAATTTACAACTGTAGATTATTTTTTCAAAATCATAAAAAACAAAAAAGAACAAAATATTTTTGGTTTGATTGACCATTTTAGATATATATATTATAATTATATGTTTATATTCAATATGCTGTTGCTGCCAGGCATTGTTTAAATTGTAAAATTGTTCTTCTGGCATATGTTTATATACTTTATTGTAATCCATCTTTTGTCATGTTTAGTTAGTTACTTGAATCCTGGATTACAAATGAAGCTATATATTATTTAACAATGCATTTTACATTGGTCACCATAGTTAAATTAGCATTAGAAAAACAACAGTTAAATTCTCTAAGCACCTAAATGTGCTAGTCAACTAAAACAAGTAACAGGAAATTATAATAGTACCAAAACACTGTGTCCAATTATATTGGGATTCTGTTTATGTATTTTTCTTGTCAGATTTTATTAGGATTGAAATGTTCTAATGAACTAAACCTTTCTAACTTAGCCATAGTAACAATAAAACATGTATTTTTTTTAATTTGCAAATATCAATACCCAACAGCCTTTACACAACAAGCCGTGTAAAAAGTGGGTGTATGATTTGTTCAGCAAACAAAAAAATGTTAAAATATTGTAAGTTGTTATAATTAACACATCAAAAAGAAGTTTACCTAAATAGTTTTATTATTTATAAAATTTCAAATATATGCATAAACAAGACTTGTACCTTCATCATATACAGCTTTTTTGATTGGATCAACCTCGCGCAGTAAATCTGGATTACTCACGTCAACTGCAGCCATGTTGCTTGGTGGATTTATCAAATCATTTTTAATGAATAATTCAGGGGTTTGGGACAGAGTAACAGTTGCTGTTAACAAGCTACTTTTTTAAACTAATCACTCTATGAAAGTGAAGATCTAAAAAACATAAAAATATAAAAGTTTAGCAGCCAAACGCAATGAATTTCAAGCTGCGTACTTCCTTTTGGTTATTGATTAGGGTTTTTGTTGTAAGACTTCAAAAAATAAAAATCAGTGTTCTGAATTCAATTTATACAAGACTGCAATATCATATTAAATTAATGGTAAATTTGATAATCAATAAAATTTATAGCTTTATGGGTTTGTATCGGATTTTACTAACTAACAATAAAGTTCAAGATACTTGTTACAAGTTAAAACCTAATTTCGCTATTTAACTCAAATTAGTAATAATATATCACAACTGTATAAATAACATTTGAAACTAACTAAAATCAACCAAATATAGAAAAATAATATTTACAATGTCTGTTGCGTAGGGCACAACATTACTAAACCAGTTTCTAAAAAAATGTATTGGCGCTGGTCTAGAATCCTACCAGAACAAACAATATTTGGATTAGGGTGCAAATCTGAGTAGGTTAAGTAATGTTATTAAATTATAAATATAATAATACTAGACCCACCCTCACCCCAACACTAACCGGCACCTTAACCCACTGCAGGAAAGTATGGCAGATCTCGATGAGATCATGCGGGTGCACCGCAGAAAAAATCCGGGTTACCGGGTGCCCTTTATGATTTTCCTATGCATTCTGTATTGCATACATTGCACTGTGAACGTATTCCGCACTTTTCGGGGTGCGCTTTTAAAAGGTTGAAAAAATCTCGCGGGTGCACATGCCATACTTTCCACAGTGGCCTTAACCTAAATATTGTGCGTTGCTTTAATAATTGTTTAACTGCTGTATTAGGATTCGAGACCAGCACCAACGTCTTTTTTATTTTTTTTATATTAAATAAAACCACAAACACACCAAATTACACTTTTTAATTTAATTGGGAAATTAATCAGAACTGTCTGCAACATATCATAGGTTTGTTTGTTCAATTAACTTGCTTATTCAAGATATTTTAAAAAGTCACAACTTATAGTTAGACAAACTAATCCCTTATCAGTAATAAAAACGTTTTTTGCTGCAAACAATTATCGGGACTGCCAAAGTAACTTTTGATAAACACTTATCCAAAATCGTCCAAACAAAGAAAAAAATCGATTTGCAATATCTTTTATTTATAAGGCTACATACGAGCCGACGCCTAAACCTGTAATTTCTCCATCTAAGGAACTGCTATTGTGGTAGTTTACGTAGCACTCGTGTTTTTAAAGTGGCACTTCTCTAGCACTAAAGAGCTCGTTTTGCGGTCAAAGGCAAAACAAGTTAGCTTCCTGTGTTGCCTTACCAACGTTGACAAGTGGCGCTAAATCGAAAGATCCGTATCCGCGACGGCACCAATCGCCTATCCATTATATGTATTTTTGTGTGATATAAAATAAAAATGAATTTAACGCTTGGTTTTGTGAAATTAATACTAAAGAAATAATATTAAAAATTGTCAAATCAAATAAGCCGATAATACTTAATACAGGAATTTGGGTTTTAGTGAGGTTGTTTTGTGTAAATATGCCGTAGGATTGCAAACGACTGTACTGATTTGATCTGCAGTTATAAAGTAACTAAAAACAATTTTACAATTGCCAAATATTACTAATTAAATAGTTTTAATTCATTCTCCAGACTTAAAAAATCATTTTAAAGACAGTTACATGATATTAGTCAAGGTTTCTTGTTGACTGTATTGATGATATCACGTGACACCACCGTTCTGTCAGCTGATGTTATTTGCTCGTCAGTTCAAGTCTTGTTGGGACTTTTGTTATGAGCTTGAGGTAGATTTCTCGTTTGCAAGAAGTCTATAAAGTTTCAAGTTATTTCGATTGATGTATGAGCTGCAGCCCCTGAGGATGGCAATTCTCTACTCGGTCATTGCAAGGGGCCAGACCGTTCTGGCCAAGTTTGCGGCTTGTGCTGGGAATTTTCAGGAAGTTTCCGAACAGATTCTCGCAAAAATCTCCAGCCAAGACGCGAAACTAACGTATTCGCACGGAAAGTAAGTCAAACTACTGTTAAATTATATACAAAGGTTGCCGCTGCATGGGCGCTGGTCCACATTTTCGTCTGGGGCTTAATATTACTTTATTATTTGGGTTAGGGTGCTAGTTAGCGTTTAAGTTTGGGTTGGTAAAGTATTATTCTTATATTTATTCTCCCATATATATTTTTTTCTAGCAATTTCAATTTTGACAACTCGGTTCGTTATTTTTAAAGAATATTTTTTTAATTGCTGCTAGAACCAGGAAACTACTTAGTTTTTGTTTTATTTTTATTAATTTTTTTGTTTTTAATGAAACTTAAACAATTGTCTATATTGGATATTTACCCTGATTCCTACAATAATGTAAAACCAGTTTGTAGGACTTTGACTCCTACTGTAAAACTAAATATTTTAACAACTCTCACATGATGACCTATTTTCTTTTTCACAGCTATCTCTTCCATTATGTGTGTGAGGATCAAATTGTTTACATGGCGATCACGGAAGATGATTTTGAGAGATCCAAAGCTTTTCGGTATTTATCTGACATCAAGCGGAAATTTAAATCGGCTTACGGTGGCAATGTTCACACTGCTTTACCAAATGCCATGGACTCAGAATTTTCAGGGTTTGTTTTCTCTTTATTTATAGCGGCATTGTACAGGTGTAAAATAAAATAAAATGAAACTTTATACATTTGTATCTTATAAAATTGCCATTTATTTTCTGGCCAATTTAATAAAAACCTAAGTTTGTTTTGGAGCATAATGGCTAAAGGTCGTAGTTCAACATAGAACAAATATCAAAGCCCATACAGAAGTAGCTAGCACATTTTAGTCATATTTTTATTGTTTCGAATAATTGTTTATTCATTTTTAACATAGGATGTCGAAAAAATGTTTGAAAAATAAAGAATTATTCGAATTGTTAAAATTATGTTTAATATGCTAGCTACTTCTATTTAGGCTTTGATAAGCTTATTTGTATTTTTATATTAATTTATTTTTCAAAGCTAAGCCTTTTTTAATGTGTATCGTAACCTGCTTTGAAACCAACATAGTAATTTAAAGGTAGATTTTAAGACAGTCTGTACCTAATACACATGTGAAAGTGGTAAAAGTTACAAAACGGAAAGATATTAGTAATCAAATTTTTCCCTGTTCTGTTTATGTTGTGTTAGCTTATACATTCAATTTGCAGGGAATTGATGCTCCAGATGAGGAAATACAGCAGAGTGGACGAGGAGCCAAGTAGTAAAATGGGAATGGTGCAGGAACAACTAGATGAGTTGAAGGGAATAATGGTTCAGAACATTGGTAAATGTTTTATTTTGTATTGTATATATATATATTTATGCAATCTGGCAGAATCTTTCCAGCTATAAGGCTGGAAATTGCTTGTTATCCAAAAATCCAAAATGCTTGTCACCTGAAGCCTTTTTTTCATTTTTTTATCACATTGCTACAGTTAAATGCGTTGTTCACCTAAGGCTAACAAGTGTATATAGCTTCAAATGTTCACACATGTTCATTATCAAAAAATACGTGAGATTGACTATGTGTGAAACGATCACAAGGGTTTAAATCGACTATTAAAAATGATTAAATATATTATAATAAAATATTTTTTGCACCAATTCTTTATTTTTCTGCCAATATTTCGGCTGACATAGTCACCAAGTCCCCAACATTCTGTCATACTGTTTATATACATAGGACACCCCTTGTTAAATTGTATTAATTATTATTGACCCGACCTTATCTGAATTAAAATATATTAAATTAAAGATTAAATTCATAAACAAGATGTTTTTTCGAGGCTATACCAAAAAAGTATATATAACTGAATAAAAGCAAACATTTGTACAAGTAAAGTGAAGGACGCCATGTTGTTGCCTTAAGAAGTATAAGTTATTTTAATTATTGAAAACACTCTCTCTCTATATATATAATGCATTTGATGAAAATGAAAAATCTCACTGAAGGAAGTAAATCAATCTGCATGTGAAAGTGAAAATGCTTTGACAGCGATTAATTAGCTATTGTTGGAAGTTGCCTTTATAACAATTACACCTCTTTTCAATCTGTAGATAGCATTGCTACCAGAGGAGAAAACCTTAATCTACTTGTCGATAAAACTGAAGATCTTTCTGAAAATGTAAGCAGTTTTTAATGAATTGTGTGTTTTTTGTAAAGAGTTTCAATAATTTGGTGTTTTGGGTTATTGCACTATTTTTGTTGATCTTTTCGGTATAAAATATCATGTTCAGTAAATGTTTTTAAAATTGGTCTTCATAGTTTCTTGTTACACTTTAGTCTTCGCAATAAAATGGATTAAACAAATAGATCTTTAAAAATTGTAATTCCTTGTTTTAAGTAAATATTTTATTAAAATCCGTGTAATGCAACTTGTTATTTAAGGTTATTGTTAATCGATTCAAAATGAATTTTGTTTGCTATTTGGGGTAGCTTCTGAATCCAATATTAAAAATACATTATTTTTTATTGTTTCAAAGCTTTGTGAAAACAAAAAATCAAGACATAAAGTCAAATTTCTATTTAAAGGAGTGAAGGTTGCCAAGCAAAAAATAAAAAATAAAATTGCCTATTTTTTGTGTAATTCTAAACAAATCTTTACCTTATAAAATACTTTTTTTTACTTAAGTCTGTCACCTTCAAGAAGCAAAGCACATACTTAGCAAGAAGGTTGTGGTGGAAAAAAGTCAAGTGGACGATACTGCTCGCCATCCTAGCCGTGGTGAGATTTCTAGGCCCCAAGTAAACAATATACTGAGAAGTAAATGAAATACAACAACCCTAAATCTGTGTTCAGGCAGTTTTTTTTGCGTCTTTTGATTAACAATAACAGCTTACGTTGCCATTAGGTGTTTTTGATTTACGGATGATTAGGGGGCATCAATCTGATTTTCGCCATTTTGGTGTTGCCCTGTTTGGTGACCTATGTTGAAAGGCGCCATTGGGGCGACACTGTTTGGGTATTTCAGGTTGCGTATAGAGGTGGGTAAAGTGTGGGTTTGGATTAGGCTTAGGATTTAAAAAGTCTTGATATAAGTTATTCCAAAAGTCTTTGAGTTATATTAAAAACATGCGATCTAGTTTTAAAACCACACTAATTATCTTTAAAAAATTTTGAAAATCTTGTTTTTCATAAAATTGGTGTAAATCGGGAATCTTGATTTCACTAACTTACTCAGTCGACCAATTAGGGGTTTTTACACAAAACAGGCCAGGCTACTAAAAACTAGCCTGTGGTGAGGTTCACGACCGCTGCCATACCTGGACAGTCGCTCTACAAACTGTTCCATGCAGGCTCAGATCATAGCAAGTCGCAAAACAACCTAATTTAAACATTTAACCAATTTGACAGTCACCTAAGATTCTTGAAAGCAAGCAAATAAAAAAACTTTAGTCTTGGTTTAGGTCAGTGGTTCCCAACCTTTTATAGGTGGTATCCCCTTTCATTGGCTCCCCTTTCATTGGCTCTCAACACATTGTAACCCCCTTGCTCACGCTTTTAAAAAACGGGTCATGAAACGTAACAAGAGAGTGCTCTAAGTCATGCCTACGCCCAGCTTCGGATGGTCTACTCTAGATCACAGTTGTTCATTTGGGCGCCGAACACGTGGTCGCAGAACGTTAGTGTGCAGAACGTCAAAACGCCCTGAAATTTGACCAAGTTATGAATAAAAGTGCAAAATTATTTCCTGTAGCACAGTTTTAGTTTAACAAAACTGTTAAAAACTTTCCTGATTACCATATAGACAGAAGGCCATGCAACCCCAAAAAGTATGTTTTTAAACTGTACCTAAGTTCAATTTGTTTTGTACCGGTACGTAAATTTACATTTTTTTAAATATTAAAAGTTAAACTTGTTTTTTTCCGTGATAACATGCAACTGCGCAAAAGCTGTTATCTAAGAGCTCACATTTTGTAATTATTAAGCAATTTTACACTGGTTAGAAACTAACGCCCTGGAATTTTGGAAGTTCGGCGCCCATGCTTGAGCACATATACCACTTACCTTTGTAATGTTTTCAGGTTGTCTTATACTTCATTATTTCCGCCGCTTGTGGTGGACTCAACTGGCCTCACTGTGTTCACCACGGGAACGGAACCAAAACGCCCTGAGACGAAAAAGAAAACACTCTTTGGAAGAGAACTTCTAAAAGCGTTAGGCTATCGTTGCAAATTTTTATTTTCAAACTGTAATATTGTTCCTTTAGTTGCAAACAAATGAATCGGTAACCGTTGGTGGCAAACCGAACTACAGTTGTCCGATATTATTGGATCGTAGCCGATACCCGATACCAATTGGTAGTATCGGTTCCTGTCCGATAATGGGGTGAGGTGGTATCGGCGCTGATCCGATAACAAATAGATAAAGGTTATTTAGCCACGATTGTAATTCAACGCAGCAATTTCTTAAATAATAAGTTTATCAAAATTAGTAAGTTAACAAATAGGGGTAAGTAAACACTCAATCAAATTTTTTTAGCTTAAGTCAGGTCATAAATATATAAATAAAGTATCGCAAAAGTTTAAATAAATTATAACGTTTTTTTTAACCAGGGGTAAATGTTACTATACAATACATGTTACTTACTGTTTATTTTTGTTTTTCTAAGCGTAGTATTCGTTTTGTATAGAATATAAACACTCTAAGAGGTTGTATAACCCCGAACAAACCAGTTGGTGATTCGGGTCGACTGTTACTGATGTTTCGCTTCATTTTTCGTTCTGTCGATCCAACCACTTTAAGCAGTCACAAGCTTTAAGTCAGTGATTCTGAAAGAGTGTACCTCTAGATAGAGGTCCTTCAGTGTGCCGGGAAAACTTTTTGCTAATTTGTCAAATAGGCCATTTGTAGTACCAGTGACGTCATTAAGATTTGGATTGCACATAGGTATGCGAGCAACCATACGAGACTATAGGGCACACTGTCCATTAAAACTATAGTATTTACTCATCACCATGCACTGTTGCCTAGTTATGATATTGATGTTCTGTATAAAATGGGCTGCGCATATTAAAAAAAAGATTTTTTGGGGGGACTCGAAAAGTTTTGAAAACTAGTGTTTTAAAGTGTTAAGGATATGCCAGGATTGGGAATTACCCCAACAGTGAGTAGTGTGCACACTTGGTCACCAGTAATGACGTTTTTTCTCGACTTTATTACAGATATGACCTGTCCCTTGTTAAACGGTATAATACATAGAAAAGCCATTTGCGAATATTTCGATTTTTGTGATGAACTCCTTTTTTCAAAAAATTGTGTTTTTCTAACATTTAAAAGCTAACATTTTAAACCTTTCGACCGGCACTAAGTCATAACTCAGAAGATAGTAAATCGGTAAGACGTATACCTTGCGATTTTAAAAATCGTGCGCTTTGCGTTTCTTTGAAGCGTCCGCTGTAATTTGCATTTAATGTTCGTCGCCTTTTTGTTTATTCGCTGGCTTGCTGCCTTATATCTTTGAATAGAAGTCGTTTAGAAGTTCTTTCTATCGCCTAAAATAAAACTCAATTTACGATAACAACAAGTATATTGGCTTAGTATGTGTTTCCACAACAGAATCTTGCCCCCCAACAGAACACATAATGCCGACGATAGAAGTTCCAATGTTTATTTTTAATAGCTTGAGAAGCGCACTGCTTCGAAAGAATCAGTCTGTAAGGTGTAAAAGTTTTAATATATAAATAAACTATTTCGGACATTAGCATAAACTATTTAAAATTTGAATAATATAAGCCATTTTTTCGTATTTCTCCCCCAGTATTCTCAAATTTTAAAGAAATCTTGCTCTTTGACCGATCTTAATAAATCTAACCATGAATACTACTAACGTCGGTGACCGAATTAGGGTTGAGAAACAATCTGCTTTAGTTACTAAGCTACCAGATACCTGTACCCTTGAGACCACAGTACCTTTGGTAAGAATCGCAGTAGTCGTATCATCCAACGGGCGTGAGTTCGACTCTCACTGTATCATTGTTACGATTGTTTGCTGCAATCCTTATTGAAAAAATCGTTGTATTTTGGTTCTTACGCTATTATGTTGAAAACCTCCATTAAATATCGAGCGGAGACTTTTTTTCGGTTTTATATAATAACGGGCTCATCGACTCACTAAAATGGAGTCTTCAAATTAACCATTCAAGACTTTAAAGACAGTTAAATACTATTTACTTTTTTTTGGTTTGGATTGAGCGTCATGTTTCTTGAACATACAACAACCTTTCGAAGCATTGTATTTTGATCTCGTGTATATGTGCCTTTAACACCCGTACAACGTGGTTCGTTAATGAAAACTGACTTAGTTTTTTTCTACTTTCTCCGTATAGTACCAAAACTGTTAAACTGTAATCTTCTATAAGTTTAAGATGCCTTAACGGTTCCTTAAAGGCTGTCAAAGTTCAAAAACTCGCTTATGTGTTAGCCAATTTATTGTAAGCGGTCATTTGTGTTTTTTTTAATAAAAACCTAACTTGATATACTGAGGAGCATAATGGTTGGAGGTTGCAGTTTATTCAATACGTTGATAATAAATAAAGAGTTGTTCGAAACGTTTAAAATGCTCCCTTTTTTGTATGGATTTCATATTCTTATAACGTCTAACCAAATATAAAAAGTTTACCCTGCCTATTGTTTTACGAAGCCTAATTTTTAAATACATAGCTCGCTGAAAACCCGGCATTAGTAGTGAAAAATAATACCAATACCTGTGGGTTGTTCTTAAAGAAAAACCAGTGTTTAAACCGTGTTGTATATATGAAGGAATTGTAAGTAAACCTACTTATAACCTATATTTTTTCGTTTCATGTGAAGCGTTGAAAATATATTGCCTTATCTTCGCGATGTGCAATTTAATAAACCTGTTTTTGACATAGTTTTGACATTATTCCGTTTCATAACGACTTGAAGGAGCAACAAGAGTATATTATAAAGATTTATTGGTGGAAATAAGATCAGGTGAGGGCAATGCGAAAACAGAAAATGATTTTGTGAGCAAAAGTTTCAAACATATATTAAGGCGGTCTATAGATTTGCGCAAAACATATTAAAGAGCTTGAATTAAGTATGCTTAAAAAACTTTGCATAGGATCTAATATATAATATGTATTTAAATTAGGATACAATGTTTTTACAATTTGTGTAAAGTACATGTGGCACGTTTACAGATTTCAGATGTCCTGCGGTTTTAAGTGGAATAGCCTCAAGTGGGTTTTATTGCGTTTTTTACCGTAAGGTATATTGGGGTTAAGAAAAATACACACATTGTGTACAACTGTGATCTAGCCCTTTTCAGATCGTTTTTTTATCAACGATTACGACTTACGTATCATAGTAACACCGAAACCTTCACAATAGTAACCGAATCAGGCGATCAATGATGCAGGGCAGACTAGAAAAACAACAAGCCTGTAGTGAAGTTCGAACTCACGATTTTCGGTCTTACCGGGGCCGTCGCTCTATACGAACTGACATATAGGCTCAAAGGGGGGCAGGTCGAGAAACAATTCTACTCTAACTGTACATTAAGGGGTAAAGCAAGAGGCTTACCAATAAAGCTAAAATCAGATTTTTGACGAGTCCCAAATATCTCTCGGCACCGTTGAGCAATAAACCTGGCATTTCGGTTGTGAACCACTGTTGTAGCGTGAGACTAGATTGGCAGAGAGGATGTCCTTCAATAGCTGATATATTAGGTTTCACCGTCCCCAAACCTCATTCAATACAATAAGGTCATAGTCAAGGCAAAATATTTTGGAGTCCTCTCGTTCTAAAATCCAGTCACTATAAACAGGTAAAGTCGAATAGCTTTATTAGAAAAATCAAACTGGAACGCTCTATGCACAAACAGCACGACAATATTTCAACTCGGATAAATTACACGGAATCGAAGCGACGATTGGGAAACGAAATTGGAACTTAAAGAAATGTACATATTTTGAACTTGCGAGTTCTATACAGATAAGGTCGTACAAAAAAGAACGCCTCGGACAAAGCAGAAGAGCATTTAAAACGTATAGTCTAGTACGGGCGAGAAAAAAGATAAACTGAAGAAAGAAAAAACGAGAAGCGGACATAAAGTGAAGAAATAGCAGGAATAAACTAAAGTACAAAACGCTCAAGTTTAATATTACCTCTTGAGCTGCGCAAAACATTAGGGCTGGGTCCGAACTAGGGATGTCCGATAATTTCGTATCGAAGTCGATAGTGGCAGTATCGGTATTCGTCCGATACTGAGGTTGTATCGTTGACAATCCGATACCAAATTAATAGGAATTTCAGCGTGATTTGCCATCTATCGCAGAATTTTCTACTATATAATGTGAATTTGATAAACTATATAGTATAGGACATAGGCTAATAACTGGGATAACTAGACCTCTTGAAGCTAAATTAAATTTTAGCCTAATAACCTAAAAAAATGCCTTTAAAAGTTTAAATTTTATTTAGTTTGCTTGGTTTAGCAAAGTAATGACGTCATTGGTACCGGACCGGATCGCGATACTTTTTGTCTAAAGTATCGTGTATCGTTATCGAAGTTGAATGTCAAGTATCGGACATCCCTAGTCAGGACGAAGTATTTTTTTTTTCAACAAGCCTAAGCAGAAAAGCTCTAGCTACAAAACGCACAAAAAAGGGCAATGGGTGAAAGTTAAACAGTTGCAGAGAAACACTTGTAAAAAGGCTAGTTCGAAAGTATTATCGCATTTCCTTATAAGCCGTCAAACTTAAATTAGGGTTGGCCAGGCCTATTATTACAAAAAGAAAGAAATATCACATTTGTTTTTTGAAAAATGGAATTTGAAAATCATACAAGATTTTTGCCTAATATGCAGTTGTGCAAAATGCAATCAAATGTGATCATCGCGCATTTTGCAGTGTACTAACTCAAGAATTTACGGGAGTTATGGGGTATCGAACCTTCCTTTACCAAAGAACAAGAAACACAAAACAAGCCGGATCCATTCACGGCCATGTCTTGTACAAGCTGTGACCACCTGGCGGCCCGCCAACATCCCAGCGAAAACCTAAAGTGCAAATGTGGGGAGCAGGCCGCGGGTGGAAAACTAGTGCAAATTAGGGGTGGGGAGGGGGTATACTGATTTGAAGGCCAGGGGCTTTGGGTAGGCCTACTAGATTTTTCTCTTTTTTATAATAAACTGGGAGTCCTTTGACCCCTTGGGTGTACGTGAACTACTTTTTTGGGGGGTGGTAACATGAATAAATAATTTTAATGTTTTTTTCAATAAAGATTTGTTAAATAAAACACTTGGCCCTTACATTAAATATGTGTATGTACACGCAATTTAAGTTTTATATTTGCGCACGAGTTCGACCGGAAAAACAGGTTTTCTAAATATACTAGTTTTTGCTTAAAACTGATAAAGCACTGTTGTGCGAAAGTTTGTCGAAATTAAAATATAATGCAAAAACAGCCAATAACAAGAACTTAAATAATGTTTTACAAACGTTTACGCAAATTATTTCGTATTGTTTGTAGGTAACTGGTGGTGCAAGACCAAAGCTACTATGTTTTGTGTGTAGTCAAGCCCCAAACCCCCAAATAATTGGGTCTCAAAGAGTACCCGTCCCAGGGTCCAGCCACCCTCCCCCTTGGGTGTTTTTTGTAGAATCATCACAAGTGAAGCGTGGTGCCCTTACACTGGTAGCTCTTGCCCTTAAGTGATCGAACGATGAAGGTGGTCGGTTTTTTCTCGAACTTTCCAGGGTGGTAAGGTCTCCGGTGCAGTTGCCTTCAAGTTAATAAATACAGAGCGTTAGTTACAGCCAACTAGTTGTTTTGCTTTGGCTAGCAGCCGGGACTAAATACTATAATAAAGGCCGCAAACTCAGTTAACCTACGTCAATCATTTGACTTAAATGGATTTAAGTAACATTTTCAAGTGACATGACTTGACTTGAACCTAAGTCATTCAGGCAGACTTGGACAACTAGATAATTCTAGTTTTCTAATTCAATGAATTAGAGCAAAATGGGTTTAATTCTAACTCTAATCTAATTTGTGAATTGCTTGTGCGCTCTAGTTCTAATCTAATTCGGATTTTACCAAAAATGCTACTTTGTCCAACGACATTTTTAGTCTCTTAGTCAAAACAAAGAATTTGAATTCAAACTCTTTGGTTTGAACTTAATTTTTACAGTCTGAAAATCATATGTTAATCTTAAATACATCGAACTTAGCACAAATATATTGACCATTCACACTCTTACTAGAATACTTCTTGATTTAAATGAAATTGATTGTAAATAATCAAATGTAATTCTAGTTTAAATTCGATTTTTTTTAGAATTCGGTAATTCTAATTCTAATCTAAATTTGACAAAACTGAAATGCTCTAATTTTATTTCTAATCTAATTTTAAAAAGCTAAAATCAATCTAGTTGTCCAAGTCTGCATTCAAGTAAATGACGAATTTAATAATCTTAATGGTTAATGTTTCTATATTTGTGATGCCAATGACTTGACTTGGATTGAACTTTCTACCGCAATGATTTGAACTTTGATAACAAATGACTTCATTTAGAACTTTTGGATTAAAACTGGGTGTTTATCGAAAACAACTCGACTTGGATTAACGTCATTTGGATGACTTGTTTACATTATTGCGAAATACCGAAATACCTTTGTTGAACACTGAATTAATTTGGTGTTCTAAAGAAGACTCGCTAAGAAAATACATTTTGTTAAGCAAACATGGGTCTAGCAAAAGTTATTTAAGTTAAGACACTATGCCTTAACAAACACCGTTTTAAAGAAATCCCGTCAGACGCTGGATGGCGCAAGATATCTTTTAATAATCGTCGCAGGAAGGTTAGTGCTAATAAATTAATTGAAAAACCAGAGCGTTTTAAAGAAGATGGCGCTTTTGAGAAGCTTAACCAAGCGATTATTCACAAGGAATGTTCGATACTTGACATTCTATTCCAATACCGATATTTTGCACAGAGTATTGCGATCTAACTCAACCAAATGACATCATTACGATGCTCAAACAAGCGAAGTAAAATCAGCCCAAATTACGCGATGGTTAAAAAAAACATTTACTCGGCTAAAATGCATCTTTAGTCAAGCGTCACGCAAAACCAGTAATTTCTTATCAAATGAATCTTTTGTCAAAAGGTGTTGGTCGTGCCAAATGTCACCGCGTTGGATCACCAATCATTTCCTATGTTAATTTTGTATCGGACCGATACCGATACCACTCTAGTATCGGACGAGTACCGATCAATTATTACTCTAACAACTATAATGAACCACTTGACAAATATTCTGCAGCTGACAAGGCCTTTATACTTAGTTTTCTCGGCTGAGTCAGCTATCCAAACCTCAGCTATTCAAATGCACATGAGAAACAGTGTTACTGAGAAAGTTGACAACTTACTTTGCTCGATAGACGTATCCCATTAGAAGGGCGCCAACCAAAAGGACAATACTTCCGACCACAGTTAGAACCACGACTAAAAAAAAGACAAAACAGTTTAAATTAGTTCTCCGATAATAAAAGATACATAAACACACACATATGTGTCCAACAAGAGTGATCTAGCCCTTTTAAAGCAGTTTTTATTTGGGCTTTAATTCTACATTAGGTGTTGCAAAATTTGGGGGGATTACCTATTGTGGTACACGTATTGGCAAATGCTCTTGCTGTATTTAGTGCGATATAACTGCAAAAGAGTTGAAACTAAACAACATATAATGACAGCTAACATTCCACGATATGCCTAAGTAATACACAATTATACCGCCTAACATTAATCCACCTTATGAGAGCTTTATTAACTATACATTTAGCAAGAAATGTAAATAGACTATATACCTAAGCTGTAGTTGGTTTCTTGTTTTTCTTTATCCTCTTGTTGTGCTAGTTGCCTTATTTCGTCCTCGTATTCCAGTTGCCCCTTGTCTTCGTAATCTTCAGGAGACATTATATTGTGCAGCAAGGAATTCCAATCTGCATTATATTAAATTATATGTATTTAACGTTCTTTAGTTGAACTGTCAAATAGTGTTTTTTCCACGCGAGAAAAACATTTGCGCTTTTTCCACGCGAGAACAGCATTGCGTAAAGCGCTTATGGCAATATTTGTCTGATGAATAAATTGATTCTGTTAGACAGACCCACACAAGTTCGGAAAAGTTTTACAAATCGACTGATTGATAACAATCAAGGACTGCAATGGCTTAAGGGGCACCCAATCAAGGTGTTTGACCTCTAAGAACGCCAACCGACGCACACACTAGATTTAAGGTACCAGTGGTAGGCTGGCGATTTGAAAAGACGCCTCTTTTGTATCTACGTTATTTGTATTTTGCCTTTAAACAGTAGCAGAAGGGTAAGGTTAGACATTATTAAGTTCAATTATTAGATATTTTATATAGTCGTTTGTATAGGCAAGTGGTTCGCAACTATAGTTTATAACAGAGGTTTTTTACCATAAAATGTTTTACCCTTTTAACAAAGATGAATATTAGATTTACTCCAAATACATAAAATAGTGTTCATTTATTTAAAAACGAAAGTAACAAATTAGCTACATCAGCTATACTCAATGCGACGGCTGCCCTTGTTTTTTGGCAACGAGTTGTTCAATTTTCGGTAAAGTAGTAGATAATGCACAACGAAAGTGAGTCCCGTCAATGCGGATATATTTTGAGTTACCCCTGAAACGAGAAAATTTACCCCCTCGGGTATATTTACCCCAGGTTAAGGCTGGTTTATAGGGTCCTTGAAGAAGTTTAAAGAGTCCAACCAACGACATTTAAATACATTGAGTATACACTAGCTGGAGCAGATTCTCCTCATTGAGTTTAAACAATAATAAATTATATTCATTTGCTAGCTTGTGTATAGTAGTCTGTATAAATAGTAATTGGGATGTTTGTTTTTTTGTTTTTATTATTAATTTAACGACAATCAGGTGGCAGTCTTACGACTGAAAAAAAAATTGTCGTGACACCCAGGGGGGTAAGGACACCGTCAAGAAATCCTGATCCGCTGGAGCCTTAAGTTTTTCAGAAAAGCAAATCAGGGTCCGCTATATGCTACGAAAACGTTTAAGAACCACTGGCATAGGTTATTCATGAATATTGAATCTATGCGACACACTTATAAGTACAAACAAGCATCAAAACTACTTCGGTACCTTCTGTTGTTTCCGGTGGGGTGGGTAGCGTTGTCAGCAAATTTTCCACAGTAAAGTCCTCTTCTTTTGATTTGAACGCAATGTCGATTTCAAGTTCATCTTTGTTTAACATTTCTTGATCAATGTCGATAACAGTTTTCACGGCGTTCATTTTTCCGGGTCTAAGGGGTTTCGACTCGGCAAAAATGCTGTCAATCTCGAGAAATTGTTCCTCGGAAGCAACTGGACCTTTCTTAGCCACGTCCTTAGACTCTTTTTCCAAGTCTTTTGCTTCGTCTTTTGGGGTTGAGCTACTCGCAGTCGTCGGCTTTAGTTCGCGGTTCAGCCATTGAACCCCCGCGTCTAAAATGAGTAAATACAGAAATTTTAGTTGCTTTATTTTAGCGTATCTTTCAAAAATAAATCATTTGTTTTAACAGTGTGTTGGTTAGAAAAAAGTTTTTTTGTTTTTTATAATTTTTTTTCTTATTGTGTTATTTTTTATTTATTATTATATTGTGTTATTTTTTTAAGTATAATATTTTTATTTTAGCTCATTTCGTTCATGCAATAAGCTTCAGGCAAAACAAAACATGCGATATGGCTTATATGAGCAACAGAACAACAACATGCAAAATTGACTTCTGTTTTATTACGTCACAATCATTTCTTTCTCGAATAGCGTAACAATTAGTACTTTAACGATATATTTTGTTCTTGATCACAACAGTGTTTTTCTTAGCTAATATCATTAAAGGAATGTTGCTTTTTCAGAACTATTAAAAAAACAAATGTACAGTAAACAGAAATTTTACTGCATCGTAAAAACAAGGCTGTTGAGTATTTGCCAGCAAAACTGATTTAAGATGGCAAGCAAGAGTCCTGGAAAAATACCGGTAATGGTTTAACAGCACGTGGAACGTGAATGTAATAACCACAACACAGTTGAGGAGATTCTCCTGCAAAATGGTGAGTAATATAGGTTTGAGTTTTTACGCATGGTTGTTCGAGTTACAGTGTTTTGGGTGTGGTAGTAAAGGCACGACAGGCAATTAACATTCTTTAAATGATTGCCTGCTAGCAAAATATCAACTATGGCCTTTGTTTCAAAGCAAGTGCTGTATTTGTCTTTTGCCAAGCAAGTTTCTCCTATTTTGTTTTTGTAGGCAGATTAAACAAGGCATGGGAATGTCAACTTTTTGCGATTTACTGAAAACAGTAGTTTTAGCTAAAAGCATAGCGATTAACAACATAATGATTAACATTGTAATTAAAATTAGTGTACCCTGATTGAAATGAAATTCGATTCAAATTATAAAATTAACAAGCACACAAAAAGTAAAAATACAAAGCTGTGATTTCAATTATGAGTTTATCATTTGCATTGTCAAATTATCGACTGATTAGAAAAAAAGGTAAAATTCAATATAATTTAGTGAATTTTAAAGCATTTTGGCTGAAGGTTATAATTAAACGTAGAATGAACATCAAAGCCCATACAGGGGTAGGTTGCATTTTAAAGACGTTTTAAATATCCGTATACCCATTTCTGCATCGGCTTTGATATTCATTTTACTTTAATGAAACAGTTTCTATGTTGATTGTATGCAGTTGTGCGCGCGCGTGCTCGATAGCATTGTGAAACAACAATCGCGTTTGTTTCAAAACAATCAGTGCACAAAATTACGGTGCGTTTGCTGGTGCGCGTCTCAAGTTCACTTTTTACCCGACAAAACTTCCTCGCTCGCCACTGTGCTACTTTCGGTGGTGACGTCATCAAGGTCCGTAGCAACGGCGGCGCGCATGGTAACGGCCGCCAGTTTTATGGCTTCCTCGCGAGCGGCCAAACCGCTTTCTGTGCATTAAGTTAGGTTTGCGGTGAAAATCCTTGTACATACAACTTTCTCGGATTTATTTCAGATTTCAGCAGAATACTCTAGCAAATCAGCAATTTAGATCAGACGCTATATTAAAAGATCTAAGACAGTGGTTGTTAAACTGGGGTCTATGGACTCTTTGGGGGTACGTGAACTAGCTTTAGGGGGTCCATGATGGCCTAATTAAAAATATTAGTGTATATTTAAAAAGTAATCAATTTTTCAAGGAAAAGAGTTCAGTTAAAAATTAAACATTTTTGCACTGAATGTATTTATACTTTGTTTCACTTTTACAATATTTGGAATGAAAACAGCAGATTCCTGACGTCTATTTCTACTGTGACGTAAATTTATGACATCATCTCAAACAATTTCTTGCCTACCATGGTCCACGCAAAGCAAAAATCAAATTTTAGGGGTCCGCGGTAGTAAAAGTTTAAATCTAAGATTTTTAATAGTGTCTAACCTAAATTGTGAGCTTTGCTAGAGTATTCTGCTGTTACTGATCAAGCATTGAGATCGACATTTATCTTGCAAGGGTCAAGGTGGTTTCCAATATCACGTATTCAATGTAACATAATTTCAGATTAAACATGAATACGTCGCAGTTAGTGCTAATGAGGTTAATAAAAGTATAAAGGTATAAGTAAATGAGAAAGTAGCTTAATGACTGGCTAAACTAAATGTAACATTAACAGAAAAGAATTTGTTAGTTTATCGCTGTGGTCACCAAACTACGACCCGTGGCATATATTCTAAGTGGTCCCAGAAAACGGTCATTAAAAGTTTATTAACGAAGAAGTTTCTGGGAAGTAAATGAAGCTAAACTTTGAAAATTTTAAAATAAACGGCGATTTCGTAAAACTCATCTTATTTTTGGAAAATATTTTTTTGGTTTTCGTCGTTTTCATGTATAATAAGTCAAATATGTTGAAAAAAAAACAACAATTTTTTTTAAATTTTTTAAATCCGGCGATCCCAATTTCTTACAGTTAGTTAAACGGCCCTTTGTAAAAAAAGTTTGATGACCACAGGTTTAACGTTTTAAAATGAAAATACTGCAAACTGAAAGTTAGGGTATGACAAAATATTCGCGTTGTATATAAAAACGCGACAAAGATGTTTAACAGTAGAAAGTTTTGGTTAGAGCTAAAATGACAATACACTACGTTAGTGCTACTAATTATCCTTGTCTACTATAGGTGTGGCTCGTTTATGGATACTTACCGTAGCAGGGGTTGGCAAACACTGTGTTGTACACTTTGACGCAGCGCTTCACTCTCTGAAAAACAAGTTGTGAGTTTACCAAACAAAAAACGCTCTTTAAATATCGTAAAACTCCATATGCTATACGTTACTGTGCGACACAGTCACATATCCAAATACTGAGGCTATTACGTTTGCTAACGCTAGTTTTATTTGACGTTGCTTGTGTTTGATTTCAAATAAAACGTCATTTTGTGAGCTAAATCTGTAAAATGTACAAAAGAATGTCTGAAATTACTCAACGAACTCAAGCGACGTTTTTTGTGTAATGTTCGTCACATTTATAGCTCAGTGACCCGAAAAAAATAGCTAAAGGTTAAAATATTTTGACAAATTCATCATTTTTTCTGTAAATTATTTTTTAGGACGTCTAAAAACAGGAAAACGTTTTAACGGCATAACAATTCAGCCTGTAATTAAATTTTTGCATGACTCACGAAAACCTCGTGGAATCTTTTTACCAAAACGGTTCAGACCCTTATTTATTTGCAAATAATGTTAGGTTTAGACAACAATGACGGAACATAGGTTTTTTTGTGTGTTTGTTAAATAATTTAGCAATAACCAGTTTAAAGGTTATATGAAATCTAATAGTAAACAACGCTATCCACTGTAAGAGTAGCAATCGAACAGATAAACAAATTAAAAATAAAAGTTCAATCAGATGATCAGATGATCAGAAAATTCATTAATATAAGTCTTTGAAAAGGGTTTTAAGGTCCCAAATGCCCTGTTTACTTTGCAATCCCAAGTGCGCATGTCTTAAGTTTCATTATTCCGTCTCTGGAGATTAATATCCGTTATAATTCGATCGCAATTACCGACTTAATATCATTCCTGAGACTGCGTGGTGTTTTTACTAGAGACAGGCTGATTACATCGGATGATATTCCATCACAACTGATATATCGGTATCGGTAAATTTCATTGATATTTTTGCCGATATTGTTCTATAAAAACGTTTTATAACTCTTCCTTTAAAAACAGGCAAAAATGTTTTAACCTGCAAATTAGTCCTTCGCTTTCATTTTCATTGCTGATTGATTTAACAGTGTTTGGTTTACCCTGTTCAACATTATGAAAATAGTGGTATGAATAAATGGGTATAGGCTAAATGTAATTGGCATTATATCTTGAATTAATTGAAAATATTGCCATATTTTAGGTACATAAAAAAATGGGTCGGGTATCGGTTGGCAAACATAAAAATCGCTTATCGTTATCGGTCTAAAACAGGGGTGGGCAGCCCACGGTCAGCGGGTCAAATCTTACCAGCTAAGGAATATCATCCGGCTCGCCACCTCCTTTATAAAATGAGTAAGCGGCTATTTTTCATATATTTTTGGCTATTTTAACTATAAGCTAAATGGGGAAAATTTTCAGCTTAAAGGCGTAATGTTTAACTTAGATTGGAACAATTGACGAGGTAAGTTTTGCCAACTCATTCCATCTGAATGCACAATTGTCAGTTAAAATTGTCTTACGGCCCGCAGAGACGTTTCTGAGGTTGGTTTTGGCCCGCGACTAAAAATAACATTTTATCGGTGTAAAGGTTGCAGAACGAAAATCTTTACTCAAAGCATAGTCGGCTTTAAGTGTCAAATATGAGCAGCTTTATCTCACACAGCAACATTTAAACAACAAGAACTCAAAATGTTAGCTGTTAGCGTTTTAGTTCCGCATTCAGCAATCCGTACTTTCATGAACAATGGCCATAATGATACGATGCGTATTTCCGCATCAACATGCTTCGGTCATATCCTTCCGCCATCCCTAATATATTTTTTATATGACCGAAGCATGTTAATGCGGAAATACGCATCGCCCACCCCTGGTCCAAAACAGTGATATCATTCGAACCTCTAGTTAGTTTTTACCTTGATGCTTGACATACTGAAACAAACACATCGGTCGTCTTCTTTGAAAGCCGTCGAGCGTAAGATTTCTATGCTGTGAAGGCAGGTTGAAAGATCCTGCGGTTCGGCTGCGCACCTGCTGGCGTTAATCTGCAAGTAACGAAACAGATTTCGCCAGATGCTAAACGTCGAAAAACAATATTAAAAAAAATAATTTAAAAAAAATTAAAAAGAAAATACACATAAGAAAATATGTTGAACGTCGTAAAATTACCTTATGATATTATATCTAGTTTATATTACACTGAAAACTTGTAAGTGGTAATCCCACAGTGCGCATAGAATAGTGTCTGTGCCCGCCAAAATCAATATCACCTTGTCAACCATGACAAAAATAAGTAATAAAGTAACACAAATGCTGGTGGAGTGATATACCAATTATATAAATATCAGGTTTAACGTGTATACCAAAATCCGCACTCAAACGTTGGCCGTAAACATATTAACTTTGTATATTGCTTTGATGTCAGATAACACTAAATAATAGCGTATCTTAGGTGATGAGCCTAAAGCAAAACATTGTGATTTGGGTGGCCGTATCCCTTTTCGATCAGCGTTTTTTAATGTCTAACAGTGGTCGTTTTCTCCATATTAAATGTGATTTTAAAAGACCGCCAATAGTATATATATTAAGGGTGTATCTGTGCTTTGTCCCGCTGTATGTTGCAAACGACCCGTCATCATGATATAGAATCCCATTTGGTTATCACGATATTTTATTTTCTCATTTCCTACGTGTTTAATCTGAACGAAGTCTGTGATTCACGTTATTTTATTTCGTCCAATAGATATTCAGCGTCATCAATTGTTAAAATTGAACAACTACAGTAGTTGTTCTCAAACTTTTTTTCATGCGACTCATTTCGGAAAATTTGTTGAACTTGCGAAGCACCAAGCGATAGAAATTTAACATTCATTCATTCAAAAATTATACTATACAATCAAAATCAGTTCGTGCAGTTTTCTTGTAACAATGAATTCGAACGCATTTGTCAAGGGACAATATTAGCTGTAAGCATTTTATCACCGCAAAATATAGTATAGGTACGAAACGGAATCTTTGTGCGATGCCCTCGAAAAATTAAAGCGACTAAGAACCACTGAACTACAGAATTGAAACTATGTGCAAGGTTATGCGATTTATCAAAGTAAATATGCCGAAAGTGCCCCGACTATGCTACGCTTTTTCGCGATGTTATCTTCTGTGCGAACATATATTCGGCTTTAGAAAGAGGAAGTATGGCGATACACAAAAGTAAATGGTTACATTTTTAGGAAGTACACACCGACCACTATACGAACTTTATTGGTAAATTATAAACCTATGATTAAACACAAAAGAAAAAATGGCTTTGCTACTATAGTTTATTTCCCTTAAATAATACAAGATTGGAATGATAGACACTACATGACGCTGATAAGTACAGCCTTGTCACACTGTGTTAATGACGTTACTATATTGACTGAACGAGCCGTAGGGGCAGTGCCGGATTAACCATTAGGCTACTAAGGCTATAGCCGTAGGTCCTGGAAAAAATTCAAAAAATCGTCCCTCAGATATACATTATGAGTCTATGACACTTAGTTACATTTAATGCATGTTTTTATGTTATGTTTGTGTTATTTTGCTTTTTTTTATGTACGTAGTTTTATTACTGTTTAGCTTGGTTTGCTAAATTAGACTCTTCTCTAGTAAACAGCCTTAGGCCTACAGTACCCTTAGTCCAGCCCTCCACGAGAGCTTTGCTATCATAATTTAATTCCCCCCAAAAATATAGGATTGGAATGATATAGCTTCATGAGGCTGATAAATACAGCCTTGTCACACTGTGTTAATGACGTAACTCTATTGGCGGAACGGAGCCTTGGGGGTCATAAGGGCCGCGTTGTAGAATCTACAGGCGAGGCTTTTGCGTGTAAGTCAAATCAAACAAACCCGAGGGCGAGACGAATGTGTCTTGGTGGAATTTCACACCAACTTTGTCGCGACATCGCCAAAGTCAAAGGGCAAACACCTCAAGGTTTGCGCGCGACTTAAGAGAAATGCACGTGTTACCAGGTCTTGACTTGGAACTGATTCTAAATCAGGGGTGAGCAACCTTTTCTTGTCGTGGGCCAAACCAAACTCAGAAAGGTTTCTGCATGCCGTTAAATATTACCTTTGTAGACTTTGCGCATCTTAATATAACCGCAACGACATTTAATCAGGGATAAAACTAGGGTGTTTTGCAATTTACACTCGATAGAGGAACAAGATTTACGCAAAGCGCAAAAATGGTTTTACGTAGTTGAAATAGCCAAAATATTTTGTTATCTTTGACTGTCTGGGAATCGATTTGGATATCGTTAAGTCTTTGTGAAACTTGTGTTGCCCCAAAGTCTTTAAATAGTCTTTGATTTTATTTTAGTGTATCTTAAATGATGTTTTTTAAAGTGCCGTAGTTAAAATTTTTAAAACTATTTGGTATGGTGTTGAGCATGGCATATAGACTATTTTGTTTTCGAATTATATGAAAATTTTAGGTCTTTAAAAGCCTATAAATCTTCGTTGAAAAGCCTTAGAAGGTCTATGAGTTTATTTCATGAAAATGTGTGGCTACCTGTATGCTGTACAGCAGGGATTTTATCAAGCCTTCCTTCTTTTATTTGTGTCTTGTAACCCCTTGCGTTATCATAACGGATTTGTTTGATTTAACATGTCGCTACAACATAGTTAAAAGTCCTTTGAAATGCCTGAAATTTGAACACAGATAAGAAGAATGTCGTTGTACATGTGGAATTTAAACTTATCTAAAATTTTTTTAATGTGTTCTTACGTTATAGGCTTTCTAACCCCGGAAACCTCCTGCCAAGTATACGTGTAGCCCGTTTTAGTAAAATCAAATCCATTTACCAGAAAGGCTTGTAAATTATTCCTATGGGTGGCAAAATATTGTTAATTCTATGAAAAAGGTGTTCGCTGGTTGGTAAAAATGTGTGTTTCAAGATACCTTATTCTTTCAAGGACGACGCATGCTTTTTTATATGTCGGGTGTTGTGTCAAAAAACAGGCAGTTGAATATGAGGCAATTTAGAAAAATACGCTAGAATATTCAATATAAATGGTCAAAAAAGGGTAACTGCACACATGGGAACACTTACGCACAAACATTTAAAGGGGTTTTATTTGAAAATTTTTGTTTATACTTAAAAACAATTCTGATGCAGGCTTTATTAAATTGTCCAGATGTCGACAGGTTAACCATCCCTGGCTTAAAGGTACATCCCTGGTTAAAGGTATATAAGCGTGTATTTTCTTCAGTTCAAAACTCGTCAATCGCAAGGCAAAGCAAGATGCTACACATTGCGTACATAGGCCAGGTTCGTAACAAAAGTTTAATTCAGTTCCCTGCCCAGACTCGTCAATGGTTAACCAGCTTGCTTTTGTGCCACCACGAATTCTAGGTAATGTTGCCGACTGAGTAAATAAAGTTTACCGACTTGGGCAAACATATACGATAGGCTTCTGAGTAGAAACTAACAGACAGCCTCAGCAGTTACTTTTGTAAAAACTGTTTGTCTTAAAACAGCTACAAATCTGGCATAAAAAAACAAGTAGGTATTTCACGTAATTTAGAAAAAACAGCAAAAATCAAACGTAATTTATATCAATACAAGAAAATCTGTTAGCGAATCTTTTTGGCCATGTACCTGCTAACTCTTTTTTAAATCAATTTCTTCAAAGAAACGTGCCTTTCAGCTGGCCTTAGCTTGCATCATTATTTATTTATTTTTTTTTAGCTTGCATCATTAGCTTGCATTATTATTTATTTATTTTTTTTTATCTGCCATTTGCTCGATTACCGTCTCTTTAAATCAAATAGTAAGCCACCAGTTAAACGGACGAGTACAGCCTACTTAAATTTGCCTTATGTTTATTTTAAACACCCTTTAAACTAGTGGACCCCTTGTAGGTACGTGGACTACTTTAGGGGGGGTAATTTAAAACAAAACTAAAAAAACGCTATGGCACCTTCTACTTTAATTTATTTAGACGTCGGATTCAAAAGAGCAGGTCTATTGTTTCATGACGTCATCCCTAAAAATCCCATGAAAACCCTTGGTCGGCGCAAACTAAAAAAAAATGTGCAGGGGGTCTGCGTTAAAAAAATTAACCACCCCTGCTTTACACAATTTGGCCACCAACCGGGCATTTTCTTGTGATGGTCTTGTAGGCTCGCTCGCAAGTCGTATTCCTCCGGCAGGTCTTCATGTCTTCGAGGCAAACCCTCTGTTCGTGTCTCTTGGCCTGTGTCCGCGTGGCAGCCAGGATTAGCACCAGTAGGACGCTTTGAAAGAATAACGACGAAATTGCCTTTCGTCCGTGTTTTTTCGACAAGAGTCCGCTGTTCGTCATGTCTTTTTCTTGTTTTTTGTTGCAGCTGCTTTTTGTTGGCAAAAACAGCGTCGTTTTTTGGATCGCTTAATTAAACTGCTTTGTCTGAATAGAGAGGAAAACAAAAAAGGTGAACACAAGAACTTAATGATATCTGGCGGCACAACTAAACAAAAACTTAACAACTGTTCAAAATAATCGTTAGGCTTATTTAAATTCGTATTCGACATTTGAATATAGTGAGTTAAACGAACATTCAAACATTTCGTCTTTATTTGGCTTTAGGGAGTTCTGCAATCAGTGGTATAATTTGTCTTAACTCGAATCCTGCCCTATTTACGGCACTTGTACAACAAAAACTCGTATAAATTTAAATCTCATATTTGCCTCTTCCCTTGACACAACAGCTGTAAAACAAAGACCTTAAACTTGACATTCAACTTATTAAAGCTGGAAGTTATTTTAACCTTACGGCTGACGTTTAAATCCTCAGAAAAAAATCTGCTATAGCATCTACTAGGGCCTATAGGCCAATTCTTCAATTTAGGAAACGAAAAACGTCCTTTCTCTCACAATTTCGAAAAACGTACACAACAATAGGCGGGTTCCGGGGAATAATAATAATTAATGGCATCCAATCATCCGCGTATAATGGCGCATCGATCCAGTGGCAAACATGAGGCCGGCGAAATAACGCAATGTTCCAATCGAGCTGTTGACGCTTCGTATCTCGATCGTTCGTCATAACCGCTTTTCCGATAACCCGCGCCCCAAACAATGTCGGTGATAGGCTAACGTAAGGAAAAGGTCGCTCTGGAAGCGAATTTGCCGAAGAGCGTGACATTCTATATCGATTTCGGCAGGCGGAAACGCCGTTTTCGGACGCAAACAGAAGGAACCGATATAAAAGCGCATTTTTTCGCGGTCAGCCGCCGATTAAAACCGGGTAAAAGTTAAATAAACACGCAGTAGGAAGGGTAATGTTTGTTTTGGTTCGTTGTTTTCCAGCTAAAGGGGTTGCTAAGGTTACCCGAGTCCTGTAAATTATTGTTTTTGCCGTGACGTTAATTAAAACGGAAACTGGGGTTATGTCTTTTAAAAACACGTTTGTGTTAAATCTTTCAAAAACCGAATAAACTTACTAAAAGGAAGCTTGCAGCTAGGGAGTAAAGATATATATCGATCTGAAGTTTTCACACATATTTAAAATACCTGCCAAAGGGAAGCACGTAACTCGAAAGTTCCCCGCGTAATATTTCCGGAAGTATAGTATATCGATCGGAATTCCGTACAGTGTACACATTACTCAAAGCTATCTAACTAAGCCAGCAATCCGACTTTTATCAAAAATCTTATATATATATTATTATTAATAAAATACAGTAATTCAGCAATCACACTTTTATCGACAAATATTAATGAAATATATTTTAATCTGCCATGTTTGCTTTGGCAGCGTAATATTTTAGAGAACTACCGTCACAATGAGACGTCAGTAAAGGTAAACGTCACATGAAGCAACAGAAAAAGCGTTTGTCTGTTTTATTAATTGCAATTCTAACGGCAAATGTTGACTCATTTAACAGTTTGCCTTTAACGTGAAAAAATGCATTTCGCACCTGTTATATGACCTTGACGTGACCCATGTGCGAACCGAGACAAGTTCAAGGACGCGTCAAGGTCACATTCGATATCGCTACTTACCGAGGTTAGCTGACTTTTTTAACACATTTTATATAATTTGTTTCCAATTTTTTGTCTTCCCTGTAGCTTTTTAAGGTTGCAAACCAAACTCTTATACCACACATCCACACAAATAGGTTTAATTTCTTAAAATTGACAAAAGAAGAAATTTTGTCCGCACATGCAATTATTTTATGCTTTTGTAACAGTTTTTACTTTAAAGAGTTTCAGCTATTAGGACTCTTTCAAATACGTTTACACCTAGGTCTTTGTTATTCCTATACGGCGGAATACTCCAGCAAAGCTAGCAATTTTGCCCCTCTAATTAAGCCCTCTACACTGTATAGTAGAGTCTACAGAAGTAAAATTGTAAACCTCTGCATGCATCTACCTGTGTCTGACCTGAACTGCTAGCTTTGCTAGAGTATTCTGCTGTTACTGATCAGGAATTGAGGTCGACATTTATCTTGCAAGGGTCTCCATTCTCCATTATCACATACTCAGTGCTACGGTATTCCGAAACACTTTTATAGTTCCCATATGGATTCCACTTTTAACGAACTGGTAACAACGCGCGTCAGGTCGCTTTTAGCGCTTTGCAGAAATAACACGAGTGCGCAGTTTCGGAGCGTTTTTGCCACGTCGAAAAAGCATCAATCATTGTCGGCCCGACGGTGCTCCCGCCCGCCACTTCAAATCCGTTCGATTCATGCGCTCAACAAAGTCCAAAGCCAGACTTGTCGCACTTCTGTGATGAAACGCTCAATTTAAATTTCAACAATTTGCGACCCTTTTTGTTGAAACATCCTCTTACTAAATTCTAACTTTACTCAGCGCTTCTAGGTACATTTTGTGAGGCAAATTAATCGCAACGCCTGTAGCATAAATTGTGTCAGCAAAAACGTTAATTTCACCGAACTGTTTGGGAGCCTTTGGTAAAAGGACGATGACAAAAACTAAACAATTTTGAATATCACTGACGAAACTTTGTCGCATATAGTTTCAATCATGTCAGATTTTTAAGCAATCTTACACAGGTACAATCTCAATAAACCCAAATAAGTGAACTAATGCATTCGGCGACCCAACCAAATCAAGCCGTGAAATGACTGTCTTAACTCAACTGGAAAGTATCAAATTGCAAACCAGTTAGTTTCGTGAAATCCATCTTTTTAATTTTCAGCGAATATGCCACAAACAAAGCTGACAAGCGGTTTGCGCGTTGAATCTACTTCCTTAAGCCGATACAGTTTGCTAATGTGTTTCCACAGTGAGACGTCACTTATACTCAGGCGATTATCTAATACGGTGACTATAGCGAATTCTTACAACGTTGCTTTCAGACCAGAGTTCGGCACATTTTGCTTGAAAAAAAAGCGCTTAAAAGTTGCAAACTTTCTCTCAGCAAATAAATTGTCTTACCTAGGTCAAACATCACTTTTTTTACTAACTAAAAAAAGTATCACACTATAGCAGTACAAAAAAATTGGAGGTTCCAATTTGCACGGATAAATATTTTTATAATTTCGCGAAATCACCACTGCAAACTTTTTCTGTTTAAATCTTTTTTTAACTCTTTCTGATAAATTCGGCTTGAAAAATGCTTCTAGTGCTTATTAAATCTAGATTCAACTGTCAAAAAAGTTCATTAGACCAAAAAATACGTTAGACATACGTAGACTAGACCTCTTTCGCCATATATGACTGCAAATGAAAACGAGAAAAAAACTTTTTTGTATGCAAATTACCTGTCGCAGATAGCGCTTTTCAGACGTCACTGAAAAAAGTTAACTTGCAAGCTTAACGAACGTAGACATTTAGACTAGCGCGCAGTGTCTGATTGCAAAAAGCATAAGTCTAATTACCTATTTAAACAAATTGCTTGACTTTGATCACGCTATAAGACTCCGGCACGTTTCCTTAGAGTTTAGAGTTAGACAAACGCCACCTTTCAGATTGTACAAGTTGCAAAAAAAACGAACTGTTAAAAATTGACATTTCGTAAAATAGTGTTAGAAATTTTGTCTCATAGACTTGTGTTCGCCAGTTTTTGAAAAACATTATAGAAAGCTTTTTGTATGTAAAAAAACTGACATGGAAAGAACCTAAAAATTCTAAGTTCACCATTTCAAAAAACTACAAACTTTTGCAACGAAATTAGGATAAGTTAAAAATTGAGGATCTTAGACTAATTGCAAAACTATAGTCTGAAAACCTTTTTTGTGTGAAGTATACCTGATAGTTATCACGCTTGCGCGACTACCGCACACTCCATTTGTCAAACACCAGAGCCGTGGACATTCATGCTAACCTTGTGCTCGCCAGATTTGAAAAAAAACACAACTAGTTGCCTTCTTGCGTGTTAAACACCTTTATTGTGTGAAGTATCTGATGCTAGTCCCGCTTACGACACTACCACACACTCAAAGTGGCAAAAAACACCTTAAAACTAAATCATGCCTCTATACAAAACCGAAATGTACCTTCGTAAAGTCAGAGCCGTGGAGATTTAAGCTAACCTTGTGCTCGTCAGGTAGTAACGCAAAAAGCACTGCTGGAAACCTTCTAAAACACTTTTCTTGTGTAAAGTATCAGTGATACTTATCACGCTAACGAGACTACTGCACACTCCGTATAGTCAAACGCCACTTTCAAACAACTGCACGCTTTTATACAAAACCGAAGTGTGCCTCCGTCCATTCAGAGCCGTGTACATACATGGTAACCTTTTGCTCGCAAGATTTTAATGCGAAAAAAGTCTTCTCGCGTGAACACCTTTCATATGCGACGCTTAGAACAACCTCCTATGCCCTACCTCGACAAGAATCACCTCTAAACACTGCAGCTCGCAACAAAACCGAGCCCACCGACGAAAAAAGGCACTTCTCCCTCTGTACATCGTCGCTCGTTTCGCTACACGAGGCCCACGGTCTTGGGTGCCGCCTAGAACGTAAACGACAATGCAAACAATGACGTCACAATGCACACACCGACTAGGGTAAAACGAGGGTCGCGCGCAGATCATACAGGCCTTGCTCTGACCCGGCCTCGAGTTTTTCTGACCGTCCCTGATACAAATTCATCATGGAAGCTAAACTGCCCGTTTTATCAATATTTTTTTTCAAAATACGGCACAAAAATGGGTTTTTGCGGTATTTTTACTTTTTTTTTTAATACAGACATGTTTTTTAAACTTTTAATGAATTTGCATGGCGAATTTCCTTTTCAAAATACTTTTTGGTGCTTCATAGGCGAATATTGCATCAGTACAAAGCTAATATACAGAGATTTTGAAGATAAAAGAGTTTTTTTTAGAACCTCAACTTACTACATGAAAAAAAAACATAAGAATTTTTTTTCCCACGATGGGTTGCACTTTCTACAGTACAGAGCTATTAGCAAACCCTTGAACTCGCGAGACACATTTAAAATTCTCCGTAATTAAATAATGAGTCGCATAGAGTGGATTATCGTGTGGTGAATTCTGCCGCGCCAGAATTCGCGGGAAAAATATATAGGCGTGGAACTACTACGACACCGTGTTGCATTTTTCGGCTTACTTCGACCTTTAAAGACAACTTTCACGTTTCGCTACAGTGCTATCTGTCCGCCATTGGTCTGCTAAACTTGCGGCTATTTAGCACTTAAGTGGACTGTCATGGCTATATTTGGAAATAGTGTAGGACTTAGTGTTGGCTTTGGTATTCTTACTACGTCTTACTGCAACCCCAACCACTATGCAAGTGCAGGACACAAAGTGCAAAGTTCTCTCGGGATCTTGTGCAACGTGGCTTTGGATTCAGATTGTCCGATCTACTGTTAGGTTGTCGAAAAGTTGCGTCGTTTCATATTATATTATTACTTTATTTTATTTCAAACAAAGAAAATACACGTAATTTTTGCCATCTGTTTCGCTTCCACTTTTGGGCGTGGTTTAATTTTTTTATCAGCGTGTTACATCATTTTCACTGATTGCATTTTAGTGTGGTTGTAGTTGTGGCTTGCGTAGTGCATCACTTGCCTTAAACAGTTGGCAGCGACTTTACTTCTTAATTGCGTACTCCTTTCTTCATAGTTTGTTGTGTTTTTATATAATATTGATGCTCGTAGCAGCGGGATTAAAATAAACCTATCATATAACATCCAAAAAAACTGATTTTAGGTTCATAAGCTCTGTACTGAGTTTAGTCTTTATCATTGCTGTGCAATCCGAACCGTTTGTTGTTCACCATTCGGATTCACGCAGATTCTTGTCTCACAAACACCGTGAAGCGTGACTCAAATATTCTATTAAATCAATAAAAACATATATATGTTTTGTAGCAATCCAAAAAAACACAAGTGCAATATGCTATTTTTATGTTGTCCTGATATCTTCAAGCCCACATGGTATACAGCTTCCGTATTTGGTAAATAAAGCACCCTAACAAAGGCGAGAATAGCATCGTGACATATTGGCTGTAAACGTTGCCTCGAGAATCGCGAAATGGAAATGTTGTTATTCCAGAGAACATAACATTTTCAATCTGTATGGAGTTTATACATAAATCGTCACAAAATTATGACTCATAAAAACAAACTGTACTGTAAAAATTCTGTATATATCAGTGTTTATCCCAATTTCTAAATTGCGTTTTTCGACGGCGCCGCTAACAACGGGGTCTTAAACATCTGTCTAAAATGCCTTGTCTTAAAAAATACGAATCTATGTGTCGTTGTTTTGCCGTTGCGTTGGGTTTTATACAAAATTTTTCAGTCGAAAAGAATCTTTCCACCGAACAACATCACGTTCGCAGCAGAAACGAACAACAAGGCCATAAACAGTTCGTCGCTTCCTCAAAATATGTCACGTGTCATTTAGTATGACGTTCGGATGGCGTCATTAAGCACAAAGAACCTATCACAGGTGTAGGCTTATAGAAAACACTCGAAAAAGCTACACTATTTTATTCAAAACAGGCGACCGGTTAAACGTATTTGAACAGAATAATATACACACGCTCATTACCGCCAACCTAATAATGTTTAACTCTAAAGAGCTAACAGATGTATTAGCACATAGTGCGCATTAAAGAGTAAATGAGTATATATTAAAACCTGAAACGAGCACTCAATCAAAAAGCATTTTCTGACGTCAAATTACGTCATTGCGCGTCACACAATTTCCAAATGTGTTGGCAGAACGAGAGGTTAAAAATTCCAGTGATTTATTGCGGATGACCCTATTCAGGTTTGGCCCCGAAAACAACGAAATTTCCCAAACTATTTTCCATCTAGCTGGCTGTCGATAAACATCCGGGCGATTCCAGCATTTTTTCTTAAATTTTTACATTTTTTTAGGATTACAATATTTCTCAATAAATTTTGTGCGACTATTAACAAAAGACATTTCAACTTTACTACCACATAAAAAAATTAAAAAAAAACGTTAAAAAACTTACTCTAAACTTACTACCGTAAATGGCTTTAAACTAAAATTATTCACTATTAGAAGGATTTTTAAACTTAATAAATGACGTCAGACGATACAGGAACCAGGTTTGGAGAAAAAAACTCTTCCTTCTGTTTCAAAGCTGCTAAGAAATAAGGCCACCTATGTCTGGCAATCTAAATCAGCAGTCAACCTCTATATAGAACTAAAAACGACCTACTGTACTTCTGTTCTAGTGCGTTTCTTTTTTCGAATTCGTAAAACTTTCTCCGAATTGGCAGCGACATATTTAATACGTAAGTGCCACAAGGTTGTGCGTCATGCCAGAACGACCAAAAGGTGCGAAAATGCGGCTATTTTTGCCACCTTCGTTTTATCTGTCTTTTCGTGCGTGTAAAATCAAGGCTTAGTTTCGCGGTTGATTTTACAAGTTCGTCGTGATAAGACACGTTCTCAGTTCGATAACCTTTCAACCGTTGACGCAATGCAGAGGTAGCGGTCGTCTGACATTGAGCTCGTATGACTCAGCAAACTAAGTTCGTTCGCTCAATTTAGATGAAGGTATTGTTGGAAATGTGTGGGTTCCATACGTACCACTGTTGTAATGACTTGACTCAAGTGCGCTTGAGTTACATTGTTTTAACGACTTGACTTGATTTCATTCTTTTTTGCACAAATGACTTAACTTGAGCTGTCGTTTGGCCTAATGACTTGGGTTAAAATTAAGTGTTTTCATTGTATTTCCTGTTATAAATCATTATTTAAGTTTTGCACATAAAACAATTTACTTGCCATAAGTTGCGTTTTGTGTTATTTTTTTAGACTTATTGCTCATAATCAGACAAGTTTAACAATTTGATGTTTAACTTTTACTTTTTTTAGAAGGACTTGGTATAAAGCAACATATGTGAGTCGGCGGGATTATATTTTTAACGAAGTATTTTTTTAATCTGTAACGAGGATAAACAAAACGTTTCGATTAACAGTCATTTAAAAAACGTTTTAATATTAAATTTACAGTCATTTGCATTCACGCCAATTATGAGTTTTTTTAGATTTTTTAATAACAAATTACTTTATTTAATAAAAAAATTGGGTGAAACGAACTGCGATGACCCAACTGAGATAACAAGTCTCTTAAAAATCGCATTTGGCTCTCGTTTATAAACCACACACACACCTATACATTAAAGGCGCCTTGTAAATCGAATGAAAATCGTGTTTTAAAAGTCAAGCCGTAAATTATTCCAAGGCCGCCTGAGCAATTTAAACACCTCCGACTCGCAAAGCATTCTTGAACACGAAAAGCACATTACTGACGACCTGTAGTTTACAGATAAGGCGAACACAAGACGTGATTTGTGCGCTCACCGCATCTATTCATCTATACATGTTACCATAATGAGCTGGGTTAGCGATAACTCAAAAATAGACGCGTTTGATAAGTTTATGGCACGATTTGAAATGTTCAGCACGTTAAAAATGGATAAAGATGAGTCGATAAAAGTGGAGTGTCTTAAACTTGGAACGATACAGAGAAGATTAGCATGGGACAAAGAGGACAAGAAAAAATCGTGAAGCGTTTCGTACCACACTTAAAAAAAGTTAAAATTGACTATAATTTTCGCGCCCTGACCTTAAACACTAAACACCGCGTGTTGCCAATTATTTTGAAATAACTCAAGCCCAAGTCATTTGTTAAAAATAGCGAGTCAAGTCACTTGCATCAAAATAAAATGTTGAGTAATTAAAGTTGGTAATTTTCCAATCCTTGGTGATATTGTAATTAGCAAACGACAAAATCATAACATAGCGAGCAAACTGCTTTTCTAACAGAATTTTTTGGAGCAAACTAAGCAAATGTTACCGAAAATTATTTACAAAATCATTAAGGCTGTCGTTTGTGTGAATTTGAAGCCATTTTCTACAATCACTTTGTAAAATCAAGTCATTTAAAAAGATTGGCTTCAAGCAAAAACTTGAAGCAAATTTATACTGATGTTATGTAATGCATAATCGATTCGAAGTGTTGAAACCGATTAACTATAGCGCATATAAAAGTATAATTTATCTGTAATTTTCTTGTCTGTCGTATATCCGGAATCTTTGGGATAGCCTGTGGGTCGCGACTCAAAATTGGTGGGTCGCCAACTGCAGTGGTTTACATATTTAGATTTATTAAAATTGGTACGAACAAAATTTTTCTAAAATTCTGTTTTTGTTTTGCTCACTTATAACAAGTTCAGGGAGCAGAATTGGTTTGAAACCGAAGAATCGCTGTTATATTTACGCTTAGTGTTTAGGTCGCGGCGAAAAAGGGAATTCAGATCCTGTTCTGTTCGCGGTGTCGACCGTAATACGCCTTCTCTGTGTAAAACGAAAACGTGTAAAACTACACTAACATTCATAGCGCCGTAAATCCAAGCTTTTAGCCGCATGTCGTCTGCGCAAAAGACAAGCAAACAACATTACAAAAACAGCAACAGTTTGCGCTTTGTAAAAAAACGCTTTTATAACGGTACAAGACTTTTCAGCACGTCCCAGCCTAATCCACCAGCCTTAAAGGCTAACAAAAATCTCTGCCAAAGCTCCAGAATCAGCGTAGGACTGCTCAAAATGCTACAAATCCTTCAAAGCGACTTGAAAACGCCATTTGACGCTGTTCTATACGTCAAAGCCGCCCCGACTGACAATCAAAGGGTTAAAGAGAAAAATCCGGCCAAAACTTGTCGACCTTAAGGGGCCTTTTGGGGGAAATTCGAAGGTTTGTAGACTGGATCCCTTCTTAGGCCATATAGGAGGGTGCGTCGCGATTTCAAAAAGACACATTTCAGTCGGGTTTAGGCTGGCCGGAAAGTATCCGCCTAAGCCTTCCGCTAAGAGCCCGGCGATGTTTCAACCGCGAAAGGATTCGAAACCGCTTTGGCGTTTTAGCTGCCGTCAGTTGAACAAATCCATGCCAAATCCGGACTGAGACCTTCGCTCGGTTCACCTCAACTTCTAAACACGCCACTGATCCGACACCTGTGTCTCGCAAGCGCTTGCACAGAGCCTTTGAATCTTCGAAAGTCTTTGATTTTTTGTGCAGTTTTTTTACGTGATTTCAAAGTAAAGTTCTAAAACTGTTTTTTTTCAACTGTTTGCTGTTTTTTCTCAACTATTTGTTATATGTTTTACCACGGTATTTATGCTGTTTGGGTTCGAATTATATTCAAAATTATAGGGGTGCGCGATAGGGGTGTCATGGCACCGATCCGATACCTAATAAGTAGGGTGATTATTTTTTGACTTGTCAAAAAAAGTCAGAATTTTGTTAAAATTTACACGTTATGTCAAAATTTGTCAAAATTTTTCCAAGTCAAAATCGAATAAAAATGCACATAAATTGTCTAAAAAATTAAAAAATAACTATAGTCAGCTTTTTGGAATTGGTCGATCAGTTGTTTTGAAATTTATCGTTCAATTTTATCAAAAAATCAATATACGGTATAAAACGCACGTGATTAACGACGCCTAGATTACTTAAATTAATGTATTTCTAAAAGGTCCAAAATTTGTCAAAATTTCAATTTTTCAGGTCAAATTTTTTTTATTTTTTAGGTCAAAAACTAATCGCCCTACTAATAAGGCCTACAGTAAAGCAAGCAAAAAATTAAAAAGTATTTTTCCAGGTTTTCAGGCCAAAAGTTGCTTTACCTTTAAGAAGTCTAATTCCAGTTGTTAACCCACTAATTTTTTAAATGGCATTTTAAAGTATAATCGATGATTTAAATCTTGAATCCTTCCAATTATTAATATGGTATCAGATCGACACCGAAACCCTAGTATCGGACTTGTCCCGGTACTACCACTTGTCATCGATAATATATCGGGTCCGATCCGATTATATCGGACATTCACATCCAAAAACACGGCGAGTGATTCAATTCTAATCTATGAAAACCAGTAATTTTTTTTTTTGAAAAAGTCTTAAATGTCAAATTTGGAATGCTATACCGTAATGGATACTAATATACTTGATAAACTATGCACGGATCTGTAATACACAGTAGCTTGATAATGAATCGCAAAGTCAAAAAGGTCGAGTAGAATGACATCATCTCGATTAAGACGACTTATATCATCTTCAGTTAATGTGTATTTATAAAAAATATCCGTTTCAATACGGAGATTTTGCGGCAGGCGTAAGTTCAACTTCGGATAAACTCAACGCTGTGTAGTATAGATGGTGCCACCCACCAACATTTGCGGTCCACTTTACCACCTTTACGCATTTGATCGTGTTGTGATTCGCGCAATAATCGCTTCTCGTGCGACTCGCCTTTATGATATCAATCAATCAGTCTAGAGCTGGAAGTACTAAAATTCCCATTCGAAGTCTTGCAACGCGAAAGAATTCAGATTACCAAGTGTATATGGCAAACTGAATGAGTAAAATATAAAGATATCTCCTCGCCCTTACACATAAATGACGACAATGACTTCAAATAGGATAAAAATTTTTTGTTTTGCAATGACTAGAACTTATTAAATGACTGACTTTGTCCAAGACAGGAAAGTCTAAAGAATTTTACAAAGAACTTAAAATAAACCTTAACAAGTAAAACTCATAGTTAAAAACATGAGTAAAAACAGGATCAGACGTTTTGTTTAAAGGAAAATATATTTCGCCAAAGTGGCATCATCAGTTCCTGTAAGAGTACAAATAAATAAAATCAGAGCGCAGCCATCAACAAACCAATAAAAGTAAACAATAAAATATTAAAACATTATAATAGACTAAAAACCCCTTCCTCCACTTATTTGCGTCGCCTACTCATTTATCCCAGTCGTGTTGCCTGCGAGGCTGTAGTGCTTTTCATTGCGTTTTTAGTCTATTATAATGTTTTAATATTTTATTGTTTACTTTTATTGGTTTGTTGATGGCTGCGCTCTGATTTTATTTATTTGTACTCTTACAGGAACTGATGATGCCACTTTGGCGAAATATATTTTCCTTTAAACAAAACGTCTGATCCTGTTTTTACTCATGTTTTTAACTATGAGTTTTACTTGTTAATATACGCGTCAGCGGAGCAGTGATCGACTGGCTAAAACCTGCCGCCGATGGTTTTCGATTCTATAAAGATACACCCTATTGTTAAAATAAACCTTTTTAAGCGTACAAGACGATGTATATAACGTTTCGTATAGGACTATAGGGGTTATTCATAGAACCTTTCAACACAAACCATTATTTCAGTATTACTTAACCGCCACAGAATGTTGTTACTTGACAGGCTGTTACAAAATGTAATTTTAGGACGTTACGATTTTTCTGAATGTTGTTCAAAAAAGTACGGATAGCGCTGACAATAGATTTTGAGCCCTGTTGAGGCGGAGTTACATGGATTAACCAACCCTCTACACTTGTGACTATTACTCACCGCTGAATCAATAATGAGAACGAATTTGGGTTGGTTTCCACGACCTCTGTTTAACGATTTCAAAAAACGTGTTTAAAGACACATGTTTAAGCTGATAAACGTGTTAAGTAAAAGCCAAACTATATGCGTCATTTTTTTGTCATCGGATATTTTGGCCGATTTTCTTTTTGAATATTTATTGGGGTTAGGAGATTTCTTTAGTGAAATAAGTACACATAGCTTTACACGTAAAAATAGGCGTTGGTTTATAAACGCTGTATCAGACTAATTATACCATTGTATGTAAATATATTGGTTATCTTACTACATATCTAAGATTTGTTGAAGACGTTCACACAGTGTTTTAACCTTGTTCGAAACGACCATGATTTTACGCCAACCATTGCCTCCTTGGGTATTAACCAATGATATTTAAAATTGTGTAGCTTTATGATGAAGCTCAAAGCCAAAAATTTCAAATAAATCGATCATTTTGACAAGGACGTTTCAAAACGCACTTGTACCAGTTAGTGTAAGCATTTTAACACCTATGGCAATAACAATATGCAAACACTATATTTGAGGCCTCGTAATCGATATGAGGTCATGGACTGTTTAAGCTCACGCAGCGGCTTTAAATGCGAACCTAGAAAGCTTAACAAATGGTGGAAAAGTGGTTCGAAGCCCCCTTCAAATTGACCGAACGAGTAAACGCCCTGGGGTGATTTATTGGCAGTTTGGGGTCACATTTAACCCCCTTTAAACGGCCCATTGCATTGCTTCGTTCTGGTTCATTGGGTGCTCTTTAGTTGCGGTTTCGATATTCCGACCCTTTATTTTGTTTCACGCCCTTTGTTCATTGAGGCGTGACCGTTTTTAACCCCAACTTGATTGATAGGTGGGCAATTACTGTCAGGTGCACTACATTAAACGCCTCTTGTACAGAATTTGTCGGACGTGTAACTGATAGATGCGCTATTTGAATCAAATTGTCTTTGCCGAGCTGGTTGGAATGGCCTACGACAGGTTTTCAAGCGATTTTATTGCTGGAAATTTTGCTTAATTTGAAAAGTTTCAAACAAGTTTTGATTGAATACAATCTTTTGCCAATCGAACCTTAAGAAAATCACCAACCGTTTTTTAACTTTGTAGTACGAATATCGAAGCCTATTCCGAAGTTAGGTAGCACTTTTGAAGTTTCGAACAAATGTGTTGAAAATGAATAAAGAGTTTCGAAACGTTCACAAAGATACATAATTCTGTATGGGCTTTGCTACGTCTCACAACAAACTCCAACCGTTATGCTCCAAAATTGTTAAATTTTTTTTACGAAACGCTTCGATTGATCAGATAACTCTCAAAATAGAAATGTTGTATTTTTTTATTTTGTGTTTCAGTTTTTTTTTTCGAGCGATTTTTTTAGTTTTACTCCGAAATTTTGTAATCATTCAACTCAAAAAAAAAAACATTGTTCCGCAAACGCAATTACTTTTCACTTTGTACCAGGCAAGCTTTAGCAACCCGAAGGGAAGGAGTAATCGATTAGAAAGTCAAACAAGTTGTTTTGTGGTGCAAGGCATTCGGTGAATAATTGAGAGTAGAAGTGCGTACATGAAATCGATCAATCTTCGTTTGCGGGTTCAGGGGGAAACGTTTTGAAAGGTTGCGGGTAATTTATAAAAGTCGCCGGATTAAGCAATGGAAAGGTAAACCGGTCTACTAAAAGAATATTTATACCTGTCTTGACCAAAGTCTGCCTTTTATAAGTTATGTAGTCATGGTAAAAGAAATATATTTCGTTATAGAAACAACAACAAAACAATGCAAACATAAAAAATCTATACTTGCTTCCATTTGAAGTCATTGTCGTCATTTACGTGTATTAACGAGGAGTCTTCTTATTCAACAAATTCAGATTTCGATCTTTATTCAAACATCAGAAACTTTCATAATTATGTTAAGGTATTTTTAGAAATCAGTACGCATTACCGAGTGCCAAATATTTTTAAATTTCTTTAAAGGTTTAACCATTTCCGGACCAGTTATTTCCTTAAAATCGTTAAACATTAAACATAGTCTTACTTTTTAATCCCGCTTGTCCAACACCAACAAAAACGCGTATTCTCGTATTTTGCCTTTTAATACAACGACAACCGTTTTTTGGCTTAATAACTCGTACACTTTACCAAACCGGTTATTAACTTTTAAAGAAAATGCTTTATGTAACCCTGTATTTCGAACCCTCCTGGTTTAACCTTTTAATACACCGACAACCTCTTTGAGGGGGCTCAAAAACTCGTACACATTACCAAGCGCCCAATATGTTTTTAACTTGTTTGAAGGTTAAACGATTTCGGTACCAGTTATTTTCTTAAAATCGATAAACATCAAACATAGCCTTACTTTTTAATTCCACTCGCAAGCACAAAAATGCGACAAACGCCCGTATTTAACCTTTTAATACATCGACAAACTTTTTTGGCTCGAAAACTCGTACACTTTACCAAACCGGTTATTTCCTTATAAATCACTAAACGCACCATGTTGCCTTGCATTTCAAACCCGCTTCTCAAGCCCAAACATGTAAAAAAAACACGTTTTTAGCCTTTTTAAGACACCGACAACTTATTTAGCGCAAAAAATCGCACGCATTACCGGGCGCCAAGTTAAAAAAAATATCCATTTAGGTTTAAGGATTTCGGAATCAGTTAGTTTCTTAAATTCATTGCACATCAAACATAGCGTTGCATTTCAATCTCGCTTGTCAAGCACAAAAATGCGAAAAACACACATATTTAGCCTTTGAAGGCACCGAAAATCTTTTTTCGCCACACGCCAAAAAACGCACGCATTACCGATTGCCAAATATTTTTAAATTTATTTCAAGGTTTAAACAATTTCGGAACCAGTTGTTTCCTTAAAATCATTAAAGATCGAATTAGCCTTACTTTTCAATTATGTCAAGCCGCTTGTCAAGCACAAACATGCGTACTTAGCCCTTTAAGGCACCAACAACCTTTTTTCGGCGTCCAAACTCGTACGCATCTCCAAACCGTTATTTCCTTTCAAATCAGAATCATGCTATGTTGCCTTGCACTTCGAACCCGCTTGTCAAGCACAAAAATGCGAAAAGCACACGTATTTAGCCTCTTAAGACACTAAAAACCTTTTTTTCGTCGCCCAACTTGTACGCATTACCGAGCGCCTAATATTTGTTATTTTCTTTCAAGGTTTGACCACGTTGGGACTGCTTCTTTCCTTTTAAATTACCAAACGCGCTATGTTGCCTTGCATATCGAACCCGCTAGTGCTAGTCGATCTCTAACATGCGAAAAACACCCTTTTAAGGAACCGACAACCTTTTTTCGCCACACGTCAAAAAACGCACGCATCTCCCGATGCACACTTGCGTAACTTACGTCAAGCGCCTACGGCCAGCTTGCGTCGTCACGCGCCGCCGACCGACACGCATCGCCGCGCACTGCACGTGACGTCAGGGGTGTCGCATGCGCTTCTATGACGTCACAGCAGGGGCGGGTCGGATTGCGAGTGCATAGCTGAGAGGCGCAGCTGCGTATAGAGTCACGATTTCTTGAGTGGTCGAAGGTTGTGAGTTACAACCGCGCTGCGCTTTTTTTACGGGAATCGCGTTTTAGGCATTTTTCTAAACAAACAGCGGTATTGGGTTTTCGGTATTTTAGGGGTTTATGATGGTTCACACTCTTTACTACGAATATTTAAATGGAAACATGTATAAGATTTTTTCCAATCATTGAAAAGTTATTATTATCCGTTTAAATTTATTTTTAATGGGTTTTTCGGTATTTTCATGATGATTTACCTTTTTTACACAGAACCCCACCAAACCTCACTTTTTCCAATTTCCTGGAAATGTGTACAAAAACACCACTTTTTAAAATAAAAAATAAACTTTATAGGCCAAAAATAACCAGTTTAAAAGAACTATCCTACGGACTACTTTTCGAGTTTTGCTAGTCTAAGTTCGCTCAAAATGTTGGCCATATAGCTTGCCTCAAGTGGCCCTTCAATGCACCATTCCTATTATACACACTTTTCTTAATCTGCCGTTTATCCCCTCGATTTTAATGTAGTGCGGCTGAATGCCGCAGTTTTTTTTGATACTATACAAAGCAGCTGCAAGCGTTGAGGCTGCAAAGACTTTTAATATGAAAAATTCAGACTTCAAATCTCACTAAATCCGATTTGATCCGGCGTAACAAAGAAATGTTTCTTATCTGTGCGTAAAAATCAACCTCTGGACTTCAAACCGCACATACAACAAACAACTATAGTAAAATCTCCAAAAGAGCGTCAAAATTGGCTCGAATAAAGCAAATCGCGTATGGTTTGCCGCGAAACTGTAAAGCACATCCCTGAAGAGAGGCCATGCAGTGGTTCTCAACCTGTGGAACACGCATCAGTAGCGTAACGCGGGATTTTCCAGCTGACATTCGAGCCGCTTTTTGTTTTTTAACTCGGGTTTTTTTTTAAGTTTTTAACGCGGATCTGCATGAAATTGGGCTTTATAAAACAAGTATAGTCTTAAGAAAACTTTTTTGTTTAAGCTTGGTGTTTAACTGAACAAATGGGAAAAATCTCCAACGAACAGAGTTTAATACGAAAAAAAACGCTTTGGCGCCTTACCCCTGAATATAGTCATACTATATTACCGTTTCACATTTGTCGGACAGAAAATATCGATGTTTCTAGTCTACTTGTTTTATGACGTCAGTCCACGCAAATTGAAATTCTTTAGGGGTCCGCATTACAATAGGTTGTACAACCCCTGATTCAAATTTACCAGATACCGTTCATTCATCCATACACGCACGTTGCCGCAAACAAATTGCCGATTAAATTATTTTCATTAACGGGAAAAACACGCATCCTGCTAAAAAACAGTTCTTTTAACACTGTCTGAAATCTGCCCATTAAAAACAGTCCGTACAAAAAGCGAAAACTTTTTCATCTGTGGTAGCACTGTTTGCGAGACAAGGCACTCGTAAAATCGCTCCTTTTGTTGAACTTTTTATGTAAACACAATAAACTCAAGGGCGCGTTTGTATGGGATTTCCGGACACCTGCAGTTTTTGTTGAAATGTCTGTGAAATTGTTATTTTACTCCTTCTGTACACCGAAAGCCATTTGCAGAAAACTTGTACTAACAGATTGAGCAAGCATTGGCGTATGGTTGTTTCTCGACTCGTTCCCTTCTGAGCCTGCATAACTCAGTTGGTAGAGCGACGGACCCGGCTTAACGGAGGTCGTGAGTTCGAACCTCACTGCAGGCTAGTTGTTTTTCTAGCCTGCCATGCTTGCATCATAGATCAACAGATTTGGTGAGTCTGCAATGTCTTTCGGTGTACTAATTATACGTAAGCCGTAGTCGTTGGTCCAAACGCAACTTCAGAAGGGCTAGATCTCAGTTATTAACACACATATGTGTGAATTTTTCATTAAATTTACTCTTTCTGGTGCAAGGTCTGTGCGATCGGGCACGTAGGTTCTGGGTTAGATTGGTTTGCATGAGAAAATGAAATAGACGTTTTAATTTGTTTATGTGAGAGTGGCAATCTTTGTATTTCTTATGCGCTTATTTTTGAACTTCATACCTTATAGTTTAGACCAGAGGTGGTTTACCTTAATAGACCGTTTAGGTTCCTCAAAACACACCATCCACCTCTATACTTTACGCACTTTACGTCTGTATTTGCGATTCACGTATTACAGAATTTACGTCTTCATCAGAAATTTTAACATCTACATTAGTTTAGGTAGGGTACACTATGCGCGGATCTGTAATGTAGCTTAATAATAAATTTCAAAGCAAAAAAGGTCGAGCAGATCGATAGCATCTTGATTAAGACGTTTCGATACGAACTTGTATCATCTTCAGTTAGTGTGGCTGAAAAGCAAATCAAAGCATCACTTATAAAAGGTAGGACGCAATTGTTATCAAGATAAGTTCGTATCGAAACGTCTTAATCAAGATGCTGTCGATCTACTCGACCTTTTTGGGTTTTAAATTTATTATTAAGCTACATTAGTATATTTCGTCTTCACCACAAGTTTGCACATCCAAATTATTTTTTTCTCGTCTTTATTGCACGTTGCACATATGCGTTATTTTATTCTTATCTTCCTCACAATTTTCCACATCTATATACAGAATTTTTCTGCGTCTTTATTACACATTTGCACGTGTCCGTATTTTTGTGCGTCTGCATTGCGATGCATGTTTGCAGCTCATTACCACTGCGCTAAACTAACGAGACACCTTGCCCATACACCCACATACATCCACAGGTCCCGAAATAACTTGCTATACCCACGGTTCACTCACAACGCAACCCTGAGTGATGTGACCTGCTCCCTAGGCAGCAGTTAACGAGCAAAAAAAGGCTGAAATGTTCGATTTTCACACGATTTGGCGCTAAGCAATCGAGCATGCAAGAAATACGATTGCCGTTGCATTTGGTCTTCTCGAATGCTGAACCATTTTTTACTGAGCAATTTGCAAACTTTGAGTCAAACTGACATTGGGTGTTTGGGGTGTTTTTTCAATTTACATTAATAGTAAAGCAGTTTTTACATTTTTCTTAAGTGTGTTATGAGCCTATACTAGGCGAAATGCCCGGCGTTACTCAGGTTAAATTGGGTATTTACCCGTTCAAATAGAGTAAAACGTCGCCATAACCCTGTATGATATCAATGCAACTTTACCTACTGGCGTTGTCTCGGCGATGTAAAGTAATCACCGTTGCAATAAAAGTGCTCCCAATTTGTCGATGTTGAACAAGATAATAAGATTTCAAGCTGTGGTCTTAATCTCTTATGTAAATCCACATAAGAGACTATTCGCGTGATGGTTTACTAAAGCTGTGTGTTATAACCTATGATTGATAACGAAAAAAAGTGCCAATATTCAATTAACATATAGTTATACACACTTAAACCGTTGCAACTAGATATACAGAGTTAATCTACGCTCGTAAGACAATTGTATTTTCAGAATATATGTATTATTAGGTTTAATATTTCACGTTCATAGTCATACCATCCTTTTAGTCCAACATCCCTGCCACCGTTGTTATAGGTTTTATTTTTTGCATTGACGTAATAGTTTAAAACAGGTTTTAAATTTTCGTGTGCTGTTTTCAATTAGAGGAACGTGAGATGAAGTGCAGATAACAATGACTTGTAAACAGGTCATACAATCAACCTCAATATGTCAAGAAAACGTGACCAAAGCTTGGTTATATTTAAAACAACAGGGTTACGTAGAGAGTATGTATTTAGCGAACCATGGCCTCGCTTCACGGCACGTTTAACACTGATAACTTCAAGTAACGTAAATAAAGTCCGCTTCTCATGACCAACCTAAATACCAGCCAGGTTAGTTTTAATTTTGACCCTATTTTACAAAACGTAACAGTTGTTCGAAAATAATAAGCGGGTAATTTTACAGTTATTTCAAATGTTTTTTTAAAAGCTTTCTAAACAATGATGTATTAGCCTTCAATTGTTTTCATTTTGTATTACGCGTTTAAGTGCAACTTATTTATTAGTTCCTGTGTCAATTTTAAACACGAGATTTCAGGTAAAACATTATACCTTTTAGGGAAACGGTTTAATTACTTTCTTGTTTGTTTGTTTTTTAACATATTGCCAGGATTGCCATACCGTGCTTATTTTTATGATTTGTGCTTGTTTTTGATTGCAGTGTCTTAGAAAGTACCAATGTGCTTATTTCTAATGAACGTGCTTATTTTTGAGTTGTGTGCTTAGTTTGTCTTATTTTAGAATTCATTAAGCCTCAATATACTGTTTAAGTGTAGTAAACCCTGGCCAAATACGTCACGGAAGTTTCGCCAATTCAACCAAATAAACTATTTTTTTCGCTTTGCGCGATTAAGCTGCTTTAAGGTTCATTTGGGGCAAAGAACAACAAGTGTTTTTGACAATATTGTATTTGGGTGCCTCCCCCCAACGAAATCCTGAATCCGTCCCAATTTATCAAAAGCGTGCTTATTTTTTGTGGTAGCGTGCTTATTTTTTGGTCTTAGCAAATGGTAACCCTGCTTATAGTCCTATTTAAATCTGAAACATCGCCGACGCAAGTTAAAACGACGATACAGTCACATTTTGGTCGTGATTCCTTCGTTTTTTCTGCAGCTTTCAAAGAATTTGATTCTCCCTGCGGCGAAACGTCAACTCGCACGGGCTTTATTCGGTGCTGTGACGTCATAAACGTTCTGTGACGGCGTTGTTTCGTCGCATTGGAGCGGAGAAAATCTATCGAAACGGATGATTGATGACACGCATTAGGTAAATCTTATACGTGACAAGAAATACATTTGGAGTCTCAAGCATCTAAAAATTTTGTCTTAATTTAAATTTCACAAAGTTTGACTCTTCACAAAACTATCCATATATGGTAAATTATTACCTGCTAAAACGTGTTATTTTTTTACGTTTACTCATTTTGGCTAAAAGTATATTATTGGGAAAAGGATTCGAACGACAACCTCCGAGGGGCTAGATCACAGTTGGTAATAAACACATATGTGTGTGTATTTCATTGGATTCAAACGAATTATATTTTTCTTGCAATCACTGTAAACTGCAGTTATTCTAACGCAGGGTTCACTTAACTTTTCTCATAAAGAGCCGGATAGCTGTAAGGCCTGAACGCAGGCCGGATAACTATAAGGATTTACGAAAGCGCGCCGAAAAAAAATCGTCGAACTTTATTAACCTAAATATTTTTATACAAAGGAAGTATTAATAAATGTGCAATAACAACTGGAGTGGGTCTTAATACATTATCGTACAGTTTAAAATATCATCTCAATTTAGTTTTGAATTCCATTTGACAAAATTTTAACTGTATTTTATCTTCATTAAGGAAATATGGCGCGGATTAACTGACCTACGGGCCGCAATTTGGCGACCCCTGTTCTAAGGAATTACAGCAAAATCAATCAAGCTCGAGCCGTAATTTTCACTCAGCAAAGAGATGACGCGCAAAGATATACAAAGTAAAAATGCACGATAAAACACAAGGTATTTTAAATCTGCTCATTTATTCTGGCATTCGAACACCAAAAAATACGAGCGTGTTATACTAAATATTTCATCATTAGATAGGAAAATCTACCGAAAGCCATTGCAGACTCTTCACCGAATCTGCCATCAATGATGCAAGCAGGGCAGACTAGAAGTAGAAGTTTTCACTGCTTGCATCAATGATCGACAGATTCGGTGAATCTGCAGTGGCTTTCGGTATACTAATGATATGTAAGACGTAATCTTTGGCCAAAAAGCAGCTTCAGAAAGGCTAGGTTTCAGTTGTAAACACACATATGTGTGTTCAGGTTTCATTAGATAGGAACAGTAAGAAAAGGAATGGTGTGTTGTTGCATGCAACAAGGATTTCCTATATTTGACATTTTATTCCGATAACAACAAAAAGTACCGCGATCCAATTCGAAACCAAATGACGTTATCACTATTTTTAAACAAGCAAGATAGACGAGATTAAAAAGAGTTGAAGGTATTTTTCTAATTTTTCACACAGTTAAGAAAATTATAGTTCGTAGTTAACCCTACTTTTTAATTATTTACCTTCCACGGTGGAAGTCGTTGCGCGAATCACGAAATATTCTTGTACCGAGAGCCGATACTGTCGGCATCGGGTATCGGCTCCGAACCGATACAAAACCGGTAAACTTTCCGATCAGACACCAGTTATTTAATCATCATTTTTTTATAAAAAAATTATTTTTTATCATAGTAAGAAACTAATACCGAACCATGAAAGTTGAACACAAATTGAACTTAACCTAATTTCGCTGGAAAACGATTTTTTCGATCCCCGCTTTAAACTATAAATACAACACTTGCCCACGCGTTAGCCAAAGCAGCTGCCACCCACGGCGATTGACCTGAGAGGTTCAAGGGGAGGGGGGCCAATAAAGTGGTCCTTGTTCTTCAGCGTCTCAATTGAATTTCGCCAGATTGGGAAATATCGATTTTCCGGGCCCATTCAAACGCACTCATTTCAACGCGTTTCGAGCGATTTTTGCTGCTGATCGATTTTGCGGCCGTAACTTGGTTTTTGTTGTCGATCGATTTCTATATAAACGCAACAAAAGGAAAAATACTCGATTTTTGATCGATTAGCGTTACAAAAGGGATCCGTGTCCGCCGCAGTGAGTCTTTATTTTATTCGATTCTGGCCAAAAATTCAATATCTCGCCGTTTCGAATCTATTGTTGCCTCAGTGTAGTTGCAAGCTGCCGTCATGGTCTTATATCGTAAACACGTTTTTGTATTTTCTTTAAAATATCCCGTCTTATGATATAGACCTAAACCTCAGCTGCTGGCTTTACACTCTTAGTTTGCATGTATTTCTGCCTTATTTGGTATTTGCATATATTTGGTTCCCGCTTCGAAGTTAAAACCGATCTATGTTGTTATTTTCTTTAATTGCTCAAAATGCTCTGCCCATAAATTGTTTTAAAACTTTTGGAGCATAATGGCTGGATGTTGTAGTTAGACGTATAAGCCCATACAGAAGTAGGCATCATTTTGAACGTTTCGGATAACTCAATATTTTTACAAATACCTCAATATATATATAAATATTGCTTACCGTTAATCTATCCCCAAAACAAACGCAAACACGTTTGTGATATTGTTGGCAAAATATCTTAGGCTGCTTACTGTTACAATCTGCTTCCAGACAACTTCTTAACACCACCAATTTGACTTGCGTTACCTGGTCCTAGTCGTGTATGGTTTAAGCTTGAAAACTAAAAAAAAGCAAATACGTTTTTGTTCGTTGGGTTATCGGCTCGAAAACTTAGCTCTGCAACAAACTATAGCATGAAACGAAATCCCGGTCACCACAATGACCACTAAGTACTTGTCATGTCACTCAACACGCACTTTAGAAATTAATATAGATTACGCTTCGAGTCGTATCCCTATAATTTGTTACGTATATGGGTGTCCTGCTATATATAGCATTATTATTTTTTTTTATTACACCTGTTCACGTAACTAAAAGAGGATCAATTATGGATATACCGCAAATTTTACGGGGGTGTTATGTAACTCATCTAATAATGTTATTCCTATACCTTTGCTGTCACCCCCAATATTTACAGTGTCTGTACATTATCGATTTCTTTATTCTACTGCGCACGTCGGACTCGGCATTCGAGTAGTAGTGTTATTCGAGTTCCGAACTCCAGCCAAATAAACTCACTCCGCTGCTCTGCAATCCACTTTAAATTACTCATTTGTTACTATATAAATCGTGCGGTGTTAAACGATGTTGCGCTGAATGTGTGGTTTATTATTATGTATAATCACCTCGACCCTTGCAAAGCAAATGTCAACCTCAGACCCCTGGTAGGCAACAACAGAGTGGTTTACCAATCCTAGTTTTAAGGTCAGATACTTAACAAAGATGTTAAAATATATATGTATATACATTTCAACAGGTAATTTGTATTAAGATATACATATCCAAACAGAACCACAAAGCTTATAATAAAGATCTAAACCAACTGTACTAAAAAAGAGCAAACTGTAATATAAACAGACGTCGCCTTTGTCGGCGAAATATATATATACATAATTTTATATACATTTTTTATCTGACCTCAAAGCTAGCATTTCTAGATTATTTTGCTGTAAATGTTAAACAAGTTATCTATTTTTTTGCTCCCAAATAATTGTATGGGCCTTTGCAAGCATTCGAGTCTCAGTTCATCTCGAATTGTTACGACGGTTTACGTTTATTTACGATAGGAACTTGTAACACGTGATAAAAACACAAAAATCGATGAAGAACTTTTGGTGATAATAATTGGGCGCCACACTGACACAATTGATAGGTACACAAGCCACTTAATTTGAGTTTAGAACAGGCCCTACAAAGCACGTGTTTAACAAATAGCTATCAACAAGCGTTGTGTACGGTTAAAAGCATTGTAACACGCTAAAGTTTTCCAAAACTGAAATACACCTCAATAAAAAAATTGCTACGAAACATTTTTGTCGATACGAAACTGAAGTGAAAGTAAATGATTGACAGCATGCTTTTTAAAGACTTTTTTTCTACCAGCCGTTGTTACACCTTAATCAGCATCCCAAAAAAGTACCATTTCTACACCAATGCTTGAGTACGGCGGTTCTCCAACAACTATAAGATGTATTGTAAAGCGCACGTAAGGAACTTAAACGCAAAAAGAAAGGAAAATAAAAGCGTAGATAATAACAAGAGCCGTATTTCTAGTTTCAAGTACAAAGTGTTAAGGTGGAATTAACAGTCCGTTTGAGAGTGGAAATGAAATGTATGATTGGTCGGGCCAATAATAAAACATTCACTTACCAGAAGTGCATTGACGTCATTGGCCAGAATTAAATCACATATTGACGTCATGCTAGACAAACGGTTCCTTAATTATCGACTTTCGAAGCGGTGGCGGTACTAGGCAATAGTTTAAAATAAATCGAACGCTTAGTATTTTGCTAAAGACGGTTGAACTTTAAATCTTGGCGGCTGAACGATAAACCAAGTGTCCGAAATAATGTTTTTGATTTGACGCTAGACGTCGCTGTTCGACAAGAATAGATTTAAAAAAATGCAAATGTGAGTCAAAAATGTTCTTTCCAGGACCGTTATGGAAAATTCGTGGCCCAAATTAATAGCGTAGTACGACAAACATTGAACCAGGCCGTAAATCAATTAAAAAATAATGAATTTTGCGGGAAGTGAGCACAAATGCAGTTTACCACTTGAAAAATTCAAAATTCGTCCATTTTTAGCGTATTAAAATAAGACAGAAGCCCTACGTGAAACTCCTTTTACGAAGGTTTATGCTTAAAAGAATAGTCAAGAGATTCTTACAAATATGTAGAAATTTTAACAAATCCTTCCCACGTACAGTAAAAGCAACGCCCTTGGCGCACTATATAAAAAAAAACTGCCACGCAAAAAGCATTATATGAACTTGTACTATCGAAATTCGCTTAGCGTTTCACACTTTCGTAGAAAGGCAGATTTGCGCTTACGAGCTCCTCAAGCGGCGTATATACATTGTCAAGCGGCTGTGCGAGGTGGCGCTAGAGGGGCCCGGTGGCGATTCCGTTGTCGTGCGGGCATCCACTCATAAGGGTGGCGTCGCTGCGGTCTTCACGACTTTGCTTTCCAGACGTATAGTTGCCCTTCTTGTCGGCCGATTTCGAAAATACCCTGATAAAAAGACCTTTTGTAAAATGACTGTAAAATAATATTTGCTGTATGTCAGGGGCCATTAAACTACGACCGCAGTGTTAATTCTACTGGTCTGCGCCCAAGTGTACAGTTAAAGTGTTGTCGAATGCAATCTTAAACTAAATTTCGATGAAATTTTAAACTGAACGACGCTATATTAAGGTTTACTACAGTTGTGCTGCATAGTTAAATAATATTTCTTTCGTTTAACGAAAATCAAGGTGATAAATTTCGATACAAAACGTTATATCCGGCCTTCTTGTCGACCGATTTCGTAAAAACCCTAAGTCATCGCCCTTTTGTAAAATGGCTGTAAAATAATACTTGCTGTAGGGCAGATGTTAATGGTATTAATTCCACCGGCCCTTCGCATATTTCCATAATAAAGAATGATGAAGTATATTGGTGCAATGCTGTCAGGTGCAATTTAAAAATAAATTTTAATGAAAATTTCAACTGAACTACAATTGATTAGGACGAAAAAAACTGAAAAGAAGATCTTAACGGTAAAACAACTGAAAAATAATCGTAGCTGCATGACAGGAGTCACCAAACTATGGTGTTGATTTTTCCGGCCCTCGGCTTATTTTCTTAATAAGGATTAAGAATATGCTGTTGAAATGTGGTCGTTTTTTCAAGACTAAATTTTGTTAAAATTTTAAAACTGTATGACAATTTATTAAGGTTCATTACAGTTTTTGCTAGATAGTTAGTTATATTACTTTCCTTCAACGTTATCGTGATAAATTTTGACACTATAAGCGTAATATCCGCCCGCTATCGTAAAGTTCTTATCCAGCCCTTTATAAACAAAATTTGTTGAACCCTGCTAAAGGACATCAAATGAAACATTTTGCTGCCGTTGTTCGACAAGTAAAATATAAAAAAGTTAGGGTCGGTTTATTTTTCCTTCAATCTACTTGCTTTTCCCTTTTTTCAAAACGAATAAGTGGCTCGGCATTAGAAAACCAGAGAAAACTTAGGGCTAAAATGTAGTGTATTTAATAACAAACTTGTGGTCGTTTATAAAAAACCTGTTTAACATTTTTTAAATAATCTGAAAGCAGTGCAATTTGGTGCTGGATGAAAATTTAACTCTAATTTTATAATTTCTGGGGTAAATTTATTCACTTAAAACCAGGTCCTTACTCTACTTTAAATATAATATTGCGATTATTTTTTTTATCATTAAATGTAGAAAGGAAAAAAACAAAGGCAGTTAAACCCGGCAAGTAAACGCCTTTTGTTTCTGCTACATTTTTGTCGCCATTAAACTTTAATGCGGTGTCGACTTTCGCGCGATAACACGAAGCTATAATGTTCCGGGCGCGACATTTCGCCTTTTCAACTCGCTCGGCGCGAATCTCGAGTGACAAAGCGCTGTATTGTGACGTGTAAAACGACGCGCGCGCGCGCATTTCGGTGGGAAAACGACTCGGGACGCTTTTAGCTTTTTCGAGTACGCGACGCGACCATTTAATCCGCACATTTCACGAGGACATGTGTTTAAATGACCACAATAGCAACCCAACCCCGTTTCAAACCCTACCCTGGGAGTATTTCACACCGCTCAAAGGCCCGGCATTGTTGACATTTAAACCTGGGCGAAAACAATCGCGATTGTGACGCGACAATGGCGCGTATATGTCGGCCCACGCCGAGGTTTCAGATTCGCAGTAAATATCGTTTCGCGCTTTGTAGCCTGGGCTTGAGGTGCTGTGGGAAAAAGTGGAAATGCTATTTGGAAGGTGTAGCGAGACGCTGCGTCTACCGATCTGTGTTTTCGCCTGAGAACAATGACTGTTATTGTGAAATTCACGCGATACAATTTGGCCACGTGGTGTCGCTAGTTGGTTAATGGCGGTTCAGCATTTTTTTCGATCAAACACGCGCCGGACCTTAAGTTGGGGGGTGCACGTCTGCCATGGGAAAGCGTCTATCGTAACCTGTCCAATTCAATAATCGAAAACAAGCTAAGAAGCTTCCAGATTAACTTTCCCTTGGGCGCAATTGTAACAAACGATTCCCTTTATTAGTTTCGTAAAATAAAATCGAACCAATGTACTTTCTACAAAAAGGCTACGGAAACCCTGTACCACTTGTTTTATTTGTGTCCTGTGACGTGTTTATACTTGGACAACGTGAGCGCGTGGTGAGATATGAAACTACGAATATCGTGTAATTTTTCCCTGAGCAACTACTCATTGGAGTGCACAAAAATGAACCGTGCAAAACATTTGTGAATTGTGTCCTTTTATGTCAGTGGTTCTCAACCCTTTTTCTTTCGTGGCCCATTTACGTTGCAAAAAATTTCTGTGGCCCAATAGAATTTTTATGAAAGAAAAAGCTTTAAAATAGGTTTAGAACAAAACACAGCAGAACATATTTCAAAAAAGATTATTTATTCAACCGTGCATTAGTGAGATACTTGTGGCTGAACAATAAATTTACATTCCTTTTTAATTCCCCCCAAGCCATTATTCCGGTAAAATTAAATATAATGACACAACTGAAACTAAATCTAGCTTTTTAAATTGGTCTGTGGCCCACCTCAAATGTTCTTATGGCCCACCAGTGAGCTATGGCACCAGGGAGCTATGGCCCACTGGTTGAGAACCGCTGTTCTATATGCAAGGTATGTGATTTATCAATGTAAATATGCCGAAAGTGCCCCGACTATGTTACGATTTTTATCGATGTTATATTCTGTGCGGACTTCCGAGCCATATTCGGCTTTAAAAGGAGGAAGTGTGGCCATACACAAAAGTAAATGGTCGTTAGCTGCATGAGAGCTTTCCTAATAATATTTGTTTTCTTGTGCTTTTATTGCCATTTTATTTTTTTTTAATCGGTAACTTTGAAGCGTATCAGGCCTATTTATAGAGTGTTAGCAATACGCTGAGACCAATTAGGTCTCTTGCGGATCGTTCGGTTGTAATAATTCTTTGTATTTGAGTTGTAATAATTCTTTGTACTTTTGTTATAGTATGATTGTTCAGATATGTGTTAGAATACTCGGAAAATCAATTTTTAGGATTCTCTCGAAAGACAAAATTAAACCTTTATATAGCTGTTTTTATTTTAAATTACAATTGTTTGCTATTTAAAACAGAATATTCTTGCACTTATACTCGGTAATATTATCGATAGTTGGCTTCCTGGCCATAAAACTAAAAAATTGTAAAACTTTTCTTGTGTTTAAAAAAAAAGAAAACTATATAGAGTTTAATACAATAATACTTATTGTATACTATCGAGAATGAATATGTTAAAAATGTTCCTATCTATACTCACAGTGTGAAACTCACTCATTATTTTACGTTTGTGCACTTACCTTCTGCGCAAGACAATCACCCCGATCAGAAGCATTATAATCACCAAGACACCGACCACGATGCAGACGATTTCTAGAAAAAAAAGGAATTCAAATGTAATCATTTTCAACACAAAATAATTACAAAGCACCATAGAATTAAATGACTTCAACCAAAAATAACAATTGATTTGTGACAAAATAGTTGAAATAAGATTAAATTAGTTTTAAAAAACAAATAAAATTAAGTTGTTTTTTTAGGAATAGTAAAAATCGATTTCTGACAACAAAACAACAACAATATTGAACTAATGCTGATTTTTTGGCGCCACGTAATTTTTATGTTTCGCGATTTTAAAACACAGCAAATGACAATGTATTCAATCGTCAATATGCCACACAGTTCGAGTGCAATTATGAGGTTAGACGACATGAGCTTAAATTAGAATTAAGGAACCACGGGGGCTCTTTAAACTTGAAAGCTATTTTTTTAGTTTTAAAAATAGCAATTTAGATGTATAATTTATGTCAAAGTGACTCCATATCAGATCCCAAGTCAAGATAGGCATTTCTCTTGAGAGCTGTAATGGAAGGCTTTATTGATAACATCCGATTTTTTTCAAAATAAGTGTGCACAACGTCAAATGTATAATTCATAAAGGTGGAGTTTTTTATTGCTATCCAAAGCACATGCATGGCAGCACAGCCAAAATGGCCAGAGCTTCTCAATCAAGGGGCCGCGAGCCAAAATTTGGTGGCGGTATGATTTATTAGGGTCGCTGACTGATAGTTTAAAACGGTTAGGTTTATTGAGTTTAATTCTGAGTAATATTTATTTAATACTTAAGAAAATTTCGAAGGGAATACGAAGAAATGGCTCATAAATTCAAACTTAGTACGCTACTGTGTTATGTTTTAAAAGTTTACAAAAAGTGAAAGATAATTGGTTCGCCAAAGCTTCTCTGTTATATACCTAAGCTTTGTACTTGGGTCGCCGCCAAAAACAATGAGAAACACTGCACTATGCTCAAGAATTATTAAAAACACTGGATATTAGTCAAAATCCAAAGCAACTTACGTAGCGTCATGCTTGATCGCGGTCGGTAAGCGTTCTGCTCCGTTGCGTTTTGCGTCGGCCACGTCACGACGTCATTTGTTGTGAAAATACCTGTAAACGTAGAAAAGGAGCATGTAACTTAAACTTGTAAAATGGCAGTTTTTGATGGAGGTAAACCTAGCTTGTTGAAGCCTTTGAGAACTTTTTATTTGGTGCCAGGTCGTTAAACACCAAACAAAAGTGGAGTATAGCCTTTGCAACAGTTTAAATAGTAAATAACAGCAGTTTAGAATCGCTATAGACCCTGTGATAGTACAGTTAAACAAATACTGACCAAGTTGTAGTTGTCTTGTACTACGTAACATGTGCGTTAATCCAAAGTAGGAACTAGACTTGCTAAAAGTAAGTTACTATTTAAACTGTTGCAAAAGGTTGCACTTATCACAATGTGAGTTACTAAGTAAATTGTGTAAATTTACTGGAAATAATTCCGTGTTGTTACTCAATTCGAAACTGGGTAAATCGCGTCGGGCAAAATGTAGTTTTAACTACTTTGAAAAACATTCTAGAACTTTGTAAAATAATAGAATTGATGTAATAAATAAACCTTTAATTCATTAACACGGTCACGAAAATACGAACCGAGGTTGGATGTGGCCTTCGGGGATAAATTATCCGGCAGCGGCATACTGCCGTATGGAAGCTAAAATGTATTTTCCTATGTTTTCTTAGTTTTGCAAACGACTCAACTTAGACTTATGTTATGTTTAAATTGTTTATTTAAAACACTGTCTAATGAGGATTGTCATCAAAATTCGACACAAAATTTTATATCTGCCCTTGATCGTCAGTCGTTACAGTTATACGGGCCCATATGAAAGCAGTTTGGTAACCCCTGATCCAGTTCAGCCTCCACCCACCACCAGTATGATAAAATTGAATAAAAACATATACCTTAAATATTTAACTCTTACCCAACAGCAATAAACCTCCTTAAGCGGTCAATTTCCAACAACCAATCAAACGTAACTCACCAAAACTCGCGGCTGTGGTTACAGGATCAGGTTCAACACGTGGTCTCTGCCGCAACCTTGTCTGACCTTGACGCCTCCTGCTCTTGCCCTCCCTCCGCTGGTCAAAAGCGAACGACTTGTCGAAGTTTAAAAGTTCCTCCTCGGTCGGTTGCTTAGCAACGGTCGCTTCCGCCATCCGACCGCTGTCGGCGCCCTCCCCACTCGAAGTGACGTCACGTATCGGCGTCGCTGTGTGTGACGTCATAGAGGAGTGGTTAGCGACGGTTGTGCGCCATGTTAGCAAGTTTTGCTTTAAAAGTTGCAACTATTTTTTCGGGTGAGTTTAGCAAAAAGTTTCGAAGTAATAAAGATTTGCTAAGAATAGCAAAGCCCATGCAGAAGTAGGTAGCATTTTGAACGATTTGAATAACTCTTTATTTAAAAGAAACGTCTAACTCAAACATTTAACCATTATGCTCCATAATAAGGATTTAAAAAACAACTTTACCTTTTGGAACGTTTTTAAATCAAGATTTGTTTTTCAAATTTAAGTTAAACAGATGCAAGATCAGTCACGTTAATACGACAGAAATACTTCAAGCTGCGATTCATTAAAAAAGGTTTTACTTTATGCACAAACATGCAACAAATGTACTCATGCTAGAAACACAGGGAAAGTCCATAATTACATCAATAACACAAAACATGTTAAACGTGGTTGTAAAACTTAGGCCAATAAAAAAACAAGGTTAGCACCCGGCACCGAAGTTGACAGAAAACGCAAATTGTGCGAGAAATGGAAATATTGCCCCTTAGTATTATTAGCTAACGCAGGAACGATAGGATTTAACTTCTGATCATGGCACGTAAGAATGTGATTTTTTGTCAGCAGATTTTAACCAAATAGCTTAACTTGTCCTAAACCTCTTCGAAAATTAATTTAGCTGTAGTTTTAAAACTTACCGTTTGTACGGGTGACTGAGACAACATCTCATTCATATTATGGGTTGTAACAGCTTAGATAAATTTGTTAATAGTGCTTTGTCATTGAGTTTTAACATATTGGTAGTTTAAAATTTAAGATGAAAGCCGTAGGGTTAGTTATTTTTTTATGATTTCTGGTGAAATTTAAATCGGATATTCTAAATCTAAAGAGTTCCATTAAATAATGGCTTACAGTATTATAATAGAAAAGCGTTATTTTCTGGAAAAGCATACAGTTATGTCGTTCTATTGCAGAGTTTGTCGTGTATATGGGAATGATCTGGTTGTTATTTTAAAAATGGTTATTTAAAAAAAAAACTTGACCAAAGTTTGAGAGGTACTCGTTAAGGTAATATCACCATTTCGCAACACTTGCGTTTTATGCAACTTCGCACACAGCAAACGGTTTACGTGAAAAACGGTAGGGCTTGGTTGTTCGATGCTTGCTGGTGAATGGAAATATCCCGTGCACGCGCAGGTAATTAATGGACCCTGCGTTGTAAAACGGGAAATGATAATTTGCTGCTCAGGGCTGCGGAGTCGGATAAAAATAACCCATAAATAAGTCCTTTGGCCAAAAGAATTAACCTGGGTCAGACTGGAGTCCCGAGTTCGACTCCGCCAAATTTGCAATTTCGTCGAGTCCCGAGTTAGGCTCGGATTCTACAGCCTGCATTTCACCAATTTACGTAACTAAATAAGGTGGATATTCAGCAATACACTTAAAGGGTTTCGAATAACTCATCAACGTACATGTTGGGAATATTTTTCACAATATTGTATTCCACCTTTACACTATATTTTGTGGCCTTATCACTTTCGAAACTTTTGGACTGGGATTCGGGTAATGTTACTCGAGTCCCGGGTCCGACCAACTCCGCAGCCCTGGTGGTGCTACTGGTAAAACCTGATGTGCGTCAAACAATAGATTCACCAAGGGTCACGCGAAAAAAATGCGGTCTCCTGCAGTCCTGCTAACTCTAAGCAGCTGCTAGGAAATGTAAGGATGCCAGAAATTGGTTTCAAAATGGTTAAAAGTATAAACCAGCTCCTGTAGGACTAGATTAAGGAAGTGCGGAGTTGGCTGCCGCAAGGACTTGAAAATTCGGAGCGAGGTGTTTTTATTTAGACAAAAAAGAGACCAACAACACTACCTTGGTAATAAATGAGATTTTCGGTCCTTCAAAATAATTTTTCGTCAGTTGCAGCGTTTAACTCGTGGAAAAATACCGACCAGTATTTTGTTACCTCAAAGTTTAATCGGCTTTTCAGTAGATCCAAAATTTTAACAGTTATATACATTATTTGGGTTAGGGTGCAAGTTTGGGTTTAGGTGAGTCAAGTAATATTATTATATTAATTACCCATACAATCATACATCTACACTTTTTACAACTCGTTTTGTTACTTTAAAAAAAAGTGTAGGATTCTATACCAGCGCTATTGTTTTAAGTAAGATGTTTTATATTGTCATTAAATTTATTTTTATTTGTTTTAGTTTTGTTAACTTAGAAACCGTGCTCCTACAGCATAAAGATGGTGATTTTTCTGTAACGTGTTTCACTTTGTCCGTTACGTTTGGTCGTATTCCTCCACTATCGCATACGTGCGTATGCGCGCGTATAACATTCGTTAGGGTTTCCTCTGGAACAACATAGTGTACGACTTGATTCCACGACGTGCGTATACGCTCGTTTAACATGCAAGCATTCAGCCGCTATTGCGTACGATACCGGTTGCGTGCGAGAATGTACGTTGGCATGCGTTGGCGTGTGCACATTTACGACCAGATTCAGCAAAGTGCGTATTCGTGCATTGACATGCGCTACTTTACGTACGTCTCAGTTAAGCGACGTGCGTTTGCATGCGTTTGCATGCGTTTGCGTACGCGCTGCACCAACCTGTCGTCGACTCGCTTGCAACGAACACAGTAGTGCTGTATTGTGAGGTTGTAGTTGTAGTTGTTTGCGTATTCCCATCCACGCCAACTGATGCGCTCATTTCTGTTCAATTATCGCATTTAACACCAATTCTACATTTGGGTTGCTTTAAGCTGGGTTAAAACATCTCTATTTCGGTCTTCAAGTCGAAAGCCAATCTTATCGTCTGCGTTCAACGCCCCGTTCACTATGTTTCTTTTTTTTCTTAAAGATTATTTGGTAACGCAGTGGTAAACTTATGTTTAAATCCTACTACTTTTTCCCTTATAGTGTGAATTTGACCTTGAAATGGGCTATAGTTAAGTTGTAATGCGGTGTCTTGCAAAACATGAATGTAACTTGATTGGAAAATATCATTCATTCAAGCTGATGGTCTCAAAAAACATTGTTAAATAAATTCCGCGCATATTAAAGGCCAGCTATATTCCCACCAACAGATACAGTTGTTAAACGTTCTCATTGCTCTTACACATACATCAAATAAAATGAACACAACAACCCACCGTAGCACGGATTGGAGTAGATGCGGTTCCGAGCATTGCTGCATTTTATGCTTTTCTAAACAAAATAAGAAAAATTGGGAACATTATTTATGTTGCACTCGGTTGCCTCTTTTTAATGGCCATAAATCTTTCAGATATACTTATTAAAAGTAAGCGTCTTTTAAATGTAAAAAGCATAAATAAAGAGGGGTCGTCATATTAATAAAAGTCAATAAGTTTCTTCATGGCCGGTACAATAACAAGTGAATTCTTTCCACTGACCGCAAACTTAACCATTATGACGTCAATAGTTTGCATTGTTTTACTGGAACACTCACACAATGACACCGACTTTTATACTGACTTCGAAGAATTTGTTCACCATAGGTTTCCAATTTTTTTGTTTTTTTCGGAGAGGCCTTTAACTTATTTGAAATAATCGATTACAATATGAATTATTAAGACGAGAAAAATGAAAAACAATCCGGTGCCACAAGATGCCTTCGGAGGGGCTTTCTGAAATCAGTCAGTCTTCAAGAAACAAAGGCAACATAGTTCGGTAAGCCTTTTTTAAGGTATCTTGTGCACTATATAGTGTGTGTCGTTGCCGGTATAACTCCAGAAGGGCTTGATCACCGAATACATATTATGTGTACAAAAATAGTTTATTATTATTTTACCATTAAAAACACAAGCACAAGGAATAACATGATGAAATGTGCTATGGTTAATATTTATCGATAAATTTAAACGTGTGATATGTTCCCACGAAATTCAACATAAATAATGACCTTGAAAACACCACACAGTTCGTTTAATTTGCTAAAGTTTAAAGTTGCAGAGGTGTTGCATTCAAAGCAAAATCTACATTAGAAAGCTAAAAAAACGCCTGTATATCCTTTATGTTGCCAAAACTTAAATTTTCGCGGGCGCGATGAGACGCAGGACGCCTTTGTGTTAAAAGCATTTTACAAAATTTTACGCAAAAAATCCAGTTTGGGGGGCAATGCCACTTGCAACCCCTAGATCTGCCACTGTACATGAGTATACCTTGAGTGATAGATCAGGCGAGCATCCACACTTCACCGAAGTCCAGAAGCGATCTGACCTCAGCAAATCGATGTTTTCCACACAGCTCTTGATGTCGCCCGGTTCAGCGACGCATCGCGCGTTCTTTGTCTGCGTCACAACAAGCAAATAAAGTAAACCGTTTCATAATTGACAAATCGCCCCTAACCACCCTGATTTTGTAAGTTTACCCTTTTAAACATTGACTTCTTTTTTGTAAATTTATTTTAAGATGGATTATGGTCTAAATTTGTTTATGCTTTACTGCGTGTTGGACTGCGTGAAAGTACCCGCCATAGCAACGAGCTACACTTGAAACGATTCCGACGTAACGCCTTAGATTGGGAAAGGGGGTAGGAGGGTTAAGATTGAAATGTCTAAGATTTGGGGGAAGGGGAGAGTATAGGATAGGGGACTAGTGAGTAAAACGAGCCCCTGTTTTAAGCAATATTTTGTCACTGCTTTACAATACGTTGTTTATATTCGGAGCTGTGATCGAAGAAACTTTTTTGGTAAAAAATTTTTGCTCATAAACCGTTGGTGTCTTTTTTAACCGGGCAGATGCTGGCAACATTGTTTTGCAAGTATTTGCAGATAAAAGTTACTAGACAAAAGTTTGTATTTTGTCAATTTTTGTGCCTAAAAATCGTTAAAGTTTTAGTGTAATCTGCGGGACTGGATTTCAATTTATCGTAATGGGTGTCAAGAGAAAGCTCCGCGATCTCACAAACCCTAAGGTTCGATCCAACGAATTTCTAGAGCTTGGATCGAGCTCGTGAACCTTATAGTCATCATTAAACGCACGAAGCCCAGGCGCTGTTGGGCCTAAGTAGGTTACAGGTTCTAAACAGTTTACGAACGATCAATAGAACTCATCTCCCATAGGACTCGTCTACCCTTCTAACATCCGCTGTCAAATCGAATTAAAATGCTGAGCCAGCCAACTCGGCCTTGTTTGTTCCTGTTTGTTTGGGAGCGTCGCGATGGCCTTTATTGCGTCACAGAGCTTCCTAAAGTGAGTGTCGCAATCCCATTGGGGTTACTTTTTATGCCAATACAGGAAAAGCATGTTTGTCGCATCGTGTGTGTCATTTTACCTGTCTTTGGGTTTTTGGAGTCGCTACTATAGGGATGTACGGTACTTTGTGCTTTATCACGATACCCAAAAGTTAGGACAAGACCGATCAAATGACATTTCTACTATAATGTATTTTTGAACCGTGCAAACGTAATGTTGTTTCGTCTATAGTTGTATTCGTCACTCAAATATTCCATTAATAACGATACAAGCATTTGGCGTCGGGTGTCGTCTCTGATCATATATTTATCGGATATTCGTCACTATATGAAATATCCTACTGTCTTTTTTGTATAGATTCTGGTGTATGTTTCTAACAATCCTTTTTAGAACCAAATTTAAGCAGTTCAACATTTCACTAGTCCTTGATTTTCGTGTGCGTTTTGCAGTCTGGGTCATTGTGTGTCAAAAAGCCTCCTAAAGTGGTGCCACGATCTCTTAGGAATAATAACTTACTCCTTGGCATAAGCCTTACATCATTGTGTTTTCAAACTTCGGGGCTCTAATAAGGCAAATCGGTACAGGCGATGGCTGGAATAATTTATGGTAATTTCGGAACAAAAACACATGTCGCGTTAGGTTAGTAATACCACGTTTGGTGAATGTCGTTTTTGAGTATTTCTAATACTGATGTGTCATTTTTTTAGACAAAAAAAAGGTTAGCAGAGAAAAAAAGTAAAACCAAACGTTCAGAAAGATAAAAAACGCTTCTGGTGTAAACGAAGTTACATAACGGAAGAACGAGTTTCTTCTATTGGTATGTTGTCTTGTGGAGCTAATTCTATTTTTAAACCTTTAGAACAGTGGTTCTTAACCAGGGTTCGGCGCAGCTGTTTCAAGGTTTCGGCGAAAACGTTCTCTGAAACATAAATGCTGTTATTTCAAGCTAAATTCGAATCTCTTTTATGTGCCAAGGTGTCACGTAACGTTACAAGTTGAAAGTTTGGCCAATTTAACCTACATAAATGCAAGTTTATAATTGAATATGCCCAGTTTCAGCTGCTAGAAGAAAGAAACTAATACTGAGCGAAAATTTGGGGTTCGACGAACGCTTACAGAATAACGTAGGGGTTCGACAGGCTACCAAAGGTTAAGAACCACTGCTTTAGAAGAAATCGACTTGCCAGCCATTTAAGTTAAAAACTCAGTTTAGATAAAATTGCAAAAATGCCTAGTTACCTTGCACTTGTTTTTCACGGCCGTGTAAGCATTCCAGCAAGTCGAGTTCTTCCTCTTGCACTTCTGCCGCCTCTCGAGACACGGAGCCGGAACAATGGCAGGAGGAGCGCTCTCCCTCTTTACTCTCACTCCTCCTCTCAGGAGCGAGTCCAGGAGGATGTTTCCTCCTCTTACAAAATCCTCCCGGAGTAAGGCTATACCTCTGAGAACTGTCTCTACTTCTTCTTGATTGCCTTGAGCCCCAAGAAAGAGTTTTGATCTTTGATTAATCGCTTTACGGTTTTCTTGGAAGAAAGCTTCTGCGTTTGCTGCGATTGCAACAAGGTATAAAACTGAAATCGCTATTCCTCGCGAATCTTTTCTCCACGAGATTAACGTGCCCCTGCAGCGGCGCATGGTACCTACGATTTCTGAAAAAAGGGACAAAATAGCGTTAAAATGCCTTGCAACTTTGCTGGGTTTAAAATCCTGTTCTAAAATTTTAAAAGAAAGCCAAATTGAAGGGGGGGGGGGGGGTGAAAGTTTGCGTACAGCTGAAAAAATTATAAGCCATATATTTTTAAAACAAAAAAATAAATCCTGTAACAGAAATATCAAAGCCTACAAACGTCTATCTATATGGGCTTTGATATTCGTACGACGTCCAACTGAAAATTCCAACCATTATCTTAAAAATGTAATCTATACTTACTATAAGTCTAACAAAACCTCCAATCGTTGTGCTTCAAATACCTACGATTTCTGAAAAATTTGACAAAATCGCGTTAAACTGCCTTGCAAGTTGCAACTGCTGGGTTTAAAATTCTGTCCTAAAATTTGAAAAGAAAGCCAAATTGCGTTAATTCTGCAAGGCCATCAATGTCGTACAGCTAAACAAAGCACAAGTTGTACAACAAAAAAAAATTCTGCAACAGAAATTTTAAAGCCCATTTAGAAGTATAGGTAACGTTAGTCCATTGATATTCCTACTACGTCTAACTGCAACCTTCAACCATTCTGCTTCACAATCCTGTAAAGATAAACTAATATCCTTCATTGGTGAACATAGTTGCGTGTAATTCTCGTTGAACAATCTAAATCGCCTACTCATCTAACAGTACAAACAAAATTCCATGTAATTATGAAACAAAACTTAATGTAGATATTAAACGGCAAACAAAGTTTCTTTTCCGAAAGAACGATTAATTTATTTTAATGTTAAATATGCAAAGGTATATGCGTTCTGAAAACAAATTTATCTTAATGGCTTACAAATTCCACAGAGCAAACCGAACTGCATATAATTCACAACTTAAAAATGCGCCATCAGTGGAAATATTCATTGCTGAAAATATAGATAAAACTCAAAACTATAAATGTAGTTTATACGTGTTACTAATGATTACTGGTATATTTTACGCGTCAAAATATTGATATCCCCAACCAAGAATGCCATACCCGCTGCTGCGAAGCCCAGCATAAGGCCGGAAATACTTGCAAAAAATATGGTTAAAACTTGTACTTCTTACTATTTTGAAACTAAGTTTTATTTGGCATTTCACAGTTATTAAATTAATTATCACAAATTTCTCAAAACCAGGGCAATTATAGCAGAACAAGACTTCTTTAACTATTTGTCTTGCCGAACTATTACATCATTTAACTTATAAACAAAAAATATAACTATTGGCCTATACAACGGCTAAAAGGCTGCCAATAACAGAAAAAGAATTTAAGGCAAAAAAAAATTTTGCTATAAGTCTAGCTTATTTCATGAAAAAACTGACCATTTGCTATAAAATTTAGTCAAATATGCCGGGCCTGGTCTAAACCAGCCGTTAATAAACCAAGCCGGTATCTCCGGCGTCCGTACTTAATCAACGATCTCCGTTCAGCACAAAAGACTCGGCCAAGATTGCGATCGCGTTCAGTTTTCGTTCGATAACAACAACATAAACAAAATCGCGATGTGAATTATGACGTGTTTTGTCTGACGGGTTTGGGGGGTACGGGGCAGCTTGCAAACCGACAAAAAATTACAAAAATCGATAAACGAATATCGACGTATTCGGGCTGACGCGTGTACTTTGTTTCGACGCGGAAAATAAAACCCGACGCCCGTCAGCGGTCTCCGGTTTTTCCTCTTAAAACGACAACGGGGCCGTTAATTGCGGCTTCACTTTAGGTCACTTTGAGATGGGAACAAAAAAAACAATTTTTCTCGAAAAACATGTTTACTTGCAACGCAAATTTACATGCTTGTTTTGCTTTGTTTAAATTGACCTCACCTCTCACTTTATTCGTTTATGAAAGATGCACCTACTCAATTAAAAGGCGCTCTACGGTACCTCATTCAGTCAATAAAAGATACATACACATACGTGTTTAACAACTATTTGATCTCGCCCATTGGTTTTCAATCGGGGTGCCGCGGCACTCTAGGGTGCCATTTTTAACGCTCAAGGGTGCCGAGAGATATTTCAAACTCTTCAGATTCCAATTTTTGCTCGATTGGTGAGCTTCTTGATACAATTTTTTGTGTGCAAAGTGCAAAAAGTTTTTCCTCACCTTTTTGCACAGCTAATGTGTTGTTCAATCTCGTTTATTGTAACGTTACAGTTAACCACTCAGAAAAATACGAGCAAAGGTGCCGCGAACAATTTATAATTTTTGTAGGGTGCCGCAAGCCAGAAAAGGTTTGGAACCACTGATCTAGCTCTTCTGAAGTATCTTTTTAACCAACGATAACGGTTTACGTATCATAGTACACTGAACGTTATCGACGACTAACCGAATCTGTCAAAAACATTCTCTCTTTTCGGTAAGCCATATTTGAAGAGACTAGCGTTTATCGATAAAAATCGCATCAAGCCTCTTGTCTGTAAACGTCCTTGACTTTGACTGATTGCTGACAATTCAATTTCGTCCACTCGTTTAAAAAAAACCTTTCAAAACAAACGACAAATACACGTCGGCTAAAACCGCCCAAGTAAAGCTTAAAGAAAAAATGAATAAATTTTCCAATAGCGTCCAATTTTACTTGTAAATATGAATTGGCCGCAAAACGCGAAGGTAATCGTTTCGGAAAACCACGCGGATCCGAATAACACGAAGTTCGTCGTTAAAATTGCTTTGTAATGCGCCTTTCTCCTTTGTAATGTCCCAATCTTGAACATCAATGCTTTTATTGCGATCGAATGGAATAAACGATGTCTCATGCTTATGGCAAATGTCGGTTGTTATATAAGTTTTCCAACATTGACTTGAGGAACTTGTTTACAATCTTTATTCAAATCTTTCTTCCAAAGTTGACTTAGAGTTGTTTTTTTTACTGCAATACTGCCAAGCAAGTAATTATAAATCCGGTAACTGTTTCCACTCTTTTTAAACCTAAATCTAGCTGAAATTAGCTGTAAGCCTTTGTTTTAACTGCGCTGTTTAGATTAAGCGAATTGTCAGGTGCCCTAAAGGTCCAAAACGCCTTTTTTTAATTTAAACTCCAAGGTATTCTATTACAGCTGCATTCTTCAGCATTAGATTCGCAGTTTCTATACTTATATATATTCATTTTTAAATTTCTAAACAGTAGCTTTAGCCAAACCTGATGTTAAACACATTGATGTTGATATAGGAAATAAAATGTGGAATCGCCATTTATTCGGCAAGATCTCATGTAGCCTTTTCAAAACCATTAGGCATTTTAATGGCCTCTCGCAAAATAGCCAGCAGCCCGTACCCTGACATTTTTGCAAGACGCTAACATGCGTAACTACATAAGTTAGATGGTAAAAGTCACCGTGACCCTCGTAAGCCTAAAGTCGCCCCTTAATCCACCAAATTACATCCAGAGCGATTGAAACTCGTGCGTCAATCAACTTTATATAGCCTCTTACTAGAGACGGGGTTGCGAACATTTTTTGCACATTTTGAACTGACTTCAAAATTGTGCGCACTTTTTTTAACAATGTGCGCACATTTTTAAGTTTGAGTTATAGTTAGAGTTTAGGGTTAAAGTTTAGAGTTAGGGTTATAATTGAGTTAGAGTTTAGAGAGTTAGAGTTAGAGTTTGGGTTTAGATTTAAGTTCACAACTCTATCTCAAAATGTGTGCACATTCTGAAAAACTCTAATTCTAACTCTAACTCTAAACTCTAAGTCTAGCTTTAACTCTAAATCTAACTTAAAATGTCCACTTTTTGAAGGCAGTTTAAAACGTGCGCACATTTTTTTGCACATTTTGGCGTACACATTGTGCAAAATAACGCCACGTCCCCTGTTGTCTTACTAGGGCTTCCTTCTAGGCCTTCCATGGAATCGTATCAAAACCTTTTTGCGTAAATTGCAACCTGAAACCAATCCCAGAAAATCCAGGATGACAGGAAAACTATCTACATAGCTAAAGCTTCCCTTTTAAGCGCGTATCCACAACGTACACTGTCATTATCTGGAAACAACCGTAAAAAATCCAATATGACAGACAAAATATATATACAGATAAAGTTTCGCTTTTTAAGCTTATTCCACTGTCATTATCTGGTACTATAGTCGTGCCTTACTTTTTTGTCTTGTTTTAAAATCGTGCATGAATAATAATATTTAAGAACAGTTTCATTGCCACTTCAAAGCTAGGCATTTTTTAAGACAATCAAATGTACCTTTTAGCCACTCCTTGCACTGTGGACATTCACACTTCAAAATTAATGAGCTTTCCTTTTCACTCTGTTTCCGAGGCGAGTTTTACTTCAAAAAACAGTAATTTAATTCAAACCAAGTTTAGGAATTCCAGGCTAAAAGTAAATTTTAGAGTTCTATGTATTAGAACTTGATCTGATTGTAACTACCATAAAGATGTGCTTAAATTATTTTCTCTCAAAATAACATACCGCCCAACAAAAAAAACGATTTGAGAAGAAAACGGGTTCTAAAAGCCCACCGCCCTTAAACTATCCAAGTATAGGTTCGCTGTCGAAAATTGCGGTTTGTCGGATCACGAGGGTTTGTTTGGTTCTGCCTTGCAAATGGCGTTTTGCAATTTTCGGCTTAGTTTTAAGTCGCCGTTACATAGGCCAGTGACAAAAAATAAACAGCAGCGAAAAGGCAGGAGGTATGTCAATGAACAACAGGCATAATTCCACACCGAAAAAGCCACTTCCTTTGACGATATTTGCGGTATGCTGGAGAGCAATTACAATGGAAAATTTATTTATAGAAAACATAGACGTTGTTAAAAGGTTTGCTCTCTGGACCCTAAAATGCAAATGTGGCAAAGCTTGCTTTTCTCTTTAGTTAAATGTTTTGAATGAATAATAATGTTTAGTTCTTGCCGCAAAGAAACTTGGCTGTCATAATTTGAAAGCTTTTTCCAAACAAACTAATAGTCATTTTTTTTAGTTTAGTCCTTAACTGTTTGCTTTTTAGTCCTTAACTGTTTGCTTTTATGTTCGCGTTACTGTTGAATAAGACCGGGTAAAAGCATACCTGCATTTTTTGCGCCAATTAAAGCGTAAAGTTAACCAACCTTATAGACTGCAGTAACTATTGCTACCCTAAACGTCTCACCTGGAGCTTTTTTGTCAACATCCGATGACTTGTTTTGTTTCAAACCCGGCCGCATGGTGACGAAACAAGCGCAAGTTTGTTACGTCACAGTAAGCGAGAGTCACAACAAGCAGAAACCTGATAGAAGGCGAACCTAGATTAGTTAATGGGACGGATCAAACTAACTTTAGTTGTAAGAGTCTCTTTTTTCAGTTAAGTTAAATTGGAAGAACGTGCCTTTTGTATGAAAGTCTCGTGTCGGCAATTAAGGTTTAATTACAGAGTCTTAGCAGTCTGCTCACACCAAAAGTGGCCTTACAAAAACAGCCGCTCGCTAATAGCTTTTGATAAGATCAAATAACCAGTAGTTGTCCCTGTACAGGTAAAGTAAGCTGTTCTAACAGTCTGGGTTAGAACTCGCATGTACCATTGTGCGCGGATTGCTTTTTACACGACTTTTCCATGCAGAAAAAGGGGCCGAATGTAATGATGCTATGCATTTTTGGTGCAAAATAAATTGAAACCAAGAGCACGCCCATTATTCGCCTGGTTCGTTAAAAATATATCTCTTTAATCCAATAAATCAAATTTCATTTGTCTGTAAGAAAAATAAACAATATCGTTTTTTTACAATACAATAATGAAAAGCAAAGACGCCGATAAAAGTCGGAACATCAAAAATAATCTATCAGTAAAACAGGAGAAAATCTAACAAACACGAATTATCTTCAAAATCAATTCATATACAGTATCATTAAAACACAGAAGCCTATATTATATTCCTGTTCCTCTATTTTATTTTATTCACAAGCTATATAGTCGAATAATTAGGACCGCTTATACGAAGTTTAAAACAGGTTTTTCTATCTGACCAACGCGAAAGTAGTCTTGAGCATTACGATTAAAAGACACTTTCTCTCATGGTTTGAATTAAAGTCTCATACTTCTGGCAAAAATATCATACAAATCTACCCTTTAAAAAAAGCGATGATGCTTACGCTGCACACGCAACCTCACATTCTAAACCTACTTTTTCACTATCCAAAACATAAGTTTATGGGGGGAATTTAGTTTTAAATACCACTTAAGGGGGAGGCAAGAAAAAGGTTAAGAACCACTGATCTACAGGAAACAGTGTACCTTTGGAAAGCGCAAGCAAAAGTAACTTCCTACAGCAACGCGGCACACATTAACAATAGCCCTTGAAAGGTGTTTGGTGTTTGCACATGAGATTAACTTCATATTGAGCGGGATCTTGAAACATTCAATCTTATTGTTAACGGCGACAAACCCTTGAATAACTGATTCAGGTTAGCAATATGGTAAACAGGTGACACTATAAAGACAAATTGTATTGAATTCTCGACAAGCTTTTGCACAACCGTGCTTCATCAGGTCAAAGTAGAAAGATTTTACTTTGACGAGATTTGAGAAAAAAGAAAGCATACCATGTTGCTATTCGTTAAGTTGTTGTTTTTGCCGTTTTATAATAATATACGCGGTCTTATATACGTGTTACGTTTCAACTGCTATTTTGGGCATTTTATACATGTTCGTTTTTTGTACAGAAACTGGTGATGCCTATTTGACAATGTCTATATAAAATATATATTCCTGTAAAATTTAAGAAATGATTTTATGTTTTAGACCTGATTTCATAAGCATTCTTAACATAAATCCGCTAAGGGTTATAAAAAGGCAGAAGCAAGCTAAATATAAACGGCTTAAGACAGTTGGTTCCCAACCTGGGGGTTGCTACCCCCAAGAGGGCCGCACGGGGTTGTCTGAGGAGGGGTGGCTTTGTAGTATTTGGTAAAAACACGAACAAAAGCAACCGTCAGTTTAACATTTATGTTTATGTGGCTTTTGTTGTGCACCGTGAACCAGTCGTGATTATGACGTCACGATTATAGACTTTTCAATTAATGAGTCAAGCGAAAAAGGACGTTCAAACCGAACCTTTAGTTTGTTGTACATTAAATCCGGACATAATTTTGATACAATCCGTTTAGATTTTTCCAGATTTGATTTTTTTCCATTTCGAAATGAGTTTTTGAATGACATTGATTTATGTACCATAAACACTATACTTTTGGGGCAAGTTATCGATAACCTAAATGGCGTCGCGAAAACAAAAAGGTTGGCACCACTGGCTTATGAGCTCCTGAGGTGTAATTTGTTTGTCTTGCGCTGCACAATAAGTCAAGCCTCTCTAACGGACCCGCTCGTCCACGCGGAGATGTCTATCCTAGTCACGTCGCGACACCTTGGCGAAATTTGACACCGCTAAGCGTGCCCCCCTCCCCCTGCAAATGTATTACGGGCGACATTTTCGCCGAAGCTAAGCCGTTTTGAGAAAGGCGCTCTCTCTCTTGCCCGTTGAGAGATGAATTATTAAAGTTTTCTTCGGGGGCAAATAATTCGTCGCCGCTGCATTATTTACGAATCGCGTGCGCGATTTCGCGATGATTTGCCGCTTTTTTACATTTCTACCCGTGTCCGAACCGCAGTTCAAAGAGGGATTAGGCGAAACGCGAGCGCTCGGTGGAAATATTGCGAGGTCGAGTCGCTGTGTCCATTTTTTTTTACTTGGCCTCTCAGAAAAAAAGGTAAAATTGTATGTTATTTAATCCGGGTGCCAGTTGAAATACCTTTGTTTGGCGATTTTGTGATTGATATGTCTTGCCAATTTTTCGAGGATATAAAAGTCACTGTTTTGCGTATTGTAATATCTTGTTTCTAACAGTGACGTTAAATCCAAACAGGGTTTGCTACGCACAGTCAATCTTACTTTACCATTTTGATTTTAGCACTACAATTGTTAGACGAACTTCGTCGATTTCAATTACTCAACAAAATTAACAAAATATGACTTTCAAGCAATTTACTATGAAACAATCAAAACGTATTAGGATTTTAAATAATATATTAAACAATCGGTGTGCGGATTCCTCCTTTATTTGCAATCAACCTACCTACGACAGCACCTCACACCATAGTCGCCGTTTGAAAATAGCCGTTACACCATTGGGAATAGTTGCGCTTTAGCCATATAAGAAGGTTTTCGAACCACAGGAATAAAAATGAATTAACTAGCAATGTCTTAATATACTGTTGCTGCAGGGCATTATATCAATTTTAAAGAGGGTTCTTCTGACAAATATTTACTGTGTATATCAGGGCTGGGGAGCCGGAGCCGGAGCTGGAGCCCGGAGCCCGGAGCTAAGCATTTTCTCTGGAGCCGGAGCCGGAGCCGGAGCCGGAGCCGGAGCCATTGTTATTATTTTTGTGGAGCTGGAGCCGGAGCCGGAGCCATTTTTATTATTTTTGTGGAGCTGGAGCCGGAGCTGGAGCCATTTTTATTATTTTTGTGTAGCTGGAGCCATTTTTCAATTTGTGGTGTTAAAGCTAAGAAATTATATTTTGTTCCATCTCCAACGTTAGTGAGACAAAAGCAATTTTTAAAACTTGCCATTGAATAAGTGACTGGTGGCACCGGAGCTGGAGCCGGAGTCATTAGGTTTATGTTTGATGGCTCCGGAGCTGGAGCCGGAGCCAAGGGATATGAGTTTTACTACTCCGGAGCTGGAGCCGGAGCCATTTAATAATTGCCTGATGGCTCCGGAGCTGGAGCCGGAGCTAATGCTATTTTACGGTGGCTCCCCAGCCCTGGTGTATATACCTTTCTGCAAGATTATAAGTTAATTTGTCCTGAAGAAGATTCCCTGAATATCGAAATGTCAGCACAGAATAAATATTTATCAGAAGAACCCTCTTTAAAATAGCAATGTCCGATAATATCAAATCATAGCCGATACCAAGTGGTAAAATTGCTACACGTAGGATATTAGGGCGGTATCGTCACTCATTAATTTAAACCATGATTTGCGATTGAACGCAGCGATTTGTACAATGAAATATAAATTTATCGAAAATTATGGAATAACAACTGAAGGTCCCTAAAGGCTATAACCGTCAAGCAAATTTCGGCCTAAAGATTTGAAAATAATTGCCTTTGATATTTCGATTTCATATATTTTACTTGTTTGGACGTATCAATGACGTCATTTCGGTACGGAGTGCAATATTTTCAGTCCAAAATATCGGTGTCAGAATAAAATATGTACAACCCTACTTTTCTTATGAAAGCACCATCTCAACCACTGTTACGTGCTTAATTAGCACTACAAAATTATCACCGGTTGCTGATTACGCCGACTGTAAATTCTAACATTCATTATTAATTTTGCGCCTTTGTTCTTAAATGTAGGGCTAGGAATTAGGTTTTCGCATTTCGAGACATGTATAATTGTATATTAATGTAATATTCTTGTGCGCTGTGGTGTTCGCCGTTAATTGGACTTTAGACATGTTTTTTCCTGTCTCCAAACATTTCTGCAAATCTCACGATTATTTATCGCTTGTTTTCCGGCGCGGTTTAACTTCTCACTAAAAGGTCCGCCCAATGTTATCTTTCCACGAAACGGCCGCCCTGTAAGGCTGGCCTGGGGTTTCCGGGAGCGCGTCGGTTCCCGTGAAAAGGAGTTTTGTTTTAGCGTATATTACGAGCGGCTGACCGCCTACAGTGGGATAGACGTCTGGGTGTAGCCTTGTGAAATTAGCGAGTAAAACTTTAAGTTTCATTATGCTCTGTCTGTCGCTTTTGTAAGTAATTGTGTGTGTCTAAGTGTCATTATTGTTTGTGGTGTGGTAATATTCTACTCTTGCAACCAATACATCTGTACATTGGGTTTTCTTGTTGTGGTCTTTTATATAAGTTCTCTTTGGTAGGTTATTTATTGCCCGAAAATAAGAACTCACAGCGACTTTACAGGAGGCCTAGGTAATTTTCTAGAATTACTAGTAAAGTCGTAACAACCACATTAACTTAAACTTTATGTGTAATGATATTTCGCAGCCTTTGAATAAAATCGCTTTTGAACGTGAAAAAAGAAAATAATAATCGATGCTAAGGAAAAGTTAAATAAAACTATTTAAATTCTACCGAAGTGCGTTTTGGCCATTTCGTCAGGCGCGAAAAATCAAAGTTTTCTTCGTAAATTATTAATTTCCCTCGGTCTGAAATGAACTGGCGCGTCCCGTTGTTGCGGTCCCGTTTTGCGGCCAACAATTCGATTAGAACTTGTATTTTTGCCGGTCGATCTGACTCTTGCCGACAGAGAATTTAATAAGGATGCCGATTCGATTAGGGTGGAGTGATTTTGATCCAAAGGGGTTTTGGTTTGTTGCGGAGACCCGTGTTTTTGCCACCAAAGGTCTGTCGCTGCTGAAATTGGGGGCTGTCCTTACCTTGTAACTCGGACAAGGCTTAATTTATTGGTTAATTATTGAGTTGCCAGCAGGTGCGCGTTTCTTGTTAAGTCCTGCTGTACTATTTCATTTGAGGAAAAAGATTGCCAACAAACTGCGTTTTTTTGTAATCGTTTGTTTATCAAACCTCGTGTTACACTTTATCGCTTTAGAAATGGCTGCGATAGATTTGGATTTAATTTGGTTGTAACGAATGAATTAAGTGTTTAAAAATAACACCATTTGGCTTAAACTGTTTTAATAAAATGACATGACTTGACTTAAGTCTTTGTGACAAATCACTTGACTTGGGCTTAAGTCAAGTCGAATGACTCGGATTAAAATTAAGTGTCTTCCCTTAACGATTTTTTTGGAAAAAGTACCTCTAGATTCCATTATGAGATCCACAGAAAAAGCTGCACACTATTCAGTGCTTATAAAGCTAACATATTTTAAGGCCAATTTATCGAGGTTTTTTCAATTCTGGTGACCATCGTTACAAATATTCAGTTATTTGGGTTTATCGGATAGGGTATGCGGCGGTGCGTCAAATTGCAATAGTTATTGGTGTAACGAATCTGTGTTTTTGTTCATTATAGGTAAACAAATTCGCTAACTTATTGGCAACTCAAACCGGCCTGGTACTTCGGCAGTTAATCTCGCGTTCAGGGTGACTGGATTTCATCCTGAATGCGAGATAACGGCTTTTTGTGCTCTGAAAAGTTTGTTGTAAAGTTTAGTTGAAAAGTTTGCAAAACGAAATCTCGCATTCAGGGTGAAATCGTGTACACAGGTTGTTTTATCGGCGGTTCTAAATGAAGGCAGTTGGAATGACTCACGTCAATGATTTGACTTGAGTGCCATTAAGTCCCTGTTTTAAAATGACTTGATTTGACTTCGTTTTATTAATGAATTGACTTGGGCGTAAGTAATTCGAATAATGACTCGGCTCGAAATTTAGGTGTCTTCATTGCGTGGACCAAGGTCGACATGATTTTTTTAAAGCTGACGCCATAAATTGATATAATAAAACAAGCAGACCTGGAAGACCTGCTGTTTTCGGTTCAAAAGTGTGAAATTAAAGAGTTATTCGAAACGTTCAAGATGATACCTACTTCTGTATGGGCTTTGTTATTCTTATTACGTCTTACTACAACCTCCAAATATTATTTTGGAATTATTCAGTGGTAATTTCGTTTTTTCACTCTTTTCTTTTAAAAAAATATTCACTTTTCAAATGATACACTAATATTTAAATTAGTCCTTGGTGGATCCCCTAAAACTAGTTCACGTACCCATAAGGGGTCCACAGACCGAATATAAAAAAGCCCAGATGTATAGCAATAATAATATCCAGATGTATAGCAATAATAATATCCAGATGTATAGCAATAATAATATCCAGATGTATAGCAATAATAATATTTGTGTTTGGTCAAGATTCAATTTGTTTTTTTGCTTCTTTGCAAACATTGAAGAAAAGCAAACATTTGAAAAAATAACACAAGAACAGCGAAAGGGCCTTTACAGTCAGGTCAAAACAAAAGCACATCAATATCAAGTATGTCTTAAAGTGCCGACAAAAATCGAAATGCTTAGCTGCCTTGAGTACAGATAACTGAAGCGATAACCGCGGCAAATTGTTGGGTGTTGCCGCTACACGTGCATAACTTGCACCACCATCTTTCGGTCTAATACACTTTACAAAATTGGCCATTTATTCGTTCGTTGCCTTTTGAACTTTGAGAGACACTTTGCTAAAAGGCTTTGGAGTTGTCGATTTTATAATTTCCTGCATTTTAAGCCTCTTAGCTGGTTTTGCCGACATGTAAAATGACACTTTAGGCGCATTATTTTGTGTTCAATAAATTGATATTTAATTTTTTTTTTAAGCAATTGACAATCTTGTGTATAAACACCAAATAAATGAGTTATGGTTAAATCTGATGTATTTATCTATCTCGCAGATCAATGCAATTTGTTTTAAAAGACTAATTTAGGTCATATTTCTGTTATATTATACCAAAGGAATGGCCAACGAGTCAAGGCCAGCAGAAGCCTTATTTCTTACACAAACTATATGTGTCAACTTAAAAAAAAACACGCTATATATATATAGGGTAACCAGGTGGCAACATTACAACTAATATTAAATTCTCGACAAGCTTTCGCACAACCACAGACATAAAGAAACATATCCACAGGCATATGCTCGCCAAGGCAGGTGTCCACTTGATTACCCTTTTTAAAATTAGACAAATGCGGCCATTTACATAGTTCATGTACATAGGAGGCATAAATGAAATCACCACGTTTCTTCCTCGCTAAAACACATAGCTTGTCTAGCAAAATTATTCGTAAATTTTACAGCAAATCTATCTAATCTACATCACAGCAATAAGAGCAGTCTGCCAAAACGCAAAATTCTACCGGCCAACGAGGATTTTTTTTTTTTTTTTTTTTAAGTCGAAAGCTTGATAACACTGTACATCCGAAAAAAGATCCAATATGAACGAAAGAGACCTATAAAACCTGGCAATTTGCCACAGGTTTGCCACCCTAACGCGAATGCGAAATCTTCGAATCTATAGTATATTTCACCTGGAACAGTTTCGGGAGTAAGAAAGTTCCCACAGACAATAAATTGTGAAAAGAAACATCCTTACTTTCGTATCAAGTGATATTAAGACTGTTTATAAAAACAGGTATAAAACATAAAATCATTTTCTTAAAATTGTCGAATGAATCATTTAAATTAGGAAACTGATGATTATAGGCAAAATATATATTTCTGTAAAATTTTAAGAAATGATTTTTGTTTTATACCTGTTTTTATAAACAGTGTTAACATGTAGTATAATCAGTTAATAGCTTCTTATGGTCCTCGTATACTGATTAACCCTTAGTTGACAGAATCAGTTTAATAATTTCCTGAGCTGCTTGGAATGGCAGTATTATAGCTCGCACGTCGACTGTAACTAAACCCGCGACATATTTCTCTATGGTCCTTCTCATTTCAAAAGAGTGAGTTTTTCTTGCTGTACAAAAAGAATGAAAATGCCCTAAACTGGTTTTAGTACAGACGGGTGGCATTAACAAGGTTGCAATTTCGACGAAATTATCCCCTTCTGTCCAGTAACCTGAGCCTAATGCATCTGTGAATCATGGAGGCCGAGTTTTGCATGTTCCCCAAATTTCTGAGCGATCTCAGATAAAAACTAAGTCGCTTTCTCACAACTGTATGGCCAATAAAGCACGTGTTCCCCCAATTTCCACGCCACAAAACTATGCAAACGATGGCGCTCGTCTAGGCAAGGCTGTTTATTTTAACTGCAGCGAAATTAAAAGTCCGTTCTCCCTTTTTAAAACAAACTCTCCTTTCAAGCAAGTCTTACCTTGATCTGCTTTATCAATTTTCACGCAAACCTAATAGGATGAGATAGGGGAACGTTTAAAAAGGTCACTTGCAAAATAAGTGTGATGTTGAAGTAACGAATCCGCCCTCTTTATTTTAACCACATTCTGGCAATTAAATTTATTTTATAACTGCTAAGACTGTCTGATATTTTCGAATCCAAGCCGATTCCTAAGACCAGTTAATACTATTGGACGATCGCGTTACTGCAGGGCGGTGCGGGATCTAATTGTTGTGGTTTTAAATATGAAAAGCGATCTAATTAAAATATTTCTACTCATGCAGTTGTAATTCCTTTTTTTGAAAGAATTTGAATTTCACGACGACTAATTTTAACTATTTTTGGATTTAGTTTCACCTTCTTGACCTTTTAACATTCATGTTGCATCTTATCTGCTGTTTGTTCTATTGCACAAAACATCGAAAATCCGTTACGGAATTCACAACAAAGTATCGTGTGTACGAATTCAATTTGACTTCAAACTTTTCGCAGTGCAAACAGTATTCAGACGACCTTCTATCCTCGAATAGAACATGGTTCGTTTCGAACATGGTTGGCCATTTTATGCGATGTAGAACTGCTGGCAAATTTAATAAAACACTGAAAGCTTGCAATACAATGTTCATAGTATTCACTAATAGGGATATCCGATAGTTGTTTGGTATTTCTACACAGATACCTGATTTTGGGGCAGAAAAAGCAGCGGTTCTGATAAAACAGTTTAATAAGGCATTGATGATTTAAAAAGCTCAAACGGATTTTTTCCAGTTTTAAGCTAAAATTCGCTCAAGATTTGAAACCTTACAGTTACCTTAAACTTATAATTTAATTCTTTCGTATAAATGTTCTTACTTAAACGCCAAAATTAACTTGGTATCGGATTAGATTAGACCTTTTGAAAAAAAACACATGGCACATCTCCTTTAATGTATTTGACACTTTCAGTTTCACATTTTCTAATTTAAGGCGGTTTCTCGCGCCTAACGGTTCTATGACGTCAATCTATGACGTTATCGTTGAATTTTTCATGTCTATCCTGGTTATGCAAAACCTAGCTTATTTATATTTTTTAGGGTTGCGCGTTAAATAACGTTTCAGAACCCCTGGGTGAGGCAATATCATTCCTGTTGTAGCGGTTTGCGCTCCTTTTTGTTCCCGGGTTGAAACTCCGGTTATTCAATTGTAACAGTCTGTTGGATTGTGACGTCGCCACACTAGCCTGTATACTCTTGTTTTGTAAATTGCTTAAAATTTCCTGTTTTTCTTTGCGTGGCAGAACCGCATTGTTATGAAATTTAACTAACGCCATCTGGTATAAAGTATATAAGAGATTTCATTTCATACCAAAAACCACCAGTCTCAAACTGTTTAATTGTGGAGTCTAGATCGCGTACGTTGGAGGTAATTATTGTACGTATATCGCAAGTACCTGTAAGTACTGTTTGTCGTTTGTTTATTTGCAATAAATATGTGGCTGCGCCCCACACTGTCATACTTAACTTATCTAAGCTAAAACACCTCACAACACTGTATTCACTTTCCATCTTTTGCTGGCACCTCGCAAGTCTTTTCCTTCTGCTTTGCCAAAATTGCTAATTAGCCGCGTCGCGTGCCTGCTATGACGTAACAATCTCGCGTCCCCACGGACCGCGCCGCCACCTCGGCCTAATTAATAACGTCCCGATATTTCGCGCCACGCAGTCGAGAGGTGTGTGACGTCATAATGGGTGCCGACGTAGCGAAATTTTTTTCACACTGGTCTAGAATCCTACCACAACGAACATTATTTTGGTTAGAGTGCGGGTTAGCCTGGTCAAGTAATATTTTTAAATAATAATATTTGACTCACCCTAACCCTAACCCAAATATTATGTATTGCTTTAATAAAATTGTTTCAACGCTGTGGTAGGATTCTACACCAGCGCCCATTTTTTTTTGTTATTTTATTGACGAAATTATTAAGTCGTGCAAAATAGTTTTTGTTTTGCACAATTTTGCGAAATATTTTTCTTTACGGAAAAGGTATTAAAAAATGTATTCAAAACATTTTCTTTTTTCGTTTTAATCCTTCTTTTAAAACAGGCGTTATTTATTGATGTGTAGTTGTTACCTTGTGCGTATGTGAGATTACTTTCATACTACAGTGTTACTTGTGCTCTTTTTTATATTTTCGTTGAATGCTTATGATTTTTTCGGAAATTAATTTGAATTACTTTATCAGTCGGGTAAATAGCCTCAGGAGGTGTTTATACCTCAGGAGGTGTCTATAGGCTGTTTGAACTGGGTTGCTCTTTTACGCTTGCACCCGTTAGTGATTAAATGTCGATTTGAATAACTTTGGTGGTCGGGTGAATAGCATCTTCTTTTTTTATTTTGCCGTGCAAAATGTTTTGGAACTGACGTAGCGAAAAGTACTTGTAATAAACCCCCTGTGCCGAACTAACAAACCGCAACCAAAGCTATGTTTTTAACTAGGGCATACTTTTAACTGTTTGCCCTTCATATGTTTTAAGTTGGTAAATACAGTTAAGGTATTTATGTGTTTTCTTTATGGTATTTATGTTTTCTTTTTTATACAGTTGTGAGAAAGCGGTAACATACCGCATTAAACTACCGCATTAAACATTAAACAGTTATTGACGAGCGATAACGGTCAATAAATAATATTTTCCCTGTTCGTTATTTTTATCGAACGCCGTATTTACAACACGCCTTAACTCAGCGTTTCTCAGCCCTTTATTGATAGCGGCACCCCTCAGAAATAATAAATAGATTGCCGCACCCCTACAAGATTTTTCCGTAGGTAATTCACTATACTGGCACAATAAACGGACCTAATACAACACACATCAACTCTACACAACGTAGGAAGTTTTACTTGGATTCATTCCACTTTAATCTTTCCTAGAAGTAGTAAGAGTTTAGCAAAAAACTCAGATTAGTAAAGATTTTCAAATATCTCTTGGCACCCTTGAGCCTTGTAAATGGTACCCAAGGGTGCCGCAGCACACAGATTGAGAATCACTGCCTCAACTACTGATTTAATTGACCAAGATTTACAGTGTTTTTTTAACATCACGCGCTTAATGTTCGATAACCAAGCAATGCGCCTGCAGTTTGTATTTCTGCAGCTGTTAAAATCGATCCAAAAGCCTGATGGACAAGCAATGCGTCATTCGTTCTGACGTGGTTTTTTCGTATAGTAGGTTGACCTATTCAGCGTATATGCGCAGTAATGAACATTTCGACTGGCAGATTATATTATTATTATTGGTATTTAATCAATCATTGTCGTATACACCGTTTTAATGAGCAAACACCATCTAGTGACATCAACATTACAAGCCTCTGCTAGTCCAAACAAACGGTAATACTAGACGCTGAAAAGCTTGATAACAACTATAGGGTTTTCTAAATGTATTTTGTTTCAAAATTGACATCCGATATTTTAAAAAGTAGTTTTTAAGTCCTACCTGATACGGATACCATATCACGCCATTATTGCAGCCAAATAGGCAAAACTATCAAAATTTGAACTTAAGTTATATTTTCAGCTTTTAGGCCAAACATTGCACTAGCCTTAGGAAGCTTTTTATTTGCCTTTGATTGTTAAGTTACTAATTATTACTGTATATTGATCTTTTTTTATAACTCGAATCGCAAGCCATTGTTAAAAAAACGAATGTTTTGTTGGATAGCCATGTTTGGCTGCGTCCATTTGGTATCAAATCGGCCCTTACACATTCGGGCCCCACCATAGTTAATAAAAATAATAATACTCTTTACTTTTTATTGTTTATATTGGAATATATGTTTGTTTTTAACATTGTGGTTGGTTGATCTTTTATACGTATCGTAAGGTCTGAAAAGACCCACAATGGTAAAAAACAGTATCTTGTTTGTTAAGTTGTTCATATATATATATATATATATATACATTTGCTTTCAAAAGCTTTCTTCTGTTCGCACATTGTGGTATCTGTGATGCGAACAGCAAGTACCTTTTGGTTTTAAATATCTGTTCCTCCAACGTGAAGGTTTGTTGTTTATGTTTCTCGGGAAATAATCAATCAATCAATCAATCAACTGGCTTTCAAAGGGATTTTTTTTGGAATTCATATATGTTTCGTACAAAAATACCCAAATATATGCGATTTTTTTGTCGGTTGCTAAATTCAGTTAACTCTGACAATAAAATTGAGAAAAATGTTTACAAAATTAATTTATTGTTTTCAAACGATTTTTACAGACCACCTAAAAATTGTCCATGAATATCGGTTTCAAAAACACAGGCCTTAATAATGCTGGAGAAAAAGTTGGCCTTTTCTAAGGTTTTGTTTTCTGTTTTTATAACTGTGGTTTAACGGAGTGCCGTTTCTAACGCTGAAAGGTGCCCAGAAATATTTCAAACTATTTTGGATTGGAATTTTTTCTATTGGTAAGCTTTTTAAAACATTTGTTGTGTACGATTGAAGTGCAACAAATCAAGAATGTTTTTCCTCCCTTGTGCTCAATTTATGTGTGCTGTTTCAATTTCATTAATGCGACATCAGAGTAAACCACTCGGCGAAAATGCCAGTAAGGGTGCAGCGAACTGTTTATATTTTATGAAGGGTGCCGTAAATCTGAAAGGTTTGTATCAACTGGTTTGTAACAGGGTTGACCAATTTTTTTTCATAAAAGGCTAGATAAAGGCCTGACCATTGTGGGTCGGATAACTTTTGGTATTTACGATCGACGACCGGGTTTGTCGTTTTTTGTCCAAATTGATTGCCTTGATTAATTTATCGTCAAAAGAAGTAAATACAAAAAAATGTGGAATAAAATCTGTAGTGAGCCTTAATAAAATGTCGCACAGTTTAAAAAAAAAGATGTTGTTTTGAACTGCATTTAATAAACATTTCAATTCTAATCTTTATTAAGGAAAAATTCTGGCCGGATTAATTGTCTCGCTGGACCGGGTCTGGCCCGTGGAATGTAGTTTGCTGACCCTTCTTTATAACAAACGATCCTCTGAAAAAGCAAAAAAAAACGTTTCATTTCTTAATTTTATTTTGTCAGGCATAAAAATCTCGGCAAAAGGTGATAAATAGAACACTAGAAGTAATAGGCGCGATTGAAATAGAAGCGAACGCGTCAAACTACTGTGTATAATGATGCAAACGCCAACAAAACGAAAAAATAAATCGCGAGAACTGGAAAAGCAACAAAACCGTAAAAAATATTTCGAAGAAATCTGTTTCATGCCTTACAACGAACTTACTGGTAGGAATTAAAAACAAAACGCGATGTCAGACAATGTAGTACATCGAAAGCCATTGCAGATTAACCTGAATCTGTTGACCGAGAATGCAAGCAAAGACACTAGGACAGGCTAGAAAAATAACTAGCCTGTAGTGAGGTTCGAACTAACGACCTCGGTAATACCGGGACCGTAGCTCTACCAACTGAGCTACACAAACTCAAAGGGAAGCGAGTCGAGAAACAACCATGGCATCATTGCTTGATACAAGCAACTTTACATTGAAGCGACTTTTTGTGTACCTTTCGTTGGACGATATTAGCCAATTAGAAAATCCAACATTTTTAGCACTTTAAATAAAATTATCAATCATTTGTAAAGCCGAAGTATTCAAGAAAAACAATTTTTAATAAATATTTTGTCGAGATTTAGAAAATCAAAGCAAAGAAAAAAACGAAATTTTGACAAAGCAAGCAATATTCATTCAAAAAAATAAATTTTAGCCCACACGATAACAACAACACACAAAAGAAAAACAAAAATCGACCTAATCTTTATCGGCAGTCGCCCTCGGCGGTACATTGTTGGGGATTTTCCCTCCCCGATCCCCTCGGCATCCAGGGGCGCAGCCGATTCCCTTAAGACGTCACTATTATGACGCGAAAGTGTCCCTCTGAGGTAGTTTGAACGTGCAGAAGCCGTTACGTTGTGACGTCAGCGGCGGAGGCGGTGAAGCGAATCACGTCATAGTTGGCTGCTTTTTTTCATCGTGCATCGTACTTTTGCGCATGCTGTGAATAAAAAGATTGGTTTAGTCTATAAAACTACTATAAATGATGGTATATAAAAAAGTAGAATTTTTTCTATGTGGAAAAGGGGTGTAGATATGACAAGGCCAACGCAAAGATGGATATTTTGAACAATTAAAAGTTTAGTCTGGTAAAAATCCTAAAATCATATATTTTTTGCGTATTTTAACACCACTGTTTTCATTTAAACGTAAGTTGACCTGAATGTATGCAAAATGTTTAAAAAATCTTTCATTTTTCATTTTCATGCTTTATCAAGACCCACATTTTAAAAGACACTACTCTAGGCCGAAGCAACAATAAAGAAATTGTTCAATATCGAAAGAAAGCAGGTATATTTCGTCACAAAGACGATTCGAAAGCTTTCAAATAAACGAATGTAAAATTACAGTTAAATCTAAGAAACTACAGTAATTTCCGAATCAATAGACACTGCCTTGTTTAAACCCGTCTTTATTCTACGTTGACCAGTATTTAGTTCGAAAACTGTTTTTCTAAATGGACTTTTATAAAAAGTGCTTCTCACCTGAAGTATACGACAAGTGAGGCTCCAACCGCCAACATTAGTAACACCAGGACTCCCGTTGCGATGGCAACCACGTCTGCGAATAAAAAAAGAAAAATGGTTAAAATCAACTCTGCAACGCCACCTCGCGGAAGTATGCTGACTCCAAATCGATTATTATATGGGCCGAAAATTTATTTTCGGGACATATCTTGTTTTTTATTGAGATAACAGGCTTTCGAGTATTAAATTTTGGGGTAATATAGCCTGTAAGGGGGATTTTTTTTGGAATTCAATATTTTTTTGTCATGATTCGCATTAAAAAAAAAACAGATACAGTTTTGAGCATAATGGCTGAAGGTTTTCGTAGTAGATTAGTTATCATATTTTTTTAACATTTACTAAAAAACTTTATTCACTTTGAAGATCATTTTATTTTATCCTTTTTAAACGTTTCGAATATCTCTTTAAATTGAGAATGAATAAACAGTGATTTGAAACGTCCAAACTGACCTACTATGTATGGGTTTTGATATTCTTACTACGTCTTCATTATGACCCGAAACATCATTTTACATTTTTGTAACTTAAAAGGTTTTACACTTACGAAGTAGCACTCCGTCATCATGTGGAGCCAGATTGTGCACTGGACCGCGAAACGCGTCATCGTCCACACTTATGACGTCACTATCCTTGAGTCGCCGCGTTTCGGTGATGACTTCGTTGACGGTGAAGGTGGTTTCGACTAAACACAAAAAAAAATATCTCAGGGTTAGGCAAGAGCAAAAACATTGGAAATAAAACTTCGACGAGATTATTGACATTGACATTGAGTCTTGGTGAATTTAAGTTGGTGTGTTGAGTTCCGTAAATTACAACCGGTTAATTTTACATCATATTTTATTGAGAACAACATGCTTGGTTTAAAATACTTTTGGAAAGGAAAATTGTAATTTTTAACGTTTTCCTTAACAATTCAATGACTAAAAACATGAACTTTAGAGATGATTTTGTCGCATTTGAGCTTGATTTTTTTGTTAAGTCGTTAATATTTTATCACGTAAGAAGCACGAAAGAGAAATTTACGGACGTTTTTTTAAATACGCTCTTTTAGTTAACTAGCAATCGTAAAACGCTCTTAAAAAAACTGCTACCATTTCAAGCGCATTAAAAACCCACCATTTTCACTTGTGGCCACGGGAGTCGAAATCTTTGCCACCTCTTCCGATTTATAGTCCTCATAAGTCATCAGTGTGTCGAGCAGGCCTGTGTCGATGACGTCATCATTACGCACCACCGTTTCCGGCTGTTGCTTGCTGGCCTCTGCAAATCGAAACGAAAATTTGGTAAAAATTGAAAATTCTATAAAAAGGCAATTAGAGAAATTGTAAACCCTTAACGTTGTAATGCTTACAGTTCCGCTTATCGGGAATTTTCTCACATATTTTGAAATATTAAACTTCAGCTGCAAAATCCTTTATTTTAATTTGTTTAAAAGTTGGCTTAATAAATCCCAGCGAATTATCTTGGCGAAATTTCCCGCCTGAAGGGCATTTTTTGTTAGCTTTAGCGCTTATACTTTATTTTTTATACTTCTTTCACACTTTTGAAAACGATTGATTTATTTCAAGTTGTAAACGATTAAAGATTTACTCGAAACGTTTACACGACGATACCTTTGTGGGCTTTGGCACTAATTTGACGTTTTATTATCATAAAAAAGAACTAAACTATAGCGCTCCTATAATATAGGAGGGTAATTGAACTCACCGATTCGTGGCAGCAAGTTGATATTCCTCAGGTAGGACACCGACTCTGCAAAAAAGTTTAAAAAAAACGTTAGGATTGCCCGGAAAGCCCTAAAGGTCTAAACACGCGTTGCTTCGTTTAAACTTTACTGCTATTTGTAAACTCAGCTAATGCGGAAAAATACCAAAAAATCCGCCGCGATTTCTGCTGTTTACACAAGGACGTATGAAAAAGCCAGGGGAGGGGGGGGGCGTTTTTACGCCTAATCCGACTAATCCCGCGCGCGCAAAACAAATCGAGCCCCCCTACGGAACTTCTAAAATCCCTCGCGCGCGCGCCACCCGCAATTAGTCGACTGTGACGTCACTTTGGGGCTTTCTTTTTTAATAATGACTTCAAAGACACGCGGTGGTGCTAGCTACTGGCGACTTGCGAAACGAACGGCTTGGTTTACAAAACACTAATTGCTTTTTTTGGGCACTTTCGGCTTCTGTTCTTGTCGGTGGTTTTGTCTTTAACGTACTTTACGTAAGTCGGGTTAAACAAATATAAAGGTTAGTTTGAATTGGCGGCTGTTCACAGCGTTTTACTTGTTCGCCAGACTTTTGTATGTGTCACAAGAAATCGGACTGAAACACGTCTCGTTGCATTCGCGAAACTTTTATAGAGATTTATTTTGTATTATAAGTCTTTTGCAGCGCATGAATGGTCCTTTTTTAAATATCAAAAAGTTCAAATTTTCAAGTGTTAGCATGATTTATGGGTTTAAATTGTTTGGTAGTGTACAACATTTTTTTTAAACAGATTGTGTAGCAATAGGATAATGCTTTGGGTTGTATTAATCAGGTGTATATAGTAAAGTTGAAAAAACACACAGGCTAAGATTTATATTTGAATAAATTACTGAAGATGGATTTTAAAGAAATATATACATATATATATATCTTTACATCTTAAAAAAATTAACTTATTTTCATTAGGAAATAAAATCCCAAAAAATATTTCTGCTGGTAATCATTGTCTTCATTTATTTGCAAGCGAAGAAGATACCTTTTTTTTTATAAACATTCAGATTTGGTTGTCTCTCGGTATGTAATGGTTTATCACACAAACCCGAGTTAGTTGACTCTGCTTATTATATACCTTGGTCAAATAACGGGCGCTTATCCCAAGCGCACTCGAAAATTATTTTTACCGGCTGACGCAAGTCGAAATTAATACGGTTAAGGCTGCGGGTCGCTTCGCGCCGTTGGTTGAGGGAAGATAGGATTACGAAGGGATCGTTCCCGTGACATTTTAGGCCCTGGGATGCTTTTCAGTACGAAAGTTGTGAGAGATTTTAACGTTTGTGTCTTTGCGAGGTTGACCGAAAAAGTACTTAAAAAAAAATATATATGTTTATGCCTTAAAGTATGTGGGCGTAGTAAGAATATCAAAGCCCATACAGAAGTAGGTATCATTTTGAATTTGAACGTTTCGAATAACTCTTTATTTATTTTCAACATGGTTTAATTAATTCGCTATTTCTGTATGGGCTCAGATAGGCTCACTGCGTCTTACTACAACGTCCAACCGTTGTGCTCTAAAAGTATGTGGTTAGGAGTATTTTAACGACATGCGTATGTTTTGGTTTGGTTTCGCTACGTTAATACGGGAGCAGATAAACAAGTGTTGCAAATTCATTTGTTATAGTTACTGTTCGACTTATTTTTAAAGGTTCCACGGCAAACGCATTTTTCGTCTGTTTTCCGCTATTTCGCTAAAATGTTTGGTGGCAATTAGAGTTTTTTGTTTTAAATATCGTCATAATAGGGAATTTACAAGATGTCGGAACTTAACAATTTTACAAATTTTATTGGCGTTAAAAAATTTCGCAAATGTCTTCAAACAATTGCCGCAATTTTTAAAGCATTTATTTTGCTAAAAAGAATACTAAAAAAAAATAAAACAATATCTATATTCATTTTCCCCGAAGACCTAAACTACTCATTAGGCTTAAATAATTTGTTTTAAGAGAAAAATAAAATAACTTACTGAAGCAAGCGTTCTCGTAGACACGGTTATGGATGGTTGAACACCGAACAGCGCTCTGCGAAATAGAGAAGGTGCAATTGTTAGCAAACAAAGTCAAGCCAAGGAAAGGCGCCCAGTCGTTTTATTTAACACACAAGCAAATGGGAACTTCATTTAGGTCAAATATCGCGTCTAGGCCGGCTTATCGAGCGACATTGGCATCAACTCTAAGCCTAGGTCTAGTCGACTAGAAATTGCAGCATTTGACTGTGTTGTAAATACACACAGTGGTTATAAAGGCCTGTTTACTCAAATGTTTAGGGGATGAAAGATCGTCTTCTATATCAAGTGGGCTGGGCGCTGCCTTGTTAGCGGTAGGCAACATTTCGTGGCAACATATTGTGTGTAAACTGGTTTTGACGCACCCTGAGTTGTATACAATTTGAGTTTTTGAGGCATTAACGGTTGTGGTTGTGGTTGCAGTAAGGCGTTGAATCAGACTAATATTGTTGCTTTTCGGCTATATACTTGTGTATGAATGTTTCAGTGTTCTTTTCACAGAGAAAAAAAAATGATTTTGGCTTATCAAAGTACAAAAGCCCATACAAAAGTTACGAGAAGTAGGTATCATATTGAACGTTTCGAATAACTCTTGAGTCAATTTCAACATACAAATTCATGTTGAAAATGATTAAAGAGTTAAATGAAACGTTTAAAGTGCAACCTACTTCTGTATGGGGTTTGATATACTTACTACAACCTCTAACCATTATGCTCCAAACATTTTGTTTTGCTTAGTTTAAAACTCACCCTTTGACAAACGCATTTCTGTCTTGTGTCGAATATCTTCTTGGTCAGCACGTCCATAATCTCGGCACACTCCTCAAGGTCCTTCATTTTGGCCGCGCACTGACCCGCTTTCACCTGTGACGTAACAATGTCAGAAATGTAACGTAACAACGTAAAGCTGTGACGCATCAGTGCCACAGGTATAGTGGACACTGCTTAAATGCTGCGTTAAAAACTCGGAAAAATGCGTGAGGGAATATAAATGTCGCAAAACAATTTGTGGATGGGACAACTGATAAATTAGAAATTTAGTTTTTTTTTCTACTATAACAGGGAATTCACTTACTAAACATAAGCTGCAGATAATATAACTACATATTGGGATCATTGCGCTATCCTGAAGGTTTAAAATCTAACAATGGAGATAAAAAAAATCGACAATGTTAACATTTAAACAATTTTCACACAATAACTACATTCTGCGGGGCCAACCTCCAAAAATTATATTTAAACGTTTCTAATAAAGCTTTGAGTTTAAAGAGGATTTAAAATAGAGACAGAAGAATTGACGCACTTATCACAGTTAGTAAACTGTGTGTTTCGTTTAACACAGAGAATGGGTTTGGGCCTTTTCTGGTGAAACGCAGTCGGCGAGATAAATTTACGATACAAGATTGAATCTACCGGTTTCCTGACTTTTCTTTGTCCGCGCCCAGCCCCCTGTAAAATGCGATGGCGGCTTGACCATTGTCGGTTACTGGGAAGTGTCAGCTACATCGATTAAACTCGCATCCATCGATTAAACGGAGAGGACTGGGACAAAATCAATCGCTTTTCCGTTCCATTGAAATTCGCGCGCTGTGACACTTTTTAACTGTCTCGGCGAAAAGTTGTAAGAGTCATTTTCGCTATTCCTCAAGGTTTTATATTGTAGATATGCCGGGCGTTTAGTTTTGTGAGATCTTTGTGTATTTCACAAGCAACGATGTTGATTATTTTTAGATCAACTGAGGCTGTATTCTGGTTTGGCGAGAGTTTGAGGTTTTTCCGCTTTGTCACAATAATTTAGGAGTATTTATTTTTTAACAGATCTTTGTGTATTTTTCTTTACTTAAATTTTCTTAACAAAATTAATGATTAGGCGTATATATGAGGGAAAATTCATTCAACGTCTAACTACAACCTCCGGCCATTATCTTACGATTTACTAGAAACTTTGAAATTATAGCCCCTTCTTCTATATATGGACTCCTAAATGTATTCCACGTCCAACTACAAAAACCAACCATACTGCTCCAAAGTTGGAGTATGTGTCTCAAACAAAAAAGCGAAAAGAGTAAAATACTACTTACAGTGCATTTCTTATCGAGATTCTGCAGCGCTCTGCTGCAGCTCTTGTCGTGCTTGCACTTCCGCAAAACCGCGCGGCACGTTTCCGGGTCGCCTTTCCCACGGCTCTCTAGCGCGCCGAGCGACCGCCCTTTGCTCCGAACCGAGGCCGAATTGTCGGCAGCGGTTCCACTGGGCGTCAGTGACGTAATCAGGGCACATGTCATCAGCGCCGTGACGAAACAGAGGCTTGAAGCTTGCATGTTTGTTTACAGATCGATTTAAATATACGTTTAAGGTTTATGAATCGCTATCGGCTTTCGCGTTCTAATATAGGACTCGCGATGTTGCCAGTTCTATTGTGGATTGAAGAAAACAGCTGTGAGGAACAAATATTAGATTAGACAATGGGGCCAAATGTATGGCACGCACACATGCAAGGCATAATCCCCACGGAATCCAATCGACCAACTATAGTGCGTCTAGCGTCGTCTGGAGAGATTGTAGAACGCTAGAACAATGGCTTCGCGTCGCGTCGCGGCCATTCGACGAAGTGCCAAGTGTTTGTAAACTGGCGGCGCCCGATCGCGGCTGATATCGGACGAATAATATCGACGCGAACCGCTTGTTGATACGATCACACCTGCACGAGAAGCAAAGCCACCTGTGAGGCCTTTTGCACAAGTGTCAACGTATGGCTGTGTCCGCCGGCAACCATTTCCAAATAAAATTATGAAAACTGGGGTGATTTTGTACATCAGAAACGATTTCTGAGTAGAATTATGAAACTGGGGTGGTTTTGTACTTTAGAAATGATTTTCGAGTAAAAATATTAAGCTATAGGGTTGTTTGATTTAACGCCTGACTCACCTGTAGAACGATTTTATCGCTTAGAAATCATAACAACGCAAAGGGGAGGCCAATATATGTTACACTACTTTGCACAGTTGGAAGCTGCTATACACACATAAGAACATGGCCTTATTTTGGCAATGGGGCATATGGCTTTCGCATTTTCTGCACATTTGGCTTCGAGTAATGTAAATCATTAATTAACCTCTTAATCAACACCGTTGCCAAGCGACGGTCAGTAAACGGAGTTTGGTTGCCAAGTCATGCCCAAACTTAAACCATTTGTTGCAAAAGCGATTTTTCGTTCTATGCGGATTAGTTCACCCTGTTTTTTACGCATACTCTGCAATGGCGTGAACCAAAACCGCACGAATTCAACGTTTGCATCAAATGAGGCTAAAAACGGCGCTATGGTTAGTTAGTGCTTTAGACATGCAAGGCCTTATATTTCAAAACGTCACACCTTTGTACATTTTTTAAATACATTTTTCTGGCATAAAGAAGGTTTATTTAACACAAATTACAGTAAGAATATCAAATAAGTATGTAACATTTTAAACGTTTTGAATATTTCTTTATTAATTTTCAACATGTTTTCATTCGATTTCTACTTCTGTATGGGCTTTGATATTCTTACTACGTCTTACTACAACCTCCAGCCATTATGCTCCAAACTCAAATACAATCATGCGATATTTCGCGTACAAAACGTTTAGGAAATCCCGCTTTATATTTCTTAGGCTTTCTTTTTCAATACAGTGCGTAGTTGAGTTCAACTGAGAACATTCAAACTTCACAAAAATGGAGTCACAATACCACCGAAACGCATACATTTGTAATACGCTGTGCGATGTGTTAGCGGTCACGGCTAACCTTAACATAGGGTTGGGTCACACTGTTGACCAAAAAGGCCAAGGTTACATAAACCATGTCGTTCGTTGTCTTCATGGGAACTTAACTGACTTCTGTGCGATTCTTATCGCCACTGACTGGGTCATTTTTTGCGGTTTTTGCGAGGTGGTCGCGGACAATTTTCGGCAGAAAAAATAAACACGCACCAACCGCGCGAGCAGTGGTTCTCAGCATAACGTGCTTACGCGATTATTTTTCACAAAACAATGCCGTGAAACCATTTAAGATTTTAGTAAGAATATCAAAGCCCATTCAGAAGTAGGTAGCATTTTAAACATCTGGAATAACTCATCATTCATTTTCGAAGATGTTGAAAATGAACAAAGAGTTATTCGAAACGTTCAAAATGATACATATTTCTGTATCGGATTTTGATATTCTTACTACGTCTTACTAAAACCTCGAGCAACTATGCTCCAAAAATTAAATGTTTTACTCAAACGTAGTATTTGTCGATTATAAACGATTACACAAAGTTAATTAGCATTTTTTACTGCTCGCAAGAAAGTCAACCTTCGGTATCTCGATAAGTCCATTTCTGTCTTCCAAATCTTAACTCTCCTGCTTTATCCAGTCCAGGCTACCATTAACGTATATGGAGCTAACTACGCGTTTTCTTATAAAAAGTGCTGACTTAGCGCCACTTGTTGTACGTAACGCACAACAACACAGGTGCGACACAGAAACTTGAAACTCGCAAAGCAAACAACTTTCCCTTACACAAACTGCAGAGTTCAAAAAACCGAAAAGCCGGGCGACAATGTATTAACGCGTACGACCGCCATCCTACACCGACTCAGTCACAACTAACTCACAAAAAGGCTTTGCGCGATAAATACACTTCGACAGACAAAAGAGAAAAAGAGATTTTTTTCAATCTCTTTTACGCAGCGGTCCGACTTCTCTCTCTCTCTTTCAGGCCGACCAGTCCGCCACGCGACCCTCTTTTTTCCCCTTGGCTCTATACTGTTTGTTCCATTGTGCCCGCGTCGCGACGCATTGTCGGATAATAGAGAGCGCGGGCAATTAGGAAAAAACTCGCTCACTGTACGGCTCCAATACAGCGGCGACGATTCTTGGCTAATGGAAAAGGCTCAAATGGCCGCGCTAGCATAATGGTCGAGATAGCGCGAAGGGATTAAGCGTGTATCTCAATTTAAACAAACGCTCGTTGCCGTGTGTATCGGTCATCGGCCAATCTCTGCAAACACAGATGGCAGGTCGCTAAGCCGAATTAATCCAGACCCGCAATTGCCGCTTTCATAACTCGGGATTATTGCGATAACGTTTTTTTTCTGCCCCCTCAACCATGTAACTGCCAAGGGCCACGCTTTGTGTGAATCTTGCGATAAACGCCAAAGGTGCTAAATGCTGTTTTTTTAGCAAATTGCCGACCGCAAGGCAGTCGTTATTCGCTGAACTTTTGGTAAAAATTCATTTCGCAAATTACTTATTGGATTGTACTTTCGCCTGCTTTCCCAAGCAGTTTAAATGCACGTCACTGGTGTATTTCTTACATGTGCTTTTCTCAGCATTTTATATTATTGCACGATGGCCTGAATAAGGCGATTTCAAACAAGATTAAACGTTGTATACTTTTAACAACTACTCGAATTCCGAGTTTTGTACAACAGATCCATACTCATGTCGAGTCATGAAAAAAACTGAAACTGAAAAAAAGATGAAAAAAAACTGAAAAAAAATATACTTAACTCGAATCTAAAAATAAGAATTCTTAAGTCCATTTCTCATAATAGCAGCACTCGAGTGGAGTTTAAAAAAATCTAATACATTTAAACAAAAACTTTTCTATATATTATGTTAATTCCTATATTCTAAACATTTAATTAAAAATAGAATGTTCTGAACTAAAACGATTCACCCAGGAACCAAACTCTACCCATCTGAGGTAAACAATGACCCTCAAGTCAAGTTAAAAAACTTACTCGTTTTCGATTTTTTTTTATCTCTTTAAAACTTGATTATTTTTTAGACTTTCAGCATAATTACTTTATTCTCTTTACCCATATTGGATCACTTTTTTTATACATTTTTCCAAACTCTGTTGCTTCATGAAACTTGTCACACCTGGATGAGATTACAGCCCAAACACTTTAAGCTTGGTTTCGTAATTGCCAGCTCCACATATTCCAAGGCTGCGCATAACCGCTGCTAAGCTGAAGATTATCAGTTTCGGGATTCCGCATTTAATTTTACATCCACCTTGAGGTGTCGAGAAAACTTTTAATACTAGGCTTTTTCACACCGACGATGACATCCAGGTGGCGGAACTGTAGTTTCAGTGCATGAGAAAGTTTGCTGGACGCTTAACACAGGTGAGTTGGTTTTGGAGGTGAAAATTTTGTGGTAGAAATTGCGATACGCACAGACTATGCTTTGTGAGAATATGAACAAGACGTTTTTAAGGTTTTGAAGATCATAAAATAAGCGAAATAGGTTTTTCTTATTGGCACAACACCGAGCCCACATACTTTCGATATAATCCTGATTTTCACAGGTATATAAAACGTTCATTACTCGGGCGAAACATGTACAATTACTAGACTGTTCCTTAAGTGCTTCCCTTTTGCTTACCAATAAAATAGAGGCTCTAACGCTTTTGTGCGAACCCCAGTTAACAAAGTTGTCCCTTTTTCGCCTAAATTTGGTCTTTTTCCCGATTTTCACGTCAAGAGCCTAGGCTTGCATCAGTTGTGTTGCCCATTTTACGTCAACTTCTATCGCACCGAATAGTTTTGTTCCCATCAGATCTTAGCCTTTTGTGTTACTTTAATTCTGTACATGTGATATTCCTTTATATCAGTGTTTCTCAGCCCATATGTTACAACCCAAAAGTTTGTCGCTGCTTGACTTGGTTGGGTCGCCTGCTGTAATGGATCACCGAAATTTGAGAATTTTGCGGAAGCAGAACGAAGACAGACATGTATCAAATTATTTACATTTGAACTTATTACTGCTATTGTGTTATTTAGTGTTTTGTTTACTTTAGGCTTGCAAAATGTTTTGCGAAGATAATTGGTTCGCCAAAGCTTTGCTGTTATGCTTACTCTTATAGTATTTAGGTGGCCGCGGAATAAGTTGACAAACACTGCTTTATAGCGCTCAGGCATCCGACATAGGCCGTAAAGCTACAGCAAAGACCATAGTGTTATGCCTCAAAAATTGCTCTTGACAAAAATTCGAATGATGCACCCGCCGTGTGACCTTGCCGCGACAGAGGTCGTCTCTAATCAAACCTGCCCCGTCGAGAGATGGCGACAATTGCGCCACCGCAACCCATGGGACCTCATTTTCCGCAAGACGCTGGTGTTTCCGTTGTTCGACTGGAAACCGCGTATTAAGACTAAGGTCATATTAGGGACGTTACTGGCCGAATAAAGCTCAATAAAATTCGGACGAGGTTACCAGTGTTAATGGTGATCCGTATATTTCGATATCAGTGATTTGAAATAGAAATGACTTGCAGTAATGCTGACCAGACTTCGTATTTTTTTAATACTCGGCGGAATCTTTACGCGTAAAAAATGACAAATTCTGTCCTACAGCTAGATTAATTCTGTTAATTTAAAACAGATTTATAGCAAATACATTTTTGAATAAAGGGTCCATTTAAAAATTTGCCAGCCATAGTTTGTCGCCTTGTTTCAAAAATGTATTTAATTGCGTTCCGGCTTGTATAAGAGAGGTTTGAATAAACTGATATATATGATAATATAGGTGCGTATCAAAACATCGTTTTCACAATAAGGTCGCCCTATTTGACTTTACCTAATTTTTAACATTTTGTGACTTTTATTACCAACATTGGACGCAATAAAAAAGGTACTATCTTGTTAATCTGCTGTTCTATTTCCCATTAATAAATCTCGCTATTAAGTTGGTTCGTTACACTCAATTAAAACATTTCTGTTAAGATTCATTCGAATTAGGAATCTTACCAGAACTGACGACGCTTATGCGTAACTATATCTTATTGTGCTTTTGTTGAATAAAGTTGTTTTGGATCTTTTTACAACCTTTGTGGTTTTGCTTGAATTCTATTAAGATATATATATTTGTGCCAAATTCATTGAAATTAAAAAAAAAACATTGAAAAAAACGCCTTTCAAAACAGGTTTATAACATACTAGCCGGCTTTGTTCAAACAGGGCATTTAAACCGGTCAAAATCGCCATCCCATCGGTATTGTGTTGCTAGCTTGTAGCACTGCAGTCTGGCGCCGTTTCCGTTCTCATGACGTCACGCTTTCGAGCGGCGTTGGCGCCGGAATTTTCACACGGGTTCGAGCGTCGACAATCCAATCACGGCCTCAGTCGGGTCAAGGGTCACCGAGTAGAAAGTTTGGCCCTGACGCTTAAGCCCGACCCCTTTGGTGTTAGCGTCTGCATTTAAACGCTTTATTATATTAAAGCCTAAATAAAATCAGCGCTTTTTAAGGCTCTTTATTGCGTCAACTTTAATTTTTCTACATAACTATGACAACAACTTTTTTTTGATGTAATCGACATTTTTTCGCTGTTAAGGAATTTCTGTGATCACTCATGTCATAATCAGTGTAACTACCGAAACGTTACTAATCGTAAGTATTATTTTTGCTTTACATTTATATGTGAAATATGCTTCCAAAGGTGTGTACTGTGTTTCAAAATTTTATATTTTTACAGCGAGTTAATAAGACCAATATTAGCCAACGTTTGGTATTACGAATTCAATTGCCTATTCGAATCCATATAAATCGGGTATAAATAAAAAAACATTTCCCTAATTCCACAAGCACTCGATTATTCTGGCTCAAGGTTCATCCAGCTCTGCTTGTAAACATTCTCCCACGTATATTCGCTCTCCTTGCATCGAATCTCCCCTAAGCTTCCACTTAACCGACTTACCGGTGGCCCACAACCTTGAGTAGGACGTTAATCTTGCTCTTGGTGCCAGCACAACGGAAGTCACAAGTGGCCAGCAACACGGCACCGATATACCTGTATCGAGTGCGTTCTTATCACCACGTGAACTAAACAAAACACGGCGTCGAATTTTGAGGTCGCGCACCCCTACTAAGGCCTTTTTGTTTTGCCCGGCAGACGCACTTTTTTCTGGAATAGAAATCCCGTTTTGTTTGGGGTTAAGGTCCTTAGTTGTCAGATAAAAAAGAAACGGCATGTAAAAAGTAAAAATCGAAACTCTAGAGGCCTTTGTAAAAAACTTTTTCAAGAAGGTCTAACCATCGACAATAATACTTGAATCAATTTTATTAGGTCTCAGCTAGGTGTCTACTTAAAAATCCCCTGATTTCTTGGACTAGAAGTAGAAGTCTTCTGCTTGCGGTTTTAAAGGTATAGTTGGCAGAAAGTTTAAACGGCTTGCACACTGTTTAGTTTCACCTTTAAATCTTGACGCATTGGTCGTTTATCCGCCTATACATTTACCAAGTAAGAAGTATTGTAACGTTTACGCAGCAGGCGTCGAAAAGATTGATATACTCTGATTTTGGCTATTTTGGCATAAAGTAACCATCGCCATTAGATGTTGTACTTATTACCCAACAAGTGGATTTAAAAAATAACTAATATAGATGTTTTTCCACATAATTTTAATGGCCAAAACTGTGGACGCATGTTTTTTGTAGGGTGCTAAGGGGGAAATGGCGTTAAAGTACGGACTTAGGGCGCAAATTAGCTTTTAAAACCCTAGCTACAAGAAGGCAATTTATCATTTAGGCGATGCAAAGCGGTAAATGACTACATAAAAAGCTGCAGCTTAAAAACAAACCACATAACCAGCCTTGCTTCGAACAAGGCTTCGAAAAGTTTTGCCTTCGTCATGGTTGACTGCGCAGGCCCAACGAGAAGCGTCTCGGATCGTTGTGAAATGTAGCCGGCTCGAATATCCACTTTTCGGCATTTTCTCACGCCCAGCCCAGTCAGTCAGCCTCGTCCTTGTGCGCTAACAATCGCAACAATCGCCGACGCTGTGACCTCACAGAGGGCATTGTCGCGTGGTGGTTTTCTTCCCTTGTTGTGACGGGACAATGGGGCCGTTTTGAACGCCGCTTTTTCATGTCGCACGGCTTTTAGGCTTTGTTTTTGTGGTGGCCAAACTTTAAGTGCTACAAATGGTTTAGGTTTAATAATTTGGGTGTAAAAGATATCCAGCAAGTCAAGCCAAATGCTTATATAAAGATGATTGTCGTTTAATTTTCCATCCTGTTATTGCATAACTAACTACAAACTACAAATTGTTTTTTTATATTTTTGAAAAACACGTGGGAACATCAATGGCGCACTTCTTTTTAACGCGACTTTACTTTGTGACGGAACACACCATTTTATCGAGCTTTATCGAGAATATGAAAAATCCAAATTAAAAGTCTGTCCTAAAAGGTTCAAAGCAACCGGCCGTTGTGTTACCTGTATTGTTTTTTTCTTGTTGGTAAAACACTTAACAAGAGCTGGACGCACTTTATGCTTTTTTGTGACGTAACACATGTTGTGACGTCATATTTTGTCAAATCTCAAGTTTTTACCGGATTGCTTGCGCCAGTTGTAGCGTGGCCTACTGTACGATTTTGCTGGATGGAAAGTTTTAAAACAACTTCTTGCCTTTATTTTGCGGTTTAGCTCGGCGTTTAGGGTTAAATGACGCGAGGAAGCGTCGCTAATTGATTTTTTGCCTTTGCTCGCATTTGTTTGACGAGTGCTGGTTTTATGTAGCACACACCAGCGCAGAGAACAAATACGGATCGATTCGAAGGGTTTATATGGGAACTGGTCGGTTTAGCAATTGATTTACGTCGCAGAAATGACGACTTGGGCATTCGGAATTCTCTCAGAGTCGAGAAAATGTTTCCTTTCAATTATCTCAGCGGGTCGTGTGACTTTTCGGCTTCGCTTCGATTCGGAAGAAGCTCTTTACCGCGATAAAAAGCGCTGTTTGGTTGCGGTGACATGATAGTGTTGCCAAACAACAATGGGACTCAGTTATTTAGATTGAAATCCCCGTATTCTCATGGTAGCCTTTTTTATAAATAAAGTTGATGTGGTATGTTTTGTGGCGTGGCACTAGGTTTCTCAACTAACAGCTGCAAACTCTGTTATTTTGCCGATTTGATTAAGATTAATACCTGTATTCTCACAGTACCTTTTTTTCAAAAATAAAATAAAAGAGGTGGGTTTTAAAGCAGGGGTGGGCACCTTACGGCCCGCCAATGAATATCATTCGGCCCGCCATCTCCTTCACCAAATGGGTAAGAGGCCAGTAATCTTATTCTTTTGGCCATTTTAACAAGGCAAATGCGAAAATTTTACAGTATAAAAGTGTAACGTCTACCCTTGATTAGAACTATCAACAACGGAAGTTTCGCCAACTAATTGTATCTGAATGCATAATTGTCAGTTAAATTTTTTTATGTTCCACAGGGACCTTTCTGAGGTTGGTTTTGAGCCGCGACAAGGAAAAGGTTGCCCACCCCTGGTTTAAAGCGTCGCAAAAACATTTGCAATTCTACAAAATGCACATCCACAGATCACAGCTACTAAACCATCTTAGCTGTGCAAACAATTGACACAAAAACGGTACAGGAGCATCAAAGGGTGTCAGCTGATTTTGAAGGAAATATGTTAAGTGGGAAGGGGTAAAATATATAAAAGATAATGTTAAAAACGTCGGGCAGAAGGCTGCTATACCAACAACACACCTCCATTTAGGGTCGATGTATTCGGGAGACAACGTGTTTACAAACTCTTTTGTTTCATAAGCTTTAAACCAACAGTTAACTAAGCCATGCGAAATGACAAAAAAGGACATAAATAAATGGAGCTCGCTGCTTACCATGAATCCTTGGAAACTTGCCTAAAAATGTAAGAGGATAATTTTGACAAAAGGGATAAAATTTTAAGATATCGCACATAGCAAGAAGCAGACAGGCGGCCTAAAATTCACCTCAAGATCGATATATCGTTAAAATAACGCGCCATCATGCTTCCGAAAGGCAGGCGGTGGACAGGGATAAAAAAACTGAAAAAAACAACTGCCGCTGCAACGCTTCAGACGCAACAATACCGCCCTCGTAAAACGGAATAATAAAAACTGAAGCCAAGCTTCGCGCTCGCTCGCCCGGGCGTCGGGCAGCTGTCTCGCGGCCCACTGTGACGTCACAGTCACCTGCCGCGACGCCTGCGCACCTCGAAAGCCTTTTTGCTAATTTGTTTCCTTTTCGCCGGGTTCTGTTTGAAGCCTTGTTTGGGGATTTGATCGCTACGGCGGGGGGCTTGCTAATCGCAGCAAGTGTACGCCTTGCCAGTACTTTGAGTTTGAGCAGAAGGCCTTTGCTGTTTTACCGTTGGGCGTCTGCTCAGTGCAGCCGTACGTTGAGTATGCCTTTTTCTCATTTACGTCGTTTTTTTGGCGATTTAAACGGGGTAAGTGATTTTACACCTGGTTAAACCATAATTCCCTGTAGCGCGTGGTCACCATGCTAAAACACCATGTTTTAGTAGCCCTTTGCTGTTTCATCTTTGGCGTCTGCTCAGTGTACGGCGTACGTTGAGTATGCTTTTTTCCATTTGCATCAAATTTTCTTTGCGTTTTTGACTGGGTTGTACACCTGGTTTAACTAAAATACCCCTGTAGCGCGTGTTCACCATGTTAAAACCCATGTGTTAGAACAAGGCCCCCCGTTTTTCCGTTGGGCGTCTGCTCAATGTAGCCGTACGTTAAATATGCCTTTTTTCCATTTGCGCCGAATTTCTTGTCGTTTTTGACTGGTTCGTACACCTGGTTAAACCACAGTTCCCTGTAACGCGTGTTCACCCTGCTAAAACACTATGTGTTAGAAGAAGGCCTTTTGCTGTTTCACCGTTTAGCGTCTGCTTTGTGAAATATGTCCTTTTCCCATTTACTCGAATTTTCTTTTCGTTTTTGACTGTGTTGTATACATGATTAAACCAAACTGTCCCTACTGTGCGTTTCCACCATGCTCTCGAATATCATGTTTTAGTAGGCCTTTGCTGTTTACCGTTGGGCGTCTACTCGATGTAGCTGTACGTCGTACGCTGAGTATGCATTTTTCGCATTTGCGTTGATTTTTTTGGCGTTTTTGACTGGTTCGTATAAACAACTGGATAAACTGAAGTACCCGTGTAGCGCGTGTGCTATTAGATTATAATGGACGTGTGGCTTGCGCCAACCGATCTGCCGTTTGCCAGATCCCTTTAAAACACTTTGTGCTTTTTTAGATGTAAGTTGTATGATTGGGTCGCCTCGTGCATCTGTCCATCGTAAACTTAACCTACAAACTTGCTGTCTTGAACAGGAATTCTTATACTGGGGTCCTTTGACCCCTTGGGTTTTCGTGGAGAACCTTCAGGGCTATGATGAAACCCTAAATTTAAATATTTTCTTGGTTTTTAATTTAAAAAATGAATGAACTCTTAAATTAAAAAGTTGATTTAAAAAAATCGCTTTGGCGCCTTCTTGAATTATTCAGACTACATTTTAATTTATATCGAACTAAAAACAGCAAATTTATTAAGACTATTTTTTGTGACGTCAATCTAAGATGCCAATATTTTATGCTTGCTGTGTTCCATGTGAAACAAAAATGTTTTAGGGGTCCGTGGTAAAACAGTTTAAGACCACTGGTCCAGAAACTACACGTTTAGTCAAATTAACACTGGAATGTCAAGTTTTAAGTTCAGTTTATGTAAATGTTATAAATGGTACTGTATCGTAACGTACTATTTTATATCGTAGTATCGAGCAAAACAAAGCACAAAAACGTGCGCTATATAGCGGCATGAACATCCCAAGTATAATTTTATGTGTGCCTAAAAATGCTTTGATTTATTTCAGGCGCGCTAAGCACAACATTACTGTTACCCTTGTACGTGGAATATAAAAGTGGTAAGGTTGAATACAGTTTGCAAGCCCATAAAAGTTCCGTTTTATCGGCTACAGTCCCCATACGTTTTGGTAGCAGCCTCAATTTCCGAGATAAAGATATCTGGCTAATTTAAGTCAACTATTTACGTGAGGCGACAAATTTGGCGATAGCAACGTCCCTAAAAGCCAATTCGTGTGAACGGAGCAATTCAAATCCAATTTTGGTTGAGGGGCCTGTCGTGAATGTCAACTTTCAGACGACGAATACTTGTAGAAGCGTCAACAGTTAATGAAATTAAATAAAATGTATATTTTTGAAAAGCAAATCTTTTGTATTTGGTAATTTGTTATTTTCAGGTTTTGTGCAATTTTAATAAATCGTAAATTGTTATAAATGAGTGGTAGGAATTTGTCAGTGTTTCCGAGAAAATACAATAGAGACAGTATAATAGTTTCAAAGGAAGTCACGGTTAGACATTTAATTATCGGGTGGAGAGTAAGATAAGAGCAGCTCAGATAATAAGTTATGTAGGTTGATGTAATGTCGGGCGCCATTTCTTCCATGTTATAGCTTCCAAGGCTACAGACAGAGATGTCGGGCCCTGGGGCTGCGGATGTAACTGGACGCTTGATGAATCGAATCTAGGAACACAATAAGAACTTAATGAACTTTGACCGACAAAAAGTTTGTTTTAATATAAAGGAAAAATTATTTATACTGTATTTTATTTCTGTGCCATCATCTTCAGTTTTGCACTAAGTTGTTTGTTTTCCGCCTTTCGCAGTGGATTAATTTTGTTCGAAAATAAATATGCAGTTAGAAACAAACTAAGACCTAATAATGTATTAAAATAAGACTGTTGCGGGAAATTGCAACAAGAAGTTCGTTTAGTAGTCTAAAAGTCCGGGGAAAAAAAGGGGTATTTTCACACGTAAAAAGAGATACAAAGCAAAAATATGTCAAAAAAGTGCTTTCGTTACAGCGTTTCGTTTTAAAGTAATTTTACAGTTAATGGTTAAGAATCTTCAATTACATCCACAACGCATTTAGTCGTTTATAGCACAAATGAAATGTTATGTGCCTTGGTTTTTCACATGTGGCCACCATCCGTCAATCAACCTGTTGCTTCAAACAGGTCAAATAGAAGTTGTTCCCACAAGTGAAACAATCAATGCAGCAGCAGCAGTAGGAGTCCCAGCCTTTGCAAGTCTTTAACAGTCGGCCCTTCCCGCCTTCCACGTTGCTTGAAGTCCGATTGCTGGCGTCTGTAACTGTTCCCATTTTGAGCAAACAAGGCCATTGTCACGGCCAATTGTTCGCTAAGCAATGGGGCTGCGTCGTTCAAAAAACAAGCAGCAACAGCAGCAGGAACGACTAGCAGCCGGGATTGCCTGAGAAAGGGGAAGTGATTTTGGCGCGCCGCTTTTTCTGGCGTTCCGTTTCTCGAGCCCTAACCTTTTCGCGGCGGGGGGGGTCGGGGGCGTTCTCACACAACGCCATTGTGACGTCATCAATCACGTTGCGACGCCGGCCGGAAACTTTCGATCGTTCGGGTTGAGGCAGGTTCGCGGTCTGCTAATGGGAATAGGATTGACGTGTTGGTGGAAGTTCGAACGATTTGCCGCGAGACGTAGACTGATCGTGATTTGAGTGGGCGTGGAAAAGTGCGGCCGTGAAAAAGCGCGGTCTCGCGTCTACGCACAACGCGTACGGTCGGCCTCGTTTTTTCCCGCGATTTCGATCGAAGACAGGCCAAGTTCGTGCCGACGCCGGGAAAACATTCAGCCCCTAGAAATGCCAATAAATTAAGAACAGAACCCTTTTAACCTTATTATGTGAAAGGTCGTCTGCTGTTGCTTTTGTACTTCTTTTAACTTGCGTCACTTTTAAGGCGATTTTTAAGTCTTTATATGACTTGTTTCTTTTTGCGGTTGTCTACGACCAATTACGCTTATAGATACAAACTCCAGCAAAGCTATTGAAAACATTGGTATTACATTTTACTGCTATGCATTCCAAATTGAAACAGTGTTGAAAATAAATAAAGAGATATTTGAAACGTTCATAATAATGTTACCTATCTCTGTATGGGCTTTATTTTTTTTACGGCGCTCCAAATTAAATTTAACATTTAATATTACTGTCGAACTATTTGAGGCACAACGAATCCCGGTTGCGTGATTTAGCGGAAATGGATGCCAAGAGGCTTCATTAAAATGATATGAAGTTTAAATTGCCTAGCGTGCCATCGTGTACTTATGTTTCCAAGAATATAATCGGCTTCTGTTACCCTGCTGTGCTATTTTGGACATTTCAGCCGAATTATTAGGCTCGGATCAGCTAGACCGCAACGAACATGGCGAAAGGACGCGGTAACATAAAAGTATAAGTTGTAAAATACGCTACCGACGCGCCAGGGCGAATAATGCCTTTAAAGGCCCTAAGCAAAAGGCTTAGGTGTCCTATATGTGTCAAAATATAAGAACAATAAACCACACAATATATATTATCTCCATTAAAAGAGAAAAGGAAGAAAGGTTAAAACGATCCTTGGGAAAGAAAAAGGCATTTTAACCGGGCCACTATATTGAGGTCAAAGTCGTCTGAATGACTTGAATTATTCCAATAAACACTATGGCACTTAAATTACACTGGTTTAACATAATTACTAATTCCTATATTCTTACCTGCTTCTTAAAATAAGGATATTTAAGTTCGTTTTTCAACAAAATTTTAATCTTACAACCGTGCTACGGACCGGTAACCAACTCCTCGCGGACCGGCGTTTGCCGAACACGGCTGTAGGCCATTTCGAATGAAGGGTATCATTACATCTCGACACATTCGCGAACTTTGCTCTTTTAAAAGCGTGCAAAACCTTAAAAGTTTGCTGTCATATGGATGAAATATGCCAAGGCCCACATACACTTTAATATGAAAAGATGTACTTTGGGATGGCAGAATGATGTGTCAACCAAGGATGTTCAACAAAGAGAAAAATCGGACATATCGTGCTAGTCATTTCGAATGAAGGGTATCACTACATCTCGATACATTGACGAACTTTGCTCTTGGAACTTTGCAGCGCGCAAAACCTGAAAAGTTTCCTGCTATATGGATGCAGAGTACGAAGTCCCTCACATACTTGAATATGAAGCGATGTACTTTGAAAAGGCCGAATGGTGTGACGATCAAGAACGTCCAAGTCCTCCACGAACGAGAAACATCCGACATGTCGTGCTGGTCATTTCGTATAAACCGTATCATTACATCTCGATACATTGGCGAACTTCGCTCTTCTAAAAGTGAGAAAAAGCTTAAAAGTTTCCTGCTATGAAGGCAATATACGGAGTCCCACACATACTTGAAGATGAAGCGATGTACTCTTGAGTGCCGTGCGATTCCCACAGAGCACTGGGACCGCTAATGCGCAAGATCTCGTGTAATTATAACGCGCGTATATGTCTGCGCAAATAGCGTGTCGTGTAGCTTTGTGGCCCGAGAAAGCCGCAAGATCTCGCGGTCGCTGGTTTTTCTTTGCATTCTTTTTGCGAGGCTCCAGATCCACGAAAAGGATTGCGGTAAAGCGTTCACACGAAATTAAGCGCGAAAAGTTAGGTTTTTGGGAAAGTCATTTTGTAATTTCAAAAATTACGCTATTAAATTTGACTTTTATTTATTTGTGCGTCTGTTTCACTTAAAAGCCAAACGACTAAAGCAAAAATTGCATTTCAAGAATTTATTTATTCGTAAGTTCAGCCATTTGTTAAGATTTTTGGTAAAGCCAGTAAATAACGTCTTTAAAACTTTAAAAACAATTAGATATCTTTTTGCATAAAATAACTTAAAAACAAACAATGATTCAAATAGCAAAGGACCACCTTATGTCTGTGAACGTTTTGCCAAAAAATGTTAGTTAAAAGGAATCTATTATATTTTTTAAAGGGGCCTATTATTAAAAAGTCAAAAAACTATACACTGTCAAAAAATAAAATGTATTACAAATTGCACAGTTATAACCACGGTAAAAAGCCTTTTTTTCACGTTTTGAAGTGCTAATTTATTGTAAAACAATGTATCAAAAAAGAACTACAAATTATGCAATCAAAACCATATCTCTGCACGCTTAGCTGTTTTAAATTGTGCAACACGTGAAATTTTAACAAAACTACAGGGTTTAAGTTTATACTTTAACGTGTGTTGTCTTTTCAGAGCTAAGCATGCACACTTCGAATAAAAAAAATATTTTTGGGATATTATCTGATTCGATTTAGGTATTGTTATTAGTATCTTGGTATAACAAACACTGAACCTAAATGATTAACTTTTAAACGTCCATGCATTTTATGAACGTATAAAAAAAATCCACTTTGAAATAGGAACAAATATTTTTGCAGAAAGCCGCGCATCCTCAGTTTGCAAATAAATTTCCAGACCGCGCAACTATAGTGCGAAAACAGATCCAAGTTCGAAAGGGTTTGCCTTTCTTTATCTTGGGCATCTAATTTAAACAACCCGACGGCCGAAATCTATTTGCTGCATTCGTTCATTGCGAAAAACGATGGGAATCAGGTTTCCCACACATCTGCATGCAATCCAGTGGCCAATCGCGCCTCAAAAACACCAATGTTTCCGCATTGGAAGGTCGGGGCCAAGTTGAAATCCCTGACTGCAGAGGGTTCATCTGCAAGAGAGGGGGTGTCTAGAAATGTTAAAACTTGTTTTCTGATAGCTTGATAATTGATTGCAAAGACAAAAAAGTCGAGTAGATTGACATCTTCTTGATTAAAAAGTTTTGATACAACGTTTTAACATCTTCAGTTAATGTTTTCTAATAGCTTGGGAAACGCACCGAACAAAAATCAGCCAGCAAAGTCTTAAAACTTATCCAAGTAAATGTGATCATCGGTTTATTCATGCAGAGAAATAGGAAAAAATCTTTAAAATTATTAAAAATAACTTTTTTTTGTTCACTTTTTACTTTTTTTCCACTTTCACTATAAAGACAAATGTTTCTTTTATAGATCTTAAAACACACAAAACTTGACGTTTTTTTTTTGCTTATTTTTTTATTTTTTATTTTTACCCAAAAATTGTTAATCAAATGTATTTTATTTATCAAACTGTCGAACATTTACTTCTAATTTACTCTAAAATATTTTTTTTTACAATTTTGTTTTTCCCAATCGACTTTATTGATTTATTTAACCCAATTGAATTCGAAAATAAACTGAGAGTCTACCTCTTATTTTTGGAAGTCAGGTTCTATTTTGATGTTGTGTCGACCCCCCTCGCTTCGCAAAATTGACAAACCCCTGTCGGTGAACCCTCCAAGTTTAAGCAACATTTCAATTGCAAGCTGCATCGGTGAGTATTGCGTGGGAACGTCGCTGTGAGAACTCATAAAGCCAATAAAAGTATTTGCCGTGTTTATTGACATAACTTAACTTATCGACGAACTAAAACCGCCGTTCATTAAATAGCTACATTAAGGTGTTTCAAGCGTGGTGACGACTGAACTGACATCTCCTGTTAGCTTAAAACTCGTGTTTAAACGTCCATGTTTAGGATGTTTTAGACCAGTGGTTCTCATACTATTTTAGCTTGCGGCACACTAAAATTATCGTAAATATTTCGCGGCACACTTTTAACAGAGTAACATTACAGTGTGCACGGATCTGTAATGCAGCTTGATAATAAACTGCAAAGCAAAAAAAGGTCGAGCAGATCACATTAACTGAAGATGGTACAAGTTCGTATCGAAACGTCTTAATTAAGATGCTGTCGATTTACTCGACCTTTTTGGCTTTGAAATTTATTATCAAGCTACATTACAGTAATTTTACAATCGGTAATACAAATAACTTATTTTTTTTTAATTTCGCGACACACTTAACAATCTCTCGGGGCACACCTTTGAGTATCACTGTTTCAGACCATCGCTACGCACTCTACATATGGCTCCCTGTGATTGAACTTAAAAAGGTATAACTCTCGCATAACAACTCAATTTGAAACAGATTCTTTCGGTAAATTAAATTATAAGTTAAATGTCGCGTTTTTGACCTTGTAGACACAAAACAATTACGACCTGCTTGTTATTTTTAGGGTTAATGTAATGTGAAATTTTAATAGGGAACCTATCAAAAAGTTAACCGGAATCGGGCGATCAAGTTAGTAATGTATACCTGTGATAGACGTTACTTTCGTTACAACACTTTTGAAGGGCGTTACTATTGGTTAAAACATCTCAAGAAGGCTAGATTGGAGTTGTGCACAAGAGCGAACATATGATTTTGCTACTGATTTTTAAAATAAATCTTTTAAAGCGAGGAAAGGATTTGACAATGGACATTACGTGACAGATGGCTTGTCATGGGACTTGGATGGCCGTATTATGGAAAAGCAATGTCGCCATAATCGGGACAAGTGTTGTCTTAGCGCTGAGGAGTCGAGTTAGCTGGGAGATTGACAGGCCGGATGTTATTAATCGGGTTTTTGGTTTAATGAGAAGACAGCTTATAATATACCTTTCGTTTTTTGTCGAAATGCTTTTGTTTTATATGGTTTACAAAATAGGTTTTGCGAGGTGCATGTTGTGCTTTCTATTTGATATTAGTCGTGCATTTTGTACACGTTTTCTTTTTTTTTTTATTTAAAAAAAATTTACCCTAATAATTGTTCTGGGCCTGCTGTGTAGTGTGAGCAATAGTAGATCATAAATTTATCTGATTAAACAATATAGTCAAATATAATAATTGTATCATGTATAGTTAAAAATTAATCGAAATTGCAAAAATTCACATTCGAACACCAAGCAAGCCTAAATTCCCACAAATATGAGACAAAAAACGCGCCAGAAGCACAAAGTAGAAGATTGAGAAAAATCAGTTTGCAAGGAATGCGACCAGTGCTCTTGCGTGTTTATCAAACAAAACGATCTGCAAACAACCAAATTTAGCTTTATAGGCCTACAGCGCATGCCTTGCCTGGCTTAAGCGACCGCGAAACATTGAAGTCCGACGCTTTTCCGGCTCAAATTTTCCCACGCTTTCGGTTATTCGACGCTTGTTTAGGCCAATCGATCTCGCGTCCACCGGGACCGCGTATGGCGGCTATCGCGCCTCCGCTTATGATGTCATAATACCCCCCAGTGCCGGATCGGGAACGTGGGCGGTGGTCCAACGCCGCAGTGGACGATTTACTAGGTCAGTGTTTATTAATTGTTTTTTTAATTTTTTTTCTTAATTTTTTTAGTTTTTTTTGGCAAGTTTATTTTTACGTAGGCCTGAAAGCTGCATTTTATCGCATGGAAAGCATTATTACGTCACTCTACACAACTGTTACGACCTGCAACCAACAATGGGATTGGAATAGGAGAATTGCTGGAGCAGGATTGACTAGCTCTACTCATAAACTACTTTCTCGTGGCTTTTTAGTGAAACTTCTTGATATTGCAAACGAAATAACAAAGTTTAAAATAAGCGTAACAGCAGAATACTCTAGCAAAGCTAACAATTCATGTCAGACACAATTTAAAGATCTTAATAGATAATTTTCGCCAACAAAGGCATCGTCAGTATTTAAAGAAAATGTAGGTAACAATATATTTAACGTTTTAATTTACTAAAATTACTGTTAAAGTTTACAAAAAAAGATTTTATTTAATTTTGACATCTTCAAAGAACGTGACCAAGGGCACTGTACGCTTCATTAGCTGATAAAGAAAAAAATGGCGCTGGTCTAGAATCCTACCATTTAAAAAAAATGAGTTGTTACAATTGAAATTACAAGGAAGAAGTAAATACGTGAGAATAAATATTTCAATAATTTCAAACCCAACCCGAACCCGAACGCTAACTCGCACCCCAACCCTAATAATGTTAGCAATATAACCCTTCTAGGCCAGAGCCTATATATTTGTTTTATATTTACGGATTTTTTTCCATTTGTTGCAGCCCACCTAGCAACCTTCCACGGTGCACTGGGTAAAACGCTGTTCTACATGGCCAAAATGTGCGACTTGCAAGCAGGGATCGAAATATCGAAATATTTGCAAACAGACGCGCAAAATATTGGATATTTCGAGCCCTGCAGATTAGTCGCTGTGCAATTCTCCCTTTTCCGTTCGCAGTTTTTGGAGTGTTAACATCATTTTTGGCGATTACGGGAAACCGCTCGTAACTAGCACTGGGATATGATTAATTCCATTTTTTCCACAATTTGTTGAAATCTATTTTAGTGTCCATTAACAGTGCAATGTGGAAAAGTAACACTAGGTTGGCGCTTGTATTTTGTATTTTATTTAATTTCTTGCTTTTTAGAAGTACAAAATGATGACCAAGGCTTAAATACCAAGGCGGAATAAACTTCCAATTTTCTGTGAAAATGCCCTACGTACCGTAACTATAAAAACCAAGTGAGCTGACTTTCTAAAAATCTCAAACCGAAGTCGTTAGAAAACGTTAACGGAATAAAATTGGTTCTATAGTTTAGCTATATAAAGGGACTTGGGCAAAAAGGGAAATCCTGGTAGACTTAGAATTATCGAAAATCGAAATAGTCTTAGCAACATATCGGCGCCTATAGTAGCAGTATACGACTTTTAAACGGGCATCGGCTCCGATTTTATCGAAACAACAAAGTCGTCTACATTGAGGCAAGCCCAGGCATGTAAACGTTGCGGCAAATTACTTAAACTCGCTCGCCGTCAGCCAACAGTTGCACCACTTTGTGACGTCACAAATAAGAACAATGCCTGTGGAATGCCGCTTGGGAGTCGCGCGATGCAGACGCGTCGGTCGCGGCGGCATATTGCCAGCATTAATATGAGTGTTTGTTTTCGGGATTATTGTAAAAGTCGATGCGAGTGAAATATGCCCTTTTTTTTAGCAACGATGCCACTACGTTTCTTTTCCATTGGGAACACGACGGCACAGAAAAATAACGATTTGTGTAAAATTAATTTGTGCTAATCATAATAAAACTGGATGCTTGTTTTGCTGCTGATCGTGCCGTCAAATTTCTCTCTGGATCTTTTTGTATCAAATGCAGCCTTCTATAGCGATGTCCGATAGTATTGGATCGGAGCCGATACGCAATACCAAGTGGTAGTATCGGTTTTTCTTATTTGACCATACTTTCAAAGACGTCATGAGTATCGGATAGCGATAGTTTTTGCTCAAAATATCGGGTATCGGTATGAAAATAAAATGCAAGTGTCAGAAATCCCTACAGCCTATATTTTCTTTATTAGAGACAGTGATTTAAACTAGAAAGTAGGCGACTTCAAATTTGAAATATATTTGTGCTTTTTAAAATATTGTTTTAGTAAGAAATTAAACTCGTTTTTTAAAAATTCCTCCAAGAGAAAACCTGAGTATGTTTATGCCTTAAATCGCCCTTTGTAAAACATAAACAAAACAAGTTTGCAAACAGGGCGTCTCCTAATGTCCATTAAGCTACCAAAAACATTAGGTTTAAATAAGACTTTAAAACCGTTCAAGCCTTTTTTTCCATTGTATACCTTTATTACCTTATTAATACAACTTTGTATACCTCATACATAGAACTTAGACTTAGAGGCTAATCACGAAAAATGTATTATTAAAACACCATATAAATGTATGGAAAAAAAAGAACAACAGGTACAGCGAAGTCGCATTTGGTTATAGGCGTTTTCCAGTTTTATATTTTAATTCCAAAAACTCCCCACATTTGTCCACATAGCCGCTTGCCACGCCTTGCACACAATCCAATTACAAACTGCCAGTCGCTTCATACGTCCACGGGAGATAAGTCGATCGCGACATCTTGTAATGCCCGAGCGAGGCTCTCGTGACGTAATAGGCTTACCGTTGTGACGTAATAGGCTTACGCGATGTTGCTAATTGTCCGGAATGCGGTAGTTGCGGATCGCGCGGCGCCGAAGCGGGAGTAATACGAACTAAATTAAACACGGAAATTAATCGGATTCCTTTGCTGCGATAGCAAGTCGCAATTAACGGATGAAAATCGACGCAATTACAACAACAGTTATTCTGTCAGGGAAAGTTTTCGTAGCCAAACGATTTTTTTAATTTTTGCACTTCGACGCATTTTGATCGTTTTTCGACGCCCGTTGTGCGAGTTAGAAAAATGGCTATTTTAACCAACGAAAGTACTCTGCTTTGGAAACCACTTACAATTCAGTGCTGGAAGCAGTTATAAACAAATGCTTTGTGGAAAAGCATTGCGCAATGAAATTTTTGAGTTGTTCCACTTAAAAATAGCTTGAGCGTTTTTTCAAACGAAACCACAAAAGAATATAAAAGATTAAAAACAATTTTATTACAAAAAAGAGTAGAGTATTATCAGTTCGTACTTTGAACTCAACCTACAGTAAATTGGACGAAACCTACAATATAAAAAAAAAATACTGCCGGAAAAACAATTTTACAATTGTTAATTTTGTAATATTGAGATACTCAACTGGTGGCCTCGGTCCTGCTAAGTTTAATTTTGCCCCGATACAGACCTTGAAAATAAGGACAAATCTATAAGCAAGGGCGACATGCCGATCCTGGTTAAAGGCAATGTTGGATTGACTTGATTTAAGTGCAATTAACTTAATCTTTTCAAATGATTTGAATTGAAAGTCTTTTGAACAAAGTACTTGGGTTGAAATGACGTTTATTCACCAAGTTTTTTTTTTATAAATTAGGGTTATTTGTCTTAACTTTCACGCTTATATTTTTATTTGAGTTGTTGCTTATAATCGGACGGATTTACCAGTTAACGTTTTTTTTTTATGACGGGGGGGATTGAAGTTTACTTGCTCTAGTAATGACTTGAATGTGCTTTGACTTAGGCAACCGATGACTTCGACTGGGACTTGATTCGTTGTTTATTCGAAAAGACTTGTCTTGGAGTTAACTGGTTAACAGCACTGGTTAAAGACGCTTTTCAAAACAGGCTTCACCACCACCTTTATTTTTACCACTCGGTCTTTAGCACTACAAATACTTTTTTCACTGGGGGCAAAGGCGTACAGACGGTTCCAAGGCATAAACACCAGACTCGGAATGTTTATACGAGAGGGCGAAGCTGTTAAAGGGATCTCACGGTCGCATCTGTGTAGCGTGCAGCAGCCTTGTGTCTTAAAGCGGCGCCCAGAGACGGCATATGCTCGCCAGGTTGTTTTCGCCCGCTCCCGTTTGTCCTTAGCGTAAATATTCAACCGGATTGGAAGATGAGAAAATAGCCTAAACAACGCCTTCTGCCGATGATTAGGCACGTGTCGTTTGTCATCGTCGCCTTGGTACAGTTTTCAGGCGAATTTGAGATTTTGAGAAACTGATTAAAAACAGGCCCTTTGCTATTGCACGTAAAGCCATTCTGAATTTTTCACGTTGCGGCCCTTGCGATTTTTTAATTGTTATTTGCGGTCTCTTGCAATCGACCTAACGTTACTTTAAAAATGGAAAATGGTGTCAAATGTAGAAAAACACATCAAAAGTAAATGATAGATGGGAAGAGGCTATTAATCCAGACCCTAAAATATATTAAATCGACATGTAATCACTAACGGGTGCAAGCGTAAATCGCTATCCGGGCGAATATAAACAACAATGCTGTTTTTTTCTCTCAAATTTTTATTTCTGAAATGCATTTACAAAATTGAACATGCCTAAACGTAAGTAGCAATACAGTTTGTTTTTGTATTAAACAACAACTATATTTTGCGAAACCTGTGTCCGCATTACATTTGTTGAGCACATGAGTTTGATATTCCCGGGACATTGGCGTAAATCTAGCGCAGCAATAAAATGCTTGAAAGGATTAAGAGACATGTTGACAGCACATTGGTAACCAGCACGCCATCTTTATCGGATCAACCAAATGTGGCAATCGACCAATTTTTTGCTCCCCTGGGATTTGCAAAAGCAAAGCGTTTGTAAGCTCTGTGCAACATTACCGGCCTTCTATCTCCAGCGTCGTAATAGAGACATGGGTCCAAGCAAAACCACAAAGGTTGTAAAAAAAATACCAAACAACTTTATAACTTTATAGAGGCATGGACGTTTGTCAATAGAAAAAAGGTTTGCCATGATTTAAGCAATTATTGGCTAGTCGGCTTAGGGCTTTAGTGATATTTTCCCCGAAAAAATACCACGTCGTTAAAAGTTCGTATTGACCTTGCGGTTATGTAAGGGCCATAATTTTCCCAATTCATTTGGTCCATTATTTCATGTCAATAAAATATTAAGAGTCTTGTCCTGGCGCGCTACCACCAAGCGTATGTATGGATTGAAATAGGATCTTTCAATCCTATAGTATGACTATAAAATGCAGTAGATAGCACATTTGAAATTTATATCTAGCCATTTCGTTTTGACCTGTATTTTTTCACTAGATGAAGAAAAATATTTTAGTAAATGTCGAATCGTTGTTTTAGATGTTTTCCACTTTTGTGCAGCACTCGCGAACTTTTAAAATCACAACATCATCTAACGTCTCGTTTCGTCATGAATTGAAAATGTCGAGCTCACAGTTTGAAAATTAACAAGTGAATTTGTGTTTAAAACGTAATTCGGAAATAGCACAATGAGAACCTAACATGGTTTGAGTAACAACCGAAAGGTTTGGTAAATTGACCACCTTTTACACATCTCCATATCCTCAAGATTTGTTCAAATTTAAAAAAAAAATGTTGTTAAAATTAAGGTGCTATAAATAAAGCTTGTCGCGTTACATTGGATTGTGTAACGTTAGCGAATTGTCGGAATTTGTGTAAAACAGCAATACTGCAGTTTCCCCACTATAGATCGCAATACACACACTAGAAAAATGTTTTGCCCGCCATACCCAAATTAGATAACATAAACAAAAGTATTGTTAAGGTTTAAATAATGTTGGTTTGAAACCACTTGCCTACATACGTATGGAGAAAGCGCAAACATCTCGAAACGACGACGGCGCCAACGGGTTATTGTTTTAACCCCGTTGCGGCAAAAACGAAATTAAGCCGACGCGGAAAGCAAACTGTGTCAAATAAACAAACCCGAGACTCAGTCGCCAACTTGTTGAATTGCGCCAGTCACGTGACTCACATTTGTAGGCTTAAACGCCTGCGGGCTTCTTCACTGTTTCGATTTGGGTTTGATTTTGGACGTAAAGCGGCGGGCTAATCGCCGCGTTGTCCCGTAAACAAAGCCCCTTGTGACGTAATAATCCGGAAGCGGCTGCTGACGGACGAGGTGCGTCTTTTGAAAGCGCAGAATGCCAATTGAAGAATTACAGCAAAAATGGCGGCGAAGGCGCGACTTCAAGGCCATATGTCGCGAAATCGCTATAATGACAATAATCGATTGTGACGTCATTATGGTGTGTTTGAAGTGGCGTCGGTTTCCGTCGGAATGGCTTCCATCTGTATTTTTCAAGGGCCCCCTATTATCCATTCGGTAAAGAAAGCCTTTAAACTGATTTTGCATCAAGTGGATTTGTCTCTAAATTTAAATTGCTGATTTTTTAGTTGCCATCTAAATCTATATGCGGACACCGCTTCTTAACATTTAGTCTAACTTAGGCACAAATGTCTATTGAAATTTGATACTTTAAATTGGTCGTGTTTTTTCCACACATGTTCGTAAAAGTCCTTCAGTTACCTGACATATTCGAGTTTACCAAGCTATTCCCTATAGTATATATGAATCCCTTGTGCATTTAACAGAATAAATATCTAGCCCTATATTCATTAGTTGGTCACGTTGTATGTACGTTACAAGTAAATCGCGACTTATTTTTTTATGAAGATGTTTGAATTTTGAAGCCTAACGGCTGGAGGCTCTAGTCCGACGTAGAATGAATATCAAGGCCGATTCAGAAGCATAGGTAGCAGCCTACCTATGCTGCACGGGTTTTGACGTTCATTCTATGTTTAAATTGATTCGTTGTTTAGTAAAAACTGTGACCTCTATGACCGTGTTTTGTTAACCCCCAATGCAGTCAATGCAAATCATATACAAGTTTGAAATAAACTCACGCCGGTTCCAATTCATTTCCGCCCTGCCGCAATAAATAAAGTGTTTCGCCGGTAGCCGTCGTTTCAACCACACCAATGAGCACCAAGGTCAGCACCATCATCTGCCGCCTTTCAACCACCACCCGATTGCACTTCTTTAATTTCCACAGTGGCTTTGGCAATGCGCTGCCCCCATCACGTTCTATTAGTCAGGCAACGACCAGTCGTAAAATGCACGCAAGTCGGGTTTTACGGCGACGCGAGATCGTAAAACGTAATGAGATTATTTGTTCCGAATTTGCGTGCGCTTTTTGGCCGCCTCTGCGTCACAGAATTTTCCGTTTGTAGTTCACTGCGGCTCGCGACAATGAATTTCAGTGCCATCGCATTTCTAATTCCCTTTATTTCGTCCAGGTTTAATCGAGTGCCGTTAATGCCGGTAGATTGGCTATTTTTGTTGTTTTTTCGGAACATCCCCGTTTAAAAGGTTCAAAGACAAGAATTCTTAATTCTTTTTTACGCGGAGCCCCACATTTTGCTGGTTTGCGTTGGCGACTGAATGAAGTTTTTGAAGATGACGTCGTAAAACAAGTAGACTTTTTAAACAACTATGAAATTGAAATAAAGTCTTAATATATTCAAGAAAGCGCCATTCGTCTTAAACTCTGTTCTTTCGAAAAATCCATTCCATTTTTCCAATTGGTGACCAAGATTTTAATTATACCGTCATGGATCCCCTAAAACTAGTTTGCCTACCCCAAAGGAGTTCAAGAACCACTGTTCTAAAAGGTCGACATACCAACACTTGAGGTTCAGAAATACACAACGTTATGTGTTCAACTTTACAACAGAATAGAATTTTCTGTCTTACCTAACTTGAACGCAAACCTTTTTTAAGACGACTAAATTTACCAAAGGCCTTCCGAAAGCACTTGGTGTACCTTTTATTTGTCACGATGTCAAATTAAGACCACCCTCAAAAATCAAACATGCATTCGTAATGTTGCCATAAAGTTTCGTGTCTGCAGCTTTAATGTCCATTTTTACCATCAATATGCATTTCGTTGTGTTACGCCAAAATATTTGTCCCTGCTTTGCGCCCTGCCAAATGTTATGTTTTGTATTCGAAAGAATTAAGCTAACATTGAAGAGTAAACAGCTATTTTTTTGTAGCCAAACTATGCAACATTATGGTTGTCATTTTGACACTTGTACAAATAAAGCATGTTAAATATTCTATAGACCCTTTCCATTTATAATGCCTCGGTAGTAAAATGATGTTTGTTTATATTAGTTGCGTATTCCTATGATACGCAATGACTCAGATAATATGCAAATTATCAAAGGGTTTAAAACAGGCGAAAGAACCTAATGGTCGCCTTTTTAAACGCTATAGCAATATCTAAAGGAGCATAGTGTTTGGAGGTGCAGTAAATGGTAGTAAAAATATCAAATCCCATACAGAAGTAGGCATCATTTTGAACGTTTCGAATATCTGATTATTTATTTTCAACATAGTGAGAAGGCACTGATTCTAACGGCTGAGACAGACTGCAAAAAAGAAGAAAACAAGGTAAAACACACTATCTAAACCAGGTCTAAAGATTTGTAAGTTTACAGAAGTTTAGTTATCTCAGTCAAAGATCTTAAACAAATCCCAGGGAGGTTTTGTATCATTAATTGCAATTTAATACACTAGCGGCGTCAAATTAGGATGAAAGCAGTATAATATTTAGAAATTGGAAAATCGAACACTATTGTATGTTACAACAGTGACACCTTGCGGCAACATGGACCAGGAAAGTTGTATTCTTTCGCTTTATTTTAGAAAATGGAAATGCAAAACTTGATTTAAACTATAAAAGTGACTTGAATACGGTCTAAACTGCTAATGCAATTATTCAGTTTAATGAGAAGAAGTCAAATTTATGCGTGTTATACAATTCAGTCTGTGGAGCGGACATTAATGCAAAGAATAAACCAACAGTCGATTTAATTTAAAGATTTGAATCGTCCCTAAGCATGTTTCAGTTTTTAGCCCTTCGTGACCCATACTTTGGAAACCACTGCTTTAAACAGTCGAGGTATAGAAAGAAACGATATCGGCCTACGTTACGTGAAGTATACATTTAAAAAAGGCTCATTCAGGGTTTTGTGACGCAACAAAGGCACCGCAACAAAGGTCCATTGCAGGTAAGAAAACAAGGCGGCAACAAAGCCATATATTGGCGCGTGATGGATTAGCGTTTGACCAAACAAAACAAACCGCCTTCCGTCGGCGGTGTGAAAGTGTCTTTCAAGTTGGACGTAGAATGTCAAGGGCGGCCATAAACGGCCGCTTTCGGGTGTTGTAAACAAGCGGGCGCTGATACGGGTCGCGGCAAAACAATAAACCGGTGTTCTGGCTTAAAGCGATTAATAACGCTCAAGTTTAAGAGCAAAAGCGGCTCGTAAACGTAATTAACTTCGGTTGGTTTGTCGTTTGGGCGCAAATTTTCACTTGGGACGATTTTTAAACCTTGCCGTCATCTTTAAAAATCTCGCTGGCAAAAAAGATTGTTGGATTAGATACGTTTTCACATATCATCGTATGGTTCCAATAAGGTACATATGTACGAAGCGCAAAATTGAAACCCTTTTTTAATGTGTTACTCTACCGCAGTGATTTTTAGCCTTTATACTTTACCTATCGAACCCTTACGCCATTCTGCAAGCTTTCGTTGAACCACAAATTATCGCTCATTTTCAAAAGCAAAATCATACCACACTTTATTTTAATATATGCAGTACGTAATTCACTCTGTTTGAATGCGACTAGTGTTGTGAGATTTGTGGCCGTCAGTGTCAAATTGTTTAGGCCTACTTTGTGGTTTCTGATAGCAACTATAGTTTGCTAACTTTTTTAAAAAAACACCAAAGGCTGCAAGTTGGTATTTTAACGGGTAACACCGCAAAATTCTTCGCGATTAACTGATTTATGCATGCAACTCTGGCTATATATACACCTAAAGTAAAATTTGATTCTCAGAAACTTGCACTCTGGCGTTATGCATGAAAAATTAAAGAGTTAGACAAAAAAAGACTCCTTCTTGCATATTATTTTAGGTTAAGGTTTTATTTCTAAGTTTTGCCATAGACATAATGGCAAGTCGGCTAGTGTTTTTAAGTCAGTAAAGATAAAAGATTTAAAAAGCGAACATTCCATTTACTAATTTCTCGAGCAATTATGTTGGTTTTTGATTTAAAGATTTTGTCGTCCCATGCATTTTCCCAGCAAGCAGTTTCCCACACCAAGTATTCTCACGGCCCCATTTAAAGTTTTGTTTGCTTTCAAATCTTGTTTAGGCGTGTAAAGAAAAACCCATTGTGATGATGTAATCGCGATTGTCAATTACATGCTGTTCAATGGCGGCCGTAGAGTCTGTAGTTTTGTTGTCGGCCTGTTAAGTCTACAAACGATTAATTGCTTGTAAATCGAATTGAGATCAAAGCAGCTCATTTTAAAGCGATCATCAAAACATGAACACATTAGATTTGTTGACAAGCTAGCGTATGTTGTTATTTGTGGGATTTCTTAAAAAAAATTCAGCAGCAAAACTTCTAATATTTAGCTAGATCAAAACCGTGAAAGTTTATTTGCAAAATATATGTTTGACAATACAGTTGATATGTTGTGTTTACATAAAAAACAATATGTACCACAGGGGGGTATACGTCCATTAACAAAGGCTTCCACAAATTGTTGATTGCAAAATGTAGATAACAACTCAACATAATACTTAGTTAATTAGATTAATATAGTTGGAATTTCTAATTAATACCTGTAATTTTTCAACTATTGTCGGCAATATTCTGTCTCATTTAACATTGACTTGTACTGATTAATCGCAGATATGAATAAACAGGCAAAATTGCAGAAAATCCATGAAACAAATAAACGTTTCGCCTTCAGTGATAGAAATCTGCCTCAGATAATTATAAACCATTATTTATTACGTATAAGTTGGTCAAAAAAAAGTGTTTACAAAGTCAACTGTTCGTAGCGTCTGATGGAAAAATATAACCAGGGTTGACATGCCATCCTTATTATTTTTTTAATTTGTTGCTTGTTTTTAGGGTTTGCATCTCAGAACATGTATTAATATACATTATAAGTTCTAAGAAATATTCGTATGATTGACTAACGTATTTATTTTGCCGAACTTTACAAAGCAACAATTGTAAATACAAGACCAAATCATATTATCCTAAACTAAAGAGATTGTTTCCCAGAAAACCTGAATTTCCAGTCTTCGCTATTTTGGTTAGCAAACCTGTGGTGGATATGGGTCAACTATTCCCAAAATGAGGCACTTATCTATCGCTGTGTTTACAAGACAAGTTTATGTGAAAACATTTGGGATGTTGAGATAACAGCCTACTGTTCTATTTTCACCACGCATTGCCTAAAAAACACTTTTTTACAGTTGATAAGGTAGTTTTATTTCGTAGAAAAACAAACCAAACTTCAATAGGCATTACAAAAAGTGGACAGCGCATGCTTGTTAAGGCGTGCAATAAATTCTGCTGTTAATGTGTAGTATTCCAAGTAGCGCTGATTTTTAGTTCTTTACTGTCACCATGCGGATATATGATTTGTAAAAACATCGCACGGTGTGCGCGCGTACCTGGTATTTCTACAGTTCAAAGTTCTTTTAAGTTCTGAGCGAGTCATACGCTGTATAATCATTGCACCCGATCCGTCAGAAATCAGTGCAGTTCTAAGCAAAAAGGTCTACGACAATCAGTGCATTCAAAGGATCAAAAAGTCCGACTTTTAGACTTTGAGGTCTTGGACAATGCACTAATTTGCATTAACAAATGTGCATAAGAAGATTAAGTTTAACAATACTTGACCCAACCAAACCCAAACGCTAACCAGCGCCCTAAACCAAATAATGTGCGATAATTTAATAATTATAACGCTTCAGGCCCCAATACCTCAATTTGTGACGTGATAATCTTAAATACAATGGACAAGAAACCATCCGAGTTTGGGCTTTTTTCCCCAGCATTTAAAGAATTATTAAAATCACGCACATTATTTGGGTTAGCGTTAGGGTTTAGGTGGGTCAAGTGTTATTAATCCTATCTCATATTTTTTGTTATCTTTTCTGAACTTTTAATGAATATTTTTAATTTATCTTCGTCGGGAGTTTACCTAAAGGTCCAAATCAGTGCATTGCCAGGACCTCAAGGTCTAAAAGTCTAGACTTTTCTGTCATTGGATGCCCTGATTGTCGTAGACCTTTTTGCTTAGAAATGCACTAATTTCTAACGGATCGGGTGATCATTGTCATATTACTATCACTATTATTTGCATTCATATTTTTTCGCCTTTATTAGTATTTTAAAACATAAAAAAATCAGTAGTTTTTTTGCTGATGCTACGAATGTGTCTTGTTAGCCGGGCTGTGAAGTCGGTAAAAAAACCCTTTCGAGTCCCGAGTCCGACTCTACAGCCTGTATTTCACTCTTTTACTAAACTAAAATAAGGCGGATATAAAGCAATCCACTCATAGGTGTGCCATATAATGTATCCACTTACATTATGTGGTTGAGAAATATTTCACCGTTGCTATTCCCCTCTACATTTTAAAAATTGCTGCTATATCAGTTTCTAAATTTTGTACTGATCATACCACGTCGGATTCGGGTGGACTTACTTAAACTTACTCGAGTCCCGAGTCCGACTCCAGCTAAACAAATCGACTCCTTCGAGATCTGAAACGTTAATATTTGACAATGTGAGACGTATGTAAAAGTTGTGAGAAAACAATGGCATCGTTGCCATAGCAATCAAGCAATTATGCGGAAGTGTTTTATTTGACTAACGCTGGCCTAAAAAAGCGGAAATTTAAATAGTTCTATGGCGAAAATCTTCAACTTTGCTTTAGATTAGATAAAGTTTTATATTTTACCAACACAATTCAGTGATTTGCGGTTATAATTACTTACAAAAATATGTTTTCGGTAACAGTTATAATCCACCTACATACATGTTTAACACCTGAATTTGTTGCAAAAAATACTTCAATCCGAGTATTTAAAGTATAATACAAAATGAAAAAACTGGTAAGCATTTCAGTAACAAGCAGTTTATTTGAGGCTCACAATTGCCGGAAACAAAAAATATTTGGTTTTTAATATTCAAGACAAATATGGTAGGCCTAATGGTAATAATAACATGGCATGAATAGATTTGTTTTACGTCAGTATTGTATTATGGTTTTTGAAAAAAATTATTTCTACCCCAATGAGAACTAAACAACAAATCAGCTTGTTGAGTGGAAACAGGGGCGAATCACAAATATTGTTTAAAGGAAAAATTAGAAAGTACCTAATCATTCGCCCACAAACCTGAACACTATGAACATATAGTTAAAGGGAATTTATTGTTTTGCCTTCAAAACACAATTAGTGCTTTTGGTGATGTTGTTGGTCAATGGAAGCCAGGTTGGAAAGTTAGGCCTGTTGCACTCTTAAAAGTCACTAAAACTAAATTTTCGGTGGTGCAAATTTTCCAAATAATGCATGAATTCTAGCAGAAACTTTATTCCAACCGTGCAATTTTCAACTCTGAAATCATCTACCCACGCAATGTCCAAGGTTTTGAATCTGATAGTAGTATTAAATTTAAATTCCAGAATTTTGCATAATTTTCATGCATTACTCAAAATTGATTTAAATTACTTGGCTAGTTGTGTAGATCGCCTCTGAAGGCGCCTATAGGCTAATTGCCGGGATGGTCCTTTTTACGCTTGCACCTGTTGATGATTATATGTTGATTTGAACTACTTTTGTGTCCAGATAAATAGCCCTTCACTACTCAATAGCTTGACAACTTTCAACGCATTATTTTTTGATGATTTTGTTAAATAATCTCTGAGCTATATAAGGAAGCAATTATTATATGTTAGACAAAAGTTAAATGTTGTCCGGGTGTGCGACTAATCGTACTGCAAACAAACAGAAATGCAGAGTAACAAGGCTGCTTTTGGGAATTTCTATATCTATTGTAATGTTTAATAACGTGTCAAAATTTGTTTTCGATTCAATCAAATAAAAGCAATTATCTCGCGAAGTCTTTTAATAAATAAAAAATACTAAATACTGCTTACAAATGCCAATTTATTTGATAGTTTGCAAGCATGAAACTTTGTAATTCTAAAAGTTCTGTCATCTTTATTTGTTTGCTATTTTTAGATACCGTTTTCTTCCAAATTGAAAGTTATTGACGCAAGTGAACTTTTAACTAGCTCAAATGAAAAAGACTATGTCGGATGCGGAGGTCATGGCTCTGTTAGAATTTGCCAACATAATGAGCTTGGAGAAATTGTAACAAAATGTTTTGTAATTTCTGGCTCGAAAGAAGAAATACATCATCACATCAACAGGTAACGTTTTTATGCATTTATTTTATATAGCCTTTACTAATTTGTCTGAATTTTGAACATTGCTGCACATCACACAACCGCACAAGGCAACTTGGTAAGATACAAAGTTAATAAACATAAAAAGTATGCTTTGAGTTGGCAGATTGCAGCCCTTAAACTAATACCAACACTATACAGAATAAAATCAACAGGATGTTAGAAGAATACAATAAATTTAATTTACTCAATAATTGATGTCAATAAATAAATTAGTTAAGCGCAATGCGATCTTGGTTCATAGTCATTTTGCACATAAACTGTAAATATAGAACATATAAATAGGCAGCACAACACAAGAAATGCTATAAATATTAGGAAGAAGCTTTTTACCTTGACATCAAAGTAGTTCAAATCAACATAATAATCACTAACAGATGTGCAAGCATAAGAGCGATCGGTTAAATAGCCTATAGGCACCTCCTGGGGCTATTTACCCGGCTAACAAAGTAATTTAAATGGATTTCCAAAAAAATCATTCACATTATGCAAAACTCAGAGAATTAAATCTAATACAAACACCAACCCTAATCCAAATCAATAAATAATCACGTTTTAGTGCAAGCTGAAAGAGCACTCCGGTTAAATTGCCACTTCCTAAATGTTAATGGATGAAATGTTATAAGAAAAAACACGTTAACCTCCATTTATCTAGAAAGTACGTAAAAAAAGCTTAGTTTTTAGCAAAACTAATTACATATAACTTTGCTTGGCATGTGTGTTTAAAACAAAAACTATGGCCACCTAATGACTGAAATCATCAGATTTACATAGAGTCCTAAATAATAAATTATATACAATATTGACCAACATTATAAGCATCCAAGTTTAAATTGTTTTTAAAAAAACAGAAACAGCCTTCATGCAATTGAATCCATGAGAATATTTTTTTACATATCTACTTGATTTGTTAAATGAATTAAGAACCCAAATCTCAAATTGTTTCAGTGTAAAAAGAGAAGCTGAAGTACTGGTTCGCATAGAACACGAGAACATTGTACAAATTCATGGCTTTTCACAATGGAATGACAACCACATTGCTATTATCCTCGAGTATGTCAAATGTGGAAATTTGGATGGATTGCTGAAATCTGTTCATGAAGTACCATGGTCTTCCAGGCTATCAATTGCACAACAAACTATGTCAGCTCTTTGCTACCTTCACAACTATCCAGGTGATAGACAATATTACCATGGCGATATTAAACCAGACAATATTTTACTTGATGTGGACCTGAATGTAAAATTGGCTGATTTTGGGTCAGTAAATATTATCAAAGCCACCAACATGATGTCCACAACATTGGATATAACTCCAACCAAGCAACACACATTATACTATGCAGCTCCTGAAGTACTTAAGGGAAAACAAGCAGGAACTTTTTCGGACATGTTTAGGTAAACATGAGCAGTAAGATTTAAGAATTTAACAAACTGCAATACAATAATTTGGTATGTGAGGACATATGTTGATAGCAGACTGAAAAAGGCCGTTCATGTTAATACTACTGTGTCCTATCAGTGTAAGAAGTTTATCTAAAAATGATACACTATCTTCAATAATGGCAAAACTACTGGCATATCTTTGTCAATAATACACTGTATACCAAATTAAGTATTGCCTTGCACTAAAATACAACATACCAACAAAACAAAAGTCAACTAACCTTTTAAAAAATATTTATAATGTCATTTGTTAAACAGTGTTGGGATGGTTTTCTATGAACTGGTAACAAGAAGAAGGGTTTATGAAGGAGCAACATGTCGACCAGAAATTCTCACTAATGCTATCTTGGGAGGATTAAGACCAGAGTTGGACAAAGTTGAAGCCGTGGAAGCATCTTTGACAACTGATGGTGATAAGAAAATCGCCTCGGTTTTAATTGATTTGATGAAATCTTGCTGGAAAGAAGATCCTGCAGAAAGGCCTACTGCTCTCAATGGTATAAATAATTGCAAAACATTTATAATATCTTGCACCACTTAAATTGGTAAAACAAGGTATATATATATATATAATATCCATATACATTACAACTAAATTTACAGCACATGTTGTTTGTCTAAACCTGTTTAAAATTGGGGGTTAGCTAAAATATATAAGCAAACACTGACATATTAAATTAACACTACATACTAGAACAGGTAACATATAGATATCTTGATTTTACCATTGATGTTAGTGCTATATCTAAACAAACTTAAGTTGTACAAGCTGCTAATAAAATGGTCAAAATGTATTTTTGTTATATTGATTAAACTTAGTATACACATTAAAACAAAATGCTGAATTAATAAGCAGTGTCTGAAATCTAAAGGTATTTTAAGTAAATATATTTGCTGTCGTACAAAAAGAGATTTGTACAGATTTTACTTAACATTTACCAATATTCTCTATCATATCATTTCAAGTTAAACATCATTCCCCAGTGATTTACCCAACTGGATAAGACTATTGGATACAATTTTATCAGAAAATTCAAAATCTTAAAAAAAAACGTTTTATTGACATCTTTGACTTTATAGCCAAAAAAATGCTGGACATCTCCATTGATGAAAACCTGGTGAAAGAAGAGAATAAAATAATTGCTACCCTTCTTCTAAAGCAGAAGCAAAGACCTCCTTCATCTCAGACAAAGTTATCAAACTTTACGAGAAACTTTGTTTCAGGTATTGTGTGCTTTTAAGTTTAAAACTAATGCTGAATTTTGTTACCGATATATTGATTTTTGGTAAAAGAAATACGCACCCAACAGTCACATTACATAATTTTTTTTTACAAACAAGGAAGGTATAACGTTTTATTTATTTTATTACTTTGAGCATTATTAATATTTATTTAAATTAGATTAACATAAGTTGTGATGTTATTGGACTGCTTAGCTAAAATTCTGTTTATTTTTTGAATATAGGATTAAACTGTAAAATTAAATAGTATATTAGCGACAAGAAACCAAGTTAACTGACACTTTAGATATGCAAAATTATAACACATACTGCATATAAATTCTAAGTAAAGTCCCATAGATTTTTAAAAGCATAGTCATTTTTATAGGGTGCCTAATTTTTGCCTGACGCTAGGTATTTATACAGCACATTTACGACATCGTCATTTTCAGATTGGGCTGTGTTTTGCCTGTAAGCTAATTGCGTTTCTAAAACATGTTATATGAGCCGCGTCATAGATTCAAAATTGGCTCTATATGAAATAGTAAAATTATATCCAATTCAGTTAATTTATATAAATTTCTTCCATCCTTGCCTTGCTTGTATGGAAATAACTGATAGGCCCACTGATTTTAGTAATTCCTCCTACAAAATTACATGTACTAATGTTTAAGATAATCATTGGTCAGTTTGACTACATAGAAGGGAGCAAATGTGTATATCGTTATTCATACTTTTTGTATACATATATATATATATATATATACAAATAAAAAAACACCATAACGTTTTACATATAATATTGTCAACCTATACAATTATGTAGCATAAAATAAAATATACAACAAGTTCTTCATTTAAACATGCTTATAACCATGTTACTTATTTTATCTCCAGCAACTGATGGTTCTATTTTTTCATTTTCTCCGCTTGTGGCACAAAGTAGCATTACAATTGATGATGCCGCCTCAACTTCATCGTCACAGAAAGCAGTTATTTCTGCCCTTCAAGATGAGCCATCAACTTCAACTGCATTTCAGCAAGGTGAGGTATATCAAGTAGTACATTGATTTTTTTGGAACCTGTGCACCACAGAGTTTTAAACCAGATTTTCATTTTATAAAGCCAACAATCATATTACTTATTTTATCTCCAGCAACTGGGAGTTCTATTTTTCCATCCTCTTCAACCGATGACGTCACATCTAGTTCATCTCCTCTGCTTGTGGCACAAAGTAGCACTCCGATTGATGATGCCGCCTTAACTTCAACTACATTGCACTCATTTCTGGAAGGTGAGATATATCTATCATGGAAAAGTATTTTTATAGTTTTCAGATGGTTGATTTGAAATTCAAACTATTGCGGAAAAAAAACAAATATAGTTTCGAGTTTCATTGTGAGGTAAATATGTCTGTATTTATATTAAACCTAAGTTTTAAACATGTGAAAAAAAATGTAGCTTAAAAAATGGCGTTTGGTTCAAATATGTGGGTGAGCAATATTTTTCAACTTCACGAAATCCTTTTAATGAATATTGCTACCCTTTAAAGTGAAGAACATTACGTATGTTTCAGATTTTCTTTAATTAATAGAAATGTCGTGATTTTTAGTGCAAATATAACTTCTTGGATGGTAGAAGTTTTTTATTTTAAGCTATACAAACTTACAATTATTGTTAAATTGGTTTGCTTTAAATGTTCCCCTATTAATTAAAAAAATATTTTTATAATAATTGGAAACACTTTGTGGTAAAACAAGATTTAAAAATAAAAGGTTTTTAATTTTTTGCCAAAAAACGCGAGTTTTGATTTTTGCAGAAAATGTCAAATTAAGATGTGATTAAATTTTTAGAAATTAATTAGGTCCAAAAATATCGGAAAAAAAATATATTGTTAAATAAAGTTTTAGCCTATATCTATAAAATTGTTATTTGTTTCTTTTTTAAGTGAATGACTTGACTTAAGTCACTGTTTTTAAATGACTTGAGTTAAATTAAGACTTTCAACCAAAGTGCCTCAATTCGACTTAGCCTTTTCGACAAATGACTCAACTGGACTTAAATCTTTTTGGTCAGCCAACAGCAGATTATCGTGCAGCGCTCCAGAATAAAAATCAAGTATCTTTCATCCAGAATGAAAACTGTTTTGTAGCAATTTTTTACTATTTTGTTAATCTTTGAAAAACAGTATTGCCGTGTATTTGCTCGTGTCATTTGCCGATATAATGCGTGGGAATGTACAAGCGAGCAAGTTTTGTTTTTTGCTAAAAAATGTCATCGAGTCAAATTTTATTTAGCTTTGAATTTTTTTTATTCAATTTTTAGGATATTTAGATCCAAATTAATAAGATCACAAGATAAACTTTTATTCTTTACAGTTCAATGTTTAGAAATGTATATCATTATTATATATATATTTTTAAGGTAAATCCTTCTGTTTTTTAAAAAACAATCAGTTAATTTGGAAAAATAAATCATTTTGTCATTTTACTGAAAATCAGATGGAGATGAATCTGCTCATGACCTTGTCCAACAATATGTGACCTTGGTGCGAGAAAAAAAGTATGAAGAAGCGAATCGAGTCGCAGGTGACCTTCATCAGCTCCTCCAAGGTCAAGTGGAACGAACAGCGAAGAAATTTCGGAAACTTGGAATCAAACTGAGAGAAGAGAAGAAATCTTTGGAATCGGTTTTATTTTTGCAAATATCTTCAATTATTTCCGCAAATTACAAGAATCCGAAGAAAGCAGTTGGGGGAATTAGGTTTTGTGCTGGGGAGTTGAAGTGGACAAATGAACAGATGATTGAAAGTGACGTCACAATGACACCCATTGTGCGCGATCACGTGCTTCCACTGATGCGTGACCTGCAGCTGAAGATCGAACAGAAGCAAAACATCGGCGAAAAGTTTTGAGTTTTAAATTTGGCTTGGTGTTTGCATTACATCGAATGGAGCGAAAGTTTAATCGACGATCTGGAAAGTCGGAAGCGAAGTTTGAAAAAAGCAATTTCTTCACTCGAAAAAACTTTCGGCCTCGAAGCTTCCAAGCATCGGGTTTACGCAATCTGTTTAAACAACCTCGGTCGAGTGTGTGAGAAAACCTCGCGGTTCACTGATGCACTGAAATATTACGAGCGAGCTCTGGAAGCAAAAAAGAAAGTCGAGGATTTTTCAAGCGAAGAAAAAAAGAAGAAATCGATTGAAAAAGCTGAAAACAATTTGAGAAAAAGCAAATCAAAAGCAGAAACTAAAAAGTGTAAAATTATGTAAAGAATTGATTAATTTCTTACTTAACTTATGTTACTTCATTTTATTTGTTTGTAGTTGATTTAAAATTATATTATTAAAAATCAAAGTTGTATAAATCAAAGATTTAGAATAACTTTATTAAATGTAAAACTTGAAATTTGATTGATTTCTTTAAACAGGAACAATTTAGGGTTAAATTGAATTTCTGCAAACTCTGTAAGTAGAATAAATTAAGTTTAGAGAGCGCTCGTCTAGAATCCAACCACTTTTTTTTACAGTAAAAAAAAATTTTGTGGAAGTGAAATTGTCATAAATAAATAAATATAATAATAATACTGGACCCATAACACAAATAATATTAGTAAGATAAAATAATGTTAGTAATATTAATACAAACCACCGGACGAAAATGTACGATTCTAGACAAGAGCAAAAAAATAAACAAACTATATTTTCCATTGTTTCGAAAAAAAATTCAATGAGTTTCAAAACCACAAATTTTTCACCCGATCCGACTCGTTTGGGTCGCTTCAAGCCGTCTTATAATTTCACTTCTGCGGCCTTAAAGCAGTCCCGTGGATGTCCACTGACCCACTGGTGGGTAAACTTGCCTGCTTTATGCCAACAGCTTATTCCACTCGGTTCATAGCACTCACGAATCTTCGTGAATGTGATTTACTGGCAAGCGGCTATAGAGAAACGCAATATTTTGCTTTTTTATTACACAAAGGTAACGATTTCACCCGAGAATGATGCAAAGATGAACTACTTAAGTAATAAAGAATAAAAACAGCAAAAATATATTTAGTTTATGAATAACTAGGAAATACGAAAATGTAAAATTTTTAATATTTTTTTAAAACTTATACTCTCGTATAAGGGGACTCTCCATTTGTAGCGACCGTAAAGCTAAAAAACTTCAATTCAGCTTAAAAAGTTGTCTTTCTGTCAGCACGGTTTTAAAAATTATGAATAAAGGCAAAAAGTAATTACCTGATTCCTGATCAGTTAACATTTCCTGTCAGCTATGTTTTAGTCATGATAAAGTGTATTATATTCGGCCCTGAGGGTGTCATGTAGCCTGCAGAGCCACTGCCTGTAAGTAGCTTTCCCTGTTATTGCATTGCAGCAATAATATATTGTTGAAAATGTTAGGCGCAATCTAACCTATACAAGATGGTTGCTTACTAGTCTTTACTACCGTTTTGGGCAGCCTAATGTATAGTAAAGGGCTTTGTTACTCAAATAACGCTATACCTGCAGAACGAGTCTGTGACCTGACTACCGCCAACGTTCGGTCACATTTTTATTAGTATTTAACTGTTTTCACTAGTCTGGACCTATCACTTATCAAGAAACACAGCCGTTTAAACAATCATTTTTTGTGGCTTGTCTAGTTGCCCAGGTCTAAACATGTGGCGAGCCAACATATTTGTAATTATAACTTGTGCGCTGTGCGTAAATAGACCAAATCTTAGTTTAAAACTGTCCTGGCATATTTCGTTTTCCCCCGAGCCAAAGTCAGCAACTGACTAGCTTACCCGCCATCGCCCTTGTCCCGTATGGAAAATATGACAGATTTTGATGAAATCTTGCGATTGCACTGCCAGAAAATTTGGGGTGACCTGATGCAACTAAGGTCAAAACTGCACCCGCCAATATAATTTGTTGAAAAACTGCTATTATATTCATTTTCAAGGGTTGAAGGTCTAGTCCAGTGTTTCTTAACCTTTTGACTTGGTGGCACACCTAAAGATGTATGAAAACGTGGCGGCGCACCTTGTGAGCGAAGCGAGCGAGAATTTTTTTAGGTGTACCCGGTATTTCTCTTACTGCAATTTTTCAAATATTGTTTAATAGTTGCATATCTTTAAAGGGACTCCAGTGTTTAAGACTGAAGACGTTATTTTGTCCATTTAAGTCTTATTCCGATTAATTTTGGACTTATTTTGACATGTTTAGGTCTTATCTAGACTATTTTAGATCTTATTCTGTCGTGGTTAGTACTGCGAATATTTATTTTTTCGGTGGTCTTAATAGGCCAACTATGGAAGCCTGTTATAGATTAATTATATGATTTAGATATTGCTGCTTTGTAGGCTTATTGAGTTTTCCACTTGAAAGCCTTGTGAAATCAATGAGCTAAGTTAATTGGAAAGTAAAAAATATGTTTTATATAATAGGACCTACATTATTTTTTCCTTTTGCTCGCGGCGCACCTGGCAGCCTTCCATGGCGCACCAGTGCGCCGGGCGCACCGGTTGAGAAACGCTGGTCTAGTCTGTTAAAAATAATTGTGGGTGCACTTGTCATACTTTCCATGATGGACTCTTGTGCTATAATATAGTTTAACACAGCTACTGGAAATACACCCAACCATACACAACAATCATATTGCAATACTTGCGAGACATGTTCTTGCTGCACTGTGAACTGTATTTATTAAAAGCAGAGCTATGCTGAATTTTTTGAATTTACATATTTTCAAGAACCTGACTATCGCTACACTGACAATATGCACTTTAAAACACTGAGGCAGTTTCTTCAGTTTTGATCTTTTTTGTGTTGGCTCATGGACTGCCTCCTTAAACGACTCTTGATAACTTTCACATTCACTGTAATGTGTTTTAAAAAATGGTGTGCTTAGGAGTATTTTTTTACTTTTGCTCATTGTAGCATCATAGTGCCACCGTGCTATACATCCCCCAAAATCTATATATACTGCATTAAACTGTTTATGCCCCAAATGCTGTGCATACTATCGTATGTTGAGCTGTGTGACTTATAAATGCTACCAAGTAAATTTTTATTAAATGAAACTATAAACTTTTTGCACTAAACGTCTAATTATTAGTATTAAGTGTTTTATGACAAAAACTCTGTGATATAATTCGCTTCATGTACTGGGCCTTTAAAAGCTCTTGAAAGAGCATTTTGGGCAGCAACAAAAAAGTTTGTAGGCCACTGCTTAAAGAACATTGTACCCAAGTTGGAAAGTTTGCCTTATCTTATGCAGTTGCACTTTGTGCATTTTATGGAAATTTACTGTGGAATCAGATTAACTCCACAATCACAATATAAAACCCCTAGTACAGTTTTCAGTTGAACTTTATCTAAACTAGACAAATTGCATTTGTAAGGTTATTACAGCCTATTCTGTTCTCCAGGACAGGTGCACACCCAAATAAGTAAATTATAGAAAAAGATTTAGTTGTGGTTGGATTCAGAACTTTAATAAACATTAAACCAGGGGTGTCCAACTCAAACATGCCGGTGTGCCAATTTTTATCTTATAATTTCTTCCCGTGCCAAAGTATCGTAACCGAACCAATTCTTTTTAATCATAAAAGCGTTTTTTTACCAATAATCAGAACGTTTATTTCCCTACATCAAAGTGTCTCTCGGTGAGCTGACTTTTGTTTCTTTACACCAAGCTATATAATATTGTGTGAATGCTAGCCTCCACACAGTATAATGTTACTATATCAAAAGTAATTGTTGGTTGTCGTGATTGCCGCGATTGTTTTATATTGTGAACAAACAATGGCAATTGGTTGTATAACAAACTTAATATTTTCTGAAAATTGGCTCTATAACAAATTGAGCTTTTTTGTCAATTGGCTAAATAACAATTTTAGTGTTTTTTGGGCAGGGCATTTTTTATTAGGTCACGTGCCACATTTGGCCTGAGTGCCGCTTGCTGGACACCCCTGCATTAAACCTTGGCCCAACTGAAAATTTGATGCCACTCACCTGAGGTCTTGACCAAATGTGCCATGAAATGCTGACTGAAAACAACACATTTAACGGTTACTAATACTATTTTACCTTGCCAATCCTGTCTTCGACATGTAACTTGGTGTCATTACAATTTTATTTTAATCACATGTGATAACTATGCGGTGCAAAGCAATTTAGTAGAGTCAGAGCTTTATTATTCACGATATACTTTAAAAAAGGCAATACAGCAATCAACCGCAAAACTATTTGCTAACATTTATATTAATATCATGAAATTAAAACAAATATTCAACATTATAAACAACTGACATTTCAAAAAGTTGTATAAATTGTAGTCCATAACTACCAACAAAAAATATCATAACAGAAACACCTGGTTGTTGCCCAAACTTAATTTTTTGTTTATTTAATGAGTGCGGTGCAGCACAATGAGCTCTTTACAAAGGGGGGGAACTGTTGTATTGTATTTAAGTTTTGCTACAACTGATCTGGTTAATCAGCTGAATATGATGCTGAAAAGAACATGTTACTATTTGCCATTAATATCTTATTATCACTGGGTAAATACACTGTAAAGTAACCTTTGTTAACCTCGAGTAACCCCACGCAAATATTATTATTAGGCGAAGGTTAACAGCAAATAATTAGAAAAACGCTGGTGTTGCAGTACATGGCTACCTTTATAGCAAGTACAGTAATTGTTTCGCCACTGCTACATACCTTTATTCAAACTTGCCACTTGCGTATGTACAATTAGGAGCAACTCTTTGCACTCCAAGCTCAACCTATACTTCAAGCTAAAAACTATATTGGTTCCAACCATCAAATACAGCAAAATTAGATACAATATAAGCTTAAAGATTCTCTCTATTGAATATCCCTATGTTTAACCCACTCTTCAGCTAAGCATAATGGGTGCAACAAATTCAGTCTGCAATTTCATTAATATTTTAAATTGCGTATGTACAATTGAGGCAATTCTTTGCTGTAAAACTTGAACTATATTGGTTTCAACAATCCAAAACAGCGAAATTAGATACAATATAAATTTGGATTTGAATCTTAAGATCCTTTATTAAATATTGAATTTCCCTTTGTTTAACCAACTGTTCAGATAATCGTAATAGGTGCAACAAATGTCCATCAGCAATTTCATTAATATTTTAAATATACTAAAATTAAACAAATTATTATAAGAATGATTAGTATTTGATTACATTCCATGGGATTTAATACATTTTTTGGTATTAGTTATATGTAGGGCGATTACTTTTTGATAAACCGTCCAATACAAATCAGTTATTTTTTCGGGTTTACAAATCTCTTTAATGCATAGGTGATATTTTAGTTATATCTAAATAACAAACAGCTATGAAAATGCCTCAGAAAAACAAGACGCTGGTTATTTTAGAAAAATGTTGTTGGAAATATCTCTTATTGCAAGACAGATTATTGCAAGACACTAATTTTTTGTACTGACAATATTTGAGACTACTAAATTATTTTCCCTGGATTTTTACACATTATCAGCAAAGATGTACAGTGTACTTTATACTTATTTCTTATCGATAGATAACTTTAAGTATTTCAACCAGCACTTCTGCTAAACTATGTATTGTCCTTCAAACTTCATGAGCATTTTGAGGCATTTTGCTAATAAAGTGTATCTGTACTGGTACAACATTCTCGATTACTAGATAATATAGGTATTTTGGAGTTCTAACAACCTGTTTATATTTGTGTCATTAATTGGAAAATACCAATCAAATTTTAACTACACTTCTGTTTTAATTTATACATATTTTTAATAAACAAACCCTATTAGAATGTTGACTAAAAAAACAACATGACTAGGCATTTGTTTAAAGAATTGCTTTGCCTGTATTAAAATTGGGGTTTGAAGGCATAGATAGATTTAAACAAACAAATCAGCTTCCAGACATTTTGTTAGATAACAGGAATCCTAGTTCCTTTTTTTAGCTTTAGGAAAAATTAGTTACAAATTGGTTACTTGCTTAAATCCTATAGATGACATGTGGAACAGTTTAACATTAGTTTTTTAATCAGGATTGTTTTTCTTTAATTTGTTTTTTAGATTTCAGCAATAGTCTATCAAAATGTAAAGTTGCTTTTCTCTGAAAAGAATGATACCAAATGATGAACATGCTATACTACATGTTATAAAAAAACAGATGAGATGAATATTGAGGATACATCATTGTAAAAGAATTGATTGATCAATATAAACAGGTATTTTAAAATTAAAATGACAAATTTCATATTTCATAAAACAGGGAATTTCAGTTTTGACTAAAATAAAGCAAATGGTATTTTCAAACTACCTATTCTGTTTATAAATTTACATATACATTCAATGGGTATCTTACAGTCGTACAGTTTGTTGTAACTTAGTAACGGTAAGAGGGATTTTGCTACGACTAGCACTTGAACTATTTATTTTACAGTTTTAGTCAGATATTGAAACCTTTGCACACTATATACTTTGATATTTACTGTCAGATAATAACAACTTATGTATATATATACACAGAGCTGCTTTCCAAAGTCAACTACATAAAGACAACAGCTTTTAAGTTAAACACAACAGGATTTTCAACAGACTAATGTTGCTTGATTAAAGATTTACTCAAACGTTCCAAGAATGCTACATAGTTCTCTATGGGCTTTGATTTTGTTTAAAGCCAACTACAACCTCTAGTTTGTGTTCCAAACTCATTGGCCAATTTGTTAAAAAAACTAATTTGTTTAAAACCGCCATAATTTGTCACTCCTATTACAAGTGCAAGTATGTTTAGTTATGCGTTTATTTTTATACATTGTTTTTCATTTTTGCTACATGACGTTAATTAATTAAAATTTCCAATAGTGCATGATGTTTTTAAGGGGTTAAATAGCAATTGTACGAATTCGTTAACGGTTTGTTAAGTTGAACAAAGGTTAACCACCACTTATTTACCCCGATATCCCTATTCCAAACGACACTTTAACCTAACCCTTAGTTTGATAAACAAACAGACCAGTGCCCAATCGTCCCATTGCACTCTAAGCTAAATATTTTGATGTTTTGATTTCAATGTAAGGGTATTCCGGTTGGCCACGGTCTACTCCGTCGTAGGATTACATTTGGGTTTCATAAAAACGTTATTTTATTGCTATTTTGCGCTAATGGTGCTTATTCTTGTTACGCTTTTCTATTACGCTGTGTAATAATAAGCTCATCTGTCATTGGTATATGTTTTTCTACTTAGATTTGTGACTCTTACTCACTAATTGGCTCACACTTTTGTTAAGAATTGCAACTTTCTTTTCGTCAATTTAGAACAAACTACTATGCCATCTAAAAAGTATCTGTTTTGTGTTGCTTTTGGGTAATATTGTTTATTTTTTTCCGTATTTGTCTGTGTTTTTAACGTTTTACTCTGAAATGGTAAGAAACAGTAATCAATGTAGGGCGGCCTTCTTTTTAACATTGTTTTGAATATGCTTCTGTGCAAAAAAACAAATACTTTTGACCGTAGTCACTAACTTGATCGATTAAAATTGTCATAAATCGTCATCTCCTGCGTAGTATAACTTGCCAAGAGTAAAATTTGATTGTGCCTAATAATATGAAATAAACAAAACAGTTGTTAATAAAATACGATTTTAATGCTGTTAACAAGTTATTTAGAAATGTAGTGCTAGTTAAATCAAGAAAACTATTACGTGGTAAATAACGTGTTATTACAAAAAAACTAAAATTGAAGTGCACTTTATCATAGAAATACATTGTTGAGGAAAAAACAGCTCCATGTTGTGTAGTGTAGTGATCTAGTGACCTTGTGGGCAACAATTAAGTTGTGCGAGCCAAGTTTAAAAACGACTTCGATAACTTATTGTCATCTAATTCACTTTTAATAAAAGCAAAGAATTCAGTGTAAAGCAGGTTTAGTCACGTTCTTTTAAAATATAGTGTTAAAAATTTAACATATCACATATTTTTTCCGCTTTTGTTTAACGTACACGATGGAAAAATTTCATCACTCTACATCTACGCCTATTAATTTGGATATTTGCACTGGTGTTTTACCAATTTTTATTAAGAATGGTTTAATCTTGTTTTGAAACAAATCCGGTCAGCTGGGTTGTGGTGTTTCAGTGCAGACGACGTTTAATTCGCCTTTGCAAATTGTACAAACGACCTTGTTATTGTGATGGATTCTATCGCCACCTTGCGGATTACATAATTCTGCGATTTCGTCAACTTATATAAAATATTTTAGTGGAATTTTATGCCCTAAGCTCCAACAGATATAATTAGGACAGATGTACAACGTCCTAAAATATCGAAGTTTTTATCGATTAGGCCTAAATTTTACCTCAAAAATATTCTAAGGTTCCGTTTTATAACAAAAAATATTGTAAGGTTTTATAACAACAGGAGCCTAAAATGTATAGCTCTGCTGGTCCCGATCGTGGAGCTAATAAGTCAAACTCAAAATTGCTATCTCGATTATGAAGCAAACTCGAAATATATTTTTCTATTGCAACGTTGATAAGCCGATATCAAAACTGATATTTCGATAAGTGTCGATCTTTAAATATTCATCTCGTTTGTGAAGTAAATGAGTCAAACACGAAATCTGTATTTCGATCGCGGAGTTAATAAGTCGATATCAAAACTTATATTTCGATCAGTGTCGATCTTGAAACAAACGTCTCGTATGTGAAGTAAATGAGTCAAACACGAAATCTGTATTTCTATCGCGGAGCTAATAGGTCGATATCAAAACTTATATTTCGATCAGTGACGATCTTGAAACATTCGTCTCGTTTGTGAAGTAAATAAGTCAAACTCGAAATCTATATTTCGATCGCGGAGTAAATAATAATTCGACATCAAAACTTATATTTCGATCAGTGTCGATCTTGAAATATTCATCTCGTTTGTGGAGTTAATAAGTCGATATCAAAACTTATATTTCGATCAGTGACGATCTTATAACATTCGTCTCGTTTGTGAAGTAAATAAGTCAAACTCGAAATCTATATTTCGATCGCGGAGTAAATAATAATTCGACATCAAAACTTATATTTCGATCAGTGTCGATCTTGAAATATTCATCTTGTTTGTGGAGTTAATAAGTCGACATCAAAACTTATATTTCGATCAGTGTCGATCTTGAAATACTCATCTCGCTTGTGAAGTAAATGATTTAAACTCGAAATCTGTATTTCGATTATGAAGTTAAAGTTGGTGGATATCAAAACTTATTTTCTGATCAGTGTCGATCTTAAAATGTTCACCTTGTTTCGGAAGTAAATGATTTAAACTCGGAATCTATATTTTGATCATAAAAATAATGCATCGATTTTCAAATAGGTTAATAATAATTAAGTGTTTATCTCGGTCTCAAAATGTTTGTATCTCTTGTGAAAGTTCATCTCAATCATTTTTCTCACTGTTGTACCACTAAGATTATCTTATTTAAAAAAAATGTCGAGATAACCCAAGTAATACAGTAGAGCTATGCATTTTAGGCTCCTGTTGTTATAAAACCTTACAATATTTACTGAGGTAAAATTTAGGCCTAATCGATAAAAATTTTGATATTTTAGCACGTTGTACATCTGTCTTAATTATATCTGTCGAGGCTTAGGCATAAAATTCGATTTAAACATTTTATATAAATTGACAAAATCACAGAATTATGTAATCCGCAAGGTAGCGATAGAATTCACCGCAATAACAAGGTCGTTTGTACAATTTGCGAGGGCGTATTAAACGTCGTCTGCACTGAAACACTACAACACAGCTGACCAAGCATACGACGGATTTATTTTAAAGCAAGATTAAACCATTCTTAATAAAAATTAGTAAAACACCAACACAAATATGTAATTAATAGGCATAGATTCAGATAGATAAAATTTTTCCGTCGTGCACGTTACAAAAAAGCGGAAAAAAACATGTGATTTGTTACATTTTTACCTTCTATTTCAAAATAACGTAACTAAACCTGCTTTACACTAAATTCTTTGCTTTTCTTAAAAGTATATTAGATAACAATAAGTTATCCAAGTCGTTTTTAAACTTGGCTCGCAAAACTTAATTGTTGCCCGCAAGGTCACTTGATTACTACATTACACAACAGCTGTTTTTTCCTCAACATTGTATTCCTATGATAAAATGCACTCAAGTTTTAGTTTTTAAAGACTTGACATTTTAGCGTTTTAGTCAAAAATACCAGACTTTTTTATTTAAAAACATTCTTGAAATATTTTTTTGTAATACCACGTTATTTGCCACGTAATGGTTTTCTTGATTTGACTGGGACTACATTTCTAAATGACTTGTTAACAGCATTAAAATCGCCTTTCATTAACAACTGTTTTGTTTATTTCATATTATTAAGCACAATCAAATTTTACTCTTGGCACGTTATACGACAAGAGATGACGATTTATGACAATATTAATCGATCAAGTTAGTGAATAACTTGAAAAGTATTTGTTTTTTTACACGGAAGCATATTCAAAATGACGTTTAAAACGAAGGCCGCCCCAAATTGATAACCGTTTCAGAGTAGAACGTTACAAAACAGATTAATACGGAAAAAAATAAACAATATCACCCAAAAGCAACACAAAACAGATACTTTTTACATGGCATAGTAGTTTGTTCTAAATTGTCAATGAGAAAGTTGCAATTCTTAACAAAATTGTGAGCCAATTAGTGAGTAAGAGACACAAATCGAAGAAGAAATACATATGACAGTTAAGCTTATTCCACAGCGTAATAGAAAAGCAAGAACAAGCACCATTAGCCCAAAAATAGCAATAAAAAGAGTTTTTATGAAGCCTAAATATAATCCAAAGACGGAGTAGACCGTGGCCAACCAAAATACCCTTACGTTGAAATCAAAACATCAAAATATTTAGCTTAGAGAGCAATGGGAAGATTGGGCACTGATCTGTTTGTTTATAAAATTATAAGTGTTAGGTTAAGGGTTGGAATAGGGATGTCAATTTGGGTAAATAAGTGGTAGTTAAGCTTTGTTCAACTTAACAAACCGTTGACGAATTCGTACAATTGCTATTTAACCCCTTAAAAACATCATGCACTATTGAAAATATAAATTAATTAACGTCATGTAGCAAAAATGAAAAATAATGTACAAAAATAAACGCATAAACTCAACATACATGCACTTGTAATGCGAGTGACAAATTATTCCTTTTTTGAAACATATTAGTTTTTTAACAAATTAGTCTATGAGCTTGGAACACAAACTAGAGGTTGTAGTTGGCTTAAACAAAATCAAAGCCCATAGAGAACCATGTAGCATTCTTAAAACGCTTGAATAAGTCTTTAATCAAGCAACATTAGTTTGCGAAAAAGCGTGTTGTGCTTAACTTGAAATCGGTTGTCTTTGTTAAGCTGACATTGGAATCCCTCAAGTTGCTCTGTACATACATATATACAGAAGTTGTTATTATCTGGCAGTAAATATTAAAGTATATGGTGGGCAAACTTTAACGTCAATATCTGACTAAAACTGAAAAAGAAATAGTGAAAGTGCTATTGGTAGCAAAATCCCTCTTACCATTACTAAGTTACAACAAACTGTAGGATTGTAAGATACCCATTGAATGTATATGCAAATATATAAACAGAATAGGTAGTTAGAAAACATCATTAGCTTTATTTTAGGCATTATAATTTCAACACTGAAATTCACAGTTTTATGAAATATGAAACTTAGTCATTTTAATTTTAAACACCTGTTTGTATTGATTGATCAATTATTTTACAATGATGTATCCTCAATATTCATCTCATCAGGTTTATCATAACATGTAGCATAATAATCTCATGTTTATCATTTGGTATCAGTTCTTCAGAGAAAAGCAACTTTACATTTTGATAGACTATTGCTGAATTCTAAAAAACAAATTAAAGAAAAACAATCCTGATTAAAAAACTAATGTTAAACTGTTCCACATGTCATCTATAGGATTTAAGCAAGTGACCAATTTGTAATTAATTTTTCCTAAAGCTGAAAAAAGGAACTAGGATTCCTGTTATCTAACAAAATGTCTGGAAGTTGATTTTTTTGTTTAAATCTATCTATGCCTTCAAACCCCAATTTTAATACAGGCAAAGCAATTCTTTAAACAAATGCCTAGTCATGTTGTTTTTTTAGTCAACATTCTAATAGGATTTGTTTATTAAAAATATGTAAAAATTAAAACAGAAGTGTAGTTAAAATTTGATTGGTATTTTCCAATTAATGACACAAATATAAACAGGTTGTTAGAACTCCAAAATACCAATATTATCTAGTAATCGAGAATGTCGTACCAGTACAGATACACTTTATTAGCAAAATGCCTTAAAATGCTCATGAAGTTTGAAGGGCAATATATAGTTTAGCAGAGGTGCTGGTTGAAATACTTAAAGTTATCTATCGATAAGACATAAGTATAAATTACACTGTACATCTTTGCTGAAAATGTGTAAAAATCCAGGGAAAATAATTTAGTAGTCTCAAATAATGTCAGTACAAAAAATTACATATAATTTTTTATTTAGAATCCAGTGGTATAAAGTAACATTAAACCTAATTGTGATTCTGTCTTGCAATAAGAGATATTTCCAACAACATTTTTCTAAAATAACCAGCGTCTTGTTTTTCTGAGGCATTTTCATAGCTGTTTGTTATTTAGATATAACTAAAATATCACCTATGCATTAAAGAGATTTGTAAACCCGAAAAAATAACTGATTTGTATTGGACAGTTTATCAAAAAGTAATTAAAATATTAATGAAATTGTTGATGGGCATTTGTTGCACCTATTACGATTATCTAAACAGTTGGTTAAACATAGGGATATTTAATATAGGATCTTAAGATTCAAATCCAAATTTATATTGTATCTAATTTCTCTGTTTTGGATGTTGAAACCAATATAGTTCAAGTTTTACAGCAAAGAATTGCCTCAATTGTACGCAATTTAAAATATTAATGAAATTGCAGACTGAATTTGTTGCACCCATTATGCTTAGCTGAAGAGTGGGTTAAACATAGGGATATTCAATATTTAATAGAGAATCTTTAGGCTTATATTGTATCTAATTTTGCTGTATTTGATGGTTGGAACCAATATAGTTTTTAGCTTGAAGTATAGGTTGAGCTTGGAGTGCAAAGAGTTGCTCCTAATTGTACATACGCAAGTGGCAAGTTTGAATAAAGGTCTGTAGCAGTGGCGAAACAATTACTGTACTTGCTATAAAGGAAGCCATGTACTGCGACACCAGCATTTTTCTAATTATTTGCTGTTAATCGCCTAATAATAATATTTGCGTGGGGTTACTCGAGGTTAACAAAGGTTACTTTACAGTGTATTTACCCAGTGATAATAAGATATTAATGGCAAATAGAAACATGTTCTTTTCAGCATCATATTCAGCTGATTAACCAGATCAGTTGTGGCAAAACTTAAATACAATACAACAGTCCCCCCCCCCCTTTGTAAAGAGCTCATTGTGCTGCACCGCACTCATTAAATAAACAAAAAAATAAGTTTGGGCAACAACCAGGTGTTTCTGTTATGATATTTTTTGTTGGTAGTTATGGACTACAATTTATACAACTTTTTGAAATGTCAGTTGTTTATAATGTTGAATATTTGTTTTAATTTCATGATATTAATATAAATGTTAGCAAATAGTTTTGCGGTTGATTGCTGTATTGCCTTTTTTAAAGTATATCGTGAATAATAAAGCTCTGACTCTACTAAATCGCTTTGCACTGCATAGTTATCACATGTGATTAAAATAAAATTGTAATGACACCAAGTTACATGTCGAAGACAGGATTGGCAAGGTAAAATAGTATTAGTAACCGTTAAATGTGTTGTTTTCAGTCAGCATTTCATGGCACATTTGGTCAAGACCTCAGGTGAGTGGCATCAAATTTTCAGTTGGGCCAAGGTTTAATGCAGGGGTGTCCAACAAGGTGCCACATTTGGCACGCGACCTAATAAAACATGGCACGCAAGCCCTGCCCAAAAAACACTAAAATTGTTATTTAGCCAATTGACAAAAAAGCTCAATTTGTTATAGAGCCAATTTTCAGAAAATACTAAGTTTGTTATACAACCAATTGCCATTGTTTGTTCACAATATAAAACAATCTCGGCAATCACGACAACCAACAATTACTTTTGATATAGTAACATTATACTGTGTGGAGGCTAGCATTCACATATATTATATAGCTTGGTGTAAAGAAACAAAAGTCAGCTCACCGAGAGACACTTTGATGTAGGGCTGCGCCTTTCTACTAGATAGTTATTTTTCAAGTTTAAATAAACGTTCTGATTATTGGTAAAAAAACGCTTTTATGATTTAAAAGAATTGGTTCGGTTACGATACTTTGGCACGGGAAGAAATTATAAGATAAAAATTGGCACGCCGGCATGTTTGAGTTGGACACCACTGGTTTAATGTTTATTATAGTTTGGAATCCAACCACAACTAAATCTTTTTCTATAATTTACTAATTTGGGTGTGCACCTGTCCTGGAGAACAGAATAGGCTGTAATAACCTTACAAATGCAATTTGTCTAGTTTAGATAAAGTTCAACTGAAAACTGTACTAGGGGTTTTATATTGTGATTGTGGAGTTAATCTGATTCCACAGTAAATTTCCATAAAATGCACAAAGTGCAACTGCATAAGATAAGGCAAACTTTCCAACTTGGGTACAATGTTCTTTAAGCAGTGGACTACAAACTTTTTTGTCGCTGCCCAAAATGCTCTTTCAAGAGCTTTTAAAGGCCCAGTACATGAAGCGAATTATATCACAGAGTTTTTGTCATAAAACACTTAATACTAATAATTAGACGTTTAGTGCAAAAAGTTTATAGTTTTATTTAATAAAAATTTACTTGGTAGCATTTATAAGTCACACAGCTCAACATACGATAGTATGCACAGCATTTGGGGCATAAACAGTTTAATGCAGTATAGATTTTGGGGGATGTATAGCACGGTGGCACTATGATGCTACAATGAGCAAAAGTAAAAAAATACTCCTAAGTCCTAAGCACACCATTTTTTAAAACACATTACAGTGAATGTGAAAGTTATCAAGAGTCGTTTAAGGAGGCAGTCCATGAGCCAACACAAAAAAGATCAAAACTGAAGAAACTGCCTCAGTGTTTTAAAGTGCATATTGTCAGTGTAGCGATAGTCAGGTTCTTGAAAATATGTAAATTCAAAAAATTCAGCATAGCTCTGCCTTTAATAAATACAGTTCACAGTGCAGCAAGAACATGTCTCGCAAGTATTGCAATATGATTGTTGTGTATGGTTGGGTGTATTTCCAGTAGCTGTGTTAAACTATATTATAGCACAAGAGTCCATCATGGAAAGTATAACAAGTGCACCCACAATTATTTTTAACAGACTAGACCAGCGTTTCTCAACCGGTGCGCCCGGCGCACTGGTGCGCCATGGAAGGCTGCCAGGTGCGCCACAAGCAAAAAGAAAAAATAATGTAGGTCCTATTATATAAAACATATTTTTTACTTTCCAATTAACTTAGCTCATTGATTTCACAAGGCTTTCAAGTGGAAAACTCAATAAGCCTACAAAGCAGCAATATCTAAATCATACAATTAATCTATAACAGGCTTCCATAGTTGGCCTATTAAGACCCCGAAAAAATAACGCCATATTCGCAGTAATAACCACGACAGAATAAGATCTAAAATAGTCTAGATAAGACCTAAACATGTCAAAATAAGTCCAAAATTAATCGGAATAAGACTTAAATGGACAAAATAACGTTTTCAGTCTTAAACACTGGAGTCCCTTTAAAGATATGCAACTATTAAACAATATTTGAAAAATAGCAGTAAGAGAAATACCGGGTACACCTAACAAAATTCTCGCTCGCTTCGCTCACAAGGTGCGCCGCCACGTTTTCATACGTCTTTACGTGTGCCACCAAGTCAAAAGGTTAAGAAACACTGGACTAAACCTTCAACCCTTGAAAATGAATATAATAGCAGTTTTTCAACAAATTATATTGGCGGGTGCAGTTTTGACCTTAGTTGCATCAGGTTACCCCAAATTTTCTGGCAGTGCAATCGCAAGATTTCATCAAAATCTGTCATATTTTCCATACGGGACAAGGGCGATGGCGGGTAAGCTAGTCAGTTGCTGACTTTGGTTTGGGGGAAAACGAAATATGCCAGGACAGTTTTAAACTAAGATTTGGTCTATTTACGCACAGCGCACAAGTTATAATTACAAATATGTTGGCTCGCTACATGTTTAGACCTGGGCAACTAGACAAGCCACAAAAAATGATTGTTTAAACGGCTGTGTTTCTTGATAAGTGATAGGTCCAGACTAGTGAAAACAGTTAAATACTAATAAAAATGTGACCGAATGTTGGCGGTAGTCGGGTCACAGACTCGTTCTGCAGGTATAGCGTTATTTGAGTAACAAAGCCCTTTACTATACATTAGGCTGCCCAAAACGGTAGTAAAGACTAGTAAGCAACCATCTTGTATAGGTTAGATTGCGCCTAACATTTTCAACAATATATTATTGCTGCAATGCAATAACAGGGAAAGCTACTTGTACAGGCAGTGGCTCTGCAGGCTACATGACACCCTCAGGGCCGAATATAATACACTTTATCATGACTAAAACATAGCTGACAGGAAATGTTAACTGATCAGGAATCAGGTAATTACTTTTTGCCTTTATTCATAATTTTTAAAACCGTGCTGACAGAAAGACAACTTTTTAAGCTGAATTGAAGTTTTTAGCTTTACGGTCGCTACAATGGGGAGTCCCCTTATACGAGAGTATAAGTTTTAAAAAAATATTAAAAATTCTACATTTTCGTATTTCCTAGTTATTCGTAAACTAAATATATTTTTGCTGTTTTTATTCGTTATTACTTAAGTAGTTCATCTTTGCATCATTCTCGGGTGAAATCGTTACCTTTGTGTAATAAAAAAGCAAAATATTGCGTTTCTCTATAGCCGCTTGCCAGTAAATCACATTCACGAAGATTCGTGAGTGCTATGAACCGAGTGGAATAAGCTGTTCGCATAAAGCAGGCAAGTTTACCCACCAGTGGGTCAGTGGACATCCACGGGACTGCTTTAAGGCCGAAGAAGTGAAATTATAAGACGGCTTGAAGCGACCCAAACGAGTCGGATCGGGTGAATTTTTAATATTTTCTACAACTTTATTTTGTAGCCGGAAACCACAATATTGTTTACACTATAGTTTTAATAACTGAGATTATATAATATATTTAATTTTAATTAACGATTACTATTTTAAGAGATACATTTTAAAAAAAACTGACCACAGTAAAGCAAAGCATTTCGAGATGAAACAACGACAATAAGTTTGAATTTTAAGTTATGAAATACGTGAAGTAATCATATTAATGTATGTTACTCGTTGACAAATGATAAACAACGTATTTTATGCTGAGTCATGCGCGACAGCGATCGACGAAGCATTTCGAAAATGTAAATAAAAAAGTTTTTGCAGAATAAATTAATAATTTAATTAATCGTCACCTAGCTTGCATTTTGCAAGATTAAGGAACGTGAAAACATTAATGTAGCAATTTCAAAGGCTGCTGTGCGAATGCGTCGCATATTGGATCACGTAAAATGCGATTCTCACATAAGGACGGCTTCCTTTTTCTCCAAACACAAGAAAATCGACGTTTTCGATGCTCAAATGAGTTATTATGACTCTGGTAAGTTGACAGTGTAGAGAAGCAATTTATTAGACCTGGTTTTAAATTGTTTTACACCTACTAATTGCTATAGTGGAGTTTACTATGTTTGACATATGGGCGCTCTTTCACTTATGTACGTAAAAATTAATAAAAAAAAAACTTTCTTCAAATGCCACTTACCACAACGCATATTGTTTGGGTTAGAGTGCGGGTTAGCGTTTGGTTGAGGGTGGGTCAAGTTATTATTAATAATAAACATAATATTACTTGACCCACCCTCACCCAAACGCTAACCCGCACCCTAACCCAAACAATATGCGTTGTGGCATGCGGTATTATTTTGTTTTGTTTTTTGCATAACTTTTCACGTACATAGTGAAAGAGCGCCGACATATGACCCTTTCTACATGTTTTTCATTTTAAACTCAATTACTAATACCATCCTGTTTAATTTAACGCGAACCACTTTCCATAGTCTCGTGAATAAAAGCAAACAATGGTCTTGGTGTTTCAAACAAGTCATCAAACTTTCCATGTTGCTTTGCAAACAACAAGTTAGAGTCCCAAGTCTTTGCCATAATATGTTTAGTGCAAGTCAAGTCATTTGTATCAGTATATAAATGTTAAACTGGGTCATTTATTTGGAGCAATGTTTCACAAAGCAAATAGTAAACACTTATACAAAGTTAAGAATAATGTAACTAGAAAACTTTTAAAAACACATCTGTTTCACCTACGAATTATATCAGTTCAAGTCCCCCCTCCCAAAAGAAAAAAAGTTCAGTTGCCTTGTTATTAAAAAACAGTAACTTAAGAACACATTAGTGAAGAGATTGACTTAAATTGTGAAGAGATTGACTTAAATTGTAGATTTATAAAATTCTGCATTTTTTGCAGCGAACCATTAAATTACATACTACTAGTTATTCTGTGTTCTTCACTTCATTGAACTGAAGTTTGATGTGCTAATATAAAAATACATCAATGATTCATTTCCTTAATTAAAAACTTTTTAATCAGCCATTTATTAATCATCCCACTTTCTTTTGTTTTTAGGTGTTTCTAAGGCAAACAAAGCAACCGTTTTTCTCCACGGCAACCCAACATCTTCCTATTTATGGAGGAATGTGATTCCCCATGTTGAGAGCGTCGGAAGATGCTTGGCTCCGGACCTGGTGGGAATGGGAAGATCTTCCAAGATTCCTGGATCCATGTACACCTTCCAGGATCACTACAAGTACCTTGAGAAGTGGATGGATTCCGTAAACTTGCCAAATAAAGTAGGTTATCAGTCGCCAATATTCATTTTAAATTGATGCATCTACATATTGGTTTAAGTAAAATGTTTATGATTTGAGTGTTAACCACTGTGCAAAAGTTTCTGTTTGCACTTAAAAACTTTTTTTGTATGTGCATAGTGGAGATTGCCTTGAAATTATATAAAAATTGTGTTATTATGTTGACAAGCTTTCGCACAATTGTGCTTCATCTGGTCAAAGTAGGATTGAAGGAATAAAAAGTTCAACATTAGAACACAACTTGCCGTTTAACAGTGAACCCTGATTGCCATCATAATATTATACTCTAAGAGCAATAAACTGTGTATTGCAAAGTTCACCGTCTTTCAATTTCTGTAGACATTATTTTGTTAAATGTAGGTGGAACTTTAAAGCATAATATTCGGAGGTATTACTTTAATGCAGTAGGAGTATCAAAGCGCGTATGGAAGTAGGTAAGATTTCTATAAATATAGAAGACAACATCATGAAGTTAAAAATAAAAAGTTGTTTATAATGTTCAAAATGATACATACTTCCAAATGGAACACCAGATGTCTTAAGGCATACCATTATCAGTTGGCCCAATCTGGAATTAGGTGAGGTTCGAACTCACAACCTAGAGTCATATCAGGACTTTTACTCTGCCAACTAAGCTACACAGGCTCAGTGGGAGCTGATTGAGAAACAACCATAGCACCGTTGCCTGCTGTATCCTGTTCATACATACAACCATAATAGACGGATTTATAACATGTGTCACTTTTCATCCATTTACCGTATTTTGGAGTAAGCCTGCATACTGTTGAGCTTAATGAATCTTCGGGTGACAGGCATTAAGGAGGTATAGCAGCAATGCAAACACAGACTCCTTACCAAAGGAATTCTAGCCTAGTATGCTTTAAAGGGTTTGTAATATATCACTATCATAGGGTCCTTCTTGACTTACCTTGTTTTTGGTATATTTGATGCAATGTACCGCTAATCATTATTTACATAAAAGCAACCCAGATATAATGTGTGCTTTATCATTTATCAATGGCCATTAAAGCTCCAGAAAGGCTTGATCGCGGAATACGCACTGTGTATATGTACCTTCCAGTTACTTCTATACATGGGGTTCAATATTTTCCCAGGTTGACCTTGTGATCCACGATTGGGGCTCTGCACTGGGTTTCCACTGGGCCAACATGCGTCGTAACAGGGTGAGTTCCATCACTTTCATGGAAGCCCTTGTCACACCCATGACCTGGGAGCAATTCCCCGTAGCTGGACGCAAGATTTTTCAAGCGATGCAATCCCCTGCTGGTATGTTACTCTTTTTGCATTTAGTTTTCAATTATTTGGTCATACCCTGGGTTGAGGTTAATTAAGAACGGGACTTTTTTGTCCGCCGTATTTAGGATGTATTTGAAATGGAATTTTTTATTTACATTTATAAGTAGGGCAATTTATTTTTTAACCAAAATATTGACCTATTGGAAACACATTATGATTTAATCAATACTTTTTGTATATAAAGTACTGCATCAGTGTCTTGGCTTTCTACTATGTCTCTATACAAGGTTCCATCAAGTCTTTCAATCTGTAAAAGTCTTTGAATTAATTTGTGATTTGAAAATAAAACCCTGTGTTTCCAAAAGTTATTAAATGGCATTGAATTTTTATATTTTTAGCTTGCAGTAATGTGTTTAGAAAGTGCCAGAGTAAAATAATTGTTTAACCTTTTGTTATTGTGTTGACCATGGTATTTGTGCTGTAATATTTTAAAATTATATTCAGACTAGACGGGGGTGCGGTTGTTGTTTATTTTGTCAGGGGGTATACTTTTAAGGTTTAGTGTTATTATTTTTTTTTTTTTCAATTTTCATTTTTTCATATTTTTAGTTGACTTAAATATTTATTTTTATTTTTCAATATTTTTATTTTTTATATATATATATTTTTTTTTTTGATTTAATTTATTTTTTGATTTTCGTTTTTTTTGTTTTTTTTTCTTTAATACTTTTTTTTCAATATTTTGTATTGTGTATTTTATATTATATATTTTGTTTTTCATTTTCCTTAACTTGTTTCTGCAAGCAAAAACAGATATGGGCCGAAAAATTCCCCAGCACTTAACTTATGCCTTTGATGCGAAAGGGGTTCAAAAATATGGCGTACATTTTGGCAAATGATCGAAACATATATTTGATAAATAGAATTTACGTAGATAATGTGTATGGCCATTTTATTACATTTTGGCCAGCTTACGTGTTTAAAAAGCAAATATTATCATTCTTCTAAAGACTTAAAATGGTTTAACGCCTATGGTTTGCTATACTTTTGCAAATTTTTACTCGGTAATTTTTTACCATGGCTTGGGCCGAGCAATCACTGTTAAAACAGGCTTTAAATCTGTAGTTTTAAACAATATGAAAAACACTATTATGTTCTCAGTACGCAAACTATTAAATCGAAAGTTTTGCTAGATGTTTAGGCCTGATGTTGGTAGTATGCTGGTTGGAGCAAGATGCACGACAGGTGCTAACAGAGAGGGTAGACTGCCTTAAGATTTCGCATTTAAACTTGGGGCGGTAAATACACCCTATTGACACTTAATTATTAGGCGAAGATTATCGCGAAGATTATCGCGAAGTAATTGGTCGCCCCAAAAAAAACTAACGCCGCATTGAAAGCAAGCATTATAAATGAGTCACCGATATTCTGCTTTGAACATCTCTAATCGCAATGCTTCCCTCCGTTAATTGTACGGTGGGTGAAACTTTATTCACGGCCTTACCTCTTTGTGTATTACCGCGACAATACGATGAAATACGATTCGGAGAATATAGGAAAAATCGTATTTGGAGAATATTTGCTATTTGCACCTGTATAGTATGTTACTCCAATCCAACATATCAACACACAATTTTAAGTTGTGTAGGCCTGGTGTTGATATGTTGGATTAGAGTTGCCACCAGATTTCGCATTTAAATTTGCGGCGGTAAAATAAGTTGTTTCTTAACAGCATTAAGTAATTTTACTAAAGAGAAGCCTCGTTTTAAAATGCAAGTCGCACGATCCCAGTTTAGGACGTGCCACTTCACACAATGAAAGTCTCACGCGCGGGACAATAAAGCGCAGTACGCGGTGAGTCGCTTCGTCACTTCACAAGCTGGACAAAGCAAGCGAATATGAACGAATTTTGTATGAAAGTTTTTCTGCTGCTAGATGGCTGTCGTTAGCTACAAAGTGCTAAAACGCAATATTTCAGGTTTTTACCCCACAAGCAAAGGCCCCTGGGGGTGCAGCCTCATAAACTTTTACAAAGCACCTACATACCACTCTACGCCATGTCTGAAAATTTGAAGGTTCTACGATGTCTACTTTTTCTATAAAGCTTCGGACAAAAATCGGTCTGAAACATACCATAGGAAACCATAGGAAACCAAAAAAGAACTAGACGGGGGTGCGGTTGTTGTATATTTTGTCAGGGGATATATTTTCAGGGCTTAGTGTTTATTTTCAATTTTTACTTTATTTTAATTTTTTTTTTTTAATTTTTTTTTTTAATATTTTGTATTGTGTACTTTATATTATATATTTTGTTTTTCATTTTCCTTAACTTGTTTCTGCAAGCAAAAACAGATATGGGCCGAAAACTTCCCCACTTAAAGTATGCCTTTGATGCGAAAGGGGTTCAAATATGGCGTAGAATTTGGGGAATGATCGAAACATATATTTGATAAATAGAATTTACTTAGATAATGCATATGGCTATTTTATTAAATTTTGACCAGCTTACGTGTTTGAAAATCAAATATTATCATTCTCTTAAAGACTAAAAATGGTTTAACGCCTATAGTTTGCTATACTTTTGCAAACTTTCACTAGGTAATTTTTTACCATAGCTTGGTCCGAGCAATCACTGTTAAAACAGGCTTTAAATCTGTCGTTTCAAACAATATGAAAAACACTATTACGTGCCTAATACGCAAACTATTAAATCGAAAGTTTTGCTAGATAAGTTTAGGCCTGATGTTGGTATGCTGGTTGGAGCAAGATGCACAACAGGTGCTAACAGAGAGGCGTAGACTGCCTTAAGATTTCGCATTTAAACTTGCGGCGGTAAATACACCCTATTGACACTTAATTATTAGGCGAAGCTTATCGCGAAGTAATTGGTCGCCCCAAAAAATGCTGACGCCGCATTTAAAGCAAGCATTATAAATGTGTCGCCGATATTCTGCCTTGAACATCCCTACTCGAAATGCTTCCCTCCGTTAATTGTACGGTGGGTGAAACTTTATTCACGGCCTTACCTCTTTGTGTATTACCGCGACAATACGATGAAATACGATTTGGAGAATATTGGAAACATCGTATTTGGAGAATATTTGCTATTTGCACCTGTTCTGTATGTTACTCCAATCCAACATATCTACACACAATTATAAGTTGTGTATAATAATATAATAACTTATGGCTTTGAAGCGAAGGGGGTTCAAATATGGCGTAGATTTTGGCAAATGATCGAAACATACATTTGATCAATAAAAATTTATGTAGATAATGCTTACGGCCATGTTATTACATTTTGGTCAGCTAGCATGTTTAAAAAGTCAATATTTTCATTCTCTCTAAATGATTTAACGTCTATGGTTTGCTATACTTTTTCCAACTTTTACTGTGTAAATTTTTACCATGCCTTGGTCTGAGCAATCACTGTTGAAACAGAGTTTAAATCTGTAGTTTTGAGCAATATGCAAACACGTTTATGTGCCTAATAAGCCACGTTTTATATTGAAAGTTTTGCCAATTTAAATCCAATAAACGCAAGATTTATTTATTTATGACGCCATGTTATGACGTAGCTTTGTAACGTCGTCGTTAAGAATGCGTTAAACTTAAGCTTTTTGTTGTTGCGGCCCTTGTATAATTATATTTGCTTAGACCTGGTGTTGATATGTTTGAATGGTGCAACAATTACAACATGTGCTAACAGAGATGTGTACACTGCCTGTAGGATTCGCATTTAAATTTGCGGTGGTAAAATATTTTGTGTTGTAAGAGCAATAGGTTTTTTTACTTAGAGAGGCCTCTTTATGAAAGGCAAGTCGCATGTGCATAGTTTTACTAGGCAAGCCACTTCCAACACAAATGTTGCACGCGCGGGACAATAGGGCGCAGCAGGGATGCCAGCAGCCGCCTCGTCGCGACGCGAGCTGGACAAAGCAAGCGAATATGAACGAATTCTGTATGAAAGTTTTTCTGCTGCTAGATGGCTGTCGTTAGCTACAAAGTGCTAAAACGCAATATTTCAGGTTTTTACCCCCCAAGCAAAGGCCCCTGGGAGTGCAGCCTCATAAACTTTTACAAAGCACCTACATACCACTCTACGCCATGTCTGAAAATTTGAAGGTTCTACGATGTCTACTTTTTCTATAAAGCTTCGGACAAAACTCGGTCTGAAACAAACCATAGGAAACCATAGGAAACCAAAAAAGAACTAGACGGGGGTGCGGTTGTTGTATATTTTGTCAGGGGATATATTTTCAGGGCTTAGTGTTTATTTTCAATTTTTACTTTATTTTAATTTTTTTTTTTTTAATTTTTTTTTTAATATTTTGTATTGTGTACTTTATATTATATATTTTGTTTTTCATTTTCCTTAACTTGTTTCTGCAAGCAAAAACAGATATGGGCCGAAAACTTCCCCACTTGAAATATGCCTTTGATGCGAAAGGGGTTCAAATATGGCGTAGAATTTGGGGAATGATCGAAACATATATTTGATAAATAGAATTTACTTAGATAATGCATATGGCTATTTTATTAAATTTTGACCAGCTTACGTGTTTGAAAATCAAATATTATCATTCTCTTAAAGACTAAAAATGGTTTAACGCCTATGGTTTGCTATACTTTTGCAAACTTTCACTAGGTAATATTTTACCATAGCTTGGTCCGAGCAATCACTGTTAAAACAGGCTTTAAATCTGTCGTTTCAAACAATATGAAAAACACTATTACGTGCCTAATACGCAAACTATTAAATCGAAAGTTTTGCTAGATAAGTTTAGGCCTGATGTTGGTATGCTGGTTGGAGCAAGATGCACAACAGGTGCTAACAGAGAGGCGTAGACTGCCTTAAGATTTCGCATTTAAACTTGCGGCGGTAAATACACCCTATTGACACTTAATTATTAGGCGAAGCTTATCGCGAAGTAATTGGTCGCCCCAAAAAATGCTGACGCCGCATTTAAAGCAAGCATTATAAATGTGTCGCCGATATTCTGCCTTGAACATCCCTACTCGAGATGCTTCCCTCCGTTAATTGTACGGTGGGTGAAACTTTATTCACGGCCTTACCTCTTTGTGTATTACCGCGACAATACGATGAAATACGATTTGGAGAATATTGGAAACATCGTATTTGGAGAATATTTGCTATTTGCACCTGTTCTGTATGTTACTTCAATCCAACATATCTACACACAATTATAAGTTGTGTATAATAATATAATAACTTATGGCTTTGAAGCGAAGGGGGTTCAAATATGGCGTAGATTTTGGCAAATGATCGAAACATACATTTGATCAATAAAAATTTACGTAGATAATGCTTACGGCCATGTTATTACATTTTGGTCAGCTAGCATGTTTAAAAAGTCAATATTTTCATTCTCTCTAAATGATTTAACGTCTATGGTTTGCTATACTTTTTCCAACTTTGACTGTGTAAATTTTTACCATGCCTTGGTCTGAGCAATCACTGTTGAAACAGAGTTTAAATCTGTAGTTTTGAGCAATATGCAAACACGTTTATGTGCCTAATAAGCCACGTTTTATATTGAAAGTTTTGCCAATTTATATCCAATAAACGCAAGATTTATTTATTTATGACGCCATGTTATGACGTGGCTTTGTAACGTCGTCGTTAAGAATGCGTTAAACTTAAGCTTTTTGTTGTTGCGGCCCTTGTATAATTATATTTGCTTAGACCTGGTGTTGATATGTTTGAATGGTGCAACAATTACAACATGTGCTAACAGAGATGTGTACACTGCCTGTAGGATTCGCATTTAAATTTGCGGTGGTAAAATATTTTGTGTTGTAAGAGCAATAGGTTTTTTTACTTAGAGAGGCCTCTTTATGAAAGGCAAGTCGCATGTGCATAGTTTTACTAGGCAAGCCACTTCCAACACAAATGTTGCACGCGCGGGACAATAGGGCGCAGCAGGGATGCCAGCAGCCGCCTCGTCGCGACGCGAGCTGGACAAAGCAAGCGAATATGAACGAATTCTGTATGAAAGTTTTTCTGCTGCTAGATGGCTGTCGTTAGCTACAAAGTGCTAAAACGCAATATTTCAGGTTTTTACCCCCCAAGCAAACGCCCCTGGGAGTGCAGCCTCATAAACTTTTACAAACCACCTACATACCAATCTACGCCATGTCTGAAAATTTGAAGGTTCTACGATGTCTACTTTTTCTATAAAGCTTCGGACAAAACTCGGTCTGAAACATACCATAGGAAACCATAGGAAACCATAGGAAACCATAGGAAACCATAGGAAACCATAGGAAACCATAGGAAACCATAGGAAACCAAAAAAGAACTAGACGGGGGTGCGGTTGTTGTATATTTTGTCAGGGGATATATTTTCAGGGCTTAGTGTTTATTTTCAATTTTTACTTTATTTTAATTTTTTTTTTTTTAATTTTTTTTTTAATATTATGTATTGTGTACTTTATATTATATATTTTGTTTTTCATTTTCCTTAACTTGTTTCTGCAAGCAAAAACAGATATGGGCCGAAAACTTCCCCACTTAAAATATGTCTTTGATGCGAAAAGGGTTCAAATATGGCGTAGAATTTGGGGAATGATCGAAACATATATTTGATAAATAGAATTTACTTAGATAATGCAATGGCTATTTTATTAAATTTTGACCAGCTTACGTGTTTGAAAATCAAATATTATCATTCTCTTAAAGACTAAAAATGGTTTAACGCCTATGGTTTGCTATACTTTTGCAAACTTTCACTAGGTAATTTTTTACCATAGCTTGGTCCGAGCAATCACTGTTAAAACAGGCTTTAAATCTGTCGTTTCAAACAATATGAAAAACACTATTACGTGCCTAATACGCAAACTATTAAATCGAAAGTTTTGCTAGATAAGTTTAGGCCTGATGTTGGTATGCTGGTTGGAGCAAGATGCACAACAGGTGCTAACAGAGAGGCGTAGACTGCCTTAAGATTTCGCATTTAAACTTGCGGCGGTAAATACACCCTATTGACACTTGATTATTAGGCGAAGCTTATCGCGAAGTAATTGGTCGCCCCAAAAACTGCTGACGCCGCATTTAAAGCAAGCATTATAAATGTGTCGCCGATATTCTGCCTTGAACATCCCTACTCGAAATGCTTCCCTCCGTTAATTGTACGGTGGGTGAAACTTTATTCACGGCCTTACCTCTTTGTGTATTACCGCGACAATACGATTTGGAGAATATTGGAAACATCGTATTTGGAGAATATTTGCTATTTGCACCTGTTCTGTATGTTACTCCAATCCAACATATCTACACACAATTATAAGTTGTGTATAATAATATAATAACTTATGGCTTTGAAGCGAAGGGGGTTCAAATATGGCGTAGATTTTGGCAAATGATCGAAACATACATTTGATCAATAAAAATTTACGTAGATAATGCTTACGGCCATGTTATTACATTTTGGTCAGCTAGCATGTTTAAAAAGTCAATATTTTCATTCTCTCTAAATGATTTAACGTCTATGGTTTGCTATACTTTTTCCAACTTTTACTGTGTAAATTTTTACCATGCCTTGGCTGAGCAATCACTGTTGAAACAGAGTTTAAATCTGTAGTTTTAAGCAATATGCAAACACGTTTATGTGCCTAATAAGCCACGTTTTATATTGAAAGTTTTGCCAATTTAAATCCAATAAACGCAAGATTTATTTATTTATGACGCCATGTTATGACGTAGTTTTGTAACGTCGTCGTTAAGAATGCGTTAAACTTAAGCTTTTTGTTGTTGCGGCCCTTGTATAATTATATTTGCTTAGACCTGGTGTTGATATGTTTGAATGGTGCAACAATTACAACATGTGCTAACAGAGATGTGTACACTGCCTGTAGGATTCGCATTTAAATTTGCGGTGGTAAAATATTTTGTGTTGTAAGAGCAATAGGTTTTTTTACTTAGAGAGGCCTCTTTATGAAAGGCAAGTCGCATGTGCATAGTTTTACTAGGCAAGCCACTTCCAACACAAATGTTGCACGCGCGGGACAATAGGGCGCAGCAGGGATGCCAGCAGCCGCCTCGTCGCGACGCGAGCTGGACAAAGCAAGCGAATATGAACGAATTCTGTATGAAAGTTTTTCTGCTGCTAGATGGCTGTCGTTAGCTACAACGTACTAAAACGCAATATTTCAGGTTTTTACCCCCCAAGCAAAGGCCCCTGGGAGTGCAGCCTCATAAACTTTTACAAAGCACCTACATACCACAAAAAAGCACCTACATACCAATAACGGCAAAAACAAGATATGTCCCGAAAATAAATTTTCGGCCCATATAATAACGGCAAAAACAAGATATGTCCCGAAAATAAATTTTCGGCCCATATAATAACGGCAAAAACAAGATATGTCCCGAAAATAAATTTTCGGCCCATATAAATATGTTCAGTAATCCAATTTATTAGACGTGGACAGCTGGATACTTTTAGTTTTCTAATGTAATGAATCATAGCAAAATGCGGCTTATTCTAATACTAATCTAATTTGTAAATTGCTTGTGTGCTCTAATTCCAGTTCAAATCGAATTATGATTTTACTAAAAATGCTACTTCGTCCAACTGCATTTTTAGTCTGAAACAAAGAATTCAAATTGATCCTCCAGAAGAACCTGTTTGTCCAGAATATTCTTCCTGCCAGCATCCTGCGTCAGTTGAGTGACAAGGAGATGGAAGTTTACTTGGAGCCATTCAAAGATGCTGGAGAGGATAGGAGACCAACTCTTACCTGGCCTCGCCAGATTCCAATCAAATCAGATGGTAAGGGGTTTGAAGTTTTAGAAAGTTAATGTCATAACCTTGCCAGCCTTCTGGTGACAAGCATTTTTAGCCTAAATTCTTTATTTTGTTGGACACACCCCCAAAGTTAAATGCTTTGTTCCCCTAAGTAATGTTTCAACCTTGCCATGTTTAGGCGATAAACAAGGCCATTAACAAGTAAATAGTTAACAAAAAGTCGCGGGGTTCACATGTCTGCGAAAAAATGAAAAAAATCGTTTTCCACCAATTTCTTCTCTTTGGTCGACATATTCGCCAAGTCGCGCCAGCATTCTGCCATACGGGTCACTGTTTTCCAACCTCTTTTGTACGCCAAAAACCTATTGCTTTAAATTTATTTCGTTTTTTACCACACTGAAACGCGTATACACAAGTATATACAACTGCGTAACTTTATTTCAGCTCATGAATTGACAGGCGCTTTGTAGTTGAGTTATTTCGCAATTCGTTTGACTAAACCTTTGTTTTGGCAGAGGTTTTTAAACTGTCCGTCGTTCGAATTTTACAGCCAAATAGGTCGAGCAACACATCATCGAAAAAACAAAAGTTTCGATACCCCGACGCGGATCCAGGGTCTTTGTTAGGGGGGACTTCGCCGTTTTTTAGAGATGACGTCACAACGTAACCTGAAGAACGCCACGCAGTTTGCTACATAACTAAGATGTTATCGATTCTCGCAAAGCGACAAAAACTCCTTTATATTGTTTAAGTTGCCGAAACTTTCCTTTTCTAAGGTGCAATGCACAGCGCCGTTGGGTTAAAGTGATTTAGTAGAAATGGGCTTAGACATTCTATGAAAGCGCTAAATAAATTTGCATTCGCGTAGTTAACATAAGCAAAAAATACATGTTCGGGAGGGGCCATGGTCACGTAATACATTAAAAAAACGCAAGTAACACACTTCCGGTGACGTCACGGCACACGGGTTGCGTAGCACCTGCCTTAGAATTATCTCGTTGTATAAGTCTTAAATTTCACGCTTTTTTAAGATTGCCGATTTACTTCTATCTCACCTTGACATTCATCATAAAGCCACATTACAGATCCGTGCTGCATAGTGTACCTTTGAATTATCTTGTTGTCCAAGAATTAACTCGTGTCTTCGTATTTCACACAATCCAAACCAGGTCCGGATGCTGACTGACGACTACAACCGCTGGCTGTCGCGCTCATCGGATCTTCCCAAACTCCACATCGGAGCAGATCCGGGATTCTTCTCCTCCTTCATCAAAGATCAGATTCGAAGCTGGCCGAACCTTGAGAGCGCCGAGGTGGCTGGACTCCACTTCTTGCAGGAGGACTCGCCCGAACAAGTCGGGAAGACTATCGAGCAATTTCTGGTCGACAATGTCCACAAGTAGTCGTGTCAATAGGAAAAGATTGTTAATTTGGTAAAGCTGCCAATATTTTTTTTTTATTCTGTTTTTTTTATTCATGTCTATAAAAGTTCGTTTATTCTATCCATCTTGGCACGAAAAATAAATAACTAAAATCGAAAACAAGCTTCATAGCGAAAGGGCAACAAGAAATTGGAAAGCTGTTTGTAAATTCTTGATTTCATATTTAGTTTTCTCGACATTTTTTTTATATTTTGCATTGAAGTTGTAGTTATTACTTTCATCGTTCCTCATTGAAACAACATTTTTTAATTTAACAGAAAAGCGTAAATAGTTTTGCGATGAATTAGTCGGCCGGTATGTTTTTATCGTGCAAACATATGTTATTTCTAATTATTTGTTTTAATTTTGCTGCTTTGTTATAGATTACATATCGCTTTTTGGCGAATAAAGTTTAAAGCAATGAAAATGTTTATTCTGGCTAGAGTAATTCCTGTCGCTGCGTATGGCATTGATCGTATTTCTTCGCTTTTCTCACTCTATGCATCTTTAATAAACTACTAAAACTAGAAAAAGATTTGTAGTGAAATTTGATTCGCTACGTGCGGTCAATCCGACTTTTTAAGGAGTCAAAAGAAACAAATTTGACAGTCCTGGCATTAAGTGTCAAAGACCCTCATTTCCGACGTGAAAAACTACATTTTTTTTTTAAAACAGTATTGTCCAAAATGATATTGTAATTTGAACTAGAATTACATTTAATAAATTCGCAATCATTGAAGAGGGTCGTTAGTCAATCATTTGCAAATAGGTGTGTGGTTAGGTAATGGTAGGTACGGTAGCGTTGGATTGCTGTCAATCATTAGGAACTATCATCTCTAGATATTATTCATAAATCAATTATAAAGAAATGTGTTTTTTGTTGTGCATGTTTTATCATAGACAGATATACACAGCAAGCATTTATTTTAGAAGAGGTCCCAACCTGTAAATTTACAACCTATAAATGAAAAGACGGTATTTTTTGTTGAATATACCTACTTCCGTACCATTAAAATTTTTTTGTTTTTTTTGTTCTGTTTCTTACCACCATATGGATCCCTTAGTTTAGTAGCCGGCAATACATGGGCCGCTGTCCAAATGTGGGCCTTTAAGCAATTTTTAGTTGACCGCGAGCTATATTTTGATATTTCAGTTTTGTCGTGTAGTTGTGCGCCATATTTAAAAAATGACGTTAATAAGTGTTTTTTTTTAACTTTTGCTGATTGTTGCATCATCATAGGTCCACCGCCGCCCGGGGTACACGAGTTTGGTTCCCCCCCAAAAAAAGACCGTATATGTCTAAAAACGCTATGCATATTATAGCACGAAAAAGAAAAAAAAACTGTTTTTCGTTTTACGCAGTGAGCCTTCAATATCTCTTGAAGAGTAATTTGGGCCGCGACAAAAAAAGTTTGCCGATCACTGCGTTCGTTTTGATCTCCAAAACAAACTTCATGAGGCACAAAGTTTTCAGCTATTAGAGCTGGTTGATGTTATGCCCTACACGCACTTTGCAGTGCAGCGTTTGGTAACTGGTAAGGCTATGGCACAACAAACTTACAATGGTTAGCAAACATATCTTAGGACGCAGCGACAACTAAGTATGAGCAACAATGACCGAAATTAGTTTGCTGTCAACTTAAAAAAGGTTCAGTTGAGCAGCGGAGTACGGCTTCTTGTCGGTAATAAATAAATAAAGAATAGTTATCCGAAGAGTGACTTTGATAGTTAATCTGCTTCTTTGAAAAATCTTGAGCTGCATTTAACCTGTGGTTGCGTCGGTTTGCTGACATCATGTCGAACTTGATTGATTTCTTACAAAAAGAGACCGTTAACAATCAAGAAAAAAATATTTCGAAATTTTTTTAAACTATGCAAGAATGCATGTTTTTTTTTTAACCTGTTACTTAAGTGCACTCAAGTATATCATTGACTTAAGTCATCTCAACAATAGAACAAAAATATTTAAATTAACTTGTGAACAAAATTCGATTACCAATTCTGAACGTCCACCTAAAAAATTTATGGACAAGATTGATTTTGGATTTAAATGACGCTCGGCAGTCGGGAAAGTGCAGTCCAATCACTACTTTGCTAGGCAAACTACATTTGCCAAAAAATTGTCGGCATGCTAATTTTCGTCTTTCTAATAATCTAAGTGTTTTTACTGGTATTTTAACAATAAAGAACTGTTTAATAAGTTGTGTTCAGCTGTTGTTAATCTTCTATATTTTCTTGCGCTGTATTGCCACTCATTTCAACCACGGCGTGCAATCAAAACCTGATGTACATACAATGTGCAACGATTTGTTTAGTAGTGCTTATATAGCATGTTGTCGCTCAGCAAAGCTGCAAAAACCTATTTGCTTGCAAACCGTCATCTGTGAATTTGACAAAAGACCATCTTTTTGCAGGATCGAGATTAGTTTATAAAAATGGCCTCCAAAACTGACGCAGCTTTCTTCTCAAAGCACAAGAAGATTGGTATTTATGATGCGGAAATGAGCTATTACGAGTCGGGTGAGATTGGCCTATTGAGACGTAACACAAGGAAGTGATTTGAATGAGGTGGTTTTAAGTGATGGAGAAACTGTGAATTGCAATTCAGCATTTTGGGTGTATAATACAAACGCAACTGACTTTAACGCTTTAATAAATTCGAATAATAATGTTTATCAGCCTAATCTTATTATTTTCAGGACTATTACGAATGCTGTTAGCAAGTTTTTAAAATTATCATTATTCCTGACATAATTTGGGTTAGGGTGCGAGTTAGCATTTGGGTTTGGGTGGGCCAAGTATTATTATTATATTTATTCTTACATATTTATGAGCATTGTTGACTGCTTAACCTTAATTTTATCGACAATAAACCTTTAGTGAATATGTTGTGTCTTTCCAGTGCAGATAACATTTGAATATTTTGAAAAGATTAACACAATTTATATGAAAACGGCTGATTTCAAATCAGTACATTAGGTTTGTAAAAATGTGAAAATTTTACAACCTTGTTTCAACTGTGAAATGTCTGACGAACAAATAAGAAACAGCCAATTTGAGGTAAGTCGTTTTTCTTTTCTTTCTAATTATATGGGACGAAAATTTATTTTCGGGACATAAATTGTTTTTGCCTTTATTCTTTTTTGCTTTGCTTTGCTTTGGTTTGTTTCAGACCGATTTTTGTCCGGACCTTTATAGAAAAATATACATCGTAGAACTTTTTTTCAGACATGACATATAATGGTATACAGGTGCGTATAACAGGTTTATAAGTCTGCAACCCTAGGGGCCTTTGATTGGGGGAGAAAAAACTGAAATATTGTGACGTCATTGTTTTAGTTATCTGTAACTTTCGACAGCGGTGCAAAACTTCAATACAGAATTCGTTCATAATCGCTTGCTTTGTTCGGTTGGCGAAGCAACGAAGCGACTCGCATACTTCTGCGCTTTGTTCTACCTGAGGAAATAAGCCGTGCGTGCGACGTTCATTGTGCAAAGTGGCTTGTCTTAGTAAAACAGCTTATTGCTCTTACAATATAACATGTTTTACCGCCGCAAATTTAAATGCGATATCTGGCGGTAATGTAGACCTCTATGTTCCTACTAAATGTTGGTAAACCTAAGGCCCTGTGAAATGTTGCTTTACGGAACGATCCTTATATATCACGATTCGGTGGTAAACATGTATAATACCTTGGAATGACATTTTAACGGAAATCAATAAAGGTACGACAAAGTGAATAAGCATTCTTTACATCAGGGGTGGGCAACCTTTTTCACACAAGGGCCAGTTAGGAAATGTAATGCTTACAGGAGGGCCGCACATCAAATAAACACTAATTCAAATTTTCAGCTTTTACTAGAAAAGCTAATGAGCTACTAGGCTGCAACTACGACAGTTTTGTCAGTGCTGTCTTCTTGTGAATTCGGCAATAGTTTTCCTACTATTCCAATGACGCCTTTCTTGTACGGATCGGCTCAGTACAATTTAATTAACAGCCATAATTTAAAACCAACTGTTGAATAACATCTCAGTCAATATGCGTGGCAAAAGTCTGGTGCATCTTGACCGTACTAGACAAGTGCAATTGTTGCAAACAATTCTTTATCATAACAACGTGAAGAGACACAAAAATTCACGATTTAATGAAGATTGTTTTGTAATAGATGCTTTCCATTCGAGTTCAAGTGCATTAGTGTAGCTGTGTAGCCTATGGGTTATATCGGGCCGAGATAAGAACATCACCAACGTCAGAATAAACACAATTCGGAATAAGGCCAAAATAGGACTAATACCTAATGGTATTAGTACCGTCTAAATCGGAAGCAGTCCTAGACCCGTCGGAATAAGTCCTAAATGCTCATAATCAGGCCTAAACCACACTTTACCTAACCATACCCTTAAATACATCACTAACTCCCCTAATAATTTCAAAACTAACCCATTTTGTAACCCCACCAATAACCTCAACCCGGACCAAAAACCCAGAGCCAAAACACCGGCGCCCTGACGGGCCGGTCATACTAGGTCGTCCAAACGTAGTCACCAAAACGGCCCGATGCCAAACCGATGGCCCCCGTTCGTCCCATATCCTTTACCCACAGGTCCGGGCGTTATTTTGGTCATTTAGGCCTTCTTTCGATAAATTTAGGCCTTCTTCCGATCAATTTGGCCTTATTCCGATGAATTTGGGCCTTATTCCGATGAATTTAGGCCTTTTTCCGATGAATTTGGGCCTTATTTCGATGAATTTAGGCCTAATTAAAAAAATTGGAATTTTTTGTTTAGCTTTTGTCGTTGTATTAACTGCCGTAACGAACACAAATAATAATACTAGCAAACCGTTTCGAGCAGTAACTGGCTGAGTGTTAACGCAATATTTAAACACAGTCAAAGAGCAAAAACTGTTTAAAAGTAGTAAAACTGCATTATTGTATGGCAAACGTTATAGTAACTACATCGTTTGTGACGTAACAATGCATGACAATTGAAGGTATGGCATGCCTGTGACCGACTGTTGTGGTACTGCTCATAAATGCTAAAAAAAACAAATTATTAAGAGTAAAATATTTATAAATTAAAGGGGGCCATGGCCCCTCAGGCCCCCCTGGCTACGCCTACGAACTGATAGAGCAAAAGTCCCAACATGGTGCATACCGATCGCCTTATTTAGGGAAAAATAGCTGGAAGAAGGTGAAGGGCCACACAAAAAATGGAAAAGGGACGCGTGCGGCGCGCGGGCCGTACGTTGCCCACCCTTGCTTTACATAAAGTATATTTACAACGCATGACAGCAGACTTGGACAACTAGATTTATTTTAGCTTTTTAAATTTAGATTAGAATTAAAATTAGATCATTTCGGTTTTTCAAAACTAGATAAGAATTAGAATTACCGAATTCTTAAAAAAATCGAATTTGAACTAGAATTACATTTGATTATTTACAATCAATTTCATTTAAATCGAGAAGTATTCTAGTAGGAGTGTGAATGGTCAATATATTTGTGCTAAGTTCGATGTATTTAAGATTAACATATGTTTTTCAGACTGTAAAAATTAATTTCAAACCAAAGAGTTTTAATTCAAATTCTTTGTTTTGACTAAGAGACTAAGAATGTCGTTGGACAAAGTAGCATTTTTGGCAAAATCCGAATTATATTAGAACTAGAATTAGAGCGCACAAGCAGTTCACAAATTAGATTAGAATTGTATTTAGCCGCATTTTGCTCTAATTCATTTAATTAGAAAACTAGAATTATCTAGTTGTCCAAGTCTGAATGACACAGGGTTTTAGCGCTGCTGTTGTTGTTTTTGCCGTTAAATGGCTGCTAGTAATACTTTTTACTTTTCACTTTTGATTGGAACGGCTGCCCATATAGAAGAAGGCATTTGGCATGATTCTAAATATATATAGGCCTACTGCTGAGACTGCAGAAAAAGAAGTAAACAACGAAAAAATACTATCTAAACCAGGTTTAAAGAGTTGTTAGTTTACAGAAGTGAGGTTATATCAGTCAAAAATCTCAAACAAATTACAGGGAGGTTTTCTAACTTTATTTGCAATTTTATTCAACAGTTGCATAGAATTAGGATGAAAGCAGTATATAATCAGAGCCTTTGTATTGTTTTATAAATAAAATGGCGAAAAAAGCACAAGGAAAACCAATTATAATATGAAAGCTCCAATGCAGCTAACGACCTTTTACTTTTGTGCATCGCCATCTTTCCATACTTCGTCTATTTAAAGCCGAATATAAGTTCGCACAGAAGTTAACATCGCGAAAAATCGCAACATAGTTTGGGCAATTTTGACATATTTACACTGATAAAAGACATAGGCTACCTTGCACATAAATAGACACAATTCACAAATGTTTTGCACGTTTTATTATTGTGCACTCCGAAGAGTAACTGCTTGGGAGAAAAATACACGATAATCGCAGTTTCATACTCAACCACACGCTCACGTTTTCCCAGTGTAAACACGTCACAGGAATAACGCGGAAGTATTTTGTCTTACAAATGCTGACATAGATATGCAGCAATTTAAATAGTTTTGAGGCAATCACTTTTCAACTTTTGTTAGTTTTACAAAAAAACTAAAATATCTCTACTTTTTTGCTACAACAGTTTTGAGCATTTCGCATTGGACATTTTTTCATTTATGTAGCTAAAAGCAAGTAAACAAATCAAATCCGCATTGACGATTGTGACTTAATAGATGTTTTGATGTAAATTCGTTTGTCAAATCGTTTTTTATCATTTTCTGCGTGCGTTTTTTTTTATCTCACGTTGAATTAAATAAAAAATGCAAGTTTTACAACTCGCTCCCATACAAAAAACTTTGAACTGCCGCGGTGCCCTGCCAACTCATCCTTAAAACATTCTTGCGCACTACTACAAATATTAGCGCAGTAGAAAATCTTCTACCATGAATCACTGTGCGGTACCTACACTCGTAATACTATACAACAATACATTTTCGCTATCAGTTAAATATACAGCAAACATTTAAATTTGCTACAATTCGAGGCTTTCAAACGTGATGAAAAATTAACAACTTTGTGGGTAATGTAGTTATAAGTACGCTTTTGCCCAAAATCGATTGCTGTAAAGGAAAAACATTTGTTTTTCAAGGAATCATTTCGGTCGGTCGGTCGGTCTTTTTGTCAGGGTTTGCCTCGCCGTCCGAAGCTGCGTGTTTTTTTTTAATGCAATTTGATCACGCGTCTTAAAATAGTGCAAAACGAAAGTAAAATCAAACGAAAAAGGCCGTTTTTCGTTTCTTGTTTGGTCGACCGTAAACGCAGGATGTTTTTTTCTCTTTCGCCTTTCTTTATTCGTTCGGGTTAAGCTGATTGTTCGACAATAAATAACAATAAATCAATCGGTCTCCGATGTTTTCGCGCCGAAAACGTCTTGTTAGGCGTTGCTAATGTTTCTCGCTGTTTGCTGTCCGCGTTAATATCAGATGTTGGTGTAAGACAGGGGTCGGCAAAACGTGTTACAAAATATTGGACTTAGGCCTATATTTTTTAACATTTTTTTATTTTCGGCAATGTAATAAAAACTTGCAAGACAACACTTTCCTGCCTCCTTTAATGTAATTAAACACGTTTTCAAGTGCAAAACAGATCCGAGGCCCGCCTGATCCACAGTTGTTCTAACATTTCAATAACACAAATCTTAGTTAACATTGTGTGCGGCCTGCAAATACCTTTCTGAGTTTGGTTTTGGCCCGCAACTAGAAAAAGGACGCTTTTTTCGCGCTTTGCTCAAACACTATCCTGCCTCCTTCAATGTAATTATTAATAAAGTTCTTAGTTAAATTTGTGCCGCCCGCAAATACCTTTCTGAGTTTGGTTTTGGCGCGCGACTAGAACCCGTGGTGTGAGACGTGCTTGTATTTTAGCTGACTTGGCACACAGCTCGGCGCAGATGTCGGTTAATCGAATAACACCCGGTAAAAACGATTTTCGTTTAGTATTGCAGGTGGCGAAAGACGTGCTTGTGATTTAGCGTGGTCCCGTAGAAGGATCTACCAAAATCAATCACATATTTTTCGCGGTCTTGTTTTCGTTTTTTGCCTGAAGTTAACGATTGCACACTACAATAGGGGTGTTTCGCAACGTGTTCGCTTTGCCTTTAAAGGTTCGCGTTTGCTGGACGTTACTGATTTTTTTATTATTATTTATGACGTCTTTAACGTCAGACGGAAAAACGGCGATTTCCCTAAGTTGAAAATTCGGGACCCCCGCTCAGGGCTGCCAGATTGGCTTTTTTGACGCCAAATTATACAAATTTGGCTCTTTTTAAACATGGTTGGCGTCAGAAAATTCGGTTATCTTTTTGGCTTTTTTTCTAGCTTTTTTGCAAAAGCTGGCTAAAACTAGTCAAATGGCATAGGTTTATATGTTTTTCCTTTAAAAAACATTCGTTCTAAGATCTGTATAGGCCCTATCTTGCCAGATTTTTGAAAGCAATACTCATATAAATGCTCAGCGTTGTTCTAGATTCCTACCACAAGTATTAAATCAACGCACATCATTTGGGTTAGGGCGCTGGTTAGCGTTTGGGTTTGATTGGGTCAAGTATTGTTAAATAAACTTAATCTTCTTATGCACATTTGTTAATGCAAATTAGTGCATTGTCCAAGACCTCATAGTCTAAAAGTCGGACTTTTTGATCCTTTGAATGCCCTTATTGTCGTAGACCTTTTTGCTTAGAACTGCACTGATTTCTGACGGATCGGGTGGTGCTGGTTAGCGTTCGGGTTTGGGTAGGTTTAGGCAATGTTTTCAAATTATTATATTTGGCCCACCGTCACGCAAACAGCAAATGACACCTAAACTTAAATATTGCCTGTTGCTAAATTGTTGCAACGCTGTGGAAGGATTCTAGACCAGCGCCAATAGCTCATACTTAAATTTGAATTTTTACGTTTTACAGGCATCTTAAAAAGGTTTAGAAACATGCGCTTTAGGGTGAGCTCATCAAACCAAGTATTTTTCAATAGAAAGCTTGACGAAAATATTACATTTTCAGCCTAAAGATCGTAGGATAACTGAGCTTTTCAAAAGATAAAAATTTTCATTTTGGTTGTTATGTTATAAACATTTATGTTTGTCATGTTGCCACCACACAAGCTTGAACCTTTAAGGTTATTTATTTTCATACAAATCAATTTATAGTATTATTTAATAGCCTTTTATGGGTTTTGAACTTATTTAATTAACGTTTGGCTTTTTCTGGCTTTTTTTCATTCACGGTTTGGCTTTTTTTCAAAATTTTTATCTGGCAACCCTGCCCCCGCTTTTGGGATTTCTAGATACGTCCCTGATCATTATTAGTTTGCTATTTTCAGATCCCGTTTTCTTCCAAATTGAAAGTGATTAATGCAAGTGAACTATCAACAAGTGCAAATGAAACTGACTATGTTGGATGCGGAGGTTTTGGTTCTGTTAGAATTTGCCAAAATAAAGAGTTTGGAGAAGTTGTAACAAAATGTTTCGTAATTTCTGGCTTAAAGGAGGAAATATGTAAGCACATCAACAGGTAACATTATTATGCATTTATTAAATATAGCCCAAGCTAACTAATTTCTTTGAATTTTGAACATTGCTGTAAAACTGCACAATTCAACTTGGTAAGGTATGAAGTTAATATGACATTAAAAATTATGCTTAAGAAGTGGCAGAAACTAATGCAAACCCTATGTAGAATAACAATCAACAAGGTGCAAATTAAATACAATAAATTTATCTTACCCAATAAATGATTAAAAGTAATAAAAAAGTTAAGCGCAATGCGATCTTGGTTCATAGTCATTTTGCAAATAAACTGTAAATTTAGAACATATAAATAGGCACCACAACACAAAAAATGCTATAAATGTTAGGAAGAGGCTATTCACCCAGACACCAAAGTAGTTAAAATCTGCATTAATCACTAACACCACATGCAAGCGTAAAAGGGCAATCCGGATAAATAGACTATAGCAGTGGTTCCCAAACTTTTTTGGCTCGCGACACACTAAAAAAATCTGCTATTTCGCGGCACACTTTTAACAGAACAACATTAGCGTAATTTTACAATTTCCCTTAACACACGACAAACTATATCTAAAATTTCTCAAAATTATTAATTTGTAATGAGTAATGTGTATTTAGGTGTAAATGCTTTGGTGTATGCCTATTAGTAAACCAGATAACTTGTTTTTCAAAATAACAAAAAAAGTTTTTCGCGACACACTTGACAATCTCTCGAGGCACACAGTTTGGGAATCACTGGACAATAGACACTGAAGTCAGATTACATAGAATCCCAAATAATAGATTCTATACATATTGATAAACATGATAAGTATACTAGTTTGAATTGTTTAAAAAAATGATCAATGACATGAACAGCCTTCATGTAATTGGATCTATGGAAATATTTCACATTTCTATGTTAAATGCATTGCGAACCAAAATTTCCCTTCCCTAAGAGATCATGTTTGTCAAACCTTATATTATTGTTTCAGTGTAAAAAGAGAAGCTGAAATACTGGTTCGTATTGAACATGAAAACATTGTTAAAATTCATGGCTTTTCACAATGGAATGACAACCACATTGCTATTATCCTTGAGTATGTCAAATGTGGAAATTTGGATGGATTGCTGAAATCTGTTCATGAAGTACCATGGTCTTCCAGACTATCAATTGCACAACAAACTATGTCAGCTCTTTGCTACCTTCACAACTATCCAGGTGATAGAAAGTTTTACCATGGCGATATTAAGTCAGACAATATTTTACTTGATGTGGACCTGAATGTAAAACTGGCTGACTTTGGGTCGGTAAATATTATCAAAGCCACCAACATGATGTCCACAACATTGGATATAACTCCAACCAAGCAACACACATTACACTATGCAGCTCCTGAAGTACTAAAGGGAAAAGAAGCAGGAACTTTTTCCGACATGTTCAGGTAAACATGAGCAGTAAGGCTTGTCTGCCAACTACATTTAACAATTATTTTGAAGTAATTTAACAAACTGCAATAAAAAAAAATGTTGATAATAGACTGAAAAAGTCCTTTTATGTTAAAACTACTCGTATTTCTTTATTAATAATGCAATGTATACTAAATTAAATATAAATTGCCTTGCACTAAAATACAACATAACAAAAAAACAGAAAATCTAACCCTTTTAAAAATATTGATAATGTTATTTTTTAAACAGTGTTGGGATGGTTTTCTATGAACTGGTAACAAGAAGAAGGGTTTATGAAGGAGCAACATGTCGACCAGAAATTCTCACTAATGCTATCTTGGGAGGATTAAGACCAGAGTTGGACAAAGTTGAAGCCGTGGAAGCATCTTTGCCAACTGATAGTGATAAGAAAATCGCCTCGGTTTTAATTGACTTGATGAAATCTTGCTGGAAAGAAGATCCTGCAGAAAGACCAACTGCTCTCAATGGTATAAATGATTGCAAACATTTATAAATTGGTTACCGTTGGTCAAAAAGCAGCTTCAGAAGGGCTAGATCTCAGTTGTTAACACACATAGGTTTGTGCATAGGTTTCATTGAATTGGTTATACAAGGTATATATAATATGCATTACACCTAAATATACAATAAGTGTGGTTCTAAACCTATTAAGTCTAGCAAAATTTGGACATAAATGCTAACCTATTTAAATAACATTACATGGAATATTCGATAGTTAGACGTTACTAGAACAGGCTTGAATTTCAATGTTAATGTTAGTTTTATATCTAACCAAGTTTTTGGAATGACTAAATTTGCTTAAGGCTGTTTTTACTGTAAACATGTAACATGTTTTAAGCAGATAAATGTAATATGAAAAAATGAAAAAATTGTTAAAATAATTTTAAGTTGGTACTGCTGAATGCAGCAATCAAAATAAAACAATGAATTTATAAAAAAATAATCTGAAATTGCACACACCACATAGCAAATTACACTTTACAGATAAAAGTCTAGGATCTAGGATACAGATCATAAAAAAGCAAAATGGTACGAATGCACACCAACAAAATTAATTTTATGCTCAATGTTTAAATACTATAAAGTGTGTTGATGAGCTGTCTGTAGGTTTGTAATGGTATTACAGTAAAGTAGATTTTGGCTACATAACATGCAGTGATCGTTCCACCCTTTTCATGCTAAATAGGTACAAAATATAATTTATATGAATAGAGCTTTCACTAGCAGTCAATCAAAAGAAAATCATGAAGATTTTGGGTCTTCATTATTTTAATTGATAATAGTAGCTAAAGCATTATTTTACTGTGGTGTACCCCACTGATTCTTAAAAAAAAACTTTTTTTGACACTTTGACTTTTCAGCCAAGGAAATGCTGGACATACCCATTGATGAAAACTTGGTGAAAGCAGGGAAAAAATAATTGCTACCCTTCTTCTAAAGCAGAAGCAAAGACCTCCTTCATCTCAGACAAAGTTGTCAAACTTTGTGAAAAACTTTGTTTCAGGTATTGTAATGTGTGCTACTAATTTTACAACTGGTGCTGAAAGCACCTTGTTAAAGCAGACAGGAAAATAATTTCTACTCTCTTTTAAAAGCAGAAGCAAAATTGTTCTGTAACTCAAACAAAGTTATCAAAACTGTATGAAAAATATGTTTTCAAATGATAACTGCTATTAAAGTTTTTGTGTTTTAGTTGATCTAATTGTGTTTTAGTTGATCTAAATTTTGTGTTTTAGTTGGCTAATGTTTTGCATTTTCTTTGGTCAGTACAACCAATGTTTTTTTAAGGGTGTTTTAGGGATTTTTCTCCAGCGGTTTCCCAAAGCAGTACATTGATTTTTTGCAACCTGTGCACCACAGAGTTTTAAACTAGTTTTTTATTTTATCAAGCCAACAATCATATTACTTATTTTATCTCCAGCAACTGGGAGTTCTATTTTTTCATCCTCTTCAACCGATGACGTCACATCTAGTTCATCTCTTCCGCTTGTGGCACAAAGTAGCACTCCGATTGATGATGGCGCCTCAACTTCAACTGCATTGCTCTCATTTCTGGAAGGTGAGATATATCTATCATGGAAAAGTATTTTTATAATTTTTAGATGGTTGATTTGAAACTCTAACTGTTTGCGGAAAAAAAAACAAATATAGTTTTGAGTTTCATTATTAGGTAAATATATATGTGTATATTTATATTAAACCTTAAATTGCATCATTTAGATTAGTGTACGTTAGCACCAAAATAATTTTTAAAATTCTAAAAAAAAGTGTTGCTTTAAAAATGGCGTTTGGTTCAAATATGTGGGTGAGCAATATTTTTCAACGTCACGAAATCGTTTCAATAAATATTGCTACCCTTCAAAGTGAAGAAAATTAGGTATCTTTGTATATGGCCGTATTTGTCCTAATTCTAAATAGAGAAATCAGGTGGCACTGTATCAAGACGAATTGTATTTGATTCTCGACAAGCTTTCGCACAACCGTGCTTCATCAGGTCAAAGTATAAATGAAAACAATTAAAATGCACGTAAATTAGGTATGTTTCAGATTTTCTTAAATTAATAAAAAATGTCGTGATTTTTAGTGCAAAAATAACTTCTTGGATGGTAGAATTTTTTTAAGGTATATAAACTTACAATTATTGGTTTGTTTTAAATTTCCCCCATATTAATTAAAAAAGTATTAATAATAATTGGAAACACTTTGTGGTAAGACAAGATTTAAAAATAAAAGGTTTTTGATTTTTGCAAAATGTCATTGAGTCAAATTTTATTTAGCTTTGAATTTTTTTCATTCAATTTTTAGGATATTATGATCCAAATTAATAAGATCACAAGATAAGGTTTTATTCTTTACAGTTCAATGTTTAGAAATGTATATCATTATTATTTATATATTTTTAAGGTAAATCCTTATGATGTTTTCAAAAAACAATCAGTTAATTTGAAAAAATAAATCATTTTGTCATTTTACTGAAAATCAGATGGAGATGAATCTGCTCATGACCTTGTCCAACAATATGCGACCTTGGTGCGAGAAAAAAAGTATGAAGAAGCGAATCGAGTCGCAGGTGACCTTCATCAGCTCCTCCAAGGTCAAGTGGAACGAACAGCGGAAGAATTTCGACAACTTGGAATTAAACTGAGAGAAGAGAAGAAATGTTTGGAATCGGTTTTATTTTTGCAAATATCTTCAATTATTTCCGCAAATTACAAGAATCCGAAGAAAGCAGTTGAGGAAAATATGTTTTGTGCTCTGGAGTTGAAGAACACAAATGAACAGATGATTAAAAGTGACGTCACAATGAAGCCCATTGTGCGCGATCACGTGCTTCCACTGATGCGTGACCTGCAGCTAAAGATCGAACAGAAGCAAAATATCGGCGAAAAGTTTCGGGTTTTAAACTTGGCTTGGTGTTTGCATCGCATCGAATATAGCGAATATTTAATCGACGATCTGGAAAGTCGGGAGCGAACTTTGAAAAAAGCAATTTCTTCACTTGAAAAAACTTTCGGCCGCGAAGCTTCCAAGCATCGGGTTTACGCTCAATGTTTATACAACCTCGGTCTTGTGTGTTCGCAAACCTCGCGGTTCACTGATGCGGTGAAATATTTCGAGCGAGCTCTGGAAGCAAGAAAGAAAGCCGAGGATTTTCCAAGCGAAGAAGAAAAGAAGGAATTGATTGAATTTACCGAAAACAATTTGAGAAAATGCAAATCAAAAGCAGAAACTAAAAAGTGTAAAATTATGTAAAGAATTGATTAATTTTTTTACTGAACTTCTGTTACTTTATTTTATTTGTTTGTATTTGATTTAAAATTATATTATTAAAAATCAAAGTTGTATAAATCAAATATTTAGAATAACTTTATTAAATGTAAAACTTGAAATTTGATTGATTTCTTTAAACAGGAACAAGTTAGGGTTAAAATTTCTGCAAACTCTGTAAGTAGAATAAATTAAGTTTAGAGAGCGCTCGTCTAGAATCCAACCACTTTTTTTTACAGTAACAAAACAATTTGTGGAAAGTGAAATTGTCAGAAATAAATAAATATAATAATAATACTGGACCCATAATACAAATAATATTAGTAAGATAAAATAATGTTAGTAATATTAAAACAAACCACCGGACGAAAATGTACGATTCTAGACAAGAGCAAAAAAATAAACAAACTATATTTTCCTTTTTTTCTAAAAAAAATTCAATGAGTTTCAAAACCACAAATTCTCAATATTTTTACAAGTTTATTTTGTAGCCGCAAACCACAATATTGTTTACACTATAGTTTTAATAACTGAGATTAAATAATATATTTAATTTTAATTAACGATTACTTTGTTAAGAGAAACATTTAAATAAAAAACTGACCACAGTTAAACAAGGCATTTCGAGATGAAACAACGACAATAAGTTTGCATTTTAAGTTATGAAATACGTGAAGTAATCATATTAATGTATGTTACTCGTTAACAAATGATAAACAACGTATTTTATGCTGAGTCATGCGCGACAGCGATCGGCGAAGCATTTCGAAAATGTAAATAAAAAAGTTTTGCAGAATAAATTAATAATTTAATTAATCGTCACCTAGCTTGCATTTTGCAAGATTAAGGAACGTGAAAACATGAATGTAGCAATTTCAAAGGCTGCTGTGCGAATGCGTCGCATATTGGATCACGTAAAATGCGATTCTCACACAAGGCCGGTTTCCTTTTTCTCCAAACACAAGAAAATCGAAGTTTTCGATGCTCAAATGAGTTATTATGACTCTGGTAAGTTGGCAGTGTACAGAATCAATTTATTAAACCTTGTTTTAAATTGTTTTACACCTACTAATTGTTATAGTGGAGTTTACTATGTTTGGTTAATACTAATTTACGGAATGATGAATGGTCGGAACGCTCACTAATTTAAGTGTTACCCCGTTAAAACAATTATTAAACCAACGCACAATATTTGGGTTAGGGTGGGGGTTAGCGCTTGGGTGAAGGTGGTCAAGTGTTATTATATTTAATAATAATACTGTGAGCGTTCCGACCATTCCGACCATTCATCATTCCGTAAATTAGTGTTACCCCTATGTTTGACATATGACCTTTTCAACGTGGTTTTCATTTTAAACTCAATTACAAATACCATCCTGTTTAATTTAACGCGAACCACTTTCCATAGGCTCGTGAATTAAATCAAACAATGGTCTTGGTGTTTTTAACAAGTCGCCAAACCTTATTTTGTGTAAGGTAACTTTAGTCGAATTTTTGTAAATAACTAGTTTTCAAGTATTTGCTATACCATGTTTAGTGTAAGTCAAGTCATTTGTATCAGTATATCAATGTTAAACTGGGTCATTTATTTTGTGCCAATGATTCACAAAGCAAATGCTAAACACTTTTACAAAGCTAAGAATAATATAACTCAAAAACTATTAAAATTACATCAGTTTTTCCTACGAATTATATCAGTTCAAGTCCCCCTCTCCCAAAAGAAAAAAAATTAACTTATTATTAAAAAACAATAACTTAAGTACGCTTTAGTCAAGAGGTTGACTCAAATTTGTTCAACACTGAAAGATTTATAAAATTCTGCATATTTTGCAGCAAACCACTAAATTTACATCTACTAATTGAGTCAAACCATATCAAATCAACACACCCATATGACATGACCTCTTTCAAATTTAATGAAATTTAACATGAATAAAGTAGTTGTCATTAAAGTGGGATTTACCAAATTTCAGCCTGATCGGTCGAGAAATGTAAAAGTAATGACATAAGAAAGTTTTTGCATAATATCCACACGATGGCGTAGTTTCAACATTGTTTTGTGAATAACTTTTAACTGGTAACTAGCAAAAACTTCTATAATATATCAAAAGAAAGAAGAGAATGGATAGCATGCTACTGTCTTGGTTGTACATATTGCTTTAGACCAGAAAAAATATTATAGGTGAATTTGTACTTGAAGTTTCGGGGGTAATCGGATGACTCCGGACATAAAATAATACTTTTTTTTTTTTTTAGAAAAATAGTATAATTACTTCTTTTTAATAAAACATCAAAATTTTTGTGGTGTTTTGCTTATATATTTATAAAAATATGTTATGTATCTGTAGTAATAAAAACTGAAAGTTGCATTACAAAGAAATAAAAGAGTTATAAAAAATAGGGAAAAAAGGAAAAAGGCAAATTACAGTGGAGTCTTGGTTAAGTAATAAACAAAGAAAGTATAAATAGGCTGTGCTGACAGGCAGTTCAACAGCAAAATAGTTACTTATAAAGGCTTGCAGAGAGCTTAAAATATTGTATTTAATTTTCAGTAATCTGTAAAATGAACTGTGAAATTGGACTATTGCTAAATGAAGATTGTGATTTTTCAACTTCTAGTAAAGAGCTAATTTCTGACTTAAAAGTTGAAGAGCTTGAAATTATAAGAAGAAGGTGTGGACTCACAGGCAATCCTACAAACCTGTGTGCGGGCCATACAAGAAAATATTTAAAAGATTATGCATATCATAACAGAGCTTGCTGTGACCCATTTAGCAAGCAAACAAAAAAAATATTGAAAAATGTTAGGGAAATTTCTCTGAGTTTTTGTTTGAAATATTCATCTTTAAATCTGGTGCCAGGAAAAAAACTCTGTCATCATTGTCGCATTCATGTTTTACAAAATGCATCAGCCTCTGAAAGTTTTGTTACAGCAGAAAAAGATTCACCAAGTTCTTCAACCAGTAATGTTTCAATAACTGATCCAAGTTTATCATCTGAATCTGACGAAATTTTTCAAGGTACAGCAGTAGATGTTGTAAATTTGAACAAATCTTTGCACAGTTTAGGGGAGTCTCCTTTAAGTTTAAGGAAGCTGCATAGGAATAAAAAATATGGGTCTGAAAAAGTTGAACAGATGACTGGTACACTTCGAAAAAGATTAAGAATGGATATAAGTGTTCAGCAAGAAAATGTTGTTAAAGAGCAAAAACAAAGCAAATACTTTCAAGAAATTATGAAACAGCTAAAAGAAAAATTTGAGAAAAGCAAAAGATATGAAAAACTACAAGTTTTGACTGTGGTACCGCAATCATGGAGCATTAGGCAAACTCAACAGGAATTTGATGCACCAAATTATATGGTGCGCAAAGCCAAAGAGTTGTTCAACAAAAAGGGAATTTTATCCACTCCAAACCCCAAACCTGGTAAGCCACTAATACAATCTACAGTTGATCTTGTAAAGGAATTTTATTTGAGTGATGAAATTAGCAGACAAATGCCTGGGATAAAAGATGTTGTTTCAGTGGTATTGGATGGAGAAAGAAAATCACTTGGAAAACGACTAATTTTATGCACAATAAACGAGGCACATCGTAAATTTAAAACTGACAATCCTAGTATTAAAGTTGGAATTTCAAAGTTTACAGAATTAAGGCCAAAGCAAGTGGTACTACCCGGATCTAGTGGAACACATAATATTTGTGTATGCACCATTCATGAAAATGTTAAGCTGATGATTGAAGGCGGACGTTTATGGAAAATATTTGGAAGTGATAAACAACAAACCTGCATATACAAAGATTTTTTGTGTATAATTACTTGTAATCCTTCAACAACAAACTGCCACCTCAATAAATGCCAACATTGTAAAACAAATATTGTGAAACTAGAAGAAACTCTTAAGAAATATTTTGAAGATGAAGGAATTGATCAAATAACGTACAAATTGTGGTTGACAGTGGACCGAACAACATTAGAAACAGTAATTAAAAAATCAGATGACTTTGTCACAACATATTTGGAAAAACTAGAAAAGCTTTTGCAACATGATTTCATCGCCAAACAACAATCACTTTATTTGAAAAAATTAAAAGAAAGTGAATTATCTGAAACTGCAATAATAATTGCAGACTTTGCAGAAAATTATTCTTTTATTCTCCAAGATGCTGTTCAAGGCTTTCATTGGACTAATTCACAGGCAACAATCCACCCATTTGTAGTTTATCACAAATTTGAAACAGAAGCAGAAAAAACACCCCACCTTAAACATGAAAACTTCGTAATTGTGTCAGACACCCTTAGACATGACACTAATACAGTTCATTGCTTTCAGCGAAAAGTCTTAGACTTTCTTAAAAAAAAATTTCCATTGTTAAAAAAAGTAGTGTACTTCACAGATGGTGCTGCTGGACAATATAAAAACAGAAAAAACTTTTTAAATTTAATGTGTCACAAACAAGACTTTGATTTATACGCTGAATGGCATTTTTTTGCAACTTCACATGGCAAAGGACCATGTGACGGGTTGGGTGGGACTGTGAAAAGATTGGCTGCCCGGGCAAGTCTGCAGAAAATTGGAGAACAACGTATACAAACCTCAAAAGAGCTATATAATTGGGCCACAACAAATATCACAAATATTAACTTTTCATTTGTATTGGAAAAAGAAGTAGAAGAAGAATGTGCATTGCTTAAGAAAAGATTCGAATCAGCCATTCCAATTCGTGGAACCCATAAGTACCACTGCTTTATTCCAGAGGAATCTTGTCAGACTCACATCAAGGTTTCTGAATTTTCTGCATCATTAGATTATCAGAAGGTCCTGGTTTGTGACATTCCCTACAAACAACTATTGCATTGGGATGAGCTAAGGGGGTTTGTTACCTGCAAATATAACAACCAATGGTGGCTTTCCTGCATTTTGGACCAATTAAAGGAATCAGATGAAGTGATGGTCACTTTTCTACATCCAGCCGGACCTTCCAGATCTTTTAAATATCCGAAAAACAAAGATGAACTTGTGGTTCCTCGTGACAACATTTTGACTAAAGTTCATCCATCAACAGCGACTGGAAGAACTTATCAATTGACATGCAAAGAACAACAAAATGCATCACATGTCTTGAATATGTAAAGCAAAAATAAAATACAGAAATGTTCAGTGAAATTTTTTTCGTACTAGCCATTTTGTTAGGTCCCCTAAAGATAGGCTCATTAAGTGACAATGTATGCTATAGATAAATGTCCATAATTCTATATAAGCAAAAAACCCCATTCCCATTTTCCTGTTATTTAACCAACAAATATAACTTTTTTTTCTAAAAAAAAAAAAATTAAAAAAAAAAGTATCACAAGTGCCCATTTTAACGTTTACATTTTGTTTGATTTTTAACACGTAGGAGTTATGTTAGATAATTATGCTCAAAATATCCTTTTTAGTCCTTTAAGATGCAAAATTACCTTTCCAAGGATGCATAACATTTTATTGTAGCTTTTGTACATCCAAAGATATGGCTGGTTTTATGTTGGAACAGCGCCCTCGAGTGGAAAATACGCATTTTATTTAAACCTAAATAACTTTGCAAATACACAACAGACTAGAATAAAATTTGGCACACATCTTCAAATAAAGATCCTTAACATATATACTAATTTTGGTTGGAATCTGAGAGGGTCATGTCAAAAAAGCAACTTTTTTGTGTTGATTTGACATGGTTTGACTCAATTATTCTGTGTTCTTCACTTCATTAAATAGAAGTTTAATTTGCTAATATAGAAATACATCAATAATTCATTTCCTAAATTAAAAACTTTTCAATCAGCAATTTATTAATCATCCCACTTTCTTTTGTTTTTAGGTGTTTCTAAAGCCGACAAAGCAATTGTTTTTCACCATGGCAACCCAACATCTTCCTATTTATGGAGGAATGTGATTCCCCATGTTGAGACTGTCGGAAGATGCTTGGCGCCGGACCTGGTGGGAATGGGAAGATCTTCCAAGATTCCTGGATCCATGTACACCTTCCAGGATCACTACAAGTACCTTGAGAAGTGGATGGGGATTCCGTAAACTTGACAAGTAAAGTAGGTTTTCGGTTGTCAATATTCATTTTAAATTGATGCATCTACATATTGGTTTAAGTAAAATGTTTATGATTTGAGTGTTAACCACTGTGCAAAAGTTTCTGTTTGCACTTAAAAAAATTTTTTGTATGTGCATAGTGGAGATTGCCTTGAAATTGTATAAAAATTGTGTTATTATGTTGACAAGCTTTCGCACAATCGTGCCTCATCTGGTCAAAGTAGGATTGGAAGGAATAAAAAGATCAACATTGGAATACAACTTGCCGTTTAACAGTGGACCTTGATTACAATCATAATATTATACTCTAGGAGCAATAAACTGTGTATTGCAAAGTTCACTGTCTTTCATTTTCTGTAGACACCATTTTGTTAAATGTAGGTAGAACTTTAATGCATAATATTCGGAGGTATTACTTTAACGCAGCAGGAGTATCAAAGCGCATATGGAAGTAGGTAACATTTGTATAAATAAAGAAGTCAACATCATAAAGTTAAAAAGAGTTGTTTAAAATGTTCAAAATGATACATACTTCCAAATGGAACAGCAGATGCTTTTAATAAGGCACACCGTAATCAGTCGGCCCAATCAGGAATTTCGTGCAAGCAAGTCAGGCTTGGAAATCAACTATCCTTTGGTAAGGTTCGAACTCACGACCTACGGTCATACCAGGACTTTCACTCTACCAACTGAGCTACACAGGCTCAGCGGAAGCTGGTTAAGAAACAACCATAGCACCATTGCCTGCTGTATCCTGTTCATACATACAACCATATTAGACGGATTTATAACATGTCTCACTTTACATTCATTACCCGTATTTTGGAGTAGGCTGTCATACTGTTGAGCTTAATGAATCTTCAGGTGACAGGCATTAAGGAGGTATAGCAGCAATGCAAGCACAGACTTCTTACCAAAGGAATTCTAGCCTAGTATGCTTTGAAGGGGTTGTAAATATCACTGTCATAGGGTCCTTTTTGACTTACCTTGTTTTTGGTATACTTGATGCAATGTACCGCTAATCATTACTTACATAAAAGCAACCCAGATATAATGTGTGCTTTATCATTTATCAAAGGCCATTAAAGCTCCAGAAAGGCTTGGTCGCAGAATACACACTGTGTATATGTACCTTCCAGTTACTAGTATACATGGGATTTATTATTTTCCCAGGTTGACCTTGTGATCCACGATTGGGGCTCTGCACTGGGTTTCCACTGGGCCAACATGCATCGTAACAGGGTGAGTTCCATCACTTTCATGGAAGCCCTCGTCACACCCATGACCTGGGAGCAATTCCTCGAAGCTGGACGCAAGATTTTTCAAGCGATGCGATCCCCTGCTGGTATGTTACTCTTTTTGCATTTAGTTTTCAATTATTTGGTCATACCCTGGGTTGAGGTTAATTAAGAACGGGACTTTTTTTTTGTCCGCCGTATTTAGGATGTATTTGAAATGGAATTTTTTATTTACATTTATAAGTAGGGCAATTTATTTTTTAACCAAAATATTGACCTATTGGAAATACATCCGGATTTACTCAATACTTTTTGTATATAAAGTACTGCACCAGTGTCTTGGCTTTCTACTATGTCTCTATACAAGGTTCCACCAAGTCTTTCAATCTGTAAAAGTCTTTGAATTAATTTGTGATTTGAAAATAAAACCCTGTGTTTCCAAAAGTTATTATTTTTAGCTTGCAGTAATGTGTTTAGAAAGTGCCAAAGTAAAATAATTGTTTAACCTTTTGTTATTGTGTTGACCATGGTATTTGTGCTGTTATATTTTAAAATTATATTCAGAATATGTTCAGTAATCCAATTTATTAGACGTGGACAGCTGGATACTTTTAGTTTTCTAATGTAATGAATCATAGCAAAATGCGGCTTATTCTAATTCTTATCTAATTTGTAAATTGCTTGTGTGCTCTAATTCCAGTTCAAATCGAATTCTGATTTTACTAAAAATGCTACTTCGTCCAACGGCATTTTTAGTCTGTAACAAAGAATTCAAATTAATACTCTTCAGTCGGAACAACTTGTTTGTGACATTTACAGTCTACATATAATTATTTACCATTTTCATTATCATAAGACTAAATTGCGATTCAAGTATAATTTATTGTAAATAATTCCAGTTCAAATTCTGGTTTCAAGAATTCCGTAATTCTAATGTAATTTGAGAAAATAAAAATCATCTAATTATAATCTAATTTGGAAAAAAACGGAAATGATCTAATCTTAATTCTAATCTATAAACCAAAAAACTAAAAAAATATAGTTATCCGAGACTGGTGGCAGCCCTGTGTTTGATGTCCTTACCAAAACAGCTCTTTACTGCGTCCAGGTGACGACATGATCCTCCAGAAGAACCTGTTTGTCCAGAATATTCTTCCTGCCAGCATCCTGCGTCAGTTGAGTGACGAGGAGATGGAAGTTTACCTGGAGCCATTCAAAGATGCTGGAGAGGACAGGAGACCAACTCTTACCTGGCCTCGCCAGATTCCAATCAAACCAGATGGTAAGTGGTTTGAAGATTTAGAAAGTTAATGTCATAACCTTGCCAGCCTTCTGGTGACAAGCATTTTTAGCCTAAATTCTTTATTTTGTTGGACACACCCCCAAAGTTAAATGCTTTGTTCCCCTAAGTAATGTATCAACCTTGCCATGTTTAGGCGATAAACAAGGCCATTAACAAGTAAATAGTTAACAAAAAGTCGCGGGGTTCACATGTCTGCCAAAAAATGAAAAAAATCGTTTTCCACCAATTTCTTCTCTTTGGTCGACATATTCGCCTAGTCGCCAGCATTCTGCCATACGGGTCACTGTTTTCCAACCTCTTTTGTCCGTCAACCCCTATTGCCTTAAATTAATTTCATTTTTTACCACACTGAAACGCTTATACACAAGTATATACAACTGCGTTTTAATTTTGGTTAGCCCCTGTAAAGCCTCTCGGTATACGGTTTTTTACAAATAACTTTATTCCACCTCGTGAATTGACTCGCAATTGGTTTGACTAAACCTTTTGTTTTGGCAGAGGTTTTTAAACTGTCCGTCTTTCGAATTTTCCAAGAATTTCCAAGCCATACAGGTCGAGCAACACTTCATCTAAAAAAAAAGTTTCGATACGCCGACTCGGAATTAGGGTTTTTGTTAGGGGGGACTTCGAATTAAAAAAAAAAATGACGTCACAACGTAACCTGAAGAACGCCACGCAGTTTGCTACATAGCTAAGATGTTATCAATTCTCGCAAAGCGAAAAAAAAACTCCTTTATATTGTTTAAGTTGCCGAAACCTTCATTTTCTAAGGTGCAATTAGACGCACATCACCGTTGGGTTAAATTGATTTAATAGAAATGGGCTTAGACATCCTATAAACATAATTTAGATTCGCGCGAAGCGCTAAATAAATTTGCCTTCGCGTAGTTAACATAAGCAAAAAATACATGTTAGGGAGGGGCCATGGTCACGTAATACATAACAAAAACGCAAGTAACACACTTCCGGTAACGTCACGGCACACGGGTTGCGTAGCACCTGCCTTAGAATTATCTCGTTGTATAAGTCTTAAATTTCGCGCTTTTTTAAGATTGCCGATTTACTTCTATCTCACCTTGACATTCATCATAAAGCCACATTACAGATCAGTGCTGCATAGTGTACCTTTGAATTATCTCGTTGTCCAAGAATTAACTCGTGTCTTCGTATTTCACACAATCCAAACCAGGTCCGGATGACGTCATAAAGCTGACTGACGACTACAACCGCTGGCTGTCGCGCTCATCGGATCTTCCCAAACTCCACATCGGAGCAGATCCGGGATTCTTCTCCTCCTTCATCAAAGATCAGATTCGAAGCTGGCCGAACCTTGAGAGCGCCGAGGTGGCTGGACTCCACTTCTTGCAGGAGGACTCGCCCGAACAAGTCGGGAAGACTATCGAGCAATTTCTGGTCAACAAAGTCCACAAGTAGTCGTGTCAATAGGAAAATATTGGTAAATTGGTAAAGCTGTTAATAATTATTTTTTAGAAGTCCACTTTTAAAAGTGTCTACAAAAGTCCGCACACTGGTTTCTGGTTAACAGAGTCCACAAGTAGTTGTGTCAATAGGAAAAGATTGTTAATTTGGTAAAGCTGCCAATATTTTTTTTTTCATTCTGTTTTTTTTATTCATGTCTATAAAACTTCGTTTATTCTATCCATCTTGGCACCAAAAATAAATAACTAAAATAAAAACAAGCTTCATAGCGAAAGGGCAACAAGAAATTGGAAAGCTGTTTGTAAATTCTTGATTTCATTAGTTTTCTCGACATTTTTTTTATAATTTGCATTGAAGTTGTAGTTATTACTTTCATCGTTCCTCATTGAAACAACATTTTTTAATTTAACAGAAAAGCGTAAATAGTTTTGCGATGAGTTAGTCGGCCGGTATGTTTTTATCGTGCAAACATATGTTATTTCTAATTATTTGTTTTAATTTTGCTGCTTTGTTATAGATTACATATCGCTTTTTGGCGAATAAAGTTTAAAGCAATGAAAATGTTTATTCTGGCTAGAGTAATTCCTATCGCTGCGTATGGCATTGATCGTATTTCTTCGCTTTTCTCACTCTATGCATCTTTAATAAACTACTAAAACTAGAAAAAGATTTGTAGTGAAATTTATATCGCTACGTGCGGTCAATCCGACTTTTTAAGGAGTCAAAAGAAACAATTTTGACAGTCCTGGCATTAAGTGTCAAAGACCCCCATTTCCGACGTGAAAAACTAGATTTTTTTTTTTAAAAGAGTATTTGTCCAAAATGATATTGTAATTTGAACTAGAATTACATTTAATAAATTCGCAATCATTAAAGAGGGTCGTTAGTCAATCATTTGCAAATAGGTGTGTGGTTAAGTAATGGTAGGTACGGTAGCGTTGGATTGCTGTCAATCATTAGGAACTATCATCTCTAGATATTATTCAGAAATCAATTATAAAGAAATGTGTTTTTTGTTGTGCATGTTTTATCATAGACAGATATACACAGCAAGCATTTATTTTAGAAGAGGTCCCAACCTGTAAATTTACAACCTATAAATGAAAAGACGGTATTTTTTGTTGAATATACCTACTTCCGTCCCATTAAAATTGTGTTTTTTTTGTTCTGTTTCTTACCACCATATGGATCCCTTAGTTCAGTAGCCGGCAATATATGGGCCGCTGTCCAAATGTGGGCCTTTAAGCAATTTTTAGTTGGCCGCGAGCTATATTTTGATATTTCAGTTTTGTCGTGTAGTTGTGCGCCATATTTAAAAAATGACGTCCATATTTAAAAAAAATGACGTTTCTCCCCCCCCAAAAAAAGACCCTTTATGTCCAAAAACGCTATGCATACTATGGCACGAAAAAAAACTGTTTTTCGTTTTACGTAGTGAGCCTTCAATATCTCTTGAAGAGTAATTTGGGCCGCGACAAAAAAAGTTTGCCGATCACTGCGTTCGTTTTGATCTCCAAAACAAACTTCATGAGCCACAAAGTTTTCAGCTATTAGAGCTGGTTGATGTTATGCCCTACACGCACTTTGAAGTGCAGCGTTTGGTAACTGGTAAGGCTATGGCACAACAAACTTACAATGGTTAGCAAACATATCTTCGGACGCAGCGACAACTAAGTATGAGCAACAATGACCGAAATTAGTTTGCTGTCAACTTAAAAAAGGTTTAGTTGAGCAGCGGAGTACGGCTTCTTGTCGGTAATAAGTAAATAAAGAATAGTTATCCGAAGAGTGACTTTTGATAGTTAATCTGCTTCTTCAAAAAAGCTTGAGCTGCATTTAACCTGTGGTTGCGTCGGTTTGCTGACATCATGTCGAACTTGATTGATTTCTTACAAAAAGAGACCGTTAACAATCAAGAAAAAAATATTTCGAAACTTTTTTAAACTATGCAAGCATGCATGTTTTTTTAAATTCTTATTTTGATTGGTAAACAAAAACGTAACATTAGCGTGCTAACTGTTTTACAAGCATAGATTAAGGTAAAATTAACCACATTGTAGGCCTACTAAACCTTATAAAATGAAAACATTTAAGTTTAAGCCAAGTCATTTTTATGAAAGACTTTATTCAACCCAAAATAATTTGGTCAAAATAATTAAGTCTAGTCGTTTAAAACCTGTTACTTAAGTGCACTCAAATATATCATTGACTTAAGTCATCTCAACAATAGAACAAAAAGATTTAAATTAACTTGTGAACAAAATTCGATTACCAATTCTGAACGTCCACCTAAAAAATTTATGGACAAGATTGATTTTGGATTTAAATGACGCTCGGCAGTCGGGAAAGTGCAGTCCAACCACTACTTTGCTAGGCAAACTACATTTGCCAAAAAATTGTCGGCATGCTAATTTTCGTCTTTCTAATAATCTAAGTGTTTTTACTGGTATTTTAACAATAAAGAACTGTTTAATAAGTTGTGTTCAGCTGTTGTTAATCTTCTATATTTTCTTGCGCTGTATTGCCACTCATTTCAACCACGGCGTGCAATCAAAACCTGATGTACATACAATGTGCAACGATTTGTTTAGTAGTGCTTATATAGCATGTTGTCGCTCAGCAAAGCTGCAAAAACCTATTTGCTTGCAAACCGTCATCTGTGAATTTGACAAAAGACCATCTTTTTGCAGGATCGAGATTAGTTTATAAAAATGGCCTCCAAAACTGATGCAGCTTTCTTCTCAAAGCACAAGAAGAATGGTATTTATGATGCGGAAATGAGCTATTACGAGTCGGGTGAGATTGGCCTATTGAGACGTAACACAAGGAAGTGATTTGAATGAGGTGGTTTTAAGTGATGGAGAAACTGTGAATTGCAATTCAGCATTTTGGGTGTATAATACAAACGCAACTGACTTTAACGCTTTAATAAATTCGAATAATAATGTTTATCAGCCTAATCTTATTATTTTCAGGACTATTACGAATGCTGTTAGCAAGTTTTTAAAATTATCATTATTCCTGACATAATTTGGGTTAGGGTGCGAGTTAGCATTTGGGTTTGGGTGGGCCAAGTATTATTATTATATTTATTCTTACATATTTATGAGCATTGTTGACTGCTTAACCTTAATTTTATCGACAATAAACCTTTAGTGAATATACTGTGTCTTTCCAGTGCAGATAACATTTGAATATTTTGAAAAGATTAACACAATTTATATGAAAACGGCTGATTTCAAATCAGTACATTAGGTTTGTAAAAATGTGAAAATTTTACAACCTTGTTTCAACTGTGAAATGTCTGACGAACAAATAAGAAACAGCCAATTTGAGGTAAGTCGTTTTTCTTTTCTTTCTAATTATATGGGACGAAAATTTATTTTCGGGACATAAATTGTTTTTGCCTTTATCCTTTTTTGCTTTGCTTTGCTTTGGTTTGTTTCAGACCGATTTTTGTCCGGACCTTTATAGAAAAATATACATCGTAGAACTTTTTTTCAGACATGACATATAATGGTATACAGGTGCGTATAACAGGTTTATAAGTCTGCAACCCTAGGGGCCTTTGATTGGGGGAGAAAAAACTGAAATATTGTGACGTCATTGTTTTAGTTATCTGTAACTTTCGACAGCGGTGCAAAACTTCAATACAGAATTCGTTCATAATCGCTTGCTTTGTTCGGTTGGCGAAGCAACGCAGCGACTCGCATACTTCTGCGCTTTGTTCTACCTGAGGAAATAAGTCGCGCGTGCGACGTTCATTGTGCAAAGTGGCTTGTCTTAGTAAAACAGCTTATTGCTCTTACAATATAACATGTTTTACCGCCGCAAATTTAAATGCGATATCTGGCGGTAATGTAGACCTCTATGTTCCTACTAAATGTTGGTAAACCTAAGGCCCTGTGAAATGTTGCTTTACGGAACGATCCTTATATATCACGATTCGGTGGTAAACATGTATAATACCTTGGAATGACATTTTAACGGAAATCAATAAAGGTACGACAAAGTGAATAAGCATTCTTTACATCAGGGGTGGGCAACCTTTTTAACACAAGGGCCAGTTAGGAAATGTAATGCTTACAGGAGGGCCGCACATCAAATAAACACTAATTCAAATTTTCAGCTTTTACTAGAAAAGCTAATGAGCTACTAGGCTGCAACTACGACAGTTTTGTCAGTGCTGTCTTCTTGTGAATTCGGCAATAATTTTCCTACTATTCCAATGACGCCTTTCTTGTACGGATCGGCTCAGTACAATTTAATTAACAGCCATAATTTAAAACCAACTGTTACATAACATCTCAGTCAATATGCGTGGCAAAAGTCTGGTGCATCTTGACCGTACTAGACAAGTGCAATTGTTGCAAACAATTCTTTATCATAACAACGTGAAGAGACACAAAAATTCACGATTTAATGAAGATTGTTTTGTAATAGATGCTTTCCATTCGAGTTCAAGTGCATTAGTGTAGCTGTGTAGCCTATGGGTTATATCGGGCCGAGATAAGAACATCACCAACGTCAGAATAAACACAATTCGGAATAAGGCCAAATAGGACTAATACCTGATGGTATTAGTACCGTCTAAATCGGAAGCAGTCCTAGACCCGTCGGAATAAGTCCTAAATGCTCATAATCAGGCCTAAACCACACTTTACCTAACCATACCCTTAAGTACATCACTAACTCCCCTAATAATTTCAACACTAACCCATTTTGTAACCCCACCAATAACCTCAAACCGGACCAAAAACCCAGAGCCAAAACACCGGCGCCCTGACGGGCCGGTCATACTAGGTCGTCCAAACGTAGTCACCAAAACGGCCCGATGCCAAACCGATGGCCCCCGTTCGTCCCATACCCTTTACCCACAGGTCCGGGCGTTATTTTGGTCATTTAGGCCTTCTTTCGATAAATTTAGGCCTTCTTCCGATGAATTTAGGCCTTTTTCCGATGAATTTAGGCCTAATTCCTACAGATTTAGGTCTTGTTCAGACAGTTTTGATATTATGCTGTACTGGATATTACTGCGTATTTTGCTGTATTATGTCGTTGGTCTTAATACTATGGTTTTATAGATTTTTCTGCTTTAGGTATTGTTGCTTTTTAGGTCTTGTGTGCTCCCGTTATATCACACTTCAAACAGGAAACTGATACAGTGGCATAGCCAGCCGAAATTTTTTTTTTTTTTTTTTTTTTTTTAAATTTTTTTTTTGGGGGGGGAAGGGGCAAAAAATTGGAATTTTTTGTTTAGCTTTTGTCATTGTATTAACTGCCGTAACGAACACAAATAATAATGCTAGCAAACCGTTTCGAGCAGCAACTGGCTGAGTGTTAGCGCAATATTTAGACACAGTCAAAGAGCAAAAACTGTTTAAAAGTAGTAAAACTGCATTATTGTATAGCAAACGTTATATTAACTACATCTTTTGTGACGTAACAATGCATGACAATTGAAGGTATGGCATGCCTGTGACCGACTGTTGTGGTACTGCTCATAAATGCTAAAAAAAACAAATTATTAAGAGTAAAATATTTATAAATTAAAGGGGGCCATGGCCCCTCAGGGCTGCGCCTACGAACTGATAGAGCAAAAGTTCCAACATGGTGCATACCGATCGCCTTATTTAGGGAAAAATAGCTGGAAGAAGGTGAAGGGCCACACAAAAAATGGAAAAGGGCCGCGTGCGCCGTACGTTGCCCACCCCTGCTTTACATAAAGTATATTTACTAAATTTATTTTTCGAGCATTCGACAATTTTCTCGTCGTAATTGAATTTAATGTCACGGTAATAAATAAAGAGGCGAGGCCATATAATAAAGTTCCACCCATCGTATAACGCATGACAGCAGACTTGGACAACTAGATTTATTTTAGCTTTTTAAAATTAGATTAGAATTAACATTAGATCATTTCGGTTTTTCAAAACTAGATTAGAATTAGAATTACCGAATTCTTAAAAAAATCGAATTTGAACTAGAATTACATTTGATTATTTACAATCAATTTCATTTAAATCGAGAAGTATTTTAGTAGGAGTGTGAATGGTCAATATATTTGTGCTAAGTTCGATGTATTTAAGATTAACATATGTTTTTCAGACTGTAAAAATTAAGTTCAAACCAAAGAGTTTTAATTCAAATTCTTTGTTTTGACTAAGAGACTAAGAATGTCGTTGGACAAAGTAGCATTTTTGGTAAAATCCGAATTAGATTAGAACTAGAATTAGAGCGCACAAGCAATTCACAAATTAGATTAGAATTATATTTAGCCGCATTTTGCTCTAATTCATTTAATTAGAAAACTAGAATTATCTAGTTGTCCAAGTCTGCATGACATAGGGTTTTTCCGCTGCTGTTGTTGTTTTTGCCGTTAAATGGCTGCTAGTAATACTTTTTACTTTTCACTTTTGATTGGAACGGCTGCCCATATAGAAGAAGGCATTTGGCATGATTCTAAATATATATAGGCCTACTGCTGAGTCAGACTGCAGAAAAGAAGTAAACAAGGAAAAAATACTATCTAAACCAGGTTTAAAGAGTTGTTAGTTTACAGAAGTGAGGTTATATCAGTCAAAAATCTCAAACAAATTACAGGGAGGTTTTCTAACTTTATTTGCAATTTTATTCAACAGTTGCATAGAATTAGGATGAAAGCAGTATATAATCAGAGCCTTTGTATTGTTTTATAAATAAAATGGCGAAAAAAGCACAAGGAAAACCAATTATAATATGAAAGCTCCAATGCAGCTAACGACCTTTTACTTTGGTGCATCGCCATCTTTCCATACTTCGTCTATTTAAAGCCGAATATAAGTTCGCACAGAAGATAACATCGCGAAAAATCGCAACATAGTTTGGGCAATTTCGACATATTTACACGGATAAAAGACATAGGCTACCTTGCACATAAATAGACACAATTCACAAATGTTTTGCACGTTTTATTATTGTGCACTCCGAAGAGTAACTGCTTGGGAGAAAAATACACGATAATCGCAATTTCATACTCAACCACACGCTCACGTTTTCCCAGTATAAACACGTCACAGGAATAACGCGGAAGTATTTTGTCTTACAAATGCTGACATAGATATGCAGCAATTTAAATAGTTTTGAGGCAATAACTTTCCAACTTTTGTTAGTTTTACAAAGAAACTTAAATATCTCTACTTTTTTGCTACAACAGTTTTGAGCATTTCGCATTGTCCATTTTTTCATTTATGTAGCTAAAAGCAAGTAAACAAATCAAATCCGCATTGACGATTGTGACTTAATAGATGTTTTGATGTAAATTCGTTTGTCAAATCGTTTTTTATCATTTTCTGCGTGTGTTTTTTTTAGCTCACGTTGAATTAAATAAAAAATGCAAATGAGCGAGGAGTTCTCGATTCTTGATTGTGTGCTAAAGCAGTGGTCGGCAACCTTTTTGGCTTTACGGACCGGTTTGAAACCATAGTTGCCATTTTTTTCTCACAGTAATCATCTAGATTTACCAAAAAAGTAATCTAAAAACATCTACATTTTTATGGAGAATTCTAAAAAATAATCTAAAAATAATTTTTGAAAATATTCAATACTTTTGGACAAAAAATCAACATTAAAAGCTTAATGCCGTATAAAGTTGCATAAAGGCACTTGCTTGACGCTTTAGATTTAAGATTCCTGCTTTATAAAACATTTTACTAAACATGACGAGGTACTGAAATTTCGATTTTATATCTCATCATTTTTTTTCAATTTACAAAAAAAAAAACTTTGAATTTACTGAAACATTTATCGTAAATAGCGAATCTGTCACTAATTTAGATTATACAATATTTTTTTATAATAATCTAAAAAAAATCTAACATCTAAATTCTAGATTGTATAATCCTACATCTAGATTCAAACCAAAACATCTAAATCTAGATTAAAATAATCTAGAATGGCAACTATGTTTGAAACTAAAGTTATTCCGCGGACCGGCCTTAAAAAAACAACAAATGTTCAGTAAAGTTAATGTATTACAACTTTTTTTTCAATGAACCAATTAAAATGTATACGTTTGTTTCAAAAACTTTCCTACCTATGAACATCAAAATAATGAATCATTTTGCAATGCAATTCATAGGGCCACTGCACACTGGTTTATTTTGAACCTCACGAGTGCTTAATGCTAATAGAGATTTTTATTATATCAATCAATCATAGAGTATGTTTAAACGAAAGTTAATGTGTTTTGAATAGAAAACTAGATTTAATTTTAATTTTGACTTATTTCATGTTTTTTTCTTCAAGTCAAAATTTGAATCTGGCAACCCTGCTACGGACCGGTAACGAACTCCTCACGGACCGGCACTGGTCCGCGGACCGGCGGTTGCCGACCAGTGTGCTAAAGGATATCCTATCTTATCCTATCTTGCTAATCACTTATCCTATATCTTGCTAAGTTGGGACGTTTTGTCAATTTAACCCAGAGGTTCCCAACGTGGGCGGTACCGCCCCCTTGTGGGCGTTGGCGACTTACAAGGGGGCGTTTTGGGTCTTTTTCTAATTTGGAGGCCGCTGAACGCACATAAGGGGGCGTTACATGAAAGTACTGATGGCAAAATTTTGTAAAAGGTTCACATAAAAATAGTAACAAACAGCATTGTAGGTAACTTTTAGCCTTATGGCAACTTCCGTACTGCGAACTTGTAGTAGTTTCCCGACCATTGTTACGTAATAATTGGCTTTCTTATGTTAAGTTGTTTGTTGCGTTTGACCGTTTGATACGCGGCAAAATGTTTGTATATTTAAAGCATGAGTCGCCGCCGGATTGGGCCAGCCGCGCCCCTTTGACAACTAGACATGAGTTCATTTCAAATACTTTTTGACTATTTTACCTTTACGGTAGAAAAATGTTCGCGCTTCGCGCGAATGATCTTTCTACGTCCGGTTTGTTTACACATTTTGAAGCTGTTTCTGGATCAGCGCTTCTTTGCCGTTGCGCCGTGGAAGGCTACCAAGTGCGTCACGGAAAAACGGAAAACGTAACATATTACACATATATTTTTAACATTTTTTTGGCAATGTAATAACAAAAACCAGCAGGAAATTTAAGAGAAATGCCGGTATACCCCCCAAAAATCGCGCTCGCTTCTCTCGCCAGGTTCGCCCGGACTTAAAAAGATTAACAAACACTGCACTATCTATTAAGGTTAACGCGTTTCCTAAAAGTAGCTTTATTACACTTTTCATTAGTAGTATGGATGAAAAAATGCGGCCAACGGAGACCTTTCTGAGTTTGGTTGGCGACTAGAAAAGGTTGCCGACCCCTGATTTAAATTTTCCTGGTAATGACATAACCTGATGAAATAATGTATCTATAAATTCCCATAGTGAATGTATGTTAGACAACCTAAAATATGACTGACAGCTTATCGAAACGAAAGTGAAGACAATATGATGTTAGACAACGATTAATATAATACTTTACTGTAAAACAAGATGAGGGGGGCGATATGAAATAATATTGAGCCCAAGGGGGCACTAGTGTAAAAAAGGTTGGGAAACACTGATTTAACCCAAATAATAGGATTTCCGCGCGAGTGGTTTTTTGCCCTATTCTTGAACGTAATTAAACCCGATGCAGTTAAACATACAAGTTTCTTGAGAATATTTCTTTCATGACGTCACGCTTTGTGTCGTCATCTCTAAAAGTTTTACAACTCGCTCGCATATAAAAAACTTTGAACTGCCGCGGTGCCCTGCCAACTCATCCTTAAAACATTCTTGCGCACTACTACAAATATTAGCGCAGTAGAAAATCTTCTTCCATGAATCACTGTACGGTACCTACACTCGTAATACTATACAACAATACATTTTCGCTATCAGTTAAATATACAGCAAACATTTAAATTTGCTACAATTCGAGGCTTTCAAACGTGATGAAAAATTAACAACTTTGTGGGTAATGTAGTTATAAGTACGCTTTTGCCCAAAATCGATTGCTGTAAAGGAAAAACATTTGTTTTTCAAGGAATCATTTCGGTCGGTCGGTCTTTTTGTCAGGGTTTGCCTCACCGTCCGAAGCTGCGTGTTTTTTTTAATGCAATTTGATCACGCGTCTTAAAATAGTGCAAAACGAAAGCAAAATCAAACGAAAAAGGCCGTTTTTCGTTTCTTGTTTGGTCGACCGTAAACGCAGGATGTTTTTTTCTCTTTCGCCTTTCTTTATTCGTTCGGGTTAAGCTGATTGTTCGACAATTAATAACAATAAATCAATCGGTCTCCGATGTTTTCGCGCTGAAAACGTCTTGTTAGGCGTTGCTAATGTTTCTCGCTGTTTGCTGTCCGCGTTAATATCAGATGTTGGTGTAAGACAGGGGTCGGCAAAACGTGTTACAAAATATTGGACTTAGGCCTATATTTTTTAACATTTTTTTATTTTCGGCAATGTAATAAAAACTTGCAAGACAACACTTTCCTCATTTCCGACGTGAAAAACTAGATTTATTTTTTTTTAAAGAGTATTTGTCCAAAATGATATTGTAATTTGAACTAGAATTACAATTAATAAATTCGCAATCATTGAAGAGGGTCGTTAGTCAATCATTTGTAAAAAGGTGTGTGGTTAGGTAATGGTAGGTACGGTAGCGTTGGATTGCTGTCAATCATTAGGAACTATCATCTCTAGATATTATTCAGAAATCAATTATAAAGAAATGTGTTTTTTGTTGTGCATGTTTTATCATAGACAGATATACACAGCAAGCATTTATTTTAGAAGAGGTCCCAACCTGTAAATGAAAAGACGGTATTTTTTGTTGAATATACCTACTTTCGTCCCATTAAAATTGTGTTTTTTTTTTGTTCTGTTTCTTACCACCATATGGATCCCTTAGTTCAGTAGTCGGCAATATATGGGCCGCTGTCCAAATGTGGGCCTTTAAGCAATTTTTAGTTGGCCGCGAGCTATATTTTGATATTTCAGTTTTGTCGTGTAGTTGTGCGCCATATTTAAAAAATGACGTCCATATTTAAAAAAAATGACGTCAAGAAAAAAATATTTCGAAATTTTTTTAAACTATGCAAGCATGCATGTTTTTTTAAATTCTTATTTTGATTGGTAAACAAAAACGTAACATTAGCGTGCTAACTGTTTTACAAGCATAGATTAAGGTAAAATTAACCACATTGTAGGCCTACTAAACCTTATAAAATGAAAACATTTAAGTTTAAGCCAAGTCATTTTTTTGAAAGACTTTATTCAAGCCAAAATAATTTGGTCAAAATAATTAAGTCTAGTCGTTTAAAACCTGTTACTTAAGTGCACTCAAGTATATCATTGACTTGAGTCATCTCAACAATAGAACAAAAAGATTTAAATTAACTTGTGAACAAAATTCGATTACCAATTCTGAACGTCCACCTAAAAAATTTATGGACAAGATTGATTTTGGATTTAAATGACGCTCGGCAGTCGGGAAAGTGCAGTCCAATCACTACTTTGCTAGGCAAACTACATTTGACAAAAAATTGTCGGCATGCTAATTTTCGTCTTTCTAATAATCTAATTGTTTTTACTGGTATTTTAACAATAAAGAACTGTTTAATAAGTTGTGTTCAGCTGTTGTTAATCTTCTATATTTTCTTGCGCTGTATTGCCACTCATTTCGACCACGTCGTGCAGTTAAAACCTTATGAACATACAATGTGCAATGATTTGTTTACTATTGCTTACATAGCATGTCGTCGCTCAGCAAAGCTGCAAAAACCTATTTGCTTACATACCGGCATCTGTGAATTTGACAAAAGACCAGCTTTTTGCAGGATCGAGATTAGTTTATAAAAATGGCCGCCAAAACTGATGCAGCTTTCTTCTCAAAGCACAAGAAGATTGGTATTTATGATGCGGAAATGAGCTATTACGAGTCGGGTGAGATTGGAAAAAATATCTGTTTAATTTACATTATCCATAATAAGCTAGTTTAGATCACAGATAACAACCACGTAAATCAGTGTATTTTTTAACATCTTATGAAATCGCAACTACACCTTTTATATGACCATACAAATAAAATGATCTACAAAATTTGTTTTTTTAGCCGACCTAGCACTTTTTATGTAGCACCGGAGCTATCATTTGTTCCATTAAACCGGGAACATAGGCGCGTAAAAGATGATTGAAAACACACTTTGTGCCAGTTTAGCGCGTGTGGGCTATATATTGCTATTGTAAAGAATTCTTTCTCGGATGTATATCGATAAATGTTTTTAGCGTTTGAACTTTTTTTGGCAGTTGTAATTAAAAATGTTGTAAAAAAATTATTATGTAATTAACAATGCCTTTATATTTAAAACGCTGACGCAAAACCGTTGAAAAGTGTTACTACGGTTACTTGGGCTCTACATGAAATACATTTTTGTGTCATGTTTTGGGTCGTGGGAACATGAGTGGTGTAGGGCAGGGCCACCAAACTTTTTCCATAAATGTTGGATAGCTGTAAGGCCTGACCATCGCGAGCCGAAAAACGGTTGGGGTTTGGGGTTTGCGATCGCGGTCCGGATATAATTTTGTTTCGTCGAATTTTTAAACTTAATAACATCATGAAACGAAGAAAATTGAAATAATTTTATGCAATAAAAACTGTAGTGAGCCCTAATACGTTGCCATATAGTTTAATTTAGTTTCAAAGGGATCCCACAGCTTTTAACTGTATAGGGCTGTTTCATCTACATTAAGGAAATATGCCGTGGGTCGGATAAATAAACCCCGGCGTACCTGATCTGACCCGCGCGCCGTGGTTTGGTGACCTGAGGGTCGCAACTATAAGTGTACAGATGAAGGCTAAAGAATCCTTAGGGCCCATTTACACTTACAACTGCGCTGAGCTGCGAGTTGTCAAAAATCGCTCCAAAACGTAACGTTTTTCTATAGCTTCACGGGGCTTGAGTTTAGTAAAGCGTAAAACTCTAAATGCAAATTGCGCTGTGCTCAGCTCAGTGCATCTGTAGTGTAAACGGGACTTTAACGTTATGAAAATAATCTATTTTTTTATGTTTCAGGTCCTTCGTCATCGGAGAGAAACATCGTTTTTCTCCACGGCAACCCAACATATTCCTATTTATGGAGGAATATGATTCCCCATGTTGAGAGTGTCGGAAGATGCTTGGCTCCGGACCTGGTTGGAATGGGAAGATCTTCCAAGATTTCTGGATCCATGTACACCTTCCAGAATCAATACAAGTACCTTGAGAAGTGGATGGACTCCGTAAACTTGCAAAATAAAGTGTGTTAAGTTTGTTTAACAATTGCCAATTGCCAATTGTAATAGCTGAATTAGAACATTGAATTTCACAGCCAAAAATGATCGAACAAATCGATAACACCTTGAAAAAGACGTTTCGATATATACCTTTATCATTATCAGTTAATGTTGTGCGGCCGCAAGTTGTGCATCCCTGCCCTAGGGTCTGTAACGCTAAAATAATTTATTTTGGATACCATGCCTTATCTGATGGTGATACAAGTGCTTATCGAAACGTTTTTATCAAGTTTATGTCGATTTGCTCGATTAACTGTCTACACAGGTTATGGTGTTAGCCAATGACTAACTTTATAAGCATCCCTTTACAGGTTCCCTAAAAGTAGATAGAGCCTGTCCAAAAGTATATGGACTTAAACAATTTGAAATAAGTTCATAAGTATAACTGATGATGCCGTTTTGGCGTAATTATAGTTTCTGTTTTTTTTAAATAAAGTTGTTTTAGCTCTTTTATTAACCTTCGTGTTTCTTTTTGACTCTTAAAACTGATATCTTTCAAGGTGAACCTCGTTACCCACGAGTGGGGTTTCGGTCTCGTTTACACTGGGCCAACATGCATAGAGACCGTGTCGAGTCTATTTTGTAGCGACTCACTCCATATTATCGGGCCATATCTCGGCCATTCAGATGAAGCAGGCTTGCCGGTTGTGACGTCAACGTACGCCTGCCTGTGCGTGTTATTCTAAACTGTCAGCAGATTGCTGGAAGCGTTTCGTCAATTGTCCAAAATTTCCTGTATTTTCATTATTTGTGTTGAAGCATGTTGTCACGATATTTAATTACCGCCAGCTGGAATGCTGTATATAAGTGATTTCATTTTATACCAAAAACGAGCAGTCTTACTGTTCACTTCTGGAGTCTAGATCGCGTACGTTGGAGGTAATTATTGTACGTATATCGTAATTACTGTTTGTGGTTTGTTTGTTTGCAATAAATATTCTTTCATTGTTGCTGCGCCCCACAGCTGTATATAAGTAGGATGAAAAGAATTATAATTTGAACAACGAATCCGAATAGTAAACGCCAACCCAAGAGATAGATATTTGCTTCACACCCTTATCAAGCGAGTAACTTAACTCTTACGAGCGTGCTAGACTTCAGGCGAGGCGACGTTTCAGTCAAGCGAGGCGACGTCGCCGTGCGTCATTTTAAGCGTGACAGACAAGGGCGCTAGCTCACTTAGTTTGCTCATGTAGGGAGGCCTATTGAGACGTAACACAAGAAAGTGATTTGAATGAGGTGGTTGTAAGTGATGGAGAAACTGTGGATTGCAATTCAGCATTTTGGGTGTATAATACAAACGTAACCGACTTTAACGCTTTAATAAATTCGAATAATAATGTTTATCAGCCTAATCTTATTATTTTCAGGACTATTACGAATGCTGTTAGCAAGTTTTTAAAATTATTAGTATTCCTGACATAATTTGGGTTAGGGTGCGAGTTAGCATTTGGGTTTGGGTGGGCCAAGTATTGTTATTATATTTATTCTTAAATATTTATGAGCATTGTTGACTGCTTAACCTTAATTTTATCGACAATAAACCTTTAGTGAATATATTGTGTCTTTCCAGTGCAGATAACATTTGAATATTTTGAAAAGATTAACACAATTTATATGAAAACGGCTGATTTCAAATCAGTACATTAGGTTTGTAAAAATGTGAAAATTTTACAACCTTGTTTCAACTGTGAAATGTCTGACGAACAAATAAGAAACAGCCAATTTGAGGTAAGTCGTTTTTCTTTTCTTTCTAATTATATGGGACGAAAATTTATTTTCGGGACATAAATTGTTTTTGCCTTTATTCTTTTTTGGTTTGCTTTGCTTTGGTTTGTTTCAGACCGATTTTTGTCCGGACCTTTATAGAAAAATATACATCGTAGAACTTTTTTTCAGACATGACATATAATGGTATACAAGTGCGTATAACAGGTTTATAAGTCCGCAACCCTAGGGGCCTTTGATTGGGGGAGAAAAAACTGAAATATTGTGACGTCATTGTTTTAGTTATTTGTAGCTTTCGACAGCGGTGCAAAACTTCAATACAGAATTCGTTCATAATCGCTTGCTTTGTTCGGTTGGCGAAGCAACGCAGCGACTCGCATACTTCTGCGCTTTGTTCTACCTGAGGAAATAAGTCGCGCGTGCGACGTTCATTGTGCAAAGTGGCTTGTCTTAGTAAAACAGCTTATTGCTCTTACAATATAACATGTTTTACCGCCGCAAATTTAAATGCGATATCTGGCGGTAATGTAGACCTCTATGTTCCTACTAAATGTTGGTAAACCTAAGGCCCTGTGAAATGTTGCTTTACGGAACGATCCTTATATATCACGATTCGGTGGTAAACATGTATAATACCTTGGAATGACATTTTAACGGAAATCAATAAAGGTACGACAAAGTGAATAAGCATTCTTTACATCAGGGGTGGGCAACCTTTTTAACACAAGGGCCAGTTAGGAAATGTAATGCTTACAGGAGGGCCGCACATCAAATAAACACTAATTCAAATTTTCAGCTTTTACTAGAAAAGCTAATAAGCTACTAGGCTGCAACTACGACAGTTTTGTCAGTGCTGTCTTCTTGTGAATTCGGCAATAGTTTTCCTACTATTCCAATGACGCCTTTCTTGTACGGATCGGCTCAGTACAATTTAATTAACAGCCATAATTTAAAACCAACTGTTGAATAACATCTCAGTCAATATGCGTGGCAAAAGTCTGGTGCATCTTGACCGTACTAGACAAGTGCAATTGTTGCAAACAATTCTTTATCATAACAACGTGAAGAGACACAAAAATTCACGATTTAATGAAGATTGTTTTGTAATAAATGCTTTCCATTCGAGTTCAAGTGCATTAGTGTAGCTGTGTAGCCTATGGGTTATATCGGGCCGAGATAAGAACATCACCAACGTCAGAATAAACACAATTCGGAATAAGGCCAAAATAGGACTAATACCTGATGGTATTAGTACCGTCTAAATCGGAAGCAGTCCTAGACCCGTCGGAATAAGTCCTAAATGCTCATAATCAGGCCTAAACCACACTTTACCTAACCATACCCTTAAATACATCACTAACTCCCCTAATAATTTCAACACTAACACATTTTGTAACCCCACCAATAACCTCAAACCGGACCAAAAACCCAGAGCCAAAACACCGGCGCCCTGACGGGCCGGTCATACTAGGTCGTCCAAACGTAGTTACCGAAACGGCCCGATGCCAAACCGATGGCCCCCGTTCGTCCCATACCCTTTACCCACAGGTCCGGGCGTTATTTTGGTCATTTAGGCCTTCTTTCGATAAATTTAGGCCTTCTTCCGATCAATTTGGCCTTATTCCGATGAATTTAGGCCTTTTTCCGATGAATTTAGGCCTAATTAAAAAAATTGGAATTTTTTGTTTAGCTTTTGTCATTGTATTAACTGCCGTAACGAACACAAATAATAATACTAGCAAACCGTTTCGAGCAGTAACTGGCTGAGTGTTAGCGCAATATTTAAACACAGTCAAAGAGCAAAAACTGTTTAAAAGTAGTAAAACTGCATTATTGTATGGCAAACGTTATAGTAACTACATCGTTTGTGACGTAACAATGCATGACAATTGAAGGTATGGCATGCCTGTGACCAACTGTTGTGGTACTGCTCATAAATGCTAAAAAAAAAAAATTATTAAGAGTAAAATATTTATAAATTAAAGGGGGCCATGGCCCTTCAGGCCCCCCTGGCTACGCCTACGAACTGATAGAGCAAAAGTCCCAACATGGTGCATACCGATCGCCTTATTTAGGGAAAAAATGGCTGGAAGAAGGTGAAGGGCCACACAAAAAATGGAAAAGGGCCGCGTGCGGCGCGCGGGCCGTACGTTACCCACCCCTGCTTTACATAAAGTATATTTACTAAATTTATTTTTCGAGCATTCGACAATTTTCTCGTCGTAATTGAATTTAATGTCACGGTAATAAATAAAGAGGCGAGGCCATATAATAAAGTTCCACCCATCGTATAACGCATGACAGCAGACTTGGACAACTAGATTTATTTTAGCTTTTTAAAATTAGATTAGAATTAAAATTAGATCATTTCGGTTTTTCAAAACTAGATTAGAATTAGAATTACCGAATTCTTAAAAAAATCGAATTTGAACTAGAATTACATTTGATTATTTACAATCAATTTCATTTAAATCGAGAACTATTCTAGTAGGAGTGTGAATGGTCAATATATTTGTGCTAAGTTCGATGTATTTAAGATTAACATATGTTTTTCAGACTGTAAAAATTAAGTTCAAACCAAAGAGTTTTAATTCAAATTCTTTGTTTTGACTAAGAGACTAAGAATGTCGTTGGACAAAGTAGCATTTTTGGTAAAATCCGAATTAGATTAGAACTAGAATTAGAGCGCACAAGCAATTCACAATTTAGATTAGAATTATATTTAGCCGCATTTTGCTCTAATTCATTTAATTAGAAAACTAGAATTATCTAGTTGTCCAAGTCTGCATGACATAGGGTTTTAGCGCTGCTGTTGTTGTTTTTGCCGTTAAATGGCTGCTAGTAATACTTTTTACTTTTCACTTTTGATTGGAACGGCTGCCCATATAGAAGAAGGCATTTGGCATGATTCTAAATATATATAGGCCTACTGCTGAGTCAGACTGCAGAAAAGAAGTAAACAAGGAAAAAATACTATCTAAACCAGGTTTAAAGAGTTGCTAGTTTACAGAAGTGAGGTTATATCAGTCAAAAATCTCAAACAAATTACAGGGAGGTTTTCTAACTTTATTTGCAATTTTATTCAACAGTTGCATAGAATTAGGATGAAAGCAGTATATAATCAGAGCCTTTGTATTGTTTTATAAATAAAATGGCGAAAAAAGCACAAGGAAAACCAATTATAATATGAAAGCTCCAATGCAGCTAACGACCTTTTACTTTTGTGCATCGCCATCTTTCCATACTTCGTCTATTTAAAGCCGAATATAAGTTCGCACAGAAGATAACATCGCGAAAAATCGCAACATAGTTTGGGCAATTTCGACATATTTACACTGATAAAAGACATAGGCTACCTTGCACATAAATAGACACAATTCACAAATGTTTTGCACGTTTTATTATTGTGCACTCCGAAGAGTAACTGCTTGGGAGAAAAATACACGATAATCGCAGTTTCATACTCAACCACACGCTCACGTTTTCCCAGTGTAAACACGTCACAGGAATAACGCGGAAGTATTTTGTCTTACAAATGCTGACATAGATATGCAGCAATTTAAATAGTTTTGAGGCAATCACTTTCCAACTTTTGTTAGTTTTACAAAAAAACTAAAATATCTCTACTTTTTTGCTACAACAGTTTTGAGCATTTCGCATTGGCCATTTTTTCATTTATGTAGCTAAAAGCAAGTAAACAAATCAAATCCGCATTGACGATTGTGACTTAATAGATGTTTTGATGTAAATTCGTTTGTCAAATCGTTTTTTATCATTTTCTGCGTGTGTTTTTTTTTATCTCACGTTGAATTAAATAAAAAATGCAAGTTTTACAACTCGCTCCCATACAAAAAACTTTGAACTGCCGCGGTGCCCTGCCAACTCATCCTTAAAACATTCTTGCGCACTACTACAAATATTAGCGCAGTAGAAAATCTTCTACCATGAATCACTGTGCGGTACCTACACTCGTAATACTATACAACAATACATTTTCGCTATCAGTTAAATATACAGCAAACATTTAAATTTGCTACAATTCGAGGCTTTCAAACGTGATGAAAAATTAACAACTTTGTGGATAATGTAGTTATAAGTACGCTTTTGCCCAAAATCGATTGCTGTAAAGGAAAAACATTTGTTTTTCAAGGAATCATTTCGGTCGGTCGGTCTTTTTGTCAGGGTTTGCCTCACCGTCCGAAGCTGCGTGTTGTTTTTAATGCAATTTGATCACGCGTCTTAAAATAGTGCAAAACGAAAGCAAAATCAAACGAAAAAGGCCGTTTTTCGTTTCTTGTTTGGTCGACCGTAAACGCAGGATGTTTTTTTCTCTTTCGCCTTTCTTTATTCGTTCGGGTTAAGCTGATTGTTCGACAGTTAATAACAATAAATCAATCGGTCTCCGATGTTTTCGCGCTGAAAACGTCTTGTTAGGCGTTGCTAATGTTTCTCGCTGTTTGCTGTCCGCGATGTTGGTGTAAGACAGGGGTCGGCAAAACGTGTTACAAAATATTGGACTTAGGCCTATATTTTTTAACATTTTTTTATTTTCGGCAATGTAATAAAAACTTGCAAGACAACACTTTCCTGCCTCCTTTAATGTAATTAAACACGTTTTCAAGTGCAAAACAGATCCGAGGCCCGCCTGATCCACAGTTGTTCTAACATTTCAATAACACAAATCTTAGTTAACATTGTGTGCGGCCTGCAAATACCTTTCTGAGTTTGGTTTTGGCCCGCAACTAGAAAAAGGACGCTTTTTTCGCGCTTTGCTCAAACACTATCCTGCCTCCTTCAATGTAATTATTAATAAAGTTCTTAGTTAAATTTGTGCCGCCCGCAAATACCTTTCTGAGTTTGGTTTTGGCGCGCGACTAGAACCCGTGGTGTGAGACGTGCTTGTATTTTAGCTGACTTGTCACACAGCTCGGCGCAGATGTCGGTTAATCGAATAACACCCGGTAAAAACGATCTTCGTTTAGTATTGCAGGTGGCGAAAGACGTGCTTGTGATTTAGCGTGGTCCCGTAGAAGGATCTACCAAAATCAATCACATATTTTTCGCGGTCTTGTTTTCGTTTTTTGCCTGAAGTTAACGATTGCACACTACAATAGGGGTGTTTCGCAACGTGTTCGCTTTGCCTTTAAAGGTTCGCGTTTGCTGGACGTTACTGATTTTTTTATTATTATTTATGACGTCTTTAACGTTAGACGGAAAAACGGCGATTTCCCTAAGTTGAAAATTCGGGACCCCCGCTCAGGGCTGCCAGATTGGCTTTTTTGACGCCAAATTATAAAAATTTGTTTTTTTTTAAACATGGTTGGCGTCAGAAAATTCGGTTATCTTTTTGGCTTTTTTCTAGCTTTTTTGCAAAAGCTGGCTAAAACTAGTCAAATGGCATAGGTTTATATGTTTTTCTTCTAAAAACATTCGTTCTAAGATCTGTATAGGCCCTATCTTGCCTGATTTTTGAAAGCAATACCCATATAAATGCTCAGCGCTGTTCTAGATTCCTACCACAAGTATTAAATCAACGCACAATATTTGGGTTAGTGTACGCGTTATAATTATTAAATTATCGCACATTATTTGGGTTAGGGCGCTGGTTTGCGTTTGGGTTTGATTGGGTCAAGTATTGTTAAATAAACTTAATCTTCTTATGCACATTTGTTAATGCAAATTAGTGCATTGTCCAAGACCTCAAAGTCTAAAAGTCGGACTTTTTGATCCTTTGAATGCCCTTATTGTCGTAGACCTTTTTGCTTAGAACTGCACTGATTTCTGACGGATCGGGTGGTGCTGGTTAGCGTTCGGGTTTGGGTAGGTTTAGGCAATGTTTTCAAATTATTATATTTGGCCCACCTTCACGCAAACAGCAAACAACACCTAAACTTAAATATTGCCTGTTGCTAAATTGTTGCAACGCTGTGGAAGGATTCTAGACCAGCGCCAATAGCTCATACTTAAATTTGAATTTTTACGTTTTACAGGCATCTTAAAAAGGTTTAGAAACATGCGCTTTAGGGTGAGCTTATCAAACCAAGTATTTTTCAATAGAAAGCTTGACGAAAATATTACATTTTCAGCCTAAAGATCGTAGGATAACTGAGCTTTTCAAAAGATAAAAATTTTCATTTTGGTTGTTATGTTATGAACATTTATGTTTGTCATGTTGCCACCACACACGTTTGAACCTTTAAGGTTATTTATTTTCATACAAATCAATTTATAGTATTATTTAATAGCCTTTTATGGGTTTTGAACTTATTTAATTAACGTTTGGCTTTTTGTGGCTTTTTTTCATTCACGGTTTGGCTTTTTTTCAAAATTTTTATCTGGCAACCCTGCCCCCGCTTTTGGGATTTCTAGATACATCCCTGATCATTATTAATTTGCTATTTTCAGATCCCGTTTTCTTCCAAATTGAAAGTGATTAATGCAAGTGAACTATCAACAAGTGCAAATGAAACCGACTATGTTGGATGTGGAGGTTTTGGTTCTGTTAGAATTTGCCAAAATAAAGAGTTTGGAGAAGTTGTAACAAAATGTTTCGTAATTTCTGGCTTAAAGGAGGAAATATGTAAGCACATCAACAGGTAACATTATTATGCATTTATTAAATATAGCCCAAGCTAACTAATTTCTTTGAATTTTGAACATTGCTGTAAAACTGCACAATTCAACTTGGTAAGGTATGAAGTTAATATGACATTAAAAATTATGCTTAAGAAGTGGCAGAAACTAATGCAAACCCTATGTAGAATAACAATCAACAAGGTGCAAATTAAATACAATAAATTTATCTTACCCAATAAATGATTAAAAGTAATAAAAAAGTTAAGCGCAATGCGATCTTGGTTCATAGTCATTTTGCAAATAAACTGTAAATTTTGAACATATAAATAGGCACCACAACACAAAAAATGCTATAAATATTAGGAAGAGGCTATTCACCCAGACACCAAAGTAGTTAAAATCTGCATTAATCACTAACACCACATGCAAGCGTAAAAGGGCAATCCGGATAAATAGACTATAGCAGTGGTTCCCAAACTTTTTTGGCTCGCGACACACTAAAAAAATTTGCTATTTCGCGGCACACTTAACAGAACAACATTAGCGTAATTTTACAATTTCGTAATTTTACAAACAAACTATATCTAAAATTTCTCAAAATTATTAATTTGTAATGAGTAATGTGTATTTAGGTGTAAATGCTTTGGTGTATGCCTATTAGTAAACAAGATAACTTGTTTTTCAAAATTACAAAAAGTTTTTCGCGACACACTTGACAATCTCTCGAGGCACACAGTTTGGGAATCACTGGACAATAGACACTGAAGTCAGATTACATAGAATCCCAAATAATAGATTCTATACATATTGATAAACATGATAAGTATACTAGTTTGAATTGTTTAAAAAAATGATCAATGACATGAACAGCCTCCATGTAATTGGATCTATGGAAATATTTCACATTTCTATGTTAAATGCATTGCGAACCAAAATTTCCCTTCCCTAAGAGATCATGTTTGTCAAACCTTATATTATTGTTTCAGTGTAAAAAGAGAAGCTGAAATACTGGTTCGAATTAAACATGAAAACATTGTTAAAATTCATGGCTTTTCACAATGGAATGACAACCACATTGCTATTATCCTTGAGTATGTCAAATGTGGAAATTTGGATGGATTGCTGAAATCTGTTCATGAAGTGCCATGGTCTTCCAGACTATCAATTGCACAACAAACTATGTCAGCTCTTTGCTACCTTCACAACTATCCAGGTGATAGAAAGTTTTACCATGGCGATATTAAGTCAGACAATATTTTACTTGATGTGGACCTGAATGTAAAACTGGCTGACTTTGGGTCGGTAAATATTATCAAAGCCACAAACATGATGTCCACAACGTTGGATGTAGTTCCAACTCAGCAACACACATTACACTATGCAGCTCCTGAAGTACTGAAGAGAAAAGAAGCAGGAACTTTTTCCGACATGTTCAGGTAAACATGAACAGTAAGATTTAAGAATTTAACAAACTGCAATATAATAATTTGGCATGTGAGGACATATGTTGATAGCAGACTGAAAAAGGCCGTTCATGTTAATACTACTGTGTCCTATCAGTGTAAGAAGTTTATCTAAAAGTGATACACTATCTTTAATAATGGCAAAACTACTGACATATCTTTATTAATAATACACTGTATACCAAATTAAGTATTGCCTTGCACTAAAATGCAACATACCAACAAAACAAAAGTCAACTAACCCTTTTAAAAATATTTATAATGTTATTTTTTAAACAGTGTTGGGATGGTTTTCTATGAAATGGTCACAAGAAGAAGGGTTTATGAAGGAGCAAAATGTCGACCAGAAATTCTCATTGCTGTTATTTTGAGTGGTGAAAGACCAGAGTTGGACAAAGTTGAAGCTGTGGAAGCATTGTTGACAACTGAGAGTGATAAGAAAATCGCCTCGGTATTAATTGACTTGATGAAATCTTGCTGGAAAGAAGATCCTGCAGAAAGGCCTACTGCTTTCAATGGTATAAATAATTGCAAAATATTTATAATATCTTGCCTTAAAATGGTAAAACAAGGTATATATATATATAATATCCATATACATTACAACTAAATTTACAGCAAATGTTGTTTGTCTAAACCTGTTTAAAATTGGGGGGTTAGCTAAAATATATTAAGCAAACACTGACATATTAAATTAACACTACATACTAGAACAGGTAACATATAGATATCTTGATTTTACCATTGATGTTAGTGTTATATCTAAACAAACTTAAGTTGTACAAGCTGCTAATAAAATTGTCAAAATGTGTTTTTGCTGATATTGATTAAATTTAGTAGACACAAAAATGATGAATTAAAACAAAATGATGAATTAATAAGCAGTGTCTGAAATCTAAAGGTATTTTAAGTAAATATATTTGCTGTCGTACAAAAAGAGATTTGTACATATTTTACTTAACAATTACCGACATTCTCTATCATTTCAAGTTACACATCATTCCCCAGTGATTTACCCCACTGGATAAGACTATTGGATACAATTTTGTCAGAAAATTCAAAATCTTAAAAAAAAACGTTTTATTGACATCTTTGACTTTATAGCCAAAAAAATGCTGGACATCTCCATTGATGAAAACCTGGTGAAAGAAGAGAATAAAACAATTGCTACCCTTCTTCTAAAGCAGAAGCAAAGACCTCCTTCATCTCAGACACAGTTATCAAACTTTGTGAGAAACTTTGTTTCAGGTATTGTGTGCTTTTAAGTTTAAAACTAATGCTGAATTTGGTTACCGATATATTGATTTTTGGTAAAAGAAATACGCACCCAATAGTCACATTACATATTTTTTTTTACAAACAAGGAAGGTATAACGTTTTATTTTATTACTTTGCGTTATTAATATTTATTTAAATTAGATTAACATAAGTTGTGATGGTATATTGTTTATTTTTTTAATATAGGATTAAACTGTAAAATTAAATAGTATATTAGCGACAAGAAACCAAGTTAACTGACACTTTAGATATGCAAAATTATAACACATACTGCATATAAATTCTAAGTAAAGTCCCATAGCATTTTTCAAAGTCATAGTCATTTTTATACAGCACATTTACGACATCGTCAATTTTTATATTGGGCTGTGTTTTGCCTGTAAGCTAACTTGCATTTCTAAAAGACGTTATATATGTGGCGTCATAGTTTCAAAATTGGCACTATATGAAATAGTAAAATTATATCCAATTCAGTTAATATACATAAATTTCTTCCAGCCTTGCTTGTATGGAAATAACTGATAGGCCCACTGATTTTAGTAATTCCTCCTACGAAATTACATGTACTAATGTTTAAGATAATCGTTGGTCAGTTTGACTACATAGAAGGGCCAGGTCAAAGATCAGCAAATGTGTATATCGTTATTCATACTTTTACAAAAAAGTTTTCAGTGTATATATATATACAAATAAAAAAACACCATACCGATTTACATTTAAAATTGTCAACCTATACAATTATGTAGCATAAAATAAAATATACAACAAGTTCTTCATTTAAACATGCTTATAACCATGTTACTTATTTTATCTCCAGCAACTGGTGGTTCTATTTTTTCATCTTCTCCGCTTGTGGCACAAAGTAGCACTGCGATTGATGATGCCGCCTCAACTTCATCATTCCTTGCGCCGGAAGCAGTTATTTCTGCCCTTCAAGATGAGCCATCAACTCCAACTGCATTTCAGCAAGGTGAGGTATATCAAGTAGTACATTGATTTTTTTGCAACCTGTGCATCACAGAGTTTTAAACCAGATTTTCATTTTTTAAAGCTAACAATCATGTTTATGTTTTTTCTCCAGCAACTGATGGTTCTATTTTTCCATCCTCTTCAACCGATGACGTCACATCTAGTTCATCTCCTCTGCTTGTGGCACAAAGTAGCACTGCGATTGATGATGCCGCCACAACTTCATCGTCACAGAAAGCAGTTACTTTTGTGCTTCAAGATGAGCCATCAACTTCAACTGCATTTCAGCAAGGTGAGGTATATTAAGTAGTACATTGATTTTTTGTAACCTGTGCACCACAGAGTTTTAAACCAGATTTTCATTTTATAAAGATAACAATCATATTACTTATTTTATCTCCAGCAACTGGGAGTTCTATTTTTCCATCCTCTTCAACCGATGACGTCACATCTAGTTCATCTCTTCCGCTTGTGGCACAAAGTAGCACTGCGATTGATGATGCCGCCTCAACTTCAACTACATTGCACTCATTTCCGGAAGGTGAGATATATCTATCATGGAAAAGTATTTTTATAATTTTCAGATGGTTGATTTGAAATTCAAACTATTGCGGAAAAAAAGCAAATATAGTTTCGAGTTTCATTGTTAGGTAAATATGTCTGTATTTATATTAAACCTAAAATTGTATCATTTAGGTTAGTGTACGTTAGCACCAAAATAAGTTTTAAACATGTGAAAAAAAATGTAGCTTAAAAAATGGCGTTTGGTTCAAATATGTGGGTGAGCAATATTTTTCAACTTCACGAAATCGTTTCAATAAATATTGGTACCCTTTAAAGTGAAGAAAATTAGGTATGTTTCAGATTTTCTTTATTTAATAAAAAATGTCGTGATTTTTAGTGCAAATATAACTTCTTGGATGGTAGAAGTTTTTTATTTTAAGCTAAACAAACTTACAATTATTGTTAAATTGGTTTGCTTTAAATGTTCCCCATATTAATTAAAAAAATATTTTTATTATAATTGGAAACACTTTGTGGTAAATAAAGATTTAAAAATAAAAGGTTTTTGATTTTTTGCCAAAAAACGCGAGTTTTGATTTTTGCAGAAAATGTCATTGAGTCAAATTTTGTTAAGATGTGATTAAATTTTTAGGAAATACTGATCCAAATTAATTAGGTCCACCTAAAGATAAACTTTTATTCTTTACAGTTCAATGTTTAGAAATGTATTTCATTATTATTTATATATTTTTAAGGTAAATCCTTAGGTTTTTTAAAAAACAATCAGTTAATTTGGAAAAATAAATCATTTTGTCATTTTACTGAAAATCAGATGGAGATGAATCTGCTCATGACCTTGTCCAACAATATGTGACCTTGGTGCAAAAAGAAAAGTATGAAGAAGCGAATCGAGTCGCAGGTGACCTTCAACAGCTCCTCCAAGGTCAAGTGGAACAAACAGCGGAGGAATTTTGGAAACTTGGAATTAAACTGAGAGAAGAAAAGAAATGTTTGGAATCGGTTTTATTTTTGCAAATATCTTCAATTATTTCTGCAAATTACAAGAATCCGAAGAAAGCAGTTGAGGGAATTATGTTTTGTGCTCTGGAGTTGAAGAACACAAATAAACAGATGATTAAACGTGACGTCACAATGAAGCCCATTGTGCGCGATCTCGTGCTTCCACTGATGCGTGACCTGCAGCTGAAGATCGAACAGAAGCAAAACATCGGCGAAAAGTTTCGGGTTTTAAACTTGGCTCGGTGTTTGCATTTCATCGAATATAGCGAATATTTAATCGACGATCTGGAAAGTCGGGAGCGAACTTTGAAAAAAGCAATTTCTTCACTCGAAAAAACTTTCGGCCGCGAAGCTTCCAAGCATCATGTTTACGCAACTTGTTTAAACAACCTCGGTGTTGTGTGTAAGGAAACCTCGCGGTTCACTGATGGGGTGAAATATTACGAACGAGCTCTGGAAGCTGACAAGAAAGCCGAGGATTTTTCAAGTGAAGAAGAAAAGAAGAAATTGATTGAAAAAACTGAAAAGAATTTGAGAAGATGCAAATCAAAAGCAGAAACTAAAAAGTGTAAAATTATGTAAAGAATTGCTTAATTTCTTACTGAACTTATGTTACTTCATTTTATTTGTTTGTATTTGATTCAAAATTCTATTATTAAAAATCAAAGTTGTATAAATCAAATATTTAGAATAACTGCATTAAATGTAAAACTTGAAATTTGATTGATTTCTTTTAACAGGAACAAGTTAGGGTTAAATTGAATTTCTGCAAACTCTGTAAGTAGAATAAATTAAGTTTAGAGAGCGCTCGTCTAGAATCCAACCACTTTTTTTTACAGTAACAAAAACAATTTGTGGAAAGTGAAATTGTCAGAAATAAATAAATATAATAATAATACTGGACCCATAATACAAATAATATTAGTAAGATAAAATAATGTTACTAATATTAATACAAACCATCGGACGAAAATGTACGATTCTAGACAAGAGCAAAAAAATAAACAAACTATAGTTTCCTTTTTTTCTAAAAAAAATTCAGTGAGTTTCAAAACCACAAATTCTTAATATTTTTACAACTTTATTTTGTAGCCGCGAACCACATTATTGTTTACACTATAGTTTTAATAACTGAGATTAAATAATATATTTCATCTTAATTAACGATTACTATGTTAAGAGAAACATTTAAATAAAAAACTGACCACAGTAAAACAAAGCATTTCGAGATGAAACAACGACAATAAGTTTGCATTTTAAGTTATGAAATACGTGAAGTAATCATATTAATGTATGTTACTCGTTAACAAATGATAAACAACGTATTTTATGCTGAGTCATGGGCGACAGCAATCGGCGAAGTATTTCGAAAATGTAAATAAAAAAGTTTTGCAGAATCAATTAATAATTTAATTAATCGTCGCCTAGCTTGCATTTTGCAAGAATAAGGAACGTGAAAACATGAATGTAGCAATTTCAAAGGCTGCTGTGCGAATGCGTCGCATATTGGATCACGTAAAATGCGATTCTCACATAAGGACGGTTTCCTTTTTCTCCAAATACAAGAAAATCGATGTTTTCGATGCTCAAATGAGTTATTATGACTCTGGTAAGTTGGCAGTGTGGAGAATCAATTTATTAGACCCTGTTTTAAATTGTTTTACACCTTCTAATTGTTATAGTGGAGTTTACTATGTTTGACATATGACCCTTTCAACGTGTTTTTCATTTTAAACTCAATTACTAATACCATCCTGTTTAATTTAACGCGAACCAATTTCCACAGGCTCGTCAATTAAAGCAAACAATAGTCTTAGTGTTTTAAACAAGTCGTCAAACCTTATTTTGTATAAGGTAACTTTAGTCGAATTTATGTTGCTTTGCAAATGTATATTTCAACAGGTGAGACATGACCACCATGCTATCTGAACTCCACTAAATCGAAACTAAACAAACTGTCATAGCATTTCAAAGTGCATACTGTCAGGTCGCTTATAGATTTATTGTACATTCAAATAATTTAGCATAGCTCGCTTTCAATAAAAGAGCTTACAGCGCAGTAAAAACGGGTCTCGCAAGTAAGGCATGCATCAGTGACTGTAGTGTTTAATCCAACAGTAGCGTGACACTATATAGCACAAGAGCGACTGCGATGGAGATTAGCAGTGTCGAATGTCGGCTAGATTTGCCAGAACGGCCACGAAAAGAAATGAGTATCTAGGTGAAATATTTAACGCTTTACCAGGCGAACACGTTATAATTACAAGCACAAACAGACATGCGTCGTTTCTTTACACAAATAACTAGTTTTCAAGTCTTTGCTATAACATGTTTAGTGTAAGTCAAGTCATTTGTATCAGTATATAAATGTTAAACTGGGTCATTTATTTTGGGCCAATGTTTCACAAAGCAAATGCTAAACACTTATACAAAGCTAAGAATAATATAACTCAAAAACTATTAAAAATACATCTGTTTCGTCTACGAATTATATCAGTTGAAGTTCCCCCTCCCAAAAGAAAAAAAATACCTTATTATTAAAAAACAATAACTTAGTACGCTTTAGTTAAGAGGTTGACTCAAATTTCTTCAACACTGAAAGATTTATAAAATTCTGCATATTTTGCAGCAAACCACTAAATTTACATCTACTAATTATTCTGTGTTCTTCACTTCATTAAATAGAAGTTCGATGTGCTAATATAAAAATACATCAATAATTAATTTCCTAAATTAAAAACTTTTCAAACAGCAATTTATTAATCTTACCCCCTTTCTTTTGTTTTTAGGTGTTTCTAAAGCCGACAAAGCAATTGTTTTTCTCCATGGCAACCCAACATCTTCCTATTTATGGAGGAACGTGATTCCCCATGTTGAGAGTGTCGGAAGATGCTTGGCACCGGACCTGGTGGGAATGGGAAGATCTTCCAAGATTCCTGGATCCATGTACACCTTCCAGGATCACTACAAGTACCTTGAGAAGTGGATGGATTCCGTAAACTTGCCAAATAAAGTAGGTTTTCGGTCGTCAATATTCATTTTAAATTGATGCATCTACATATTGGTTTAAATAAAATGTTTATGATTTAAGTGTTAACCACTGTGGAAAAGTTTCTGTTTGCACTTAAAAAACTTTTTTTGTATGTACATAGTGGAGATTGCCTTGAAATTGTATAAAAATTGTGTTATTATGTTGACAAGCTTTCGCACAATCGTGCTTCATCTGGTCAAAGTAGGATTGAAAGGAATAAAAAGATCAACATTGGAATACAACTTGCCGTTTAACAGTGGACCTTGATTACAATCATAATATTATACTCTAGGAGCAATAAACTGTGTTTTGCAAAGTTCACCGTCTTTCATTTTCTGTAGAGACTATTTTGTTAAATGTAGGTAGAACTTTAACGCATAATATTCGGAGGTATTACTTTAATGCAGTAGGAGTATCAAAGCGCGTATGGAAGTAGGTAACATTTCTATAAATATAGAAGTCAACATCATGAAGTTAAAAATAAAAAGTTGTTTAAAATGTTCAAAATGATACAAACTTCCAAATGGAACACCAGATGCCTTTGGTAAGGCATACCATAATCAGTCGGCCCAATCTGGAATTACGTGCAAGCAAGTCTGGCTAGAAAAACAACTCGCCTTTGGTGAGGTTCAAACTCACGACCTACGGTCATATCAGGACTTTTACTCTACCAACTAAGCTACACAGGCTCAGTGGGAGCTGATTGAGAAACAACCATAGCACCGTTGCCTGCTGTATCCTGTTCATACATACAACCATAATAGACGGATTTATAACATGTGTCACTTTTCATTCATTACCCGTATTTTGGAGTAAGCCTGCGTACTGTTTGGCTTAATAAATCTTCAGGGAGAGGCATTAAGGAGGTATAGCAGCAATGCAAACACAGACTTCTTACCAAAGGAATTCTAGCCTAGTATGCTTTAAAGGGTTTGTAATATATCACTATCATAGGGTCCTTCTTGACTTACCTTGTTTTTGGTATACTTGATGCAATGTACCGCTAATCATTATTTACATAAAAGCAACCCAGATATAATGTGTGCTTTATCATTTATCAACGGCCATTAAAGCTCCAGAAAGGCTTGATCGCGGAATACGTACTGTGTATATGTACCTTCCAGTTACTTCTATACATGGGGTTCAATATTTTCCCAGGTTGACCTTGTGATCCACGATTAGGGCTCTGCACTGGGTTTCCACTGGGCCAACATGCATCGTAACAGGGTGAGTTCCATCACTTTCATGGAAGCCCTCGTCACACCCATGACCTGGGAGCAATTCCCCGAAGCTGGACGCAAGATTTTTCAAGCGATGCGATCCCCTGCTGGTATGTTACTCTTTTCGCATTTAGTTTTCAATTATTTGGTCATACCCTGGGTTGAGGTTAATTAAGAACGGGACTTTTTTGTCCGCGGTATTTAGGATGTATTTGAAATGGAATTTTTTATTTACATTTATAAGTAGGGCAATTTATTTTTTAACCAAAATATTGACCTAGGTATTGGAAACACATCATGATTTACTCAATACTTTTTGTATATAAAGTACTGCATCAGTGTCTTGGCTTTCTACTATGTCTCTATACAAGCTTTCACCAAGTCTTTCAATCTGTAAAAGTCTTTGAATTAATTTGTGTTTTAATAATTTGTAAAACCCTTTGTTTCCAAAAGGTATTAAATGGCATTGAATTTTTATATTTTTAGCTTGCAGTAATGTGTTTAGAAAGTGCCAGAGTAAAATAATTGTTTAACCTTTTGTTATTGTGTTGACCATGGTATTTATGCTGTTATATTTTAAAATTATATTCAGAATATGTTCAGTAATCCAATTTATTAGACGTGGACATCTGGATACTTTTAGTTTTCTAATGTAATGAATCATAGCAAAATGCGGCTTATTGTAATTCTTATCTAATTTGTAAATTGCTTGTGTGCTCTATTTCCAGTTCAAATCGAATTCTGATTTTACTAAAAATGCTACTACTTCGTGCAACAGCATTTTTAGTCTGTAACAAAGAATTCAAATTAATACTCTTCGGTCGGAACAACTTGTTAGTGACATTTACAGTCTACATATAATTATTTACCATTTCCATTATCATAAGACTAAATTGCGATTCAAGTATAATTTATTGTAAATAATTCCAGTTCAAATTCTGGTTTCGAGAATTCCGTAATTCTTATTCTAATCTAATTTGAGAAAATAAAAATCATCTAATTATAATCTAATTTGGAAAAAACGGAAATGATCTAATCTTAATTCTAATCTATAAACCAAAAAACTAAAAAAATCTTGTTATCCCTGGTGGCAGCCCTGTGTTTGATGTCCTTACCAAAACAGCTCTTTACTGCGTCCAGGTGACGACATGATCCTCCAGAAGAACCTGTTTGTCCAGAATATTCTTCCTGCCAGCATCCTGCGTCAGTTGAGTGACGAGGAGATGGAAGTTTACCTGGAGCCATTCAAAGATGCTGGAGAGGATAGGAGACCAACTCTTACCTGGCCTCGCCAGATTCCAATCAAACCAGATGGTAAGTGGTTTGAAGTTTTAGAAAGTTAATGTCATAACCTTGCCAGCCTTCTGGTGACAAGCACTTTTAGCCTAAATTCTTTATTTTGTTGGACACACCCCCAAAGTTAAATGCTTTGTTCCCCTAAGTAATGTATCAACCTTGCCATGTTTAGGCGATAAACAAGGCCATTGATAAGTAAATAGTTAACAAAAAGTCGCGGGGTTCACATGTCTGCCAAAAAATGAAAAAAATCGTTTTCCACCAATTTCTTCTCTTTTGTCGACATATTCGCCAAGTCGCGCCAGCATTCTGCCATACGGGTCACTGTTTTCCAACCTCTTTTTTGTCCGCCAAAAACCTATTGCTTTAAATTTATTTCGTTTTTTACCACACTGAAACGCGTATACACAAGTATATACAACTGCGTAACTTTATTTCAGCTCATGAATTGACAGGCACTTTGTAGTTGAGTTATTTCGCAATTCGATTGACTAAACCTTTGTTTTGGCAGAGGTTTTTAAACTGTCCGTCGTTCGAATTTTCCAGCCAAATAGGTCGAGAAACACATCATCGAAAAAAAAAAGTTTCGATACGCCGACGCGGATCTAGGGTCTTTGTTTGGGGGGACTTTGATATTTTTTTAGAGATGACGTCATAAAGTAACCTGAAGAACGCCACGCAGTTTGCTACATAACTAAGATGTTATCGATTCTCGCAAAGCGAAAAAAAATCCTTTATATTGTTTTGCCGAGACCTTTATTTTCTAAGGTGCAATGCACAGCGCCGTTGGGTTAAAGTGATTTAGTAGAAATGGGCTTAGACATTCTATGAAAGCGCTAAATAAATTTGCATTCGCGTAGTTAACATAAGCAAAAAATACATGTTCGGGAGGGGCCATGGTCACGTAATACATTAAAAAAACGCAAGTAACACACTTCCGGTGACGTCACGGCACACGGGTTGCGTATAGCACCTGCCTTAGAATTATCTCGTTGTATAAGTCTTAAATTTCACGCTTTTTTAAGATGATGCCGATTTACTTCTATCTCATCTTGACATTCATCATCAAGCCGCATTACAGATCCGTGCTGCATAGTGTACCTTTGAATTATCTTGTTGTCCAAGAATTAACTCGTGTCTTCGTATTTCACACAATCCAAACCAGGTCCGGATGACGTCATAAAGCTGACTGACGACTACAACCGCTGGCTGTCGCGCTCATCGGATCTTCCCAAACTCCACATCGGAGCAGATCCGGGATTCTTCTCCTCCTTCATCAAAGATCAGATTCGAAGCTGGCCGAACCTTGAGAGCGCCGAGGTGGCTGGACTCCACTTCTTGCAGGAGGACTCGCCCGAACAAGTCGGAAAGACTATCGAGCAATTTCTGGTCAACAAAGTCCACAAGTAGTCGTGTCAATAGAAAAATATTGGTAAATTGGTAAAGCTGTTAATAATTATTTTTTAGAAGTCCACTTTTAAAAGTGTCTACAAAAGTCCACACACTGGTTTCTGGTTAACAGAGTCCACAAGTAGTCGTGTCAATAGGAAAAGATTGTTAATTTGGTAAAGCTTCCAATATTTATTTTTTTTCATTCTGTTTTTTTTATTCATGTCTACAAAAGTTCGTTTATTCTATCCATCTTGGCACGAAAAATAAATATCTAAAATAAAAACAAGCTTCATAGCGAAAGGGCAACAAGAAATTGGAAAGCTGTTTGTAAATTCTTGATTTCATATTTAGTTTTCTCGACATTTTTTTTATAATTTGCATTGAAGTTGTAGTTATTACTTTCATCGTTTCTCATTGAAACAACATTTTTTAATTTAACAGAAAAGCGTAAATAGTTTTGCGATGAATTAGTCGGCCGGTATGTTTTTATCGTGCAAACATATGTCATTTCTAATTATTTGTTTTAATTTTTCTGCTTTGTTATAGATTACATATCGCTTTTTGGCGAATAAAGTTTAAAGCAATGAAAATGTTTATTCTGGCTAGAGTAATTCCTGTCGCTGCGTATGGCATTGATCGTATTTCTTCGCTTTTATCACTCTATGCATCTTTAATAAACTACTAAAACTAGAAAAAGATTTGTAGTGAAATTTGATTCGCTACGTGCGGTCAATCCGACTTTTTAAGGAGTCAAAAGAAACAAATTTGACAGTCCTGGCATTAAGTGTCAAAGACCCTCATTTCCGACGTGAAAAACTACATTTTTTTTTTAAAGAGTATTTGTCCAAAATGATATTGTAATTTGAACTAGAATTACATTTAATAAATTCGCAATCATTGAAGAGGGTCGTTAGTCAATCATTTGCAAATAGGTGTGTGGTTAGGTAATGGTAGGTACGGTAGCGTTGGATTGCTGTCAATCATTAGGAACTATCATCTCTAGATATTATTCATAAATCAATTATAAAGAAATGTGTTTTTTGTTGTGCATGTTTTATCATAGACAGATATACACAGCAAGCATTTATTTTAGAAGAGGTCCCAACCTGTAAATTTACAACCTATAAATGAAAAGACGGTATTTTTTGTTGAATATACCTACTTCCGTACCATTAAAATTTTTTTGTTTTTTTTGTTCTGTTTCTTACCACCATATGGATCCCTTAGTTTAGTAGCCGGCAATACATGGGCCGCTGTCCAAATGTGGGCCTTTAAGCAATTTTTAGTTGACCGCGAGCTATATTTTGATATTTCAGTTTTGTCGTGTAGTTGTGCGCCATATTTAAAAAATGACGTTAATAAGTGTTTTTTTTTAACTTTTGCTGATTGTTGCATCATCATAGGTCCACCGCCGCCCGGGGTACACGAGTGTGGTTCCCCCCCAAAAAAAGACCCTATATGTCTAAAAACGCTATGCATATTATAGCACGAAAAAGAAAAAAAAACTGTTTTTCGTTTTACGCAGTGAGCCTTCAATATCTCTTGAAGAGTAATTTGGGCCGCGACAAAAAAAGTTTGCCGATCACTGCGTTCGTTTTGATCTCCAAAACAAACTTCATGAGGCACAAAGTTTTCAGCTATTAGAGCTGGTTGATGTTATGCCCTACACGCACTTTGCAGTGCAGCGTTTGGTAACTGGTAAGGCTATGGCACAACAAACTTACAATGGTTAGCAAACATATCTTCGGACGCAGCGACAACTAAGTATGAGCAACAATGACTGAAATTAGTTTGCTGTCAACTTAAAAAAGGTTCAGTTGAGCAGCGGAGTACGGCTTCTTGTCGGTAATAAATAAATAAAGAATAGTTATCCGAAGAGTGACTTTGATAGTTAATCTGCTTCTTTGAAAAATCTTGAGCTGCATTTAACCTGTGGTTGCGTCGGTTTGCTGACATCATGTCGAACTTGATTGATTTCTTACAAAAAGAGACCGTTAACAATCAAGAAAAAAATATTTCGAAATTTTTTTAAACTATGCAAGAATGCATGTTTTTTTTTTAACCTGTTACTTAAGTGCACTCAAGTATATCATTGACTTAAGTCATCTCAACAATAGAACAAAAATATTTAAATTAACTTGTGAACAAAATTCGATTACCAATTCTGAACGTCCACCTAAAAAATTTATGGACAAGATTGATTTTGGATTTAAATGACGCTCGGCAGTCGGGAAAGTGCAGTCCAATCACTACTTTGCTAGGCAAACTACATTTGCCAAAAAATTGTCGGCATGCTAATTTTCGTCTTTCTAATAATCTAAGTGTTTTTACTGGTATTTTAACAATAAAGAACTGTTTAATAAGTTGTGTTCAGCTGTTGTTAATCTTCTATATTTTCTTGCGCTGTATTGCCACTCATTTCAACCACGGCGTGCAATCAAAACCTGATGTACATACAATGTGCAACGATTTGTTTAGTAGTGCTTATATAGCATGTTGTCGCTCAGCAAAGCTGCAAAAACCTATTTGCTTGCAAACCGTCATCTGTGAATTTGACAAAAGACCATCTTTTTGCAGGATCGAGATTAGTTTATAAAAATGGCCTCCAAAACTGATGCAGCTTTCTTCTCAAAGCACAAGAAGATTGGTATTTATGATGCGGAAATGAGCTATTACGAGTCGGGTGAGATTGGCCTATTGAGACGTAACACAAGGAAGTGATTTGAATGAGGTGGTTTTAAGTGATGGAGAAACTGTGAATTGCAATTCAGCATTTTGGGTGTATAATACAAACGCAACTGACTTTAACGCTTTAATAAATTCGAATAATAATGTTTATCAGCCTAATCTTATTATTTTCAGGACTATTACGAATGCTGTTAGCAAGTTTTTAAAATTATCATTATTCCTGACATAATTTGGGTTAGGGTGCGAGTTAGCATTTGGGTTTGGGTGGGCCAAGTATTATTATTATATTTATTCTTACATATTTATGAGCATTGTTGACTGCTTAACCTTAATTTTATCGACAATAAACCTTTAGTGAATATATTGTGTCTTTCCAGTGCAGATAACATTTGAATATTTTGAAAAGATTAACACAATTTATATGAAAACGGCTGATTTCAAATCAGTACATTAGGTTTGTAAAAATGTGAAAATTTTACAACCTTGTTTCAACTGTGAAATGTCTGACGAACAAATAAGAAACAGCCAATTTGAGGTAAGTCGTTTTTCTTTTCTTTCTAATTATATGGGACGAAAATTTATTTTCGGGACATAAATTGTTTTTGCCTTTATTCTTTTTTGCTTTGCTTTGCTTTGGTTTGTTTCAGACCGATTTTTGTCCGGACCTTTATAGAAAAATATACATCGTAGAACTTTTTTTCAGACATGACATATAATGGTATACAGGTGCGTATAACAGGTTTATAAGTCCGCAACCCTAGGGGCCTTTGATTGGGGGAGAAAAAACTGAAATATTGTGACGTCATTGTTTTAGTTATTTGTAGCTTTCGACAGCGGTGCAAAACTTCAATACAGAATTCGTTCATAATCGCTTGCTTTGTTCGGTTGGCGAAGCAACGAAGCGACTCGCATACTTCTGCGCTTTGTTCTACCTGAGGAAATAAGTCGCGCGTGCGACGTTCATTGTGCAAAGTGGCTTGTCTTAGTAAAACAGCTTATTGCTCTTACAATATAACATGTTTTACCGCCGCAAATTTAAATGCGATATCTGGCAGTAATGTAGACCTCTATGTTCCTACTAAATGTTGGTAAACCTAAGGCCCTGTGAAATGTTGCTTTACGGAACGATCCTTATATATCACGATTCGGTGGTAAACATGTATAATACCTTGGAATGACATTTTAACGGAAATCAATAAAGGTACGACAAAGTGAATAAGCATTCTTTACATCAGGGGTGGGCAACCTTTTTCACACAAGGGCCAGTTAGGAAATGTAATGCTTACAGGAGGGCCGCACATCAAATAAACACTAATTCAAATTTTCAGCTTTTACTAGAAAAGCTAATGAGCTACTAGGCTGCAACTACGACAGTTTTGTCAGTGCTGTCTTCTTGTGAATTCGGCAATAGTTTTCCTACTATTCCAATGACGCCTTTCTTGTACGGATCGGCTCAGTACAATTTAATTAACAGCCATAATTTAAAACCAACTGTTGAATAACATCTCAGTCAATATGCGTGGCAAAAGTCTGGTGCATCTTGACCGTACTAGACAAGTGCAATTGTTGCAAACAATTCTTTATCATAACAACGTGAAGATTGTAGCCTATGGGTTATATCGGGCCGAGATAAGAACATCACCAACGTCAGAATAAACACAATTCGGAATAAGGCCAAAATAGGACTAATACCTAATAGTATTAGTACCGTCTAAATCGGAAGCAGTCCTAGACACGTCGGAATAAGTCCTAAATGCTCATAATCAGGCCTAAACCACACTTTACCTAACCATACCCTTAAATACATCACTAACTCCCCTAATAATTTCAACACTAACCCATTTTGTAACCCCACCAATAACCTCAACCCGGACTAAAAACCCAGAGCCAAAACACCGGCGCCCTGACGGGCCGGTCATACTAGGTCGTCCAAACGTAGTCACCAAAACGGCCCGATGCCAAACCGATGGCCCCCGTTCGTCCCATATCCTTTACCCACAGGTCCGGGCGTTATTTTGGTCATTTAGGCCTTCTTTCGATAAATTTAGGCCTTCTTCCGATGAATTTGGAGCTTATTCCGATGAATTTGGGCCTTATTCCGATTAATTTAGGCCTTTTTCCGATGAATTTGGGCCTTATTCCGATGAATTTAGGCCTAATTAAAAAAATTGGAATTTTTTGTTTAGCTTTTGTCGTTGTATTAACTGCCGTAACGAACACAAATAATAATACTAGCAAACCGTTTCGAGCAGTAACTGGCTGAGTGTTAACGCAATATTTAAACACAGTCAAAGAGCAAAAACTGTTTAAAAGTAGTAAAACTGCATTATTGTATGGCAAACGTTATAGTAACTACATCGTTTGTGACGTAACTATGCATGACAATTGAAGGTATGGCATGCCTGTGACCGACTGTTGTGGTACTGCTCATAAATGCTAAAAAAAACAAATTATTAATAGTAAAATATTTATAAATTAAAGGGGGCCATGGCCCCTCAGGTCCCCCTGGCTACGCCTACGAACTGATAGAGCAAAAGTCCCAACATGGTGCATACCGATCGCCTTATTTAGGGAAAAATAGCTGGAAGAAGGTGAAGGGCCACACAAAAAATGGAAAAGGGACGCGTGCGGCGCGCGGGCCGTACGTTGCCCACCCCTGCTTTACATAAAATATATTTACTAAATTTATTTTTCGAGCATTCGACAATTTTCTCGTCGTAATTGAATTTAATGTCACGGTAATAAATAAAGAGGCGAGGCCATAAAATAAAGTTCCACCCATCGTATAACGCATGACAGCAGACTTGGACAACTAGATTTATTTTAGCTTTTTAAATTTAGATTAGAATTAAAATTAGATCATTTCGGTTTTTCAAAACTAGATTAGAATTAGAATTACCGAATTCTTAAAAAAATCGAATTTGAACTAGAATTACATTTGATTATTTACAATCAATTTCATTTAAATCGAGAAGTATTCTAGTAGGAGTGTGAATGGTCAATATATTTGTGCTAAGTTCGATGTATTTAAGATTAACATATGTTTTTCAGACTGTAAAAATTAAGTTCAAACCAAAGAGTTTTAATTCAAATTCTTTGTTTTGACTAAGAGACTAAGAATGTCGTTGGACAAAGTAGCATTTTTGGTAAAATCCGAATTAGATTAGAACTAGAATTAGAGCGCACAAGCAATTCACAAATTAGATTAGAATTGTATTTAGCCGCATTTTGCTCTAATTCATTTAATTAGAAAACTAGAATTATCTAGTTGTCCAAGTCTGAATGACACAGGGTTTTAGCGCTGCTGTTGTTGTTTTTGCCGTTAAATGGCTGCTAGTAATACTTTTTACTTTTCACTTTTGATTGGAACGGCTGCCCATATAGAAGAAGGCATTTGGCATGATTCTAAATATATATAGGCCTACTGCTGAGACTGCAGAAAAAGAAGTAAACAAGGAAAAAATACTATCTAAACCAGGTTTAAAGAGTTGTTAGTTTACAGAAGTGAGGTTATATCAGTCAAAAATCTCAAACAAATTACAGGGAGGTTTTCTAACTTTATTTGCAATTTTATTCAACAGTTGCATAGAATTAGGATGAAAGCAGTATATAATCAGAGCCTTTGTATTGTTTTATAAATAAAATGGCGAAAAAAGCAAAAAGGAAAACCAATTATAATATGAAAGCTCCAACGCAGCTAACGACCTTTTACTTTTGTGCATCGCAATCTTTCATACTTCCTCTTTCTAAAGCCGAATATAAGTTCGCACAGAAGATAACATCGCGAAAAATCGCAACATAGTTTGGGCAATTTCGACATATTTACACTGATAAAAGACATAGGCTACCTTGCACATAAATAGACACAATTCACAAATGTTTTGCACGTTTTATTATTGTGCACTCCGAAGAGTAACTGCTTGGGAGAAAAATACACGATAATCGCAGTTTCATACTCAACCACGCGCTCACGTTTTTCCCAGTGTAAACACGTCACAGGAATAACGCGGAAGTATTTTGTCTTACAAATGCTGACATAGATATGCAGCAATTTAAATAGTTTTGAGGCAATAACTTTCCAACTTTTGTTAGTTTTACAAAAAAACTAAAATATCTCTACTTTTTTGCTACAACAGTTTTGAGCATTTCGCATTGGCCATTTTTTCATTTATGTAGCTAAAAGCAAGTAAACAAATCAAATCCGCATTGACGATTGTGACTTAATAGATGTTTTGATGTAAATTCGTTTGTCAAATCGTTTTTTATCATTTTCTGCCTGTTTTTTTTTTATCTCACGTTGAATTAAATAAAAAATGCAAATGAGCGAGGAGTTCTCGATTCTTGATTGTGTGCTAAAGCACTTTGTGTCCGACACGTTGGTAGATCATTGGTCTATTCTGAGATATTGTTCGGATTGCTCAAAACACCCCTAAAATACATTTACGCTTATTACACGCGATATTTTATAGTAGCAATATCACCTCTTACTCTAGTGAGGCAGCCTTGTGCCTTAAAGCGGCGCCCAGAGACGGCATATGCTCGCCAGGTTGTTTTCGCCCGCTCCCGTTTGTCCTTAGCGTAAATATTCAACCGGATTGGAAGATGAGAAAGTAGCCTAAACAACGCCTTCTGCCGATGTTTAGGCACGTGTCGTTTGTCATCGTCGCCTTTGTACAGTTTTCAGGCGAATTTGAGATTTTGAGAAACTGATTAAAAACAGGCACTTTGCTATTGCACGTAAAGCCATTCTGAATTTTTCACGTTGCGGCTCTTGCGATTTTGTAATTGTTATTTGCGGTCTCTTGCAATCGACCTAACGTTACTTTAAAAAATGGAAAATGGTGTCAAATGTAAAACAACACAACAAAAGTAAATGGTAGATAGGAAGAGGCTATTAACCCAGACCCTAAAATATTTTAAATCGACATATAATCACTAACTGGTGCAAGCGTAAATCGCTATCCGGGCGAATAGCACTTCCATTTATATAGCGAAGTTTATTAGATGGATCCACATTGCTTGCCTTTAATCCACTGTTAATCATGTAAAACCACAGTATAAATTACGCCATATTTAGTCACAATACACACCTTATATTCTCGAAGGAATCTGTCCTAAAGATTGTTCACATAAACGCGTGTAGTGTACATTCCTAATTTTACCAAGAAGTGTAGTTTATTGTTGCAATAAACAACAATGCTGTTTTTTTCTCTCAAATTTTTATTTCTGAACTGCATTTACAAAATTGAACATGCCTAAACATAAGTAGCAATACAGTTTGTTTTTGTATTAAACAACAACTATATTTACGAAACCTGTGCATTTGTCCGCATTACATTTGTTGAGCACATGAGTTTGATATTCCCGGGACATTGACGTAAATCTAGCGCAGCAATAAAATGCTTGAAAGGATTAAGAGACATGTTGACAGCACATTGATAACCAGCACGCCATCTTTATCGGATTAACCAAATGTGGCAATCGACCAATTTTTCGCTCTCTGGGATTGGCAAAAACGCTCTCTGGGATTGGCAAAAGCAAAACGTGTGTAAGCTCTGTGCAGCATTCCGGCCTTCTATATCCAGTGTCGTAATAGAGACATCATGGGTTCAAGCAAAACCACAAAGTTTGTAGAAAAATACAAAACAACTTTATAACTTTATAGAGACATGAACGTTTAGCAATAGAAAAAAGGTTTGCTTTAATTTAGGCAATTATTGGCTAGTCGGCTTACGCCTTTAGTGATATTTTCCCGGAAAAACTAACACGTCTTTAAAATTCGTATTGACCTTGCGATTATATAAGGTCCATAATTTTCCCAATTCATTAGGACCATGATTTCATGTCAATAAAATATTAAGAGTCCTGTCCTGGCGAGCTACCACCAAGCGTATGTATGGACTGAAATAGGATCTTTCAATCCTATAGTATGACTATAAAATGTAGCAGATTGCACATTTGAAGTTTATATCTAGCCATTTCGTTTTGACCTGTAATTTTTCACTAGATGAAGAAAAATGTTTTGAATGTCGAATCGTTGTTTTAGATGTTTTCCACCTTTGTGCAGCACTCGCGAACTTTCAAAATCACAACATCTAACGTCTCGTTTCGTCATGAATTGAAAATATCGAGTTCACAGTTTGAAAATAAACAAGTGAAATTGTGTTTAAAACGTAATTCGGAAATAGCACAATGAGAACCTAATATGGTTGGAGTAACAACCGAAAGGTTTGGTAAATTGACCACCTTTTACATAACCTCAAGATTTGTTCAAATTAAAAAAAATGTTGTTAAAATTAAGGTGCTATAAATGAAGCTTGTTGCGTTACATTGGATTGTGTAACGTTAGCGAATTGTCGGAATTTGTGTAAAACAGCAATACTGCAGTTTCCCCACTATAGATCGCAATACACTAGAAAAATGTTTTGCCCGCCATACGCAAATTTTATTAGATAGCATAAACAAATGGTTGGTTATTTGTCAAGACCACCTTTTTGACAAGATTTCATAGTCTGAAGTGTTATTTAAACTAAACTTAATAAAAAGATCACTGACTGGTTTGAAACCACTTGCCTACATACGTATGGAGAAAGCGCAAACATCTCGAAACGACGACGGCGCCGACGGCTTATTGTTTTAACCCCGTTGCGGCAAAAACGAAATTAAGCCGACGCGGAAAGCAAACTGTGTCAAATAAACAAACCCGAGACTCAGTCGCCAACTTGTTGAATTGCGTCAGTCACGTGACTCACATTTGTAGCCTAAAACGCCTGCGGGCTTCTTCACTGTTTCGATTTGGGTTTGATTTTGGACGTAAAGCGGCGGGCTAATCGCCGCGTTGTCGCGTAAACAAAGCCCCTTGTGACGTAATAATCCGGAAGCGGCTGCTGACGGACGAGGTGCGTCTTTTGAAAGCGCAGAAAGCCAATTGAACAATTACAGCAAAAACGGTGGCGAAGACGCGACTTCAAGGCCATATGTCGCGAAATCGCCATAATGACAATAATCGATTGTGACGTCTTTATGGTTTGTTTGAAGTGACGTTGGCTTCCGTAGGAATGGCTTTTTTTGCGACCATCCATATTTCTTAAGAGCCCCCTATTATCCTCGATGTAAAGAAAGCCTTTAAACTGATTTTGCATCAAGTGGATTTGTCTCTAAATTTAAATTGCTGATTTTTCCCATGCTCCATAGTTGCCATCTAAATCTATATGCGGACACCGCTTCTTAACATTTAGTCTAACTTAGGCACAAATGTCTATTGAAATTTGATTCTTTGTTTTGTCCACGCATGTTAGTAAAAGTCCTTCAGTTACCTGACATATTCGAGTTTACCAAGCTATTCCCTATAGTATATATGAATCCCTTGTGCATTTAACAGAATAAATATCGACCACTATATTCATTAGTTGGTCACGTTGTATGTACGTTACAAGTAAATCGCGACTTATATTTTTATGAAGATGATTGAATTTTGAAGCCTAACGGCTGGAGGCTCTAGTCCGACGTAGAATAAATATCAAGGCCCATTCAGAAGCATTGGTAGCAGCTACCTATGCTGTACGGGTTTTGACGTTCATTATATGTTTAAATTGATTCGTTGTTTAGTAAAAACTGTGACCTCTATGGCCGTATTTTGTTAACCCCCAATGCAGTCAACGCAAATCATATACAAGTTTGTAATAAACTCACGCCGGTTCCAATTCATTTCCGCCCTGCCGCAATAAATAAGGTGTTTCGCCGGTAGCCGTCGTTTCAACCACACCAATGAGCACCAAGGTCAGCACCATCATCTGCCGCCTTTCAACCACCACCCGATTGCACTTCTTTAATTTCCACAGTGCCTTTGGCTATGCGCTGCCCCCATCACGTTCTATTAGTCAGGCAACGACCAGTCGTAAAATGCACGCAAGTCGGGTTTTACAGCGACGCGAGATCGTAAAACGTAATGAGATTATTTGTTCCGAATTTGCGTGCGCTTTTTGGCCGCCTATGCGTCACAGAATTTTCCGTTTGTAGTTTACTGCAGGTCGCGACAATGAATTTCGATGTCAGTGCATTCCTAATTAGCCTTTATTTCGCCCTGGTTTAGTCGGGTGTCGTTTATGTCGGTAGATTGCCTATTTTTGTTGTTTTTCCGTAACGTCCCTGTTTGCAAGGTTCAAAGACAGGGATTCTTAATTTTTTTTTACGCGGACCCCCAACATTTATTTTGGTTTGAAAGGACGACTCAATGGAGTTTTTAAAGATGATGTCGTACAACAAGTTGACTTAACAAATCAAACAAATGTGAAACTGAAATCAAGTCTCAATATATTTAAGAAAGGCCAATGCGTTTTAAACTCTGTTCTTTCGAAAAATTCATTTCATTTTTTCCAATTGGTCACCACGATTTCAATTTGACTTTGACGAACCCCTAAAACTAGTCGACTGATACCCCCAAAGAGTTTACAGACCCCAGTTCAAAAACCACTTTTATATGAGGACGACATACCAAAAATTGAGGTTCAGAAATACACAACGTTATATATGTGTTCAGCTTTACCCCAAAATAGAATTTTCTGTCTTACCTTGCTTGCACGCAAACTCTATTAGGCCGACTGAATTTGGTAAAGAAAGCACTTAAAGTACTTTTTATTGTTACGATATCATACTAAGACCACCCTTAAAAATCAAACATGCATTCGTAACGTTTCTATAAAGTTTCGTGTCTACAGATTTAATGTCCATTTTTAACATCAATATGCATTTCTTGGTGTTACGCCAAAACAATTGTCCCTGTTTTGCGGCCAGCTAATTATGCTGTTTTGAATGAGAAATAATCTAACATAGAAGAAAGAGAAAATCTATTGTTTTTCAGCACAACTATGTAACGTTATGCTTCTCATTTTGACACTTCTACGAGCTAAAAAGCACAACAAAACATGGCTGATCGTTTAAACGTAATAAATATGGTAGAATTGCTGGTAAATGATGTTTATACATATAATTATACAGCGTTGAACATTCTATAACGTTTTTCCATTTCTAATTTCACGGTAAAATGATGTTTGTTTGTATTAGTTGCGTATTCCTATGATACGCAATGACTCAGATAATATGCAAATTGTCAAAGGGTTTAAAACAGGCGAAAGAACCCAATGGTCGCTTTTTAAACGCTATAGCAATTTCTAAAGGAGCATAGTGTTTGGAGGTGCAGTAAATGGTAGTAAAAATATCAAATCCCATACAGAAGTAGATATCATTTTCAACGTTTCGAATATCTCTTTATTCATTATTAACATAGTGAGAAGGCACTGATTCTAAGTGTATGTATACTGCTGAGACAGACTGCAGAAAAGAAGAAAACAAGGTAAAACACACTATCTAAACCAGGTCTAAAGATTTGTAAGTTTACATAAGTTTAGTTATCTCAGTCAAAGATCTTAAACAAATCCCAGGGAGGTTTTGTATCATTAATTGCAATTTAATACACTAGCGGCGTCAAATTAGGATGAAAGCAGTATAATATTTAGAAATTGGAAAATCGAACACTATTGTATGTTACAACAGTGACACCTTGCGGCAACATTGACCAGGAAAGTTGTATTCTTTCGCTTTATTTCAGAAAATGGAAATGCAAAACTTGATTTAAACTATAAAAGTGACTTGAATACGGTCTAAACTGCTAATACAATAATTCAGTTTAATGAGAAGAAGTCAAATTTATGAGTGTTATACAATTCAGTCTGTGGAGCGGACATTAATGCAAAGAATAAATCAACAGTCGATTTAATTTAAAGATTTGAATCGTCCCTATGCATGTTTCAGTTTTTAGCTTTTCGTGACCCATACTTTGGAAACCACTGCTTTAAACAGTCGAGGTATAGAAAGAAACGATAGCGGCCTACGTTACGTGAAGTTTACATTTAAAAAAGGCTCATTCAGGGTTTTGTGACGCAACAAAGGCACCGCAACAAAGGTCCATTGCAGATAAGAAAACAAGGCGGCAACAAAGCCATATATAACCAAACAAAATAAACCGCCTTCCGTCGGCGGTGTGAAAGTGTCTTTCAACTTGGACGTAGAATGTCAAGGGCGGCCATAAACGGCCGCTTTCGGGTGCTGTAAACAAGCGCGCGCTGATACGGGTCGCGGCAAAACAATAAATCGGTGTTCTGGCTTAAAGCGATTAATAACGCTCAAGTTTAAGAGCAAAAGCGGCTCGTAAACGTAATTAACTTCGGTTGGTTTGTCGTTTGGGCGCAAATTTTCACTTGGGACGATTTTTAAACCTTGCCGTCATCTTTAAAAATCTCGCTGGCAAAAAAGATTGTTGGATTAGATACGTTTTCACATATCATCGTATGGTTACAATAAGGTACATATGTACGAAGCGCAAAATTGAAACCCTTTTTTAATGTGTTACTCTACCGCAGTGATTTTTAGCCTTTATACTTTGCCTATCGAACCCTTACGCCATTCTGCAAGCTGTCGTTGAACCACAAATTGTTGCTCATTTTCAAAAGCAAAATCATACCACACTTTATTTTAATATATGCAATACGCAATTCATTCTGTTTAAAAGCGACTATGTGTTGTGAGATTTGTGGCCGTCAGTGTCAAATTGTTTAGGCCTACTTTGTGGTTTCTGATAGCAACTATAGTTTGCTAACTTTTTTAAAAAAACACCAAAGGCGGCAAGTTGGTATTTTAACGGGTAACACCGCAAAATTATTCGCGATTAACTGATTTATGCATGCAACTCTGGCTATATATACACCTAAAGTAAAATTTGATTCTCAGAAACTTGCACTCTGGCGTTATGCATGAAAAAATAAAGAGTTAGACAAAAAAAAGACTCCTTCTTGCATATTATTTTAGGTTAGGGTTTCATTTCTAAGTTTTGCCATAGACATGTTGGCAAGTCGGCTAGTGTTTTTAAGTCAGTAAAGATAAAAGATTTAAAAAGCGAACATTCCATTTACTAATTTCTCGAGCAATTATGTTGGTTTTTGATTTGAAGAATTATTTTATTTTTTTTTTTTTTGACTATTGTCGGCAGTATTCTGTCTCATTTAACATTGACTTGTACTGATTAATCGCAGATTTTATGAACAAACAGGCAAAATTGCAGAAAATCCATGAAACAAATAAACGTTTCGCCTTCAGTGATAGAAATATGCCTCAGATAATTATAAACCTCCTTTTATTTATTACGTATGAGTTGGTCAAAAAAATTTGTTTACTAAGTCAACTATTTGTAGCGTCTGATATAGGAATATAATCAGGGTTGGCATGCCATCCTTATTTTTTTTTTAATTTATTCCTTGTTTTTAGGGTTTGCAATTGCATCTTAGAACATATATTAATATATATTTTAAGTTCTAAGAAATACTCGTATGATTGACTAACGTATTTATTTTGCCGAACTTTACAAAGCAACAATTGTAAATACATGACCAAATCATATTATCCTAAACTAAAGAGATTGTTTCCCAGAAAACCTTATTTTCCAGTCTTCGCTATTTTGGTTGGCAAACCTGTGGTGGATATGGGTCAACTCTTCCCAAAATGAGGCACTTATCTATCGCTGTGTTTACAAGACAAGTTTATGTGAAAACATTTGGGATGTTGAACATTTAAGGATGTTGAGATAACAGCCTACTGTTCTAGTTTCACCATACATTGCCTAAAAACACTTTTAATACAGTTGATAAAGTAGTTTTATTTCGTAGAAAAACAAACCAAACTTTAATAGGCATTACAAAAAGTGGACAGCGAATGCTTGTTAAGGCGTGCAATAAATTCTGCTGTTAATGTGTAGTATTCCAAGTAGCGCTGACTTTCAGTTCTTTACTGTCACCATGCGGATATATGATTTGTAAAAAACATCGCACGGTGTGCGCGCGTACCTGGTATTTCTACAGTTCAAAGTTCTTTTAAGTTCTGAGCGAGTCATACGCTGTATAATCATTGTCATATTACTATCAATAATATTTGATGTTTTTCGCCATTATTAGTATTTTAAAACGTAAAAAATTAGTAGTTTTTTTGCTGGTGCTTAAGAACGTGTCTTGTTAGCCGGGCTGTAAAGTCGTTTAAAAAACCCTTTCGAGTCCCGAGTCCGACTCTACAGCCTGTATTTCAGACGTTTACTAAACTAAAATGAGGTGGATATAAAGCAATCCACTCATAGGTGTGTCATATAATGTATCCACTTACAATATGTGGTTGAGAAATATTTCACCGTTTGCTATTCCCCTCTACATTTTAAAATTTGCTGCCATATCAGTTTCAAAATTTTGTACTGCTCATGCCACGTCGGATTCGGTTGGACTTACTTAAACTTACTCGAGTCCCGAGCCCGACTCCAGCTAAACAAATCGACTCCTTCGAGATCTGAAACGTTAATATTTGACAAACTGAGACGTATGTAAAAGTTGTGAGAAAACAATTGCATCGTTGCCATAGCAATCAAGCAATTATGCGGAAGTGTTTTATTTGACTAACGCTGGCCTAAAAATGCGGAAATTCAAATAGTTCTATGGCGAAAATCTTCAACTTTGCTTTAGATTAGATAAAGTTTTATATTTTACCAACACAATTCAGTGATTTGCGGTTATAATTACTTACAAAAATATGTTTTCGGTAACAGTTATAATCCACCTACATGTTTAACACCTGAATTTGTTGCAAAAAATACTTCAATCCGAGTATTTAAAGTATAATACAAAATAAAAAAAACTGGTAAGCATTTCAGTAACAAGTTTGTCTTTGATTTAGTTTTAAAAATAGATGCAGCAGTTTATTTGAGGCTCACAATTGCCGGAAACAAAAAATATTTGTTTTTTAATATTCAAGACAAATATGGTAGGCCTAATGGTAATAATAACATGGCATGAATAGATTTGTTTTACGTCAGTATTGTATTATGGTTTTTGAAAAAAATTATTTCTACCCCAATGAGAACTAAACAACAAATCAGCTTGTTGAGTGGAAACAGGGGCGAATTACAAATATTGTTTAAAGGAAAAATTAGAAAGTACCTAATCATTTGCCCACAAACCTGAACACTATGAACATATAGTTAACGGGAATTTATTGTTTTGCCTTCAAAACACAATTAGTGCTTTTGGTGATGTTGTTGGTCAATGGAAGCCAGGTTGGAAAGTTTGGCCTGTTGCACTCTTAAAAGTCACTGAAACTAAATTTTTGGCGGTGCAAATTTTCCAAATAATGCATGAATTCTAGCACAAACTTTATTATGGCCCTTTTACGCTTGCACCTGTTGATGAATATATGTTGATTTGAACTACTTTTGTGTCCAGATAAATAGCCCTTCGCTAGTCAATAGGTTGACAACTTTCAACGCATTATTGTTTGATGTTTTTGTTGAATAATCTCTGAGCTATATAAGGAAGCAATTATTATATGTTAGACATAAGTTAAATGTTGTCCGGGTGTGTGACTAATCGTACTGCAAACAAACAGAAATGCAGAGTAACAAGGCTGCTTTTGGGAATTTCTATATCTATTGTAATGTTTAATAACGTGTCAAAGTTTGTTTTCGATTCAATCAAATAAAAGCAATTATTTCGCGAAGTCTTTTAATAAATAAAAATTACTAAATACTGCTTACAAATGCCAATTTAGTTGATAGTTTGCATGCATGAAACTTTGTAATTCTAAAAGTTCTTTCATCTTTATTAATTTGCTATTTTTAGATACCGTTTTCTTCCAAATTGAAAGTTATTGACGCAAGTGAACTTTTAACTAGCTCAAATGAAAAAGACTATGTCGGATGCGGAGGTCATGGCTCTGTTAGAATTTGCCAACATAATGAGCTTGGAGAAGTTGTAACAAAATGTTTTGTAATTTCTGGCTTGAAAGAAGACTTACATCATCACTTCAACAGGTAACGTTTTTATGCATTTATTTTATATAGCCTTTACTAATTTGTCTGAATTTTGAACATTGATGTACATCACACAACCGCACAAGGCAACTTGGTAAGATACAAAGTTAATAAACATAAAAAGTATGCTTTGAGTTGGCAGATTGCAGCCCTTAAACTAATACCAACACTATACAGAATAAAATCAACAGGATGTAAAAAGAATACAATAAATTTAACTTACTCAATAATTGATGTCAATAAATAAATTAGTTAAGCGCAATGCGATCTTGGTTTATAGTCATTTTGCACATAAACTGTAAATATAGAACATATAAATAGGCAGCCGAACACAAGGAATGCTATCAATATTAGGAAGAAGCTTTTTACCTCGACACCAAAGTAGTTCAAATCAACATAATAATCACTAACAGATGTGCAAGCGTAAAAGAGCGATCGGTTAAATAGCCTATAGGCACCTCCTGAGGCTATTTACCCGGCTGACAAAGTAATTTAAATGGATTTCCAAAAAAATCATTCACATTATGCAAAACTCAGAGAATTAAATCTAATACAAACACCAACCCTAATCCAAATCAATAAATAATCACGTTTTAGTGCAAGCTGAAAGAGCAATCCGGTTAAATTGCCACTTCCTAAATGTTAATGGATGAAATGTTGTAAGAAAAAAGACGTTAACCTCCATTTATCTAGAAAGTACGTAAAAAAAGCTTGTTTTTTAGCAAAACTAATTACATATAACTTTGCTTGGTATGTGTGTTTAAAACAAAAACTATGGCCACCTAATGACTGAAATCAGATTACATAGAGTCTAAAATAATAAATTATATAGAATATTGACCAACATTATAAGCATCCAAGTTTAAATTGTTTTTAAAAAAACAGAAACAGCCTTCATGCAATTGAATCCATGAGAATATTTTTTTACATATCTATTTGATTTGTTAAATAAATTAAGAACCCAAATTTCAAATTGTTTTAGTGTAAAAAGAGAAGCTGATGTACTGGTTCGCATAGAACACGAGAACATTGTAAAAATTCATGGCTTTTCACAATGGAATGACAACCACATTGCTATTATCCTTGAGTACGTCAAATGTGGAAATTTGGATGGATTGCTGAAATCTGTTCATGAAGTGCCATGGTGTTCCAGACTATCCATTGCACAACAAACTATGTCAGCTCTTTGTTACCTTCACAACTATCCAGGTGGTAGAAAGTTTTACCATGGCGATATTAAGCCAGACAATATTTTACTTGATGTGGATCTGAATGTAAAACTGGCTGACTTTGGGTCGGTGAATATTATCAAAGCCACCAATATGATGTCCACATCGATGGATATAACTTCAACTAAGCAACACACATATCAATATGCAGCTCCTGAAGTACTGGAGGACAAAGAAGCAGGACCTTTTTCCGACATGTTCAGGTAAAGACAAGCAGTAAGATTTGTCTACCAACTAATTTTTTTTAAAGATTTTAATAAAGCGCAATAAAATAATTTGATATTTGAGGTCATTTGTTAATAGCAGACTAAAAATGTCCTTTCGTGTAAAACTGCTATGTTCTATCAGTGCAAGAAGTTTATCTAAAAGTGATACACTATCTTCCATAATGACAAAATTACTGGTATATTTTTAATAATGATCCAATGTAGATCAAATTAAATATTGCCATGTACTAAATACAACATATAAATAAAAACAAAAAGTCCACTAACCCATTTAAAAAGATTTTGGAATGTTATTGTTTAAACAGTGTCGGGATGGTATTATATGAACTTGTCACAAGAAGAAGGGTTTATGAAGGAGCAACAGCTAGGCCAGGAATTCTCATTGCTGTCATTCTGAGTGGCAAAAGACCAGAGTTAAAAGAAGTTGAAGCTGTGGAAGCATCTTTGACAACTGAGAGTGATAAGAAAATCGCCTCAGTTTTAATTGATTTGATGAAATCTTGCTGGAAAGAAGATCCTGCAGAAAGGCCTACTGCTCTCAATGGTATAAATGATTGAAAACATTTATAATATCTTGCACCACATAAATTGGTAAAACAGGGTATATATAAAATGCATATACATCACACCTAAATTTACAGCAAATGTTGTTTTTCTAAACCTGTTTAATTAGTCAAAATTGGGGGATAGCTAAAATATATTAAGCAAACACTGACATATTAAATTAACACTACATACTAGAACAGGTAACATATAGATATCTTGATTTTACCATTGATCTAGTGTTATATCTAAACAAACTTAAGTTGTACAAGCTGCTAATAAAATGGTCAAAATGTATTTTTGTTATATTGATTAAATTTAGTAGACACATAAAAACAAAATGCTGAATTAATAAGCAGTGTCTGAAATCTAAAGGTATTTTAAGTAAATATATTTGCTGTCATACAAAAAGAGATTTGTACATATTTTACCTAACATTTACCGACATTCTCTATCATTTCAAGTTACACATCATTCCCCAGTGATTTACCCCACTGGATAAGACTATTGGATACAATTTTGTCAGAAAATTCAAAATCTTAAAAAAAAAACGTTTTATTGACATCTTTGACTTTATAGCCAAAAAAATGCTGGACATCTCCATTGATGAAAACCTGGTGAAAAAAGAGAATAAAACAATTGCTACCCTTCTTCTAAAGCAGAAGCAAAGACCTCCTTCATCTCAGACACAGTTATCAAACTTTGTGAGAAACTTTGTTTCAGGTATTGTGTGCTTTTAAGTTTAAAACTAATGCTGAATTTGGTTACCGATATATTGATTTTTGGTAAAAGAAATACGCACCCAATAGTCACATTACATATTTTTTTTTACAAACAAGGAAGGTATAACGTTTTATTTTATTACTTTGAGCGTTATTAATATTTATTTAAATTAGATTAACATAAGTTGTGATGGTATATTGTTTATTTTTTTAATATAGGATTAAACTGTAAAATTAAATAGTATATTAGCGACAAGAAACCAAGTTAACTGACACTTTAGATATGCAAAATTATAACACATACTGCATATAAATTCTAAGTAAAGTCCCATAGCATTTTTCAAAGTCATAGTCATTTTTATACAGCACATTTACGACATCGTCAATTTTCATATTGGGCTGTGTTTTGCCTGTAAGCTAACTTGCATTTCTAAAAGACGTTATATATGTGGCGTCATAGTTTCAAAATTGGCACTATATGAAATAGTAAAATTATATCCAATTCAGTTAATATACATAAATTTCTTCCATCCTTGCCTTGCTTGTATGGAAATAACTGATAGGCCCACTGATTTTAGTAATTCCTCCTACGAAATTACATGTACTAATGTTTAAGATAATCGTTGGTCAGTTTGACTACATAGAAGGGCCAGGTCAAAGATCAGCAAATGTGTATATCGTTGTTCATACTTTTACAAAAAAGTTTTCAGTGTATATATATATACAAATAAAAAAACACCATACCGATTTACATTTAAAATTGTCAACCTATACAATTATGTAGCATAAAATAAAATATACAACAAGTTCTTCATTTAAACATGCTTATAACCATGTTACTTATTTTATCTCCAGCAACTGGTGGTTCTATTTTTTCATCTTCTCCGCTTGTGGCACAAAGTAGCACTGCGATTAATGATGGCGCCTCAACTTCATCGTCACAGAAAGCAGTTACTTTTGTGCTTCAAGATGAGCCATCAACTCCAACTGCATTTCAGCAAGGTGAGGTATATCAAGTAGTACATTGATTTTTTTGCAACCTGTGCATCACAGAGTTTTAAACCAGATTTTCATTTTTTAAAGCTAACAATCATGTTTATGTTTTTTCTCCAGCAACTGATGGTTCTATTTTTCCATCCTCTTCAACCGATGACGTCACATCTAGTTCATCTCCTCTGCTTGTGGCACAAAGTAGCACTGCGATTGATGATGCCGCCACAACTTCATCGTCACAGAAAGCAGTTACTTTTGTGCTTCAAGATGAGCCATCAACTTCAATGTCATTGCATTCATTTCTGGAAGGTGAGGTATATTAAGTAGTACATTGATTTTTTGTAACCTGTGCACCACAGAGTTTTAAACCAGATTTTCATTTTATAAAGATAACAATCATATTACTTATTTTATCTCCAGCAACTGGGAGTTCTATTTTTCCATCCTCTTCAACCGATGACGTCACATCTAGTTCATCTCTTCCGCTTGTGGCACAAAGTAGCACTGCGATTGATGATGCCGCCTCAACTTCAACTACATTGCACTCATTTCCGGAAGGTGAGATATATCTATCATGGAAAAGTATTTTTATAATTTTCAGATGGTTGATTTGAAATTCAAACTATTGCGGAAAAAAAGCAAATATAGTTTCGAGTTTCATTGTTAGGTAAATATGTCTGTATTTATATTAAACCTAAAATTGTATCATTTAGGTTAGTGTACGTTAGCACCAAAATAAGTTTTAAACATGTGAAAAAAAATGTAGCTTAAAAAATGGCGTTTGGTTCAAATATGTGGGTGAGCAATATTTTTCAACTTCACGAAATCGTTTCAATAAATATTGGTACCCTTTAAAGTGAAGAAAATTAGGTATGTTTCAGATTTTCTTTATTTAATAAAAAATGTCGTGATTTTTAGTGCAAATATAACTTCTTGGATGGTAGAAGTTTTTTATTTTAAGCTAAACAAACTTACAATTATTGTTAAATTGGTTTGCTTTAAATGTTCCCCATATTAATTAAAAAAATATTTTTATTATAATTGGAAACACTTTGTGGTAAATAAAGATTTAAAAATAAAAGGTTTTTGATTTTTTGCCAAAAAACGCGAGTTTTGATTTTTGCAGAAAATGTCATTGAGTCAAATTTTGTTAAGATGTGATTAAATTTTTAGGAAATACTGATCCAAATTAATTAGGTCCACCTAAAGATAAACTTTTATTCTTTACAGTTGTTTAGAAATGTATATCTTTATTATATATATATTTTTAAGGTAAATCCTTATGTTTTTTGAAAAACAATCAGTTAATTTGGAAAAATAAATCATTTTGTCATTTTTCTGAAAATCAGATGGAGATGAATCTGCTCATGACCTTGTCCAACAATATGTGACCTTGGTGCAAAAAGAAAAGTATGAAGAAGCAAATCGAGTCGCAGGTGACCTTCATCAGCTCCTCCAAGGTCAAGTGGAACGAACAGCGGAAGAATTTCGAGAACTTGGAATCAAACTGAGAGAAGAGGAGAAATGTTTGGAATCGGTTTTATTTTTGCAAATATCTTCAATTATTTCCGCAAATTACAAGAATCCGAAGAAAGCAGTTGAGGGAATTATGTTTTGTGCTCGGGAGTTGATGGAGACAAATGAACAGATGATTAAAAGTGACGTCACAATGAAGCCCATTGTGCGCGATCACGTGCTTCCACTGATGCGTGACCTGCAGCTGAAGATCGAACAGAAGCAAAACATCGGCGAAAAGTTTCGGGTTTTAAACTTGGCTTGGTGTTTGCATTCCATCGAATATAGCGAATATTTAATCGGCGATCTGGAAAGTCAAGAGCGAAGTTTGAAAAAAGCAATTTCTTCACTCGAAAAAACTTTCGGCCTCGAAGCTTCCAAGCATCTAGTTTACGCAACTTGTTTAAACAACCTCGGTTTTGTGTGTTCGAAAACCTTGCGGATCATTGATGCGGTGAAATATGTCGAGCGAGCTCTGGAAGCAAAAAAGAAAGCCGAGGATTATCCAAGCGAAGAAGAAAAGAAGAAATTGATTGAAAAAACTGAAAACAATTTGAGAATATGCAAATCAAAAGCAGAAACTAAAAAGTGTAAAATTATGTAGAGAATTGATTAATTTCTTACTGAACTTCTGTTACTTTATTTTATTTGTTTGTATTTGATTTAAAATTATATTATTAAAAATCAAAGTTGTATAAATCAAATATTTAGAATAACTTTATTAAATGTAAAACTTGAAATTTGATTGATTTCTTTTAACAGGAACAAGTTAGGGTTAAATTGAATTTCTGCAAACTCTGTAAGTAGAATAAATTAAGTTTAGAGAGCGCTCGTCTAGAATCCAACCACTTTTTTTTACAGTAACAAAAACAATTTGTGGAAAGTGAAATTGTCAGAAATAAATAAATATAATAATAATACTTGACCCATAATACAAATAATATTAGTAAGATAAAATAATGTTAGTAATATTAAAACAAACCACCGGACGAAAATGTACGATTCTAAGAGCAAAAAAATAAACAAACTATATTTTCCATTTTTTCTAAAAAAAAATTCAGTGAGTTTCAAAACCACAAATTCTCAATATTTTTACAAGTTTATTTTGTAGCCGCAAACCACAATATTGTTTACACTATAGTTTTAATAACTGAGATTAAATAATATATTTAATTTTAATTAACGATTACTTTGTTAAGAGAAACATTTAAATAAAAAACTGACCACAGTTAAACAAGGCATTTCGAGATGAAACAACGACAATAAGTTTGCATTTTAAGTTATGAAATACGTGAAGTAATTATATTAATGTATGTTACTCGTTAACAAATGATAAACAACGTATTTTATGCTGAGTCATGCGCGACAGCGATCGGCGAAGCATTTCGAAAATGTAAATAAAAAAGTTTTGCAGAATAAATTAATAATTTAATTAATCGTCACCTAGCTTGCATTTTGCAAGATTAAGGAACGTGAAAACATGAATGTAGCAATTTCAAAGGCTGCTGTGCGAATGCGTCGCATATTGGATCACGTAAAATGCGATTCTCACACAAGGCCGGTTTCCTTTTTCTCCAAACACAAGAAAATCGAAGTTTTCGATGCTCAAATGAGTTATTATGACTCTGGTAAGTTGGCAGTGTACAGAATCAATTTATTAAACCTTGTTTTAAATTGTTTTACACCTACTAATTGTTATAGTGGAGTTTACTATGTTTGGTTAATACTAATTTACGGAATGATGAATGGTCGGAACGCTCACTAATTTAAGTGTTACCCCGTTAAAACAATTATTAAACCAACGCACAATATTTGGGTTAGGGTGGGGGTTAGCGCTTGGGTGAAGGTGGTCAAGTGTTATTATATTTAATAATAATACTGTGAGCGTTCCGACCATTCCGACCATTCATCATTCCGTAAATTAGTGTTACCCCTATGTTTGACATATGACCTTTTCAACGTGGTTTTCATTTTAAACTCAATTACAAATACCATCCTGTTTAATTTAACGCGAACCACTTTCCATAGGCTCGTGAATTAAATCAAACAATGGTCTTGGTGTTTTTAACAAGTCGCCAAACCTTATTTTGTGTAAGGTAACTTTAGTCGAATTTTTGTAAATAACTAGTTTTCAAGTATTTGCTATACCATGTTTAGTGTAAGTCAAGTCATTTGTATCAGTATATCAATGTTAAACTAGGTCATTTATTTTGTGCCAATGATTCACAAAGCAAATGCTAAACACTTTTACAAAGCTAAGAATAATATAACTCAAAAACTATTAAAATTACATCAGTTTTTCCTACGAATTATATCAGTTCAAGTCCCCCCCTCCCAAAAGAAAAAAAATTAACTTATTATTAAAAAACAATAACTTAAGTACGCTTTAGTCAAGAGGTTGACTCAAATTTGTTCAACACTGAAAGATTTATAAAATTCTGCATATTTTGCAGCAAACCACTAAATTTACATCTACTAATTATTCTGTGTTCTTCACTTCATTAAATAGAAGTTTAATTTGCTAATATAGAAATACATCAATAATTCATTTCCTAAATTAAAAACTTTTCAATCAGCAATTTATTAATCATCCCACTTTCTTTTGTTTTTAGGTGTTTCTAAAGCCGACAAAGCAATTGTTTTTCACCATGGCAACCCAACATCTTCCTATTTATGGAGGAATGTGATTCCCCATGTTGAGACTGTCGGAAGATGCTTGGCGCCGGACCTGGTGGGAATGGGAAGATCTTCCAAGATTCCTGGATCCATGTACACCTTCCAGGATCACTACAAGTACCTTGAGAAGTGGATGGGGATTCCGTAAACTTGACAAGTAAAGTAGGTTTTCGGTTGTCAATATTCATTTTAAATTGATGCATCTACATATTGGTTTAAGTAAAATGTTTATGATTTGAGTGTTAACCACTGTGCAAAAGTTTCTGTTTGCACTTAAAAAATTTTTTTGTATATGCATAGTGGAGATTGCCTTGAAATTGTATAAAAATTGTGTTATTATGTTGACAAGCTTTCGCACAATCGTGCCTCATCTGGTCAAAGTAGGATTGGAAGGAATAAAAAGATCAACATTGGAATACAACTTGTCGTTTAACAGTGAATCCTGATTACAATCATAATATTATACTCTAGGAGCAATAAACTGTGTATTGCAAAGTTCACTGTCTTTCATTTTCTGTAGACACCATTTTGTTAAATGTAGGTAGAACTTTAATGCATAATATTCGGAGGTATTACTTTAACACAGCAGGAGTATCAAAGCGCATATGGAAGTAGGTAACATTTGTATAAATAAAGAAGTCAACATCATAAAGTTAAAAAGAGTTGTTTAAAATGTTCAAAATGATACATACTTCCAAATGGAACAGCAGATGCTTTTAATAAGGCACACCGTAATCAGTCGGCCCAATCAGGAATTTCGTGCAAGCAAGTCAGGCTTGGAAATCAACTATCCTTTGGTAAGGTTCGAACTCACGACCTACGGTCATACCAGGACTTTCACTCTACCAACTGAGCTACACAGGCTCAGCGGAAGCTGGTTAAGAAACAACCATAGCACCATTGCCTGCTGTATCCTGTTCATACATACAACCATATTAGACGGATTTATAACATGTCTCACTTTACATTCATTACCCGTATTTTGGAGTAGGCTGTCATACTGTTGAGCTTAATGAATAATAATAAATCTTCAGGTGACAGGCATTAAGGAGGTATAGCAGCAATGCAAGCACAGACTTCTTACCAAAGGAATTCTAGCCTAGTATGCTTTGAAGGGGTTGTAAATATCACTGTCATAGGGTCCTTTTTGACTTACCTTGTTTTTGGTATATTTGATGCAATGTACCGCTAATCATTACTTACATAAAAGCAACCCAGATATAATGTGTGCTTTATCATTTATCAAAGGCCATTAAAGCTCCAGAAAGGCTTGGTCGCAGAATACACACTGTGTATATGTACCTTCCAGTTACTAGTATACATGGGATTTATTATTTTCCCAGGTTGACCTTGTGATCCACGATTGGGGCTCTGCACTGGGTTTCCACTGGGCCAACATGCATCGTAACAGGGTGAGTTCCATCACTTTCATGGAAGCCCTCGTCACACCCATGACCTGGGAGCAATTCCTCGAAGCTGGACGCAAGATTTTTCAAGCGATGCGATCCCCTGCTGGTATGTTACTCTTTTTGCATTTAGTTTTCAATTATTTGGTCATACCCTGGGTTGAGGTTAATTAAGAACGGGACTTTTTTTTTTGTCCGCCGTATTTAGGATGTATTTGAAATGGAATTTTTTATTTACATTTATAAGTAGGGCAATTTATTTTTTAACCAAAATATTGACCTATTGGAAATACATCCGGATTTACTCAATACTTTTTGTATATAAAGTACTGCACCAGTGTCTTGGCTTTCTACTATGTCTCTATACAAGGTTCCACCAAGTCTTTCAATCTGTAAAAGTCTTTGAATTAATTTGTGATTTGAAAATAAAACCCTGTGTTTCCAAAAGTTATTAAATGGCATTGAATTTTTATATTTTTAGCTTGCAGTAATGTGTTTAGAAAGTGCCAAAGTAAAATAATTGTTTAACCTTTTGTTATTGTGTTGACCATGGTATTTGTGCTGTTATATTTTAAAATTATATTCAGAATATGTTCAGTAATCCAATTTATTAGACGTGGACAGCTGGATACTTTTAGTTTTCTAATGTAATGAATCATAGCAAAATGCGGCTTATTCTAATTCTTATCTAATTTGTAAATTGCTTGTGTGCTCTAATTCCAGTTCAAATCAAATTCTGATTTTACTAAAAATGCTACTTCGTCCAACGGCATTTTTAGTCTGTAACAAAGAATTCAAATTAATACTCTTCAGTCGGAACAACTTGTTAGTGACATTTACAGTCTACATATAATCATTTACCATTTTCATTATCATAAGACTAAATTGCGATTCAAGTATAATTTATTGTAAATAATTCCAGTTCAAATTCTGGTTTCAAGAATTCCGTAATTCTAATGTAATTTGAGAAAATAAAAATCATCTAATTATAATCTAATTTGGAAAAAAACGGAAATGATCTAATCTTAATTCTAATCTATAAACCAAAAAACTAAAAAAATATAGTTATCCGAGACTGGTGGCAGCCCTGTGTTTGATGTCCTTACCAAAACAGCTCTTTACTGCGTCCAGGTGACGACATGATCCTCCAGAAGAACCTGTTTGTCCAGAATATTCTTCCTGCCAGCATCCTGCGTCAGTTGAGTGACGAGGAGATGGAAGTTTACTTGGAGCCATTCAAAGATGCTGGAGAGGATAGGAGACCAACTCTTACCTGGCCTCGCCAGATTCCAATCAAACCAGATGGTAAGGGGTTTGAAGTTTTAGAAAGTTAATGTCATAACCTTGCCAGCCTTCTGGTGACAAGCATTTTTAGCCTAAATTCTTTATTTTGTTGGACACACCCCCAAAGTTAAATGCTTTGTTCCCCTAAGTAATGTATCAACCTTGCCATGTTTAGGCGACAAACAAGGTGATTAACAAGTAAATAGTTAACAAAAAGTCGCGGGGTTCACATGTCTGCCAAAAAATGAAAAAAATCGTTTTCCACCAATTTCTTCTCTTTTGTCGACATATTCGCCAAGTCGCGCCAGCATTCTGCCATACGGGTCACTGTTTTCCAACCTCTTTTTTGTCCGCCAAAAACCTATTGCTTTAAATTTATTTCGTTTTTTACCACACTGAAACGCGTATACACAAGTATATACAACTGCGTAACTTTATTTCAGCTCATGAATTGACAGGCACTTTGTAGTTGAGTTATTTCGCAATTCGATTGACTAAACCTTTGTTTTGGCAGAGGTTTTTAAACTGTCCGTCGTTCGAATTTTCCAGCCAAATAGGTCGAGCAACACATCATCGAAAAAAAAAAGTTTCGATACGCCGACGCGGATCTAGGGTCTTTGTTTGGGGGGACTTTGATATTTTTTTAGAGATGACGTCATAAAGTAACCTGAAGAACGCCACGCAGTTTGCTACATAACTAAGATGTTATCGATTCTCGCAAAGCGAAAAAAACTCCTTTATATTGTTTTGCCGAGACCTTTATTTTCTAAGGTGCAATGCACAGCGCCGTTGGGTTAAAGTGATTTAGTAGAAATGGGCTTAGACATTCTATGAAAGCGCTAAATAAATTTGCATTCGCGTAGTTAACATAAGCAAAAAATACATGTTGGGGAGGGGCCATGGTCACCTAATACGCTAAAAAAACGCAAGTAACACACTTCCGGTGACGTCACGGCACACGGGTTGCGTAGCACCTGCCTTAGAATTATCTCGTTGTATAAGTCTTAAATTTCACGCTTTTTTAAGATGATGCCGATTTACTTCTATCTCACCTTGACATTCATCATAAAGCCACATTACAGATCAGTGCTGCATAGTGTACCTTTGAATTATCTTGTTGTCCAAGAATTAACTCGTGTCTTCGTATTTCACACAATCCAAACCAGGTCCGGATGACGTCATAAAGCTGACTGACGACTACAACCGCTGGCTGTCGCGCTCATCGGATCTTCCCAAACTCCACATCGGAGCAGATCCGGGATTCTTCTCCTCCTTCATCAAAGATCAGATTCGAAGCTGGCCGAACCTTGAGAGCGCCGAGGTGCCTGGACTCCACTTCTTGCAGGAGGACTCGCCCGAACAAGTCGGGAAGACTATCGAGCAATTTCTGGTCGACAAAGTCCACAAGTAGTCGTGTCAATAGGAAAAGATTGTTAATTTGGTAAAGCTGCCAATATTTATTTTTTTTTATTCTGTTTTTTATTCATGTCTACAAAAGTTCGTTTATTCTATCCATCTTGGCACGAAAAATAAATAACTAAAATAAAAACAAGCTTCATAGCGAAAGGGCAACAAGAAATTGGAAAGCTGTTTGTAAATTCTTGATTTCATATTTAGTTTTCTCGACATTTTTTTTATAATTTGCATTGAAGTTGTAGTTATTAATTTCATCGTTCCTCATTGAAACAACATTTTTTAATTTAACAGAAAAGCGTAAATAGTTTTGCGATGAGTTAGTCGGCCGGTATGTTTTTATCGTGCAAACATATGTTATTTCTAATTATTTGTTTTAATTTTGCTGCTTTGTTATAGATTACATATCGCTTTTTGGCGAATAAAGTTTAAAGCAATGAAAATGTTTATTCTGGCTAGAGTAATTCCTATCGCTGCGTATGGCATTTATCGTATTTCTTCGCTTTTCTCACTCTATGCATCTTTAATAAACTACTAAAACTAGAAAAAGATTTGTAGTGAAATTTTGTTCGCTACGTGCGGTCAATCCGACTTTTTAAGGAGTCAAAAGAAACAATTTTGACAGTCCTGGCATTAAGTGTCAAAGACCCTCATTTCCGACGTGAAAAACTAGATTTTTTTTTTTAAAGAGTATTTGTCCAAAATGATATTGTAATTTGAACTAGAATTACATTTAATAAATTTGCAATCATTTAAGAGGGTCGTTAGTCAATCATTTGCAAATAGGTGTGTGGTTAGGTAATGGTAGGTACGGTAGCGTTGGATTGCTGTCAATCATTAGGAACTATCATCTCTAGATATTGTTCATAAATCAATTATAAAGAAATGTGTTTTTTGGTGTGCATGTTTTATCATAGACAGATATACACAGCAAGCATTTATTTTAGAAGAGGTCCCAACCTGTAAATTTACAACCTATAAATGAAAAGACGGTATTTTTTGTTGAATAGACCTACTTCCGTCCCATTAAAATTGTGTTTTTTTTTTGTTCTGTTTCTTACCACCATATGGATCCCTTAGTTGTCGTGTAGTTGTGCGCCATATTTAAAAAATGACGTCCATATTTAGTAAAATGACGTTTCCCCCCCCAAAAAAAAGACCCTATATGTCCAAAAAAAATTATAGAACGAAAAAAAAAAAAAACGGTTTTTCGTTTTACGTAGTGAGCCTTCAATATCTCTTGAAGAGTAATTTGGGCCACGACAAAAAAAGTTTGCCGATCACTGCGTTCGTTTTGATCTCCAAAACAAACTTCATGAGGCACAAAGTTTTCAGCTATTAGAGCTGGTTGATGTTATGCCCTACACGCACTTTGCAGTGCAGCGTTTGGTAACTGGTAAGGCTATGGCATAACAAACTTACAATGGTTAGCAAACATATCTTCGGACGCAGCGACAACTAAGTATGAGCAACAATGACCGAAATTAGTTTGCTGTCAACTTAAAAAAGGTTTAGTTGAGCAGCGGAGTACGGCTTCTTGTCAGTAATAAATAAATAAAGAATAGTTATCCGAAGAGTGACTTTGATAGTTAATCTGCTTCTTTGAAAAAGCTTGAGCTGCATTTAACCTGTGGTTGCGTCGGTTTGCTGACATCATGTCGAACTTGATTGATTTCTTACAAAAAGAGACCGTTAACAATCAAGAAAAAAATATTTCGGAATTTTTTTAAACTATGCAAGCATGCATGTTTTTTTAAATTCTTATTTTGATTGGTAAACAAAAACGTAACATTAGCGTGCTAACTGTTTTACAAGCATAGATTAAGGTAAAATTAACCACATTGTAGGCCTACTAAACCTTATAAAATGAAAACATTTAAGTTTAAGCCAAGACATTTTTTTGAAAGACTTTATTCAAGCCAAAATAATTTGGTCAAAATAAAGTCTAGTCGTTTAAAACCTGTTACTTAAGTGAACTGAAGTATATCATTGACTTAAGTCATCTCAACAATAGAACAAAAAGATTTAAATTAACTTGTGAACAAAATTCGATTACCAATTCTGAACGTCCACCTAAAAAATTTATGGACAAGATTGATTTTGGATTTAAATGACGCTCGGCAGTCGGGAAAGTGCAGTCCAATCACTACTTTGCTAGGCAAACTACATTTGCCAAAAAATTGTCGGCATGCTGATTTTCGTCTTTCTAATAATCTAATTGTTTTTACTGGTATTTTAACAATAAAGAACTGTTTAATAAGTTGTGTTCAGCTGTTGTTAATCTTCTATATTTTCTTGCGCTGTATTGCCACTCATTTCGACCACGGCCTGCAATCAAAACCTGATGTACATACAATGTGCAACGATTTGTTTAGTAGTGCTTACATAGCATGTCGTCGCTCAGCAAAGCTGCAAAAACCTATTTGCTTGCAAACCGTCATCTGTGAATTTGACAAAAGACAAGCTTTTTGCAGGATCGAGTTTAGTTTATAAAAATGGCCTCCAAAACTGATGCAGCTTTCTTCTCAAAGCACAAGAAGATTGGTATTTATGATGCGGAAATGAGCTATTACGAGTCGGGTGAGATTGCAAAAAAATCTGTTTAATTTACAACATTCGTTAAGCACTTATAAACTGGTATTTCCTTTAATCAGCCTTGTATTGTGTTACATACAGATGTTTAACATCGTATGACATTGCAACTGCACCTCTTTTATAACGCTACAAATAAAAAAGAGCTACTAAATGCTTCGCCAAATTTTGTTTTTTCGACCATTCTTGGATTTTTCATGTAGCACCTGACAGACACTTTGTCCCATTTAACGAGGAACATAGGTACGTAAAAGATGATTGATAACACACTTTATGCCAGTTTAATACTCGTAGGATATAGGTGAAGAATTTTTTCTTGGATTTTTTTATTATTTTTGGCAGTTGTAATCAATCACTATGCTATTCTTTAAAATGTTATAATAAATTATTCTTTAAATCAACAACATCTTGGTATTTAAAACGTTAACACACAACGATTGAAAGGTGTTACTACGAGTCTTGGGTTTTCATCAAATATATGTTTTCGCGAAAATGTTGTTAAAACCCCAATCGGGGCTACATGGGTGTGGTGTAGGACAGGGGTCATTATACCCCTGCCCTCCTTTTTTCATAAAGGGCCGGGTAACTGTTATAGGATTTGCGATCGCGGATATAAATTTTTTTTGTTGAACTTTTTTAACTTAATTACATCATAAAACGAAGGAAATACAAATACATTTATGCAATAAAAACTGCAATGAACCCTAATAAGCTGCCGTATATTTATATATTTAATTTCTATTTTCCATCACATTCCATCAAACTTTAATTTTGAAAAGCATCCACTGTATAAGCCTACTTCATCTTCATTAAGGAAATATGTCGTTGGCAAATAATTAACCCCGGCGGATTGACGACCCCTGTTGTAGGGTCATAACTAAGTATACAGATACAAGCTTAAGTTCTAAAGTCTCGAAACTTTTATGTTATGAAAATAACCTAATTATTCAAATTTTGTTTTAATTTATTAGGTCCTTTGTTATCGAAAAGGACGATCGTTTTTCTCCACGGCAACCCGACTTCCTCCTATCTGTGGAGGAACGTGATTCCGCACGTGGCCGATCTCGGAAGATGCCTGGCTCCGGACCTGGTGGGAATGGGAAGATCTTCCAAGATTCCTGGATCCATGTACACCTTCCAGGATCACTATAAGCACCTTGAGAAGTGGTTGGACTCCGTAAACTTGACAAATAAAGTAGGTTTTCAAGCGTGCTTAACAATTGCCGAAATTGTAGCTGAATTAAAACATTGAGGCGTACCTAAGGGGTGCGGTAAGGTACATATGTCCCCGGGCGCCAAGGTACAGGGCGCCAAAATGTGGCCTACAAAATTTGTATAACGTTTTTTCTTTAAATACAATGTTCTGTTAAAATTTGAATTGATTTTCCGTATAAAGTAAGGTATATTGTGTTAATGTAATAGAAAATGTGATTAAACATTAAGGAGGGGGCGCAAATTTTATAGTTTGCCCCGGGTTAGGGGTGTCCGGTAATATCGGGTCGGAGCTCATACTTATTGCAAAGATTTAGTTGTGTGAATTCTTGGTAATCCTATTTATACTTAGGCTACTTCGGGACTAATGTTCTAACCAGTCTGGTCATTCAACAAACGATTTTAAATATTATAGGTAATCTTTGCACAACAATGTTAAAAAAAAATCGAAATAAAATGTTAACCTCATTTATAATTCAAATTTACCTGCCACTTTAATGCATGTGTTTTATAACAGGCCCAGAAAATATCGTGAAGCTGATGACTGAGTACAACAAGTGGCTTTCTCAGTCCACCGACCTTCCCAAGTTATACATACATGCCAGTCCAGGTTTTTTAGCCAAGAAAATGGACGATGAAGTGAAAGACTGGCCCAACGTACAAAGAGTCGAATGCCAAGGGAAGCATTTCATACAAGAAGATTGCCCAGAACTGATTGGAAAAGCAGTTCGAGACTTTCTCGCTGCCAGAGTATTTCTTTAAACTAAAGTGTCGCGTTTATTTGACATCAAATGAAGTCATTTTAACATAAACAGAGGCCCTACTTTATGAGTAAAACATATGTAACCAGTCCCATTACAACATGAAATATACTTTTTGTCAACTTATTCTGCAAATTAGTTTTGCGATACAGTTTTTCATATATCGCGACTGATGTTAGTTTGTTGTTCGATCGTTTGTCAGTCGGACCGACGACATATAAAGAGGTACATGACTGTGCTTATTCTGTGTAGCAATTGTTTGCTCTTTAACGCGTCTTGTTTACTTGGTCGTATGATCTAGTGACAAATCATTAGCCTTTGCTCGAAAACAATTAGTGGATCCAAGTGATCTTGCTAGAGATGGAAGAAACCTATGATTGTATTCGGAAATCAAAGCGAAACCCCTGAATAGCGTTATACAACAAAACATTTTTTGCGGTACGTTGCCCTTGCTTCGACTTTTTTTTAGCCTTCCAAAACTATGGCTCACCCTATAAACATGCTCGTAACAACCATCAGGCAAAGTAAAATGGTTGCTTGACCCTTTTATAAACCGTTTAAGTTGCGAAAGTATTCATTTAAGACAAGACCCAATGCCCAATGAGTATTATATATATTTTTAACTTTGTAAAACTACTAAAAAGGCAGAAAATGTCTCTGTTTTGCCTTTCCGGGATCTTTCATAATCGTTATTTATGTGTATTTGTAAATGCCCTTGAATTATTTTTTTTTGTTGATTATTTTAACATGGACATGTTTCTTAGTATGTTCCCCGTTCGTTTTATAGAAACTTTTTTTTGTTTCTATGTCGTTGGTTGAAGATATAAATTCTTAAATGCGATTACCACTGAAAGTTGTTGTTAGCAACTGCGACCATTTATTTTTAAAATCCAGTACTGCAAAGTTTATTTTTCGTCGAATAAGTTTTTAATTTTCACAAACAAGTTAGATAAATATGTTATTTTTTAATTTCTTTTGACATAGATGTGCTAAAATTAATATATTTTTACTAAAATTGCAATAAATAATTTCGTTTTGCGCTGTTCGTCCTTTTACGTATTTAGCAGTTTAGGATAGTTTTGTTCCCGGTACTTACACAAAAGTTGTAAACAAAACACTTTTTAGCAAATAACTGGAAAAACATGGCCCAACATAAATATGATTTACTTGTAATACCAAATGAAACCAACAAAGTCATTCGACAACAACCTTGGTGAGTAGCATTTTAATAAAACGTTTATAAGTGTGTAATGTTTTGCGTAAAATTGTTGTAATTTAGTTCACACTTTATAATTTACTTTTCAATAAAATACAGCCCTTTTTTTCGTACATTCTTACCATTGTCCTTTTTTTATTAGTGATTGTAAAGCATCCAAATTAGCTATTTCTTATTTGTTGAAATAAATGTGCAGATTTTAAATTGTTATTTTCTAAAAATTGCAGCAGTCTGGGATGTAAAATTTGTTTACAACTTTTTTTGGCACTGCTTGAGAATCCTACCACATTTTTGTCCTGGGGGTTTTATTGCTAGCAATATTTGGGTTAGGGAGAGAGTTAGCATTTGGATGAGTCAAGTATTATTATTATATTTATTATCCCATATTTATTACCTCCTTGCAATTTCAATTTTGACAACAGATTTTGTTGCTGTGAAAAATGTGGTGGGATTCTAGACCAGCGCCCCTTTTTCAACTCATAGCATCTTCAATAAAATTTTTTTTTAGAATTCCTGGTTTAGTGTTTCAAGTTTTTCAAGTGTTTCACCTTATTTTGTTTAACAGGTACAAAGAACGTCTCCGAACAAAGTACTTAAAGAAGAAGAAAGGTGTTTTTTCAGAGAGTTTAATTGGACGTAATTGGACATTTCTTCAGCCTGGTCAAGATGATTTTCGAGATGGCCTGCCTCCCGATATGGAAGGAAAATATATTTTTGAGGTTTGCTTTAATGTTTCTCACAAACACAAAAGCATTTAAAAAGTAAAAACTTGACACTAAAATTTTAATCTGACCATTACCCTTACTACTCGGCAAGGTTAACAAGTAAAAAAATATTATCTCTCAAAGTGCACTTTTGATTATTTTCAAAAATTACTAAATAATTTGCAGTACAATTTATAAAAACCCTTTTTTTCATGGTGTAACATCATTACTAATTATATTGCAACACAATACAATTTAAGAAGGGAGTCAATACCTGATGTAAAGTGTGGGTGTGCAAAAGTCGTAACCTGTTGTGCCCAGTCAAGCTTATTACAAACACAAAAGCATTTCAAAAAGTTCTGTGTTAGGAGACCAGCTGACTTAATGAAAGGAGACAGCTGACTCAATGAAACATACTGTCTTCCGCTCTCTCCTGGGAGTGCCAAATATTATAAAGCATTTTAATTTTGTTGATTTTCTCTTTTTTGACGTTCCAAATAAAAAAATCATATCTACCTATCAGCAACACAGTTCACCTATTACTCTTAACTCAGTCTGTATTCTGCTTTATCAGCTAGATTTGATTTCCTAAAATAATGTGTCAGTTTATTGCATTTTATACATAGCTTGTGGTATATGTGAGCAGCTTTTAAGTTTATTAGAACAAGTAATATAAAAGTACTTAATAATTACCATCTTTGATGTTAAATGAACTTATTACGTGGCCTGGTCATACATAACATTTGATTTGCAGGGACAAAAAGGAATATCTCCAGTCATAAGCCACAGTAAAGACTCCCTGTCCAGTCAAAAAGTTAAACGGTAAATTTTAATTTTAGACTGCAAATACCTTTAATATTTTAGTGCCAATATAACAAGCTACATTTATATTTACTATGTTACAAACATATCAGTTTGTATCATATGCTTATCCTACCATCACTTATAAGACATTACACATTTTTTTAAAAGTTGTTTAAATCCATGTTGTAAAATATTATTAGGTATAAACTAAACTATAAGGCTAAAAATATGTTTTTTTAAATTATGCCCTAAATGTACAAAAGCAAGCAGCTTTTGTTGTAGCTTTATCTTGAAGAATATGAAAAAAATCTGTCAACATCCCAAGCTATTATTGAGCAAGTGAAATAAACATGCCCCCCCCAAAAAAAAATAAAAGGAAAAAAACATGACTAAAAAATTTATATTTTCAATAAAATTACAAAATGAAAAAAAATTGAATAAAACTATACAACTGAGTATTTAGCTGTGCTACTTTAGTCACAATAATTCTTTTTTATTTTCAGGCCAGGGCCTGTTCTTACAAAGTCTCAAACCTGCTACAGTAAGTGCTTGCCTCTCCAGGAAAAGCGAACCGATCACATAAATGAGGTCGAGTTCGGGTTGACACAACACCCACTCGCTCTCTACCCCCACCTAGAAGAAGGAATGCCGCCAGAGGTATGCTGGTTTTATTTTTATCTTTTTTATGTTACCTGCTAAACGAAATTTTCACCCTTCAATTTTTTTTCGGGAAAAAATATTATTCTCATAAAGATAAAAAAATTTGAAGTTCGGGTGTCAATATTTTTTTATTTTTTAGGCTAATTGCTCCAGAACACTTTACTTGATGCCCAAATTTATTAAATGAAACTATTACCAAAATTGTCATATTTTTATAAAGCATTACAGAGTCAGTTAAAATCATTTTCCAAAATATTTATTTATTAGGGATGTCCTATAATAATAGGATGAAATCTAATGCCAAGGCGTGTAGTATCAGTACTCGCCAGGGCTGCGGAGTCGGACTCGGGACTCGAGTAAGACCGTGTAAAACTACCTGAGTCCCGAGTCCAACGAGTGCATGCGCTGTATCACATTTTAAAACTGTTAAGACAGCAAAATGTAGGCTGTAAAAGTGTAATAGCAAATATGAAATATTTTTAAACCATGTAATGCGGGTGGATCAATGACACCAATATGAGTGGATTGGAGAAAATCTACCTTAATTTAGTTGCGTAAATGGGTAAAATACTGGCTGTAGAGTCCGAGCTGGACTCGGGACTCGACAAAATCTTACATATGGCCGGAGTCGGACTTGGAAGTCGGACTCGGGAGTCGGACTTGGGTTGTTTTTAACCGACTCCGCAGCCCTGGTACTCATGCTATATTAAGTTGGTTTTAGTGATAATCCAATTCCAAATTAATTTTTTGTCAAACAAATAATTTTATCAAAATTAATAGGTTAACAACTCAAGGTAACTAAATCTCCTAATAATTATAAAGAATTACTTTTGAGCATTTCAATTCCATCTAATTTGCTGATTTGAGCATGAAATAAGGTCATTTAGTATTGGATCATATCGGGTATGATGTCAAATATCGAACATCCAAAAAATTAGCTTATTTGTAGGTAGCATACCTAGTTTTAATACTGATGTAAAAAAAAATTAAAAAAAAAGTATCTTTCTTGCAGTTATTCGAAGAAATTGTTGACCTCCTTGACCCGGCAATGAACCCTGACCTCGAAAGTGAAGAGGGTTCTGGTTATTTGGAAATGGAACGCAAAACAACAACAGAAGGGAGTGGAATGAGGTAGTAATAACTTTTCAAGTTTTTTCTAATGAATCAATTGCAGTATTGAGGTAGGTTTTGACTGTTTAACAAAATGTTAGTGAGCAATGTATGGCTTAAAAACCTACAATAAAAAACCTTGAAACGTTTCAATTTTATTGTTTTGGAATTGTAATTACATCATATTGGTTTCGAAATTAAAAGCTAAGAATAAGACCCCAATTTGAAGTATGTATGTTATCTATTAAATACAGGTATATACATACAGTTTGCCTTAAAATTATTTAAATAAAGCTATGATCCATGTGTTGTGTGAAATGTTAGGTATGCCCAGCAGCTTTGAAAAAAAAAAAGACTGCAACTCATAGAAAAAAAGTAAAAAAAAAAAAAAGTTTCGCTATAGAAAACAGCAATTTTTATGCCTAGTTACAAAAAGTTCTTAAATGATAAAACGCTAATTCTGACACTTGACTAAAAATTGGTATTTTTATCTAATCTTTCGATGTCTCCCGACGTATTTTCCCTGAAAACACTCTGCATACAGTTATATTCTAGCTAAGAAGATTTTTATAACAATAAAGTGCAAGTCTCAATTTGCATTGAACCTTTTGTTTCCTTTCAGAAGCTGAGTATTCTTGGAATCTTTACATGCGATTTTATTCTAGCTAAAAAGAAAACAAAAGAGCGGTAATCTCATTTTGCATTAAATTCCTTTTTTTTTCAGGAGCCATACTGGAGAAGAAACTCTTGAGGAGGAACCAGAAGAAGATGAAAATGAAAATGAGGAAGAGAAAAGGTTAATCAATAATTTGCTCTATTTAAAATACACTAACCAAAATTTATTTAGGATAAGTGTTTCAACACTTAACTAAAAATATTTGCCGTTTTCTTGTAGGTGATATTTCAATTATCGAGTTTGCAATTCAGAAATGTATCATTGATTGTACAAGCCATATTATTTGCGTTCGAATTATCCAAACAAAAATGGGAAATATATTATAGTTGTATACATAATCGTTAAATGTGTTTTTTCACATTTGTCCACAATATTTGAATCTAAAATCTTACGATTGGCCGTTGAACGTTTAAATAATCAATGCAACATAAAATAGTGAATTCTTTCTTTTTTAATTTTCCTCAGTTTTTTTTTTTACATATATAAGCTATTCGAAATAAAACGTTTTTTTATTCGTTTAAAAAGACTTCAGGTCTTTTCTATTTAACATATAAGTAATTGTATTGACCGATTAAATAATTTGAACAAGCTGCCATCGTTCGCCAGGTATATAGATGATGTAAGGCGAAATTGGTAACTGTGGTTTGCAATGTTCAAAGTTTACCAGTTCTGTTCAAAATTTTACCACTTTTCTACGTAAAATATTTTATAGAAAATAGTTATTTAAAAATCAGTTGCGAAGAAAATAACGACTATGTTTTCTTAACTTAGCACCAGTTATAAATAAACACAATACGGGGAAACAAAACAGCATATTTGGTTTTTTAATCTAAGGAATCTTAAGTTCTGTCTATTGAATGATATTATCCTGTTTTCCTTATTATTTTTTTTTACAGTCACAATAAAATCTTGACCTCTACTTTTTTTTGGTCAACCCAGGTTTCCAGATGACGCCAAGCAGAGAAACCCGTACAAGTGGATTCTGCGCAAAGACGGAGGCCAGAAGGACGACAAGAGGGGTTTGAAGAAACGACCTACTTCACCTTCCCAAGATGAACACATTAAAAAGGTTCAAACCACCTATTCCAAACTATACACCTTAAAAACGAAATGCGAAACAATTATTAACTTAGCAATTTCTATAAAGATATCAAAGCTATATGATATTAAACAAAGGACATTTCGATGTATACGAACGTTACGGCAATACCCCATGCCATCATCAGTGTAAACATTCAAGTGGAATTTAGAGCGATAAAACACAAATTTGTGATGATGCTCCTTATTGTGTTCAAATATATTTATCTTCAGAACTTATAAATGAAAGAATTTTTGAACTCACGTTTCGTGAAGTTGTGCAAGACTTCCTTTAAATCAGCGGTTCCCAAACTGGGGTCGGTACAGCAGTTTCAGAGGGTACGCAATAAGAAGTCTTTAAGGTTTTCAACATTAGGCTTTAGCGATAGTTCTTAAACATTAGTCTATGTTTTAAACATTATCTGTCATCAATATTGTCTTTAGTTGTGATTTATTATTCATATATCGTGTTATGATGTCTCTTGTGACTTTATAAAGCATCTGTTATGCTGTACTACCTGCTATCAGCGAATCGTTCGCATTAGTTAGATTTAGAAAGTTGTTACATTTAAAAGAATCGTGTCTGCACTATAGTGTACTACAATAAACATGGGTCAACTGTCCCTTGAATTTCCGCAAAATATCAACAACAAAAAATTGCAATGGGTCAACCAGGCAAAATTTTTGAGAAAAGTTTGGAAACCGCTGCTTTAGATGATCGAAGAATCCGTGGCTTGGTTCTTAAAATCTCTTTCTTTTTAAAGGTCACGAATGAATTTTGCGACTGGGTAACTCACCTTGGTGGCGATAGCAACAACGTGGAAGAATCGACCATCATGAGTTTGTTCGCCAGCGGTTATGAGACAAAGGTAGAAAACTGAGACTGGCGCCGCGATTTTATTTTTTTTGTTTGTTTTTAAGATGGCGCCCGGAAAACCTGCTTTGCTTGCTTGTTCTGTATTTGATTTCCATTTAAGTCTGCATTTTATTTCTAATTAAGTCTGTATTTGATTTCTATTTAAGTCTGTATTTGATTTCTATTTAAGTCTGTATTTGATTTCTATTTTGCAGCCGGCCCTGTCGGTTCCCATCCACGTGGTGGAGCTGTCCAACGTGCCATCGGAGCTGAGGGTTTCAGCGGGTATTTCCCCAAGGGGTTCGGCGCGGAAAAGTCACCCACCCTCGGCTGTACCCACCTTGGTTTCGGTGAGTGATGAAAACCTATAGAAGTAAACTGTCTTGACTGTTATTCGCGGTGTGTACTCTATAACAGTGTTTCTCAACCTATGGGCCTTCGTTTGAAATGAGCAATGAAATAAAAACTCCCACATGAAACCTTTAAAATTCATTTAAAAAAAAGAAATTATCGCCAAAAAAAAGTTCTTCAGAATTTGAGTTATATAGACAGGGTTGTTTCTAAGTCTTTTGATTTTTTTATGTGCGGTTCGACGCAGTTACAAGGGGTTCGTTCTTTAGAATTATAGTTCGGCGCGCAAAAGTTACCCACCCTGGTATCAGTGAGTAATTGAAAAGGAAAATAATTTTTTACAGTAGCCCTTGCTCTATACGTAAACACAATATCACGATCTCGAGTTGTTTATTCCAAATGCAATTTGCGTTACCTTGGTTGGGATTTTAATCTAGTTTTGGGGTTTTCAGAGTAACTTGCAACCCATAGCGCTTCAAATTTCTAAAATGAATTCAATTTTAAAATAAGCATATCAGTCCTAAGTTTGCATCAAAACCGTGATTCTTGAGTGGGATAACTATATAATTGCTGGCCGTCTCACAAAAGGATGCTTGTGTCCAAAATGTTGCTTAAAAATGAAACTTGATTTTATTTTTGAAAAAGTTATCTGTGTGCTAAAAAAAAGTAAATGAACGGGATTTAAGTTCGAAGTATTTCAGCAGTTTATTCCAACATTAAATATATTCTTACTGCCAGGCATTGTATCAAATATTGAATTATTTGTCGGACAATCCGACATATATTTTTTGTTCAACTTGCCAACGTTTTTATGACGTATCCAGGTAATCTTCATCAAGGCATTTAACTTGTAATTCAGCCATATATATAAAATGATGCTTGTCAATATTTTTTGTTCTTAGTAGCATAAGCAACAAACTGCAAGTTTGTATTAAAGTTTGATTATTTGTGAAAATTTTATTATAAATTTCAATTCTTGACTTTATAATCGCGGTACTCCCATCCAATTGTGGTCAAAATTAGGTTATAAAAAATATCGAAATTCTTTTGAAGTCGGAATTTATATAAATTTCAAACAAACACGTTAGGTTAAAAACATAAAAAATTTAAGCATCCAATCCCAGGTGCGGGAATTCCCCTACCCGCGTAAGCGATGACGCGCTATTGTTCCATTTTAGTATAAATCAGAATACAAAAGACTCCTTGTCATTTTTTTTAGTGTTTGTTATATCTTTTCTTTTTTCTTTTTAAATTTGTAATTTTCCAAAAACAATCGCTTTTCTTCTCAGCACCGGGACGTCCCCGGGTACGAACCGAGCTGGGTGAAGGTGAAGTACGGCGCCTGGTACCTCGACCCCGCTTCCTGGAAGACCAGGGGCGAAAACGAGCCCCTCGAAGACCCCGACGAGATTGCCAAACGCGAGATGTCCGAGTCCAAGCAGAAAAGCGACGAGATGGACTCGCAGCTCGCGCCGCTACATGGCGCTAGAGCGTTCCGGTAAGGCCACGTTTTCAAAAAAAGAAAAAAAAATGCTGAGGGACTTTGGCCGTCAATACGCAATGGCTATGGATAGGCGGAACCACTATAAGATAAACGTGTGTAGAGGTCACGAACTAAATCTTATCATAATATTTAAAAGTTTCCGTTCAGCACTTTTGTAGTGCGGCTCGCAGTCTAGAATTTTACAATTTATCGCGAAGTTCAACCGCATGCTCTGACAGAGCTGACCGTGATGCCCTTTCGTGGCGGACATCACGCATATGTTCAAGTTTCCTGGTAAGGGAACTTTTAGTTTCTCCTATATTTGTTGTGGAACAACCTCCACAGCGAATCTCATAAGCATTCTCTTTGTGCTTTTCTGTTTAACTGGGTAATCCTTTTAATATTTTGCTAATATTAAACTTAGTCCTGTTTTCCAGTGTGATTCTATCTTTTGTTTATATTTGTTTTGAATTTCGCGTTTTTTTTTTTCTTATAAAAACATAGCCTTGCTGTTTAGCGGTTAATAACGGTTTTTACTTTTAATTTCAGCGACTTTCTGGAGAGAAACGACCGTCGCAAACCGGAATTCATGAACAAGGTGTCGGTTCTGCAGGACATCGAAGACGAAAAAAACGAAGCCCACCCAACCAACCAATCAGATCGCGGCAATTCCCGCTCGGCGACCCGAATTCGCTCAGGCATAACCACACGGTCAATGCTCTCCGCCAACAGTTTTAGATAGCGTTCCCGCAAGTTGAAAAAAAAAACACGATAAAAATTATTTTTTCTGAACTGCAGTTTATCATTGCCCGTCTTTTTGTGTTTAGGCCTATGGTGTCTTTGCTATTATTTTGGATTGTTTTGTTTTTAGATCAGTAAAAGATTTTGCGTCTTTTGTGTCTTTTATTTGCGTTTTTCAAAGCTTAGTGATTAGCTTTTGAGATTTGCTTACATCAGTTTCATAATTTTTGTCATGACTCATGGACTGCGCACAGCTAAAATGCACAAGTCTATTTTAGCGAATGGCTTGGGAAGTACAGTGCCAAGGTGTGATTTTTTTATGTTAGGAAAACCAGTACGTCTTTTAATGATTTATTTTACAAATATTAATGACTTTTTGGTAACTATTTTCTTTACCATCATTGCCCAAAAAGAAACATTGGATATCAATCTATTACCAATTAAATATGCTGATACGATGATACCCCTTAAAATAAAACCATACCACCAAAAGTGTGGTGCGATAATAAAAAACATTGAATAGAAGTTTCTACAGTATTAGCAAGGTGATAATATATTTATTGTCCATAGACTACATTCACCTTGTAAGAAAGGCAATTTGCTTTCCTGAACCACGGCGTCGTGATTAATTTATGTAGAACAGCACCCTAAGTTCATGGCCACTGCCACCACAGTTGCAACTTGCAAGTGAAGAACAAATTGTAGGCCTAAGAGTGCTAACACCAAACTAATTCGCTTTGCAATATTGGGCGTTATAATCTCTTACCGGCTTTTTTAATCTTTTGAAAAATTGGTCTGGGCAATTAATCATTATGTATGTGCTAATAGTATTTTCCATAATAGCAGAAAATTTGCTGCAAGTAAAATGTAATTTTTTCGGCTATTTGACCGCAAGCAAAAACTTTTTATTCGTACATCTGTAAGTGGACACGCAGGAAAGTTTGGTGTTGTAATTACCGGAAAAACTTAAGCCATGACCTTTTGTTTAAGCAAGAAGAACGGAAACAAAAAAAAACAATAAAAGTTCAAGATTAGTGCAAGAAAATACGTGGGAAGTGCTACGTCGCTTAAGCCGTATATTCACAACGATTGGTTTTTACCGTAATTAATAAAGGCTTGGTGGCTGCTTTCAGTCTGTGTGAGGTTTGCGATTTGTTTATTTATAGTTTCACAGCTGACCCGAAATCTGGGGAAGGGTTAGTCGCGATTTTTTCGTTCTCTAATGTTTTTTTGGGGTTTCGGGTCATACAAGTCGTCACAAATGAAACAAGGCCTTGAAACGAAAGTATTTATTGTCCTTTAGTTTCAAACTGGCCAGGTTAGAGGACTGGTTTAATATGTTATTTCACCATTTTGTTAGGTACAGGTTTAAAGGTAGACAGAAAAAAAAACCTTTCTTTTTCAAGTTAGTTTTAAAATTGGATTCTACCATCAATTAAACAGCGTGATACTATTTAGTAGAAAGCTAAAGTTTTTTTCCTTTTTTTTTTAAATATTCTTTTTTTATTGAACAATAGTAACTTTATGCCACTGGTCCACAATCCTGCCACATTTTTGTCCGGGGTTTATTTTGCATTTATTTGGGTTATGATGTGACTTAGCATTTAGTTTTGTGTGGGTTAGGTATTATTATTACATTTATTCTTCCATATATATTTCTTTCTTGCAATTGCAATTTTGACTACTCATTTCGTTGCTGTAAAAAAGTGGTAGGATTCTAGACCAGCGCATTTTTATTTTTGCAAATCTGTTTTATTGTTTTTATTTTACTAAAGGAAATCTCCTTTTAAGTGCACACAGTTTGCAAACTTTGCATATATGGGTTTCATAATAACTGTCATGACTCATAAAATGCACACACAAGGAAGTCTAATAACTTCATAAATCACAGTACCAAGGTGTGGATTTTTATTTTGGAAAAAACTGTGTCCATTAAGTGATTTATTTCAAAAATATTCAAGTCTCTTTATTATTTTATCACGCTATTGTTGCCAAAAACCAAACGTTAGATCTTTTTCATTTATTACCTTTTGATATACTTAACCCAACCAAGCTAAAACCTTACCAACCATTAAATTTTGGATTCTTGAACATAAAAAGTGACATACCATACTAAAAACACTCCTGGAATAGGTCGGTAATATATATAGTAGTAGCTGGGTGATCAAATATTTATTTTCTCAATACTGCATTTAATTTACCTTGTGTTGTGAGTAAAATTTAAACAAATATTATTCATTTTAAAACTACAGTGTAAGCCAGTACCTCTAAGTGATCATATAGAGAATAATCTGTAAAAGTTTTTTAATGTTTTATATAATTATATATATAATGTTTATTCATTTTGTTTCTCATAGATCTAGCAATGAATCTGCTTTAATCCAGTATCAGGAGTGTCAAGTAAAAACTGTTGAATTGGCCAACAATGCTGAAAAAACGCAGGCATTTCTCAGCGACCCAAATGCGCCTGGCTCTGATCACAATATTTGCCGTACAGTTTCCAAATGTTCTATGCATAATATTCGCGCAATTGAGTGCTGCTATAGCAGATGGCTCAGACGATGTTATTCTCAATTTTCACGACATGGACTTCACAAGTATGTGTGTTGTGTAACTTATATTACATGTTTGCTATGCAGTTAAAATCGACAGGCACCCTGTCCAATAAAATTTAAACTTTGTCTGCAAATTACCACCAAATTTTTTTCCGATAATTCAACCTGCCATTCTATTTTGTTCGGTATACATAAATAGTCTAAGTACGACCTGCCTTGATTATTTATTTGACTATTAAAATGCAAAGGAATTTTTAGCCATATACTTGTTTTTAAAGAAAGTGTATTGTTGCAATAATCCACTTTTAGTCTGGAGCGATGAACATAATTGTGCAAATGTAATCTAGTGGGTGCGATATAAAACAGGTTGGGAGAGTTGGTGTCTACCGGCGCTCGTCCCGAGCAAATAGCACTCACAAAATCCCAACCCTGTATTATTTAGGTATTTTAGCTGTATAGGTTGCTGAATACAGGGGTGTGGAATGAATTGTGTTGTCCTTCAATTTTTTTGCCATCTATGAGAGAATATTTTTATCTCAAAAGCACCTGGTTATTGTCTTTCTAACCTAAACTATAGTTTTACTTCTGAAATATAAACTTAAAAAAAATCAAGAGTACAATGGCCCTATTTAAATTGCAGTTTTGCCAGCTTGATAAATAAAAAGAAAGTTTGGCGAACATGTAAGGTTTCAAGAGGTTACTTGGTTTATGACATCATGCTCCCTATGACCTAACCTATTTCAACACAAACTAGTTCGCATGTAAAATATATATGAAACAGCATCTGTGTAAGATAAACATTAGAAGCAATTTATGTTAAAAAAAAACATAAAAATGTTTTATTGTATACCAGATATCACAGCGATTGATCTGGTTTCGAAAGTAGCCATGAGAAGACTGCATGACGATTTAGACCAAAACGATGATGGCAATGTTTCGCTCAGTGAAGGAGCAAAAGTAAGTTATTGATTAAAAAATCGTATTAAAATTTGGGTGCACTATGCAAGGATCTGTATTTTAGCTTGATTATGAATTGGAAAGCCAAAAAGGTCAAGTAGATCGACATCATCTTGACTAAGACGTTTCAATATGAGCTTGTAAATTATCTGAAGTTAATGTGACTGAGAAGCAATTCATGCAACTAAGACTGAAATAAATTAGTTGCCACCTTTTATAAGTGATGGTTGAATTGCTTTTCAGTCACATTAACTGAATATGATACAAGCTCATATTGAAACAGATTAAAATTTATTTTGTAAAACAGTGTCTATTGTTTAAAAACTGAGTTTATTTTGATATAGTCAATGTAATTATGCAAAAGTTTTGTAGTATATGTTTTTCTAATGAAAATATCAGCTTTATCATTGTGCGCCTATCAGTAGAAAACGTTTCTTCTAAATTTTAAATTTATGGATTTTTGTGTATTAGAATATTTTTTATAAAGTTGAAAGATGTAGAGTAGTGACTAGTGACACACTACCTTGATTTGTCCATATTGCATTTCATTAAACATATCACTGCCAAATGGTATTTTGTATTCCATGCAAAACAGCCTGTTGGCAGGATGTAATAACAAATATGAGTAATTTGTCTTCATATATATGTGATAACACACATATATATATTTTATGTGTATAGCAGTTATTTACAAATTAACTACTACATTTAGTAGAGAAATTTATAAAAAAAATCTTCAACTATGGCACATATAAATTTCGTTCTAAGTTAAAGAGTTATTCAATAACTCTTTGTGCGCCTGTCATTTATTCGTTTTAAAGAGTTTGTAATGCTATTGTATGTTTGTCTAGAGGTTAAAAATAAAAGACAGAGCGAATGCTGAATTCAATTTTTAGTTATTTATTTTTATTTTTTTGTATTTTACGTTGCCATTTCTTGGTAATTAAGCAGCTTTTTAAACTTACAATTTGCCATAAACAACTAACTCATTTAGCATTAATCCCTAACACCATTTACCCTAAGACAGTCGCTTTCAAACTGTGCCTGCGAACCCCTGGGATTCCTTTTTAATTGGTCTGTGAGATATTGTCTAAATATATATTATTTGATGATTGGAATTTAGTTTGTAAAAACTAAAGGATACTAATTAGAGGTAGAATGATATCACTTTTGGGGCCACTTCTACTAATTAATGTTTTACGTTTTGCCAAATGATACCATAATTTTATACTGAGTCTGATAACCCACTTTTTAAATACTTGTAATTTAGATATCTTTAATTAACTGAACATATTATAATGTCAATACATTCAGTTATGTACCTACTTAATTCTACAACTCCTAATTTCCTGTTTTAAAATTTATTGTTGTTCTCGTCAATTTCAAGAAAGCCAAAGCTATGGTTAAAAACGATGAAAACTGTTGCCCCTGTAGAGGGGATAACGCAGTGGTTCTCAAACGGGGTGCCGCGGCATCCTGGGACACTATTTCTAATACAAAGGTTGCCGAGAGATATTTGAGAAATCTGATTTTTGCTTAACTCTAACAACTTTTTGTGTAAGATAAAAGCAGAATTAATCCAAATAAAACTTTCTACGTTGTGCAGAGTTAATGTGTGTTATTCAAGTCCCGTTTATTGTGACATTCTAGTGAATTCCCCACTAAAAATCTTGTTGGTATGCCGTAATCTTTTTACTATTTTGAGGGGTGCCGCAAGCCGTAAAAGGTTTAGAACCACTGAGATAACGCTATACCGACTATTTATACTTGAATTTAGTGCCTTGCTTTAAGTACTTATTTAAGATATAATTTCAAGAAAGCCAAAGGTTTTGGAGCCGTTGCCCTAAAATATCTAACCCTCTGAAAGATATGTTTGTATGTTGAATGTTAGGCCTAATTTTCAAATATATACTTGTTAAATTTAGTGTCTTACTTAAAGTACTTATCTAAAGATATAATTTTGAGAATGCAAAAGGTTTAGGAACTGCTGTCCTGGATCTTTAACCGACTAACAAGATATGTGTGTAGTAATTTTTGCATATAGGTTGAATATTAAGCTTAATTTTGCTTAAAGTAACCGACTAACATCATTTGTGTGTAGATGGGTCGAATATTAAGCCTAATTTCTGAGTAAATGATGAAGTTTGTGCCCGGCTTAGTTATTTAAAGATATCATATATAAGTTTGTGTTTTATTTTGCAGTACTTACACAAGGGAGAGTTTGCAAGCCACAGCGCAAACAGCAACCTACCAGGCTTTGAAAAAGACAAGGACGGGAGGATAACAGAAGCGGAGTTCTGGGCTGATTGGGTTCAATCTGCAGGTAGGAGCTGCTTTTCAGTAAACACGAGCCATAGCCGGCATAATATGCCCTTGTTTGTCACTTGTATATGGGCAGAGCTTTATGAAATGCCTGGGTGTTTAGGAGGAAGTGTGTGTGACGTTAACAGCTTCGACATATTCTATATGGCGCAACGCTGCAACATTGTGTCTGTGTTTTAAAAACTTACACAACCGCACTTTGGACAACAGGACACATGAAAACCCTTCATCCTTTTTACAATTGTTGTCAAAATATTTACAGCAAACATATTTAAAATTGTTGTCCAGATTTTGGCGGTGTTGTACAGAATGTGTGATATTGGAAATGGACTTGATCCTTGCAATATAAATGTCGACCACAAACCCTTATAAGTCACAGCAGAATGGTCTAGCAATGCTAGTGGTAAAGTCTGACACTTTTTAAAGATGTTTAAATATATATATATATATTTTATATATTCCGCCTGTAAAGGTATTATAAGTATATTTATCATAGAAAACACAAAACAGTACACACATTAGTCAGAATGAAATTAAACTAAACAAATAAAATAAAATATAAAAAAATAGTAAATTAAAAACAATAAATTTCGGGTAAGGCCACCTTGCAAAACTTGTTAGATTTTGGAAACAAACTAACTGCAACTTAGTTCCCCTTTAAAAAAACGTCAACACAGTTGAAATATTTGTATTTCGTCCCAGGTATTGATAAATCTTCTGCGAAACTTAATAACCAAAGGCAGTTGGTTTATAATATGTAAAGTTCAAATATTTCACTTTTCAATCACTTGATGTGTAATGTAACCAGAATTGTTTTTGTTTTTTTTTAATTCACATTTAGGCAGTTTATTTCATTGATCGAATACATTGCAGTATAATCTGTTGTTTTTCATGAAACTATTAACATAACCTACTGTTGCACTGAGCCAAAAAGATTTACAACAACTTCACCCTAGTTCTTCTTAACGCCTCTTTCTGGCAATCAAGTGTAAATATTTGATTTTGAGGATTGGCTGTGGAGGTGAAGTCAACTGTTGTCTATTTGAATAGGCTTAAACTTGAATAGTTTTATTTACTTTTTTGTCAGTCAAACGAGGTGTTTAATGCTTCATCGGGACACTGAGTTTTCCTGTTTAGCAGTAGGCACCCTGCAGAGATAAAAGCTTGTGGCACTGAAAGTAGTCTACTGCAATCACAATTAACAAAAAAAACTATTTGTTCAATTTATTGCACTCAAATTGCGCACAAACCTTGAGCATTGAAAATGCATTCAAGTTGGAAAACAATGTTGTATTATTATAATCTCTGTAGTATCTAAAATACCTGTTTTTGCAAAAACTTCCTTCTAATAAAAAAATGTGACAACGTGTATGACCAATGACCAGTTATTAGTTGCTTTGTGTATAATAATGAACATATCCAGAATAATTAATTAAACAGGTGACAAAAGAAACTTGACCGAATTGAAATAAACCACTGGTATTTACGTGTTCACCGCCAAATATTAATTTGGAAACAGTTTTTTGACCTTTCAGATAAAAATTTGAAATGCAGTACAGTAATTTTTTTTGTTCTGGTGGTCAGGGCTTACTGAAAGTGTTTACCATAATTTCTGTTTCAGTTCACAACTGGACGGTGTCTGAGATGATTGACTGGTTAAGCAACGAAGTGGAATTGCCGCAATACGCTGCCAAGTTTAAACAGCATGGAATTTCTGGAGCGGCAATGCCAATGTTAGTAAACCAGTAATGTATTGTCATCTGGTGTTTGACAAATGTAATGAATACAAACCTTGAGCCTAGTATTTTCAATACTAAATTTTTCGGCAGTGACCTGCAAAAACAAGAAAAAACGCCATATTTAGGCAACCCAGGGGCATCTAAAAATAATGAAGATAATAGTTAAAAATTGAAATGCCATAATGTTGTAAATCCAATTTTAGGAGTTTTAATTCGGTGAAGGCTTTATGTTATGATAATTAACAGAAAAACTGTTTTGTGCCAGCAAGGCATTAGCCTTCAGAACCCGTTTAAATTAATGTAAATTATAATCTGCCACAACCATGAGTGCCCATTGCTTTGCTTTCTCAATGAGGAATGTTATCAATCGAGTAAATATGGTATATAAATTCAATTTTGTATTATTATTGAAGTTAATGTTTATAGCTAATAGTTTTCACAATTAACAATCATTTTCTGTTTAGCTACTTTTTCTCAAATTTTATCAGCTTATAAAGTAAGGCTGTGTAGTTTGAACATGTTTAAGCCTACATAAGCTCCGTTTATATAAAATATAAACCATTATAAGATGATTAAGTATTGTTGTTGGAGCAATAAAGTTCAAGCTGAACTATTTTAGGTAATTCATTATACTTATATGCTCGTTTGTTTGTTGCTTAATAATGTCTTTACTTTAACTGTAATGATTGTTTGTTTAATTTGTAATGCAGCATAAAAAAGTTGAACTTCAAATCCAAACCTGATACAGCTAGTATTTAATTAATATTTTTAATTATTGTTTTTAATAGGTAATAGATACTTTGTTGTGTCATCTACCTTATACCATAACCGTTTTTTATCTTTAAATAACATAATTTGCCGCACACTTTTCCAATACTGCATTACCCTCTACACCACTAGCAGTAAACGATTTTTATGCGCAAATACCCGCATCACGTTCAATGCAATCACCAATTCACCATACACCATTTGCCAAATACAGCCACAATAATTTAAAAACTTTGAATTTAAAACAATAAGCTATAATTTAAAACGTATTTTGCCAGAAGCCAAATAAATTAAATCAACAGCAACACAACTTTTGCCTGACTCGGGTTGTAATAGCTTTAATTTAAAGCCAATTTACGAAACACAATTTGTATGCATAATTTATTATGCTCTTAATATGTTTTCACCATTTTACTTTAAGTCATACACCCTTTCTTAAGCATGTTTAGCCACGCATCATTTCTTATAAACTTTTTTTTAAACATTTCGCACAAACATATTTTGCAATATTTTCCATGCAACATTTCGAATAGACAATTTTTCGAACACAATTTACCATTTACTAAAACACTTTTCTGATGCTTCTCGTACACCTTCAAATTACTTCACGACGACCCCACAGACAACCCCTTGCGGCCAAACTGGGGGTCGTGACCTCATGGTTGGGAATCAGTGGTCTACAACAGGGGTCATCAAATAACGAAAATAATCCGGGCTGCGATCTTAAATCGTTAACGTAATCCGGCCCTTCAAGAAAAGAGTTTGTTCACCCTTTGTCTAACACAACCCCATTTACAACCAAATTTTGCCGCCCAACCTCCTTACACGCACACTTCCTTCTTCCAGCCTTGCCAGCAACAGCTCCATTGTCCTATCGCTGGTCGGGGGAGTGAAGGAACACAGATTGAAGCTCTGGCTTCGCGCGTTGGACGTTGTCGTGTGCGGACACACGCGCTGTAAGTTGAAAAATTGACCTGTCGTATTTTCCGCTTATTTTCTCTTATACCCTCTCTACACATGACACCTCTCTTTCTCTGTCTCTGTTCAACGCGCCCCAAAACTTTGGCAGATTTCACACATTTCTACCCGCCGAAAACGGACAAAAATGTGTCAAAACCGCGACGCTTAACGCTAGCGAATAGCTAGTTATTTTTCTTTGGTCTTTAATCGTGTCTTTTTCAGATTGGTCGCCGTTCCCTACGATGACCTAAAAGGCCTGGGCGTAGCCGTCAGAGCCGATAGAAGGAAAATCCAAATTAAGGCCAACGAAATCCTTTTGTTTGGCCCGCCGCGACGTAAGACCTTAGCACTCACACGGTTTAATAATTACGCTGCACCAAATGGCAACTTGCTGCATGAACGATAAACGACCTTTCGGTCTAGCCACTGTTGATTGATGGCCTGATTTTGTTGATATGCCCTGATTCGTAGTGGCTTTGTGCTAACTCTTGCCGTTTTTTGATAGACGGCTACGGTTGTTTTTTCAATTTGGAGTTTGCAAATAACAAGTATTTACAATTCTTTACTCGTCCTTACTATAGTAATTGCGAAATTAGTCACCCAAATGTTCTAAAAATAACCGAAAAGCATCATACTTTTGAAAATAATGGCTGGAGGTTGTAGTTAGACGTAAAAAATAACTAAAAATACCGAAAAAAGCATAATATATTTTGGAACATAGTGGCTAAAGTTCGTAAAAAGATTTATCAAAATTTAAAGCCGATGCAGAAGTAGGAAGCATTTTGCGAATGTTTCGAATAAATCTTCATTCATTTTCAACATGGTCGTTATTTTGAAATTGTTCGATTTATTTGAAACTATATTACAATTCCACCTACTTCTGCATGGGCTTAGATATTCATTCCAGGTTTAACTACAACCTCCACCCATTATCTTGAGATTTAGTCGAACCGTTCAAAAATACTTCCTACTTCTATATGGGCTCTCATATTTATTTTACGTCTAGCAAATAAACACTAGAGAAAAACCATATTTTCAGCAAGGCTGGCCATAGATTGAAACCATTGCATATTATGAAAGCTTTGAATTTCCACCAGGAAGCAATAAACCGTAATCCTGCCTTAATGCGCATTTTTAGAGCGCTGGAAGTGTACGCTTGAGTCATTGCGTTTTGCAAAGCTACACATAGCGCATTTTAAAGGTTTTCAGCGAAACAACGCATAGCGTACGCTTGATCCACATAAATAATGAATGCGGGCGTGTCAAAAATGTCATTTTTGTGTCCGTTTTGCCGGGTGTCACGAACTATGACCAATCGCAGGGATGGAAATATTTCGGTTTCACTACGTCACCGTACACCACACTTGTGGACAAGTGAACTGTTCTAGTTTGTCTAAGAATTTAAACAAAATTTTTATTCTTATTCTAATTTACATAATTCTTTGTCCAACAGGCATTTTTTATTTGTCAATAGAAAAGAGTGTTCTAGCATTGCGCATGCCCACTTGGCGTACATATATTTGCCGTTTACAGTTTTATGTAAATAAATTGCGATTTAAACTACATTGATTGAAATTATTTAAATGTAATTGCAATTCGTCTGTTTTTAATTTTTAGTTTCTAAGTATTTGCTATGCTAATCTCGATTGTAATTTGATTTAGAAAATCTAAAAACTTTCTCCAAAAAAAGTTCCAAATCTGCCGCTGACTGATTGCAATTAACTTTCACACGATTAACGCATCGAAATTCGGTTCCAAGTCTTGGCTTTTGACAGAGATATGTATTTTGTAGTTGTATATATTAGGTCTAATTTTCCTATAGCTGAAAGTATAAATAAAAAAGGTAGAATACGTCGTTTTGCTTGTAAGGAATTGACAGTGAGTGGGCTTATAAGGGAGGAATAAAAAAAAACTTTGAAAAACACTTGGTTGGTCTATTCAAAGCTCATGCAAAAGCCAAACCATTTCCCCACAGCTCATTGCGCATCGTGCACCGCTGCCCAATTATTTCTATGGCACAATGCCCATATACCCAAGGGCCCAAAAGAACCTAATATTTTATTGATCGTGCCAAGTGGCTGAAGACAGAATCAGCAAAAGTGACTGGGCCATTTAAATTGCGCCCTCCTTCCGTTTATTGAAGGTGAATAACTGAAAAAATCCCGCCGCGCTCTGTTAGTAAGTTTATGGATAGAGCCCATGTGTCTAATGCTGTATACTAAATTGTTCTTGCGTTACCCAAAACAAAGAACGCTAGCGGTGCAAAATACGCAGCAAAAACATTATCCAGTGCCGCAAGATTTTGCTACAGTATTTTGACCAAAAATAATCTAAATCGGTTTATCTTTGAGCTAGTTTAATTCGCTACATTTTAACTTTCAATTTTGACGTTTCTGTTAACTACAAGTATAGTTTTTTGTGATATCTACTATAGATTTAGGAACACTAAACACGGATCTGTTGATTATCTTCAGTAGAAAGAGAGTGGCCCAAATAATAGATAAAAGATTCATTCTTTTATTAGCAAACGTTTCGGCAATTTCTTTTACTGTACTGATGATGGCAAAAGAAATTGCCGAAACGTTTGCTAATAAAATAATGAATCTTTTATCTATTATTTGGGCCACTCTCTTTCTACTGAAGATACTATAGATTGTTTGAAAACTAGCTTTATGGTCCCACTCTTGCAGTTTATTAAGATTTTTTTTGTTTTTGGCACGTTTTTGAAGCATTTGTTTCACGAGCAATATCCCGTCGTTTAAGCATAGAAAAAACGCAATGCGTCTGTCTTTAAAAACCCTTAAACATCAATAGCGGAATAGCTGAGGTTAAAAAAATGCGCACAATAGCAAATAGCACGTTTTATTGCTACATTTTTACGTAACACCAGGTTAAAAATCAATGTTTTTTCTCATGCTAATTTTTCAACGCCAACGGGTCAACATTTTTAATCAAATGACGACATAATCCGTAAATCGGTCGACTTAAAATATAAGAAAATCCCCAATCCGACCCTACGGATTTCCCCCCCAGATCGATACCACACGCGTTCTTAAAATCACGCTTTAATGCCTTTGGCTGTTTGCCGACACCACTCAAGGCAACACATGGCACGGTTTCCACATACAACACTTTCACTTTCTGCTTTCTGCCCGTTTCTGTCTGTCTGGCTTCTCTCTATATAATTTGTTTCTTGGCTGTTTTGTGTAACCTGTCAGTGTGTTGTCGTTAACAGTGTTTCGTGTGGCTTAGAAGTATATAATTATAAAGTATATAACAAAAAATGTTTTTTTTTAGATTGCTAATTATGCTTCACTGCTTGCCCGTGTAGTTGAACCTAAATTTGTCACAATCCTTTTAGCCCTATATTTGATATACCTTTGTGATTGGGGATAAAAACATCAAAAATACATCGAATTTTTTTTAAGTAATAAAAATCTTCCTTTAGGGTGGTTAATACATCTTTTTCATTTCGATTTTAATCTGAAAAAGCAATAGATTATTTAAATCAATTACCGAGAATAAGCACTCCTTTTACATAAATTCGCATTTTTCTACATTTGCTTCTGTAAATTAAACACGCAGGGCGACCCAAATCCAACAAAAAAATGTTTTTTATATTAAATGCACAGCCAAACCAACTTTACGCCCCCTCAGTGTAACACCGTTTTCTAAAAACCCAGTCCTAACTTAACTAACGAAATCCTTCCATTCAAACCACCGCAGCCAAGTCGAGCCTACTAAAAGACGTCCTACTGGCCGTTTCCGTGGCCCTGGCCATCGGGGGCACGCTCTTCGGGTTCCGAGTGCGCCAGAATGCCGCCCAGGCCGTCACGGCCATGCAAGAGAAGTTAAACAGCTTACAAAAGGAACTGCACCAGACCCTGGACGACCAGCAGGACGACGACATGATCTGGTACGTTTATTCTTGTTACGTCACAATCGCCCGTTGTTGCGCAGTGATTTTGTTTACCTTTAAAGCGAGGCGACTGTCCCCCAGTTACAGCAGTTTAAACTAGGCTTTTTTAAGCCTGGCTCCGAGATCGCATGCGACCAGTAGGACGATGACGTGATCTGGTGCGTTTAATATTGTTACGTCACAATCGCCTGTTGTCGTGATTGTGACCGAACAGCAGTTTAAACTAGGCCTAATATTAAGTTTAAAAATATATGCTCGCAGAAAAGCAGAGCAGAAAGTTCTGCTCTGCGCAATTAAAAGGTGTTACAAACTAAAAACTTTGTAAGTATAGATGTATAGATGTAAGAGTTTGTGTTAAAATGTTACGAGCCTTCGCGCGACCCCTAAAACTTATTGCTCCCCCTAGATTGGGGACCTTAACCCTAACAATTTGTTAGCTTTTAAAGAACTGAGCGCCAAGGTTTTTACAGGCCGCTTCCATTTTGACAGATCATGCTCGTAAATGTTTATTTGCATATACGTTGCGCTAACTCGTTTCCTGAGTTTTTCAATTTGGGATGTTAAATCGTACAATTTGGAATGTAAATCGTATAAATCATGTAAATCGTGTGAAGTGCAATCCAAGCAGGATGATAGCTATGGGTTTCTTTGCTTTTAAGCCGACCTTAAAACCTTTTAAATGTTTTCAGGATGCCATCGTCGAACGACGACTGTGGAGAACTGGATAGTCAAATGAAGGTAAAGCGAAAAATTAAATCATTATTTTAGAACAATTTAGTTGGTTTTTGAGTTGAAATCTGGCGTAAGACCTAATTACGACTAAATTTCGTATCCATTTTTTTTTTCAAGGTGTCAAATTTCTCCAGCGGTTTCCCAAAAAATAATAAATAATTCGTTTAAGCAAATATGGCTATTTTTTGGTATTTAAATGAAACACCTGCGGTCTCTTAAAACTACTTAGCGGTCACCCAAACCAAACCTTAAAAAACCTTGTGTATATCTACTGTGAAATATAGTCATTTAAATCTTAGTTGGTATCCCTGTCTAGAAAGTAGAATGGTCGTTTTCAAGAGGCAAAGCATTATTTTTCATAGAAAAGATTTATTTTTTAAATGATTAGGCTTAACTCAAGAGTGCTTTATGATATAGGCGGCCAGGGGTAAACCTTATTAACGTGGACTCCCTAAAAATTGATTCGCGCGGAGTTTTTAGAGGCAACGTAAAAAAATTAACGTAATAAACAATAAACCTTTCTGGCAGCAAAGTTGATTTTAAAGCGAAAACTCAATTGAAACTCGAAAGTCAAAAACTAAGTTAAAACTCAAAAAGTAAAAAAACTTGTTAAAAAAATTTAAAAAACATTTGCGTCGCTTCGCCAAAGGTCTATTGCAGGTGTCACCAATTTTTTTTCGTGAAAGGCCATCCCTGGCCGGATATAAAAAGGCCTGTAGCGGGATGTAATAAATTGCCGATCAAAAAAGTTCTTTAAACTTTAGTTTGGGATTATATCGAACAACATTTCAACTTTGCTTTATCTTCATTAGAGAAACATGCCGCCGGCCTGTAGAATTAACTCTGTTTGTTGATCCCTGGTCTATTGTCCTGCTATGATTTCGCCCAACGCAAAGATTAGAACATTTGCTTTTTAACGATTTAATTGGGAACGCAGACCGCTATGTTGTTTGAAATCGCTAAAACGTGTGTGTGCGAACTCAGTTAAAACTTGAAAATGACTTGAAAAAATCGTGTCGCTCCGCCAAAGGTCTATTGCAGGTGTCACCAATTTTTTTTCGTGAAAGGCCATCCCTGGCCGGATATAAAAAGGCCTGTAGTGGGATGTAATAAATTGCCGATCAAAAAAGTTCTTTAAACTTTAGTTTGGGATTATATCGAACAACATTTCAACTTTGCTTTATCTTCATTAGAGAAACATGCCGCCGGCCTGTAGAATTAACTCTGTTTGTTGATCCCTGGTCTATTGTCCTGCTATGATTTCGCCCAACGCAAAGATTAGAACATTTGCTTTTTAACGATTTAATTGGGAACGCAGACCGCTATGTTGTTTGAAATCGCTAAAACGTGTGTGTGCGAACTCAGTTAAAACTTGAAAATGACTTGAAAAAATCGTGTCGCTCCGCCAAAGGTCTATTGCAGGGGTCAACAAACTTTTTCGTGATAGGCCGGATATAAAATTTTGTGTCAACTTTTATTAACTTAATAAGAATATCAAAGCCCATACATTTTTTTTGAAACGTCCAAAATGATGCCTACTTCTGTATGGGCTTTGATATTCTTATTACGTCTTACTAAAACCTCCAACCATTATGATCCAAAGTTTATTAACTTGATTATCAATTACAGTTAAACAAATCTAAAATAAACTACTGTGCCACGAGGACTGTAGAGTTAGCTATATATTATAAATGTCAGTCAGTCATTAAAATTGTTCAAAATTTAGTTTGGGACTGTATCAGACAACATTTTAACTCTGTACTTTAACTTCATTAGAGAAACATGCCCCAGGCTGGTAGAATTAAATCTGCCGGCCGGATAGTTTGGTGAACCCTAATCCCTGGTCTATTTTTCTGCTAGGATTGAAACGATCCGCCCAACGCAATGATTAAAACATTTGATCCTTATCGATTAAATGGGAATGCAGACCGCTATACTGATCCAAATCGTTAAAACGTGTTCCCGTGTCGTGCACAGCGGCACACTACTACAAGCAGCCGACATTATGGCAATTAGCTGTTCGCTTACTGCCCATTAAGACCACGTCCGTTCACTTAACCCTGCGTTTGTTGTGTCTAGCCCTCTCATTATGGGAACTCTGTTATGCACAGCACACGCGTCCGCTGTAGCATTGAATGCGAAAAGTAGGGCTGGCTTAGGTTTTTTAGAGAATTGTTTAAGCGTTTTTTATATTTCATTTAAAACCCAATAGAAATGCCTACTCAAAGTTAAGTTATTTCCATAAAGTATAACTTTTATTCATGACTTTGTCTGGTCGCTCAAAAATTGGCTTAATTTGTACAAATAAAGTTTATGTGTATTTTTTTGTTAATGTCTATTTTGAAACAGCCAGAGAAACACTAAGTCAATGTTAAGACTGCGTTCTGTAAAGTGTAACATCAGCTGTAAAATGTTTGGCCCTATTCAACTGGCGTAAAATTGCACAAGTATAAATAAAGTGTTAAGCATTATTTGGAAATTGGTGTCGCTTTTAAAATCCAACACATCGTCCAACGCGAATAAAATTATTATTTTTAGTTACTATAGGGCATGGTTGTCCAACTCAAACATGCCGCCGTGCCAAAGTTTAGTGCCATAATTCTTTCTATTAATAAAAGCGTTTTTTTACAAATAATAAAAACGTGTAGTTAGCAATGCGCATTACTGCATCTAAATGTTCGTCGGTGAGCTGACTATTGCTTTTTGTTTCTTCACACCTACGCGGATCCCTTAAAACTAGCCCACGTGCGCCTAAGACGGGGGTTCTTAACCTATGGGTCGCGATCCAAAATTGGGTCGCTGTTTGATTTGTTTGGGTCGCCGACTGTAGTAGTTCACATGTTTATACTAATTGAGATTGGTTCTGAGAAAGATTTTTCAGTTAAGAAAATTAGGAAAGAATCAGTACAAATAATGTCTTTTATTAAAATTCGAAAATCTTTATGCTAATGCTTATTTTGTTCGCTCGAAAGAAGCTAGTTTTTATTTCGCTTACAAGAAAAAAAAAAACAATTGGGTCGCTCATACTTACACGTAATACTTTGGTCGCCGCGAAAAAAGGTTGAGAAGCACTGGCCTGCGGGATCCACGTACCCCGGTTTAAGAACCCAAGCCTTTAAAAAAATCTGAGAAACACTGATTTAAACAGATTCAGCAAAACCTAAAAAAGGAACTGATAGTTTCGCAACGACCTTTCGCAAAGAAGAAAAAAAATTTTCGTGTTTTTTGCCTGTTTTTCTAAAAACAAAATGCTGTAGCCCTGTGTCAGGATAGGCTTTCTTTCACAAAACGACCACGCGTTTTATTGGTCACTATTAATGCAAGTACGCGCCGGTTCATTATTCTCTGTATCATACAACCCCCCGTGACTCGATTCACGAAACAAATCGTGACTCAACCATAACCTAAAAAACTTCCTACCGTTGTGTCAGGGTTTCCACAAAGTCTTGGCATTTTAAACGTATTGCAATTGCATTTTGGATTGAAAGGTCTTTAAAAAACAAATGTAAGTGTTCGTTTGACTATAAGTCTAAAAATAGTCGTTGAATTTATTTTTTGTGCAGCTTCAAAATGTGTTGAGTAAGAACGATAAAAAACAAAAAACAATAGTGTTTTTTATTGTGTTGACCATGGCATTCACACTATTTTGTTTATGAATTAAACAATACTGCAGTGCTAGTGACTACGCCTTATGTTAAGCACTCTGTGTTTCAACACCCAGCATTTATACGCCCCCAGCTAACATTCAGAATTGAATGTATAGAAACGATAAAAAATTGAGAGTTTGTTAAATTAACGGTTTAGTAATGCCGAGAAAATATCCCTTAAACATTTTTTGTGAAAATCAATCCACAATTTTATGTTTGTAGTATGATGGAATGATATTGCTCAGTTTGCCGTTTGATCTTACTTTAAGACTATAGCTACATAAAATTTAACCATTGTGACGTTAATATGGTTCATATAATGGTACGGGTGTTTTATATTGTTTTCACCTTTAGCCACAATTTCCAAACATTATAACGTCAACAATGCTTTTTGTTTCATTGAAACATTCACATAATGTAACTTATAGCTATCGAACAGCTGTCCTACCCTGGGTAGAAACTATAGGTTCCATAATAAAATTCAAATATAGCCTATATTTTGGACAACTTTAAGGTCCGCCAGCTCGTGTTTTACGGTTTGTAAGGCAAAAGATTTCTCTTGCGTTAAATTGCTAAAACTCATTTGGACCGGCACCGTACTTACAGTATTGGGCCAACAACCTTAATTACATGCATGATTAAACGGACATCCTTAAGTCTATGGATGAGATTTATGTCACTTCTAAATCTAACCACAATTTTCAAACTATTATGACGTATACAATGCCCATTGTTTTATTAGAACGTCTTCACAGTGCAACCCTTACTTATGCGCTTATCTGCCCAAATTTCCTCCACCAGTCTTGTAGTTTGCTCTTTCCCGTTTATTGAGTCGAGTCCAATCCATTTTTTATTCTTTTTTTGAAAATCATGACGTCGACAATGCCCATTGTTTTATAGGAACGTATACACAATGCAACCTTTGCTTATGTACAATGTAGAACTTTGACAAGCCAATTACGCCCGTGTATAGAGTCCAGGAGTCCAATCCACATTTTTCTTCTTTTCTCCTACAGATGCCGCACTCGGGATCGGACTCATCTCTCAGCTCGGATGCGAGCCTCCACTCCCGACTTGCGGAGGCTCAAGAGGAACTGGCAGAAGTGAGGAGCAGATTGGAACAAGCGGAGCAGAGACTCCGGCTCAGCGAGAAAAAGTGGTCGCCTCCTGCGAAGCTAGTCGCTTGCCTCAAGGTGGGTTTGTTTTTACAGGGCTGCGGAGTGCAGAGTCGGTTAAAACAAGACTACAAAGTAGTTTGATTCGATGTATTTTATCACTAATGGATGTATGCGTTCCCAAGCCAGGCAAATAGCCAATTGGCACTTCCTGAGGCTATTTACCTGGTTCACAAAGTAATTTAAATGGATTATAAGCTCATAAATACTGGAAACAATGCAAATCTCTGAAAATTAAATTTAATATCACCACCACCCGAACGTTAATGCTAACCCCAAACCTAACTTAAACCAAATGTAATATTTGCGACCCGAAAGAAAAAATAAACTCGAGTGCGACTTCCGAGTCCCGAGATTTTGCTGATTTCGTGGCGTCCCGAATCTGGCTTTGCCTCTTCGGCCTGTATTCCACACATTTACGTAATTAAAATAGGGTGGATATGTTGTTTGGAAGGGTATATATGGACAGTGTTGGACAGTGTTGTAATGATTTATGATAATGACAACTTTGATTTGACCTGGACTTAAGTCATTGGGGCGTTTTCAATAAACAAATTTAATAAAATTTGGTTACTTTTCTAACCAAATTATTCTTGTGAAACAAGATGTTACGTTTATTTTGTTGGAAAATCAAAAGATCAGTTAATGATTTTATTTTGTTACAAATTGACTTGCTCTGACAATAACTTGGACTGGGACTTCAGTCGTTTCAAAATTATATTTGTTACAACACTGCATATAATAAATATTTCTTCAATTTTTGCCGATGTAAATATTGTCTTTATTATTTTAAGAACACTTACCAAGTCGAAATGAGGTTACACGAGATAAAACGGCAACAAGCTCAAAAGAAGGTGGAACACGCAACATTACAGGTGAGATTTCCCAATAATTTCGTTTTTTAAAGCACTGGTTCCATGTTGGTGGAAAGATAGTTGTGTTTTCTGCGAGCCAATAGTGCGTGGGCTCTATCAGTAAGACCGAAATTAGAATGACATTTATGTCGTAATAAAACACCATTCGGAAAAAGATTAATCGGTAATAGTCGGAATAATTTAATTCCGATACCGATACCCGATATTTTGGACAAAAGTATTTACCCGATACCAAGTTATTCCTATTGTTAAACAAGCATAATAAATTTTGAAAAGTTTAAAATTTGTTTTTTTGGTGTGATTATTGTTCAGGCAAAAATCTGCTGCAGCATTAGGAAATTTGTAAAAGAAAAAATTGCCGTTTCAATATGCGTTTAGAGACATGTTATTTCTGAAATACCTATACAAAAATGTTAACGAATCGGCACCGATAGCACCAAAGTATCGGACGAGCAACTACCAGCTGTCATCGGTTATCAGCTCCGATCCTATATATCGGTCATCCCTATAAGTTAAATGTCCAAGTTAAAATAACCCAGAGTCCGGCATTATTTCTTATCGTTTGGTATGTTACTTGCAGTTCCAAAAGATGAAGAAGAAAGTGTCCATCTTCAGCACAGTTCACTTCATCCACAGCAGACAAGTGGACAGCTTCGATATAGAGGTCCAGCTCGCGAAGTAAGTGTCTGAAAGTCGTACAACAACATTTTTTTATTTTACCGATTGTTTGGCGTAAACCAATTTGACGTCCCCAAATCTTTTTTTTTTCTCGAGAACAAATTATTCGGGGAAGCGTGGCTACTACGCTGAAAATGAAATTGTGACGTCATGAGGCGTTCTGGCGACGACGCAATAATGTTTGGTCTAAATACGAGCGTTCTAACTTTTCACGTTGCACCGCAAAGCGTGATTTCTGCACCGCAATTGAAATTGTGACGTCATGAGTAATTAATTATACGTCAAGAGGCGTTTGGACAACGACGCAACATTGTAGCATTGCAATTCCAATAGATTGTTTTCCCTGTTCGATTGCGAGTACTTGAACGGATTTCAAAAAATTTGTTGCTAGCGATGACCAAAATTGGACATTATCTTCCGATACCCGATATTTTGGACAAAAAAGTATCGCGGTCCAATTCGATACTAAATGACGTCATTACTATGCGCAAACAAGCAAAATAGATGAAATTGAAACGTTTCATTTTTTTAGGTTATCTGGCCGACATTTTGTTTAGTTAGGAAGTCTTGTTACCTCAAGTTGTTAACGTACTATTTTGTTAAATTTACTAAAGTGGAAATCGTTTAAATTAAGCGCGGGCCGAAATTGTATTTAAATTTGATGTAAACGGAAACTACCACGACATACGACATATTTACAAGCAAATAAACAACAGTAGGACAATACGTCAACAATGTTGGATTGTGAAACTATCTTGTAAATGAACCATAAGTTTTGTTAGAAACATTCAAAATGCAACTACTCGTATGGTTTTCGATATTCTTACTACCACGTGGTTTCGATATTTCTTGGAACTGCCACATATATTTTAACTATTTTAACTAAATTTATTTTTTTTAGCTTAAGGTAAACAAGTAACTTGACTAAATTGACCAGCGATTTTGAGATCTTCTTAAATGATGTTGTTGCAAATGTTTCGCAATCACAAGAACATTATCTCTTGTCTTATTGTTGTCAATATAGAGGTTTTGAAATTAGTTACGCATTTGTTTATATTTTAAAAACTTTAATTTTGAGTTGTATGCAAGATCTTTTTGCTGTAATGCAGTTTACAAAACAGGCCTTTTTATTTTTCGGACCAATGTTTATGAGAAGAAGTTTCAAGGGTATCGGCGACATTATCAGACGTCCCTACTTGTAGCGTTTGCCAAGTCTCAATAGTTTCATTAATTTAACTTTGAAACCATGGTATAACCTAACTTGGTATCCAATCGTGATACTTTATGTTCACAATATCGGGTCTCGGTATCGGAATAATACTGCAAATATCGGATATCCAGAATCGCTGTGTGCTCACGCGGTCTGACAAATATAACAATTGATTTTAAAAATCCGAACCAAGTTAACTAACACTTTACCTCTTTTATCCCAGGAACAGTGTTGTAAACAAGTCGTTTTGAAAAAAGTCCCAGTCAATTCATTTGTAAGTCCAAGTCAATTCATTTTTAGAGCAAATCAATTCCAGGTCAAGTCCTTATCGTAAAAAGTAAACGGCAAGCTATTAAAATTGCAAGTCGTTCGATTTATAAGCAAAAAGTCGTCCAAAAAACAACAAACATATTATACAGCAAGCAAATTGTTAAGTTCAAAAAATGAAATAAGTAACCGAATTTTATAAAAAAATGCTTACAGAAAACATTTCAATTCAACCCTACTCATTTGTCCAATAGACTTAAGTCAAGTCAAGTCAATTGTCCAAAAGACTTAAGTCAAGTCAAGTCAAGTCAATTGTCCAAAAGACCCGATTCAAATCTAATTTCCAAAATACTTGAGTCATGTCAAGTCAATTGTGCAAAAGACTGAAGTCAGTCAATTATATCCAAAATACTTAAGTCAAGTCTAATAAATTTTCCAAAATACCAAGTCAAGTCATTTTGCCCAAAAAACACCGAAGTCAAGTTAAGTCACTTTACCAAAAGACTTAAGCTAAGTAAAGTCATTTGAAAACAGTGACTTAATTGCACTCACATCAAGTTAATTGTACTCACGTCAAGTTAATTGAACTTACGTCAAAGTTTATTAATTAAGAAAATAAACTCACTCAACCTCTTTCAACCCAGGGACGCCCTCAAGTCGGTTCAACGTGATTCAACCGAACAACGCAAGCGGTGGGCCGAACTCGAATCGTTGTGCAAGTGCAAGTTCATGACGTCACACTTACCCTCCACCCCCGCCGTGCAGCGCCCCCAGCGGATGACGTCAAAGAGGTCAAGCGCCGAAAATGCGTCGCTGCAACGAAAGGCTTCGACTTATTCAAGTAAGAGTATTTTTTTGTTTGGAGTTGTTATGTTTAGAGTTTCAATAAAATAAAAAATGAAAAAAAAAAAATTTTCTGTGTTAAGATTAACAGTGAGTTTGCCAAAGCGCATATCGGTGTAAGTGCTTTATGACCTTTAATTGAATAAGCATTCTATTACTTGCGGCCAAACGGTCAAAGGTCACTGGGCACGTGGTGCCTTGACATTGTAGTTGTCCTTACGGCAGTTGGTGTTACCACCTTGTAGAGGGAGGGAGCTCACATTGTTAGTTACTTGTAGGTGTTTGGCGATGATGTTTTAACTCACTGATGCCGTTTCTGTAATATTCATTCGATTTAAGATACGATCCACTTGTGTAAGCCTTTGTGTTATTAATGAATTGCTGTACACTGACAAAGACTTCAGTTTTGGATCGAATCGAATCGTTTTTAGTCTGTTTAAAAGCCTATTTTTTCTATTGATCTAAAACAGCCAATTTTTTCTTTTTCCCAATGCGTCTCTCACCAGACAACCACCGATATATGTTTCTTTCACGACCCCAAAACGTATAGAATACAAACACTTGAAATGCGTATATTCGAATTGCTTTTTTTAGTAAACCGTGCTTTTGTTTATATCAATAGTATTTAGCAACACTATCAATAGTATTAAGCACCACTATCAAAATAAATCAATTTTTTCTTAAATCTTTCATTTAACCGGCTGCTTTTATTGATCGCAGCTCTGAGCACTTCCACCAATGTATCTGTGCTCGATTCATCAGAAAGCCTTGACAAGCTTGGAAGCCTGAGAGGTGAAAAATAATTACAATAAAATTGGATATTATGTGTGGCATGCAACTTATTGGAGTAGAAAGATTTGTGGCTCGCTAGTGTTATAATTACAGTTACCAAAGGAGCTGTTTTTGATTAATATTATTTTGCCTGGTAGCAACAGTTTATAAATCGGAAAAACGCTGTTGTAATCGATTCCTAAATCTATCAACGTGACTTTTTACATGCGATTCCACAAACCTCTCACATTTTGCAGCTGATCTTTGCACGAAGCAATTTAACTTAAAATTAGGGAAAATTGAAAATAACTCTGTGCAAATTTCCCATTGAGATACTACTCGGCTGCAGCACGTTGATATCCTGCCTTATTCCTGTCACTACAAATGCCTGGAAAAGCCAAACATATGTAGTTATTTAGAATAAATAAAATATCAGGATTTCCAGGCGTTCCAGACCGGTTACTAGTTGTACGTGTATTTGTAGTTATTGCTTTGACTTATTTGTTTTATTTTTGCCAATTTTGATAAGCAAACTGCCCCCCCCCCCTCCGAAAATCAAATATTAATTTATAGTTTTAGTTAAAAAATAGGTAGGCTGCCGATTTATTTTTGTGATGGCGTTCTCATATAAAACACATTGCAAAAAAAATTGACCCGAAACCGCGATGTAAAAATATAGCCGTTCACTATTGTGGCGGCCATAAAATCGTCTAGACTGCCACAAATGACCCGTAATAAACCCACTAATGACGTCATGCGACCCGTCGTGACGTCATGCGATGTGAAAATAAACTGATCGAGCGATCGTAAATCGATTTTGTTATCGGCGTGTGTTTTGCTATCACGACGTGATTCAGTCTAGGAAATTTAAAAAATGCGCCCGATTTAGTGTAAGTGACGTCACAAAAGACTACTGCGTTTTAAATGCTGTGTTCTCCATTCATAAAAGGGGTCCATGACATTATCGGAGAACTTATTGTAAAGTTCACTACTAAACGAAACAAAAACTGTGTTATTTGTAATAAAATTGTGTTCAGTTAGGATTTTTTTTACTTATGGATATTTTAATAACCTTAACTTAAAATACCTTTTGTAAATAAACTTTTGTTTGAAACAATTTATATATATATATATATAATATAAAACTTACTGTTTTTATTTAAAAGGGCAATTTTTTTCGCACTTCACACTTTCATGTCTCCCGGAGTTATTTTCAAACATACTTTCAGAAAAGTCGTCTTAATTCTTGCTTCAAATAAACAGAATAAAACTGCTGCTGGCGAGCCTTATGTGACTCTTTGACATGTTTTTTGTGGCACAAAAATTAAATAGAGGTTGAGCTCGTATTTAAAGTATATTTTGTTTTTTGATTTATTTACTTGTGGCAAAACAGCAGTGTTCTTAATATAACACCTCGCATTAACCTATCGACCAGGGCTACGGAGTCGGTTAAAATTAACCCGAGTCCGACTTCGACCGAAAAAATAAACCCGAGTCCGACTCCGGTCAAATCTGCGATTTCTTCAAGTCCAGAGTCCGGCCCGGACTCTGCAGCATGTATTTCACCAATTTACGTAACTAAATGTGGTCGATATTCAGCAATCCTCTTATAGGGGTGTCGTATAATTCATTCATTTACAATACATGGTTGAAAAATATTCCACCATATGCCATTCCACCTCTACAACTCACGGTTGGCGGCCGTATAAGTTTTAAAATTTGGTACTGCGCATGTCGGACTCGCTACCCTGGTAGTTTTACATCGGCCTACTCGAGTTCCGAGTCCGACTCCGACTCCGGCAAAACAAACCGACTCCTCGAGTCCCGAGCATCTAAAAAACTCTGTTGTGTCCTCTGTAGTCCGCTCTCACGTGATTGTGCACAAATGAACTTTAATTCACTTTACAAACTTTTGTCTTTAATGAGCGGCCCTTGTATCTCGGAATGCAGCTTGCGTTACTAAGAGTTTGCCGACCCTTGCGTAAATATAGCGCGTTCATTTTCACCGAATCCCTCCATTGTTTTTTTTGTTTTTTGAGCGCCTTTTTTCTTTTTCTTATTCGGTAAATCACACACGTCTTTGCGAGCATGTGCCTGTGTAAATGATATGTTACCGCCTTTTACTCGCGCTTGTGCTTTCTACGTCGTGCACTTTATTTGTTTTCATTTCTACTTTGACCTGATGAAGAACGGTTGCGCAAAAGCTTGTCGAGAATCCAATTCAATTTGTTGGCATATAGTGCCACCTGATTACCCTATTAAGAATTAGACAAACACGTACATTTACAAAGATTTCTTATTTTTTAAGATCTGACGCGTGAAAAGTCGAAGAGCGTCGAAGAAAAGCAGACCACCAAAAAGAGCTCGAACTCTTATCCTTCGCTCACAGATTTCGTCGCAATGTCGAAATCTCACGACAGCGGCCTCATGTGAGTATTACTATGTCGTATATCTTGGATATACCAGAGTGGTCAGATTGGCCTTTTTACGAATACTAGAGATTTGGCCTTTTTAGAATGCGCTTGGACACATATTTTTTGTTTGCCATTTTATAGTTAAATTAGTTATGCGAACACTCTTAGCGAAAAATATTGTTCATTTTACGTGAATAATACTTGAAGAACGCATGCTAAATGTCAACAAGATTGGAAAATGTTGTCTGTTCCACTATCGGAAGAAGTACATCAAGAAATGACGCTGTTAGTCTCTGAAAATGCAAGTATAAAAAAATTCAAAAAATCAAAACACAGCTAATCAGCAATATGAGCTCAATAAACAGAAAACTTGTCATAAGACCAACCTGAAATGACACGTACCATATGCCCCGGTCATCCCAAGTCGTTTACACTGTTAACATGACCAATGTTTTTTGCTCGCAAAATAAACTCCAGTGCACTTACGACTTAAACCCCCAAGTCCAACCAAGGATCAAAAACTGTTTTGCTTACAATACTGCGATTTTCTTTAGTTGCTTCTGATACCAGTTTTTAAATACTATAATTACGGCCACCTATACTTTAACTCTACTGATTCAGGTTTGTACCATCGAACTCCCTACATTTTTGTATTATAGTTGAATTTGAAATATACGTAAAATTAGCAGCAGGATTTTTAAACTCATGAAACCTATATTACTGTAACATTGTCGTTATAAAGCGTGGTATTTCAGGCGTTCTGCTTATTATTTGCTAAAGTTTAGAGTTTCCCTATGTTTGATTAACAATAAGAACGTCTTTCATTACTTTGGAATTTTTGTTTTAAATTTTGGAGATATAGATATAAACATATAGGTACATTTTTTAAAAAGAAAGAACAAAGATATAATTAACCCAATGGAGGTAGGCTATTTAATTTGTACTTAAAGAAGCATTTTGCGTTTTTTACTTTTATTTTTTCGTTGTAGTATTCCAATATCTACAAATAAAACACCAATGCGGTGCTAAGTATATGCGTACACAAACTAAACAGATAACAACAACAGCACATTTATAAGGTCGCAGAGGTACAATGCTATGAGCGCTGGTATTGCTATTGTACAATTTTATTACAGTTAGCCAAATTACTTTTTTAAACCTAATTTTCCACTGATGATAGCATCATTTATTTCCAAATCGTTTAAAAACTGAAAAAATATATCTTTCTGGCTTTAAAAGTTAAAACAACTCCGCTTTTGTTTTATACACAATATGGAGACTGCGAGGCCTAATTGGATTATGTCACCTCATCAAAAATCTCAGCCTAAAAATCACACTTTTGTCCCTTAAAAAAAATTTGTTCATTTTGTCTCTTAAAATAATACATATAATAAAAAAAAACATTGATCCGAAATATTACAAAAAATATATAAACCTGGTATTAAAAAAAAAAAAATATATATATATATATATATATAAACCTGGTATTAAGACCTTTTTGGCTTTGCAATTCATTATCAAGCTTTAAAAAATAATTTTCGAAAAATAGGCTTCAAGTTCACAAGTTGGCGACTTCTGCTTTAAGCATTCATGCGGCAAAAAGGCACTGCCACATTGTAGTTGAGATCCGCCCAGTTCCATACGCCGATCTTGGCGGCCGGTCGTGTCGAGTTGGTTGGGATGGACCAGCCCATTAAGTGGCCATCGTTAGTTGGGTAGTTCCTGTACCATCGCGCGAAAGTTGCGCCGCCTGTCGAGCTACGAACCCGCCCGTTCTAAATTTGAGGGTTTTGAATTAAAATCTTTTTTGAAGTTCCATTAAGTAAAATAAAATGTTCCCCGAAAAACGGTGATAAAAAGAGTCTCGTGCAAAAACTTAGCAAAGAGTAAAAGTTCTAGAAAAACACAGCACTATCAATTAAAGGTAAAGAAAAAAATCTAACTAAACACTTAAAAAAAACAAATCTTAAACGTGTTCGAAATTGAGAAATAATTCAAGTAAGAGATATCATAATCATAAGCGCCACATATAGCAATTAAACTGTTTTATGTGCAAATATTAGGATAAATAACCCAATTTAAATAAAATGTTTAAAGAAAAACTTCATTTCAACCCAAGTCATTTGTCCGAAAGACTTTAAGTCAAGTCGATTGCTCAAAAACCTTTGTTAACTCAACTCCCTAGAAACTAGTGCCTGAAGTTGACTTAAGTCAAGTCATTGGCTTAAGTCATTACAACACTGGTTGTTTCAATTCCCTTTATTGTGATATGTCAGTAAAAAAAGAACTTAACCAAAAGGCATTCCGGTTTATTTTTAAACGTCCTAATTTAAAATCCAACCTCGTATCTTGACGCCAACCACACTTCAACGTAATTGGCTTCGGGCTCGTCCACGTACAAGTTCCAGGCACGCTGGATGTACGAATACAGCGCCTCGTACATTTGCCTACTTTCAATATCAACTAGAGTTCCACCGAAATAGCGACAGAGGTTGGCCGCTGATCTCAATCCCTGGCCATGAGCCATTGACGCTACGGTGTTGGGAAGCCAGAAACACTGACGATCAAAAATTACTCCGTAGCAACGTGAAAACTCTAAAAATATGAAAATCATCTGTATTAGTAATTAGTATGATGTTTGGTAGAAAAATGAGCATACAGCAATATACAGCATAAATCGTTTTAAGAAATAAGCAGTATATGTATAACAACTTGAGAAAAGCACCGTTCAAATTTCTAGACCTTGCTGACTGATTTTCGTTCGAAGCGGTGCAATTGTCTAGCTGTTAAAATTTTGTTTTAACGTCGGCATTCTGTGTTCTGTTGGAGGGAAAGGTTCTTAGTGGAAACACATACTAAGCTTAAATGTATAGCAGTTATTAGGCGCCCAACGTGGGTTCACATCAGAGTGTTTAAGACGCCCTGGAATTTGAGAGACCTACGCGAAATCAAAACAGTTTATTGAACAGTTCACCACAGTACCTTTAAAACCGACTTGAAAAATTCAAACATATTTACTTTATATTTTTTTTTAAATTTGAAAAAAATACATTTATTATACGAATTTTGCGACCCTTGATTTGCACCAATACATTTACCGAACCAAACCTTGTATTTTGTTGTCGATCTTTTCCTCGATGATGAAATCAATCTTTTGTCCGAGCGAATTGTGTGCTTGCAGCAATACTAGAACCACAGAGACAAGTTGAGCCATTCCCATGTTGTAATGTAGCTTGGTCTTGCCAACCGCGGTAGTATACCTGAATTGAGTGTTAGTGTTCTGTCGACTCCGCTGTTATATTCCTGTTTTTCCGGTAACACGTGTTGACTTGTGAATGCTTGTTTTGTGTAAATTCGCCGCTATTCATACTGTTATGCACAAAGCACGACACATTAAATGAACTGTTTTCCGGGTTTTTGTGTTTGTTTGTGGTCTGTGGTAATAAGCTATGGGTTCTTCAGTCGGTGGACGCCTTGGGGGTTAGTGGACAAGTGTTAGGAGGTCCATGAAGGCCTTATCCAGTAGTTCTCAACCTTTTTTTCTTTCGTGGCCCATTTACGTTGAAAAAAAAACTCTGTGGCCCAATAGTTTTATGAAAGACAAAACTTTAAAATAGGTTTAGAACAAAACACAGCAGAACATATTTTAAAACAGATTATTTATTCAACCGTGCATTAGTGAGATACTTGCGGCTGAACAATAAATTTACATTCCTTTTTAATTTCTCCCCAAGCCATTATTTCTGTAAAATTAAATATAGTGACACAAATGAAACTAAATCTAGCTTCTTAAAATTGGTCTGTGGCCCACCTCAAATGTTCTTTTGGCCCCACTGGTTGAGAACCGCTGGCCTAAACTAAATGAAAAAATGAAATATTAATGCATAAAAAAAGAAAGAAATATTAATGCTTAAAATCGAATAATTTTACAACGGAAAAGGTTTAATAAAAAAAACGCCTTGGCAATTTTTCATTAAATGTATTTAGCCTCCATTTTAGTTTCACATTAATACGGCAGAAAACAGCAGGTTTCTTAAGTCTTTTTTATGACGTTACTTTGTTGCCATGTCATTTTAATGATATTCTAAAACTCGTGATCTAATTTTAGGTCTTAAAAACCTTTTAAATGCCTTTAAATTAAATCATAGGCATGCTAACCTGCAATATTAATACAACTTCCAGCCATTGGGCGTCCATTATTACTTACAAACTGTTTAAAAATTCCTAGAAAACCGTGGGACATCTAACTATTTGCCGAACGTTTAAAATAGAGTTTTTTGAGTATTCAATCGCCGCGTAAAAGCATTAGTGGCAGCTGATGTCTTATTTTTTGACATGGTTTGCCTCTGGCCTTATTTACCTTAATTTATTTATTTTTTAATTTGTTAATACCAATTATTATAAACTTTGGAGCATATAGTGGTTGAAGGTTTTTAAAAAAGGCAGTAAAGAATGGCAAAGCCCATAGAAGTAGGTAATCTTTTGAACATTTCGAATATCTCTTTATTTCTTTTTAAAGGAAAGCGTTTGAAACAGGGGTTCTTAAACTTTTTTTACCGTGGACCTCTAAAAATTAAAAAAAAAAATCCAAAATGACATCATAAATTGACGTCACAGTACAAATAGACTTTATAAATCTGCTGATTTTGGTCCAAAAATGTGAAAGTGAAATGGAGTCTAAATAGGATTCAGTGCAAAACCGTTTTATTTTTAATCAAACTGTTTTCTTTAAAAAAAGATTACTTCTTAAATATACACTATTATTTTAAGTAGGCCTTCATGAACCCCGAAAACTAGTTCGCGGCCCCCAAGGGGTCCATGGACCCCAGTTTTTTTAAAATGATACCTACTTTTTTATGGGCTTTGATATTCCCCGAGTAGTGTTTTTTTCCGTAGGACTGTAGCGTATAATGGTTTATATTCATACGGTTATAACTTGTGGTTTTATTAACTCCTGAAAGACGCCCTTCTGCCATTCTTTGACTTGAAGCCACATTGCATGAAAGTTTAACATCCACCACCTAAAATTCGACACCGCTTTTTTGAAGCTGTACCTGTCAATAAAATCCTGAGTCATTTGTTTTCCTTCCAGACCGCGTTCGCAATCCGAGGCGAACTTTCCAACCGCAAGCAATAACAACTCGGTGAAGACGTCTCCGCGCCAACAACAGCAACAGCCACAGCAGCAGCCGAAGCCAGAAGACGAAGAGTCGAGCGAGGAAGTCAAAACCAGCGCCTGCGGGGAATCGAGAGCCGAATCCCCGCAGACGGCCGAAGCAGCGGCGCCGCCATCTTCTTTTTCAAGCAACACTTTCCCGCGACCGCGTTCCTCGCCGTCGGCGCCGCGGAGATCGACGCTCGAATCGCGACCGCCGCCGCCGGACGACATCAAAACACCCGCGCCGAAACATGACGTCATCAACCGGATATTAATGACGTCATCAGCGCAGAAATCAGCCAGTTCCCTGTCGCTTCCCGATTTGATCGGAGACGCAACGCACAACGGGAGAAGAGCGAACCCTGAGCTTGTGAAGCAAAATACTCTGAACGCGGCCGATTCCGGATCGATGAAGAAACAGCACAAGAAGAGCTTCGTTCAAGGCCTGTTTAGGAAAAAGGAGAAGTCGAAATAATTGAGGGGAGACGGAAAATGGTGCCCGACTATTTGACTTTGTTTGTTTTGCACATTCTATAATGGTTAAAGAGTTTTGTGGGATGTCCGATACTTGGTCATTAATTTGATGCCATATTCCGATATTTTGGACAAAAAGTTTTAAAGGTCATTCTGACCTTGGGAGTTGGCTCTAACGAACGAGATAGAATCATTTTTTTTGTTGCTAAACGAAACATTTTTTCATTGAAACTACTGTTGTAAAAAAATTAAATAATGTATTTTCTGGTGGCAATACGCATACAGTATTGCTGATAATGGCATTAGGTCGTTAGCCAACCAAAACAAGGTAAACTCATAAACCGACGTAAAATCCGATTCTAAATTATCGGACAGCCCTATTTGCGATCCATACACAAACTGACCAGGGTAAATTGGCTGTTTTAAATATATCTAAGGTTACTATCGCGATAGTTGGTGCTTGAGGCATATAGACAACATAACACAAACCGGGCTTTAGTGAGATTATACTAAACCCGCACCATTCGTACTTTAACCCACAACTTGCAATCGCCCTTTTAAGCATCAAACTTGGCTTGTGGCCGTACCAGTGTAATTGCACTTCTGTTAGCAAGTAGCACTGCTGATGGATAACGTGTATTTCAACACTGTTAAGTACAAACTTTCGCACAACTGTGCTTCATCAGGGAAAGTAAGAATGAAATCATTAATAGCAAGCGAGTAAATGACGCTAGTTACAGGATAAACTAAGTCTTATTTTATTTGTTTTTACTTTGACCTGAAAAAGCACGTTTATGCGAAAAAGTTATCACCTATCATTATTAAAATACATTTTATCTACCAAGCAGTGCCACTTATAGCACTTTAATATGCCTGCGAAATGCTGCAAGCGCCTTATAGGAATTACAACCTACTGGCGCTGCTAATAAGACTAAGACCAGCTTTGCAACTTTTGAGTAATGATTTAGTTACTGGGTACATGCTTTATGGTGCGACAATCCGTCTAACTGAATTATGAGGGGTCTATTGCGTACGCAAGGTCAAACCCGACGATATAAAGTGCATTTATTTCTGCTTTGTTTTCTGACACACGCGCACCACCTCTTGCAGGTTAAGGTTTTGCTCGCTCTCTTTTTTGTTCTGTTTTTTTCGCTTGGGACCAAATAGCCATTCAAAGGCAAAGGCCAATGTTTGGCGACTAACGCACACTGAACAAAAGTTGCCGTGTTTTGGTGGCCTATGCGCTGAAACTGCCATACACTCATATTTTCAGTTATTTTTTATATTTTTTGAAAAGCAAGTAACTTTAAAAAACTTCTATTATCGTAATACGAATATTAAAGCCCATACAGAAGTAGTTTTTTTTTTATCATTTTGAATGTGTCAAATAACTCTTTATTCATTTGCAACATCTGATAAAACATTCAAAATGCAACCTATACTTCTGTACGGACTTTGATTTTCTTATCTTTCTACAACCTCCAACCATTATGCTGCAAACTTCTGCTGCCGTTTTTTAAAGTCTTTAATTCCACAACTTCCAGGCTTGTACGATTTATCTAAGTTCTCTGCAAAAACATTCGGTTTCACTTAGTTTCAAAACATAACGTTTTAAAAAAGTCATCTCCAAAGTTTACAAAATATTGCCATCTATAATATATTCTCAACTTGGCCGAATAAAAACACGTAAATTAGGCCACCCGTTTAAAGAATGTTCTAATTATTTAAATGTTGTATTACTATCGGCTAGGAAAATAAGATTAGCATCGCCCTGTTATACAAACCTACGTGTCATCTTAATAAGTCGTTTCATGGCTGCTATTTCTGGCTTGACTGGGCCTAAGCTTTCTCTAGAGCGTCAATTTGGACTTGTGTTGAAACACAGCTTAAGGAGCTCTGCGAGACCATTTTCACTTTTATAAGTTTACCGCCTCCATTTAGCCATCCGTCGTAACAGTATTACCACTGAATATTCGCTCGAAATGGTATTACGTGTCAGTAAATAAATTCGCTGTATTTTTCTACGTTCATTTTTCGTAGCGTGGTGGCAAATGACGTAAAACTAAATACCAAAGCCTGTGCCAAAACAGGTAGGTTGTGACAATATCCCTTCTAATAAAAACGTTCACGCATAAATTTAACCTGCTTTTGTACGGGCTTTGATATTTCTGCTTTACGTCTTTCTACCAATAGATTCTATTGACCGTTTGTTGAACGCATTGATCAGGGGTTCTTAAACTTTTTTTACCGCGGAACCCTAAAATTTTGTTTGACGTCGCGTAGACCACGATGGGCAAATTTTTTCAAAAAATGACGTCATAAATCACAATACAAATGAACTTTATAAATCTGTTGATTTCGATCTAAAAAAATGTGAAATTAAAATGGAGTCTAAATGCATTCAGTGCAAAACCGTTTGTTTTTAGTTAAACTGCTTTTTTTGAAAAAATGATTACTTTTTAAATTTACACAAATATTTCAATTAGGCCTTCATGGACCCCCTTAATTTAATTTCCGCCCCCCAAGGGGTCCATGGACCCCAGTTTAAGAACCCCTGGCATAGGTTCTATTGCCCGTTTTTTGAACGCATAGATTCTAATGACTTTCTGTTATGTTATTTGGTCGTCGTTGTTGTACTGGTGCCCCTGTCACATTCCTTGCAATATTTTGTTGGTAATACTTGGTATTTCACTCCAATCCAGCCGATACTAAATGACGTCATTACTTGGCGTAACACGGTGAGCCACCTACAGCCTGCGGTGAGATTCGAACTCGCGACCTTCGGACCATCAGCCAACCATGTTTTCGTTCAATGAATTAATTTAATCGAAAAGTGCATTGAGTTATTGGCCGAAATTTATTTTGTGTTCGGAAGCCTATTTATCTTCGATTTTTTTATTTGAAAAAAAAATACGTTTAAACTTAAAAAATCTACGTTAAATCGAAAAACAAGGCTAAAAGTTGTTTGGTACCAAATCGACACGGCAAGTACAGATTGACATCGTCTCCGATCCTATATGACCGGACATCCCTAATATTAAAGTCACAGTATATTTGTAATAGGAATGCCTTTTTTCTCGCTGGTTTAAAGGGTTATTTTGCTCGGCTGCTATTTGTTGCTGCCTTTTGTTTCGTGACGCAACTCTGAGAGTGAACATCGAACAAGCATTCCTTTAATTGCAACGTCGTAAAGCACTGTAGACGCCCTGCTCACTAGCTGTGTTGTTACTCAAAATTCCCAATACCGTTTCTTACTTGAAAACTGCGCTCCAACATTTTAATTTGAACGCAAAAGTGGTTATCCAGACACATTCGGACGTGTAATATCATGCTCCAAAAAGTTCTACAAAAGCCGTATCCTGTAGCACAAGTACACAAACCTAAACCGGCATCGTTTTTGTTAACTGCATTGTCATCATGCATCATTTTTTGGCGATTAGCTGACATGCCAGCTCAAATCACATTGGATAGCATTTTGCCTCGCTTTCACTATACCTTAAACTTTAACTCGTCGGCCTCTTGTGTAATGCTGTGAAGCGTTGTTCACAATAAGGCCTTTTGGCCACAATGCATCATCAACTATATGAGCTGTCTTGTTCGTTTTTTTTTCATGTATCCATAGCGGTGTTAAAACTAACAAGTACTTAAAAATCACGAAGAAAAAAATGAAGCCATGACGTCGTTGCGTGGATTTATTTTCCTTTGCAATTTCCCCAAAGATTCTCCAAAGAATTTCGCCGCAACTTTACCTGTACTTTTTCCCTTGCGCAAACTCTGTCAATTCTGAACCGATTTTGCTGCGTTTTTCTCAGTTTAACATTTTCTATGAATACTATTGTAACCTCGTCGCAATAACACCAACACGTGCTGCATTGTTGAGTGGCCATTCGTTTATTACCGCGGTCACGTGACAATTACCAAATATATAAAATCGCATTCATTCAAAATTTGTTGAGCAAAACTTATCTCGTCCCAATTCGTCCGTGGAAAGCTTTAATGGTGCTGGTTTCTTTGGAACAACCTGCCCCAAATTCCTTGAAGGCAAGGGTTCTTAATTTGTTGTCCGTTGACCAGTTTAAAACATTCCATAAAGGCCTAGTTGAAATCTTGGTGTATAATTAAAAATAATAATCCATTATGTTAAAAGAAAAGAGTTTGATTGAAAATACGTTTTGGCTACATCTCCTTAAATGTATGTTAGGATTTCATTTCAGTTCTACATTTGTTCGACCAAAAATAGCAGGTTTCTTAAGTAGATTAGTTTTATGACGTCACCTCTAGAAATTTCAAACCGACCCTGGTTTACGAGGATCAAAAAAAATGTTAGGGGATCCGCGTTCAAAAGCATTAAGAACCCAAAACTTAAGGAAACGTGGGAACAAAACGCTCTAAATAAATTAAGTTGCAGCTGGTGTTCTTCTATTTTTTCGTTTCGCACGAAAAAAAACAGTATGTGAAATTATCAGTATAGAACAGTGATACAATTTTAATGTACGCCATTGGACACTTGGTATTATATATATTTTTTGCTGCATTTTCTCATTTTAATAGCCTCGATCTTCCAATTTTTACGCTATTTTGTGAGACACTCTCCTAGTTAAATGGCTGGATCCAAAAAAATTGTATGGCTTCGATAATTCCAAAAAACAAATCATCAACAACAAATATATGTCTAAGCATCGCTGTTCCTGAGACGCGTGTATTAGCAAACGTTTGACTTTCCCTTACCATTGAAAATCGTCGTTCAGTTGTTCAGTTTTCGACCTGATTGCTTTCCGTGGTGGACTTTGTCTTTATTCTCTTACAAATCTTGCATTTCGATTTATAGTGCGTAACACTGCTGCTCCTAGCGTTGCCAGCGCTTGTGCGTTATTAAACAAAGTTTTGTGCAGTTTAAGCATGTGGTTTTACGTAACGTTTGATTGTGTCTCAGCATCAAGAACAAGCAGTACGGCGATAATTGTATTTTTATTAGCTAATAGTGCGACTGTGAATGTGAAATTGCCTGTAACTTACAGAAAGCAACAAGCATTGGTGTATGGTTGTTTCTCGATTCGCTCCTAGTAGAGGGTGTGTAGCTCTACTGGTAGAGCGACAAGTTCCGGTTTGACCGGAGGTCGTGAGTTCTAACCTCACCACAGACTAATGACGAACAAGATGCAGCAAGTAACGGTGCTATGGTCGTTTCTCGATTTATTCCGGTATGGCAGGAGGTCGTGAGTTCGAACCTCACTGCAGGCTAGTTGTTGTTCTAGCCTTCCCTGCTTGCCCAATTGATCGACAGATTCGGTAAGTCTGTGATGGCTTTTCGGTGTAGTGCGACTGTTATAGCGAAATTTAACTTAAAGCGGTTTTATTTTCTTAAAGATATAAAGCGTTTGATTCCAAGCCACATTCATAACAAGAAACTGTAGCAAAATGCTGTCAAAACAATTTGTTTGCTGGGCAAGCAGTATTCCCTGTTAGGAGTTTGCATACTGACCAATTTTGATTTCGGTAAGCATGAATATGTAACGCTGAGTTAGCTGAGTCTTAAATACAGAAAAATTCTCACTGAAACATTCAAAAGTGTGTCCATGGTTGTTTCTCGACCGGCTTTCCTCTTGAGCTTAAGGAGTCTAGTTGGTATCAGACTTGGACAACTAGATAATTCTCGTTTTTTAATTCATTAAATTAGAGCAAAATGCGGCTAATTCGAATTCTAATCTAATTTGTGAATTGCTTGAATGCTCAAATTCTAATTCTAATCTAATTCGGATTTTATCAAAAATGCTACTTTGTCCAACGGCATTTTTAGTTTCTCAGCTTATAAACACAGAATTTCAATTATAATTTGTTGAAACGTCTTGTATGTATTCTTACAATCTGAAAAACATAAAAAGGCATAAAATTAGCACACACATAACTACCATTCACGTTCTTATAAGAATAAATTGAAATTAAATTGTTTGTAATATTAAATTAAATTGTTTGTAAATAATTAAATGTGATTCTAGTTCAAATTCTAGTTAAAACTTCATATTTTAGGAATTCGGTAATTCTTATTCTAACCTAATTTGAGAAAACTCAAAACGATCTAATTCTAATTCTAATCTAATTTAGAAAAACTAAAATGCTCTAATTTTAATTCTAATTTAATTTTTAAAAGCTAAAATAAATCTAGTTGTCCAAGTCTGGTTGGTATACCGGTATGGCCGAGGTCGTGGGCTCGAACCTCACAGCAGGCTAGTGGCTTTGCTCGCCTGGCCTAGCTAGCACTATAGTCCTGAGTTAACAACTGATTTGGCTTTTTTCGAAAGGTACCCGGATCCAAAATCCAGTGTTGTAATGACTTAAGTCATTGACTTGACTTAAGTCACTGTTTTCAAATGACTTGACTTGACTTAAGTCCTTTGACACAGCACAGGTATTTAGGACGTCAAGCTTAAAGCTAAAGTAACTAAATTAAAACTTTGTAGGTTGTATGTTTTGTGGGAACTAAAATTAACCAAAACGAAATCCCTTTGTTCACTGGGGTATTTTAGGCTTTAGTTTTAGTACCACTGTTATGGTTGAGTTATCACGGTATCATTTACATGTTCATAGAATACTAACAAGTTTAAACTTGCGTTCACAATCATCTGACAGTTAATTCAATGACAGATTGATGTTTGCACTGTAAACGTGCATAATGACCATTGTCATTTCGGCGAAATAATTTTTTGTAATTTTTTTTAGAAAATTTTCAACCCGTTTACCACAAAATTGTTTATTGCCAATTATCAGATAACCTATACACCGATATTTTTGTAAGTATTCGACTTAGGAAGATTCACACATTTTTTAATTGCAGTTTGTAATGATAATAAACAAAACAAACTAAAACAAAAAGCAAATACTGTTTCTGTATTTCACTTTCTAAACATTTATTGATACAACATCAACGTAACCAATAACCATATATTTTATTTTTTTCATTAGACAAGAAAGAATGACATGGGGAAATACCTTGGGGCTTTTAAAGACGTAACAATAGCAACAATCAATAAAGGAAACGAACAACGAGGCAATAGTTTCAAGGTACAGTATTGAACATTCGCACAAAGAAAGGTACTTAAACAAATGTTGTAAATCAACTAAATCAATTCCTGATGAATTTTCCTAAAAATTTACTATGTGAATTTGAACATTTTACAGTTTAATTATCATGCGATAATCGAAACTTGACAGGCTATAACTTTTTTCCTTTTCCACGATTTTCCTAAAAATTACTGTTAAACTACCTAATACAATAATAATTAACATAACGTTAGTCACTAACTCATGCCATTAAGGTTTTTGCAGAAAAATAACCTTTTCGAAGGCCTCTTTACGAAAAAAATACTATATTTTACGTGCGAAACCTCCCAGTTTGGCGGGTTATAACTTTTTTTCCCTGCCCATGATTTTCCTAAAAATTACTGTTAAACTACCTAATACAACACTTAACAACATAACGTTAGTCACTAACTCATGCCATTAAGGTTTTTGCAGAAAAATAACCTTTTCGAAGGCCTCTCTACGAAAAAAATGCTATAATTTACGTGCGAAACCTCCCAGTTTGACGGGTAATAACTTTTTTTCCCTGCCCATGATTTTCCTAAAAATTACTGTTAAACTACCTAATAAAACACTTAATAACATAACGTTAGTCACTAACTCATGCCATTAAGATTTTTGCAGAAAAATAACTTTTTCGAAGGCCTCACTACGAGAACAATGCTATATTTTACGTGCGAAACCTCCGAGTTTGACGGGTAATAACCTTTTTTCCCTGCCCATGATTTTCCTAAAAATTACTGTTAAACTACCTAATACAACACTTAATAACATAACGTTAGTCACTAACTCATGCCATTAAGGTTTTTGCAGAAAAATAAATTTTTCGAAGGCCTCTCTACGAAAAAAATACTATATTTTACGTGCGAAACCTCCCAGTTTGGCGGGTTATAACTTTTTTTCCCTGCCCATGATTTTCCTAAAAATTACTGTTAAACTACCTAATACAATACTAATTAACATAACGTTAGTCACTAACTCATGCCATTAAGGTTTTTGCAAAAAAATAACTTTTTCGAAGGCCTCTCTACGAAAAAAATACTATATTTTACGTGCGAAACCTCCCAGTTTGGCGGGTTATAACTTTTTTTCCCTGCCCATGATTTTCCTAAAAATTACTGTTAAACTACCTAATACAACACTTAACAACATAACGTTAGTCACTAACTCATGCCATTAAGGTTTTTGCAGAAAAATAACCTTTTCGAAGGCCTCTTTACGAAAAAAATACTATATTTTACGTGCGAAACCTCCGAGTTTGGCGGGTTATAACTTTTTTTCCCTGCCCATGATTTTCCTAAAAATTACTGTTAAACTACCTAATACAACACTTAACAACATAACGTTAGTCACTAACTCATGCCATTAAGGTTTTTGCAGAAAAATAACCTTTTCGAAGGCCTCTCTACGAAAAAAATACTATATTTTACGTGCGAAACCTCCCAGTTTGGCGGGTTATAACTTTTTTTCCCTGCCCATGATTTTCCTAAAAATTACTGTTAAACTACCTAATACAATACTAATTAACATAACGTTAGTCACTAACTCATGCCATTAAGGTTTTTGCCGAAAAATAAATTTTTCGAAGGCCTCTTTACGAAAAAAATACTATATTTTACGTGCGAAACCTCCGAGTTTGGCGGGTTATAACTTTTTTTCCCTGCCCATGATTTTCCTAAAAATTACTGTTAAACTACCTAATACAACACTTAACAACATAACGTTAGTCACTAACTCATGCCATTAAGGTTTTTGCAGAAAAATAACCTTTTCGAAGGCCTCTCTACGAAAAAAATACTATATTTTACGTGCGAAACCTCCCAGTTTGGCGGGTTATAACTTTTTTACCCTGCCCATGATTTTCCTAAAAATTACTGTTAAACTACCTAATACAATACTAATTAACATAACGTTAGTCACTAACTCATGCCATTAAGGTTTTTGCAAAAAAATAACTTTTTCGAAGGCCTCTCTACGAAAAAAATACTATATTTTACGTGCGAAACCTCCCAGTTTGGCGGGTTATAACTTTTTTTCCCTGCCCATGATTTTCCTAAAAATTACTGTTAAACTACCTAATACAACACTTAACAACATAATGTTAGTCACTAACTCATGCCATTAAGGTTTTTGCAGAAAAATAACCTTTTCGAAGGCCTCTCTACGAAAAAAATACTATATTTTACGTGCGAAACCTCCCAGTTTGGCGGGTTATAACTTTTTTTCCCTGCCCATGATTTTCCTAAAAATTACTGTTAAACTACCGAATACAATACTAATTAACATAACGTTAGTCACTAACTCATGCTATTCAGATTTTTCCCACAAAATTTTTAAAAGCGCCCTCCACAAGAAAATGCTGCTATATTTTTAGTGCAAAATCCCCCTTTTGGCTTAAAGCCCACTCAGTGTGACCCTTTTTTAATGGTTTGCTATTCATAGATTAAATTAGGCTTATACATTTCATAAAATTTAAGCATATACATATAAAACAAAAGTTTTTGAACTTTATACATTTAATCTAATATCCTAAAAAATGTACTGAATATTATAAGTTTTAAAAACTATTTTGCCAGCCGGGCAATCTTAGTTAGCAAGCCTGAACCCCACGTCAAGGGGTTGCCCTTTGTTCAGGTTTTCCTTTTTGTCACAGATGGAAAACCCCATATCCATAGGTTGGGTTGGAATATGGGGAAAACTAACTGGAAACAACCACTTTTTAATCAATATACATCAAAATGAAAGTATTTGAAACTAGTTGCTGCGAAGAATACACAACCAAAAAAAATTACTTATTAGACATTGGTTTAGTTTTAGAAACACTGTGGCAATGTGTATGTAATCAACCACCCAAGATGACAATTGTAGTTTTAGTGAAGGGCTGGTCAAAAAATATATTTTCAAATTTACACCATGATATCTAAAAGGTTGCAGAAACATGTATAAAAATTATACAGTACATTGTTTCTTAACCCTTCTCTAGATCCAAAATTTGCAATTGTCTGTTGAGCATAGGACAGCCTAAAAGCAGAATTAACACCAAGCGTCACATGGAACCAGTAAAATTTGTCATAGAAAAACATGAATATTGTAGTTTTCGTTCCTTGGTTAAGAAACACTTAAATAGTACATTAAAATTGTTGGCTATGGGACGATCGGGGGCAAAGTAACGCCCGAACCTGTGGATTGTTTATGTTAAAATATGTCCTGACTTACTGCAAAGCCATTTTCAGCCATGCTATTAAAAGTGGTTGTTTTGTATCCCAACTTGGTCGACGCATCAAAATATGTCATTTTGTTTGCCAACATTTCAAAATAAATAAATGCCTCATGACATGCAACTTTACTCAAACAACCTTTAACATGGAAGTTGTTCAGTACCTCTACAGAATTACAATAAATTTTATCTTCCAAAGAATTCACCTTAAATTCTATTCCGGAATAGGTTTTATTATACAAATGACCATCTGGAAATTTAGTTGCCCGATATCTATAGTTGCAAAGTTCACTCTCAATAAAGCTATACAACACGTTTCTTTGATCATAGTTTAGACTACCATTATCTAAACCTATTGTCAAATTGAAAGCAAATAAACAAGGCTTATTTTTCATAAAGAGCAAATGTCGACAACAACTAGGGGTTTTCTCTGCAGTTAAGTGTGGAGTTTTAATTATTATTCGTATTTGATTAACTATCTCACAAAATATTGTTTGAAAGTCAAATATTTTGGATGAAAAATGTGTTGAAAGGTTTTTGCTTAAACTAAATTCAATGCTTTCGCATAGTTGGATCTTTTCACCTCTAAATTTTGTCATATCAGGAATTTTTCGACGCCTTCTTTTAACTACAATGCGTTTGTCAAAAAGTTTCTCATTTTTTTCATCAAAATCTTTTTGGGTGTTATTAGTATTTTCTGCCGAATGTGGGTTTGTATGATCATCCTTATTTTCTATTGGAGATTGTTCGTTCAAGTCCATTGTGATGGTGTTACGATCTCCAATACACTCTAAATTTGTTGTTATTTTATAAAAGTAAATATAGGAATTTTCTAAAAGTTGTTTTTCAATTTCTGACCAAACAACGATTTTAACACTTTCATCATTGTATTGTATAATCTTATTTCCATAAAAAGCGTATGTAACATAATGGCCGACATTAACACTGCTAGATAACTCATAGACAACTTTTCTGTCATTAAAATAAGTGATCAAAAATTTGTTAGGTACAACTTTTTTAAAACATTTAAAACCAGTTGCGTTGCGACTAAGAATTAGACAAAGAACGTCAGGACTGCCCAAAATTCTACCATTAGTAGTACCACAAGAATATGGGTTGTTACATATAAAACAAAACAAATTTACATCTTTTAAAGCGCGATTTAAATATGATTTCAAATCAGAGTTGTCATCGTGATCAGAAAACATTGGAATTGTAAAAAAAGAATGATCGGAAGAAGTCACATTAATTTTGTTTTGGCAAATATCACATGTTGCTGATGTCTCTATCTTAAATAAACTTTGTAAACCACAATTTTCCAAAATTGAAGAAAAATTACACAACAACATAAATTCGCTTATATCATATTGTTCATTATCTTTCAGTTGTAAATCACCGCTTATTGCAACATACATATCTTTAAACTTATTATTATCGATTTTATTTTGTGCCAAATACCCAATAATCGGGGCTATTTTTTCACTTGCAGTACAGATAGTAAAAGTATAATCATGTTGCGCTCTTGTATTACTTTTTACTGCTTGTAAAAAGGAATTCAACCAACAATTATTAGCAAAATTAGGAAGACCAATTCCAACAACATTTGAGGTTTTCAAATAAGTGGATAACCTGTGGTCACATCTTACTGAATCCTGAACAAGTGCGTACAATACCCACATTCGAAAGCAATTTTGGTTAAAATCAATTTGACTATATTCAAGAATTTCACAACATATGGAATCCACAACATAACAAACACAAACACCACAGCTAACACTATCTGTTTGATTTATTTTTTCCCCAACATTTATTAAAATTGTACCACCGGAATACTGTTCAAGTAATGGCAACATATGCTGTCTTATATCAGAAATTAACAATTGGAGGTCTAAATTGCCGGAGTCATACAATGTTAGGGTATGCTTACTTTTTTGAAGCCACATTACCAAAAAATGATTTTTTAACAACAATGGGAAAAACACGTTGTTACGAATATTATTACTCTTATCTAGTATAGGTTTAAGAGCTGTGTTCATATTCTTGTATGTTTTTCCTTTTAGGATTTGACTTGCCAATATGCAATTTAAAAAACCAAATTCTTCAAAATTTTTCAAGGAGTTACATAAATTAACTGTTCTAGCTATGTAACAGTCAACAACTTTATCTGTAAGCCAACCAATTTCAAATCTTTGACCACCAATACATGCAAGAATCGCGCGATATGTTTTACCAACTGGGTTTGTACAGAGTGAACACAAGTCAAACCATGACAATGTTTGATTGTTGTTGCTGACAAGAGCGGTGTCACTGATACAATCTTTTAAATTGCACTGGTGCCAGGTTTCGCACGTAAATTATAGCATTTTTTTCGTAGAGAGGCCTTCGAAAAGGTTATTTTTCTGCAAAAACCTTAATGGCATGAGTTAGTGACTAACGTTATGTTGTTAAGTGTTGTATTAGGTAGTTTAACAGTAATTTTTAGGAAAATCATGGGCAGGGAAAAAAAGTTATAACCCGCCAAACTCGGAGGTTTCGCACGTAAAATATAGTATTTTTTTCGTAGAGAGGCCTTCGAAAAATTTATTTTTCGGCAAAAACCTTAATGGCATGAGTTAGTGACTAACGTTATGTTAATTAGTATTGTATTAGGTAGTTTAACAGTAATTTTTAGGAAAATCATGGGCAGGGAAAAAAAGTTATAACCCGCCAAACTGGGAGGTTTCGCACGTAAAATATAGTATTTTTTTCGTAGAGAGGCCTTCGAAAAATTTATTTTTTTGCAAAAACCTTAATGGAATGAGTTAGTGACTAACGTTATGTTAATTAGTATTGTATTAGGTAGTTTAACAGTAATTTTTAGGAAAATCATGGGCAGGGAAAAAAAGTTATAACCCGCCAAACTGGGAGGTTTCGCACGTAAAATATAGTATTTCTTTCGTAGAGAGGCCTTCGAAAAATTTATTTTTTTGCAAAAACCTTAATGGAATGAGTTAGTGACTAACGTTATGTTAATTAGTATTGTATTAGGTAGTTTAACAGTAATTTTTAGGAAAATCATGGGCAGGGAAAAAAAGTTATAACCCGCCAAACTGGGAGGTTTCGCACGTAAAATATAGTATTTTTTTCGTAGAGAGGCCTTCGAAAAATTTATTTTTCTGCAAAAACCTTAATGGCATGAGTTAGTGACTAACGTTATGTTATTAAGTGTTGTATTAGGTAGTTGAACAGTAATTTTTAGGAAAATCATGGGCAGGGAAAAAAAGTTATAACCCGCCAAACTGGGAGGTTTCGCACGTAAAATATAGTATTTTTTTCGTAGAGAGGCCTTCGAAAAATTTATTTTTTTGCAAAAACCTTAATGGCATGAGTTAGTGACTAACGTTATGTTATTAAGTGTTGTATTAGGTAGTTGAACAGTAATTTTTAGGAAAATCATGGGCAGGGAAAAAAAGTTATAACCCGCCAAACTGGGAGGTTTCGCACGTAAAATATAGTATTTTTTTCGTAGAGAGGCCTTCGAAAAAGTTATTTTTTTGCAAAAACCTTAATGGCATGAGTTAGTGACTAACGTTATGTTAATTAGTATTGTATTAGGTAGTTTAACAGTAATTTTTAGGAAAATCATGGGCAGGGAAAAAAAGTTATAACCCGCCAAACTGGGAGGTTTCGCACGTAAAATATAGTATTTTTTTCGTAGAGAGGCCTTCGAAAAATTTATTTTTTTGCAAAAACCTTAATGGCATGAGTTAGTGACTAACGTTATGTTGTTAAGTGTTGTATTAGGTAGTTTAACAGTAATTTTTAGGAAAATCATGGGCAGGGAAAAAAAGTTATAACCCGCCAAACTCGGAGGTTTCGCACGTAAAATATAGTATTTTTTTCGTAGAGAGGCCTTCGAAAAATTTATTTTTCGGCAAAAACCTTAATGGCATGAGTTAGTGACTAACGTTATGTTGTTAAGTATTGTATTAGGTAGTTTAACAGTAATTTTTAGGAAAATCATGGGCAGGGAAAAAAAGTTATTACCCGTCAAACTGGGAGGTTTCGCACGTAAATTATAGTATTTTTTTCGTAGAGAGGCCTTCGAAAAATTTATTTTTCTGCAAAAACCTTAATGGCATGAGTTAGTGACTAACGTTATGTTATTAAGTGTTGTATTAGGTAGTTTAACAGTAATTTTTAGGAAAATCATGGGCAGGGAAAAAAAGTTATTACCCGTCAAACTGGGAGGTTTCGCACGTAAATTATAGCATTGTTCTCGTAGTGAGGCCTTCGAAAAATTTATTTTTCTGCAAAAATCTTAATGGCATGAGTTAGTGACTAACGTTATGTTATTAAGTGTTTTATTAGGTAGTTTAACAGTAATTTTTAGGAAAATCATGGGCAGGGAAAAAAAGTTATTACCCGTCAAACGTGGAGGTTTCGCACGTAAATTATAGCATTTTTTTCGTAGAGAGGCCTTCGAAAAGGTTATTTTTCTGCAAAAACCTTAATGGCATGAGTTAGTGACTAACGTTATGTTGTTAAGTGTTGTATTAGGTAGTTTAACAGTAATTTTTAGGAAAATCATGGGCAGGGAAAAAAAGTTATAACCCGCCAAACTCGGAGGTTTCGCACGTAAAATATAGTATTTTTTTCGTAGAGAGGCCTTCGAAAAATTTATTTTTCGGCAAAAACCTTAATGGCATGAGTTAGTGACTAACGTTATGTTGTTAAGTGTTGTATTAGGTAGTTTAACAGTAATTTTTAGGAAAATCATGGGCAGGGAAAAAAAGTTATTACCCGTCAAACTGGGAGGTTTCGCACGTAAATTATAGTATTTTTTTCGTAGAGAGGCCTTCGAAAAAGTTATTTTTTTGCAAAAACCTTAATGGCATGAGTTAGTGACTTACGTTATGTTAATTAGTATTGTATTAGGTAGTTTAACAGTAATTTTTAGGAAAATCATGGGCAGGGAAAAAAAGTTATAACCCGCCAAACTGGGAGGTTTCGCACGTAAAATATAGTATTTTTTTCGTAGAGAGGCCTTCGAAAAATTTATTTTTCTGCAAAAACCTTAATGGCATGAGTTAGTGACTAACGTTATGTTATTAAGTGTTGTATTAGGTAGTTTAACAGTAATTTTTAGGAAAATCATGGGCAGGGAAAAAAAGTTATAACCCGCCAAACTGGGAGGTTTCGCACGTAAAATATAGTATTTCTTTCGTAGAGAGGCCTTCGAAAAAGTTATTTTTCTGCAAAAACCTTAATGGCATGAGTTAGTGACTAACGTTATGTTAATTATTATTGTATTAGGTAGTTTAACAGTAATTTTTAGGAAAATCGTGGAAAAGGAAAAAAGTTATAGCCTGTCAAGTTTCGATTATCGCATGATAATTAAACTGTAAAATGTTCAAATTCACATAGTAAATTTTTAGGAAAATTCATCAGGAATTCATTTAGTTGATTTACAACATTTGTTTAAGTACCTTTCTTTGTGCGAATGTTCAATACTGTACCTTGAAACTATTGCCTCGTTGTTCGTTTCCTTTATTGATTGTTGCTATTGTTACGTCTTTAAAAGCCCCAAGGTATTTCCCCATGTCATTCTTTCTTGTCTAATGAAAAAAATAAAATATATGGTTATTGGTTACGTTGATGTTGTATCAATAAATGTTTAGAAAGTGAAATACAGAAACAGTATTTGCTTTTTGTTTTAGTTTGTTTTGTTTATTATCATTACAAACTACAATTAAAAAATGTGTGAATCTTCCTAAGTCGAATACTTACAAAAATATCGGTGTATAGGTTATCTGATAAACGTTTATAAAACTCGCTATTAAATTTTCTTGAATATGTTTTTTTTTAGTTCTTAGATTGGCAATAAACAATTTTGTGGTAAACGGGTTGAAAATTTTCTAAAAAAAATTACAAAAAATTATTTCGCCGAAATGACAATGGTGCATAATGTATAACAAGTTGTCAGCCATTGTGGATCAGAGCCAACATTGTCAGTGTAAGCACAGATTTTTGAGTTTTTTTTTGAAGTTCAGTTATGGTTTATTACAAACCACACAAACGAGATAACGTTGAATTTCTTGTAATACGTGTTTCTGTTTAATTAACATGTTGTCCAAATATTTCCCATAATTAAGGCCTAATATCATTTAATTTTGCCTGGTCTGCATAATTTTGATCTATATTGTTGTTTCATGTAGTATTTTAAAAGTTATCTTTTTTGATAACGATGCTGTTTAGTCACTGGTTCACTGTAATGTAATTTGTAATAACTGTACTCATGACTTATAATATTTATTATAAATATTTGCCCAAATAGAAAACCCTTTACACATTCCATACTGCTTTTTCTTGAAAATACACCTTTAAAAGTCGTTTTTCAGATATATTTTTATAAATTGCTGCACCCGTTTTTGTTTAGCAAACAGCTGTTTTTCATACATTTAAAAATTCATAGCTTGTACAATTATTTGTGGATAAATTTGGTTAAGGTTCATGTTTGCATGCAGAATTTTTTACATTCAGTAGTTTTTGTAGGATCATGAATATGTGTTATGGGTTGATAAGTAAGTGAGTACCATAACATGCAAAACAAATATTTTTTCCACAAGTGTACAATACAATAAATTTGCAAATAAGCAGCAAAACTAGACTTACTAGCCTTCATTATACTTACCAGGTTTCTAAATTTAGTGTATATATATTTTGACAATTTACCCACTTGATTTAAATTTTGATGTTAGTTGGTTAATATGGACAAATCATTATTTAATTTTTGTTAATATGTTTTTCATTTGGAATGCATATTAATGGTGCGGTGATGAATCTAAATCCAAAGACTTATTCACTGTAACTAAATGCCCTGTAAACAACACTGGTACATAATTACTTAACATTTTGTTAGCTTCACTCCTTACTATTAAAAAGCATTGAGATTTTTACTAGTTTTACAGCATTGATTTTGTTTTGGTTTGAGATTATTGATTTAAAATACTCTACAAAAAGTTTTGGTTGTGTTTATCGCACAAATTGTACAGTATTGTTAGTACATTCTACATTAATTCACACAAATTAAAATGCCAAGTAAACAATTATATTTAAAGAATCATTATACAGAAAGCATTTGAGCGTTTGTGTTAGGTATGTAAAATATGAACAAAGAAGTGTCAGAAACAACCAGAAAAGTATGACAAGAAAAAAACAAGATGCTCCTCAAAGGCTGGGTGGTAAGATACAGTTAACTATTTTTTTAAATACCCTTTTTGATATCTTGTCAGTTGTTTTGGTCAATGTACAGCTAATAGTTTCACCAAATAGGTAAAGCACCTTAATTGTAGTAACCACTGGTATGAATTTCTTTTTTATTTACTTCAAGATTTACTACCTAATGTTAAAAGCGCTACACCTGTATTTTACGTTCAAAACAATTTATTGGATATTCTGATTGATAAGTGAATACAGGCCTTGAGTTGTCAAACAGTTTAAAAGGTATAGACAGTTATAAACAGCATAGACATTTATAAAGTAAAAGTCATGTTACAAAGGCTTATATATTATACAAAAAATAGATGAGTCTTCAACCCTTAATTTTATATTGGAATGTATTATATACTCTACTATTATTTATAGACCTCCAATGGTCATTCATTGGTTTAAAGTAGACCTCTCGCAAAATGCAATTTACAAAACTAAAAACAAATAGAAACAAATTCATAGGTTACCTAAAACATTTCTATATTTCTTAAAATACCTATAATTTGTAAATCAACATTTTAAATCAATGTTCATCTACTGTCAAAGAAAATTCTGATTATTTTTTTTAATTTGACAGGTAATTTAATATTTAATGTAATGTAAATATTGTGTGTCGCTTATAATTTGCAAATGTGCAGATACAGTTACTATACAATAGTACACAATGCTTTGCTTGCATTGTATTTCATATTTGACAGTGCTAGGAAGGAAATGAGTGTTTACAATACCTAGTCATCCTGGATAAGTCATACTTTGCAATTAACAACAAGGAAGGCATAAATTTCCTCTGTGTTTTTTTACTTTAGTTGGTTAATGTGTTCGACATACCCTACTTGCAGTTCTAAGAAAAAGTTTTATCATTTTGTTAGTAGCAAGTGTAGCTGCTACTTAATGGGACTTTGATTTTACAAGAACTATTTTTAACGCCAGTATTTGATGAACTGTCTAGACTTGAAAATAGTGATACCGTTTTGCTTGTCTTGGATCAATCATCATTACTTCGTAAATGTGAACCTCATAAGTCCTGATGGGAACAGTAGAAAATATTTTTTTTGTTTGCAAAATGACAACCTGAATTGCATGGTTAGGTGCTACAAAGTTTGGAGGCCTGACATTTGTGTCAGACTCAAGTTTTGGCAACCGTTGGAATCTTAATTTTACCAGCATCTGCAAACTGAATCTGATTCATATGAGCTATTTATTCAGGGTTGTGAATTGTTGCCAAGTCTTTACGTCTTTGAATTGATTTGTGTATAAATTGAAAAGTCTTTTAAAAATCATATGTTCTTCAAAAAGTCTTTGAAATTATTTTATTTGCAGCTTCAAGTTATGTGGTAGATAAGTGCGTTGAAAAAAACCGTTTTTTACTAATTTTTATTGTGTTGACCATTGCATTTTGTACTCTTTATTTTCTTATGTTTAAAATATATCAAGTGGTTCAATTAAGGTCTTCAAAAGGCTATACGTTTCATTTAAATTTCTTTGTGGTAGATTGTTTAAAATCACTGATTTATCACGTCTGAATGCGTGTCTCTTAACGCCAACAACAATACGTCATTTCTATGTAATCTTCAGTGTTTTTTGTAATAGTGTGTAATAACAATGAAAATTTTTGAAACTTACACCATTATTTAGTCTCGCTCAAAAAAGAACTGCGAACGGCAAATTCAATGTTCTACTTCAATACAACTGTCCATAAAAAAAAATTGCGAAAAACGGAAAAATTCTATTTTAACAATCCTCGAAAAATTGACAAATATAACATTTGATGTGGTAGTTAAACTAAACTGTTTAATAACTAGTGATAAAACATTATGTTAAAATGTCATTTAACATTCGGTAAACGTAAAATTCAGTACGGCATTGATGTAAGATGTAGCAAAACACGATGGAAACCAACATAAAAACGGAACTACATCAATTCAATGTGGAGCTCAAGAAAACTGTATAACGAAAGGTGACAAAACGGTAAAAGCTTTACGCTCTAAAATTGTAAAACGTATATTCTAATGGTTGCACCGTGCACGGATCTGTAATGTAGATTAATAATTATAAATTGTAAAGCAAAAAAGGTCAAGTCTGAGTACTCGAAATGATAAAATTTGCGTCCCACCTTTTATAAGTGATGTTTGAATTACTCCTCAGTCACATTAACTGAAGATAATTCAAGTTCACATCGAAGCGTCTTTATAAAGATATTGTTGATTAATTGGACCTTTTTGGCTTTGTAATTTATTTTCAAGCCGAAATCTAATGTGCTTTTAAATAAAACAATGTTGCGAAAAACACTGTATAGTAAGAATCGCCTTCATTCAAAGTTAAATACATTAAAATGTTCCGTAAACGGTATAAACGCTCCTTAAACAGCACTCCAAAAGCGGCTTCCGACCAGCTGCTTATAGGAAAACAGGGTTTAGCTGAGAAGAAGCCCTTCAAAAATCGCTAAACAGTTTCCTCTCATAAAAAAACAACAACTAAAAGCTCTCGATTACGAAAACAAGCCGTCCATCATTGGTCGTCGTCCGATGACGCGCCATCAGTCACTCGAGACAAGCACCTCTCTACGTCACAATGCCCCCACTATGACGATGGATCCCGGTCCTTATTGCGGGTTCAAACCTGGGCCGTCAACTCTTGACCCCCGCTGCTCCTTTCGGGAGTTCCCCTAAGCACAATATTCGTCTTATGTTGTTTTTGGTGAGCGATGGCAGTTTAATATAACGTGGCTTTTGTTGGACGCAGAAGTGTAAATTTAAATCGCATATTTTTGAAGAGCTGTTGTTTCCATTACCTCAGGTTAACAAGAATTAAGAGCGCGCTGTTTTATTAAAATATCCAAGTGTGATAATTCTTTTAGTGATGTTTTGTTTGCCTATATACATTTGGCCGGTTTCGCCATTTCACGTACGGTTTATTTAGTCGAAAGTGTCACTCGGAATTTTAGGTCTTTGGTTGGCATTATGAACGTGGTCTCAATTAGGTCTTTGATGTCAGAATATTTTTTTAAGACCTCTATTTTCCCCCTAAAAAAGGTCATTAGTCAGCACTTAGGGCGTGGTGGCGTGATGTTAAATCATAGGTGTCACCATATCATTTTTTCAATACTCATTTCTCCCTCTCCCCTCCCTTCTTAATACACAGAAAAACATACAGAGAAAAAATAACAGAACGACGAAGGTTGCTAAATACTATGTTTATGTGTTTTGTCAAGATTAATAACATGGTTATGCCTCGTTAGGACTATGGCCTCAACTTATTTCATATGACGATTAACTGCTTTGACGAAACATCGCATATTTTTTGATTATCTTATATTGCACCATTTGTCAGCCAGTTTTCTTTGTGTATTCATTCTGTGGAGCTTACTTATAAACTTCGATCGTTTACGTTTCTGTATGCAACGATATACAAATACAATGCAAAAAGATCGAGATTATTGAAAAAGCGCGAAAAAATAAATAAATCAGAATTGCATCTCAACGATTAAATGACCTGGTTGCCCGTAAATATCAGATCAATGAACTTTGCAGATTTGAGTTTTTAATGAGACTTGTGCTTAACTCTATATGGTAATGAAAGATACACACATGTGTGTTCAACAATTGTGATCCAGCTCTTTTGAAGCTGCTTTCAGACCAACGAATAAGGTATACGTGTCATTTGTACACCGAAAGCCATCGAAGATTCATCGAATCTGTCGATCAATGATGCAAGCAAGGCAGGCTAGAATAGCAACTAGCCTGCAGTGAGGTTCGAACTCACGACCTCCGGCCATATCAGGATCGTAAGGCAACTTGGAAAAGCTATTGTCTCCTTTTTGATCTTGCCGCATATTTTAATTTTTTTGTATGCTGGTAAAAACGATTGGTAGAAAGAAAGTTGGTGTTGTCAAATGATGTCATACCTTAATCAAATCATGCAGGGGTAAAAATACGCACTGAATTTCGCTGTGAATAAAGGATTTCCCTATTTTCGATTTAGCCGAGAACTTTTGTCGTCTAAATAAACCATAGGCGAAAGTTTGCCACCAGGGAAAATTGGCTGGGTAAATTTGAAGGCTAAGTTAGGTAAGCTGTAATTAAACCAATCACGGCATAATTTAAGAAAAGAGTAGTTGTAAAAGACGCTGTGACGCCTTCTTCTTAAATGTATTTACACTCCACTTCAGTTTCACATTTGTTGGATTGAAAACAGCAGGTTTCTTAAGTCTACTTGTTTTATAACGTTAATTTATGACGTAATTTCCAACATTTCCATACCCACCTTGGTCCACGCGAACCAAAAAAGTTTGGGGATCCACTTAAAATAATTTTAAGAACCCCTATACTCTATGGGAACCGTGAGCTTTCATGCGCTTGCGATTAAAGAGCAACGTTTCTAAATTTTAAGTTCAACTTTTTTAGAAATTTATTGATATTTACAATTAATCAAACGTACTCCAGCAATATAAGATCAAAATTAGAATAACACTAAGGTCGGAATAAGGTATAAATCGCAATATGACCTCAACTATTCAGAATAAGACTTAAATGTCCAAAATTATTTTTACCTAATCCAAACCCGGAAAATCCCATTTATTTAAACAATATCCCAAATTTAAACATCACCCGGTACCCACCTCTGACTTCTTACACCTTTTATTCCGATACAGATATTCGATATTTCTGACAGAAAGTATCACGAATTGATCCGATTACAAAATACGTCATTACTATGTTTCAAGTTGCGGCTTGCGTAGTGCTCCACTTGCCTAGAACAGTTGGTTTAGGTTTTTATTAGCATACATCTTGACTTATGTTGTGTTATGTTTTTAGATACTGATGATGCTTTATAGCGAAATATATTTATCTTTCTGTAACATACAAACAAACTGATTTTCGGTTTACCAAGTTCTGTACTTAGTTTAGTCTTTATCATTGATGTGTAACCAGAATCGTTTGTTTTCACCATACGGATTCAGGCAGATTTTGTTATTCGAAATAATTCTTGATTACTTTGTTCAAACGAGAAAAATAAATAGATGAAAGTTTCAAGGTGTTTTTTCCAGGCGATGTGACAACATATTGCTTTTTTTTAAAGAAGATAAGTTAATTTTTCGATAAATGTTGAGAAAAAGTTGTTACGCGAAACTTTTCAAAAAATCGCTCACGTATCCCAGTTTGAGAACAACTACACGGACTAAAAAACAAACCTCAGGCGAAACAACAATCCGAAAACGTGCAATCAGCGTCGGCGCCGTCGGGTTTTCAAATAACCCCGTCTGCCCCCGTCGACCTCACCCATCCATCAGTGCTTTCGCGAGCTGCCAAACCCCGCTTTTTGCTGCTTTTGGACGATTGACTGACGAGCTTTGGCGCTTTACACCAACTTGCTTGTCCCCGGTCGCCGCTGAAATGCAATAGCTGTAATTTCCTCTCACTCGCTGCCTGTAACCGACAGAGTTTTTTTGCGAGTTGAAAGCGAGAATAACTAGACAGGGTGTGCGGTTTTTGCATATTTTTCCAGGGGGTATAGCGCGGTTCTACTATATTATATCAGGGGGTATGGTGCGGTTCTACTATATTATACCAGGGGGGTACAGCGCAGTTCTACTATACTTTACCAGGGTGTCATTCCTTAGTTATTCTATATTCTTTCAACGGGTCTTATTTGTCAGTGTCCATATACTCCCAATGTTGTGCTTCCAGTTTCGGTGCTTTAGCAGGCAAAAGCGGATGTGGCCCGAAGTTGCGTGGTATAGGTTGGACATGGTGCACTTTTACAAGAATGATTGTCAGTGGTCTTAATATAAATTTGGCTGCGAAGCAAACCTATAACTTGTCTTTATAATTAAAAAATATTTGACAATTTTTTCTTCCACCCCTGTACGCCTCTCATTGGGGACAAAAGTCAACAGTGTGACGTAATCGATTTAGTTCTTTACAGCTATATACTCTAACCTAGCGGCAGAAAACCTTTAATGCTGAATTTGTTCATATCACTTGCTTTATTCTGGCCGCGAAGCGTCTGGCTGCCTACTGTGCTTTTTTTGTCCAGCGCGTGCAACATTCATTGTGCGAAGTGGCTTGTCTCAGGGAAACTAAGCGCGTGCGACTTGCCTTTTAAAAAGAGGCTTCTCTTAGTAAATTAACTTATTGCTTTGACAAAACAACATATTTTACCGCCGCAGATTGAAATGAAAAATTGTGGAGGCAGTGTACACCACTCTGTTTCCAGTTTTTATTCTATGAATGAAATCACTTTAATTTCTATATTTTTGTTTAGTTGTTTTCCCCCATAGGTTAATTATTTTAAATTGAAGTTCAAAATTGGCCTGAGGAGCAATCTATAATTTGTCTTTGTAATTGAAAACTATTTAACAATGTTTTCTTTAGTTTTTTAGACACCTCTAAACACAAAAACGGCCGAATTTTAATTTTACCCCCCTAAATTACTCCCCTTTTTTTCAAGAGGTAAAATGTTTATTTTAACATCAGCTTTAAATGGTTCTCTAACATTTGTGAAATTTTCAGATGTTTATGTCATTTCCTTCTAGTGTAAATATATCAAAAACTAGACAGGGTGTGCGGTTTTTGTATATTTTGCTAGGGGGTTATAGCGCGGTTCTACTATATTATACCAGGGGGGGTATAGCGCAGTTCCACTATACTTTACCAGGGTGTTATTCCTTGGTTATTCTATATTCTTTCAACGGGTCTTATTTGTCAGTGTCCATATACTTCCAATGTTGTGCTTCCAGTTTCGGTGCTTTAGCAGGCAAAAGCGGATGTGGCCCGAAGTTGCGTGTTATAGGTTGGACATGGTGCACTTTTACAAGATTGATTGCCAGTGGTCTTAATATAAATTTGGCTGCGAAGCAAACCTATAACTTGTCTTTATAATTGAAAAATATTTGACAATTTTTTCTTGCAACCCTATACGCCTCTATCTGGGGACAAAAATCAATAGTGTGATATGTGTTCGATTTAGTTCTTTACAGCTATCTACTCTAATCTAGCGGCAGAAAACCTTCAATACAGAATTTCTTCATATCGCTTGCCTTATTCTGGCCGCGAAGCGGCTGGCTCCCTGCTGTGCTTTTTTTGTCCAGCGCGTGCAACATCCATTGTGCAAAGTGTCTCGTCTTAGTGAATTAACTTATTGCTCTTACAAAACAACATATTTTACCGCCGCAAGTCTAAATAAAAAATCTGCCAGGCAGTGTACACCAATTTGTTTGCAATTTTTTTCCATCAAAAAATCACTTTAATTTCTATATTTTTGGTTAATTATTTTCCCCCATGGGTTAATTATTTTGAGTTGAAGGTCAAAATTTTGCTGTGAAGCAACCTATAATTTGTCTTTATAATTGAAAACTGTTTAACAATGTTTTCTTTAGTTTTTTAGACACCTCTAAACACAAAAATGGCCGAATTTTAATTTTGCCCCCCTAAAATACTCCCCTATTTTCAAGAGGTAAAATGTTTATTTTAACATCAGCTTTAAATGGTTCTCTAACATTTGTGAAATTTTCAGATTTTTATGTCATTTCCTTCTAGTGTAAATATATCATTGAAATTTCCTAAAGTGTTGTGCATTTTGACCCCCCGGATAAACAGTTCAGGGCTAATGTTTAAAATTTTGTTACTTAGCATTGTATATGTCATGTATCCATCATCCATAAATATATCAGATTTTTTTTACATTTTTTCATCTCTGAAAAGTGCCGAAAACCAAAATTAACAAAAAATGACAGTTTTACCCCCCTAAAAACCACCCCTTAGAACCTAGGCAATTTTTTTTTATATTAGAAACAACTTTGGGAGGGTATTTAACAGTTGTGAAAATTTCATGTTCCAACTATGTTTTTTTCCTTGTCAAAAGTGAGCCATAAAAAATTGACTGAAAAAAAAAAAAAATAATTCGGACAAAAACAACATGTGTCCAAAAAAAAATTTTTTTTTTCGGGCCACATAATAATTCGGACAAAAACAACATGTGTCCAAAAAAAATTTTTTTTTTTCGGGCCACATAATTAGGCTCACTTCTCAATGGCCAGTGCTGCTGTTTGAAGCAGTCGTGAAAGGAAGCCCGTGCGGTCCAGAAACAGCGTTCCGGTAAAACTGTTTTAGCAGGTACGCCGTATCGGTAAAAATAACTCTTTTTAAACAGGCCATCCAGTTATCTTATGTCCTTAAAAGTTTCCTTTTAATCTATGTAGAGAACAAAAGGCAAATGACAGCTGTCCACTCCCCGAAAAAAGGTTCTTTGTTGTTTTATATTTTTGCTGCATGACGTCATCAAATCGTTTTTTTTTAAGTGAAACTTGAGGTGCGCATATTATCGAAGGAGGCGTGCATTAGTGCAGTGGTTCTCAACCTTTTAAATTTTAAAAACAATTCGGTGGACCTTTAAAAATCAAAACCAACCCTAAATGTGATTACGACAAAAATATGCAACGTGAAAGCAAATAATGGAAACTTTAATTTAATGAGCAATATGCTTCTGTCTTTTTAAAATCATACGTGTTATAAGCTTTTCACGTACAACTGGTCTTAAAGTTTAAGACTTAAACAAGTTGTAGCCTACTTTCAAACAGTTGGGCACAACACTTGCAGCATTGTGACGTACGATAGGGTTCAAAGTAGACGATTCACTCTATGTAACGTCACAATGCTCCAAATTACGGAGCTGGCGGAGTTCTAAATCTGATGGACAAGCCTTCAGCATCTTGCATTTTGCAATTGAGATATAAAATTTTAATATGTTTGGCCGAGCGGCAACGGTCCGCGGACCGGCGGTTGAGAACCACTGCATTAGTGCGTTCACGTTAGGGATGTTCGATAATAATATAGGAACGGGGCCGATACCCGATGCCAAGATGTAGTATCGGTAGTCGTTCACTAATTTGAAGTTCACTTCACCAATTTGATAAAGGAGTTTCACTAATTTAATGTAAGAATTTCACTAATTTAATATAGGAAGTTCAGCCATGATTTCCGATGCAACGCAGAAAGTTTTACCTTTAAAGGTAAATTTGTCAAAGTTGGTTAATAATTTTAGGTAATAGTACTTCTTCACGCTGAAGCATATTTTGGCGTAATATTCTTGAAAGATTACCTTTGGACATTTCGTTGCCTGGTTCGCTTGTTTCAGCATAGTAGTGACGTCATTTGGCATCGGATCGGATCGGATCGCGTTACGTTTAGTCCGAAATATCGGTATCGTATCGGAATACAATGTCAAGTATCGGACAAATCAGTTCACGTCCAAGTGGTTTATTAATTCATCGCTGATATGGGCGACTAGGCTCCTCACCTAGTTCATAAACCGAGAGAACTCGTTAAAACGTTGTGGTAATTTGATGGATTGTAGTGCCTTTCTAAAAAAAACCTTTAACGGTAAAATTTGTCCCAAACCACAAAGTTCAGACCAAAAATAAATTGTAACTGATGGCTTGGAAGAAGTCCTTAAAATGGATGTTACAAGCCCTTTAATTAGATTTAAAAAATGTTAAGTTTAAGATGTTTAAAAATGAATGTATTATTCAAAACGTTTAAAACCTTAACCTATTTATCTGTATGGGTTTGATATTCCTGCTAAAGCTAGACTACTTTCATACTATCGTTCTACGTAAAGTTTTATGCTTTGTCGTTATATTCGATAAATGTTTAAAGTCAAGGTTGTAAGGAAAAGTTTTCGTTCAAAACTGCACTAAAAATGGACGTGAAACCCCATTTACGGTGAGCCATATTTTTCGTTTTAACCGATTAAAAAGGCCCTGGAACGCTGTAAAAGGGTAGTAAGAAAAACACATTGAGAAATTAAATTTATGATGCAGCCTATTTAAGTTACGCCTCAAGTTCCGGAACGCCCCGCCCGCATTCCGAAACAGTGCAAACTAAACGTAAGCTAGACGATTTAATTTTTAATTGACCCATGTTCTACAATTCGTCACGCTCATAACCAAATTGCCCGAGTCATTTTTTCCAGATTTTCAAAGTTTTTGATTCAGTCACCCCTTGTTACCATCACCATCCACAGAAAAAGTGCTTGGGTCATTTTTAGGTCATTTCCCACTCCCTTGTGCAAAAAAATGACTTATGCACTTTTTCTATGAATCGAGATGGTAACAAGGAGTGGGCAAAAACTCTGAAAATTGTAAAAAAATGAGTTCGGCAATTTGGTTATGAGCCAGATTGGAAACTTTGGATATTGCGCGGGGGAGATGTTTTGCAGCTGAAAAAATGCGCGGCTGAAAATAAAATTTCGACTTGAACTTGCGCGGCTGAAAATAAACCATCAGGCTACCGAAAGTTGTAAATTGCGAAAATTATATTAAACTCATAGAATACTTTTGCGAAATTTTTGGTTGGTGTGCGGGCGCAGCTAAATATTTAAAAAGTTTGATATTGTAGCATTTACTATGCAATATTACTCGATATTGCTTAATTTGACGTCACTATACACGTGACCGTTGTCCACTGATGCGTGACCAAAACGCCGAACTGTGCGTTTTTAGCGTTTCGCAGGGGATTCTATATGATGCATTATATTATATACGTCTTATAGACTAGCGTTAAAAAATGGCTGAACACATTTTCTATAAAATGCGCGGCTGTGACCGCGGTTGAAAGTGCTACTGCGCGGGGGATAAATCCCCCGCGCAGGCCAAACTTTCCAACCTGGGTTATGAGCGTGACGAGTCATTCTTGTTTTCAATTCCGGAAATTTCCGCTTTTTAAAAGAACCGCAGAAACAACCACATGTCCAGTAAATAATTTGTGCCGCAATTTATGCCTGGGCATCGCGAGCCAACCGCTTTTTAAATATTAATAGACGTCTTACATGTTTTGGAAAGCCCCACAATACGTCATAGAAGCAAAAACACAATATGACCGTTAAAAAAATTCAATTGAGTGAATAATGTTTTCCCCAGTGCCTACAAATGAAAAGATAAACGTAAGCTAGTCGTTGGCCAATGTTCAAAAATAGGCGAGTGCGAAATTTTTGCTTTGAATAAATTCAAGGCCCCACTTTCGACATAGCAGCAAAAACAACAACATGACCGTTCAAAATTTCTGTCCTCATTACCCATAAATTGAAAGAAAACCTTTGCAAAAAAAATGAACATCAGTTAAGCCCCGGTGTTGCTCAACCCAACCGGTCGCCGCAAAAAAAAAATATTGAGAAATCCTGTTTAAGTTTAGCATAATTGCACGTTTATTCGTAATAGGCCTTGAAGAAAGCACAAAACATGTGCTAGCATCTAGGCGATCCTAGACGAACCCTGCACGAAACTTCGCGACGTTACGCCGATAAATTTTTAGTCCTCAGCGCCTAAAAATAGAAAGAAAAACTAAAAAATAGATAAGAAACAACGTAAAAAAATAGAAAGACAAACGTAAAAAAGCTAAACGTTCAATTGGCCATGTTCCACGATTCTACATTCTTGCTTCAATTCCGGGAAGTCCCGCCTTTCGACACAGCAGCGAAAAAAACAACGTGACCGTTAAAAAATTATTCTCTGTCGATATTTCTGTCCTCAGCGCCTAAAAATCGAAAGAAAAACTTTGTAAAAAAACTAAACGTTTAATTGGCAATGTTCTACGATTCTACATTCTTGCTTTAATTCCGGGAAGTCCCGCCTTTCGACACAGCAGCAAAAACAACAACAACATCAATTGCGCAATCTGCGGGATTTCAAGCTTCCAAAGGCGGCAATTGCGATCTCTGCGGCTTCGAGGCTTGTCAAAACGTCAACTGCGCGACACGCGACACTAAATACCTGCTCGGATTCGACTCCACATCAAAGTCGTCGCTTGACGCGCTGCCGCTTCGCAGAAAGGGCGGGGCGTCGGGCGGCAGCTCGCCCAATCACAGCTCGTCAGGCTGACAGATTGACAGGCGAACAAGCGTTTTGAAATCGCTCGAACAAAGTTTTTTCTTTAACGCTGTCCCACTGTTTTTAGTGGCGGGCCGGGTACCGTTTAGTTGCTGAGTTTTTTAACGTTTTGGAAGCATAACTAAGAATCTTTGTATTGTGAATCTAGAACGCGTTATCATGATTAGTTTGCAGTTAGCCTAAGTATCCAAAGGGAATATCATAATTGGACATTTAATACCCATTTTTGCGCTGTTCTTTACATTTAATTGACTTTAGACAAGGGGTTATCAAAGTACGCTCCACGTGCCGCATTCAGCCCGCAGAGTTAGTTTTTACCAGTCCGGAAAGTGCTTTTTTAAGGTGTTTTGCGGGACCGAAACGGTAAGGTGTTTTGGGGGACCTTAAGGTGTTTTTGACCTTACGGTGTTTTGGGGGACCTTAAGGTGTTTTTGACCTTACGGTGTTTTGGGGGACCGACACCGACCGAAACGGGGTCCATGAAGGTATAATTAAAATATTAGTGTATATTTAAGAAGTAATCAGATTATTAAAGAAAATATTTCAATCAAAAATAAAACGGTTTTGCACTGAATGTTTTTATACTTTATTTCACTTTCACATTTTTGGATCAAAATCAGCAAATTAATGAAGTCTATTTATATTATGACGTCATTTGTTAATTTTTATGCCTAACTGCCATCCTTAGCATGGCCGGCACAGCGAGGGCCCTAAAAAAGAAATTAAGGGTCTGAAAAATGCTCCTAAACTTTGATGTTGCAAAACAAGCTGTGGACTTTAGAAACTGGCTGTTTTTAGTCCCAGCAAATGTAAAACTAAAGTGGAGTCTAAATAGATTCAAGGCTGTTTTTTTCTACTACACTTATTTCCTTAAAAAAAATATTTTTATATTATGAATTATACACTAAGATTTCTAGTAGGCCTTCACGTCTCCCCTAAACTGGTCAACGTACCCCAAGGGGTACACGGACCCTATTTTAACAACCCCTCGTCTAAAGTATAATTATTGCAAATAAAACACTTATGCATAAAAACTAATGTAGCCTTACCGACGACCCCTAAAATTCGCGATAAAAAAACAAAAAAAAAAACACGAAAACAGTGACCCCTAAAAACACCCGAAAATGTCCTGGTCTAGAACATTCTACTTCGTCAGTATAGCGAAGAAAAAACGCGCACGGAGTGACAAGTTCGCGGTTGCGAAAGCTTCTCGCGACATTATCGATCACGCAACTCGTTCGTTTGAAGTCGCACGTTGATATGTCGCCCTGCTATGCTATGCTATGCGTTGCGGCTGCCTTTGGTAGACGCCTGTTTTTCTCGGGCCACGTGTATTAATTAATTGCGTGGCCTTAACCGATCGTCTTGAAGTTTGCAAAAGCGGTCGTTTTTGGCAGCAGCTTTGTGAACTGCGATTTTGTGAGATGTGATGTAGGAAGGGTTGTTGCACTGAATATGCGATATTGGACAGAAATTTGAATTAAGATACAGTGACCGTTGCTTGTCGGCGAAATATGTATATATATAATATATGTACATATCTTGCAAAGTCGAAAAGGTCGAGTAGATCGACATTATCTTTTTATTAACTGAAGATGGTACAAGCTCGTATCGAAACGTCTTAATCAACATGATGACGATCTACTCGACCTTTTTGGCTTTGCAATTCATTATCAAGCTACATTAAAGAACCGTGCATAGTGTAGCCATGTACATATATTTTTAAATTATAGAAATAGTGTCTGACCTGAATTACTAGCTTTGCTAGACTGTTCTGTTTTTAGGACTGTAATATGTTAATTGGGAAGGGTTGTTGCACAGAATATGTGATGAATTCGAGTAAAGATACACTGACCGTGCCTATGATGGCGAGATATTTATATATTTTTAACATCTATAAATAATGTCTGACCTGAATTACTAGCTTTGCTAGATCACTCATCCCTACCGCTGAGTTTAGAGGGCGTCATAGCAGAAGAGAGTAAAGAGCTAATATCTGACGTTAAAAAAGAAAGAGTGCGTGGAAAAACGCAAACAATTGTGTAGGTAAAAGGCCCCAGTACTTTTTCGAGGGTTTTTGTTAACTACACATGTAGTGGTCGTTTCTAATATTTCGTTGCCCGTAAACAGTACTTACTTATATACAAAACAACCGGTTGTGTGTGTTCCTATCCTCGGCTATTTGCGCTGATCGCTCGTGGTTCGATTAGACAAGGGGTTAGCAAGCTATGAGCCACGTGCCTGATCCAGCCCGTCGAGTTAATTCTGCCGATCCACGCCTTGTTTTCTTAATCAAGATAAACTACAGTTAAAATTTTGGCGGATCTATTTCCGAACTTCTTAATCAAGACGATGTCGATATACTTGACCTTTTTGGCTTTGCAATTTATTATCAAGCTACATTCCAGATCCGTAATGTACCTAATTCCAAACTAATTGTTGATTGAATCCTAAACTGATCGCATTTTTTTAAAGCTCCCCTCAATTTCTGTTGCATAGTATAGTATAGTTTATATTTCATTCCTTTACCCATATTTAAGTAAATAAAGTTTGTCACAATCAATTGTCAATTCTTAAAGTTACCCTTTATGAAAAAAAACTTAAATGACTCCTAAATTGGACCAAAGCCGAATTATAGCGCTTCACATAGCATAATTTATCGTTATCGTGTGGCACATTGCACTCATTAGCCGCAATTTTTTAATGAGCCCAGCATACTGTTGAGCTTAATAAATCTTCAGACGAAAGATTTAAGGGGATAAAGTCAATTAAAGATGCTAAAGCGGCAATGCAAACACAGACTGACTACCAAGGAACCCTAGCCTAGCATGCTAAAAAGATGTTGTAATACATTAATGTCATACGGTCTATTTTGTCGTATCTTGTTTTTGCTGTCCTTATAGCAACGAAGCGTAGATCATCATTTACTTAAAGCAACCCGGATGTAACGTTCGCTTTATCGTTGGCCAGTAACACTCCAGAAGGGCTTGTTCGCAGGCTATAAACATTGTGTACATGCATGTTTAGTTAGATGAAGCAAATCACTCATCCCTGCAACGCTTTCAAGTGTAATTGTGCCATTGAGGGGACAACCTCTAAGTAATGACCCTTTAAATACATTTTGTATTTAGAGGATGAGATTACAAGGCTGTTAAGGCGCCTTATCCATAATCATAAAAGCTTCAAAACCCGCCTTCGAGATTTGAGGCTATGTCGAAAAAATCCTTGGATGTGTAACCAGACTTGTAAAATATGAGTCTTAACAAGGCCAAAAAAAAACATTGTGGAAAGCTTTGAAGTCGCCAGCAATATTCAAGTCAGTTGTGAAACAGGCAAATTAGGCTTACCCAAAAGATCACCACCCATCCATTGCGATTGCCGACCGAAAAGACAAAAACAAATATCGGTTCGCGCCAACGCCTTGCTGTTGTTTCGCGAGCGGCCGCAATGATAAGTAAAACATGACCAACGAGCACTTGGAGTTGCAGAAATTTAAGCCAGCCGCCGAGCTTTCAATCATCGCGCGAGAACGGCTGATCAGTCAGGCGCGCCTTGCGTATTACTGCGCGAAACAGATTTAAGCGCAATTATACTGGCTCGGAGGCCAAACCGTAATCTTTGGTGCTGATGTCGCCGGGAGAACTTTTCCCCACACCGCTATGCATTCCAGCCCTGTTAAAAAAACGGACTCCAAGACTCTGAACAAAATGACCTTAATTGGGATGACGTTATCGCCAGAATAAAACGCAAGTCGTTGGTCTTATTCCTAGCTCTTTGGTCTAATTTCTTTTGGTCTGATATTTTTTTATCTATTTGCTTAAACAATCGTACACAAGGATTTGAATCAAATAAAGAAATATACAAAAAAGTCTGATCCCTAAAGCATCCAAAAAAAATAAATCTGTTTAAAGTCTGATCCCTAAAGCATCCCCCCAAAAAATCTTGGCAAACTTAAGCAATATAAGCGGCACCCCGGTTGGAAACCGCTGCTCTAACACGCTAACCAACCCCCCTATTCCGTAATCAAGGACTCCTGACCCTCAAACCAATAACCCATAACGACTTTGTCTTGTATTTCGCTGATTAACCCTGGTGACCGATGTACGGCCTTGTCGTAACTGGATCCGCCGTGAACGTTAAAGCTGGCTAATTATATTGGCGCATCATTCTCTAACCGTTGGAGCATAATGGCTGGAGGTTGTAGTAAGACTTGGTAAGAATATCAAAGCCCATACAGAAGTAGGTAGCATTTTGAACGTTTCGAAAATATATTTATTCATTTTCAACATAGACTATAGGGAGTTATTCGAAAACGTTCAAAATGTTACCTACTTCTGTATGGGCTTTGATATTCTTACAATCGCTAATCATGTATCCCGGGGCCACTAAGGGAGAAGTGCACCAGGGACCTATATATTTATACTTAGACGAAACCAAAAGCAAGTTTCAAATTGGTTAATTATACTTGATATTGGGTTTCGCGTTATTGTTTAATATGTGAACATCACTTTTTCTATCGGATGTAGTTTGTGTCCCAAGATATTACATATCAGTGCCGGAATAGAGAGTATGCGGCATTTCTAGGAAATTTAACCTGGTCTCAAAACCAAACCCTAAGCCTTCATCAAAATTTGTTTAGTCAGTGCAAAAGTATATAGACGATTCCTCAAACGTTGAGCAATTGTGCCAACACTCGAACTCGACCCTATTCCATTTCGCCATTTGAGCTTGAGTGATTACGACATTGGCTCTTTGTATGGAAATCGCCAGCAGAGACCTTGGTTTCCCTTTTCAGCTCTCCGCAGCTGTAACAAAACTCTTTATTTTTTTTGCCTTTTCCGATAGTCGCCGTTGTGGACGACCTATAACCAGTAACAATGTGCCACAAGTATAATAAAACCGGTTAAAAGTTGTTGGGAATTGGTTCCGGCGTGTATAATGTACGTTTAAAAGTGCACACAGGGTATGACAATATGACATTGAAATTGTAATAACGATTGAAGGTTCTGGTTAATACCCATAATCTTGCATGCAACTTCCGAATAATTCAATGCTCATTAAACTTAATAAGAATGTATTACGTCGAACCTCCATCCAATATCCTTCAAAGCTTGTATAATCATTGTTTATTTTGGCGTGTTAATTGCGTTTAATTTTGTGTACATATTCAATGTGCTTTCTTGGCTATGCTTTCCTTGCTTATTTTCGCCGACTTGACGATTGTCTAAACTACCTTAACTGCAATCCTTAGCGCAACGCATTACTGCAGTCTTCATTTCACCAACAGCTTTAATACAGACTTGCCTGGCTACGATTAACACCTTTGTGGTGTATAGTTCAAGTTCACTGTTTTTCTATTATTATTTCAGAGTGCCATCTTGGCAACAATTAGCATATTGAGTGAGTATTAATCAGTACTCGTCCGGTGCGAATTAAACTCGCTTTGGCGAGCTGGCAAATGCAAAATCCCAACCCTAGTAGCACTCATTCGTTGTATTATCATTTCCACCTCTGCGATTAAAAACATGTTGTTTTTATTCAGGCAATGCCAGTCTATAAGTTTCGCTCATCTCCTAAAGGCTCCCGTTGTACTTAAATTGTTGCTAGATACTTACTACTAAATACTGAAAAAGGTTGCCTTATCTTTCTTGCTGTTGAATCCAAAACATAATATGCAAGTTTTATAAAAAGCTGAATAGGCCCTGGATGGGAGTTTTGGATGACTTGTGGAAACGATATGAGATTCCGCTCAGCCACCAACCGTCTGATACAACTGTAAATAACGCCATTTCGCTGAATAATTTAACCAGGCTTTTGTTTTTTTGACAAGGGAGATCAAAATGTTCGCTAAGTATGACGTCACAAAATGTCCACTAAAAATATAAGCTTATAAGCTCATATGCAGAGTGGTGAAAGACTTAAAATTTATTTTAAGGAAATTTGACTAACTGTCGGAATTTTATGTGGAAATAGTAAGTGATAGTCAGCAACAGAAATACAATGTATTGTGCATGGCGATGTATCGCTGTTTTAGGTGGCTGAGCACCCTGAGTTTTCTCTAGGGATGCTCTTTGCACCATAAGCACCCCAAACTCGGCGTCCATGGTGTGTAGATAGGAGATCGTCCTAAATCAGTGGTTCTCAAACTTTTTTTGCTTGCTGCACACTAAAAATATCGAGTATTTCGCGGCACACTTTTAACAGAACAACAATATAGTGCCCTTTCTATCGCCCTTAACACACGACAAGCACATATGCGGATCCCTCAATATTATTATTTGTTTTGGAATGCACTATTTAAGTCTGAAATGCTTGCGTGTATGCTATTGTTAATACAAATAACTTATTTTTCAAAATTGCAAAAAGTTTCGGCACAATCTCTCGAGGCACACTAGTGTTCCGTGGCACACAGTTTGGGAATCAGTAGTCTAAATCAGGGCTGCGGAGTCGTAGTCGGGACTCGGCGGAGTCGGTTTGTTTTGCTAGAGTCAAACTCGGGACTCGAGTAAGACCATGTAAAACTACCGAGTCCCGAGTCCTGCTTTTGAGACTGTTATTACCGCAAACTGTAAATTGTAAAGGCGGAATAGCATATGGCGAAATATTTTCCGACCACGTATTGTGAGTGGATGACTTATATGACACCCCTAAAACTATATTGCTGAATATTTACCGTATTTATAAACGTAAATTGGCAGAATACAGGCAGAGTGTAGAGTCTGGGCCGGACTCGACGAAATCGCATATTTAGCCGCAGTCGGACTCGGGACTCGGACTTTATTTTTTTGGCCGGAGTCGGACCCTTGTTTATTTTTTCCCGGAGTCGGACTCGGGTTATTTTTAATCGACTACGCAGCCCTTCTATATCCAATATCCATGTTCAAGCCTTAACGAGCTATTAAGTCGCCTCATTTCGCTCCCTGCCTTGCGCACGTGCTCGGAGTTTCCCGTTCAAAGTTTGATTGATGTCCGCCCGTCGGCCTTGCCAGCGAGCTCCGCAATTGATGGACGTGTTTTTAACATCGAGCACTTGAGCCCGAACGTTCCCCGCATTTCTGCAACACACACCACACTCGCAACAGCAACTGCTATAGTGACTGAGTTTAGCTCCGAATATAAAGAACAATAAACGCCGTAAATAGCGCGATCTATTTGGCTTGGCGCGTGTTGCAAACGCGTATTTTAGTTATAACTAAAGTCCCAGTCTATGGCGTTTTGCTGAATAACTTTAAGGGCGAGCGAAGTCTTTTGCCGAAAAAGCCAAGTCCCAGTTAAGTCCCTCACCAAGTCGTTTTTTATAGCAAAGTCGTTGACATCGAGACAAATTGTTATCTTTTGAATTCACCCCGAGCCCTTTTTTAAACGGTAAACATCAAAAAGGTCATTTAAACGGTTTTACGTGCAACATTTGAGGATAGTAACCCAATTTTTTAAACGAAAACTTTAATTAAAACGAAGTTAATTAATCGAAAGACGCAAGTTCAAGTCAGTTGATTAAAAGACGTAATTTAAAGTCGAATGCTTAAAAGACTCAAGTTCAATTCGATTGCTTATAAACACGTCAAGCCAAGTAACTGTTTTCTAAAAAGAGGCAATTTAAGTCCAACCCACCTAAAGTGACTTACACATTACAACACTGGCTCGTCTCGGCCCAGAGTCTGCTTTTTCTTCCGTGAAGGTGATGACAAATGTCTAAAAGTCGTGGCGTAAGCATACGCGGATTTAATAATCCCAAGCATTTGTTCGGGATCGTGAGTTTGGCTTCTGTTAAGGCCAGAGATGAGGGGTTTGCTTTCCTTGAAACATTTATTTTGTATTGTAAGAATTTTTTGTTTGTTTTTTTTGTATAGGAGTACATAGGAATGCGTATTTGATGGGGTTTGGGAATTAGATTAAGTTACGCCGATTAAATTGACTTATCTGTACCACCAGTTTGACTTATCTGTACCACCAGACCAGTACGAATGCCTCGACTCGCGCGTTTTACGATTTGTATTTTCGAACAAAAATGATTTTCAAACTTTCCCGTCGTTTGGGGCTAAAATCAGTGTATATATCTAACGTTTGGTGCTTGCGTAGACGCCGTTTTCGCAATGTGTTTTAATGATCATCTGTATTTTAAGTATACTTTAAAAAATGGTACCCAAAGTTTATTTGTTCGTGATCGTGTGTCTGGCCTGTGTTGAAACCAGAGATTGTCGATTCTGTTTCCCTGGTAAGTTTCATTTTTATTTTTAGAGGTTATTTTGCTTATTTCTGATGTTGTAGAGGCAAACTGTACATAAATAGGTGTGAAGTACACGCGGTTGGAGAATTATATTGAGTTCCGTCGGTTAAATTGACTTGTAAATGTCTCGACTCGGGCGTTTTACGATTTGCATTTTCACGCTTTGTTTAATTCGGGAATACTACCCTATGGTGCATGCGCCTTGTTACATTGCACGATTACTAGTGTTTCATTATACAACAGAGATAGTACATTAAAGATAAAAAGACAAATAATAATTTCTGTTTCCAGAAAAAAATTACAACAGAAATTCAAGTAACTTTCCACATGATTTTAAACTGACTTTATTTTTTCGCGTGTATCTACTAAGTAAATCTTTCTTCAAACAATTGAACGTTTTTGCGACGCAGCTGCAGTAAAGGTAGCAAAGCTTGGAGCAATTTGGCAAAAAGCTGATGGTTAAACGTAAGTAAAGGAGCTTCAGAAATCCCTAAAAAGCAGCTTTAGAAACAGAATCACAAACTTGGAAATTTGGAACAGAAATGATTTTCAACCTTACTGTTGTAAGGGGCTGAAATTAGTGTTTTATTGATCATCTGTATTTTAAGTACTTTAAAAAATGGTACCAAAGTTTATTTACCTTTTAATAGTTCTGGGCCCTGGTCTAAAATCCTACCACCACAGATTTACAGTAACAAAACGAGTTGTCAAAGTTGAAATTGCAAGAAAGAAATTAATATGGGTGAATAAAATACCAAAAAAGGCTTGTAAATTACAAAGGCGAGAATGTTTCTCTTGCCATATTTTAATGAAAAAAACATTTTTTTGCCACTAATCAGCGATCTAGCCAGATAGAATTCGCCGAGAAAACAATTCGTAAACTCGTCGTACTTGAATTTCCAGTCTATAACTTCGACTTCAACTTTTGCGGATCTGACAAGATTATCTTGAACAAGTTGCTTGCTGGCGCCTATTCTTGCGATCACCAGTCACACAAAACGCAAGCGCTAAAAACAAACGTGCCGTTCTCCCTACTTGTTGTGTGTAGTCAAAAACACATTATACTCGCGTTTCTGATTCCAATCAGACGACTTCTCTCGTGTACTGAAGCGTTTTTGCCGTTCATGTGTTTTTTGTGTTTATAAAAACAGAAACTTCGTCTGTTTACCGTTTTAACGTAGTTTGTTTTTTTGCTTTTGCACAGAGCCTGTTGCTTACATGTTTGTGTTTTTTGCCGATCAGAGATCACAGAGATTGTGGTCTTGTTAGTAACGTAGGGGTCACCAGCAAACTACGGCCCTAGAGCATTGTTAAGTGTATCATTGCCCAATATGCCAATTGTGAATTCTAACAAGCATAACCAGTAACAATGTGCCGCACACAGGGGATTTTATTCCTGCGTATGCGCATTCCTGCGTATGATAGGATAGTTACATAGTCTAACTCGGGTCCTGAGTCATTATAACAAATAATAAACCGACTTCGCGGCTGTGATTTGAAGTTAAATTGCGTTTTGCTTAACTATTGTGGTTCGGCGAAATTGAGCGATTAAGTGAACTGTTTCTTCCGCCAGTGGGCGCTGAGCGACAAAGTGGCACCAATTTAACATGACATTTTACAATGATTGGATGGTGTAAAATCCGCAATACACTCGGTGTCATTGGCGAACGAATAGAAATATGTTTGGCCACTTTTTTGTCTTGTTTTTGCATGAAAGGATAGATTTCGTTCGTTATTCCACATGAATATTAAAATGACCAAATTATCATAAAAAATAGGCAGATTTATTTCTTTCTGGTTACGTCGTCTAAAAAAATCAAGCGGTTTAAAGCTCACTAGGTGTGAAAACTAGGGATGTCCGATAAAATTGGATCGGAGTTGACACCATATGCAGAGTGGTGGTATCGATACTCGTCCGATAGTTGGTTGCTATCGGTACATACACAAAACCAAATTAATATAGGAATTTTATCCATGTTTTGCCATATAACTCAAGGATTCAATCTTTAAAAGTAACTTTATCAAAAAACATAGTGGGTTTACAACTAGAGGTCACTAGACTACTAAAGCTAAAGCAGATTTTGTCCTAATAACGTGGAAAACATACATTTAAATGTTTCAATTCCACAAATTTTGCTTGGCAGCGCATAGTAATGATTTGAAATCGGATCGCGATAATTTTTGTTCAAAATATCGGGTTCCACTATCGGAAAAATTTCCAAGTATCAAGCCACGACAATATCGGACAGCCCTAGCGAAAACTAATGCCAAGATTTTACGGCCGTACAGCAATTTTTCGATTTTCAATTTGCAAGGAATTTACTGGAAATCACTACTTTTCCACTTTTACGTGTGCGAGCAAAGTCAACATCGAGCATACGACAATCGACATCTTTGTCCCGTCTGTTACGTCACAAAACGTTTCCGCCCCTCGCCCGTCGCGCAATTCTCGAACTTGGCGTTTTTACGACGTTCAGCTTTCACAACGACCGGTGTCCGTTTCCGGCTGTCGGCGCCCGAATCGTTGTGACCCGGGCGTCGCAGTTATTTACAAGCGGACTGAAGGATATTAGCGAATCGAGAAACGTCAGTTTTGTCGCAATATTAGAAGACGTCGTCCTGATATATGGGCGCCTCTTTCCCCGTGCCAGGGATATTGCAGGTCGTCGGTAATTAGTTTTTTTAAACTGATTGCTTTTGTGCTGGTTTTACAACTTCACTTGTTCATGTTTTAGAGTGTTTTTTTGTTTTGCGCTTTCGTTTGTTTAGACGGGCTCATTTTTGGGTATTGATTTACTTAATACGAGATTACTTTTGCATTGCTTTTCTTTAAATTCATCGCAAAGAGATCGTACGTAAAAAAAATCTTGAGTAGTCTGACGCAAATTTGTCAGAAAACAACATTGCCCATTATGGGAGCGTTTTCCCGCATAAAATACACGTCGTCCTGATATATGGGCGCCATTTTCTCGTGTCAGGGATATTGCCAGGTCGTCGGTAATTAGGTTTTTTAAACTGATTGCTTTTCAACTTGCTTAAAGACTTTCCTTGTTCACGTTTTTGGAGTTTTTTGCCGTTTTCGCAAATTTTCCAGAAAAGGACATTGCCCTTTAATTGAGTGTTATTTTATCATAAATTATTCATGTTCGCCAATGTGTTTTTTTGTTATATATTACAGAACCCCTAAACGAATTATGTGCATTTTGTTTCTGCGTAATTAAGTTGGCCGACAAAAAAAGGTTAGTTGTTAAGTTGCGTTAAAACGTTTGCTAATAATAAAATTTTAGAAAGTAAAGAAATATTAGCGAAAGTAATTCATTAAACATGTACAATTCCCTATAATAGTAAACTATAATTAGTTTTCTTGGGTTCACTGTACAATTGGAAAACCTTTTAAATGTTACACCACTATCGGAATAATAAAATTTATTTTTGAAGTTCACCTGTCACGTCCCGTTTTAGTCACCGCTCGTCCTTCTAGCGTTAATACCGCCGCCTGTCGCAAGATATTACGATTCGGCATGATTTATTGCGACGGCCATTAAAACGTCGGAACCTGGAGATACGTCGGCCATTAATATTTGTGGCGCGTTCAATCATTCTGTGACATAACAATGCTAACGCCCCGTCGCCGTCTTGCGTTTTTCGCCGAAAAACAGAACAATTACGTCATCGAGGTTGTTCAACTTTAATTGTGTGTCCCGTATTTCGATTTTCTTCATTTCGAAGTAACTTGATTTTAGGGCGGACATATACAGCTACGTAGTTTTTTGAAACTACGTAGTTTTTTGGAAGAATGTTTTCGGAACCCCTAAAAACTCGTTCGTGTAAGAAAAATAACTAAAATTACAAAAAACGCAACATATAGTAAGCAAATTGAGATAAATACACTAATTTTATTTAAGAATATTTAATAAAAACAATTAATTTTAACCCAAATTATTTGAGACAATGACTCAAGTCAAGTCATTTTGTTAAAATGACTTAAGTTAAAGTATGTCATTTGTGTAAAAAGCATACTCAAGTCAAGTCATTTTATCTAAATGACTCGAGTTGAGTCAAAAAATAAAAAAAGGTGACTTAAGTTAAGCCAAATTATTTGACAAAAAAAATCATTTGGTCTAAATGACTTTGACTTAAGTATACCGGGACAAGTTCCCAACACATGTGTAGTGCATTGTAGCAACAAACGCACTCGGCAAATTAACGCAGCGTCTTTCGAGTGCCTTCGTATATGCCAGCCGCACCTCGCAAACGATGCACTTGTGTGGCCTTGCTGTACATGCCTTGTCGTTGTTCGTCCTACGCTACGCACGTAAAACAACAAGCCTTACATGTCGGGGATTGATTATATGGAAGATTTTTGGAGCTTGGATGGCCTGTATTAAACTACCTTGGATTTCTTGTTGCGCATTTTAATTTATAAAATATCACCTGAATTCCCTATACCATTAGGAGTAACTAACTCGATAGCCATTTAATGATTCTTTGGCGTTACTTCGCCACTGTGTTTGCATTTGTAGTGACAAATAAACTGCTGTCAGTTTTATCAACTGTTCCAAACAATCCAATATTTTAACTTCGATTCTGTACCCGTGCCACTTAGTGAAAGAAAATCATGCGGCCAATGCATTTCGTATGATCTTTTATCTTTAATTAATTTAGTTAGTCTACCCAAAGTATTAATATTGAAATCGAGCAATATTGTTTATCCTGCTGTGCGATTTCAGAAGTGGTTAAGCCGGTTTCCGAATGTACAAATCAGTCAACTTACATACGTGACAGTCAAGAAGTATTGGATAGTGCAATTTACCTACAACTGGGAGGGCAACTTCAAACGGCGGCAATTTTTGATCACCCTTTTGATTTTGGGCAATATTTATAATCATTTGCATTACACGTTGATTTGCAGCCAAACTTGGACTTACATTATCCAAAAGGTGTATAGCTAACATGGTGGTGTAAAGTTCATATGATTGTCAAGTTATAAAGCAGTGGTTCTTAACCTTTGGTAACCTGTCGAACCCCTATGTTATTCTGCAAGCGTTTGTCGAACCCCAAATTTTCGCTCAGCATTCGTTTCCCCCTACTAGCAGCTGAAACTGGGCATATTCAAATTATAAACTTGCATTTATGTAGGTTAAATTGCCCAAACTTTCAATTTTTAACGTTACATGACACCTTGAAAAAGAGATACGAATTTAGCTTGAAATAAAAGCATTTATGTTTCAGAGGACGTTCTCGCCGAACCCTTGAAAAAGCTGCGTCGAACCCTGGTTAAGAACCACTGTTATAAAGTTATGCTTTCGTAAGAGTGTTCCGTGAAACTCTTTATAATTTTGGAAAATAATTAATTTTATTATAAAATGGCTTTCAACCAAGCATGCCAGACTTATATGAACACTAAGTAAGATATAATTAGTATTTTTACCTACTACCTTCAGGTGTATAGGAACAGATTTACCGATAATATCGTTCGATATCCCGCTCCAACCGACATATCGGTAAATTTGAGTCAGTATTTTTGCCAATATTTCGTTATGAAAATAAAAAACGTAAAAAATCGGATATCGGTATCGGGTATCGGTTAACAAAAATGTAAAAATCGATTATGGGTGTCGGTCTGAAAAAGTGATATCGGTCGATTCTTCTGATTGTGCCGTGATCAGTTACTATCGTCATTTGTCTCACGGTGCTTCTCAAATGATAGTGATGTTGATTTGGTGACGTTGTGTGCTGGCTGGTTCTCGAGAAAAACATGAGAGCGCCTTGCTTTTGTATATTTTTATCGCCTAATCGCAATCGTTAAGCGTCTTGTTAGGGTCGGCCATTTGCTCTTCACTGCTACACGCTGAAATGAATTCTTATTGATTTAACAGTCTAAAATCACTGTATTTCTCTTTTATTATTATGTCAACGTTGACGAAATCTCATTTAAAAAAACCCTTTTATTTTTAAATTATCCGACCATTTATCATTCCTTATATTTAAAACCTTTTTACATCCATGTTACCTTTATTTGCGAAAAGTCGTGATTTGAAAATATTTTTCTAACAAACTCAACATAGAAAGCATCAAAACTAAACCGGAAGTGTTATCCATACGCTGGCACACCCAATCACCCTTTTTTTTGTAAAAAAATTGTTTTTTTGTTACCTTTGTGTAAAATAATATTTTTTTGTTCTTCTTATCCTGTGAGGTTCGCCCTGTATTTTTTTTTGGTGTTGCAAAGTTTAAGCGTTACAGTGCGCAATACAATGTTCGAGTTTAATTTTCTGAATTGAGAAGCTTTCAATATTCTCTGAAAATCGGGAGTAACAAGCAAAGCAAGGCCTAAGACTTGGGTGGATTTTTTACAACTTTAAAATCATAAAATTACAAGTTAAGGAAATCTAATAGGCAAAAGTTTGCCCCTTGTAATCTTAAACAATCTACCGGCCTCGATTCTTTATGTGTCTATCGTCATTCAGTGTTTTTTTAAGGTGTTTTGGGGGACCGAAACGGTCCAACACTTGCGGTCTCTTAAAATTACTTAGCGGCCACCCAAACCAAACCTTAAAAAAAAACTGGTCATGTTATAGGTATATTTGTGAGTGTGTCGCCGAAAATTATAAACTCTGTTTACAATTTTCGGGCGACACACTTGATGTGCCTCAAATGACAAAAGGTTGCGGAGCATTGGGCTATATCTTCTTCTATCCAAGACTTCAACTCCCTCCCCACAAACAAAACTTTTGCCGAGTTCCTCAAAAATGAAAATATTAGTGTATATTTAAGGGGTAATCAATTTAATTGCAAACAAAACGGTTTTGCACTGAATGTATTTAGACTCCATTTCACATTCACATTTTTGGACCAAAATCAGCAAATTTATGAAGTCTATATGTTCTGTGACGTCAATTTATGACGTCATTTTTTTTTGCCTACAGTGGTCCACGCGAAATGGAAGAAAATTTTAGGGGTCCGCGGTAAAAAAGTTCAAGAACCCCTGCTTTAAAGTCTTTTCAGGATTGCTACTAACTTAAAATTTGTCGTGTGTCCGCGCAAGCCTCTGTGGTTTAGGGTGAGAGTTACGAAGCATCAATCCCCTACTATCGTCATTTCAACCCCTCATTCAAACCAGCTTGACGTGAGCGCGGATTTGACGGACGTTTAACAATTCATCAGTTCAACAGGGCGACCGCCTTGCTTGTCTGCGAAATAGCATAAATCAAGCTTAACAGCAGTATATTCGGAAAAAACGCCAATGTATTACGTGACTTTTTGGTCTTATAACACCGATTTGTTTACACCAAAACTCGAAATGCTGTGATGCCAAGAGCGATGACAAAACATTTTTTGACTGTTTGGCAGACAAATTAAAACGCCATCTCGGACTGAGAACAGATTTTGTTGATCGAATAAACATCCTTTGGCAAAAAATATGTTATTTGAAATTCAGGACACCATTTACATTCGAACCTTCTCTGACAAAGCACCTGTGTTGAATAACGATATTGCTCAACTAATGACACGCAACTTCGGGCCAAACCGCTTTTGCTAAAGCACCGAATCGGAAAATAACATAAGGAGTCTATGAACCCTGACAACTTAGACCTCCTGGTAAAATATGGTAGTACAGGCCTATATCCCCTCCCCCTAACAAAATATACAACATACTCGTTGCAAGAATTTTTTTTCATGAAAATGCAAAGTCGTCGTTGCGCGTACTTCATACTGGCCTATAGCATATCTTTATGGAATCCAAAACGATTGGCAGCAGGTTTCTGTTTGTCGATCATTGTTCCACTGACGCGTGTAAAACCACGCTTATTCTGGCATCGTTGTTCATTTTATTATTACTTTGCTATGTATATGTACAGTTTTTTTCAGGTGTTACCGAAACGGTCCCCCAAATTTCTCCAGCGGTTTCCCAAATTTTGGACTTGCAACTTTTTGGTATTTAAATGAAACACTTGCTTCTCTTAAAACTAATTAGCGGTCACCCAAACAAAACCTTAAAAAACCCTGTATATGTATTTTACATTACTTATAGAAACTGGTTTTACTAAGGTTTTTAAACGCTGAGTTTTATTGTAGGTGTCAGTTCGAACCTTTCGAACATCTCTTTATTCATTTTCAACATAATCATTCCGCTTGTTTTGGGCTCTTATCAAGAACTCCATCAACATGGACTAAGCAAAAAAACAACCTTCGCCCAGTTGGCGGCCCGCTGCAGAATATATCAAATATATTTACTCGGATTTTTGAACTTTGAGTTTTATTATTTATACTTGCCTCGTTCGATTCCGTTCTCGACTCAGCAGTCCAATCAGCCGCACGAAAAGGCAGAACTCGACAGGCGAGTGAATAAACCGACGCTCAAGTTTCACGGGCCTTTGACGGGCGTTTCGAAAGTCGAGATTGACGCGCGCGACGTGCCTTTTCAATCGCCGCCAATCGTATAGAATCGAAATCAGCACAGCAATGTGCTGGCGCTCGATTGCGAGACGACGTGGGCCGGAATCTGGCGGTGCGTTTCAATTCAAGCCGACTTGGTTTTCTTCGACCTGTCAAATCACTGTTTCTGCTGCTTTGGAGCCAGCCGCGCGAGTTATTGAAATGCGACCCCTTGGCCGTTTGTGCAGCTGTCATGTTCGGTGCAGTGGCGTTGCGACGTTTTTTCTCGTGATTTATTGAGATGTTTTATGCCAGATGTCCCCGATTCTAGCTCCTCGCAGTAAAAATGGCGCTTTCTCCGAAAAAAAGCACTCAACGGAACATTACTGACGAAATTTGATGGACTTTTTTCTCCAATACCTGTTTTTTTTGGTTGTTCGTTTAATTTTTTTAATGAAACGCACGTTTTTTTGTTGTTGTTTTTTTTTAACAAAACGACTTTGTTCTGCGCTGTTCGTAACGTTAAAATATCGGATTAAAGCCGATACCCGATGCCAAGTGGCAGCATACATTAAAAAAAGACAAACTTAGGATTTGTGGTGCAAAATATTTTTTTTTACTATTGCAAATATCAATTTGTCTACTGAATAAAGTAATGACGTATTTTTATAATTGATATCGTATCGGTTTGGCACTTTTTGCCCAAAAAATCAAGACTATATAGGATCGCAAGAAAATACAACTATCGTAAAGTAACGTCAAGTGCACACATTGTTGTGTGATTTGCAAACCCTAATCCAGTTTCATCGACTCATAAGGAATTTCCCAACCTGCTTAACTGTTAAGGTACATCTCTGTTTCTTTACAAGTTAAACGTGGTATTTTGCACCTACTTTATATGTCCGGTACACCTTGTCGTGCCTTATACAGTAAATTTACAGGGCTCGAAACCTACAGCGTCCGTGCCATGTGAACTAGCATTTCGAGCCCTGTGAAAAGGTTCTGATGGTCGAATCGCAAAACGGAAATCAACGTGACAGGTTAGAAGGGTCGGACATGTTGAACGCTGTGCCTTTTCCCCTTGATACGAATCTATATACCTTCCGCTGTAAGTCCGTGAAAGAATGGGACCTCATGGTTAATAATCCAGCTGAGTTTGATATGAGAGTCCAGTTAAAAGAGTTTTCTATACTTTGACCTGATGGAGCACGGTTGTACGAAACTTATCGAGAATTCAATACAATTTGTCTTTATATAAGTGCCACCTGATAACCCTATTTAGAATTAGACAAAATACGGCCATTTACAAAGATCAGTTAAAAGATTGACAGTTAAATCGACCTTCGACTGCATTTCTTTGGCAGAGTTACGATTAGCAAGATGATATGTGCGCTATTATTTATGTAGATACGTCGTCTTGTGGTGTTTTACTTATTTTTCTTGATTAAAATTAGGGTAGAGGGCGGTGGAATGTCGTTTTTCAGATAAAATCCTGCAATAACTATACAGTAATACAGAAATAGAGAGCGGCGCTGATTGGCAGTGATCCGTCTTTTAGTGTGCTGTTGTAAAGAGTTGCCTCAAAGCCCCAAAGTTGTAATGAAAGGGACAACACAGGCACCGAACGTATCTACGTATTTTCGTACGAAAGTAGGCCGCCTCTATAATCCCCCTAAAAGTAATACACGTACCCCAAGGGGTCAATGTACCCCAGTTCAAAAACTCCTGCTGCAAGCTTTGGCTAAACGAAAACTGTTCGTAAAATAAAATTATTGCGTTTGTGGTAAACAAGGTCATTTGGTTACATGAGCTGCAATTTACTTTCATAGAAATAAGAAACATGACTATTGCTTCACAGAGGCGCGAGAGGAGTACGGTGTTGCGAACGCGTTGTCGTGTTGCAAGAATCCATTACACCTTTTACGTTTCTAGACAAATCGAGCGAACAACAACAAATCCGTCAAGAGATCTGCGTTCGCTCATTTTAATTCGACCCATTTATCGTCGGTAATGTGCCCCCCTCCCCCTATACGCCCACAAGCCGTCGGCAATGCGAATTTATGGCCGCCTGTCGCGCGAAACCGGGCCATCGATCAGAAAGTGCACCAACACAAGCGGAAAGGTCCAGCTCTTTCCAACATGTCAAACACGCACCCATCAATCAGTTTTATTGAATGGCGGAGCTGCCAACGGGAGCAGGGGACTCCTCTCTCTCTCCTCTTTTTTCCCCCGTTCTCTCTTTCTCTCTCCTTTTTTCCCTCGCTCGCTCGTTCTCTCTCTCTCTCCCGATCCCGATAAAAAGGTCACCGCTGGGTCGCCTGCAATTTATTGCCTCGCCTTCTTCCCGCTTACGACACGCCAGCGCTCGTTTCTTGTCGTTGTATTTCTCTCGCGGTCTTGTTTCCTAGCTTGTGCCGCTTTTCCGAACGCTGGTAATTGCGTGAGCGATTGTCGCAGTTTCGAAGCCGCCCCGGCTTACTTTTAGAAATTCAGCTCGTAGTGCCATTGCGACCGTTTTGGCCGTTGTGCTGCTGCAACTTGGTTGGTTTTGGACTGCAAAGGAGAACTTGTCTTTCGGTGTTGTGGACTCCCGTGTTTGAAGCCTTGTGTATTTGCTTTTAGTTGTTGTAGTAAGCGGACAGGCTGTCGTCCTACTTAGTTTCAAGCGCCTATTTTTTAAAACGTTTTTTAGTTCGAGATGAGGACTTTGAATGAACCGGGACTAAATTAAGCGACAGCCATCAGATGTGTGATTTAACTTAGTTTTGTTATGTCTTACTTTTAACCGGTGGATAAACGCCTCAACCCTAGTTTCAATCGCCTATTTTTTTGGAAGAACTCCTTTAGTCTGAGATGAGGAGCTTTGGCTGTAGGGGATTAAGGTAAACGACAGCCATAAGTTATGTGATTTAACAAAGTATTTTGTCAAGTCCTACGTTTAGCCAGCAGTTGGACGCCTGTAACTCAGTGCATTTATTTGTCCTAACTCATAGTTAAGTTTGGACGCTTTTGCGTTGTGGAAGATTGTCAGTCATAAGCACATGTTCGCTAAACTCTTGGGCTTCGTTCGGTTCTCGCTGTATGTTTTACTGTGAGAGCGAGGTTTTTCAGATTAGCCCGTTTTAATTCCAACGCCCCAGCTGTTTGGCAAAAGTCCTAAAAACCGACTAAACATCCTTAACTTGTTTTTCGTGGATTTTTTGCTTTGCACGGTCGATATTTGAAGGCTGTATACTACGTTCACAAAATTCTACTAAAACGCAGATTTCATATTACTTCCACAACCTTTGTTTACTCGCATGACTTGTGAAGCTTTTGGTAAAATTAAAAAAAATGTTAAGCTTTTTGTTACAACTATACATTTGTGCCGTTATGCGATGATGTATAAGAAACGTTGCAATGGAAATGTTTTTTGAAGACCTGTTGCTTAATGTGTTTGCTTGCTGTTCATTGTGGTAGTCGTATACTGACTGGTTGAACGAACGATATGCTCAGCAATAGTAAAAACAAACCATTTATTTATGTCAACAGGTGTATCTTTTTGGAACGCAAAGTCGTTGGCAGCAGTTTTTCGCTTGATCACTGCTCTACTGACACGGGTTTTTAAAAGTTTTATTGTTTATAACATTTTAATTAAGATCACTTGGCGAAATTGGGCGAAACAGTTTTGTATATTATAGTACGCTTTAAAATTTCGCCAGACTGCCTAATTCGCCTTCAATTGCTAAAGCAGCTTCATGTTTCACGTAAGATTGATTGAAGTGTAGGCTACTTCGAAATGGACGCAATTGCCGAAATAGAAATGAGCGAGCGCAATTGATTTTGCCGCCACCTCGCCTGTCGTAATCTTGTTGCATGCGTTTTTACTCAGTATTACACAACACAGGGTTACCGCTAAGTCTTTGAATTGAATTGCACGTTGATGTCATTGAAAAACAGTTATGGTTTTCCGAAAGGTCAAGTTTGTTTTCTGGGCATCTTAAGTTATGAGTTAAGAAAGTTTTCGGTCTTTGAAAAAATAACTTTACTGCTTTTTGTTTCATTTTCCAGTCTCTGAAAACCTGTTATATTTCTTTCAATGATTGAATGTTTTTTTTATAAAGTGTTTGTTTTTATAAAGTGTTTGGGAACTTTTACACTGATTTTGACCAACATAAGAATTTGCAATTTCGGCGGTTTTAAATGTACGGCTTGCTTAGGAAAAATTTACTAGAATCGACTAACTTGATTAACCATTAGAACGCCACGTATGACAATCAATTTAGATAGACATTGTTGTTTGTCGACATACTGTTTTTTAAAGACGGAAAAATTACTCTTGTTAAAAAAAATGTTTGCCGTTAAAACGTTTTATCCTTATTTCCTGTTTCTTTTTCTGCCATAATTGCCTGAAATCCTAACGACACCGCAATTGGCCACATTTCGACTTATTGAAAGCACTTGGGCGCGATTTAATTGAAAATGGCAATTAGGACTCTGATCATTTCCAATAGTTCGACTTAACGTCGCCGATATCTTTCTTACGCCAATGTAAGTGTGTTATAATTAAAACAACCTCTATATTTTCAACCGATTTGATTTTTAACCGACATGTATGTTAGGTTTTGTCATGTTGGAAATTCGTCGGTTCGTTTTTGGTGAAAATGCGTACTTTTTTTCTAATTTTTTTTTAAAACGATTGATTTGAATTTTTGGGCCATATATATATTTTAGTCCCTTCAGGTTTAAAGTGTCTTATGCTGAAAAGCGCAAAGTTCTGTTTTTTTAGAAACGCATAATTGTTAGAAATCTTAAATGTGTTCAAAGTGCGCAATTTTCACTTTGTTAGAAATATAACCATTTTATCTCCGCTAAACTTTCCAAAATTTTCTCTAAATGCTTGGACTGTCTTTGTTTGAATGTCTACAAATTTTAGGAAAAATTGAAGAAAAAAAATGATACCCACTTTTCACATGCTAAAAAACATAGTCTAAGTTGAAAACATAGTAGTGTATTAGTTCGCTAAAGTTTAAACAACGAAGGTAAAAATATACCAGGTTTTAGTTTTTAAGATTTTAAATCCGAAGAAAATATAATAGTTTATAGTTCGCTAAAAATGTAACTTACCAATGTGAAAATATACTGTTATGGTTCGCTAAAGATTCAAAATGCGTAGGTCAAAATATCGTAGTTTATAGTTCGCGAAAGATTCAAAATGTGAATAGTTGAAAACAGACTGATAGCTTATAGTTCGCTAAAAAAAATGGGTTCCGTAAATTTAGCACGGCGCACCTACTCCAGACTGCCACATGCTGTTTATTTCAAAATGCAAGGTTGAAAATATACTGGTTTATAGATCGCTAAAGATTCGAAATGCGAAGTTGAAAATCTACCAGTTTGCAGTTCGCTAAAAATTCAAACATACTGTAAATTTAGCACGCGCACCTACTCCACAAGCCACCCCCCCCAACCCCCTAAAAAACGCACGCGCGCCAAACACAACAAAACAGCTCTAGTCGCGTTATGTTTCCGGCCCTGTCCGACCTTCTTGTTCGACGCGCGTCGGATTGCGTTACGCGGCAAAACCTTGTTATATTGATCCGGCATGCGGTTCTTGCCGTCTCCAATCACTCAACGATCATCGACGTTGGCAGACTTCAGCTGTAAGGCGCGTTCCGGCAAGAAGCCAACACCCACTTTAAATCTAGTGGTCTTTGACTAGGTTTCTTACTAGGGATGTCCGATAATATCGGATCGCGGCCGATACCCGATACCAAGTGGTTGTATCGGTGCTCGTCCGATACTAGACTGGTATCGGTGCCGATCCGATTCTAATTTATTTATTAGAGGAATTCAAGCCATGACTTGCGATCGAACTTAACGATTCTACCTTGATATGTAAATTTATCCAAAAATGGTGGAGATTGATTGTAAATTATTATAAGGATTTCCAGCAAACATTTGCGATCCGATTTAGCGATTTCAACTTATACAGTAACTATAGTGGTAACTAAGCTTGTTAACACGCTGATATTATAAAGGAAAAAATTCAGTTTCACCAATCACACTAAAATAAATCGATCATTTGTTTATAATCAATCATTGTTGTATAGAACTGTGTAGGCTACTATATCTGGTTGTCGTGTCTTTTTTTATTTCATTTCTATCAGAAAAAATACATTTTTTGATGTTTGAGGCTTGGTTTGTGAGATGCTCTTAAAACTGAGATTTGGGTCGCGCTCAAAAAAGTTTGAAAACACTGACTTAAAGGAAGATTGGGATCTGAAATCTGGAAAAATTGTAGTTTAATTTCATCGATTTCCTTTGGTTTGAGCGCAGTAGTGACGTCTTTTGGTATCGGTTTTAACGCGATAATTTATCGCGGAACACCTGACGATCTTTCACGGAACACTAGTGTTTCGTGTAACATGGTCTAATGCAGTCGTTCTTAAGGGAAGGGAGGAATTTTTAAATTTGGAGGGAAATTTGCTCCCACAAGGAATTTGGTAGAAAAAATAGATTACAAAAAAAGTTATTTGATCGGTTATATGCAATAAAAAGCGTCTTAAGTTAAAAAAACTTAACTTTCAGACCAAACTTTATAACACGTCGTAGTCTTGGCTGTTGGCGCAGATGTGTCTATTTAGTTTTTGTATATTTTTGGTAATTTTGCCGACTGTATTTCGGTAGGTTTAATTTCCCTACAGCAGGGTGCATCGATGTAATAAATATGAAAGGTATAATATTTCGTTTTATTGCTAGCGAGAAATTGACAGTGTCTGGACTTGTAAGGGAGGAATAAAAAAATCTTTTTTGCAACTTGTTATGCTTTGAGTGGTCTATTGGATAGCTCACATAGATCGAATAGGGTGTTTTCCTAAATAACATTCGCGGCACACTTACGACAATCCTGCAAGGCACACACTTCCAGAACCACACCGTTCTAACCCGTGTGTCCCTTGCGGCTGGCACAAGGCAACTTAACCTGCCAGAGGCCAACAGCCAATTACCGTTGTTGCTTCCAGCCTCGCAATACCAGCAAGCCTTTCTTTCAGTCGGTCGCATTCGGCTGATTATGTCGCAACAATGCCGCCTAATTTGAATCGATTTGGCGCGCAAATTGTGCGAGCAAGACTGGCAGGCCTGTCGCTTGTTTTCAACATGATTTCGACAGCTTGTCACGATACCCCGTGTCTCAAACGCGCGCTGCCTTGGCCTTCAGCCGGACAGACATTGCGTAGCACGCCCCCCACCCCCAAACTCATTAATAATTCATCCCGAATAAGCGACACCGTTATTCTGTTGCCGCACTGACAGGCCTTACTATTGGATAACACGTTTCGTTGCGTCGTATCATGTCGTGTTAGCATTAATCATTTGCGCCCCGCGCCGCCAAAATTGACAGCAGAACGGGCGGACGCCGGCCTAGTTCAGCCACATGATATGTGCAGCCAATAAACTCAAACCCGACCGCCCTCCCTTTGCTCTAAAGAAGCGACGACTCTCCTATTTTTTCTGTGTCCCATCTGTTGTGACAACATGGCTCCCTGCGATGGGCGCCCGTGTTCGTTTTTGGATAGCAAGTGTCATCAGCGGCAATACACCGCCGCCGCGATCTAATTGATTTTTTGTTTTGACTTTCAGTTTTAATTTTCCTGGTTTGCTGACTTTAGGAAATGGGCTCGACTTTTTGCGTAGCTAGCGAAATAAAACTCCGGTTGAGGCAGATATGACTTAGGATTGTCTTATTACCGCCGAACAGAGATACGAAATAAGAGTAGTTTGCTGTAGAAAGTTTCTGAATCATTTCAGTTTAAATTTTTCTAACAAATTTGCAAGCTTTTTAGTTTATTACGTTCCTGGTGAAATTTGTTCAGTAAATAACTTCAGAGACCTGAAACTTAAATGTAAACAGTGAAAAACAAGCGATTCTGTTTCAACATTAGGTGATGAAGTACATCACTTAATTTTCTTTCCTTTTTAGTGATGTTTCGGTGATGTTCTTCCTCTTTGTAAAGTGACATTTATTTTTTTTAATTAAAAAACAATGCTTTTTTAAAGTTTCGTACAAACTTTGTTTCTCAACTGTTTTTTTTTAGGTTAATTTTAAAGTAGACGTCACTTACAAATCTACCATTTTGCAGGCCAACCGGATTCACCGGACACAAAACTAGGACCGATTTGTGACGACGACTCGATCGCAGCGGAGGAGGTCCAAACCGCCCCTCACACTCCGCCCGTGCCCACGTCGGAAGACCAAAGCGAAAAAGCGACTGTTCAGCGGCCATTTCACAACGGTTCAGGCACCATGGACCCCTCTTCTTGCGACAAACTGCTCGCCTTCACAATGGACTTTCTCTCCAAGAAGGCAAACTCGCTTCACGATGGAGGCGCTGCTGGTAACCATGACAACAACGCAAATCCGAGAAGGAGCCTAAGCTCTTCGTCTTCTTCTAATTCTTCTGGTCAAGTGAAAGTGGAAAAGAGAAGTCGTTCGCCGGACGCCTTCCCAAAATCCGGGTTCGTTCCATTCTTTATCGATTTTCTTTTCTGCAAAATGCTCAAGGAACTTTTCAAAAAAGTTTAACTTCTAAACAAAAAAACTTTTAAAAGTAATATAGGAAATGTTTTCTCACAAATACAAAAAAATATCATTTTTACCACAACGTACAATTTTATGTTAGAACTGTCAAGCGTTTATTGTACAGGCTATTTTTATTGAAGTTACAACTCCTATATATACCAGTTTGAAGTCCGATATAAACGGTTACAAAACTGAAATTTGTTTTCCTACAATAACAAGATAGATTTTCCAGGAGGGATGTCAGTTCGTCTCCGCCCAAAAGTAAAGTAGCCACTTCCACACAACCAAACTTCGACGCTATGCTCAGCGGGATCGGTAAGTTACATTTCAATGCTTATGGCGCTTTTAGACAACTTGTGGGTCGCGAACCTAATTGGGTCGCTGTTAAAGGTGGTTGGGTCGCCGGCTGCAGTTGTTTAACATGTTGCATTTATTAGATTTGGCTGTGAGCAAGATTTGTACAAAATTTGAGAGACATGTAGCATATAAGTTTAACTCAACCTAATGTTAAGTTCTTGTGTTTTGATCGCTTACAAACCGTTCATTGAAGCGGTTTGGGTCACCAAAGCTTCACTGTTACACTTACGCTTTGTAATTGGTACACCACGAAAAAAGGTTAAGAAACACTTGTTTAAAGACTGCATTTACTTTGAATTGGTCAGAAGTATTTTTCCAAGAATGTCTCTGAATTTATTGCATGTGCAGCCTTAATTATGTGTGTTTTTCAACAACAAACTATATTCCCATTGTATTGGCCACGGCACAAAGTGTGTGGCTTTCATATTGTAGTCAAAACACCTAAAAGTGATCCAATTTTAGGTCTTTAAAAAACTATCAATTTGCATTAACAACCCTTCGAACTGATTCCATATAAATGCGCGTCAACCTTACAAAGCAGAATTTCCCCATCGACGCGTTCTGTCAAGGGACAACAGCAGCACGACAGGCTCTGCTTGTGTGGAGTTGATTGATTTCCGTGCAGCGATGCATTCTAATACACTACAACATTGCTCTATCAGTTGCCCCTGTCAGCAATAATCAATCGCGGTGATTAGCAGTCCGCGGTTGATTCGAAAAAGCAGCGCGGCGTTTTTGCACGCGATTTAATTATTGATGTAACGTGCCACATCCGTCAAGTCGCTTCGTCGACAGGTCGTCGCCGCGTCGTCTCGCTGTCATACACTCGCGTCGCAAAAATTTTAGACGTTGTTGAGTAATTAGCGGTGATATGTGCGCGCTTTCTATATGGTAGGAATGTTCGTTCAGTTATTGTTTTGATCAAGCTTGACAGTTTTCGTTTTGTAAGACAATTTTTGTGTTATGTTATTTTGTAATATTTTAGGCATGGAAATGCTATCAAATATTGAAAATATCTGAAAAGGCTCTCTTGGCAAATCTAAAAAAATGAGGAACTGGTAAATCGTTTTTGCTTCATTTCGCCGATACGGCTCTTTCTAGGTTCCTAAATGTGTTGACAATACCAGTTCGTGGTATTTTTTTTTCTGTTGAAATTTAGGAGTTAAAATTTTCTAAAGATGACTTTGTTTTTTATGACCTTAAAAAATCGTTTTGACAAAATCGCCTCGATTTAATGCCGTTTTTTAATGCAACGCTGTATAATTCACAAGTGTCCATGTTCTCTCTGTATATGGCATAGGTCAGGAAGTTTGCATGAAATGCAGCAAAACGCTACCCCTCCTCATATTAGCGAAACAGGCTGTCGGTTCTTTAAATACCCAATTTACAAGGCTTTTTCGAGTCTATTCGAAAGACTGACAGGTCTATTGAATTACGTTGGCGTGTCTTTCAAAGCTCAGTGGCCCAATGAATGACCAGCGCTGCCGTAATTTAATTGAATCGATTCGAGCAGTTTTTGAGAGGTGTCACTACCCTTTAGATAAGTTTAAGCGTGTTTTGTATCGACCTGTACTCAGAGCTTAAGAGTCGAGTTAGTTGATGAGTGGCGAGTATTCTACTCGGTTCGTTTTTTTAGTAGTCCACTTACATCAGTGTTTCTCAACCTTTTTCGCGACGACTTACATTTTGGTGCTTTGGCGACACAATTCTCTTCACTGATTTATTTCCAAGTAGCGAAACAAAAGAAAAATAACATAAATAAATTCGAATTTTATATTACGAGCCTTGCCGTCTGTATTTCACCCGAAATTTACTCAAATGTTATAAAAAATTTGGGCGTGTCTTTCAAAGCTCATGCCATGCCGTAATTTAATTGAATCGAGCAGTTTTGGAGAGGTGTCACTACCCGTTAGATCAGATTAAGCATCTCGTGGCTAAGCTGAAAAGTCGAGTTAGTTGAAAAAAGTCGAGTTAGTTGATAGGCTGGGCGAGTAGCGAGTATTCTACTCGATTTATGTTTTCGTACGGATTTTGCTTCATTTTGCGTTTGAAGGGGATATACCTGTGGGTGTGTTGTAGCCCCAGTGAACTTTTTAATTTGGTTAAGCCGAAATTGAATTCACATATTGAACTATTTCATTGATTAAATCTTTTTCCCAGTCTATCAATATGTAACGTAATGTAAATGTGCAAGACTAAACAATTTGTTAGTTGAAACGCACACAATTCTTTCGTTTTGTATCTAAACTCTATTTCTGTAATAAAGTGAGTACAGGTGTCATCATTCGTATTCGAATGCATTATTAGTAAAAACTTGCTTTTCAGAAACAAACGAACGAATGAATGAATTGTCATTTGTGTAACGTTTAAATTTACGTCAGTGTTTCTCAACCTTTTTTCGCGGCGACAAAAATCATAACAGCAAAGCTTTGGCGATCTAATCTTTTCACCGAGCTTTTTGTAAGTGAACAAGGCACTAGAAAAATACCATATCTTAATTTAACATTTTATATCACGAGCCTTGTGGTCTTTTCATTTAACCCACAGTTAAATTCTTGCTCAAAACCAATATTAACAAATCTAACCATGTGAACGACTGCAGTCGGCGACCCAACCAAATCAAACAGGGATTTAATTTTGCGTCGCGACCCAAGGATTGAGAAACACCGCCTTACATGTTTAAAAAAGCCCGCAAAAAGCCAAGGCATTTCAATACTTGTTTGCGACACAGCTTGTAGAAAAGCTGCCACACATCAATGACAGCCGACTGACTGGTACGAGATAAATATAATGGGGCCGATGCCGGAAGAATTACAGTGAGTCACGCCGACTGCTGTCAATTGCGCTTCAGAAGGCTGTTGTGCGATTTAGATGCTTATTAGACGGGGATGGTTGAGGTGTACAGGTGAAATATACGCCCAAATCAGTTCGTGGCTTTGGTTATATGTAGTTATGTACATCGTCGAGTGATCTGCAAACTTCTAATATGGCGCACAGGAGGTTTTGGTTAAATACATGTCGTCAGGCGAACTGCAAATCCTCCTGGTTTTGTTGTTAAGAGCAGGACTTCCTTTTGGTTTGTGAATAGATTAAAACTTTCAGCAACCCTTTAGGCTTGACAGTTTTAGAACATGTTATATTGTTATGTGGTCTGCCTCTCCACACAATTGTCAGAGTATTTTTTTACAGCATTTTGGATTATGTGCTATTAGTTTTACATTCAAAATCCGTTGGCCTATTCCGACCAAAACTTGTTTCGCGGCCCATAGGTTGGAAAGGCAGAGCGACAGAGTGTATATGTATTGCAGTATACACATGTAGTCTAGGCAAAAATCCCGCCGTGGTTTCACGATCGCTTCGTTATTTCCTTTCTTGCGGTTTCGAACCGGCTAGGCTCACTGTAAACAAGGTTCCCAACCCGTGGGAGCTGAAATTCGGCAATAAGCGAATCCCGCACATAAATTCTATGTTAAAAATGAAAAAGATTACTTCAAAACCTTCACACGGATTTTACCATGTAATATTACCCACATATGCGTCCATTATGTTATGTACATTGTTTTACTGAAAGGTTAGAATATTGTCGTCTTCTACTTTATTTAGCTACACTTAACTACACCCTGTATGATGTCAGTAATGGGCATTATTTTATTAGAACGTTAAAACAATGTCGCTTAGTTTGTATATCCTGTTAATAAAGGTTAAGCTTAAAATTATCGTACAGTAGTGCAAAAATATATTTTTGGTTACTGAGTCAAATTGTCCCGTATAGCCTAAACTCGAAACATACAGCGTTTTATCGGAGACATTTACTAAGTTTTTCCACATCCATGTATCTAGGGATTCTAGGGACTATATTTCCTTATTTAATTTAGTTCCATCTTGTTTTCTGGACAGACGTAGCCTCACTTACAGCAGCCAACTGCGTAGCGATGCTTCAACAGCAATTCTACGGACAGTGTCCAAACGACTGGATACACGTACAGGTATGACCTGAACATAGATCAGCTGTTCTTTAACTAAAGTCCGTCGACCAGTTTTGGGGGTTCCATGATGGCCTACGTAAAACATTAGTTAATAATTTAAAAAATGATATAATTTTTTTAAATTTAGATTTTAATTGATAACAACACTTTTGGCTATTTTTCTTCAATTTACTTAGACTTTAACTTTGCGAAAACAGCAAGTATTTTATTAAATGACGTCATATTAGTACGTCAGCTCTATAAATTTAATGCCAACCCTGATCCATGCGAATTAAAAACATTTTTAGGGGACCCTTTCCATGAAACGGTTGAAGCGCTTTAAGACTTGAACCAGACTTAAGTTGTGTAGTTCATACTTAAATTTTTGTACAAGGTAATCTTAGGGCAGTGGTTCTCAAACTTTTTTGAGCGCGACCCAAATCTCAGTTTTATGAGCATCTCACGACCCAAGCCTCAAACATCCAAAAATGTACTTTTCTGATATGCATGAAATAACAAAAGACACGACAACCAGATATAGTAGCCTACACAGTTCTATGAAACAATGATTAAATACAAACAAATGATTTATTTATTTTAGTGTGATTGTTGAAACTGATTTTTTTCCTTTATAATTTCAGCGTGGCTTGTTGTGGTGACTAAAAGCTTTCTTAGCAGCTACTGCAGTTGGCTATGGCTATGCTGTAGCTGGCTGCCATCAAAACGTTCATAAAACCACTTATGGTGCAATAATCTAGGTTACAGATTTAAAGCCACGTGAAAAGCTTATCATGCAATAACTCAGTTATGATTGAATTGAAAAGACTTGAAAAATGAAATGAAAAAAGTTCGTTTGCGTAGGATTGAATCACCATAGACCGACCCATTTTTTGACCCTGCGCGACCCATACTTTGAGAACCACTGGTTTAGGGAAACCTATCCGAAACATCTTGAGTCCCACCGATAATGTTCTTTGTATGATGCTTTCGTTTCATAAATTAACGTTTTCCACTTTAAAATGTAAAGTTTTTAAAAAGTAGTATATTAACTAGGAAAAGCTACCTACTTTCCTAAATGAGTTTTTGACTAACCAACCTCTAATACTTGACATTTGTAGGTTTAAATTTTATTAACATTGCTTGTTTGATCGTAGTATAATGACGTCATTTGGAATCGGACCAGACACGGCGCTTGTGCCCTGAATTTCTTTTAGAAATGTATAGGGCATCCTTACAACCCAAAGAATGCAATAAAACGCAGCCAAGACAAAATATACCAAACTTAAAGCACTCTTGCATAAAACGCGATTTCACTCGGGCCTTTAGAACAACCATAAAGAACCGAATCGCTCGTCGGATGAGTGCACTGATTAGGTACGGCACGTGGTCCTTACGACTGTCCATAATTTGTGTAATCAACTGGATGACAGCTAGGTTTCACGCCCTGGTTCCACGGGCCCGTCTGGCCTCGCTTTTTCGACAGTTTTCCAGTTCCGCCAAGATTTACCACGGCCGTGGGTATTCGCCAAATTTCACAGCCTCAATTTACAAGGCCGTGTCGCGCTATTTACAAGGCCTTGGATTTTTTCTTAACCAGCCGGGCGTTAGGTAAATGTCGGTCTTTTTTGTTTGCTTAAACGATTTTTGTGCCTTGGAATCCGAAACGGATCTACTTGGTTCGCTTTAGGAGTAGCTTGGTTCGCTTTAGGAGCAAAATCTAGTATTTAAGCTCATAAGAGTTGGCCGATTATTCGGAATTTATTTCTTAAGTGTAAGAAAAAGCAAAACAAAAAAAAACTGAATAATAGTAATACAACAAAAAACAAGGCGTTCCACTCAAAACTGTGACAAATTGTTAGACAAAATTATAGCAAAAAAAAATAAAACAAACATAAATAAAATGTTGCCATTACTTTTATGACTAAAAAACTTTTATGACTACAAAAAACGAAATCCTTTCCTAACACTAAAATAAATTGTTAAAAAAACGAAAAAATATCAGCAAAAATTCTAAAAATCAGAAAATTACAACCACAAACGAAAAGTCCAGCAATATACTAACAAATATTAACGAAACTAAAAATAACAACAGCTAAAAAATATTTTCAAATTATGTCAATAAAAAAAAATTACAAAAAGACTAAAATTTTTATTTCGATTAAATTGCGATTTTTCCGTTTAACAGCGAAACGACAACAACTGTCTAAGCAAGAGCAAGGCCGAACGATACAGATGGTGCGTTCAGGGCTCCCCGGCCGGTCATGGCCCAAATGGCGCCGCCGGCCCGAAGCGTCACGGAAGCACCGGCGCCGGGGGAAGTCCCGGAAGCGTGGCCCCAGGGAGCAGCAACGGAACGACGGGTCTGAAGAAAGCGCAAACTGCCAACGGGACTTTGAACGGGGGACAACAACAGGTTGGAAATGGCCCGATTTTGTGACTACTTAGGCTACTAAAAAGGGCCAGGCCCGCGGTAAATTCCCATATTGTTTTCAAATGCATTTTTGTAAACGGTAACAAGGCTACAGCGCCCCTTTTGACCGCAAAATTGTTTTCTTAGTTTAAAAAAAAAAAAAAAAACTTACAAAAAATATATATATATATATAATTTTCTTTAAAATTGTAAATTTACTAGGAAAAGTAAAACAGAACGCTTCTTTGCTGGTTTATACGGATATGGCGCTTTACCATTTGTTCAATTGCAAATGTTTTTTAGAAAAAACAAGAATATCACGCTTTATGCCATTTTTCGGCTATTTGTGTGGTAAATCTTGAGACCTACTGTGTGATACGGTGCATTTTAAAGGCGTGTAAAGGCATATGGTGTGATCTCGACTTCAGGTGATTTATACCCGAGGGTGTTCAGACCTCTCACATTTTATTCACGCCTTTTTGTTACCTGTCTTTTTGGTTTGTTGGGGCATTAATTTTCAACCGGTGTTCCTCAAGAACTCTATTTAGTTAATATTCCATGGAATACCGATGGAATTCGCTGAATTAGCACAATGGATGTAAGAAGCGTTTGTTTTATCCCTCCCAATATAAGTTTCTTTAACAAACAGCCCCGTATATCGCCCCCCGTATTCGAAAACGCGGTTATTTCTTGGTAATGTAATTTAGGGAGTTTCATTATTTGAGCGTTAAATTTTTTCGTAGTTTCATTATGAAGCGTGGTCAGTTTTCGCCGTAGTGAAATCTTAACGCAGTTATTCTTAAAGGATCACAGTAATGTCATCACAGTAATGAACTAGAAAGAAAACCCCCAATACACGAGTGTTACAATGTGACATTTGTTGCACAACCCGAAATGGTCCAGCTCGACTTTCATGAGGATATTTGGTTAAATAAAATAGGAGCTACCATCAATATTCAGCATATTATAACACCCACTATTAAATAATCCTTGTACCTTACGTTTTTTTCATTTTTACTTGGCCTACTTTTGCGCGATCTCAGAATTTCTTTGCGTTTTCTTGGCGGTGTTTTGCTTCAGGCATTGTGATTCCTTTTATTATAGTAGCTCTTTATTTTGCCATTTTAACGTCAGTATTGGTTTACAGCTCGACTGAACTGTATTGTAATTCTGTTATTGGCTTTTTAAACTTTTGAATAGTTTTATTTATATATAATTTTGGTGTTTCGTTGTGTTTGTAGAATATTAGCAGAACTGACGATGCTTTTTGCGTAACTATAGTATTCTGCTTTTGTTGAATAAAGTTGTTTTGGATCTTTTTTACAACCTTTGTGATTTTGCTTGAATCTTATTCTTAAAGGTATTGTTATTTTTCAGTATTTTCAGTATATTCAGTAATTTCTCGTTCGTGTCATTTTAAGCGCAGTTATTTCACAGTAGTATCATTTTCCGACACTGTCTTTTAGGGGTATTTTTTTTGGTGGCGGTCATTTTTTTGTTGTGTCATTATGGAGCGTAAAATTTTAACGCAGATTCTTATAAATATTGTTATTTTTAGGTATTTTCAGACTATTCAGTAATATTTCGTTCGTGCCATGTTAACGCAGTCATTTCACAGTACAGTAGTATTATTTTTCGACGCTTTCTTGTTGTGGTAGTTTTTTTAAGCGGTCTTAAAGTCATTATGGAGCGTGGTCAGATCTTATTGAAATTATAACTCGGTCATTTGCACTTATTTATTTTTTTTCAACTTTGAGCAAACAACGAACGACTATTCCCTCACACAGGACAAGTTATTCGGGTCCGTGTTCGCCGGTGCCAGCAAGTTCCACTGTCGGGATTGTGGCGTGTCGTTTAACACATTGGTGGAGCTGACAGTTCACATGAACAAGACTGGACACTTCAGGGATTCCAACGCTCCAGGCTCCGACAGGTCCAAGTCGGACAAAGGTAAAATAAAATGGGTTTGCTAGAAATTGAGTAGAAGATCACAATTTTCAATAAAATCTATCTCGATAGATAATACCCTGAAACGGCGTTAATTTATTCAATTCAGCCAACAACAAACGACCTTACACTTACCATAAACATGGTATAAGGGAAAAACATGTTTCAAATATTTGGAAAATAGTTTTTCAAATAACAAAGTGCTTTATGAGGTTCAGATTTCAAGAGGAAAAACGTATTTTTTTTAAAATATTTGTTATTTCTACAGTGTGTGACTGTTTTTTTTTCCTTTTTTGTCTCTATTTAAATATGTCTCATTGTTTTTAGATGAGCATTTTGCTCTTCCCAACTCCTCAAAGATGAAGCGTCCTGGAGGTCGTGAGGAGGAGAATGGAGTAGAAAAAGTGCTCACCTGCATGGGATGCGGAAATCTATTCGAATCCCTCCAGGTTGGACAGAAATTTTTTCTGTTTTGTTTCTTTCTTTATTACTCGTTCGATTCATCAAAGGCCACTTTTTGCCACTCTGGGAATTAAAGTTTGTTCGAAACGCAATTTACTTTTTTTTTGTTTTAATTATTGTTCGTCTTTAAAGGTGAAAACAAACTTTTGACATTTTGTCAGTTTTCTGTAAAATAATTAAAAAAATAAGCTAACTTCTCAATTACTTGTTTTTTTAATGTTTTTTATTTGTTATCCTCTTAAATATGGGCATTTTTAGTGTTTTTTTTTGAGTTATATTAAAAACCATGTTTGGTGATAAAATTTTTTTTTGAAAGTCTTTGAATTTATATCATAAAAGTTTATGACAAACGACAACCTTGTTCTTGTCGTTAATAAACGACGTTTTGCTCGTCGTTTGAACAAGTATATTAAAAATGTCAAAATAAATTTAAAAAAATGTTGCGTTTTATTGTTAAAATTTAGGTAAATTTAAATGCAAGTTTTATTTTAAACTTGGCATTTTGGTGCGCATGTGTATCCGCAGTTCTCTAGCATTGTGTACAATTTAAGCACAGTGAATCAATCGCTTGTGTTTTTAGTTCAAGTATTACTTATCTTAAACCAACTAGGGTCGCATGTAAACGCCGATTTCGTTTTATTTAATTGAGGTCAGGTAATTAAAAGTAGAGATCGACCGATATTACCTTTTTGAACCGATACCGATCCCCGATTCTTTACAATTTTATCAACCGATACCCGATACCGATTTTTTTTATATACCTGAGAAATGTTCAAAACTTAAATTAGTTAAAATGGTTTACTTTATATACCTTTATTAATTATTAAACTGTTATTTTCCATATTAACTTTGGGTGATGCTAAAACCCAATTTTTTTGATCAAAGAATGGGCAAGTTGTTTGTTGTACAGCAAATATTTTACTATCTTTTCGGACTAAAATATCGGCCCAAGTGTCGGCCTACATTTGCCGATACCGATATATCGGTAAACCGATATATCAGTATATCTCTAATTAAAAGGTTAAATACAACTGTCTTAAACCATCTTTCCATGTAGGACTTGAGCGTTCACATGATCAAGACCAAGCATTACGAGAAGGTGCCTTCCTGGCGAATCCACCTCGGATTGGTCAACGGCTCGTCGCCGTCAGCCAATGAGAGCGGCGCCAGAAAGCGACCGACCAATCAGGTGCCGGTAGTCGGTCAGCAGACGACCCGGAAGCCGGAAGTGACCTCCCCATTGGTAGATTTCTCCTCTGTTCTCACGCAGTCGCCATTCTACTATCCTTTGCTGGGAGGTAAGAGTCTTTAAAAAAGAGTTGTCGAAATCTTTAAATGTATTTTGATATACGTATTAAAAAGCCTTTTAATATTAGTCTTTGAATTTAATTCACGTATTAAAAACCAGAAGTTTTTGAATAACCTTTGAAATTTTTTATAGCCACTTTAAGTTACGTGTTTAGGAAGTGTCGTTACAAAAATACAATTAGAAAAAAAAGTTATTTTGTTTACTATGGTATATAATATATATATTGTTTTGTTTTGTTTTGTTTAAGAATTAAATTGAAAAATCGTCGAGCGATCCAAGTTTAGATCTTAAAAAAACACTCTTTAAAAAATCCATGAATGACTTTGAATTTTTTCATGGCGTTTTGTGGCAACCCTGTGAGTGTAAAGCATAAATTAAAGTCGTAAAAAGGTGGACTTTAATAATTATTTTAACGACTGGTACACCTAATTATGTGAATGACAATAGTGGTGCAATTTATTATTGTAAAATATGAATCCATTTTATACACACTAACCATAGCTTGGCTATTCCTGATTGTGTTACCTAAATATCAACGTAGGCGAAAAATTAGTACGTGAATATGGTTGTTCAACCAGAAATGGATATTTTTTGATATTTTCATTTACATCATCATTAATTTAATTTGCATAAGCACAAACCAACATTTCATTACGCAATTCGTCGATTTTGTAATCACGACAAAAATAGATGAGACCGCGTGAGGCACGAACCGGTATTGTTGTCGCATTGTTACGTAAACAAAGCGATTCCGGCGCTACTAGTGTTGTTAGACAACCTACGGAAGGTGGATTTCCTTTGTTTACCTAAGATGCCTCACTACTGTGTTGTGGACTACCGCTTCCTGCTAGACTATGTGTGTAGACTGTAGATCTTAGTAAACAATACAAATGCACCGTAATAAGAATATTAAAGCCCGTACAGAAGTAGGTATCATTTTGAAAGATGTTGAAAATGAATAAAGAGTTATTCGAAACGTTCAAAATGATACCTACTTCTGTATGGGCTTTAATATTCTTATTACGTTACTACAACTTTACTAAAACCTCCAATCATTAGTAAACAATGATGGGAAACTGCCGATTCGATAATTCAAGTGTTGAAACAATTTGTAATGCAATTGCCCAAACTTAATTGTGTACATTGAGAAAAAAATGTTATTTTGTCACCAAGCGCTTTACATTGCCACTTTTTTCTCTTTTGCATTTTTTTGTTTGCTAAGTTCGTTTTTATTTTTTGCTAGGTCAAGTCATTTGAAAACCGTGACTTAAGAAATTTAGTCATGTTGCCCATAAGACTCCAGACAAGTCATATTTCCCAAAAGACTCAGGTCGAGTCATACCGCCTAAAGTCTTAAGTCAAGTCTAGTCATATTGCCTAAAATACTTGAGTTAAGTCTGGTCATATTGCCCAAACGACTTAAGTCATGTCCTGCGTTTATCCGTTGGTTTCTCTTCAGTTATCACTCAGTTCTAAATGCCGGTTTAATTTTCCAGCCATGGCCAACCCAGCCGCCTATGCCGCATCACTCCTCTACTCCGCTCCCTGGCTCTCTCCCTCTCTCTTCCCTTCGCTCCTCGGAGCAGGAGCAACATCCTCCTCCGGGTATCCTGCTCCTTTTCCTCCAGGGTTCGTTCCAAGCTCCTTTTGTCTTCCTCCTGCGTCAAACCAACATCCTGGATTCAAGTGCTCCGAGTGTCCCGAGTCCTTCCGCTCTCTCCAGGAGCTGAGCGGACATCATCGGAGGCACCTCAACGTTTCCAGCTCTTCTGCGTCGCCAACATCCAGCAACGAGTCCTCGACTTCCTCTTCCCAAAAGCGCGCCGAATCTTCCTTGATTCGCCCGGAGCCCGGAGCCAACAAAGCAAAGGAACAAAATCCCGCTTCGGGCTTCGATTTCATCAAATCCCTCGAGAGCACGATTCAAAGCGCGATAAGCAAGGTGGAGGCTCCCAGATCCGGAACAACGGCCAACGCGAAGCCCTTCACCCCTTTCAGCTCTTCGATAAACTCTCCGACAACCGCGGCGCAAGTTTCGCGCAAGGAATCAAAAGAGCTGTTAAAAGGTCATCATCGACAAGCCGAAAGCCCCCTGGACCTCACTGTGAAGCGGGATCCTCGACATCCGGAGATTTCCGCTTACTCCGGAAGTCTTCCGCAGCGCGACCCCCTCGAGTGCTTGAAGGAGAACATGAATTCGCTCTTTTCGGCATTCAGGAAGAAGCAGTACTCTCCTCCATCCACCACGATCTACCAACCTCTCATCAAGGACAAACTCTCGACCAATCCTCTCCAGGAGATGCTCAAGATCGTAGAGAGCGCTGCTCCGGAGACACGTAAAGATCACAATCATCATCATCACATCCATCCTGGCAGAAAGCGCTCCCTGATAGAGGCATCCCAGGAGGAAAGAGCCGAACCAAAGAAGTTGCGCTCTTCCTCAATCCTCCACGATCTCATCATTCCTCGCGATCTTCCAAAAAGCTCCTCCTCCTCGAATCCGATTCAGCGGATGCAGGACTTGGTGGACAGCCGGATCACCTCCAAACCAATCACCAGCCTCCAACCCGCCAAAAGCATCCCGAGCGCCGCTTTTGTGACGTCACCGATTTTCTCCGCCTCGCCCGTGACGTCATCAAACGCCTCGTGCTCCCCCGTGACGTCACTCGCTGCTTTTGTGTCCTCATCGCGTTTCGCGCTGCCCGCTAGTGGCGACGCCGATGTCGCCGACGCGTCGCGCAAGGACGGCGCCAAGCAAGTGACGTCATCAAATGAATGTAATGACGTGGCGAATGACGAAAGCTGGAAAGGTCGGTGATGTCATTTCTCATTTTTGCACCTCAAAGTGTAATTATAAGTAGAACCCACATTCATGTCATGTTAACAGAAAATAATTTTGGTTGTTCTCTTTTCCAAAAGATTCATTTAGGACGAAGTTGTACTTTTTATAGGGATTTTTCAATTTTTACTGAGCCTGTGCTTTTTAAAATACTGCATATAAACAATACTTGTATTTTAATAATGGAAAACTTTTTGATATAATTAATCTTAAAGCCATAAAGGTTGAGTAGATCGACATCATCTTGATTAAAACGCTTCGATACGAACTTGTATAATAACATTAACTGAAGATGATGCAAGTTCGTATCGAAACGTCTTAATCAAGATGCTGTCGATCTACTCGACCTTTTTGTTCATTATAAAGCTATATTACATATCCATGCATAGTGTACACAGGAACAGTTTTTATTTTCGAATTAACTGTTAATATCGCAGCATACGGAAAAACCTACGCATTAAAAAAAACAGTAAAATGTCTAAACTATACGAAGATTGTCACGCTGTTTTACTTCATGATTTGCTATTTTAACCAGTTATTTGAACAGATGCGATTAGCAAACGTCAGGAGCTCCTCTTGCAACGTCACCACGCGGTTTTTATTACGTCACACAACCTCAAGAGCCCATCGATCGGTGACGTAGAAGTTGACGCGATGGCCAGACTGGTCAAGTTGCCAAGCAACGTTGTCAAGGTGATTACATATTCCACAGTTTACTCACAAATGCGGCAAAGAGCGGTGAATGTTTATATGGATTACGTCAGTGGGTTAAAACCTAAAATTGTTTGATTTTATTTAATTTGATTTGGATTTTTCATTTAAATTTAATTTGGCTTGGTCGTCGTAGTTGACATGGTTACAGTTATTGCCGTATAGTTAACATAATTGGATTTTTTTGCAGCGTAGTCCACATGGTTAGAACGAAAAAGCAGTCCTAATGCCTGCTTAATAACAATTAAATCTTCTCTTGAAACATTGACTTGTAAAATAAGCCCCAGTTTTTTTATTTCTCAACTGTGTGTCTATCACTTAGGCTGCCAAAAATAACTTTTAGTTTTTCTATCACTTGAGCGACCAAAATTAAATTTTCGTCGGAATTTCGCGGCTTTTCTTTTACCTCTAAGTTAGGGGTTCTTAAACTGGGGTCCATAGACCCCTTCGGGGAAACTTTTTTGCCCTTAATGTTTTTCTAGACTCCATTGCGGTTTCACATTTTTTTAGCCGAAGCGGCAGTTTTCTGAAGTTTATTTGTATTGTGACATCAATTTATGACGTCATCTTTAAAATTCCTTGCCTACACTGGTCCATGCGAAGCAAAAAAATGTTTTAGGGGTCCGCGGTGAAAAAAGTTTAAGAACCCCTGCTCTAAGTCTAACAGAACGTCTCAAAAGAACCAGCGCCTAAAAAAAATACAAGGGACAAAAGCAATTAGTCATTTTGCTCCTTGTTTCCGATTGCCTGTGCTGCCGATTATTATAAAGCGCACTCAACACTTAACACGGGAAATTAAACCCATCAATAAGAAATCGAATCAAGTGTCGAGAAATAAGCTCCGCGTAACACGCCGTCAGGTCGTTGACCTATGCGCCGCTGCACAAACCGTTTCACAAGTTTCACAACACATAAGCGCTGTTTTCTTGTAAACGAATTTATTTTAGGGCATAATGGCTGGAGGTTGTTCTTTGACGTAGAATGAATACCAAAGCCCAAAAATAGAAGTAGTTAGCATTTTGTGAACGTTTCGAATAAATAAGCTAATGGCTGGGGGTTGTAGTTAGGCATAGTAAGAATACTGCAGCCTATACAGAAGTAGGTATATAAAAGGCAGTATCTTTATGGATTCTAAAACCATTCTAAGGAGATTTCTGCTTGTCGATCACTGTTCCGCTGACGCGTGTATTAACAATAAAATTCAAGTTTTAGAACCCTGAGTAAAACCAGGATCAGTCGTTTTTTTTAAAGGAGTAGATATTTCACCGATACTGGCATCGTCAGTTTCTATTGGTAAAGAAAAATACAAATACGTAGCAAAGTAATAATCAAATTAATCAAAACGTCAAAAACACGATGCCAGTGAAGGCGAAACATATATTTCTTTAAAAAATGTCTTTACTCTGTTTTTTCCTCGGGTTTTTAAACTTTGGGTTTTACTGTAGTGTAGGTATCAGTTTGAAAGTTTCGAACATCTCTTTATTCAATAAAAAAATATTAAAGCCATAATATTCGATAAAATCGACATTTCGCAGTTTACAGACGTTTTAGCAATACCTCATGCCATCATCAGTGAAATGTCTGTAAACTGCGAAATGTCGATTATATCGAATATTATGGCTTTATTATTTTTATTTAAATTACTAAAAAACACGTGTATTGTGTTTCAAAATCTCTTTATTCATTCTCAACATAATCATCCGACACCATCAACATGGACTCAGCAAAAAAACAGCCTTCGCCCAGTCAACGACCCACAGCAGAATATATCGCCCCCCATCAATCAAACCAATAACATTGGCGTCCGCTTAACGACTGATTCATAGCCCGTGTTCTTATTACGAAACCATCGCTCATCGTAAACGGCCCGTCGCGCAAACCGTTTGTTATCGGCGGGCCGCCCAAAAACTCCCCCCCCCCTCTCTTTTTTTCGTCACACACACGCGTTCAGAACCCCTTGTTTTTGCTGTGCGTTTTTTTGACCCGCTCGTCGCTTTTTTCGCGTTTGATTGATGGGTGATGGAGTGAGTGAGTGTCGGCTGTAAGACCGCGCCGCCGCTCGCTTTTTAATTAATTTTCTGCGCGCCAATATTATTTGACAGCTCGGTATTGCCTGGTTCTTCTGTGGCTTTAGGCCGTCTGAAGTTGTTTTAATATGACATGATTGATTTGCAACAGCAATGGCTTTTTGAACGCCCTTTTTAAGTTTTATATTTTTTTTCTGTATTAACTGCCCTTTAAAGTTTTAATTGGCGAAAACCGGTTTTCCAGCCTTATTTTACAAATTATATTGATGTTACGTAAAAAACTGGACCAGATTGCAAATTTTTAGACTAGGTGTCACCAACCTTCAGTTCTCTATAGTTTTCCTTTTGGGTACGTTTGTAAATATTTGGATAGACGTTTTATATCTCAATGTTCGCCTCTATATTCTCGTGTTAATTTTTAGATTTTAGAGCTAATAACAAAAAAAAATACCTTAAAGCAGAGACAAGTACAAGCATCTGCTTATATCTGTCTGTTTATAATACAAAAACCACGTGGTTCGGTTGCGAAATATTTGCATAGACCAGGGGTGTCCAACGGAAAGATGCCGACGTGCCAATTATTATCTTACAACTTCTTCCCGTGCCAAAGTTTAGCGACTATTTATTTTTCTAATATTAAAAGCACTTTTTATACAAAAAAAAAAACAGTGTAGTATTATAATATCAGAAGTATATAATTGTTTGTTGTCGTAATTGCTAGGATTGTTTTGTATTGTGAATAAACAATGACAATTGGCTGTGTAACAAATTTAGCTTTTTTGACAATTGGCTGTATTTGGGGGGGCTTGCGTGCCATTTTTTTTTAGGTCGCGTGCCACATGTTGGACACCCCTGGCAGAAGTTTTACAGCTCAATGTTTCGCCATCTTATTTTTCTTACAGGATTTTTCGGGGCTAGTCACAAAATGATACAAAAACGGCCTAAAACCAGGAACAATAACGAGCGTTTCACATCTGACTGTTAATGTTATGTGCAGGACTGGGTGAGGTCTACAAGTCACCAGCGATCTTCCGTTACTCCCAAATCCCCTTTCAAGTGCGCTCAATGTTCCAGCGACAAGTTTCCCGGCGTCGAGGAATTTATAAAGCACCTCGACCAACACTTGGGTAAGTCGAAAAACGCATTTCTCCTCTCTCAAGGCTCACGCCAGTGTTTGTCATCCTTTTTTTCGCGGGGACTCAAATACTAAGCGTAAGTGTAAAAGCTAAGCTTTGGCCACCCACGTTTTGTTAGCTTCAAGTGAACAAAGGAGAAACAAGATAGTGGCATTAATAAAGTCAATTTTAACAAATATAAGTCGTGTGTTCGTATTGCCTTCAGACTCTTCGTAAATTCCGGAAAAATCTTGCCGAGAACCAAACTCAATAAATCTAATCAAAAAAAAACTACTGAAGTCGGCGGCCCAACCAAACTAAACGGCCATCTAATTTTGGGTCGCGCCCTTTAAGTTGTCAAACACTGCGTTAAGGGTTATTTTCCAAGCTTACATTGAACATAGAAGAAAAAGACAATAGCAATAGTAAAGCCAATTTTAATTAATTTGAGCCATGTCAACGTATTGCGCCCGCAGTTTTCGTAAACTTTAAAAAATTTGTAATAAATCTAGCCATGTAAAACTACCACAGTCGTCCACCAAACCAACTCAAACCGTAACCTAATTTTTGGGTCGTGACCAATAGTTTTGGAAACACTGGCTTACGGTAGCTCTTTTGCGATTCATCGTTTTAAAATACTCAGCATACGAGGTCCGTGCATAACGACCATCGCGTTTCGTAAATACAGTCTTTTTCTATATAGTGGGGGTACTTCTACATAATGTAGGTTTTATTGTACAAACTTTTTTATAGTCGGCTGTAAAAATGCACTGCGTTTAATCGCAAACTATGGCTAAAATTAATCGGAATAAAGCACAATATATCGGACATCCCTAGTTCAACTCACGTGAGCAAATTCTTGGTCTTGTTCCAATTCTTTCGCCAACCGATCAGCTTTACTCATTGTTTGAGCTCCACTCGGGCGTGACATCTTGCGCTTGTACCTACGTCACAATACATCAAATCGTTACGTCACAATAAACTAATCGTTACGTCACAATAAACTAATTGTTACGTCACTATAAACTAATTGTTGGAATGCTACATCATAGTGGATTTGCACCGATACCACCCTAGTATCGGACGAGTACCGATACCACCCTAGTATCGGACGAGTACCGATACCACCCTAGTATCGGACGAGTACCGATACCAGTGATAGACCAGAATAGAAGGTTTAAGTTATGTTAGTTTTACAACCGTATAACGTCTAACATTATATCTCTTCTCAGACGACTCGCCTCCTCCAGATGACGCAATTGGAGTGACGTCATCACCACCTCAAGCCACCAGCAAGTCGTCACTTCGCTTCCAGGGCTCTTTGTGCTTCAGGTGAGTTTTCGAAACTTGATAGTTCATTTGACTTTTGTGGCACAGTCCTGAATTGAAAACGAAAGGAGTAGTTAAATTTTAAAGTTCGTTTTTCTCGCTATATGTTTGAACCTGTTTGAAGCATACTTATCTTTATAATGAATAGATCCTATTACAAAAGGAAAATCGGTTGGAGGCAAATCACCGTTACTTGTGCAATTTGAAATTATTTGCCCTATATTACATGAAACCGAAATGTATGACGTAATTTTATCTCTTGACGCAACAAATAGTATTGAGCGTTCTCAGTAACCTGTTCTTAGCAATATACTGTGTTGTATGTTAACCTAAAAAAATAAAAATAAATTTCTGGAGATTTCCTGGTATTTTACCCCCACTCAAAAGACGGTAAAAGCGGTTTGTGGCTTTTTAATTTCGACAAAGTAATAATAACACATTAGTAGATTTTAAAAGTTTATTTTTCATTTTGACTAATTTAGACTTTTTTAGTTCCTACCGAAATCATGTGATTCCTTCGCAAAAACGAATCGATGACGTCACGCCTTCGCCTGCCGACAGCATCAACCCATTTCGTCATCAACGCGACGAGGATGACGTAATAAGCGTGACGGGTTGACGTCATAACTGCTGCCGATCCTATTAAACGAATAAGTGTTGAGCTTTCGATTCATCATTATCGTTGTGGTTTATTTAAAAAATACAGGTTCAGGACCTGACTGCGAATGGACGTGACCATGTGCAGGTGTCTCTGACTAGAGGGCGGGAGGTTGGTTCTCAAGTCAAAGCTTAGGGGGGTCATTTTGTCGGTTTACTGACTTCTTAAGAGGCTAGAAAAGCATTTGGACAACCAAAGGCGCTCTTGGTTGTTGAAAATGTGTTTAAAATTTTGGTTTTCTGTCAAGGTGTTTAAGTTGGCTGATGGTATTTCAGAAATTTTTAAATTTGACCTTCTATAACAACTTTTTCGCTTTACTTTTGGCAACAACATTAAAACTAGCGCTTGAATCGAACGAAATTTCTTAATTCTATTTTCGTAACTAATTCACTTACTATTGTGTATTTATTGGCCGATGGAAGGCGTTTCGTCAAATTAATTAAATAAAGCTGTTTTTTTTGAAAAATATGACGTTAACAAGCGGATAGACTTTTGTGATCTTCCAATGCTTATGGTCCCAACGTATTCCTTATCGGTTATTACATGTATAACATGAGTTCACCAAATACGGTAGTGTGCCTATATATTTCTGAAGGTGCTGTATCAATAATAATAATCGGTCTTTCTTATGGCTCTTCAACAAACGCACACAAACACACGCGCGCGCATGCGCCAGTTCTATTCAGCGTTTCGTTGTTCTCGAAAAATTCTATTTCCCAAAGCTACCAACGTTTCAAGTGTATCTTGTTGTGTGGCGTCACAAAGCCGTTTGTTACGTTTCAATCGCATTCCAACGTAGACACTGTTTTCTGTTTCTTTCCTTTCTTTCGTCATGCATTTCTCGAATTCGTGAATACAACAAAAACAATGCATCCTTGACCATTCCGCTGCCGCGTACAAGATTGTTAAGAGTCGAACTTAGACAAAGATTTGATTTTTTTAAATAAACAAGAAATAAATCTTAAAAATTAATTCAGAGATATTCCAAACGTTTGAAATGCTATCATCTTCTTTGGTTTGTTATTCTTACTTTGTCTTACTAAAACTTCCAAGCATTATACTCCAAAACAAGAAATAAAATTGCACATTATTTAGTCAAGTTAAGTTCGCACTTAAATAGTTGATTTCTGCTAATGCCCTTAAAGCGACACAATTGACGCATGTCTCTTTGCTTAAGAACTTCACTAAAATAGTATAGTGTTTAGTCTTTGTAAACAAAGCTAATCGGTAAATTTGTATAAATGAGTCAAATGCAATTACATCACAAGGTCTTAAAGTCGTTTTATAGAAAGCGGAGAAATGCTGACTTTTTTGAACGTACAATAAGCGACCTGACAACATGCACTTCATAATGCAATGGCATTATGTTTTATTTCTTTTTTATTGGAGTAGTACGCCTAGGCGTAGCCTTAGGGGCCATGCCCCCCCCCCCCCCCCAAAATTTATAAATATTTTACTCCTAAATAGTTTTTTTAGTATTTATGAGCAGTACCACAACAGACTATAACAGGCAGGACACACCTTCAATTGTCATGCATTGTTACGTCATAAACGATGTAGTTATTATTACGTTTGCTATACATTAATGTAGTTTTACTACTTTTAGACAGGCTTTGCTCTTTGAATGTTTTTCAATATTGCGTTAACACTCAGTCAGTTGCTGCTCGAAACGGTTTGCTAACATTGTTATTTGTGTTCGTTACAGCAGTTAATACAACGACAAAAGCTATACAAAAAAGTTCAAACTTTTTGCCCCCCCAACAAAATTTTCGGTGGTCTATTTTTCTCCTGTTGAAATACACACAGCGCCGTTGGTGGCGGTACTAAAACAACAAAAAAGAGGAACCATACAGATTCGCTTGCAATGTTTTGTTGTTAAAATAAAAACGCTATACAAATTAGATCGGTAAAATAAAGAACAATGTATTTGTAATCAATCGACGATTCAAATTCACTTAAATTTAGGCATACTATATTTTCATTTTCCAAAAAAAGGAAAATTTAGTTGACTAGTACAATTCTTAAGCGGTGAGTTGTACGTTTGGAAATTTATTACATCTTTTCGGACAATAATACGTACCGGTATGTGGTAAAATAACAGGAAAAAATACACAAAAACAATTTTTTTTCTCAAAATTGAAAAACTTTTTCGAATGAATTCGAGCTCAGGTTTGCCTTGCAAAGTAAAATTGTGCAAATCAACTTTAGTCCGCGTGATGTCATAATCACGTTGTATTTCGGTGTGTCAACGAAAACGTGTTAACGATACGACTAACACTTATAGTGGTAGTGGTAATGTACTTCTAAAATGCTATTAATGGGGTTTTCAGTTCAATATTTCTACGGGATTTTAACGGCCGAATTATGCGCCGCAAATAGAGCAGCTGGTGCAGAATAATCAGACTTGGATTCTGGGGATTTATTGTTAGTTCATTTGTGCTGTGAATATATCGAGATACAGTTACTCACAGAATTTAGAACTTGGTATTACCATCCTACCAGGAGTTAAAATAATTTTCCTACCGGGAAGCATGCGTTATTAGAGATGACATAAAAATGCCATGAAAATGTTATTTTTACAAGGCTTTTTTTTTCGCCAGGTCATACCGCTATCTATTTGAATATATTTAAACTAGGGTTTCAGATGCATGTTTGACATCGAACGATAAGCTCAAGTTTCCTAACCTTACTTGTTTTAGACGTTCCGTTATGACGTAATTTTGAAACGTCATCTATAAAAAAATTGCATCGTTTTGGGAAAAACTTATTCAACTTTCTCCCCTCTTTAAAACCTTTATTACTGGTAAGTTGTATTTGCAAATCTCTTGACATAGATTCAGCAATTCTAAAAAAAGGATCGTTTAAACTTGGACTTTTTTCAAATACTGTAGCAATTAGGAAATATTTTGCAAACGATTTGACCCATTGGTTTGCTTATCTATTTAACACAACGACGACATATTAGATTTGCAATGGAGTAAGATAGAGAGTGTCGCTTTGATTGACGCGAGCACCTCAGGTTTATTTTTGCGCGCAAGACAGCTGGATCACGTGGTCTGTCACGTCACAGCTGTGCAGCGTGTTGTTGTCGAGCAATCGTAGGTTGTGATGACTGCTGCTACTAATGCTGCTACTACTGCTGTTGTTGCTGCCACTGATGCTGCTGTTACTGCTATTACTACTGCATCTGCTGTTATCACTACTGTTGCTGCTTTGGCCTCCCAGAAAGCACGCTTAAGTAAGTTAAATATAAGCTACCGCAAGCAGTGCAGAAAGTAGAAGCGTTTAGGTGTAGAGGATATGATGCTATGCTGCTACTATTGCTGTTGCTGGTATTACTGCTGCATCTGCTGCTATTACTACTGTGTTGTTTTGGCCTTGCAGAAAGCGAGGTTCATAAGTTAAATATAAGCCACCGCAAGGCTTTAGAGCAGAAAGTAGAAGCGTTTAAGTGAAGTGGATGATGCTGTAACTCAGGGGTCGGGAACCTTTATAGCTAAGGAAGCCATAAAAGTCAAATATTCGTGGTTGTGTTTTCGTGAAAGCCGTATAATACTTTTTTAACATCTAGTTATTGGTTGAAATAAGGTAAATTGAGCAGGGCCGTTTATTTTCTTTCTCAATTAAAGGACAGCAAAAATGAACGAGCCAAGTTTGCACAATTTTGATTACGGAGGGGTAATACTAATTTACGGAATAATGAATGGTCGGAATGGTCGGAACGCTCACTAATTGAAGTGTTACCCTGTTAAAACAATTATTAAACCAAAGCACAATATTTGAGTTAGGGTGGGGGTTAGCGTTTGGGTGAAGGTGGGTCAAGTGTTATTATATTTAATAATAATAATGTGAGCGTTCCGACCATTCCGACCATTCATCATTCCGTAAATTAGTGTTACCCTTACGGAGTTCCGTTGAAAGAACGGGGCCTTTTGGATATAAAGAGATTCAAAAAAAAATTGCTAGTTTCTGTAATAAAAAGAAGAAATAAAGTTAGGAAGGCGGTCGTAGCCGCTTGTAGTTTTATTTAGATCATGCTGACAAGGGATAGCTTAGGTTTATCAGCAAGCAATAATCTTTCATGAAAGAAGCCTTATGGCGTCACAAAAAGAGGCATATATGGCTCGCGAGCCATAGGTTCCCGACCCCTGCTATAACTACTACTGTTTTTGTTTACGGACGCCAAGAAAGCGCGGTTCAATAAGTTAAATGTAAGCCACCGAAAGGCTGTAATGCATATGGCTGTAATGATATGATGCTATAACTGCTGCTGCTACTGTTTCTGCTTACGGAAGCCAAATAAGCGCGGTTTCACATTTACATGTGAACGACCGCAAGGTTTCAGTGCTTAGAAAATCAGTAGTGTATAGTAAATTAATCCTATGCTGTCAAGTGCTGAGGCTTAGAGTCGCCATACAGCCATATACAGTAACCTATAAACTGACAGTTTATTTAGTGTATCAACATACTAGTTACCAAGCGATTTTTACAGAAATTATGATTTTGGATGTACGATGTTACTGGAGGACAACAGTGTCGTCGTTACTCGTCCAATAATAGTGTTATAGTATGGCTTCCAAATCGATATGTAACTTGTATATCTGTGTATAAATGCTATAAGTTACGCACGATAACGATAAAAAACGCCTTTTAATCCTATTAATCTTTGCAGCTTGAAAATAAATTAAATGCTTGCAGTTTTAAAAAAATAATAGAAACTCATTGGTTATTGTAAAATTATTGAAGTTTTTTTGCTTTATTCTGACCATTGGTAATCACACGAAAACACAAAGGAAAAAATCGCGACGTCGTCAGCGAAATGAATTTCGAAGAACCTTACCCGGTCGCCGCCGTCGCCACTGAACAAGCCCCACTGGAAAACCGGGACTTCCCCGTTTGGATGGCACCCACGCCCAGTGACTGCGGAATGGGGACCCGCCTGCCCCCGCTTTTTTCTATTTTCCCGGGGAAATTCCCTGAAGCGACCCCGGTGGACGACACCACCGCTTCCTATCTGACCTGCTACCGTCATCAGCAGAACAGCCCGAAGCGCAACTTTGCGGAAACGGGCCGCGGAGCGGTTGTCGCGGACCGTGGCGGACCCGTGGGGAGTGCAACCTGTTTTGCGGACAGGGACCGGACCGCGAACGGACACGGACTCGAAATTGCCGAAAAGGCGCCGAAAAAGCGGAGCGCTGCGGACAGCAGAAGGTCACCGAACGTGAATCTAGCTTTTCAGGTACGACTGTGTTTCTTTTCTGTACTAAAACTGCAATCGACAATATGTAAGCGTCTTTACTGACAGAAGCGGATCCAGGATCTATTTTTGGGGGTCATAAAAAATCAGGATTGACGTCATAAAGCTACGTCATACAATTTCCCCAAAAATGTGATTATTTTTTATATTAAAAAAACAAAAAAATAAAAAATGCCCTTTAGGGTTCTAGTTGGCTGAACTTTAATATTTGAGGGTGCGATGAGATGCACGGCTCGAAAACGATTTATTTTTTTGCATTTACGTAGTTATACTAGGCAAACAATGCAGTTTGCAGCGGCCATGTATACAATCCCTTCTCCTCAAGGAACAGCCTTGCCCACTGCCCAGCATTAATTCGCCCTGTTCACAAAAAGGTTTTAAAGCGTTCAAGCAATAATTGAGAGTCCGAGTTTGTTTGGTCTACCTCTAACGTTTGTAAATTACGGTTTTAATTATTTATCAAAGTTTACCAGTTGCAGAGCAAAATCACACCCGGACCTACGTTTTTAGGTAATTAGAAGACTAGTTAGAGTGAAATGAGTTAGAGGAAGGAAAGCACAACAAAATTATCATAAATCCTTGCAATTCTCGGTTTAGCATGTAAAAATGAATTCCGAATTAATTTAAACTAACTGCAAATTTGACTTAACGTAATTCTAAACATCTGAGTTTGATTAAGTTTCTAGTTTTTAATAATCCGCTTATTCCAATAATAAAAACCCAAAAGCTTTAATTGTTTTGTAGTATTTTTATTTTTGTTATTTCCAATTTTTTTTAGTTTGCTTTTAGTTTGAATTATTTTCTAAGGCTTCTTTTTGTCGTTGCAAAACGTCTTGAAAAGTCCTGTGACCAAACAAGTGTACTAAAAAGGTACAAAACGGCGCTTACACTCGGGGCCTTAATTTTTCGCTTTTTCACAAATCGTGTTTCTTGACCAGAATCTGAGAAGATTAATCCCAACCGAACCGATCGACCGTCGTTTGAGTAAAGTCGAGACGTTACGACTTGCGGTCAGCTACATACAACACCTCGGTAAGTGTGGACACAAATATTAACTGACTCGAGTCCAGGGTTTAAATGCGGGGTCAGTAAAGGGTAGCTCGTTCTTGAACATTTTTTAAAATTATATTTAGTTTAAAGCATGTTCATTCAACCCCATTCACAGTATATTTTGGAAGGCGCTATTAACTCGGACAGCAAAGTATTTCAAATCGACATATAATCACTAATTGGTGTATGTGTACCCGAGCGAGCCAGGCAAAAAGCCACTCCCTATTATAATTGTTCTTTATGGTTTTTGTTTTTAGTGTAATGTATTTTTATAATTTTTTTAATTATAGTAATGTCGTTTATAATTGTGGCTAAATAACCTGGCTACCGTTTCAACCTTTTTAAGTCTAAAGTTTACCGTGTTTTTGTATGTTCTTAGTAATGACCTAATTCGTGTCGTATTGGGCGGTCTGATTTTTCCCAAAGTAAATATCAAGCGTTAAATTCAAAATTGGATTATCGCAAATCCTTAGTTGAGACTTGAGAGTGACGCAATCAATACGTATTACGCAGACCAAACGCTCAGCTCTGACGTTTTCGAAGAGCACCCGTGCTTGACGGTGCATGACGAACAAAATGGCGACCCGATCTGTACGTTCTGCATGAGCAAAAGGAGAAAGGTAACCAAACTGATTTGAATTTAATAATCAAGTTAAACTTACAGCTTGCGTAGATATCGGTTTATAAACAGTTTGCTAATATTTGCGTTAAATGTTGATAAAATAATATTATTAATATTATTTTTATTGTTTGTATTGGGATCTAAGCCTGTTCCAACACTTCTAGTTGTTGATGTTTTATCATTATCATAAGCTCCAAACAGAACCACAAAGGTTATAAAGATAGATCTGAAACAACTGTATTCAAAAAAGCAGAATCCTAAGTTACGCAAATTGCATCATCTGCTTAACATCTTAATGGTATTCTAATTTTTTTATAACCATTGTGGTTCTGTTTGGATATTTTCGTTAAACGTTGATAATCACCTTACACGCAAACCCTTTTAGCATTAGAATAAAATTGGAGTTTATGAATTAGTTAATATGAAATTCTTGAAAACTGAGACGGAACTCTACCCTTTAGTTAACGCCAAGCCAAATTCGTAATTATTTCCTTTTTTATGAGTTTCTTTTTAATCATGTCTACATGACAAATAGCCGTATTTGGTCGAACTAATTTAAACTATTTTGGTCGAACTAATTTAAACCCTAAGGGCACCTCACGAATACTTGTCAACGTGTGGGTTTATATTGTCAAAACAATATAGAAAATTTTGGAGCATAATGGTTGGAGGTTGTAGTAAGACGTAATAAGAATATCAAAGCCCATACAAAAGTAGGTAGGATTTTCAACATCAAATGAATAAAGAGTTATTCGAAACGTTCAAAGTGATACCTACTTCTGTATGGGCTTTAATATAGAAAATACTTTCAGAAATTTACCAAAAAAAAACAATCGTGAAGTCAAGCACATTTATTATTATTGTACGTATAATTATTTGTACGGTACAATAGGTCGTAGTTGTCCAATTTAAAATTACTTGTTGCATTCACACAACATTAGATAAATACCGAATAAGCTAGATCACTTCAAGAACTGTAAAGTCTCGACCTAAAACACTACACCAGGTCTAGCGCATATATTATTGTAAATAGAAAAAAAACATTCGTTATGCTCGTGTAAATTAATTTTACCTGATCAACCATTCACACAACAATCATTTAGTTCTGATAAAGCTCGCGCATCGCAAAAGAATGTCCCCGGGCCTCACGTGTTCTGCACTTGGCATAAAAACTGTTTTGTTATTGTTCAAAAACTTACTTTTGTCCTTAAACTCTACGTAACAATGCCCGGAAATAACGTGTGCACACGTGACAAGATACGGCCCCCACGTGGGTTTACGAACATCACGTGAACATCCAGTCGGGGGGCACCACCTGGCGCGCGACAGGAGGTGATGATTATGACGTCACAGTCACATTTCAGCTGTCGCGCGCGGCGCAGATGCAAGTCGTTGTCGAGGCCCGTTGCTTGACGGACGTGGGGGCTGAATGGTTAATGACAGTTTGATTAAGCCTTTATTAACAAATTGGGCTTGTACAGTACTTATCTCCATACATTGTACTTAATCATGGGCTTTTTTAACGCGGACTTCTCACATATTTTTCTGTGTACGTTGAACAGGGTCTGTATTTGTTTAGAGCTGACGTAATTTGTTTAGAGCTGATGTCATAAATTGACGTTATAAATCAAGTAGACCTGAGAGAAACCTTCTGTTTGCGGTCCAAAACGAAATGGAGTTGAAATACATTCAGTGATAAAGCGTTTTTTTTTCAAACAAACTCGTTTTATTTTTAACAAAATTATCACTTTTTAAATAACTTACCAATGTTTTATTTAGGCCTTTAGGACCCCCTGAAATTAGTTCGAGATCCCCCAAAAGGTCCATGGGCAGCAGTTTGAGAACCAATAACAACCAAGTTGATCGTTTAACTAGTACTGCTCAATTATTTCATCAATTTATTAATTTACACTGTTTTCACCTCAAATTGAACGTTTTTCGCAACTGTCACAACTTAAATATGCCCTGCTTTAATAAATTATCGGAAATCAATATTTCATTTCTTAAATATCGTGCTTTGAGTATACCGACATAATTAAAAAAATATATATATGACGTTTTTAGATACCATGCAATATTTGATACATTAGGATTTTTTGTCGTAATTTGTCATTATGGCTGATTTTTCACTTGATAGTTGTTGAAGTTCAAACTTGAACGTTTAAAACAATAGCGTTATTTTAAGATTTTTGCAAAATTGTTATCGCTATTCAAGACTCCAATTGGAACATTTTGCCTAAGTTTTTCACTCAACAACACTGCAAAACATTTCGCTTGTCAGAACCTGTAGTTTTTAGCTTTATAAAGAAAATTTGGGTGCAATGAAACTGGTTTGCATTGGAGTCACAACGGTTTAATTTTACAGCCGAAATCTAAGTATATTTCTGTCTCTTAGAGTTATCATATAAAAAAAGCACACAATAAAAAATAGAAAAATACCAACCCCCTTTTAAATCTCCTCTTTTTCATCGCAGAAGTACGCCGTTTGACGCAAAAGACCTCAACAATTCGTTCTCTACTTTATTTTATTTTTTCATTTCTTTCAAGAGCTTTATTCTGTTCTTTATTTTTCGTCTGCCTCGCGTTTTCAAGTTTCAAATACAAGAAATTGCCACAAAATGTACAGTGTAGGTGCGCGAATAGGTATAGGGGTTTGCGAAATTCTACAGTTCTGTGCAAAAAAAATTACGCTTTTTAATTCCGTGACGTCATCATCACTTCCATTTCCACTTCTGACGTATCGAGGTGACGTCACAATTGCTGAGCCACACGTCACCGATCGAAGCGGCGAGGCATTTCTTCGATTCAAGGTTCATTATTGTTCCGTCCTGCAAAAATAATAAGAAAAGAGTCAATTTTGCGTAAAAGCCCTAATTAGTACAAGAATGAATTGATAAAAGAACACAGTCATAAAACATACAGAACTTTCTCAGTTGGAAACTTTTACCGGAAGTAAAAGTTCTAAATCGTTTTTTTTAGTATACGATAAAAGTATCTTTATTTTAGCTCAGGTGTAGCCAACTTATGTTGGACTGAAATATGTTTTAGAGACTCGCGATCAACTGGTTCAGTAAATAGAACACCAGGTGAAATGTGGTAATCGACCGGTTGCTTATGATCGACGTGTTGGCTACGTCTGCCTAGATAATGGCTTTTGAAATGTCAAAAGTAAAATAGTCAAATTTGCCTAAAAGACTCGAGTCAATTTGCCTAAAAGACTTGAGTCAGTTTGCCTAAAAGACTCGTGTCAATTTGCCTAAAAGACTTGAGTCAATTTGCCTAAAAGACTTGAGTCAGTTTGCCTAAAAGACTCGTGTCAATTTGCCTAAAAGACTTGAGTCAATTTGCCTAAAAGACTTGAGTCAGTTTGCCTAAAAGACTCGAGTCAATTTGCCTAAAAGACTTAAGTCAATTTGCCTAAAAGACTTGAGTCAATTTGCCTAAAAGACTTGAGTCAATTTGCCTAAAAGACTTGAGTCAATTTGCCTAAAAGACTTGAGTCAATTTGCCTAAAAGACTTGAGTCAATTTGCCTAAAAGACTTGAGTCAATTTGCCTAAAAGACTTGAGTCAATTTGCCTAAAAGACTTGAGTCAATTTGCCTAAAAGACTTGAGTCAAGTCAAGGCATTTAAGTGCACTTAAGCCGAGTCGTTGGCGCTCTAGTTGGTCGATATACTCATAAGGGCTAAAGCAGACCTTCCCAAACTGGAGGCAACTATAGTTACAGAGATCATAAGTTGCCCCATAACAATTTCACACAACGTGCTTCATCTATAAAAATTGCATTCCTTATACTCTGCGATGAAACTAGGACATATTTTTTACTGGAACGATGAAAAGTTTTCAGATATGACGTCACAAAATTACGTCATAACGAGACCAAGTAAACCTAAGGGAACGTGAGGTTATCGTTCGATGTAGTCACAAGTATCAAACTAAAATCTTTTTTTTTAGATATATTCAAGGTTATGACGGGTTGGCCTGTTGAAAAACGCACATGGCCTGTTGAAAAAAAAATTGTCTTTACGGCATGCCTGCCTATTATTTTACTGGAACGCCGTTTCGACAGAAATTATTTTTTTGCGTTCTTTCACGATTCTTCCACTTCAAGCAAGTATTTTTGATTTTATTTAAGCTATGTTTCGAACAGCAAACACCAAAAACGAAACAAAGGGAACTTCAGTCAAGTAATTAGTAGATGTACTCTTAAAGGCTAAAGCAGAGCTTTCCAAAACGAGGGCAGCCATAGTTATCAGTTGGCCCAGTGATTCTCAACCGCGGCTCTCACTAACAGAGTGAAAAATTAGTTAGTAGTAGCAGCTTTGCAACAAGGGAAGTAAACGAAATCAAGAATTAATGCATTGTATCAGCAAGGATCCCAAGTACGAAGTACTAATGTTAACAGGTTACTTCCGTCCTGCTGTTTAAAATAATTTTGTGGTTCGTGACGTCATAATATATTTAGTCCTGATCGACAAGCTATGGCAAAAAAAATTAGCTATTTCAACAGTGTTAATTAGTTAGCCTAGGCTAGCGTTATGTATAGTTGTTGTTGTTTTTATGCGGCTCCTTGCAAACGTTAGGTTTGAAATGCGGCTCTGGCACTAAAAAGGTTGAGAATCACTGATAAATAAATTCACTTCGAATATGTGTTACGTCATTGCAGTAGCTGTCGAACACAAGCGGAACATCAAAATGTCTAATTGTTGTCTGGACAAGTCCAATTAAGCATTCATTACCGTAACAAATTAACCTTTATCGCTGGCTTGAGATGCAATCAACGCTCAAATGATTCAAAAGCGTTCTTGTGACTTTTTTACTGAACCAGTCGATCGAGAGTCTCTGAAATTTATTTTAGTCGATCACAATCAAACATAAGTTGGCTACACCTGATCTCTATTAATTGCACCCCTACTTCATGCAGTGTTTTTGTGCGAACCAACCTGGTTAACTTTCCACTGCTGGCTCGGTGGCGCGGTCGTTTTGGTTTCAACCGGGAACTTGCACTTCTGTACCTCCAGTTTGCCGCCCTTCGAAGCAAGGCATACGTCACGGGCGCTCGTCTGACGTAATTCGTCCTGGGGACAGTTGTAGAAAGAATAGTATGCTTACAGTTACAACTATAGGTATATCGAATATTTCGTATATATACCCGTTATTTTAGGCGTCCACCCAATAATAAGCGTGAGTTTACCAACTAAGCTTTGACGACCCATTGCTTTTCAACGAACATTGTCTATAAGCCAAACGTTTGAAAAACACAAATAAGTTGAACTTAATTCATCACATCCATGTCTCCCTATTTCCTGCCATTGTCAAAATTTGTGAGAAATCTTCCCCAGTACGAAACCCAATAAATTCACCCATATGAACTAGTACTTTGGTGCTAAAAGTAGATACTTTTTTTACCTGAAAATTTTTTTTTCGAACCATTAAAATTTTTCGAAAATGGCGTCGCAATAATGGGTTGTCTAGATTCTTCTAGGAATAACCTTATAGGAAATCGAACATTACCATTCGACGTTAATGCAAGTATTCATCTGAACTCTTACATTCAAGTATATGGCGGGATGGTCTGGTAAAAAAGGCTACTGGTCTGGGAAGATCATTTTTAGCCAAAACGCCACTCCGAACCGTTCGACCCAACAAAATCAACATTGGCCTAATTTAGGTGCGAAATAAGAAATAAGCTGATAGTTTTTGTAGTAAACCGCTAGCACCCAACAGGGATTAAAAAGGATGCGGGATTGTAATGGGAGCCCCGTATTCCCTCACCTGCTTAGTGAACTCGAAATACTGAGTGGATTGTCCTGGGTGATATCTGCCGACACCTAGCGGTTTTCCTGGTATGGGGAGATGTGAGTGAGTGTCCAGACAAACTTCAGCTGAGCCGAACGTACAGCAAACCTGCAGCACAATAACAAGCCGGTTTCATTAAATTAAGTTAAGCATGCTAGAGAGATACCCTAGTTTCACCTTAAGCTATGCAAAAATAATACTAGGAAAACCAAGCTTCTAAACGTTTGCTCATAATCAGAAAGGAGAAAAAACTGCCAATAAATAAGACAAGCTGCCTTACAAAACCGGGCAGAATTTTTTTTTACAATATTTTCTTAAGAATGAAAACAAATTTTAGCAAAAATCCTGAGCGCAATGGCTCCTATATTTTTTACCGATCCGCTCAGTCGTGGATTCAACTCGGGAACGTAGAGTTCAGGATAAACGTTTTCGACGAACCAGGCGAACGACTTGCACTGCAGCTCCTTGCGTAACAATACCCTCTTTGTGACGTCACCTGCGTCTTCCTGAATACAAAAATGCAACAATGTGAAACGTCAGGGTTCTGGGTATGGTCAGGAAGTTTATCTATATTGCGCGTAAGGTGTCCATGAGTATTGGATCGGTTGCCTAGGGACGAATTAAGGGTACTGCAGGCCTAAGGCTGTTTAGTAGAGAAGAGCCTAATTTTGCAAACCAAGCTACAAAACTTACACACAAGGCACATATTGACTTAACTTAGTCATTCGTTTTTAAGCAAAAAACTGTACTTCACTGGTACTGATCTGCATGACTACCAGCCGTACAAAAAAATTAGCCTTAAAGGGTCGAATTTTTCAAGAACCTAAGGCAATAGCCCTAGTAGCCTAATGGTTAATTTGGCAATGGTTATACCCGATGCCAAATGGCAGGGTCGGTGCTCGTCCGATACTAGGGTGGTATCGGTGCCGATCTGACATCTAATAATTTGTGTATTTCGGCTATAACTTACAATCCAACCCACATTTTTGACCTTAAAAGTAAATTAGTAGAAAGATGGCAAAGGATTGAGGTAAACTCGTTTTTAACAACCTGATAAACCATAAACCAAGCTTATAAAGTATTTTTATGGCATTTGCAATCATACCCATCTTTTTTCACCTTGACTGGTAAAATTCTGAGAAAATATAGTAAATTGGCAACCAAAGGTAACTACGTGGACCAACACTAAAGCAATTTTCCTTCTAAAAACTCGAAAGCAATTCCATTACACATTTGAATTTCATTTGTTTGACAATCATAATGTTTCGGAAGTAGAATGCTATCGAACATTCGTGGATGAAGTATAAGAAGAATACAATTCCATCCACATATTTCGCCTACATGCTTTTACAGCCTGTTTCGCCTAAATGAAATATCTCTTGGGTACACTTTGCACGGATCTGTAATGTAGCTTTATAATCAATTGCAAAGTCAAAAAGGTCGATCTGCTTGACCTCTTTGGCTTTGCAATTCATTATCAAGCTGAAATATCGATGTTCCACAGAAATAGAACCACGAAATAAACAACAAAGTATAGGACATGACTGTGTTTAATCCTTGGTATGCAACTCACTTTAGCCGCATCCGGCGTTCTCTTGAAGAACAACGCCTTGTACTCGTCCAGCCACACTTCGGCCACCCGCCGCTTATTACGTAGTATGACGTCATGAGGTACGTCATGCGGCGACGTGGACTTGAACACGTGGCCCACGTGACTGCAGGGCAGGACCTCTATACGTCCTCCACACATCCAGATCTAAGAAAAACAAATATACAGTTTGCATTTATAGCCCTTTAAATCGTGCTTTTATAGGAGTGAAGTATTTTTAATGAAAATTACTTATTAACGTTGTAAAGTTTAAATGCATTAGCCTTTCTATTTAAATTTAGATGGTTTTCTTTGGTCTTCTTTTACTGAAATTTCACCTCCACTCATATTGTAGACTTTCTATGTGATGCTTATAGTTGTAATGTATAATTGCATTTGCAACTGGTTCAGTGTGTAAACTGTAAACTGCAGATGATTAGGTAAGCTATGTGGGAAGGTATGTCTCAACCATACGCTTGTTTGTGTTTGTTCAAATCTGTTTAGCTTCGTCCAGTCAGGTAAAAAATATTTTTATGCATAAACTGTTGCTATTTTTTGTTTTTGATGTTGCTATATGAAATAATGCTTCGAATTAAAAAAAACAAAAAAAAACAAAGCTTTCCAATATGACTTAAGTCGATATAAAATGACATGTTGAGAACTAACGAAATAACAACACTAAAGGCTTTTTTATATTTAAACACAAGAAAAATATTGCACATTTTACCCTGAACGACATCTCAAGATTTTCGCCCCCAAACAACGTCATTCCTTCGTCATATCCGCCCAGCTCCTCGAAGTACTTCCGGTCCATCGCGAAAACGCCTCCCGACATGGTTGGTGACGTCACTGGTTGCGTCATGTCCATCTTGGGCTTACGGAAACGCTCACTAGGAGGCGCAATCCATCGGTAGGCAAGCGTCCAGTCAAAGCCTCCTCGTTGTACCTTGAGGAAGTTGATAAATCATAATGATTGAAAGAGTTGTTTTTAGGTTTTATAAATGTTAAAGAAGAGTGTGTTCGCCTTTAGACCTTAAACAGGTCAATAAAATGACAATTGTAAACCGATTAATTGGAATGAAACCGTTTTTAATTCAACTATTTTTTTTTAAGATGCAAGTTCCCGATTTTTATGCAAGTTCCCGATTTACTCTTCTCTTTTTCACGGTCAGTTTCGTGTTGCCCTGTATCTAACACCAATTACCCTTTGCATTGGAGTAACAGAAAACTTGAAATTGTCAGGGTTTATGATTTCTACAATTGGCAAGGCCACGACGGTTCGGTTTTCCTTAATCCGCTGCAGTAGAGGCTCCATCCAACCTTCATAACATTCACCTGAACCAAAAACAAACAATTTCACTCACGCAAAATTTATTTTTGAGCCGACAAGTATGTTAAACTTTGAATCAGGTTGGCATCAACATACCAAACAAGGTGTGTTTTAGCATTTATTAGGACACAAAAGAATCAAAAGCAAATGCAAGAAAACCGAATATGTCTGGAAATTTGCCACAGCATTCATGGGTCAATTTGCTTTTCTTTTCCTCTTTATGACGTGTGTGGTTAGCAAAGACATCACGCGTTTAAACGTTTTTTTAACATTTCGATGTCGTAATTCGCAGGAAAAAGAAAGAATTGCATTTTTTTCACTTTGCCAACAGTGAATTCTTTTATGTAGTTTTACCAAACAAAAGAGTACTAGGGGAGTAATAAAATAATACACTTTCATTGAAATACAATCTGTTGTGTCGCTTGGGTTTAAAATTGATATATGTTTCTTAAAACACCGATAGCAATCACAGACTCACCAAATCAGTCGATCAATAATGCAAGCAAGGCAGCCAAAAAAAAAAAAACTATCCTGCAGTGAGGTTCGAACTCACGACCTCCGGCCATACCGGGAACGATGTTTCTTAAAATCAGATTTTTTCTTTATAATTCGTCCAAACCTAACCATAATTCAAACTGTTAATTAATTGTTTGAGATCAACTCACAGTGAGAGTCGAGAAATGCAATGACGTCACCGGTTGACTTTGCGACACCTAGCGAGCGTGCTTTGGTGACACCTAGCTGTTCGTCATGCTTGAACAGCTTCACCATCTCCAAGTCCTTGAATTCGCCCTTAAGAATGTCGAAGACTTCTGTAACGGTAGATTATTTGATCATAGACAAGCAAAAAAATCACTGGCCACATTAGGTAAGGTTAAGCAGTGGTTATTTCCTTAACTTAGGTCTGCGGGATTAAGCAAACAAACCGTCGAACTTGACAACTGAAATAAAATTGAATTTCCACCCCTTCTTTAACACAGAATTTAATTTAATCTATTTTTGATGCATTGTAAAATCTCTGGGGATCGATCTGGGCGTCTTTTTTTTTTAAAGAATAGGTTCTAAGTTTGGAAAGCCCTTGATAAAAATGTCATAGCATTTTGCGTTGTTTCAAGAGTGGTGTTAAAAACGAGTGAAACATTTTTCTTTTTACCATTGTGTTCTATATTTAAGGAATTGCCCAACGTGGAGGAAAAAAAATATTTTAGAGTAGGCTACAGGTAACGATAGCGGGTTGAATGGTTGACATAAATAACCATATGGTAATAAACAAAAACAGTAAATATATCTACGAATTGCGTGACGTCATACCTCCCTTGTCTGCGTCATCGATTACGATAACTTCTTGTAGAAGGACGGCCGGGACTGTTTCGAGCACGCTATAGATTGTACGTAAAAGTGTTGAAACGGCTTCGGATCGGTAACACAATATGACGCTTACAGTGGGTAGAGGTCTTTTGTAGATTACAGCCTGTGTTGAAAAAAATGCGACATGGTTATGAGTAAGTATTTTGTTTCCTTTATAAACTCTTTTTATAAACTCTAAACTATTATAAATAAAATATTTGAAAAAAAAATAATGTCCAAAAGTTCATAAGTCTTTGGTAGATTACAGCCTGTGTCGAAAGACAAAGTCCAGTTGATTTTTAATCCTTTGTGCGCCAATTAAACTATTACAATCGAAATATTGGAGAAAAAAATGTCCCGTGTCCTTTTATTAAAAGTTTCCATTTGTAGATTACAGCCTTTGCAGTGTAGAAATACAGAAATGTATGTTATCAGTTCATTTTTGTTCCTTTAGAGTTTAGAAAAACTTAACAATTTTCTTCGAACTCATAAAAATAGAAAAATAAGAAATTATTTCGAGTCCCAAAACCCCTAAAGTATTTTATAGATCACAGTCCATGTCGAACTACAAAGGGTATGGTTTCCAGTTGATTTTTAATCCTTTATAAGCCAATTAAAATATTATAATCAAAATATTGGAGAGAAGATAAAATATCCGAGTCCCACGAGATCTTAATGTCTTTTGACGAAATTTGCTGATCCTGATTCCAATCATTGGATAGCGATTTATTGATCGTTTCGGATTATAACGTAGGTATTAGACATATTTTTTAATCCCCTGAGATATCATAATCATAGAGTTGAACAAAAAACTTTTTCATGTTGCTCTGTGGCGAATTATTGCGTTTTTGTGTTGGGACCATAGTTACAAAAACACCAGAATCGTGATACGTTGCCTTACTCTTATATTTTGGGTGGTTTGCAAAAAGTTCCAAAACGTAACTTTAAATTTAGTAAATAAGAAAATAATAATTTAAATAATATTTAACGCAGAACACATTGACAAAGTTTCAAACTCCCGAAAAAATAAATACATTTTAAAAGTGCAACGTAAACCCTAATTCTAAATTAATACTAACAAAAAGAACTTGTATTAAAAAATGCTCAATCCACCAAAATGCTAAGTCAACACAACTTTACACCCTCTAAAAATCCCAGGAATATGACGTAGTCAGTGATGACGTCACCTTGCATTCCTCCTCCCTTTTGTCGCCCAGGTTCCTGTGAAGCGACACAATGTCGCTGGCAAGCACGTTGAACGAATATCGCCGATACCCCTCCTCGATCTGACGCTCCACGGAAGGCCCCAGCTTTTTGGGGATCTCGAAGGGGTGACCGAACTCTCCGGGGGCGTCCCGGTCCGTCGGGGGCTTTTTTAGCCAGGGGAGCAACTCGTGGGGGCCGTAGAACGGGGACGAGTGGTTGTTGTGAGAATTCGGGGAATCCACCAGTTCCGATACCCCGATGCTGAGGGCGCCGTCGTCGAGTGACGTCATCGATCCGTTGATCTTGAGAGAAAATATTTTTAAGAACTTGATAAAAATAGGGTTAGTAGTGGATTAAGGCAGTCATTTTTTTAATGACTTAGGCTCAAATATTGTAGTTTGCAAAATAACCTTAAGCCAAATCAAGTTAAAGTTTAACAATCATATCCTAGCTCAGTGTTTCTTAACTTTTTTAGCGACGACCAAATTATTAAGCGCAACTATAATTGTAAAGTAATAGCGACCCAATTTTTTGACTAAACTTTTTGTAAGCGAACAAAAACATATGACATTAACATTAATAAGTTCAAACTTAATTAATACAAGCCACGTCTCCGTATTGCTTCTGCAATTTTCTCAGGTATCAGAGAAATCTAGTGCCCTTATTATGGTCCGATGATCTTGAGAAAAAAATGTTTGAAAATACAAAAAGAGTTATTTTTAAATTACGTAAAATAGGTCCAATTCACGTAGTCTTGAAAATAACTATAAGGTCCACACAAGGTCATTTTAAACAGCAAAAATAGCAAGTCCTTTTGCGATCAAGAATAAAATTACAACCATAGCAACCAAACTAAATCTCAAAAATAAATCTAAGTCTTTGGAACTAAAATACCATCTAAAGATATTAAATTTGATAAACATAGTCCGTTGCGAAGAATATTTTGCATGATAAAAACTTACATACAAAGCAAATTGTTTCAAACGTTAGGTTAGATAAATAAATCATTTCTAGCAAAATTGTATTACATAATAGAACATAACCAACATAATTTTAATAAGCAAAAACTAACAATTTACAAGAAAATGCACAGCGTTAAGAACAAATGTTTAATATAAACTCGTGAAAAATGCATCAAGCCCTAATTTATAAAAACGATTGAGGACAAATATATTTTCTAATCCAGTGGTTGTCAACCTTTCATGGCTTAAAAATAATACATGATATTTCCGTAGGTGAAGTCACTCGAATGCGGCAACCCGCAAAATAATACATAGATTGTGTCACTTCTTCAAGATTTTTCCGTAGGTAAATCACTATAGAATGTCACAATAAACAAAACTGAAACAACACACATTGGCTCTGCACAACGTAGTAAGTTTTACTTGGATTTATTCCACTCTAATCCTACACTAAAAGTTGTAAGAATTGAGCAAAAATCAGATTCCTAAAAAGTCTCAAATATCGATCGGCACTCTTGGGCATAAGAAATGGCACCCCAGGGTCACCCCGGTTAAAAACCAATGTTCTATACAAAGTATTCAAACAATACCACATTCTTATACGCGTCTTACTTTGTAAAATATCTCCAAAATCGACTAAATTTAAAAATCCACAAAAAAACTTTAACCCGAACCTCACTCAGCAGATCCTCGCTCCTATCAATCACCACATTCTCGATCATGACGTCATTATCGCGTAATACGTCGACGTCATCGTTATCGGAGGCCACCTCGCTCGGCGCCTCGAGCGACTCGTCCACGTTGACAATGACGTCATCGGGAGGCGTGTCGTCTGATGTCACGATGACGATGACGAGCTCGTCCATCATTTTCCTCCTGTCCTCTGCTCCTTTCTTGAGGAAGGGAACTTCATCTTGGATGTCTTCCACGTCCATGTCTTCCACTTTGATCGACTGGTTTTCCAACTGTTTGTGTTGAAACGTGTTAAGATGGATTAGGAACGACGTGGTCGTATTTCATTCGAAAAGCAATTCAGTAGTTTAAGTTGATATATAGGAAACACACAATATGACCTACAAGGCAACAATATCTAAAGCAGAATAATTATGGGACGCTCGGGGGCCGTCGGTCTGGCATCTGCCGTTTTGGTGTCGACGTTTGGACGCGTCGTTTGACCTGCGTTGTTGGGGCGCCACAGTTTTGGCGCCGGATTTTTTGCCCCTGTTTGGGGTTATTGAGGGGCAATTTTAAGGGTTAGTAATTTGGTTAGGGTGGGTAACACTTTGATCGACTGGTTTTCTAACTGTTTGTTGTGAAACGTTTTAAGAGAGATTACCAGTTTTGCAAACAGGTCCATTTTAAATGGCTTAGGTCACAATCAAGTCTTTTCAAAAATACTTTAAGTCAAAGTCAAGTTTTTCTTAAATAAATAACACTTCATCATAGAATAAATAACATCTTCCTTTTCCATGTCTTACATTTTGATTAACTGGTTTTCCAACTGTTTGTGTAGAAACGTGTTAAAATGGTTTATTAACGACGTATTTACACTGAGTTAGTTTGATATGCAAACAGTTTTCGTACTATTTTGCCAATCCACAAGTAAACAACAGGGGCTGATCCAGGATTTTCGTTTGGGAAGTCCATAAAAATTTACAGGGATAGCGTCACAAAATTAGTTCACAACTTTTGTCATAAAACAACTATATTAACTAAATCGTCTGTGTATTTTATTTTAGATTGGCACTTTTCCATTTAAAGCAGACCTGGGCAACATATGGCCTGCATATGGCCCGCCAAGCAGTTTAATCCGGCCCGCGGCATATTTTTCAATTATAAATGCTAAAACGGAAATTCTTTTCGCGCATCGCGCGAATCTCTTCTGTGTTGCTCCTGCGGGATTGTTTGGCAACTTCACAGACAAATAGCGTCCTCTGCTCAGTGGCACTCTCTCCAACGAAAGTTTAACAAACTTAGCATAATATTTATATTAGGCTAAGTTTTTTAAACTTTGTAACACATCGGTAACTTAAAGTTTTAAACAAGAAGAAAAAACATATAGGTAAGTTTTTCGTACGAAATTTTCACCTATTTTAATCTTAAGTTTTGGGTCAACGCGCCCCACAACTTAATAAACGCTAATATATCAAGCAATATACATTTTAGTCGGTGCTCAACGCGTCAAGTACCATCTAAATCTAAATTAAAGTTTGCATTTTCAAACAAACATATTCGCAAATTTGTCGCGCTTCGCGCGACGTTTCGTGACCTTCTTTAAATCCGACTTAAATTGCACATTTTCGCACAACTCTAAACGTAATAACAAATTGGTTAATTATATGTTTTACACCGTCGGAGTATGACGTCATATTGGATGCATTTTAAATCCTATATTTGACCCGGCCCGCCACAATATTTTAGGTTTCTCATGCGGCCCGCGGCTAAAAATAATTGCCCACCCCTGATTTAAAGGATACGTGACACACTTGTTTTATATGTTCGTTTTCTTCCTTTGGGCTGAATTGCTTTCTTAATTCGACAACAGAAAGCGCGCGAAACGCGCAATATATTTATTTTTTAGCGGACATGTCCTGGTGCCCTCCTCGTCTACGCAAATGGCCACATAACAAAACTTTACCCTGTCCCTGATTAAAGATATTTATGCGGAATCGATTTGGTTGTTTTGTATCTAATCAAACGCTTAATCACTGTCTCTGTGTATTAGATGTTGGTTTGATCAGTTACTGAGATATCGCATCTTTCGGGATGCAACAAAAGCAGGCTTTACCTCTATTATTCCGTTCTCCTCCATGTACAAGTCATAATCGTCTTCCGCAGAAGCCCGTGCTCCCGATTTGTTGTCGTCGTCGTCTGGAGCAAGAAGATAAATAACGAGGAAGAGAAGGACACAAAGCGAGATGTTGATTCCCGTCTTGGCCAACCTCGCAACTCGCATCTTTTCATTTGCTTTAACTTTAAAGAGTAACTCGTGTTTTTGTATACAGGGGCTGATCTTATGGCTAATCGAAGTAAGCGATCAAGTTATTTTATTTGCCACATTTAACACTGAAAGAAACGCTATTACCTACACAAGAGGCTTATTGAAGTCAATGTACCGTAAGGATTTTTCCTGTTTTATTTATTTATTTCTTTTTTAATTTCAAAAGCAATTTACGTTAGTAGGAACTTTTTTTGGTGGATCATCTTAACTACTAGTAGTAAAAAATGCCACCAAATGTCTTCGTTGCAAATAAACACAGAATAAAGAAGCGCAAAATAAACAAATTTGCTGAACGCAAGGAAAGTAGCATTAAAGGTAACACTATCACACGACGAGAATCAAATACAATTTGTCTTTATACAGTGCCACCTGATTCCACTGTCATACGAGTATTTCAAAGATCTGTTACGAGCACCGATACAATAAAACCTAGCAGACATCAGGACCAATTCCCCGGACATGCTTAGGGTCAACTGTATTTATAAAGTCTTGCACTACCGGTATCGAGAATGTTTTTCTGACTTTATATGGTAACTAGAAAATGGATATTTTTTTCACAACTACGAAATAGCTGGAAAAAACTTCGCACCCTGTTTATCTTAGACTCGTGATATATTTGTCTAAATTAAGAAATACCTTACTATTGTAAACAAATATATGTGTGGTAGACTTTGACACTGACCTACAAAAAACTGAAAATGTCGCACTCGCACACAATAGGCTACTTTTCACCGGACATCTCAGCTTCCTATATTTAAACATTTGGCCACAGACAACTTAAAACATGTAGAGTAGACTAAGGTTACCATTTGCGATAGGGTGAAGTTGCCAAGTGCGCATCGACTAAGGTTACCATCTGTGTAGTGTATATGCCGTCTACATAATATATTATATTATATAGTTGCTCTCTAACACAGCATTGCTTACTTCTCGTCTACCCAATCGACCCTCGCATTTCCTGTCACTTGATTGCGCCCAATTTTATAACACGTCATGCTAACAATCTCCCTTAACAACTATTCACATCTGAAGTGTTGCTTCATCTGCCCCGCTCATGATTCCCGATCGATATAGTTCTCCCAAACAAATCACAACATTGTTGCGATTGCTACAAAGGTGTATTGGGTTGAATATGGCGGAACAAAATACATTACACTGTGTATTTCTTTGCCAAGCTCTAATTAGAAATGTTAAACCTTAAACTGGCATTTCGAATGGTAAGCACTAAGCATACGACAACTTGCTGCTAAATCTCAATACACAAAAATCCAAACGCAAGTAGACCAGTCGCCTAATCCCTTTCCCTAATCTTATGCAATTCGATTGCAACCAGATGTCTGTGCTGTGCATTTGATAATTACATTTTCTTTTAAGTGCTCTTATTTTGTTTAGGTTAACCGAAGAGATTATAAGTTATAATCTCTTTGGGTTAACCAACTATTGAAAGCTTACTTCCATGACAGATCAAATTGTAAAAAATCCTCTTTTTAGAAACTCTTTTCTTTTTATTAAATAGTAAAATTAAGCTAATTTAGAGGGCGTGATAATATTTTAATCACAGTTTCTCTCATCTTGCCTAAAACAGGAGGTGTAAAAACAACCCAATAAAAATAAAATGTACTTACGGATAATGGCGATTACCACGAACGCTTATAATCATTAGCAACCATCAACGCGTTAAAGTGAGAAATTATCTCGAAAACTTTAGCGTTTTAGATTTGAGGTAGTAAAATGTGATTGACAGCGCGATGACCTCGAAAGGTGTATTGCTGAGAAGGCCAAGACCCCCTGTGTCGACTGCTCGTACCGTATTGCCCCCTATACCAAGCAACTGCTCGTCACGCTCTCGTAAGTTACATTAATTTGACCAAATCAGCCCGTAAGATGAGCTTTAAATATTTCAAGAATGAAATATTATGTTATATCAGTGTTTCTTACCCTTTTTTACTTGGTGGTGCACCTAGAGACATTTCAAGACGAGGCTGTGCACCTTGCGAGCGAAGCGAGCACAAAATTTTTGAGGTGTACCTCTATTTCTCTTAAATTGCTTGCAATTTTTTATTACATAGGATTTGGTTGTATATATTTAAAGAGACTCCAGCCTTGAGACCAAAATAAGAACAACATAAACTTCGGAATAAAAGACAGTGAGGAATAAGGCGTAAATAGGAATGAAACCTAATAGTCGTAATAATGACGAAATCGCAGGACCTAAATGGCCGAAATAGGGCCTATACAACTTTTAATCTAACCCCACAAACACCATCCATAAATTGAATATTTTCAACCCTAATCCAATTACTAACATCACCATCTACCTGCCCATAAGCCCAAACAGGGGCAAAAAATTGGGGGCCAAAACAGCGGCGCCAAAATGTCGACAGCAAACGGCCAACGCCAAACAGGTGTCCCCCAATCATCCCATACCCTTTTTCTACAGTCTTGGGCGTAATTGTGTCCATTCAAGTCTTATTACGATTAATTTTGGACTTATTTCGTTATGTTTCGTTATGTCTTATCTAGACTATTTAATATCTTATTCTGTTGTGGTTATTACTGCAAAGTTGGCGTTGTTATTATGTCGGTGGTCTTAATACTATGGTATTATAGATTATTATTAGCTGCTGTTACTTTGAAGGTCTTATTGTGTTTTCTATTTAAAGTACTGTGGAATCAATGGGCTAAGCCTAATAGGAAAGTACAAAATACATGTTTTACGTAACACAATATCTTTCCTTTTGCTCGCGGCGCACCTGGCAACCTTCCATGGCGCACCAGTGCGCCGCGGAGCACCAGTTGAGAAACGCAGTGTTATATGTATGTAAGTTAATAACAAAAGCAAAGTGATTTCAAATGTACAAAAGCAAAGTGATTTCAAATGTAGAATGTACATTGTTAAATGCATTTACAACTCACAAACCGACAATCAATGTACAAATATCATTGGAAGTGGTTGATCCCCAGTTCTCTATTTGTAAAGGGCATACAATATTTGTTTAAAGCCTAACCTAACACTCAACACATGCACCATGGGTAAAAGAGAAAACTTCCACAAATGTTTCAGTTGAAACGCACCACATTATTAATAAAACTATGTTTTTTTTTATCTTTTTTGTTTTTTTGTTCTTTGGCCAGTGCTTTCCTTATTTAAAAATGCCTGTTTTTAAATCCATATGGTCAATTTTGCTGCTTTGAACAACCCTGGTGTTATGATTTAGATGCATCTCCAGAACTGCAGTTCTTGGCTATTCAGGATGGAATGCAATCACCGGTGCCAACAATGCAATCCGAATTTGAGCCATTTCCACAAAAATCAAAATCCAAGTACCACACCAAACAAATTGTTCCTTATCAAGACAAGGAAGACATAACAACAGGTAAAATTGTCATTTATTTAACTAACAGTAAATTATTTGATACACTTTCAATCATATATATTCTAGTTTTTTTTTGATGAACCTATTGTAAGTTCAATTTTTTCATAAGCATGTTTAATATGAGACTGTTTTACCTTACATATACAAACAAAACAACAATAATACTAACTTTTATTAGGACAGAAAACAAATATAACCTAAACTTGTGACAGCGATTAAAAATTAAACATTTAAATCTACATTTTCAATGAGAGTTATTTCTGACTTTTGTGCTGTTTACTTCCCAAAATTCTGGTTGTAAACCAAATTGTCAATAATGAGACTTTATTTATCATTTTAATTATACATTGATAAGTATACATTAGTATATTTGTTCTGATACTTCAAAACTATAAAGAAAACCTAGCTTGTATGAATGAGAGTAAATCTTTTATGTAGGTCAACATCAACTTTTCTACGAACTTATCTAAAACTAGATTTTTACTCAAGGACAGTTTTTATTACTGATAACATAATTTACTGCTCTATAACGAAACTTCTTCTTTCATTAAGTTTATAACAATTTTATTTCCAGGAGATAGCAATTCCAGTAATAAGACACTTGTGCTGTCCTACAAACCAAGGGGACCGGACCCTTTTCCAATAAGAGAGCCAAGACGACCAAGTGAAGTAGTTCGGGATTACATCCTTCCCGATGACTCAGCCTACAACCAGGACCCTGGATTTAGGTTTGTTTTGGCGGCTCTTTCTCTTTTCGCATAATAGCCACTGGCTTGACAGAATCTTCATAATGTATTTACTGCCTGGTAAAAACTTGTAGGTGCGTTTTGATTTCACATTGTTTAATAACAACATTCCATATCATGGTTGGAGGTTGTAGTAAGATGTAGTAAGAATATCAAAGTCAATACAGAAATAGTCAGACTATGTTTTTTTTTTTTTTTTTTTATTGATTTAACGACAATCAGGTGGCAGTCTTACGACTGAAGAAAACGTTTTGTCGCGACACCAATTACAGCGAGTAACAAACAATTTTAAGGACTATGTTGACGAAAGAGTTATTCCGAACAGTCAAATATACTTACTTCTGTATGAGCTTTGATATTCTTACCACGACGATTGCATAATTTTAGTAAACAAACACTTCTTTTCAAATTATAAATCTTTTTTTACTCTTTAGAGTAGTATAAATTTATTCTTAATATAAGGCCAACAATGAGACTTGGCTGAACAGAGTTAGAACCCAATGAATTTTACTTTTTATCAATTGTTTTAATAGGCTTGAGGACTTTCTTCTGGAAACCAAATCAGCGATTGCTCCGCGTCCAACAATCAAGAAAGCTATTTTATCTAGAGCAAATTACCAGAAACTTACAAAGTAATTTGAGTGTACTTGCGATTTTAAAAGTACTAAATTATTCCTTCTGTATAAAAATAACTTTTCACTTGACAATTTTATACTGTTTTAGAAACAACTATTATAAAACCAAAAAACATGTTACTGATGTGTAATAAAAATTTTTTGGTATAATGAGTTGCTGAAATATATTATAAATCAAAAGAGTCATACTTAACTAATATTTTCCTATAATGAAGCTTAACTATGTTAAATAACTGATGTGTATTAGCAATTTTCAACACATCCTTTCATCTTCTTGTATTTGAAGACTAGTGATTTTTGAGTTTTTAACGTGGTATTCGAAGAGTTTTTTTTGGTATGATGAGTTGGTGGAATATATTACAAATCACAAGAGTCAGACTTAACTGATCTTTTCTTTTTAACAGACTAAACTGTGTTAATTAAGTGATGTGTATTAATATGTTTCAACAAAGAGGTTTTTTTGGTATAATGAATTTCTGGAATATATCTACAAAAGGGATTAAACTTATCTTTCCTTTTTAAAAGGTTCCTGCAAACGGTTCAAGTAAATGAAGATGAGACATCTCTGAAATTGAAAGTATCAAGAATAAACATTTCAGAACAATCCGAGATCAAACCAAAACGCAAGAGAGTTCCAAGGCGACAAGTTCTCTTAGGTTGGTGTAAATACTGTTTTTTAGTTTGATACTTTAAATCGGTTTGATTTTGCTTTTATTAATGTAACAAAACTTGTAAAATCAGTTTTAATCACCTTGGATGGTGAAAAAATTGACATGTAACCAGTTTTGAAACGACCTAAGTCCCAGTCAAGTCATTCGTAAAGTAACTTAAGTCAAAGTCAAGTCTTTTTGAATAAACAACAAGTCAAGTCCCAGTCCAAGTTACCGGTTGCCCAAGTTAAGTCCCAGTCAAGTCATAGTTAGAGCAAGTCAACTTCAAGTCCAGCCCTTAAACTTCAAGTCCAGCCCAAAAAAGTAAAACTTTAAATTATGAAAACCGACAAACTCCTCTGATTATTATGAGCAACTCAAGTAAATAATAACATAAAAGCAACATATTACAAGCAAATTCTTTTTTGCGCAAAGATTGGGATAAATAACACAAATTTATAAAAAAATATATAACACAACTTTATAAAAAAAGGAGTCAGACTCAAGTTATTTTAACTACTCCGCAGCCCTGGTGGTAACAACCAGGGCTGGGGAGCCACCGTAAAATAGCATTAGCTCCGGCTCCAGCTCTGGAGCCATCAGGCAATTATTAAATGGCTCCGGCTCCAGCTCCGGAGTCGTAAAACTCAATCCTTTGGCTTCGGCTCCAGCTCCGGAGTAGTAAAACTCATATCCTTTGGCTCCGGCTCCAGCTCCGGAGCCATCAAACACACACCCAATGACTCCGGCTTCAGCTCCGGGGCCACCAGTCACTTATTCAATGGCAAGTTTTAAAAATTGCTTTTGGCTAACAAACGTTGGAGATGGAACAAAATATAATTTCTTAGCTTTAGCACCACAAATTGAAAAATGGCTCCAGCTCCACAAAAATAAGAAAAATGGCTCCGGCTCCGGCTCCAGCTCCACAAAAATAATAACAATGGCTCTGGCTCCAGAGAAAATGCTTAGCTCCGGGCTCCGGGCTCCAGCTCCGGCTCCGACTCCCCAGCCCTGGTAACAACTGTGATCTAACCCTTCTGAAGCTACTTATTGACCAACGATAGCGACTTACCTATCAATTGCACACCGCTAATGGTTTTCGGTGTGTTATTACCATTTTACGTCACGATAAATATAAGATTGCATTTCTTTTGGATTAATTCAGACAGTTGTTGCCAATTTATAAACCTGTCTTAGTAGATCGTTAATAATTAATTTGTGTTTTGTGTGATATTTCAAAATCTTGTAATTTGACAGAAATGAAGAAAGTAATCCAAGAGCGTTTGGAGGAGCTAGGATTAACATCCCCGAGTCGACTTGGTACAAGTGACAAGCTTGTCGAAGTCCTGGATGAAATTCAAACGATGGGAGGTGGGAAATAACGACTTTTTTTTGGCATAAGTTTTTTAGATTGGTGGTCCTTGACCTCTAAACTGTCAATCATCACACTGCTACTAGTCACTGGATCAATAGATACCAGTACCCGCAAAAACACCTAACTTAACTTTTATATTTGATGTATGATATAAGTTTAGTGTTTTATCGGACAATTAAGCACTGCAATTTAACCAAATTTTCAGAAATTTGGTTTGGATGTCTCTGTATTTTACTGTGTTTTTTTTTTGTTTCAGTTTTTTAATGTCAATTTTTTGATATAAACAACTAACATCCCAACTGAGTAAACTTTTAAATCTAACATGTCTGCAGAAATAAAAAGCTTGATTCATTCTAATTTTTGGGAGGTCACCAACTAACATACATCACTAAAAAGCTGGAACCACGCTACTGTTACAAAAACAATTTTTTTTTGAAGTTTTAAAAATTTTATTTTTTTTATTTTTTCAGTTTTTAACACAATTCATGTTTTTGCAGATACTGAAGGTGTTGGAGTCAAATCACAGATGTGTGTTTTCACAAAAGCAACAGAAAGAATTTTTCAGGGCGACAAGAGATCAGGCTCGCCGTTTGAGGATGAGCATTTAGATTCAATGATAACACCAGCCGAGCTGGCCATACTTAGCTGCCTTATGGAGGGAGGCTTCGTTCTTAGCCTTAAGGTAACAAAAAATAATTTTAAGCACGTTACACATAGCTGAAAACAAGGTATAGATTTTTCTAGAAGAGATCAATTTTGTTAACATGATGTTAAATGTGTTTTGAAATGTTTCAAATAAAATTTGAATTTTTTTTGTGCAAACAAATAATGCCTTACCGATCTGTGCCTTTGTTTTTCTTCGACCTAAAACCTCAAACCATTTTACAAAAATTAAAAAACACAATTTAGATATTTGAAATCTTACATTACATGCATATCTTTTTTTCAACTCTATAAAAGGTTTAGAACTTAAATTTTATTTATTTTATGTTTTTTGTAATGTTAAAAGTTTTTTCACAGACTGACAAAACACAAAAATTTCAAAAATACAGAAGAATCATAAATGTATTTTACCCCTAATGAACGATTTTAAACTTGGTCTACTTTTGTATCAGCCAATATATATACTTTTTTTCACAGGCACATTTTGTATCAGCGGTCCCTGACCTTCACCCTCTCACCCACTCCCTCGTTTATCTCAACTTGTCCTTCAACGAGTTCACCGAGCTGCCACAAGAGGTGCTGTTTTGCCGGGAGCTGCATGTGTTGAAATTACGAGACAATCCACTTAGACACATACCAGCGGATATCGGACGGTAAAAGTTCGAAATTGGGTTGAAAAGATTTTGATTCTTCCAAATTGTTTGCGTTAGTAATTATTCAAAACAGTAGTTCCCAACCAGGGGCCCACAGCCCCGGCTGAGGTTTGTAAAAAGGTTGCAGGTGGTGTGCGAGTGCAATGGAAATAACCAAAAAATAATAATTTAAGACAACAGTTTAACTTAACGTTTCATGTTATTTTTAAAATGAAATTTGACTGCATATTAACTTGGCTGGTATTTTTTAATGAATGCCTTGTTTTGCAAAAAAATAGTAGGCCTAAGGGAACTTTTTTTAATGTGTAGGTGATCTGTAAGCCAACTAGTTTTTTTGAAGGGGTGTGTGTCTAAAAAAGATTTCGATCACTGCTCTAAAGTGTGCCACAGAAACAAAAAAAAATAATTCAAGTGTCCTATTGGTGTTTAGTGTGCCACAAGCTTAAAGACTTTAATAAGCACAATTTTTAAAGTAAATAAAATATGCAAAAAATCACAAAAACAATATATATCATAATTTTATTTCGCCTCTTTTTCAATTGAAAAAAATTTTAGGTCAGAATTTTTTTTGTTTTTTTAAAAGAAAACAATTTATTTTTTATGTAGGTTGCAGAAGTTGCGGACACTTATCTTATCGTTTTGTTGCTTGTCTGCTCTTCCGATATCACTTTTCACTTTGACCAATCTGGAATTTCTTGATCTTTCATACAACAAACTCACCTTTTTGCCAAGAGAAATTAAAGCTTTGGAAAGTTTGAGGTAACACAGTATTTTATGTAAATGGGAATGATGTTTTCTCTGTGAACATTTTTTTTTTAATTTTAAAACGTCCAGAAGGCTATGACTAGGGCGATTATGTTTTGATGAAAAAAAAAAAAAAATTTATTGAAAAATTGAAATTTTGACCTTGAAATTTATTTTTTTGACAAATTTTGACCTATTAGAAATACAATGATTTAAGTGTCTTGGCGTTGTCAACCACACAATTTTGATGTTTGTCGACACAAATTGGTTATTTAACTCATATAAATGCTTAATTGATATTTTTGTCACTTCAAAAAGACAAACAGTTATAAAAATGCAAAAAAACAAGACACTGGTTATTTAAAAAAAATGTTGTGTAAACAGTTAAAGTACAAGGTAAAAGTAATTGCAGAAAATTAACAATTAGGAGTATATTATCCAAATAAGAAAAAGGATAATTGCAAATCACAGGCAAAAAAATACAGCCAATACTGTTTAAAACTATTGCCAAATTAGAAATACACAACAACTATATAAGGCAAAAAAAAGTTCGATCTGAACCTATTGCGATAAACCAGACCTGGGTGGTTAATTCTGCCGGCTCGCTTAGACCGTAATATTGCTCTAATGATTAGGTTAACATGTCATTGAATATATTTAGGAAACTAAATTGTTATAATAAAATTTTAACTGAATGACAATTTTAAAAAGCTGACTATACTTTTTTCAATTTGTAAACAATATAAGTGCATTTTTAATTGATTTTGACTTGAACAAAATTTTGACAAATTTTGACCAAAAGTGTCAATTTTGACTTTTTTTGACAAGTTAAAAAATAATCGCCCTAGCTATGACTAATAAAACTTGACAAAAATTCAACATACTTTGTTGTTTGCTTCAACATTTTTTTACAAGTTATCTACTGAATTTTACATAAAATAATGTTTACTCTGTCCCAATATTTAGATGTCACTGCTATCATCTCCAAGTAGTACTGCTATCATCTCCAATACTTGCTTGTGTTTCTTAAAATTATTTTAGAAATGCTTAATACTTGCAATTTAGTTTGTGGTTTACCTGTTTTGCTGAATGTGTTAAATGATTCAAGTTATTTTTTTTTTAGGATATTTTAAAGATATTGCTACTTTTTACAGGTTTCTTAATGTAGAAGGTAATGAACTTCCTGGTTTGCCTTGTGGTCTTTTGAGACTGAATCTATTTCGCATTCGAGTTCGAAACAACCTCATGAGTCCCTTATTCTGGAAGGAAAATTCAAAGAATGATCCACAGAGGTTGTCGGACATGTGCCTTCTTTCCTTGCAAAGACACTGCATTCAAAACAATCCAGCAAACTATGCACTTTTTTCTGAAGAAGTAGCAGTTTCCTTGCAAAGGTGACTATAAAAAGGGATGTTGTACAGATTTTATTTGATTGTGAAATCAGATCAGCACTGATATCATTCTAGTATGGGATCAATACTGATGCTGCTAAACTTTGGTCTTCAATTCAGTTTAAACGAGTTCTAGGCAAAAATACATTTCTGAATTGTGTATCAAATAAAAGAGTTCAATGTTGTTAATGTATAGTGTCCATGCCGGATGTTCAAGTCATATAAAATATATTATTGAACTTGTATTTTCAATTGAAAAGTATATTTTTAACAGTACATAATAGTTAGTTGCAGGTTTGGGTGGTAAAAATGTTCTGGTACCTTGAATGTTAAAGGGTTTTGTTAACATAAAAAATCACTTCTTTCAGTTTTTCTGTGTGTGACTGCTGTGGAGAAGCAATGTATGGACAAGGATTAAGAATCATTCGGCCGTGTACTCAAATATGGGGCATCAAAAGGATGCCTTTTGTCTTTCAAGCCTGTTCGCCCGGATGCTACAGCCAATTTGTACACAATGTTGACCCCAAAGTGACGGAAATTATCTATGGCGTAAGCAAAGAAAATGTAAGAGCTGGAACACCTGCTGCTGTTTAAGCAATTACATAAGTTATTTAAATATTTTTCTTTACTTGATGTCTTTGGATATTGTATTAAATATTGCAAGGTTGTGTTTAATATGGAAAGTGTAGTACTTCACAGTTAAGCAACATGCATTTCTAGCACTATTTGTTTCAAAACTGTTAGGGCACCTTTTCATATTTTATTCCTAATTGATTAAAAAACTTATAAAATACAAACAACAACCTTGTATGACTATAAAGGGAAATTCAAACTCTTTTACAAAACTGTATTTTGTTATTTTGCATCACTGTGACTATTGACACTTTTTATATATATTTTTATTTTGTATTGTTAATAAAATACAACACAGCATAAAGTAATGCATCACAATTATATTTTTATAAGAGAGGATAAACGAAATAAACTATGATAGCATAGCACAGATACATACCGTTTAAAATTTTTGCAGTTATTAAAAAAGAGAAAAAATAAAAGAAAATTTAGTTGCATAAGTTTCAAGACTGAAAAGTTTCCATAATTTGATAAACAGTATCTTTGCTGTAATCCAAAAAAGCACTTGAGATAATTAAAGGCCAGGGTAGCCACACTTTCCACATTTTTAAGCGAAAGGTGTGCGTTACAAAAAATTTTGAAAGACTGCCTGTTGGATTATTGAGCTTTAAACGGACGCATGAGGATTGAAAATTAGAGCAGTTTTGGCACTGTGGATAAAGCGACCCATTTTTTAAACCCTTTACGGTTGAATTGGCAATTGCCATCGGTGGGGAATGGTCGCCAAAATATAGAGCCCTTGGGTTTACTTTTGTTAGCGGAAGCTTTGAGAGGATTTTGTAAAGCTGCAAGGAATATCTCTTTCCGCACGTGTGGCATCCGTGCTTTCTCCCCAGGCGGTTTATCTCGCGTTTTTGGCCCTTCGAAACCTTGACGTCGTAGTCGTACAGGGGGACACTCTGTCTCGCATAGGCGCCGGGGTGAAGAATGTGACTGGGCATTACAACATACAAACGCCGAGCCAGGACAATAAACTGCACCAGTGAGAAGGCGGTGAATATTGCTGCGTCTTCTTTCGTCAAAGTCGTCATCGGATCAACGCCAAGCATAACGTCGTGGACTGAGGAAACCGCAATGGTGGACAAAAGTGCACTAGTTCCTACTGTAAAAATTCCACACAGACCGGCCATTCGACTGTGAGCTGCTATCCCCAGAGGCTTCCAAACCAAGTGCTGGAATAGGCTTATCGTGGTTGGAAACGTGATCATGCCGCAAAGTGCTGAACACATGTATTCCGGTTTGTAAAAGCGTTCAAAGTAGGAACGCTCACATTTTAATGCCGACGAGAGCGGGTCGATCACTCTCATATTAACGTAGTCTTTTGATGGATGATATGGCAAGTAATTATTCTAGTGTAAAATAAAGAACATACAACACCATTTTAGTTCTTGTACGTTCATGTGTGCCTTCAAACTGTAAAATGAGCAACAGTTACATTGCAATAATGAACCAAAAGTCCAAAAACATAACCAGGAAGTGAATGTAAGCGGGATAATTTGATTTCCGCACTATGTTCACACGTTTACGCCTCAATGCTTCCAGAATCTGATATGATTTTTTTCTATAAATTAAAAAAAATAAGAGTAACTTACTAATTTTGTAATCAATTAACAGTGGATGTAGTTAATGAAAGTTTTTAAATGTCGAAACCCCATTCACTCCTAGACTGTTGATTATTAAACCGTGAAAATGTACCATAATATGTTTAACGTTGTTTTGAGCGATGTCTGCTAATAGTTTTCGCAAAGTAGAAAAAAGCTAATGAAATTAAATCTGCCAATAAATTGATTAATAGCCCAATAAAAAATGTCATTTTAAAGTTTTGTTAGACACAATTTAAAAACAATAATCGAGCGAATTGAAGAAGTTGTACTGTGTAGTTGAGGATAAGATTTGCCACACGTTTTCCTTCTCACGTTCAGTTTGCCAAATGTTGGTCGCAGGAAATTATCTTTTAGCAAATTACTTTAGATTTTTTGGTCAAAAACGAAAGCTTTTCGAACAGAGGCGGCCCTACTGAAATGGTGGCAGCCATGGACAATGACGAGCAATGGGAGGAAATTAAACCCCGTAAGAAACGCCCAGATGTAAGCAATGGATACGAAGAAGAACCTGATTTTAGCGATCCTGAAGATTATGAAGACGATATATCGGATTCCGGTAATAATTTATGTTATTTAAACGCTTTATAACTCTCTAGTTGCATGTTAATTTACTAAACTTACCATTTTTGCGTTTTTGCTGTGTTAAAAATTAGATTAATAACATAGCCTACATATGGTTGTATATATCTTATTTGGGCTCTGACCTAGAATTCTACGACTTCGAATTTGGCGCTGGTCTAAAATCCTACCACATTTATTTGGGGGTATAATTCAAGTAATATTATTATGTTTACTTCTTTTCAATTTCAATTGCGACAACTTTTTTTTTACTGTAAAAATTAAAGTGGTGAGATTCTAGACCAGTGCCCCCCCTGAAATAATGTTAGCAATATAAACCTTGGTCAAAAATATGTTAGAATTGCAGACCAGCAGCTTGATTTGTTGTAATAGTAGTTTATATCAATGTTGTATAAAAGCTAATCCTGATTTTTTTTTAGTTTTCTTGAACTATTTGCACTCCTAAAAAGAATTGTTTAAATTCCAAATTGCCAACCGAAGTTTTTATTTTTACTTATTTGTATCAAAGCCTAAAATTCATTAAAACCTAATGACCTCTAAAATTGTTTTTCTTTAAATTATTACAATACTTAACTTGGTCCAGGAGCAAAATTAAATTACAGTTAAATCAAATTACTGAATTTAAGGTCGACAAAATTTTTGTCCTTAACGAGTACAACTTTCACTCCACCAAATTATTGATTAGGGTTCGGGGGTATTGTATAAATGTATACATTATAAAGGAACTACATTTAGTATTATATTCTTATTTATAGAAGAATCTGTTTGCGTTAATATGGAGACCAATTATTGCGATAATTAAAAAGTATTGTATGCTTCAATGTCTTGTAAGGCTTACTACAAAAAAAACACTTGCGTATGCAGATTGTTCGCGGCAAAATAAAATTCTTTGTTAAATATGTGTGCGATGAATTAAAATGTAAGTACTGAATAAGTTATTTTTTAAACGTCAGAGTTGTTGTCTGATCTCATGGAAAAAAAGCCAAAGGAGGCTGATGGGATTGATGCTGTGATTGTCGTCGATAACATTCCTGTTGTGGGACCAGAAAAAGTCGCCAAATTGAAGACTTTCCTTTCCTCAAAGTTTTCCAAATGCGGCCCAATCCACTCTTGCTTTATTCCAGAAGCAGATGGCAAGACCAAGGGGTAATTTTTTGACTTTTTTGTTTTTAGGTTTGTCTTTAGTCTTCTGGTGTAAGATATAATTGTATTGAATGTCAAGTGGTTTGTATCAATAATCAATATTGTTTTAGAGATAGACCGATAATAATTTACCGATAATATCAGCCAATAGTTTGTTTGTACATTTATAACGGTATGGGTAAGTTTTGTGCTCTTTCGGTTGATTTTTTACTCCGAAAAAGTGATACATATAGTTTTTCGTAAAAATCAAACTAACTTTCTATTTTTAAACATTTGTATTTCAAATTATGTGCATATTTTATGTAAATAAGAAATCAGTTTCGTAAAAGTAATATCAGTCATTTTTTACTATTGTTTGAAGTGTGTTATTGTTCCCATTTAGTAGCAAATTGATTTTAGTTTGCATTTTGTGAGTAATGAGCATTTTCTTACTATAAATTTAATTTGTTGAAAAGAAATTAAGGAAGCAAAAAGGTAACACAGCTTAACATTGCTTCGCTAAAATTTGGCTAAACATTCTAATAAACTATGTCTCCCTGTTTGATTGAACTCTTAAAGCAAACTTTTTTGAATATTTGACCATAATAATGACCTTTGTGGTTTTGGATATAACGGCTACAATTTTGGCCCAAATACTGAGTGTCAGTATCATATTGCTGCAAAAGGTGGATAACATCCCTCACTCTAATCTTTTCTACATTGCAGCTACATGTTTTTGGAGTTTGAGAAAGCGCAGTCAGCTCGCGAAGCAGTGAAGCATATGGACGGAAGCAAGTTGGATAAATCTCACACGCTCCGAGTAAACCACTTCAGCGACTTTGATAAGTAAGTATCGCTGTAGTTAATTATGAACTGATTTTGTATAACAAGTTTTACTCGTTCTTCGCAAAAACTCTCTACAATGTCTCAAATTTGAAACTTTAGACTAAACTGTTCTTGACCATGATCACACTGAGTACAAAACTTAAAAATTATAGTATCTTAATTCTAATGAGAATCATCAAAACAAACTGATTTTCAGTTTTCTAAAGTTTTGTGCTCAGTTTAATTTTTTTAATTGATGTTTTCTCACCATTCAGAACTTCTTGTCTTAACCAAACCGCAACTTTGCATCAAGCTTAGAAACCAAAACTTAGGTTTTGCCGATGTTAGATTAAATTTTTTTTAGATACGAACACACTGCAGAACAGTGGACAGCTCCGGAAAAAAAACCTTACAAAGATGTGGTAAGTCACAAACAGTTAAGATTTTTCCTTATTTTATCTAATCTATGTAAAATCGATTGGCATAAATTAATAAATTTTACACATAAATTTAATTGTTAATTTTTTTTGGAAGTTACCAATGATAATATTAAAACTTACATCCTCATATAGATGAGGTAAGTTACAAATAGTTAAGATTTTTTCCTTATTTTACTTAATCTATGTAAAACCAATTGGCATAAATTAATAAATTTTACACATAAATTTAATAGTTAATTTTTTTTTTTGAAGTTACCAATGATTATTTTATAACTTACATCTTTATATAGATGAGGTAAGTTACAAATAGTGAAGTTTTTTATTTGTTTCAACTTGTGTATGTTGTATGTACTGTAACTTTATGTACTTGGCCCATTTAAAATTTTCTCTTTTAAATTACCTCAAAAATGTACCTAATTTACTTCCTATGAAAAATTACTTGTGTGTCTACATCACCAAAACCTAAATTACCTTTACACTAAAATAGGACACAAACTGCTCGTGGTAATCTACAATTTTGATAAAAATTAAATCATCTGCTAATATCATATAATTTACAACCAACCTTTTCTGACGAGACTCGTTTACTTGGACAGTTTATTTTACTGTGGCACCTACTTGCTCCCAAAAACAAACTCGAATATATGTATCTGTTGAACTGTAATGCCCAATAAAAAGTCACATATTTAAAATCATCAACCATTGTTGTCCTAGATGTTGGGGACTAACCCACGGCGAAGCCTCGTTTGAAGATAATAAATATTTGTATGTATCAATTATTTTTTTTAAGTTTTGTTTTTTTACAGGGCAACCTTCATTACTATCTTCAAAATGAAGATTGCAATGACCAGTTCAGCGTAATATATGAGGGCGGAGAGAAAACGGCTATCTATCTCAACACATCGGCTGAACCAGCCATGATAGAGCAGAGGAAGGTAACATCTGCCTTTTACGTCATAACGGCGATTATTAATCGAACCTATTAATTAATTCTGATTATTTAGTTAGAAGTAACTGTGAGTTCTTAGCTGAAGTTGATTCTGTCTAATAAATATACTTGTCAAAACCACAATTAATTTGCCAATTAAAGGTATATGTAAAAAGGATAATTCTAACACTAATTGTACATTGAATATAAACCAAAATAAACAACAGGGGACTAATTTATTGACTTTAAGGATACACAAAAAGCGGAAAAGTAAATTCTGAAGAATTTAAAATATCTTACAGCACATTCTTATAGAAAACTTCAAAGCAAATTAAAAAAATATATATAACAATTAGCTTATGTGACATAAACAATAAAATAGGGTTTTCCTTAGATATATCTCATAGACTAAGTTTGACGGTCAGGGAACAGTTTATGCTTTGGTGGTTGCTTGGTCATCAGTGGCAATATAAATAAAACAAAGCTTATTTTATTGTGTTGCTTCAGCGTTGGACGGAGACGTACACTCGATGGTCGCCCCAAGGTTCGTACCTCGCCACTTTCCATGCCAAGGGGATTGCTTTATGGGGAGGCGAAGAATTTAAGCAGATTCAGAGATTTGCTCATCCGGGTGTTCAGCTTATCGATTTCTCACCCTGTGAAAGGTTAGTAAAGTAAAAAGGGTATAATGTATAAAAATCTTGTATTTATGGACATTTGAAAAGTGGCGTGGTGGTGCTTCCAAAAAGTCATTTCTTTATATTTAAGGACAAAAAACTATGTCAAATCATGTTAAGGTAATTTTAGGACCCACAGTTATGCAAATGGCATTCAAGTAATAGTCCCGTAATGATGTTATGTTGGTCAAGTAATGAGGTTATGTTGGTATTGTTTTCTTTCGTATTGGCTTTCATCCAAGGTATATAATAAGCATATATCTATTGTGCAAACAAATTTTGCACACATGATGCATGCCATTCGGAAAGTGGTTATCCATTTTGGTTGACTTGCGTTGTACAACACTTTGACAACCAAACTTCTAAATACAAATAGATTGGAACTTGCAAATATATCTACTTGGCGTATTTACCTGTTACATTCCAATTGGCATAAGGTTACAGCTGTCCTTAGTGTGTTTTTTCCAGATATCTCTTTAGTGACTTTCGTCCAAATAATCACTGTATATCCAACCTACAAATGAATGGCATACATGACATTGTCTAACTAAATGTTTTGTTGTAAACCCATAGTAACATATGTGGGTCAACATGTTTCAAGGATTTTTTAACTACCCAGCGATCACCCGCTGGTCTTACTTCTACAACTAAATGTACCTTTGCCTTGGCATTCCATTTTTCATGTAAATTATTTCAACCACACATGTCGTACTACTTTGCTCAAGTTTGTTCCTGTGTTTTTTCCAGATACCTAGTTACCTTCAGTCCCATGCAAGAGCAAGGTGGCGATGAGTCGGAATCCATCATCATCTGGGAGGTGTTTTCTGGAATGAAAAAGAGAGCTTTTCCTGCCAATATGGCCGGTGCTGACGACAGGCAGTGGCCTATTTTCAAGTGAGTGTTTCAAAGTACCATTTAGGACAGCAGTGTTCGGGGCTGCCACAAGGTCTTGAAATGTTTAAAAAAATTTCAATTTCTTTGATTTAATTTGTGTTTTAAAAAGTATTAGAAAAACCGGGCTCCAGCCTACAAACACAGTTTGATGAATAAAATTCAAAGACATTAAAAAGTATTAGAAAGTTTTTTGGAAGTTTTTAGTATTGTGCTGACCATGGCATTTGGCCCGTTTTTATTTCAAACTACAACAAAAATGTCAGAGATCAAATTTGAAGTCTTTGAAAATCTGTAAACTTTCTATGAAATGTCTTCGAATGTTATTCATCAAACTGTGTTGTAGGCTGTCGCCCTACTTTTTAACCCGGAGCTACAGAATCAGTTAAAACAAAAAAAACTTGTTTTGTTTCATGGCTTAAAACAGCGTGGTCCAACTTCTTTTCATCGCGGACCAAAACATTTTTTTTTGATACCTTGCGGGCCAATGTTTATAAATTGATTCTTAGGCTTATTGCTGGCAAATTATACATAGCCCATGGCAGTGGTTCTTAACCTTTTTTCAGTCGCGTCCCCTCTGGTAATTTTCCTATGCCTTTTGCCCCCCTATGAAAAGCAATACAGCATTTTCAATTGAATATCACTAAGACAACTTGGAAATAGTAAAGTTTGTTGTCGGTCGCACGAGGCGCGAAAAAAATTGAGTTTAAGTGGTTGAATTGGCGCTAAACTGTAAATTCAGGAGGCTTTTCGCATTGGCCGCACAACAAATTGCTCGTGCTCGACACATTGATTTAAACAGTCTCTTATTTTGTTTTAAATATTAACTAGGAGCTCGCGCCCCCCTTAGAATTGCTTGGCGCGTCCACCAGGTTAAGAACCGCTAGCCTATATACCATACTGACTTATGAAATGTACACCTTTGTTCAGCTACGGTAGTTATGCAATCACAAAGGATCATTTACAAAGTTTTTTGTCAATTACAATAACAAAGAAACAAAAATTGAAGGGATATTGCTAGATGGCAGCAAAGCTGACTATCAGTTCGCGGGCCAAAAAAGTGGAACTTGCGGCCAACTTTGGCCCGCGTGCCTGCAGTTGGACCGTACTGGCTTAAAACATCTCTAAAATAAATTATAAGTTATGATTTACAATTTGATCTTTACCAAGGTGGAGTCATGATGGGAAACACTTTGTAAGGAAATCAAATGGAGTTTTGAGCGTTTACGAAACACCGGTAAGTCAATGGTGATGTTGATACTTTTTAACTGTAGTTTGTCCGTAGCTAAAATATTTTTAGACAAATTGTATTGAACTCGCGACAACCGTGCTTCATAAGTAATGATCTGATGAAGCACGGTTGTGTGAAAGCTTGTCAAGATTTCAATACAGTTTGTCTCAATATAGTGCCACCTGATTCATCTATATGAAATTTGACGAGTACGGCCATTTACAAAGATTAAAATATTTTGTTTGTACAGTCGATGGGTCTCCTTGACAAGAAGAGCATTCCAACTGAAGGAATCAGGTAATTATTTAGATAACAAAACAATTGTAAATTTTGCTCTTAAATGTAGTTGAAAAGTGAGTGCATGTCAGGTTGTTTTTGGTAAAAAGTTATCTGACATGTATTATATACTTCAATTAACTTTTTGTGTGAAACAACAATATCATATATACTGAATCATAAAAAAGCACAATCTTATTTTCATCATTTTTAGAAGTTGGAAAACATTGTGCTTTTCTATCTTTAAATAAAAACAACTTTGAAACCACCAAACTGTCAAATATCAAACTGTCACAGGCAGGCTGGCAGAATCTTGCCAGCCTTCTGGTGACAAGCATTTTTGGCGTAAATTCTTCGTTTTTTTGGTTGTGCCCAAAAACTTGAATGATCTATTCGTCAAAGGAATGTATCAACACAAATTAAAATTAAATTATTTTTTTTTTAAATTTTTTTTTGACCAATTTCTTAGGTTTTCTGTCTGATTCTCGGCCGACATAGTCGCCAAGTCGCCAGCTTTCTGCCATACTGGTCACAGGCTGTGTTGCAAGGCAAAATTAAGTCTGAGTAAAGTTATATCAATAAACAACAATTCAGTCTTAGTCCAAATCATTAGTTATCAAAGACCCAAGTTTGCCATAACAAGTTATTTCCAAGTCATTCATTGGCATCAAAAGTAAAAGTTGAATGGTCAAAGTTATTTTTTTGTCCGAAAATAAAGGTTATTTTACTTCAGTTGCTTTCAATCCAAATACTCATGGTTAATGTTAATAATTTTCTCAAGTAACTTATCGTTAGTTACCTCCAAGTAATTTTGTCTAAATGATTTTTAGTCAAGTCATTGCAAAACTGGCCACAGGTTGTAAAACCTTGTATTAAAGCATGGTCTGCTTTACGCAAACAAACCAATCAAATGTATTGTTAGCTTAATTTTAGGGTCAACATTAGGGTTGTTCAAAAAACAGTTTTTCTCGAATTTCAGTGGGGAACCCTGGAATTTGATAAATTACTTCTAAAAAACTCACAAACAAAATCTGAGCACGTTTGGTTCAATTTGAAAAATCAGATTTTATTTAAAATTTTAGAAAAAAAATTTGTCCTTTCCTTAAAACAAATATTTTTTTACATTTTTTGCAGTTTTGCAATGGAATAGCTCTACATAAGCCTGTTTTACCCGTTTTTAAACTACAAGATTTCTTCTTCACAGTGAATTTGCCTGGTCTCCGGCCGGCAACATGTTGGCCTTCTGGATCCCGGAGCAAGATCAGATCCCTGCTCGTGTCACCATCCTTGCGATTCCTTCCAAGAAGGAGGTGCGAGTGAAGAACCTCTTCGGAATCTCCGACATCCGCCTCAACTGGCACAAGCAGGGAAAGTTCCTCTGCGTCAAGGTCGACCGCTACAACAAGGCAAAGAAGGTGGGTCATTGATGTAGTTAATTGGGTGTGTACAGTGATTTTCTTGGTTTCATTTTTTGGGAAACTGGTCTCGACCAATAGTAACATAAATCTGCAGCCGTATAGGAGAACTCTATCAAAATAAAAAAAATACATTAAATTCCAGTTTTGGTAATATTGGACGGGACTTTGTTTAGTTTTAGTATAATCTTGTTTTCTTTTTTAGGCATAATAATATCTGGGTTGGTAATGATAAGAATATAACAATTAGAGAATCACAACCAAGATTTCATTTAGCAAGCCTATTTGAAGTATCTGATTTTAACCATAGGAGCATAATGGTTGGAGGTTGTAGTAATACGTAATAAGAACATCATAGCCATGGCCATGTTGGCCATGTTGAAAAATGAATAAAGACTTATTCAACACTTTCAAAATGATACCTACTTCTGTATGGGCTTTGATTTTAACCAGTGTATCAATTCAGGCCACGATTTCCAACTTTGAAATTTTCCACATCCAAGAAAAGCAAGTTCCAGTTGACATCGTCGAACTCAAAGAACAGGTTTGAAAAAAGCTAATACGTTGAAGTTCTTATAGTTGCTGCCGATAGGTTATGACTTTGCTGCTTTGGTTTTACATTTATATCTATTAAATAATAGCTTTAGTAATTTTCACAGAGACATTTCGGGGCACCGTAAATAGGCGTTTTAGATATTTCGTGCCTCTAATAAAAAAGTATAACTTTGTAGTAGGTAGAACAATGTTTGTATGCTGCTTTCTGTAGATATTTACAATTATAACTGTAATTAAAAAAATCCACCCTGTGTTTGCGACACCTTGTGATATTACAACATGTTGTGAATTAAATGTCCTTTGAAGCTTGATACGATATCAGATCATTTTTTGTTGAAAGGTGATCGCCTTTGCTTGGGAACCGACAGGAAACAAGTTTTGCTGCTTGCACGGGGAAAATCCCAGAATCAGCGCGACCTTTTATGAGATTAAGGGGGGCAAGGTGGAACACTTGGGTAAGTAAATTACCATAAATAAAATGTTGCTCCTAACATGCAAAAATATCGTAAAAAAATTACAAATAAATTTCGGGCTGTTTTTTTTTTCAATTAAAATTTCATTCGAATTGAGAGACTGATGATGCACTTGGGTAAGTACAAGCCCATAAAATGATGCTACTAGCATATAAAAATATGATGAAACAATGAAAGAATTTGTCCCTACTTGGGCATTTACGTCTGAAATCCTTGCTGTTTCATTCGAATGAAGAGACTGATGACGCCTTATTTGGTGCCGAAATATCTTCCGTTTTAAATGAGTAGAACTTATTAATGACTGAATTTAAACAAAACAGTATAGTCCAAAAATTTTTTGCTCCCATTTGAAGTCATTGTCGTCATTTACGTATAAGGGCGAGAAGATATCTTCATATTTTAAACGTTCAGTTTGCCAAAGTTCCTTGTGTTTATTAATTTTAAACAATTTAAAAAAAAAGGAAAATTTAATTTATGTTGCCGGATTTTTAAAACAAGTCACTAAATGCTTTGTTAATTCAAAAGAATGTTAAATTAAGGTTCAATCGTTTTTAGTAAAATGTTTATAATTTCAATTTTACTTTCTCACAGAAACACTTGAAAGGAAACAAGCTTCCCACATATTTTGGTCGCCAGCTGGTCAATTCGTTCTCTTGATTGGTCTAAACAGGTGAATGTAACATTTAGTTTATTGAATTCTAAGATAAATTGTGGCAATTCATGATGTTTGTAACTTTTTAATATTATGTGACAGTAAAAGTTTACGACATGCTCAGTGTCTACTAATTAGCACACGCCAGGACGAAATTACACTCGCCAAAAATGTGTGTTTGCCATCTGCAAATCGTTTTTGCAGTCTGATCATTAGTGCTTTACGCAATAAATACCCGCCAGTCTTTTATGTTTGACATAATTTGTCGCATATCAATTAATTGAATCGAGTCCAGTAGGTCTGGGAACAACGTTCATTTTTGCTTATTTGATCGAGTAAGTGTCAATCAGCCTCTAGCGAATGGCACTCTTATTGGTGAGCCTGGGAGTGCAAAATCTCTACCCTGTGTTTTTTGCAAAGTATCACAAAACTGCTAAAAACTATGAAAAAAAAACCCAAATTGAAAATATATCAATAAAAAAAAAATATTAAACCAATTGATAATTCAAAAATGACAAGCAACACATTTAGAATTTTTTTGTCAAACTGCAGCACAAGTAAATTAATTTAAATTCCATAACTCTAAAACATGATGTCATAGGTAAAACACTAATGACAGATTTGGAATCAGTGGCCAAAAGTACACTGGAATCAGTTGAAAAGCCCTGTGCAAGAAAAATTGTGTTGACTAGGGACTAGGGTGGTAATCCAAAGATTAACAAGCCACATGTTTTAATTTTTTTTTGTCTAACTGCAGCACAAGTCAGCTAGAGTTTATTGATACCAACGACATGACAGTGATGAATTCTGGCGAGCATTTGATGGTTTCCGACGTTGAATGGGACCCAACTGGTCGATTCCTGGTCTCCATTGTCAGTTGGTGGGCTCATAAGGTAAAAATATTAGTTAAGCAAGTAAGGAGCTTGGCTCTTTGTCTCTTGACTGGTTGGCCATCTGATTTGTAATGGGTTGCAGTGGGTTTTGAATTATTCTACGATTAAACCCTGCATGTTTGTATGTTTTTAATTCCTTTTATATATTTTTTTTATATTTTGCTGTCAGGCGCTGAAGTTTATTTTCAAATCTTAACTTTATTAGCGTTTTGTAATTACTTTTTATCTAAAGTTTATCAATAATAACATTTTTTCCGCTTATGTTTAATCCCGCTCATGTTTGAAATCAGTGCCCTTTATGTTTTCCTTTCAGCCCAAAAAACAACAACAACTGAATAATATTGTTTTCCTATCTTCATGTTGTGTTTTTAATATGATAGATAGATAGATAGATAGATAGATAGATAGATAGATAGATAGATAGATAGATAGATATGTTTATTGTTAGGGAAGTAGATTCCCAGGGAGCAGCGAAAGACCGTTAGGTCATCAAAGTCAGCCGCTCCCTGACCGCAATATAATCAGAATACATGATTATAATTTTAAATTATGAAATTAATTTGTATAGTTCTATTTTAATTCCTGCAGCTGAATTTTTGTCAAAAACGTGTAAACTTTAAAGATTATAAATTTAACGTTGTATTCCTGTTTATTTAATCCGCTATTGCTTCACAAATTATAGAAACATTATTTTTATTGACTTATCAAAACAAAAACAAAAATAATCGGGTTTCCATTAGTTGATATAAAACGTTTTCAGCAGCTCTTTATCTTTATAATAATGAATTGCAAAGCCATAAAGGTCGAGTAGATCAACATCACCTTGATTAAGACGTAACTGATGATAATATAAGTTCGTATCGAAACGTCCTTATCAAGATGACGTAGATCTACTCGACTGCTTTTCAATTCTTTCTTATTTTCTTAACTTTAACTTATTTTTTGTAGATCGACAACGCTTACTGGGTTTGGTCCTTCCAAGGTCGCCTGCTCAAGAAATATCCGGTCGACCAGTTGTGCCAGTTGCTATGGCGACCACGTCCCAAGACGCTTCTCACAGACGATCAAATCAAGGCGAGATTTTTTTCCCACCTTTTTATGACATTATTTGCATAGCGGGTTTACGGCTTTTTGTGGTTTGCCTGTATTTTTTATCAAGTCCAACACCATTGTTTTAGAAGGTATTTTGGATTTTTTCCCTTTTTTTATAAGTTAGATTTCCGATTACCATTTAGTTTACTAAAAAAACAATGAGTTATAATTTAGAAAAATTATGTATAATTAAGATTAAATGTGTATTACCCCATTTTATCAAGCATGAAATTCTACTTTAAGAATAAATGTATACCTTCTTCATGATAAATTACATTGTGTGAAATTTACAAAAAATCTAGTCAATACCTCTAAAAATTAATTTGAAAACATCACACCTAATTTTAAGTTACGTTCTATTGTTTATAATTATAACCACAACATATAACTATTGATACTATATTTGCTATAATGTACCGTGTCCAATTAGAATGTACATCGAAAAGCCTTAGATCACAGTTGTTATTAAACACATGTGTGTGTGTCTTTCATCCAATTAGAATGGTAGCACAAAACCACCATACCTCTCTCTATAAAACACTTTAATATTTTTTCTACGAGCTCCCGCTGATATACGTCGATATTGCACGTTGTTCAATTGGCATTAAAAATCTAAAATTTGTGTTATATTTATAGAATTAGTGATTGCGTTGTATTGCGAGCAATATTTTACAGGGAAAGCTCTCAAAAATAACTATATAGCAGTTTTTGATATTTATACAAAAAGCGTCTCGCTTCAACTTACTTAAAGTTACTCTAAAAAGTCCAGGCCAGTTGTTCCAAATTACTCAAGTCAAGTCAAGGAATTTTTCCCAAAGACTTTTAAGAAAAAAGTCACAAATCATTTGGAAGCGGTAACTAAGTGAAATTAATTTAAGTAAATCATTACAAACTGCAAATTGTTTAACCAACCTTTTTACGTTGAGCAGAAAGTAAAGAAGAAGCACAAGGAGTACAGCAAGATCTTCGACGCCAAGGACCGATTGATGCAGAGCCGCGTTTCCAAGGAGATCATCGACAAGCGACGGGAGCTAATGGACGCTTACAGAGCTTACCAGCAGCGGTGCGGAGAGATCTATCAGGACACCACGCCCTATAGGAGGGAACTCCGGAATGGTGGGTTGGACAGTGAAAAAATTAACTCATTTTGTTGGATAGCATTTAATTTAAAATAAACTTGTTTTCGGCCCTGCTTTTTGGGAATGTTTTTTACGTCTAGTCTGCAAAAAATCATTATTTTAGTTACCTTTTTATCTGTTAAATTATCTCCTATTACAGCTGTATTTGTGTAATTCTAAATCTAGAATTCAGTAGTGTAATGTAAATAAGCTGACGATATTTAGAGTAGGTTAATAAACACTGTAATAAAACGATATATAAAGACGACGTCATAATGGTTAGAAGTAATACCGAAACGGATTGCTTAACTATATAGAACCAACAACTAATTTTGTTTTAGTGCGGCCTATTTTTTGTTTTTAATTTGTTATCCAATTTCATATATTTTTTGAACGTTTTGAAAATACAGGTTTGAAATGCTGTATGTTTGACTTTATAAATTTGTTTAAATTTAGCTAATTTTTGTTAAACGACTTTTTTACAAACTGTATTTGTAGTACAACATAAAAAATGCACAATCCATCTTTAGGTATTTGCTGTTTAAATTGGAGGTTTACTTTTTCTAGTTTGCATTTGACTTGAAAATTAAATTTTGTTTTAATTTCATACAAAAAATATCTTAAATTTTGTTAATTGAGATGGTCACTCCAAATTAAGTCATATTTGAAACAAAAAGTAAAGAAAAACGTGTTTATAGTATATCCACACGAGTCTTTTTGAAACGTTTGGTTTTCTTCTGTAGCTAACTTTGACAACAGTAATTGCAAATCAAAAACAACAGGCGGCGTGTTTGTCACGAAAACTTCAAAAAATACCAAAAGAACTTAAATTTTGTGAACTGAGATCGTCACACTAAAATCGGATTTGAAAGAAAAGTTAAAACGAGTGAATTTGTAGTATAACCACAACAGATAAACGTTTGGCTTTCGTCTGTAACTATTTGACTGCACTTACAGTAATCAAAAACAACAAGCGACGGGTTTTGTAAAGAAAACTTTCTATCACAGTCTTTTTTAACGTTTAGCTTTCTTTTGTAACTAGCTTTGACTACAGTAATTACAAATCAAAAACAACCGGCGACGTGTTTTTTAAGGAAAATTTTGCATCAAAAGACACTTTAAATCGCGATATTTTTTCCAGGTGTGAACACGGACGAAGTGGACAGCCATGAAGACTGGGACGAAGTGACAGTTGAAATTCTTATCGACGAAAAAGAAATAGTTGTGCAGACGGAAGACAACAAGGAGTGATCGCTAGACCGACTTTCGGTAAAAGTTTACTAGAGATTAACCGACTTTTTCGCTAATACTCTTTAGTCGATGAAACATGCGCATTGCACACACTTGTATGTTTACAACTGTAATCTGGCCCTCCTGAAGCTGCTTTTTGATCAACGACAACGACTTACCTATCAATTGTACACTGCTAATGGCTTTCGGTGTACTATTACCATTTTAATTCACGATAAATATAATGTTGCACTGAATATGTGAATAATGGAAATCACCTTGACCCTTGCAAGATAAATGTCGACCTTAATTCCTGATCAGTAACAGCAAAATAATCTAGCAAAGCTAGCAATTCAGGTCAGACACATTAACCAGATCTTAAAAGATATATATATATATTTCGCCAACTAAGGCATCGTCAGTATATCTTAATTCGAATGAAGATTCATTCATTCATTCGAATTAAGATATACTGACGATGTTTTACTTGGCGAAATATATATTATATATATATATATATCTTTTAAGATCTGTTTATTGTGTCTGACCTGAATTGTTAGCTTTGTTAAGAGTATTTTGCTGTGACGATAAATATAAGATGGCATTTCTTTTCGAATAATCGCAGACTAACCGAATCTGTTGATCAATGATGCATTGGCGTTTAATTGTTTCTCAACTCGCTCCTCTCTGAGCCTGTGTAGCTCAGTTGGTAGAGAAACGGTCCCGGTATGACCGGAGGTCGTGAGTTCGAACCTCACTGCAGGCTAGTTGTTTTTTAGCCTGCTCTGCTTGCATCATTGATCGACAGATTCAGTGAGTTTGCGATAACTTTCGAAGTAACTTTTTTTTATTACAAATTTGTTGGCTTATCAGCTTGGAAACATTACCTTTTACGTTTTAAATTTTACCAAAGCTCAAAATATCGATTTTAATTTTATCAAAAACTTAAAATGTCGTGTATTGCCTTTGTAGTAAAATACCAAATTAACGGACATCCGCACAAGCGGTGTACTTTGAAATGCCTAATTCCGTTTTAATCTTACATCAAAATTCCATAGTTTTGTGCAAGATTTAAGAATTCGGAAATGTCGATTAGTAAATATTTTGACAAAAATTACATATTACAGAAATAATGACTTACGATAACAAAGTAAAATATCCAAACTCCAATATTTGCTCTGTGAAATAACGTTTTTTTATTTTCTGTTAATTTTGTTAGATTCCGTCAGCACCAGTCTTCTATAGCTGTTTTGGAGACTGGTGTAAGTTCTTGCGGCTAAATCGGTCGACGTTGTATAAATCTTCTGCTGATAGAAAAAGAATATGAACTACTTTGAAATACTGACGTGGAACAGGATATTGATACGTCTAAGATTGTTAAAATGCTTTTCTCCGTTTTTATATCGTCGAAAAGAATGTGATTTCTTATACTTTCAAACAAACTTTAAAACTTTCTGTGTTCCATTTTCCTAACGCTTCAATCGTTATAGCTAGTTTTGTTCCTTTTGATACAGCTACAAAACAAATCGCAATCAATTTTGAGTATGGGTCATGTTTAAATCGATGAAAGTTCAATTCGGTGTTATTTGCGCTTCGGTAATGCCATTTCTCAATTTCGGTGACTTTTGGAATTTTCAACTGTTGCGGTGGTTATGCTAAACTTCTTCAGGCAAGGAAAAACGGTTTTTCGTACACAATTAGAAAGCATTGTGCTTGTGTTGTTGATAAGATCTGTTACCATTGCGTTGGTATTAACGTCAGAAATCTTAAGGAGTTTGTTGATAATAAATTTATATTATGTGCGGTTTAGGATTTTTTCTGTCAATAAAATGCTTGTCCAATGTTTTTGTCTTTCGTTGTCAAGAAGCTTAGTGTGATTTGAAAAAGGAATTTTAAATGCCAATTTAATTTTTTGCTTTTTAATATGGTTGTTTAAAGTGTAAAGCAGCTTGAAACAAAAAAATTGGAGCTAGGCCAACTTTAAACAGGTTTTTATCTTAAATTGGGAAGAAAAAATTAGAACAAATGTAAATTTAGCAAGAATTATTTGTTGGTAATTTTAGCTTGAAAAAAAGGCATTTTGAGGCAAATATGTTGTCGCTTGAAACAAGGCAAACCTCGTCTTTTTTGTTGCAATACTAGTTTCATTTTTTAACACAAAATACATTTTCTTCAGCTGAATGATTTTTTAAAGGATATTTTAGAACTTCTAAACCGATTTTGAGCCAATTTAAAATAATTTCTAAATTAAAAAAATTTTTTAAGACTTCAAAAATTTTCAGCTTTTTTTTAAATTCTTCTTTCGTTGTAAATTTTCGGCATCTTTCTTCATGAGGTGTTATTCAAATTTTGTGCCAGTTCTATGATTTTTTTTAACCGAATGTGTTCATAATTTGTTATTCATGGCTTAACGATTTCAAACTTTTTTCAAATCACCCCTTTAGAAATTTTGGATCCGGAGCAGAATATGGTTTGTTTTTACTAAGAATAAATAGAGTTTTTGTTAAAACTGACTTTGTTAAAACTCTGTTTCTGCAGTTTGACTTCCCTAGCCTTACACTTCGAGCGACGAGCAAATCCACAAGATTTCTGGCGAATCGATTCCGTTGTTATAAAAACACTTTTCGAAATATTACAGCGCAAGGTAAAAAATAATTTAAAACGCATGATTTTTCGCCCTCATTCGTCCGCCAGGGGGCCCCCTCGAGCCTGTGACGCAGCGCGGACGAGAAATAAAAGCATCCGTTCTAAATCGATCGTCATAAAGCTTGATGACGTCATCTGTAGAGTCGGCAAAAATCTCTTAAAAGGTAACTGACCGTCTTCCACGCGGTGGCGCTGCAAAACAATGAGGAATATTTATAGAAGATGTGACGTTATTAAAAAGAAAAACATGTGACGTAATCAATTGTTACGTAATCACAGTGGAGAATTTATTATTTACCAGATTTCACAAACTTGAAGCAGGCATATCGTTAACAAATAAATAGAAAGTTCAATGCGCGATAAAAATAAGATAAAAAAATAATGCAGAAACGAGTCATTATCCTTAAATTGAGGTTGCTAAAAAAACAAAACGTGACATTAATAATTGTCGCCTGTTACGTCATCACAGTCGAGTATTTATCCTTTACCAGATTGCACAAACTTATAGCAGCTATATATAGTGACCAATTAAAATAATTGAAATGCGTGCTTAAAAGAAGATAAAAAATATTAATGCAGAAGCGAGTCATTATTATAAAACTGAAGTTCATAGTTTCACAACAAAATTTCACCTTTTCGTGGGCCCAAAAAAAAAAAGATACATTTTTTATAGGCGCCTGTAACAATTATTTAAAATGATTTTTTTAATTTTTTAGAATAAACTAATTAACATAAGTGCTGATGCTTAATACTGAATTTTGCAAAAAAACACAAGTCAGGATATTGTATTTGAGCAGTTAAAAGCCAACTTGACAAAAAGCTACTAATGTAAAACTAAAAATGGACTCGCACCACGGAACTTTCAAACCACTTAAATCGAGCTGCATATAAAATAAATCCACAGACTTTTGGAAAAACATAGGGTTCTTTCAAAGACTTTTCAAAATGAAAATCGATTAGAACTTTTGAAGATTCAAATATGCTATGGACGAACTATTAAGGTAAATAAGATTACAACAGCTTGAGAAATTTTTACAAAAGCACCAGTCGAAGAAAGAACAACTTACGCCACTACTTCTGCGTGGAATTGCATGGTCTGTTGGGGAGTGGCGGTTGCCAACGTTATTTCGGTCGGAAGTTCCTTTAAACTCTTCATCAGCCAGTTGGAGAAGGCCTGAAAATCACCTTTCTGTCAATTTAGACTCCAAAAATCCGGGTAGCTAATGCACTTATACACAAGCGGACCTATGGCAAGGAAACCAGGCCAAACACATTTTTATGAAATCGATTTTAAGACATGCAAATTGTTTTTGAACGAATTTTTATAGCTTTTTAAATACCTGAAATTGGGTCGGTCGCTGTTTTTGAATATAATTTAAAACAAAATATTTTTTATGGCATGATGAACAGAATAACGAATAGTTCAAAAACAGTTTTACTCACTTTAAAAACACAAAACTTTAGTTGGGAAAAATAAACCCAAAAATGATTTTTAATAAACGCTATTGAAAGAACGTAGCAATTTTCAAAGACCGCTCGTTTATAACACAATTCAATTCAAATTTTTCCAAACCAACCAATTGCACGTACCGAAAAATGACTTTTTAATAAACGCTATTGAAAGAACGTAGCAATTTTCAAAGACCGCTCGTTCACAACGCAAATCAATTCAAATTTTTCAAAACCAAGCACTTGCACGTACCGCTCGGTCCCTGTCCAGCATCGCCCACCATAGCTCAGCTACATCGGGGTAAAGATAAGACGGAATGTGGAAAAGGCAGGCTTGCAGAGATTGTTCGACCACTTGACCCCCATAAGCCGTCAAGGCCTCTTCAACTAGTCGGTCGTGTGGCGCGGTAAGGCGACATTCAACCACGTTACGGAGAAACTTGCACACAGAAGCGTTGGCGTCGCGGTGCTCGTGTCTTAGACCGGCCAGGGCGCACTGGAAGATGGCCGGACAGGCCGGGTGGGCCAGGAACTCGCCGGGACAGTTCTCAACGAATCTGGCAGGAAAAAATACAACTTAAAAAAATTGAAAAAAAAAAGTTATCAGTCCTCCACAAATCTGAAGGACGGGGAAAAATTACAAGTTTAAAATAAAATTAGTTATTTGCTTTATCAGGAGTCCATGAATCTAATGGACACGGGATGAAATTGCAATTTAAAAAAATTAAAATATGATTTTCATCAGTTCTCCACGAATCTATCTAGTAGTGGGGGAAAAAATTACAACTTAAAAAAAATATATATATATATATATATTTGTCTTCATTAGTTCTCCGCGAATCTAGTGGACGGGGTAAAGATTACAAATTAAAAAAAGTACAAAATATTGATTTGTTTTACAACAGTTCTCTATAATCTAGTATATACGGGGTAAAACATACCACTTTAAAAAGCTATTATAATTATATTTTTTGCCTTTTTTGTGTTTTTTAACTTTGCTGGTATCGGCAAGAAGTGCTTTTACTCGTAATAAAAAAAACTCGTTTAAAAAATAAACAACCATGAAAAGCTGCCAGAGGGTGGACAATTTTTTTAAGCGTTTTTAATGTACAAAATGTTTTTGGAAAACCTTTTAAAATGTATTTTGTTTATTTTTGACTAGTTTAATGAAACGTCAGTAGTCGACTGCATTTCACCATTTTTCAGTAGGAAAATTAATTCGGTAGAAATTAGTTGGGTACCAGAAACAAAAAAATAGAACCAAGCAGTTTCTAAAAATCCTTTGACAAGAAACAGTGGTTGAATTCTTAATTTCATTTGAATCTTGTTGAGTACGCAAAAACACAATTTGTGGACAACTGAACCAAGAATCAAATAAAAAATAAAGACAACAATCAGAAACTACGTTAACTTACCGGTAGCGCAGCTGCGCAGGTGTAAAATAACGCAAACTTACCGGCAGCAGAGACGGAACAGGTCGTCGACAGTGTCCGGGTGATTTTCGAGTCCGCGCTCCTGGTCGAGTATTGCGAAGGTGGGTTGAGTAAACGAGTTGAGCATGGCGAGTAGCGACGCGTCGCTGCCGAACTCGTCCACCTACGCGATCGGCTTGTTACGTCACAATGGAAAGAGTTTAAACGAAAACAAAAACACACTTGCTCGCCTGTTTTTACGCACGACATTTGTTTAGTGTTGACGCGGTGTTAGGCAGGTAAATGGTAACTTTTATAAAGAAATAATGGTAACATACTTTAGCGACCCTCTGCGGCAGTGGTTCTTAACCGCCAGCTTTCCTGCCGGCCGGCAAATATATTAAAATTTGATATCTTATCCATCAAATTTAGAACTTCGCCAGCTCTGTAATTTGAAGCATTGTGACGTAAATAGAGTTAATGATATTCTTTGGACTTCATTGTACGTCACAGTGCTGCAACTGTTTAAAAGTAGGCAACAACTCGTTTAAGTCATACACTTTATGGCCAGTTGTGAAACCTAAGAAAGTGTTTTAGTTGTATACTATTGCGTAATTAAATTTTGGACTGATTCTGATTCTTGAAGGTCCACCGGTCCGCAAAATTTGTTTTGAAATTTGACCGGTCCGTATGCTAAAAAGGTTGAGAAACACTGCTCTACGCGCAAAATTAAAAAACCCAAATTTCTTTTACACAAATATAGGTAATTTTTCTTGATTTTTTAACTTTATAAATAAGAACGGTATTCGGTATTTAAATTTAAAACCGCAAGTCGTCATTCCCAAAAAACATTTAAAGTTGTCTGGGCCTATGAAATAATTTTGGGGACATTGTAGTTGTTTTGCTTATTTCCAAAAGGTCTAATCCAAATAAGCGTTTCGCAGTCCAAAAAGAAAAAAAATGGGTAAAAAGTTACAAACAAAAAAATAAAACAATTTTTTCCGTTTTAAAACCGCTATTCAAAATTTGTTTTTTAAAAAAAAAAAGCAATTTTTGTCATACAACGCCTATCGTTACATCTTTATATAATAGCCTAAAAAAATATTATTTAGGGCAAATTTTTTTCCCCCAAATTTTGTAAATCCTAATTCATTCTGTAAAGATTTTAAATTTGCGAAATATGAAAACACATTTAAACAAGTTGAAACAGATGAAGTCAGTAAAAGAATGTCGACGATTTAAAATGGCCCTGCTAAAAGTTTCTATTCTCGCACAACTCACCAATACACTCCCCAGGTACAAGAAGCAGCTGTGCGGTTGCTGGGCGTAAACTGACGTGATGGTTTCTGCGATTGGAGCAAGGAGGGTGGACTGGACTGAAGAACCGGCGCAGCGGATTGCAAAGCGGGCACACCTGGGACATTTTTCAACTTTTCAATATTGATGTTAATATTATGAATGGCTGATACAGGCTTATTGGAAATTGAAATAGGTTGGGACAGATTGATTTATACAAGTTGAACAACGTTGGAATTGGAAAGAGTTGGAATGAATTGCTTTATACTAGTTGAACATTTGAAGTTGAAAGGAGTTGGGACAGATTGGTTTATACAAGTTGAACAACGTTGGAATTGGAAAGGGTTGGAATGAATTGCTTTATACTAGTTGAACATTTGAAGTTGAAAGGAGTTGGGACAGATTGGTTTATACAAGTTGAACAACGTTGGAATTGGAAAGGGTTGGAATGAATTGCTTTATACTAGTTGAACATTTGAAGTTGAAAGGGGTTGGGACAGATTGGTTTATACAAGTTACACAGCGAACGCACCTGGGAAAGTAATATAAATTGAACAAGGGTTTTATTCAAAAAAAAAAAATGAAAAGGATTTAAACATATTTATTTAAATCAGGGTTTCGGAAACTTTTAAGTCTGCGATACCTTTTAACTATCTAAAAATTTCTGCAAACCCCTATCTGGGAAATTTTTGACTTTCATATAAATGTTAATTATAATTGGATGATGCAGGCTGATTGGAGATTGAGACGGGTTGGAACAGATTGGTTTTAAACTAGAAGTTAGAAAGATTAAAATTTGAAAATCAGATTGGCTTGAACAAGAGGGTAAATATTAAAATTGAAAAGAGCTGTAACAGATCGATACAACAAATAAAAAAATTGAAAAAGGGTGGGAACATATTGGTTTAAAATAGTAAAAAATAGAATTAAAAAAATGGAAAAAATGAAATTGAAAAGAGTTGGAATAGATCGGTTTATTATAGTAAAAAATATAATTAAAAAACAGGTGGAAATAACTTTATACAAATGTTGGAAAAAAATATGTATAATATATTGGCTTACAGAACATAAATAGAAAAATTAAAAAGGACTGTAACAGATTGATTTAAACAAGAAGTTTTAAATAAGGGATTATAAAAGTTCAAATCGGCAAGGGTTTTTTCTTAAAAAAATTCAGGATGAAAATGACCTACTAAAAAGTAAAAAAAAATGTTGAGTTCCACTTTTTTTCTTCTTCAGTGCGGCACACTGTTCAGCTTTCTCCCAAACCTATCTTGCACAAATTAAACAAAAATAAAAAAACACCGACCTGCACCATCTCTCGACGATCTTGTTGTCCGCCTGGTGTCGCTCGAGAGTAGGTTTAAGCACGTGCCAAACGACCTCAGTGACCTCTTTGCAAGGATGCGGGTCACCGTTGTTGAGCCGGCCCTTTAGCTCCACGTTGCGGAAGATGGCGGCGAGACGGTCTAGCCACAAGGTGGGGTCCTTGTGCGCTGGATAATCAAAAGACAAATAAAACTTAAGACGAAGGTCTATGCAACAAAATGAAGCAGTTTTCATCGTTTCTCCCGGAAAAGCATTGGGAGAGGGACTTAGGCCTTTCTTCAAATACAACTCCTTGGCAAAAACTGTATTGTAATGTCTATAGTTCCACAATTAAAACCAAACTAAGCTCGTCTTAAATAAAACTTCACCTACGTGCCATTGTAATAAACTAAGCTTTACACTTTGACTCAGACCAATGTGTTTTCTGTCGAAATCCCCCTAAACCTATATCGCTTATATTTTATAATTGTCATCATATTGAATGTTATTGGAAAGAAATAACATCTTGGATCTCTTCAAAACTTTTAATTTATTTTGGAACTTGTGTTTGACAAAACCTTTGACGATCCGCTATAAGTACGCCGAATCCGTTCCGAATTTAAGTATGTTCCTCAGTATGATTCGTCTTAACGCCACTGAGAATATTAATTAAATGACTTTTTTTGCAAGTGGACAGAGCTATAGTGAAACCCAGTAGGCAAGCCCAGAATGTCCGACTGTACTTTAATGCCTCACTCATAAATCGTCGCTTTCTGCCATGTGTTTTATCCCGCCTCTTTTTTTTCGTTTGCACTCGTTTTGTTGTGTCCAAATTAAAATAAAACAAATAAAAAAAAACAAAAAACTTGACGATCCGCTGTAAGTACGCCGAATCCGTTCCAAATTTAAACACGTTCCTCAGTATGATCAAATTGGTCCAGAAATCGAAACGTCTTAACGCAACTAAGAATATTAATTGAATGACATTCTCTGCAAGTGGACAGGGGCAGGGCTCTGGTGAAACCCAGTCTGCGAAAGTCTCGAATGCCCAGCTCTATTTTAATGCCCTTCTGCTGAATCGTCGCTTACTGACCTCTTTTTAAATTGCAGTCATTTCGTTGTGTTTTTTACATGTATGCAAAAAAGTAAGACGTTTTCGAAAAATAAAACTTCGATTTTAATTCGCATAACGACGGTGATTTAACCTCGTAAATGTTAATACACGGTTAAAATATACCCCAGCTTAGCCAAACAGTGTAAAAGTAAAAAAAAAACTTCTGGTTAAATGCATTTGTAATGTTAACAAGGATGGCCAAGCAAGATGTCATTATTTACTTATAAAATTAGTTTCAGTTACCTCCTAAAAGCGTAATATTGGCGATGACATGTCTAACTTTACGAACATGTAGTTATATTATATTTTTCGGGGAGCCTGTCAACGTGGCTAAGACATTGTAAAAAACATATTTAGCTTAAGTAGATAGATTAAAGTATGTTTGAATTTACTATGTTAAAATAGGCAAAACATAGAGTTGTGGGGCCATAGTCCCCTCGGCCCACAATTACATGATAAAACTTAAAACTATTAAAAAAAAGCTCGCAGCCAACAAAAAAGCGGTTTACCGATAATATCGGCCGATATTTGGCTTCTACCGATATATTGGTATCGGTAAATGTAGGCCGATACTTTTGCCGATATTTTAGTACAAATATATAATATAATTTTTCCTATACAACAAACAACTTAGCAATTTTTTTATTAAAAAAATTTTGGTTTTAGCATCAGGTCAAGTTAATATGCAAAATAATTGTTTAATAATTAATAAAGGTATATGAACTAAAACGTTATTAGGATTTTATTTTCAATTAATTTAAGTTTTAAACATTTCCCAGGTATATAAAAAAATCGGCATCGGTATCGGGTATCGGTTGAAAATTTGTAAAATATCGGGTATCGGTGTCGGTCGATCTCTAATTTAAACCATATTTATTTTTTACCTGTCTTGGGGTCGGCTTGCAGTTGCTGCTGCAGCATGTTGACTTGCGTTTGGCAGAGAAGTGATACTGCTTCTTGAAGGTAGGGCAGTGGTAGTTGGCTGATGATTGTAACCACGCCTATTCATTGTCAAACATGAATGTGAATTAATATGTAACTTGCACAGTATGGAGAAAGCTATAATAGCTGAGAATATAGTACAAGTTTGGCACACTTTTTATAAAAGAAATTTAAAGACATAATAGGTTTTTAAAGACCTAAATTTGGATCACTTTGTTTTGAAAATAATTAAATAAGTTAAAAAATACCTTGCCTTACACGATAAAAAAAGTATAAAAGGTGTTTTAGTAGGGTACTTTCTAAACACTTAAGCTACACGTAAAATAAATTGAAACCCATTTAAAAAATTTTTTTAAGACTTTTTTAATAAGCAAATTAATTCAAAGAGATTTAAAGATCCAAAGGCGTTGTGGTAGACATATTAGGCTGCGAGCATCATAGGACAGGGATTTTTTATCAAATTGCGAGGATATGTTTTTAGGATCAAATAAATGCGATCGTTGCCGGTGTTGTTTTAACTCCGCAATGCAATATGTTTTACATGAAGTACCTTTATAAACAGACGTATGTTCAGCGAACTCAACACATGGCGTGGCTTAAGAAATAAAATATATTTGCAAATCCTTGCCAGGAAATATAAAAAATACAGGTTCATTTTCGCCTTATTAATGAAGGCTTTCAATGCAAGCTTTACAGTTAACCCTTATTGGCAGCACATGAACGCAATAAATTAAAAAAATACCCTGTTTAAAACCCAAACCCCTTAAATCGTCAATTTTTTTCGATTTTAAATTAGAGTTAACACTGCCTTTACCAAGACAGAAGTGAGGTGACAACTTTTCGGTATAAGTGCTAAAGTTACCTTTAAGAAGACCGATCGATGCATCCGCAGAAACGTTGAGCTCATCTGCAACCTAAAAACATATTATTCATATATTTCTTAGAAGTTAGATAGACTAAAAACGTTTGACGTTATCTCAGTAGTTAAACAGGATTTTGTGGTATTTTTTTTACTTCTAAGACAGAAGGTACCCTTTAATAAAATCACTAGCCAATTTAGAGGAAATAACTAACAAGCAACAAGTTTTTTTAAGGGAGATATTTAAAATAATATAAACCTCTACAGAGCGCTTTTTTATCTCAGTAGCTTACACGATTTTTTGCTATTTTATTTTTATTTTTAGAATTTAAGACAGAATGAACACTCTAATAAAATCACTAGTTAATTTAATTTGAAAAAGTGCAAAAAGGTATTTTGATGGGTTAACATGATAATAAAAAGGTTCTAAACCACTAGTTAACTCAATTTGAATACAAAGTACTTTTTTCATAAGGGTGAATCTGTTGTACACGAAGTCGCACCTGGAAAAATATTTATTAAAGGCCTTTATTATATGTTTTACATAAGTGGAAAATTATTGTTTCAAGAAATACTGGAATTAAGTGGTTTTAAAAGCAACATAAAATTACTATGGCCGAATAAGGAAAATTTATATTAGTAAGTGCCAATGGTAATAGTTTTCAGGGTAAATAGGCTGCTATTCCTTTTTTGCGTTAGAAAGTCTATTTATTTCAAGGTAAAATTTACCTGGAATGATAGAAACTAAACGTTCGATGGCAAAACTAGATGTACGGTAAAAATCAATTTGGTATCAGATTAGCATCGACACCACCAGAGTATGGACAAGTACCGATACTGCCACTTTACATCTGTAATCGTATATCGGCATAGATCTGATGTTATCCGGTATACTCAAATAGTTAGGCCTCACCTTTACCTTCGAAAGAGCCCAAAATTGTAGAAGTCCAATAAGAAATGGGAAAGATTTTACCAAAAACACAAAATGTATATATCGCCACTTAGTGCACTAATAATGCCAATTTCAAAGTGCGATCTCATAAAGTACTCGACAGACGTAAATAAAATTTAAAAAGTTATGGTTATTTTGTCATTTGTAAGCTGCTGTGTGAATTTCAATGAATCTGAAAAGGGTTACGGCAGAATTGTGATTTAAATTGGATGATTTGAAATGAATTTACTCTTATGCATTACTAGCAGTTACCTGCATAAGCTGAATAAGCGCGTTGTAATGTTGCACCATATGCTGACGACAGGCCTCGCATAAATACTGGAGAGATAGAGCGGCGATAGAGGAAAGCTCCTTTACTTGGAGGGCTCCTGTGAGGAACTGGAGAACGTGATCTGCAGACGCAAAAAGGCAGAATTGAGTTTAGAGGGTACCGGGTTCGAATCCCGTTGAGGGGATACGGCCTTGGAGCTATTTTATGACGCGTTTATTTAGTTTTTATATAGATAAAAGGACAGCTCCTTTACTTAAAAAGCTACTGTGAGAAACTTGAGAACGCGAAATTTCGACGCAAAAATGCAAAATGGAGCATATGACTTGATTATTTTTCAGCCATTATAATACAGGTTTGGCTTGGACTTACGCCGTTCAGACCTACTTTATCTTACGCATCCTATCCATCATTGTGTCGTGCTTGTCAATTCAAGCCGACAGCTCTTCAACAATTGGAAACTAAATCACTCGAACAAGGATTTATCTTAATTTCATTTACTAAAGGTTACTTGTTTTAATAAATTCCATAATATGGATTTGACAATGGATTGGACTTCGACATAACTGTTATTTAAATTAAAAACGACTAGACTTGTAGTGGAGTTAGATTGCAAATTACTTGACTCGCACTCAGTCATTTTTTTGCAACAGAGACTTATCAAATTCGATAAACATCATCAGTCATCGCACATGTTCAACGGCTTAAACCGGTCTTAAAAAGCGCACAACAGCTCGCATCCTACCCAGCAATGTGGCGTGCTTGTCAATCCAAGCCGACAGTTCTCCAACAAGCCGGACGCTGGTGTGCCTAACCGCTAGGTGGCTATCGGGAGGCAGGGCGATGATGGCTTGAAGAACTTGTGGGACGACAGACTCCTCAGTCCTGGTAAAACAGCAGCTGTTTAGTCCAGACAAGACCGGATTAACCTCTTTAGGCGGCTCAAGCCAGTGTGTTTCGCAACCTTTTCTTGCGGCGACAAAAACACGAAGTTTAACTGTAACTATAAGAATCAAAGATTCTCAGTCCTGTTAAACCAGGGGTTCTTGTACTTTTTTTACCGCGGACCCCTAAAATTTTGTTTTGGTTCGAGTGGACCACGGTAGGCAAAAAAAAATCTAAAGTGACGTCACAAATTTACGTCACAGTATAAATAGACTTCATAAATCTGCTGGTTTGTGTCCAAAAATGTGAAAGTGAAATGGAGTCCTAATACATTCAATACAAAAACGTTTTATTTTTTAATAAAACTGTTTTCAGTCCTGAAAAGACCTGACTAAACTCTTTAGGCTACAGAGGTATAATTACGTATACAGCAAAACATATATATAGAACATATTACATGAAAAACGATAAACGATTTGGTATTGGATATCACGGGAGGCGAATAATTAGTAGCGATTTTTGCCAAAATCACACATAAAAATTGCGCAGAAAGTAACAGGGTATGACGGAGGGGGGTTGTGGCGCCTTTTAAGGTCGTCTGCGTAGTAAAAGTTCGATTGTGGCGTTAATGCAAGTTGTGCATTAACTTAAGCTGTTATCTAGTGATAACTATACAATTAAAATTTTGCCAAAAGGTAAATTGTATTTTTCTGAACTTACTAAAAGGGCTACAAATTTTAGATGAAATACATTTCCTTGAGTAACATTCATTTAAAAAACTTCTTACCAGAGAATATTTATTTAGAAAATACTTCCACCAAAGGACAGTTTAGTAAAAATAATCCAATAAAGGACATTTTAGGCAGAAAATATTACCTAGGAAAACATTTTAGTCAAAAAATAACAATCGGGTTCATTTTACGTCCTTCAGCTATCAAAAAAAAAAACGGTAATAAAACATTTCACACTCATAATAATATTCGAAATCTCGCATTGCGCGTCTATGGCGTCACAAAAGGGGCTTCTATGACTCACACGTCGACATGTTTGGCGATCGAGCTCATCACGAACAACGTGGCTTCGGTTACGTCCCACGTAGGGGAAGTCCCTTCGGCGTCAAGTAATGCGAAGAGTTGGTTGAAGCAGCGTGTAGCGCCCACTAGGTACACGGTGTCGCGGACAAGTTCAGCCGCACGGTGGCGGAAGTCGCTGAAGTCGTCGCTCTCGTCTAACAAGGCTTCCTGCCATGAAACATAAATCAATTCCAAAAAAAAAATAACTTTTACCATGTTTATAACCAGTTTTTATATGTAATAAAACACTGCTAGGCAGAGTGCCTTTAACATGTACTATAAACAACTTTAAATTGAACATAAAATAGGGTTTAGGACAAAAAACATGAAGAATTTGTTTGAATCGTAAATAAAATGTAAATACAAATATACTGATTTTTGTTCAAAATTTTGTGCCATCATGTTGTTGTTATTTTTTCAGGCGTTTCTTTCTTAGTCATTTTCTACTAAAAATGTATATCTTCTGTAGAGTAATACAATCATCATTGTAATAATAAAGGCTTAAATTACAATTAAAAAAAAAATAAAATAGCACTTGGCTGGGCAAACAAAAGGTCGAAACAGAAAAATAAGAATTTAGGTGAATTTTTTGCTGGCGTTCGTCCGACACTCGGATAGTATTGATGCTAAGGTTTCCCCAACAAAAAAAAAATCGAAAAATGTTTCGGGAATTTATAACGAAAAAAGGATCGGAAAAATATTTCGGGAATTTACATCGAAAAAAATATATATTTTGGAAATTTGTATCGAAAAAGATAATCAAAAAATATTCCGAGAATATATCAAAAAAAAAAGATCGAAAAATATTCGGGAATTCATATAAGAAAAAAAAATAGAAATAAAATAATCCCGGGATATCATTCTAGAAATACGAAGTACCACCCACGTTGTCTGGTTCCATCTGGCAATGTCTGACCAGCGAGCAGATAAGTCTTTCCACATAAGGCCCGAACACTGCTCGTAGTTCCTGGTGGTTGTTGGAGTAAAGCATCTCGGAAAGTCTGTACCACAGGTGGAACGTGACCTCGGCCACCTGACATGCAAATCGGATAATTTTTTTTCTTCAAAGCGGAACAATATTTTTTATTTATTTAATTTTTTTTTTTTTTACAAAGCGGAACAAGTGTTAATCACCTATATGACTTAACTTATACAATCTTAAAAATAGAAGAATTTTTTTAAAGATGATTAAAGTTCATTCAAAGAACTAATTAGAAAAAAAAAATTATTTATCTACTTTTGCATAATTTATACCAATGTCAATGACTAAAGTTAGTATATGTAACAATGACATCGATAAAATACAGATTTTTATCCAAAAATGCCTGTAGTAGTGTGAACGACTCAATTCATATAATCTGCTAACGCAAATCGGGAAAAATTAAAATGCAGAATTGCTACACATAAAATACTGTAGAATTTTATTTATAATCCAGCATCATATAAGTTCATCATCAAACATACGCACGACAACTTGTGCGAGCGTCGTTTCTTTTAGATTAAAAAAAATAGAACCCACTAAAAATCAAGCAATTTTACCCTTAAAGTCATTTACCACAAAAATAAGGTAATTCACCACAAAAATGAATCATTTTTAACAAAAAACAAGATTCCATCCCTAAAATAGGTCATAACCATCTAATCACCACAACCAAGATTAGGTTTAAAATCAAAATAAACCATTTCCTTTTACAAGCAACAAGCGGCAGTCGCACATTACTCACCTCGTACTGACAGTGTCCGTTGCACAGCAACAAGAGGTCAAGGGTCAGAAGGTTACCGAGTCCCTGACCCGGGGCGCCGACCAAGGCTTCGAGCAACGATTCGGCAAGTTCGGTGAAAATCCGACACAGGTTTAAGCACCTGCGAAGATGCCATAAAATCAAAGTTGTTGCTGAGTGGATGCATTGGGACAAATCTTGATTTTGCCGTTAGATGTTTCAGACCGATTTTTGTCCGAAGATTCATAGAAGTATAGAATTCTCAAATTTTCAGACAAGACGTAAAGTGGTATTTAGGTGTGCATAAGAGTTTAGGAGTCTGCACCCCTCGAGACCTTTGATTGGGGAACAAAAACCTAAAATAATGTGACGTCATCGTTTTAGCTCTCTGTAGCTATCGACTCCCATTTAGTTTTACATGAAATAACGAAAATCTCTGGAAAACTAGCAATTAAATTGTTTGCTATTAGACGCTTGCATTTAGGTCGAGGGTAAAAAGGAGCCTTGTAATTAACAAAAAATTGGGTTTTAGAAGAGTGCTTTTCAACCAGTGGGTCGCGAAGCATTTCTAAATGTTACAGTTTTCTATTATTAGATCGGTAAACTATTGCATTATGATTACGTAACATTTATGCAACAATGTAACAAATACAAAGTGGAAGTCTAGTAGAAGTCCACTTCGGGATTAGTTTTTGCTTGAGTCTTTGCTTTTAACGAGCTACTAGGCTTAAAATAGGCCGCGAAATTTAACAACTAGTATAAGAAAGCAGCAACGATTTACGATGGATGCTCGTTTATGATCATTAACTTTACTTAGTTTAGTGGTCTCGAACTTTTTTTCTGGGCGTGTAATACCTAAAGTCCTATATACTGTTTTGTTGAGAACACACACAAAATAAGACCTATAAACCAACAGTAGTATCTAAAGCGGAATTATCTATAATAGCATTTAGTACTATAGGAACAACGGCGTAATCAACTAATATCTACGAAGGAAAAGACCTTTAACCTGTCATAATAAACTTTAAGTTCTTGAGTATATTTTAAGGTGACGCAGGCAGGGCTGCGGAGTCGGGTAAAACAACCCGAACCCGACTTCGACTCCGCAAACCACTCAAAAAATTCTGGCAAATAACGCCACAATTCACACCAATACTCAAAAGTTTAAAAACCAGAGTGAAACCAGGATGAGACGTTTTTTGGAAATACTCTAGTCCAGAGTATGGCTTGGCCAATTGCCGATTTTATTGAGTCCAGAATCGGCCTCCGATGTTCACTCAAAAAAGGTAGTCAAATGACATATCGACCCACAATACAGTTTACAGCCTTATCCTTTTAAATTTTCTACTGCGCATGCGCACGTCGGACTCGGGTAGTCATACGTAGTCCTGCTCGAGTCCCGAGTTCGGCTCCAGCAATTAAAACAGAATACGTCGTGTCCAGAGTCCTATTCGGTAGCCCTGGTCGCAAAAACAGTTTTAGAATCACTGCTTACTTGTCTGTATCCTCGTGAGCTACTGCGTTGTGATAGGCGTCTCTCAGCGAATGGGAGCCTTCGTAGAGAAGCTGGACCAGGTCCTTGTACCTTGCAACGTCCTCGGCCGCGTACAGCGCTGCACAAATGCAGTTCGAAGCTGCCTCGTGCAGCGTAGAAGATGTAGAAGTGTCGCGCTGCACGAAGCGGAAACAGACTCTTAAAGCAGTGTTTCTTAACCAAATTTTGATCAGAAGTAAAAAATGGGATTACAAATTCCGGTTAATTTAAATAGAAAAAAAAATTATTTTTAGATTAATAGTCGCTGTCTATGTTTCTGGATCCCCTTTTAGCAGCAATATATAAACTTTAGGAAACTTGCTTAAAATCTCTGTGTTTTAAGCAGGTTAGGCACTTTGTGTGACCTCCCAACTTCACGCGACCCAAAATTGGGTAGACGTTTAATTTGGTTGGGTCGCAGATTGAAGTATTTTTACATGGTTAGATTTATTGTAGATTTTCCAAAGTTTACGAAAATTGCTGAAACAATGCTAAAATTCGTATTTATTAAAATTGTCTTTTATAATTCTATTGTGTTATTTCTTCTTTGTTCACTAAAAGCTTGAGAAAAACTCTCAAGTGCTTCTCAACCCTATTGGTCGCGGCCCAAAATTGAGTCGCCGTTTAGTTTGGCTAGGTTGCCGACTGAAAGAGTTTCGTATATGGTTAGATTTTTCCAAAGTTTACGAAAGATTGCGGAAGCGATACGAATATAAGGACCCATATTTATTAAAATTGACTTTATTAATGCTATTGTCTTATTTCTTCTTTGTTGACTTCGAGCTTGGAAAATAACTTTTAACGCTGTGTTTCTCAACCTAAGGGTCGCGACCTAAAATTGAGTCGACGTTTAATTTGGATAGGTTGCCGACTTAAGTAGGTTAGATTTATTGAAATTGGTTCTCAGCAAGATTTTTTCAACGGCTTGCCTATGTCATACTAGCAGCTAGAGAAAGCGTTTCTATTCTCTGGCAAAGAACAATCGTCTAGGAATGTTTTATCTATCTCTAGAGTGTTTTAAGTTATAGCTTTACGAATTTTTAACACATAATTGTTGTTTATTTGCTATCTTATGAAAATAATTAACTTTCTTTTAATATTAAAAAAACGCTTAGTTTGATCAAAAGCCACTAAAAATCCCTAAACTACTTGGTATCAGCAACTATACCATCCTAGAAACGGTCAACTACTGATACCAACACTTGGCGTTGAGTATTAGCTCTGATCCTGTATTATCATTTACCATTATTTTCAATGTGTAGCTCCCCAAATGAAATCGACCTAATTAGAGATCGACCAATATAACTTTTTGGAGCGATAAATATAATTATTTTTTATAAACCTGAAATGTGGTAAAAAATTGCCTTAATTAAAAATAAAATTCATATAACAATTTAGTTATCTACCTATATATATTCAACTCTTATTTTGTATGAAAACTTGGCATGATGCTAAACAATAACTTTTTTTCAAAAAAAAAAAATGGAAAATTCATTAGCATTCTAGGCACAACTATCACATTTTCATAGCAAAACGTTGGCCAAAATTTAGCAATATATCAGTAAAAGCAAAATATCGGCAAATATAAACGATAAAGCGATACATTGGTGTATATCTAGACCTAAAACAGATAACAATTTTTTATATATCTGGAATGTGGTAATAATTTGAACTAATTAAAAATAAAATTCACGTAACATTTTCGTTTATCTACCTATATTTATTAAACTCTTATTTTGCATGTAAACTTGGCATGATGCTAAACAAATTATTTTGTAGTAAACTGTCAAGGGCAAAATTTAGCAATAACAATATATTCAGTAGAAGCAAAATATAGGCAGATGTGATCGATAAACCGATACATGGGTCTATCTCTTGACTTAACACTAGAGATCGACAGATACCGATCCCTGATTCTTTACAATTTTATCAACCGATACCTGATACTGATTTTTTTTATATACCTGGGAAATGTTCAAAACTTAAATAAGTTAAAATGTTTTACCCTATATACCTTTATTAAGTATTAAACTATTATTTTCCATATTAACTTGGCGTGATGCTAAAACCCAAATTTTTTTGATCAAAAATAGGCAAGTTGATTTTTGTACAGCAAAAATTATACTATATTTTTGGATTAAAATAGCGGCCAAAGTGTCGGCCTACATTTGCCGATACCGATGTATCGGTAGAGTATTGGCCGATATAATCGGTAAACCGATATTTCGGTCTATCTCTATTTAACACTCACCAAAACGTTGAAAGGAACATCAAGCAGCTTGCTTCTTGCCACGTGGTTGCCTGGCAACACACCCAGATTGAACCAGCTGGTGAGGCACTTGAAGACTTTGCACATCAGCTTTTCGTCTTTTAAACTATCTAAAAATAAAAAACAAAAATAGATTCGTTTAAAGTTGGTCACTTACAATGACCGATACTTGACATTTTTTTTATGAAATCACACCAGTACCTGATATTTTGGACAGAAATTTTCGCAATTCTTTACTGAATGACGTCATAACTATCGGAGCTGCTGAGTCGGTTTAAAACAACAACTTGCTACTCGTTTCAGTTTTTGTGTTTGCTGAGTGAAAATTGGTCAGAATGGAACATTTTTGACTTTTTCAAAAGCTAAATTTTAATAAGGTCTTATGTTGTGATTTGATATTGCGTAACTAATGACTTTGACTGGGACTTGACTATTTGTTGAAAATGACTCGACTTGGACTGAAGTTATTTTACAAATGACTTGACTGGGACCTGAAATGACTTTTTTTTCCACAACACTGCTAAATGCACTTACCTTTTTATCTTTTTGGACATAAGCACTTATTAAAAAAATGAAACAACATTTACATGCTCAAATAAATTTAAGCAAATTTCAGTCGCTCTTACCAACACAAGCCTTCAGTAGATCCACAACCATGGGAGCCGAATTCTCCATTTCCTCAATTATTTCAGTTCGTCGATTGTCACCCAACCTCAGAGCCCGGTTGCTAACCTGAATAAAAATGTTTAATTTATTTCAACATTTCCAGACTTGATTGATGTGGCAAATTTGTGTTTGTGCACCTTTTTAATGCTAACCAATGACTTTGCCTGTGTCTGCTTAAAATTTCTATAGTTGGTTGAGACGTTTCCTAATGTTTAATAATGTGATACCCGTACAAACGCAAATACATTATTAAGTGGTTCTATCAGAAGAAAAATAAACATGTCAAGGATTTTAAGTAGGGCGATTATTTTTTGGCCAAAAAAAATTGCAAATTTTGACAAATTTTGACCTAAAAATAATTTATTTTGACAAAATTTTGACCTGTTAGAAATACATTGATTTAAATAACCTATTGTTTTTTTGACAAGCCAAAAAATAATCGCCCTACTTATAAGGAAAGCCTTAAGTATATTTAGTGGTCACTCTACTCTATTAAGTATAACAAAAAGTGGAAACTTTAGGCATTTAACGTAAATTACACACTGCTGAACACAAACTATATTTTAAGCAATTGTAGAAACCTCTTCTGGCAGGACAGTAAGAATCTCAAGAAGATAAGGAAGGGATTCTTTTTCTTTGCCATACCTGGATAAAAATGAAATACGTTACTTGAAATATATTGAACTGGTTTATTCGGGATCAAAGATTTGGGGCAACTAAAACAAGTTTGTTAATAAAAAACTATTTGTAGACAAAAAAATATTTTTTTTTTGAGAAAGCTATTCAAACTAATTCTTAAATTGTTATTTAGATTGGAAAAAGGGTACATTAATCTACTGCTATATTAAGAAATTACACTTTATGTTTAGATAAATTAAATATCATTTTATGCAAATGGAGTTATCAGTTTGTTAGAGTTCAACTAACATTAGCTACAAACTTATTGACACCTAAGTGTGTTATTGTTTGTTTTTTTTCCTTAAAAAGCAAGTAGGTAAATAGCAGGGCAAATAGCCTTTTCCGTAGGTTGCTTGCTTTTGCATGAACGTATTGAGAAAATACACTTTATTTTAGATAAATTTAATAACATTGTTGGACTTGAACTAACACTAGCTACAGACTTATAGACACCAAAGTGTGTTATTGTTTTTCTTTTACGAGATAGAACAAATAGTCCCTTTACATGTAACTTACTTTTGCATGAACGTAACTGCCGGCATTCCCCAGGAACCCATTTGTAAGGCAAGGTCACAAACTGCCAACGAAAGCTGAAAATAATTTGTTTTAGAATTTTATAAGAATTTTCCCCTAAAAAAACAAATTAGAATTTAAAAAATCAAAGTAAAAATTAATATCAGAGTTTTTATTTTTATAGTGTAACGGTTAAAATGGAAGATTATACTAAAATCAGAAAAAAAATTAAAGTGAAATTTGATATTTTTTATGAGATTTAAATACACAGATTTTAGGAGGTATTCCCTGCTAACATTCCAATGTTGTATACAAGGGGCTGGTAGGTACCCTCTGGCCCGCCACCTCTTTTCCAAACTTCGCTCAAGGTAATACTTCATGCATTTTGGTTATGTTAATAAAAATAAATTATGTTTACATTTTGAATAAGGCTTCTCAGCCTATTGCATGAAAAAAATGACTTCACTGGTATTCAGTTATAATCTTTTTTGGATGAGACTTGAATTGGATTTTTTGTTACGTAAATTGCTCCTTATTATTAATATATACCTGAGTTGTTAAAATAGGGGAAAGGTTGCAAAGTTGTTCGATGTGCGTCAGAAGAGACTCCTTCAGCGATTCGTGCGTGTCCGGTGGTAGCTCAGTGAAAGAATATAATATCTGATAAAAAGGATTGTTTAAAGTTATTAGGCTAAATACAAATAAACTCAGTACCATGTTTGTATTACCACTAAAATAACTAGCACGAAATCTTGGGATTTTTTCTTTCTTTTTTCAAAATGCTGTTTTATTTCTTAAAACAGATAACAATAATTAAGGTAATTAAGTTAAAGGTTTGTTGAGCTGACTTTAAAGTTACAAATAAATAGCAAAAAAAAACAGTAAATACTAGTACAAAAAAAACTATTTGGTTCAAACCTTTGTTCTCATCGTTTGCGCTGCAAAATAGGTTGACTCAACATCATTTTTAAGTCGCAAAAGCTGATCAGCTGTTTCCCAGGCAAAAACCTTAACACATGGGTGGACATTTTATAATCACAAAAACAAAGAATATTTGGAATAACTATGCACGGATCTGTGCTGTAGCTTAATAATGAATTGCAAAGCCAAAAAGGTCGAGTAGATCAAGATCATCTTGTTTAAGACATTTCGATACAAAAGCAATGTAAAAATGCACTTTTAAAATGTCAGACATTAATTGTTATTAATCTGAGTTTCTATAGTCAATGCATTAATTAGAACCTTGAGGTGTTGAACAGGTACAGCGGTGTCTATATTAACTCAAAATGCCAACAACTGCATGCCACCCTTTATAATTAAAATTAAGATGATCTCGATCTCCTCAACCTTTTTTGATTTGAAATTCATTATCATAGCATATTGCTTTCAGAGATACAAACAGATTTGCTGTGCTAGAATGACCTGTTCTACATTTCAGCTTCATTCAAATAAAAAAATCACCCATTAATATAATTTTAAAGATCATCGTTGCTCAAATTTGGGTTAGTTGAAAGGGCCACAAAAATGTTCGAGATGGATTTAACCATTGTTAATTATTCATTTGTTTTGACAGCATTATTTACTTACAGATCTTTGAAATTCGCCAAGCCATCTTGATGCCTTTTCCTTCTCTGTCGCGTTTGTGTCGTGGTACAATTTGTTGACGGCTTGCAAAACTGCTTGCGCATTGTCAGACAGGCCGAACGACATTACATTTGATCAAACGATCTGAAGTAATAACTCACAAACCTAAGTAGGAAGTTATGGCATTTATATACTATTTAATTTAGTTAGCTCGCCACAGTTTTAAACTTACAATCAACCAATCACGTTTTGAACAACAATTTTTTATTCCCAGAACCGATTTTTTTACCAGAGAATATAATTGAAAAGAAAAATTAAAATCATATTAGGTTTGTCTAACTATTTATTTATACAACTAATTTTTTGTATATTAACTTTGCATGATGCTGAACAGTGAACACTACAAACAATACTCATTTTAAATCAATTAGCAATGAAAATGAAAACAACTGACAAATTTAAAGGTTAAAAAATAGGAAATTTGTTTGTTTTTAAGAAAAAGTAAATATTGGCAAAAATCTTAATTATTTTTTTGTACAAATGAAATGTGCCTTTTTAAAACTATAGGATTAGATGGAATGCATGATATAAACGTTTTACACTGGCATAGACGCTTTGTTTAGAATTGATTAGTAGCCGAATATATTTTTAAAATTTATTAAAAGAAGGCAAGTAGCTCAAAAAAAATCTGCATTTCAGTGGTTTAAGTAATATTATTATATTTTGCGCTGGTCTAGAATCCTACCACAACGAACATTATTTGGGTTAGGATGCGGGTTAGGTTTTGGGTTAGGGTGGGTCAAGTATCAATATTAAATAATGAATATAATAATACTTGACCCAACCACACTCAAACGCTAACTCTCACCCTACTCAAATTTTGTGCGTTGATTTCATAACTGTGGTAGGATTCTAGACCAGCGCCTTATATTTATTCTAACAGTTTGCAATTTCAATTTTACCAACTGGTTTCATAAAAACTGTACTTAAAAATGTAGGGGGGTTCTAGACCACCGTCCAAAATAATATTGATAAAATATCATTATTTATATTCAGTCATATTCGATCTTAAAACGTGCAGGAAGTTACTTGTAAACCAGAAAACCTAGAGTTCAATTTTTCCGAATGACTCTACGGCCAGTTATTTGGTGGTTGTTCTTAGGTATTCAGCTCTAAGTTTGAAAATGAAAAACCTTGGAAAAATGGGCGCTGGTCCTAACACAACTAAAATATTAAACATAATAATACTTGGCCCAGCCTTCCCAAATATCGTGCGTTGTTTATCAATTCTTTGTACGCTGTAGTATGACTGTGATTCTAGACCAGCGCCGAAAAATGCCCATCCTTTGCCAAAACACAGGGAGTCTATCGCGTAAGTAAAGCAAACTGTTGTAGTTTTGGGTTTAATCTAATTTGTATGATACAGAAGCAACAGGTGTCAAGTTACCAAAACAAAATGTATGAGATGGCGTTTAATATTTTACACTAATACGACTTGCGCAATCCTCTTTTAAGAAATTACGAATTGCATTCCTTCATTTTTTCATTCTTGAACTCTACTTTTGATTGACAGAAGGCATGATGTCGCGCCGCCTAAAAGTGTCGCGCGACAAATCCTCGCGATGTCGCGGCCACTGTTACGATTTTCCGTTTCATTACTGAGGTTGTTTCAAAAAGGAGGGGGTAAGTTGCCATTCCCCCTATACTATATATTACGTAAATTTTATTTAATTTAAAAACAAAATATATGCATATTCTAGTGTTTTCGTTAATCCAAATATAAAGGTAAACAATTCAGCCAAAAAGCATAATACGTAGTCGTAATGATACATTTTTAAAAGCGAATGACATGTCAGTTGCCTGATATAGATGAATTCCCACGCTCGAATGTTACGTGTCTTTTAAACATAAACAGATCACAGTCATAGAGTATCAAGTAAAACTCACAGTTAAAAACATGAGTAGAAACAGGATCAGACGTTTTGTTTAGATTAGAAGGAAAATATATTTCGCCGAGTGGCATCATCAGTTTCATATTTCGAATGAATCTGTCATAGACTATAACGTCTAAGTTTTTAAATATACGACTTTGCTTACTAGATTCTAACATTTTGGCACCGGTACACTACAAAATATTTAAATTGGTCGCGGCTCCATTATTGGTATTTTATTACACAAATCAGCTGCATATGATTTAGAATACCTTTCTTGATATGCTGCATTCCAATTAGAGATGGTGTGAATATAAAATTTGTGTTCGCTGCCCGCACCATAGTCTACCTTAATAAGTTGTTCGCAAGCTGCGCTGTACCGTAAAATTATTATGTGGTACTGTTAGATGGACCGTAATATCTGTGTTCTATTGCAATTTTGGGTTTATGAGTTTACGCTTATTGCTTAAAAACTGCATTTTTAGTAAAACGAGAGCATTATATAAGCAATATATTTCAACACTTTAAGAAAGCTAGTTGATACATAAAAGTACAAACAACAGCTTACTTTTTAAGGATGCAACATCCAAGTGTAAACCGCTTGCATTTTTATTTTCAAGAAAACCTTGACATGCCGCATACTGTTTACAGCCAGCGCGGCAAAATGTTTAGATTTATTTACGTGCCGCTTGTGCGGTTACTTAGCTAAATCGTACAAGCGGCCGCAAGCGCTGCGCGGTTGAAAATTCCAATCTTACACAAACAATTATTATCAATTATAGAATTGTTTTTCCGGCAAATTATTATATCAACAAGCTTACTAACGCAACAATTCTAAAGAAGGCTATAGTTTGTTTACACTTTGTTTTTCATCTTCGGTATTGTGGCGTCATTTCTGTTGCAAGACGGTGAGTTGTTTTACAACGTCACGTTGCGACGTGGTTTTTAAACAAAAATTATGGATCCGTTCTTGCTTTTTATTGTGGCAATAAATCTCGGCCTTTACCGCAGTGCTTTGAACTGTTTTGAGCGCTGTATGGAAAAAAACTTGTAATAAAGTATACCAGTGTTGTTATGACTTGGGTCAATGAGTTTAATTGATTGAATTGCACTTAAGTTACTGTTTTTAAAAGACTTGTCTTAAGACTTGGGGACAAGTTACTTAGGTTGAAATGAAGTGTTTCCATTAAGCAATTTTTTTTTTTTTTTTATAAAATTGTACTTTTGTTTCATTTTTGCACTTACTACAATTTGCTAGCTTTCTTCTGCGTTTGTGTTATTTTCAACTTGACGAATTGCTCATAATCGCATGAATAACCGTACATTAGTTTTGTTTTGGCCTATCTTATCTTTATGTGTATATGTAGCACTGTAATGGGCGTTTTGATTAAAAATATTGCTTTAAAAAAAAGATTACCATTTGTTTTTTTGCGCGGCCTCGTTCTGTTAATGACGCTATTTCATTCAACGGAAACACATTGCTTTAAGTGTGCAGCTGGGATTGCTCAATTGATTCTGCATTAGGCGAAACAGTGCATGAAATCCTTTGCACAGGCATTTACTTATATATGTCAGCTTGTGGTGAAACACCTGAAAACGCTTTAGGCAAGTTTGTGTCAGACAACCAAAGTTTCCCAGGTGAACGTTGCATAAAATCCTCCGTGCAATCCGACGTTTCGCTTGCATATGTCGGCTTGTGGCGAAACTGCCAAATCCATTCGGGAGAATTTGACGCCAGAAAACGGAAATAATTCGACCTATAAGGCCATGGCGCAAGATTACGACCTGACTTGACACGCATCTGTAACTTAATCAGGCCGAACTGTTTCAACACAGAATGCAAGCTAAACAAACTCACGTTTTGCAAACGCAATAGTGTTGAAAGAACCACAAAAAAATGGCTCGCCAAAAAGGCGACCCAATACTATAAAAGCGCGCCCTATCGCAACACGGACACACATCTTCTAAAGTAAGATGAGAAACTACGACAACATAACAATGCTTCAACTTGGCATTGCGGTTCTAGTTTTGTTGCAAGCTTGCAATGCACTTTCTTATCCACCAGTTCAATCTAAAGACTACTTGGTGTGCAAACCAATAGGTAGCTTGTTCGAGATGCAACAATCCAACACCAGAGGGAGCTCAACACCACTGAGGGAAGCTCACGGACCCCCTGGCCCGAGGGGCCCGAGGGGATATCCGGGAATTTCTGTGCCGATTGGGCCCAATGCTACGATTGATTGGAACAAAATTGAGCACAAAATTAAAGGTAACAATAATGCTACATAGCAAAAACTACATTTCTGTAAACAAAGTTTACAGTTCTGTATACTGAAAACAATAAAATATTTAGTGGTTTAACGTTATTTGAAAGGTGTATTGTCTTAATTGTATTGTCTTAATTAATCTTGTATTTTTATCATCGTTTAGAAATGTCGCAATGCCCTGGCGTTCTTTTCAAAGGATCTTGCTTCTGGCTTCCACAAACTGTTGCATCTAAGAATGGACAAGGCAAAGCTGCAGCAGAAAGACTTTGCCGTTATCACAACGGAACTCTGGTTGATATTGAAAGTGAGGAAATGTACGAGGCGCTGTATTCTTACGTTCAGCGTGCCTGGAATATGTACGTGGACGAGCCCACAGCAAACGCCGTAGACGTTTGGCTGGCGTCCACATATGAGGTGGGTACTTTTAAAATTATTGCTTACTAATTACAGCGAGATACATGCTGAAGTAGTACTTTCATTTGGAGTAAAATGTGATTTTTTTAGAATTACAACAGTAGGTACTTTGTTTCGTTAAATCAAACTGAATTTGCTTGGAAAAATAACCAAGTTTTTGTACTTTATGAAACAAATAGCCATTCCTGTTAGGGAAAACCCAACATCTTAGAATATACTGCATTTGAATTTTTTTCCAAAATGGTGGTAAGATAAATAAACCCTTAATTTCACAGAATAGAGAGCTACGAAGTTCATCTGGTGGAAATATTTACGTGCGTTGGCATCAGGGATATCCAAAAAGAAGGGGACGAGCAGTGGCTTGGGCCATTCCAACCAATCCAACTAGAGTATCGCGAATTGGCATTTTCAATAAAGCGCAATCCTATATTTGGGCCGTACCATTATGTCGTATTGGAACATCAAACTAACATTTTAACGTAATCGAATGACCATCAAAAGAAGTATAAAACCGATTTCGGTGATATCAAATGTAAAATATTTCTAGTTTATAGATAACGAAGTTTTTTTTCAGGTTTACTACCTGTAAAAAACAAATTTGTTAAATTGTTTCACCTACTTCATCTTCTAATTGGAGTGTTTTGTTCAAATCTTTTTTAAAGTTTTCGTCTTTTTTAAAGAATTGTTATTTTTTATTTGACTAGATTTTGTTCGTGTGAAAAATTATTTATAGACATATATCTTTTCACAGTTATAGACACCTAAAAAAAACCGTATGAGCCATCCCCGGTCTCCCCTATTTATTTAAAGGTAAAATTATAAAGAACATTTTTGCTTACTTTACAGTATTTTATTGTGTTACAAAAAAAATGCTTAATTTAATGTTTGTCCCGCCGTGATAAACTACAAAAAAAATTCACCTTTATAGGACTGATTTACTCATCGCATGTTGTGTCTGAAAGTGTTTTATCATTTATAGTATTTGCGTTGTTGCGTGTATTATACGATGTAAATAAACAGTGATAACATACGACACTGATGGTTTACTATTTTTTGTTCACGAATATTTATTTTCACGTTTTCAAGGGAATATTTTCAAGTTTAAGGCGCCGTGTTATATTATAACATTATATATGTGTTCATAGCTAGCGATGTTCAGACTCAAACTCTCTAGAAATGCATTTTCTGCCAAAATACTAGTTGATGTAATGTTTTGCTGCTTGCTTCAATCTATAACGTATTGGAATCTTGAGCATTATATTGTAGGCAACACGTATCTAAATTTTAAAATAAGATAAATACAATTTTGGCGCGGATCCAGGATTTATGTTTGAGGGAGACCATGCATTTTTTTTCAAAAACGGCGTTACAAAGTTACGTCAAAACATGGCGTCACAAAGTTACGTCAAAACATGACGTCACAAAGTTATATCTAAACGTATCGTCGTAAAGAAGAAACCTTAAGAACGTTACGCAGTTTGTATAAACAATAAAACTTAAAGTTTTAAAACCAGAGTAAAATCAGAATCAGACATTTTTTAAAAGGAATATATATTTCGCCTATACTGGCATCGTCAGCTCCTATAAGTAAAGTAAAATACATAATATACAAAACAAAATAATAATAAAATTAATAAAAAGGTCACAAAATTAAGGAATCAGTATAGGTTTAAGTAAAAAAGTTGTCAGAAAAAAACTATCTAATGCAAAGCAGCACCGCACAGACAAAACATGACGTGACACTCGATAAGGACAAGTCGCGATGAAAAGAAAAAAGGAAAAAAAAGAGAAGTGCTTACGGCACATATTGCGTAAAAACGTTATCTTATGCTTTGCATAGTTTTCTTCTGACAACTTTTTTACTTAAACCTATAGTGATTCCGTATGTTTTTGACCTTTTCATTAATTTTATTATTATTTTGCTTTTTATATTATGTATTTTACTTTACTTATAGGAACTGACGATGCCAGCATAGGCGAAATATATATTCCTTTAAAAAAATGTCTTATTCTGATTTTACTCTGGTTTTTAAACTTTAAGTTTTTTTGTTTATATACGCGTCAGCGGAACAATGATTGACAAACAGGAACCTGCTGCCAATGGTTTTGGATTCCATAACGATACGCCCTTCTATATTACACAGTTTGTTTATTTTGTTAAACTTTTAGGTTAGAGAAGTGTTACGTTCAATACAAAAGCTATACATAATAAAAGATGGCATTGATTCGTCAACAGCGAAAAACATCATTATTTGATTCAAGTTGCCAAATATATTATTTATTGTGTGAAATAAGACGCAAAAAAAAAAACGATTTGATCAGAATAGAACAAGACAAATTAGAAACTTAGTTCAGATTTACATATCGAACGTTAAATAACACGGCGTCTAAAATTTGAAAATATTCTCTTAAAACGTGAAAATTAGGATTCGTGAACCAAAAAGCGTAAGTTATCGGTGTCGCATGTTATCAGTGTTTATTTACATCGTATTATCCACATAACAACGCGAATACTATAAACCAGGGCGGACAACTTATCCAGTCGGTGGGCCTGATATGGGAAACTGAAGTACTTGGCGGGCCGGATTCCTGATCGGTATATTAATTGTATTGCCATGACCTACATGTTTTGTCGCATAATGGCGGCTAATGTTCTACTTTTTAAACACGGTAACACTTCCATTGCCCTGTAAACAACTAGTTTTTTTTATTGCTGACTTGAAAAAGTACTTCGGCATCCAATCTTTGTTAAACTTTACGTTTCTCGGCAAAAGAATAATATTGATGTTAACTCTAAATCTAAATTTGAAACACAATAAGATCTAAAAATCAACAATACCTAAAGCAGAAAAATCAAAAATACCATGTTATTAACACCAACGACATAATAAAGCCAAACACGCAGTAATATCTACGACAGAATAATAACTACATCGTCTAAATAAGACAGACCAATCTGTTGGAATAAGGTCTCTATGACCAAAATCACGCCTGAAACTGTGGGGAGAAGGTATGGGATGATGGGGGCCATGGCATTGGCCGCTTTGGTTTTAAATTTTGGGCGCCCTGGTTTGAAGCCCCTGTTTTGGCACCTGATTTTCTGGCCTTGTTTGGGGTTATTGGTGGCTGGTGGGTAATGAGTGGAATTAGTGATGTACTTGGGGATGGGGTTTGGGGTTAGGTAAAATGTTTTATAAGCCTGATTCTGCTGGTAATTTATGACTTATTCCGATTTAGATGGTTATACAACTATTTGATAATAGTCCTATCCGGATCCGGCCCGCGGGTCATATGATGTTTGCCCCTGCCATAAACGATGAAAGCACTTTCAGGTACAACATGCGATGAGCAAATCAATCGTTTTTCCTCCAAAAAACAACTTCCTTTCAATATACAACACAAATTCAGTTTTATTTGACCGAAACTATATTTACATATGTGACAAGTTGATGAATTTATTATCATGGCGCGACACACAATAAAATTAGGCAAACATTTTTTTATACTTTGTTTTGCAAGTCTATAAAACGCGGTAAAATTAAGTGAACGTATTCTTTATAATTTGTTCCCCAATCAAATAAATACGGAAAGCTGGGGATGACTCATACTGTTTTTTTAAGTGGCAATAATTATTTTGTGATAAAAACATATGGGTGTAAATTTTTGCAAATTATTACACGAACCAAATCTGCGTAATAAAAACTAACAAACTTCAAAAAGAGAAAGAATTTTGGAACACTATATACGGATCTGTTCATAAGTTTAATGGTGAAAATAACGGCCCAAATAGACTTTAAAAGCGACATGCTTTATTTTCAAACGTTTCGGCAATTTCTAATGAAATCGACGTAAAATAAAAAGCTAAATTTGACCAACGCTTTTAATTTAAAAGTGAAAGTCAGTTTACCAATTTTACAGATTTAGTTTTTACCGCTATTAGAGCATGAGAGAAATGTTAAAAATATGAAAACTCCATCGATAACAAATAAATATTTTCTATTTTATGTCACCCAAAAGAGGATTAAAACTTTTTTCATTGGGTTAATGCTCGGTTTTGATTATGTTAATGACGTTAGTTTGATGTATTAATACGACATAATGGAACGGCCCAAATATAGGAATGCGCTTTGTTAAACATTCCAATGCGCGATACTCTTGTTGGATTTGTTGGAATTGTCCAAGCAATTGCTCGACCCGATCCTCTTGGATATCCCGAATGCCAACGCACGTAAACACTTCCACCAGTTGAACTTTGTAGTTCTTCGTTCTGCAAAAATCAACGTTTATTTTTATCTATTTTTGTTAATCGCACCACCATGTTGGACAAAATGCAATTCCAGTAAATTCTAGACAGGGGTCGGCAACCTACGGCCCGCCAATGTTATTCATCCGGCCCGCCGCCAATTTGACAAACTATATAGACACGATTCCATTTCACATAATTTTTGACTATTTGAACTACGTAGGTGCATAAAATCTTCGCGCTTCGCTCGAATGAACTTCAGGCATCCCATTTGTTTACATTTTGATGCTCTCTTTTGAACTAGCGCGCTTCTTCACCGTTGCGCCGTGGAAGGCTGACTAATGGCATCGCGGACAAACAGGAAAAAGTATTCGAAATTATTGGACATATATTTTTTAATATTTATTATTTTCGGCAATGTAACAAAAACTTGCAAGAAATTTAAAAGAAATACCGGTATCCCAAAAAAATTGCGCTCGGTTCGCTCGCCAGGTCTGTCCTGACTTAAAAAGGGTAATAAATACTGTTATCGAGTTTCTTCTTTTTTTTCTGAAGTAAGTACTTGTGGGCTCGAACTTTAAACCAAACAAACGCTTTTTTTCGCGTTTTGCGCCAATGCCTTCATAAATGTAATTAAACACGTCTTAAGTGCAAAGCACGAGGCCCGCCTGATTCACAGTTGTTCTAACATTTTCATAACACAATACTTATTTAACATTATGTGCGGCCCGCAGAGACCTTTCTGAGTTTGATTTTGCCCGCGACTAGAAAAAGGTTGCCGAGCTCTGTTCTAAGTTCTAAGATGTTGGGTTTCCCAAACGGGAATGGCTATTTATTTCATGAAGGCCTGGTTGTTTTAGTTGCCATTTTACAAATTCAGTTCGATTTAACGAAATAAAGCACCCATTGTTATAAATCTAAATGAAAAGCATTTTACTCAGAATTCAATGTAATACTTCAGCATGGATCGCTGTAATTATTAAGCAATAATTTAAAAAATACCCACCTCATATCTGGACGCCAACCAAACATCTACGGCGTTTGCTGTGGGCTCGTCCACGTACATATTCCAGGCACGCTGGACGTAAGAATACAGCGTCTCGTACATTTCCTCGCTTTTAATATCAACTAGAGTTCCGTTGTGAAAACGACAAAGTCTTTCTGCTGCAGCTTTGCCTTGTCCATTCTTCGATGAAACAGTTTGTGGAAGCCAGAAGCAAGATCCGTTGTAAACAACGCCAGGACATCGCGTCAATTCTTAAAATTAAAACAAAATAACGATAAAGTAAATTACAGACAATACAATGTTACGCATCTGTAATCAATTTTTGCTGTAATGTAGTTATACGACAATGTATCTTATGATTTTTACCTTGAATTATCAATCCGATTTTGTACTCAATTTGTTCCAATCAACTATAGCTTTAGGCCCAACCGGCCCAGGGACTCCGGGAAAGCCCCTTGGGCCAGGGGGTCCTTGAGCTCCCCTCAGGAGTGTTGAGTTCCCTCTGGTGTTGGATTGTTGCATCTCGAACAAGCTTCCAATTGGTTTGCACACCAAGTAGTCTTTAGATTGAACTGGTGGATAAGAAAGTGCATTGCAAGCTTGCAACAAAACTAGAACTGCAATGCAAAGTTGAAGCATTCTTATGTTGTTGTAGTTTCTCATCTTACCTCGTGTACCTCAGAAGTTGTGTGTCTGTGTTGCGATGGGGAGTGCTTTTATAGCTGGTATGAGCTGCCATATTTGTCGACAAAATTCTTGTGGTTCTTTCATCACCATTGCGTGTGAACGCTGAGTTTATTTTTTGCATGAACGCTGATCCCAGCTGAGTTTGTTTAGCTTGCATTCTGTGTTGAAACATTTCGCCCGTGTAAGGTTAAGGAGCGTCCGAATGCGTGCCAAGTCAGGTCGTAGTTTGCACCATCGCTTTATTGGCTGAATTATTGAGGTTAAGTGGCGCAAATTTGACCCGAGGCGGCTTCAAGTGTTTTACCACAGTCTGTCATATGCAAGTGAAAAATTGGCCTGGTCAAGAATTTCGTGCGACGCTCGCTTATGAACCAATTGAGCAATCATTCAGCTCGGAATGTTAAGCAATATATTTCGGTAACGTTGTATGACGTAATTAGCAAAAGAAGGCCGCATGAAAACAAAAGGTTATCTTTTGAAGTTATTTTACCCTTTCGTTTCTAAAAAATATTTAAAAATAAAAAGGTTGTCATAGTAATTATTGTATGTCAGGCCTACATAACAAACAATGCGCATATTTCAATTTAAAAGGCAGAGTTGTAAATAAGATTAGTAAGTTGAAATATATGTAGAATTTAACAACAAGTATTTATTCAGCTTTTCTAAATTAAAGTTGTAATAGTATAAGAAGTCTTCAGTTTTCCCCAAATTAGGTTAGAACTATCGACTTTGCGAAAACTAGAAATGAAAATAAAACGTTTCCGAGTTGTAACGTTATAGATTTAAGCAAACGGCAAAACATGGCATTATCATGTATTTTGGCAAAAAATGCATTTCTAGACTAAAGAGTTTAGGTCTACATAGCGCTAGCTATGGACACATATCGAACGTTAAAACATAACGCAGCGTCTTAAATATTTAGTATTGTAACCTTTTTGTTTTCTTGTTTACTGTTCGTTATTAGGCATTTATAAAATACTTCTCAGACAGAAAAGGGTAAAATACCTTCAAAAGATTACCTTTTGTTTTCCTGCGCGGCCTCGTTTTGCTAATTACGTCACACAACGTTACCGAAATACACTGTTTAGCACAGGGGTTCTCAACCTTTTTGTACCAGTGGCCCCTTTTTGACGCTTTCAACTAGTCGCGGACCCCTTACATTTTTCTGGTGTAATATTTGCGTTTAGTTCTTTATAATTATTCAGTATATCTGTGTAGTGCACCTTATGTTGAGCAAAGTAACAGACAACACCAAATTACTTTATGACAAGAAGCGAGTCTTGAAAATACGTGGTTGTGTTTTCGATAATGTTAGAGCACGTCATCTTTGCGAATGATAGCATCAACCAATTCCAGTACATGAACTGTGGTAATGCTGACTTTCATTTTACAATATATTTGTGTTACATCACAATGGAAATGTTACGTCACACTCAATGCGATTTACAACACGGTACAATGTGATTTTATCACTTACCAAGATTGTGTTTAAGCATGTATCCCAGCGTTAGTTAATTTAATGTAGGTATATTTAGAAGTTATTGTTGATCCCCTGAAAAAGTTTTGCGGACCCCCGGTTAAGAACCACTGGTTTAGCGTTTCGAGCTGAATTGTTGCTCAATTGATTCTGCATTGTATAATCGAGCGTTGCATAAAATCGTTGAGCAAGCCAGTATTTTTTCGCTTGCATATCACAGACTGTGGTGAAACACATGAAGCCGCCTCAGGTCAAATTTGCGCCACTGGACCTCAATAATTCAGCCAATAAAGCGATGGTGCAAACTACTACCTGACATGGCACGCATTCGGACGCTCTTTAACCTTATACGGGCGAAATGTTTCACGAACGAGTTTAGATAAAATCGCAGTCTTTGATATCCAACAGAATCAGGTGGCCACTATACATTTGTTTCAACTTGCAAAGGAAAAATGAAAGAAAAAATTAATCTAAAATCTTTAAACGTCCTAATAAAAACGTTAAAATACCATGTTTGGATCGTTAATCACAGCTGACATTCAGTTTATGATGTTGGTATCTTTCTAAATAAAAAAAATCTGTAATTTAAAAATAATAAAATAAGGAAACCTTAAACTAATTAAAGAACAAAAAAACATGCTTGTATAGCAACATACCAAAAGTTACAGATTGTTTCTTAGCAATGACAGATTTATTGTTGTCACGTAGTGGCCCATAACAGATATTATTCATGACCCACCTGGTTTCCTATACGCAAAATAACTCAATAAATGTTTCAACACAACTAGTTTAGAACGTCATACGTGATGCACAATGAATGCTTTTCGATCAAGTCTTTGGAACACTGACGTCATCCCAGCCCGTCGGTATATATGTTGACGTCATCCGTCATATCAGCGAGTCCAATCCTTTGTTGAGCAACTGTTTTTATAAAACCTCGCCATATCATGTTTTCTAACTTCTTTTAACCACTTTGGACGTCATTTTGAACGTTTTACAATGGTGTTCCTCAAAGTTTCGTCCGACCACAATGCAACCTGATTAAAACGCCAAATGTGACGTACAAAAACTGACTTCGAAGCTGACTTGTTCTAGGCCGTTTTGTTCGTCATTTCGAACGTTTTGTTAACGTTATTTTTTAATTGCTACCAATTTACAACGTCATGCGTGACGTACAAACAACGTGGAATTCTGACGTCAAAACTAAGTTCTTATATAGACTTAAAGCAATTTGGACGTAACTTCAGGCGTTTTAATGTTCGCTTATTACACAAAAGTAATGTTTCAAATAACCTAATTTAACTATAATGCAATTAGTTAAGGCACCTTAAAGCAGTCAATCGTATTTTTGACAGAAAGAGTTAAGTTAAGGTAACTCAAGTGCAAGTCATTTAAAACATTGATTTAAGAGCACTTAACATAAGTTAGTGACCTAAGTCATTGCATCACAGATGTTCTGTACTTTAAATATACAATTACCTTTCGAATTAAACACCAAATTGCTCATTTTCTCTGTCGCCCACTAACTGTCCTTTACAATGTCGAGTTAAATGGACAACCTGTAAGTACTGTATGGTTTTTCTCTCTCAGTGTTTGCTTTTTTGTTTTGTTTTTATATTCCAAAACCACGTCGTTCCGGTCCTTCCAAAGATGGTCATCCACTTAAAGTTACATCTCTTCCAGCATTACATTATCCACCACCATTATGTGTAGAACAATAGCTACACCTCTTGCGCCAAAAATACTGGATCCTTTAAGTTAAGGGTTCTTAAACTGGGGTCCGTTGACCCCTTGGAGTTACGTGAACTAGTTTAAGTGGGTCCATGAAGTCTTCATTGAAATGTTAGTGTATAATTAAAGAAAATAGTTTGATCAAAATTAAAACGTTGTTGCACTTCATTTCACTTTCACATTTTTGAACCGGAAACAGCAGAATTTTGAAGTCTATTCGTATTATGACGTAAATTTATGACGTCATCGCTTAAAATTCCTTGCCTACACTGGTCCATGCAAAGCACTTTCTTAAAGGGGTTCACGGTAAAAAAGTTTAAGAACTCCTGCTCTACGTATAACGGCTTGTCGGACACTACCTAAACACTACATGAGGCGTCGTATAATTGTATTAGATCAGGGGTCGGCAACCTTTTTCAAGTCGCGGGCCAAAACCAAACCCAGAAAGGTCTTTGCGGGCCACACAAAATGATAACTAAGAATTGTGTTATTGAAATGTTAGAACAACTGTGAATCAGACGGGGATCGGATGTTTTTTGCACTTAAAAACGTGTTTAATAACATTTACAGCCAGGTAAAATGTTGACGCAAAGCGCGAAAAAAGTTTGTTTGTTTTAAAATTCGAGTTCACACGTTCGCCATCCATACTACTAGGGAAAAGTGTAACAAAACTACTTTAAGGGAACGCGATAACATTTAAAGTTAATCTAGCTCAGTGTTTGTTAATCGATTTAAGGCGCACCTGGCGAGCGAAGCGAGCGCGAGTTTTTTGGGGTATACTGGTATTTCTTTTAATTTCTTGCAAGTTTTTATTACATTGCCGAAATAAAAAATAAAAAAATATTAAAAAATTTATGTCCAACATTTTTTTATATGTTTTACGTTTTTGCGCGACGCACTTGACAGCCTTCCACGGCGCAACGGTAAAGAATCGCTAATCTAGTTGAAAAGGCAGCATCAAAACGTGAACAAACCGGGCGTAGAATAAACATTCGCGCGTAATATTTCGCAATTACGTAGTTAAAATGGACAAAAAGTTTGTGCAACGGACTCGTGTCTAATTTGTCAAAGAGGCGGCGGGCCGGATGAATTACATCGGCGGGCCGGATCCGGCCCGCGGGCCGTAGGTTGCCGACCCCTGTATTAGATAAAGTCAGTATGCATACGTCAAAAATAAAGGCGTATAATGATATGCGGGTAGCGACACAAAGGTGGCTCGAACGTTTAGTTGTAAGTTAGAATGTTTTTCCCAGCCTTACCAAACCTCGCTGTCTTAGGTCTAAGCGATGAGAAAAAGGTGCGAGTGCAGAAGGGAACTAGTGATAAAAAGGTGTCAATGCAAAACGTGGAATAAATCAGTTGAAATATAAGTTGCCGCAAGAGTAAAGACAGATGAGAAAGTAAATGGAAACACAATGGTGGAAACAACACATGTAAAACGAATAAAATAAATAATCTGTGCACCACAACTAGAGATTTTGTTATTTTATGATTTTGGATCCCTAGCGGTTTAACTTGTATGTTGAACCGTAAGGGTTATAATCATTAACCGCTGGATAACATAGAGACATTACTAAACGTTTTACTAAATTCATAGAGAGATAACGAAGAGGAAAATTCATATCGTAGACAACACATAAAAACAACAGTAAAACATCATTTGAAGTTAATCGAGATGACAAGCCATGATAACCAATACGCTGGTGTCTAAGTATATCTTCACATCAGAATCGGGTTGCTCGTCAGCGATGTTCCAGCTTTTCCTCAGCTCCGATCTAAATTGCTTCACTAGATCAACGGACTCTATGAGCTCTTCAGTTACACTGACGTTGTTTTTCTTGAATTCCTTCAGTTTCGCTTCCAGGTGATTCTGGACGCTGTCAAAGGACGACAACATTCCAACGGTTTGCTCCAGATTTAAATCTTTGTGGATTTTGATCGAGTCATTACGTTCTTTATCTTGAGTGGGAATCGTTTGAAAAATTTACCGATAGCCTTCGAACACATGGCCGTATGCTTTCTCGTCATATAGACAGCGTGGATGTAGTTTGCCAGCAAATCAGGATCGTGATAATTTGGAACGCCTGCATTCGGTTCCTTGAGGTTGCCGGGCGATATACGAATACTATGGTAACAAAACATAGCCAGGCAGCCGTTCGCCTTAAGGACCCGTTTAACTTCTTTAAAAAAAGGCAGGCAGGTCAAACCAATGCGCAGCTTCTGCGCTGATAACTAGGTCAACACTTTTGACAGCAACCTGCAATTTTTCAGCCTTCCCAACGCAGTAAGTCACATTCTCCAACTGGTTTGCCTTGTTTGCCTCAAGTATCTGATTGGCACTGACGTCAAGACCCAGGACCTTGTTAAAATACAGTGCCAGTAACTTGGTGGCTTGTCCGCTTCCGCAGCCAACGTCGACCATGAAGTCAAACTTTTCTTGAGCCGTGTTATTTTTCTTCTGGAGGTAGCTTATAACGGTTTCAACAACTTCGTCGCTGTAGCTTATTCGATATTTCGCGTACAAATTGGCAATCTTTTTCGACTCAAAGAAACGTAACATGACGGCGCTGTATACTCTTACAGTAATCGTGGGACTGTTGTAAACTGCAAACTACACAATAATAAGAACAATATTGTTAAATTCTACAGGCGGGCTACTATATTCCAATTCTGAAATGGTTACAATTTCATCAAGTCATCGCATTATCTAAGTAAGACATAGAATATGAAAATGTGGGGGTAAAATTTTAAGGGATGATATCACAAAGTTACGTCATTAAAATATGTCATATTACAACTAATCTTAACAACATCTGTTTTTTATGTGGCTAATCGACAAAATGAGTTTATTTCATATAAATTGACAACACTGTCAATTTAAAATAATAGGTGACTATATAGTTTGGCACATAAAAGAGCCTCGTATATTGGGAGAAATATAGGCATTTTTAGTCTATTTTAACTGACATTGCACTTTTTGAACTTAAGAATTTAGTTTCATGCCCAACGCTAAAATTTCGAAATTATATAGTAAAAATCCTATAGGCTGGTTATAGCCTCGTATGGCACTCAAACAAAATTGGTATTTTACTATGCCTACAGCACGCTAACTATTCAAACTTAAACCATGAACTATCAACTAAAACGACAGTTCAATCATCCGGGGAATTTCATCGCAGTCTTGATTTAAAGAAACCACAATTCATTGCCTAGAATCACGTTCACTATAAGGGAAATGGAGCGTTCGCTCTAGGAAGTACCGAGGTGTTTACAAAACAGGTTTTGTGCTGTGAAGTTTAAACGCTTCTGTATGAAAAATCGTTGTTGCAGCTACAAAATAGTTAATGCAACACTTGATACAACAAGACAAAATCTGAGGCAGCCTATTCAAAGGCGCCAGTTATTATTTACTGTGATTTAAAACTAACCAACCATTGCAGGTGTGAAAAAACTGGGGAAAGCTCTGCGATAAGTATTAGTTGCTTCTCGCTTAAATCACGAGCGCAAAACAATAAAACTGCAGTAGTTGGTATGATGGCGACCCCATAAAAGGTTTAAGCGACCCCACTTAGGGTAGGTTGGAGCCCACTGACATAGACAACTACACTTGGGCCGTCCCAGTTTGTCGTCTTGAATCATCAAACGAACATCACTAATTTAATCAAAGCCCAGCTCGACCAACAAATTTCAAAATAAAACCGCTTTAGTGGGTGTATTAGTTATGTTTCGTCACATATATGGTAATATCCCATATTCGTTTAATAAGTAACGAAACTTAAAGTCGCTGGTGAGTCCTATTCGGGTAATTATAAATCTTATTCTGTCCTTGAGAGAACTAAACACCACAATTGCACCTCTTTAGTGTATATTGTGTTATGTGTAAAAGATGAGCGCTAATAACTACGACAAAAAAAGGGTTAGTATTAATATCTGCATTATACAAATCTACTTACAATATTATTATCAAATCATTAAATGTTACTGCAATAACCACGAATCAAAACTGACATATATAGCAGAAAAATGCACTCAATTTATAGAATAAAAGCAGCATGATTTCGCAAAAGTCCTAGCATTGCAAAATTCTATTTCAAACTCTGTTTTAACAGCACCGCCATTTGCTGACCAGTATTTCAGGCAAACTCTGTTTTAACAGCATCGCCATTTGCTGACCAGTATTTCAGGCAAACTCTGTTTTAACAGCACCGCGATTTGCTGACCAGTATTTCAGGCATACTCTGTTTTAACAGCATCGCCATTTGCTGACCAGTATTTCAGGCATACTCTGTTTTAACAGCACCGCCATTTGCTGACCAGTATTTCAGGCATACTCTGTTTTAACAGCATCGCCATTTGCTGACCAGTATTTCAGGCAAACTCTGTTTTAACAGCACCGCCATTTGCTGACCAGTATTTCAGGCAAACTCTGTTTTAACAGCACCGCCATTTGCTGACCAGTATTTCAGGCATACTCTGTTTTAACAGCACCGCCATTTGCTGACCAGTATTTCAGGCATACTCTGTTTTAACAGCATCGCCATTTGCTGACCAGTATTTCAGGCAAACTCTGTTTTAACAGCACCGCCATTTGCTGACCAGTATTTCAGGCAAACTCTGTTTTAACAGCATCGCCATTTGCTGACCAGTATTTCAGGCATACTCTGTTTTAACAGCATCGCCATTTGCTGACCAGTATTTCAGGCAAACTCTGTTTTAACAGCACCGCCATTTGCTGACCAGTATTTCAGGCAAACTCTGTTTTAACAGCACCGCCATTTGCTGACCAGTATTTCAGGCAAACTCTGTTTTAACAGCATCGCCATTTGCTGACCAGTATTTCAGGCATACTCTGTTTTAACAGCATCGCCATTTGCTGACCAGTATTTCAGGCAAACTCTGTTTTAACAGCATCGCCATTTGCTGACCAGTATTTCAGGCAAACTCTGTTTTAACAGCATCGCCATTTGCTGACCAGTATTTCAGGCATACTCTGTTTTAACAGCACCGCCATTTGCTGACCAGTATTTCAGGCAAACTCTGTTTTAACAGCATCGCCATTTGCTGACCAGTATTTCAGGCAAACTCTGTTTTAACAGCATCGCCATTTGCTGACCAGTATTTCAGGCATACTCTGTTTTAACAGCACCGCCATTTGCTGACCAGTATTTCAGGCAAACTCTGTTTTAACAGCACCGCCATTTGCTGACCAGTATTTCAGGCAAACTCTGTTTTAACAGCATCGCCATTTGCTGACCAGTATTTCAGGCATACTCTGTTTTAACAGCACCGCCATTTGCTGACCAGTATTTCAGGCAAACTCTGTTTTAACAGCACCGCCATTTGCTGACCAGTATTTCAGGCATACTCTGTTTTAACAGCACCGCCATTTGCTGACCAGTATTTCAGGCAAACTCTGTTTTAACAGCATCGCCATTTGCTGACCAGTATTTCAGGCATACTCTGTTTTAACAGCATCGCCATTTGCTGACCAGCAGGCGCTATGCAAACGAAACAGGAGAATAAAATTACTTCTAAATTGACACGCCCGACTTATCGGCGCTCACTAAAATGGCGCACAACTGGTCGGCACTAAAACAACAATTTTCTCTCGCACGCTATATGGGGCGCCGTTTGGAAAAAAACAAATACGCTTCTACGGACAACTTTTTTGTCCGATTTAAATTAAATCAGACAAAATTTAAATCGGACAAATTTTCTGTCCGATTTTAATTTAGAAAATTTAAATCGGAAAGGAATTTTGTCCGATTTAGCTTAAATCGGAATATAATTTGTCCCAAAATTTGTCCGATTTAAATTTTGTCTGATTTAAATTAAATCGGACAAAATTTCATTGCGATATAACTTTTACGCGAGTTGTTTATAGGGCGTATCAAAATTAATAAAGTTTCTGTTCTGCCTTAAGTTAGAATCAGCTGTTTTTTCTTTCGAAGCGTGTTCGTTGTTGTTGCTTAGTAGCCCTTCCCCTCAGAATCTTTTAGTATAGGCTTGTTAAATCTATTTAAAATACACTTTTTTTTTTAAATGTTTTTTTTATTTGTAGTCCCTAACATTCCTATATGCAGGCTGCAGGGAGTCAAAATGTTTAACTTTATGTTTACCACTGTTAAATGTACACAAAAACTGATGGTCCATACCGGTAATAACATATATCAAATTATAGAACGCCATGTTAAATATAACGCGTAAAAAATAAATATTGAAGGGGGCAAAAATAAAACAATTATGAAAGTGTCCCATGAAAAATAAACAAGAACAAGAATTGGCAATGTTTTAATCTTTCGCCCTTTTGCTGTTGCCTTTTACACATTTTTTGTCTAATCCAAGTTTTTATAACATAGGTAGAAAGCATATTTATCGCATCATACACTTTAAATGAAAAGCATAATAAAAATAGGTAATATTTTATAGCTTATGTTATCGACAGTCCACACCATTTTACATTAATATACTTCTGGGGGCAAAAGAAAACTTAAAATAATTATGTGTTTTGACATCATGTTGGAGTAAACCGTTTTTCAAACCCGTTCGGGTTCTGGAAAGGTTTGAGTGATCCCAAAACACTCGTTTCAGGTTTGGTTACGCCTGAATTCAGTTCATAAAACTCCGATGTGGGTCCGTTAGACTCCCTGCATTCCTACCTGACCATCAACATTAACATAATTTGTTGTTATTTTTATCGTAAAACTTAGATTAAATACGATTTAAATTTATCAAGTAGTTAACCATTTTGTGAATGAATCTAATTATCTGGAGGAGCAGTTGTTGCTTGATCCAACAAACAGCATAGATCTTTTTTGTCTTCGCATAGTATAAACAATTATCTATGGTCCACTGAACGTACCACACACCACTGGAACTGTATTGCATGAAGGTACCAGCTACTACAACTGCAGAGCCTGGGCCCTTCATTTAATATTGATAACAATGACACCATTTTGCCAACTCAAGGAATATTGATGATTTAACTCTTTGAATGTCCAATATTTGATCGCACAATTCAAGCCTTAATGAAATCCTTGCGGAAAACATATTATATAAGTTAAGTCTTCAATTCGTAGCAACAAATAATATTTTATACTTAACGAAAAATTTATTTTGGCATTCAATAATGCTATAGATGTGTAACTTGAGTAAAAGTAGCATTTTTTTGGCTTGCCCTTCTCTAGAGTAGACTATAAAATAAAAAAATCTGTATAAATCTATGATTGGTGTTTATTTAATGAAAAACAACGCAGATTTATGTAACACCAAATCCAGGGGAGTTTAAAATCTCTATTTCCCAAAGCAATTGTCAACACATTGCAGCATGTGTTGACCAAAGGGTATTTTGTATCATTAGGAAATGAGGGTCAAACCCCAGTGGCAGTACCTGGACAGCACCAGTAGCAAATATTAGAATTGCCTCCAAACAAACTTCCGATTCTCCATCTATAAAAAACATTTATATATTGTTAGAAATGAACTACACAGAAGCCCAGAATGCTAAGTTAACGCTAGTGTCACCCTTCTATGCGGGCTGCATGCGTTTTGCAATGTAATAACATTTACGGTTTATTTTTAGTAAATCAATGTGGACTTGCTTGCATAATTGCTTTAATGTTTGGCAAAAACAGCAAGCACATGATTTTGGTATGAATATAATAGTTTGGGTAAACCAATTCAGTTGGCAAACTTTTTAGCTTGCAAGCCGCATTTTAAAATCAGTAGTTTAATAAAGAGCTGCATATAATAGTGAATTGACATGGTCACAAATAGTGGCGGGTTCTTATCTATTATCCTGTAACTATATTTTTTTGTTTTTACTAGGCTTTATCCTTCTAATACGGGCCACCTTGTTGCACATGAAGTTGCATGAACAACAATTTTTTAGAGTTAGTGTTTTATCCGGTCCTCCAACTTTAGGATGCAGCCCTTACAAGGATTTAAACAGCACATTCAAGTATACAATGTCTTGTTACATTGATCAGGTTTACTTCATCTTGATTAATTACCTTTTTCAACTCTTCAATAGACTCTAAACAAATCACCTACAGATTTAAAGTCATCATCCCCATCCCAGTTTAACCAAGCTGGAGTTTTTCGGACAATGGTCTGTAGATCAAATACATTGTATATTTTGATAGTTCAATATTTTTCAAATAGCATTAACACTAATATCTATAAAACATTTATTTTACATATGAACAAACTAATTTGGGGGTTTTAAAGTTCGAGTTTTGCCAGAAAAGTGATTTTGCTTTGTCTGTTGCGCAGCAAGTGTTGATTCAAGCTCTTAAAGGTTTTGTCGCAGACGAAGACAAGGTGTTTTTAAGGCCAAACTGGCCGTACAGTTAATTATATTTGACCAGGGTCAGCATGACAAACACAATATGTTGTGCGGGGCCAGACCATTATGTGAACATGCATTGTTTTGACAAGCTGATGTGATGGTAGGTTAGGTCGGGTTGCCTTACAAGTGTAATTTATTCATTAAAATCAAGGTGTAAAGCGTAAATGGGTAATTTTGACTGACCTTAAACGGTAGAGCTACGGTCCAGGTATAACCGGAGGTTATGAGTTCGAACCTCACTACAGGCTAGTTGTTTATCTTAAGTGGGTCTAGATATCAAAAAAGTTACCCCACGGCAATTATTTGAAACTCGGCTAATTAGGTGGTGTTATCAGGCATTTCCCTACACTTTGATGAGAACTATGACATACGGGTTTATAACAACTTCGATTTAAATACAAAAATCTGATAGGCATTATACAATATACGACGGCGCTAAAACGAATCGACAACAACGGTAACAAAGGTTAAAATCGTAATTGAACACTTTTTGCTTGTTTTGTAATGCGTTAAATGCAATATAGGCTCGTATTTTCGGTTGAAATCAATGCTAAAAGTAACCGTGCGATGTTGCCGTAAATTAGGTCACCAAGCGATATTACTTCACCATTTCTTTTATTTGTAAGATAATCGGATTTCAACAATTGTTCAAAATTCTGCTCAATTGACATTTACCTTACTTATGTAATCCAAAATTTCGCAAAATCAGGAGAAAAAAGCAGGTTTTCGGTCATAAAACTTCCAGCGACAGTTTCGGTTTTGTTTTGTTTGGTTGAGCAGAGTGTGCGCAGCTTAAGATATGACTAAGCTAGAAATTCCTGTAGGCCATTTTCAATTAGTTCAAACGCGACTGCATGATGAGTAATAGGCCACGTAATGTTATGTTCCATTGTAAATTGCTGCTGCGTAATTTTGCTCTTTTGTGGTCTTAACACAAGTTGTTCTTAACCTATTTTTTGTATAACGATTCCATTTTCCTGTACCTTATGCCCTTTTACATCAACAGGAAACATATCAAACGCGTTTCCGCGACCCTAAGCGTTGTTGTAGCGTAAATGTTACTTAAATCCAGATGCGAAATGTTCTTTTCAATACCAGCTTGTTTTTAAGCATGTATATAGCTCAGTTGGTAAAGCGACGGCCTCCGGTGTGACAGAAGTCATGAGTTCGAACCTTACCGAAGGTTGGTTGTTTGTCTGGCCTTGCTTTGATTTCATTAAAATCCTGATTAGGCCAACATATTTGGTAAGAGTCTTTTCCGCAAGCATCCTGTACATATTATACCTTTAACTGGTGTCTCGTGGATTTTACACTGTTCACGATGGACAATGTTATTGTCCAGTATGACGGAAGTTTTTATCGTCAGAAAGAGGGTATTATAACAGGCGACAATCATTCCGTCTCAATAGCCCACATTGCCATGCACTTCATCGTTGAATCGATCGCAGACACGTTAGGCACGGCTCAAATCTTCAAGCGTTTTATTGATGACATCATTTTCATATCCATCGGGGTCAATACCACGCAAAGAATTAGATCTGCGCTTTTGTCGGCATTCTCCAACGAGGGACTGCAATTAACATTTCGGGTTTTTTGTTCGGATTACCCTAAATACGACGTTGAATTTCTCGATGTGCTTCACGCTCACTCTAAGACGGCTTCACTAGGATTCACAACTCGGGACAAACGTTAAGATCACAGCAAAAAATAGATGTTTTTTGCATGGCTCCTCTTACCATCCATTGCATATTTACAAATCTATTGTGTTGGGTGAAGCAAGCCGCCTTAGGAGGCTTAATGAATCCGATGAGGACTACCACCGAAGTCTGGAGCAACTGAAGATAAAATGCAGGAAGTCCTGTTTTCCTGCTGGCCTCACGGATTACAACCTTAATGAGGCTAAATCGTGGACCGAGAGACTCCGACACACTAAAGAAAAGACGAAAGACCGTGTTGTCGCATGGGCTACTCCATTCGCTCATCTACTCAGGCTCTCAAACAAAGAAATGCGCTTCAACCACGAGTTAAAACAGTATACAAAAGGCCTCATACACTCGGTATAACCTTCTTACTCACTACCGACAACTTGCGCACACCTTTGGCAATGCAGTCGGTTTATCAACGCCGTGCGGCAAATGCGCACTCTGCGGACACCAAGGGGGACACAAAGGGATGGTTGGTGAATCGAGTAAACTTAAGGCTGCAGGTAAGACCATAGCGCTCCGGCAAAGCCTTAATTGTAGAAACCACGGAATTTACGTGGCAACGTGCAACATCTGCTCTGACCAGTACGTCGGTCAAACCAAGAACAGGTTTTCTGTTAGGTGGAACGCACACCGAGCGACCTGGAATACATTTAACTCAGCAACAACAAACGACAACGCAGCGCTGCTTCACCACTACGCAACCTACCATGGCGAGAAGTTAAAGAAGCACCCGCATATTGCCGAATGTTTTACGGTCATTTTCGTTGAAGAGCCAGAACAGACACCAGCAAGCTCGATGAATGTGAGGCCAAATGGCTCAAACTCACCAGAGCCTCAATTAACATTCAAAAAATGATATTACCCCAAATTCGGTAGCCTTTTTTATATATAATTTTTATATATATCTTTGCGGATTTGTGTTATCGTTTTGCGTTGTGCCGTTCCATTTTCGGAATGTGAGCCATATCCGTTTTCTTGACTAACTGTGGTTTTAGGTTTACTTTTGCCTCTCCACCTTTTCTTATCTACCGTGTTTTGCAACGTCACTGATTCTCATACCGCTTCCCTCTGGGCCGTGTTTTTATCAGTGGCTTTCTGCGGCCGCTTCACGTATCGCATGCTCCTTTTGCTTTTGGTTTTACAGTAGTGGTTGGGGTTTATACGCAGACTGTCTTTGTCTTTGTTCATCTTGGATGTATTTTATAAATTTATTTTACATTGACATTTTAATTTTTTAATTTTTTACTATTTATTTGTACAGACAAACTGATGATGCCATTTATATGGCGAAATGCATATTTGTATTAAAGTTTTAGACCTTGCTGACTGATTTTTGTTCGGAGCGGTGCGCTTCTCAAGCTTTTACCTTTAACTGGCTGTTTTATTTTTGTTTTTTGCCGGTTAAACATGATTAGGCGCAGAAATGTTAAAACGCTTGCTACCGGTACATAAAGTGACGAAATATTTTATTTAAGCGAAAAAAACGAAGCGGTTCTGTCGATTTATTAGTTGGACTCAACAAAGCTAACGTATTACAATATTCTATTTTAAGCGAGTGACTACCTATTTTTCCAACGCTGGTTGCAAAAACTGAAATTGCTTCAGGTAAAACAGAAACAACAAAACCTGAAAAATGCGAAAACGTGAAATCTTTTGACGGGAAAACGTGAATCATATGTTTTGACTTGACACAAACTTAAACGAGTCATTCCGAAATACGTCAAAATATATCAGAAAACAAGTCGTTCTGAATGCTATAAAAGCACGGAAAAACACAGAACCGTCACACAACCTTCAACAAGAAAGATGAGAAACTACAACAACAGAAGAATGCTTCAACTTGGAGTTTTAATTCTTATTTTGCTGCAAGCTTGCAATTCGCTCGCATACGGACAAGTTCAGTCCAACAACTTCGTGTGCAAACCAATTGGCAGCTTGTTGGAGATGCAACAATCCAACACCGGAGGGAACTCAACACCACTGAAAGGAGCTCAAGGACTTCCAGGCCGGAGAGGCCCGAGGGGTTTATCAGGCCCTAAGGGTATAGCTGGGCCAAAGGGTATAGCTGGCCCTAAGGGTTTAGCTGGACCGAGGGGCTTAGCTGGCCCTAAGGGTTTAGCTGGACCGAGGGGCTTAGCTGGCCCTAGGGGTTTAGCTGGCCCCAGGGGCTTAGCTGGCCCCAGGGGTTTAGCTGGCCCGAAGGGCTTTGCTGGCCCTAAGGGTATAGCTGGCCCCAGAGGTTTAGCTGGGCCGAAGGGTATAGCTGGCCCGAAGGGTTTACCTGGACCGAGGGGCTTAGCTGGCCCTAAGGGCTTAGTTGGACCGAGGGGCTTAGCTGGCCCTAGGGGTTTAGCTGGCCCCAGGGGCTTAGCTGGCCCCAGGGGTTTAGCTGGACCGAGGGGCTTAGCTGGTCCTAAGGGTTTAGCTGGACCGATTGGCGCCACAGGACCACAACCAACTGTTGATTGGAACAGAATTGAACAAAAAATCGACCAGAAAATTAAAGGTAGATTCCTGCGTCAAATTTGTTTGAGTAATCGTTAAGATCAAGTTTAAGTAAGCATGTAGTTCTTTTCGCGTGTTAGTAGTATCTTATGTTTTTAGTGAATTACTAGCTTTACTAGAATATTCTGCTGTTACTGATCAGGTCGAAATTTATCTTGCAAGGTTCAATGTGATTTTTAATATCGCATATTCAGTGCAACATGTTTTTTAATGTTTAGAATTGTCGCAATGCCCTGGTGTTGTATTCAATGGATCTTGCTTCTGGCTTCCACAAACTGTTGCATCTTATAAGGACGGAAAAGGCAAAGCTGCAGCAGAAAGTCTTTGTCAGTTTTATAGCGGAACTCTGGTTGATATTGAAAGTGAGAAAATGTACGAGGCACTGTATTCGTACATTCAGCGTGCCTGGAATATGTACGTGGACGTGCCAACTGCCAACTACGTGATAGTTTGGTTGGCGTCATTATATGAGGTGGGTGGCTTTTACTTTGTCATCGGCAATACATAAATTATCCGTAATACATGTTTGCATTTCATTTTATTTTAAAGCTAACAGCAGTTTTACCCTAAACTACACTGAATGTGCAAGACATTAGCTATCAAAATCGGGATTCTACATTTTATCTGCACAGAATGGAGAGCTGCGAAGTTCAACTGGTGGAAGTGTTTACGCGCGTTGGCTTCCACGACATCCATCGCCATCGAATAAAGCAATGCTTTGGAGAATTACAACAAAGCCATGGATAGGATCGATCTTTGGCATGTATAATCAATATTTCGACAACAAATGGGCGGTCCCACTTTGTCGTACCAAAACATCAAACTAACTACGACGATCAAAGAATATTTTGCTTTGTAATATATGACATCACAAATATGTGGCGGTTATTAGCAACTTGCTTTGAACGTTTATAGTGTTTCCGTTGTTATGTAAATTATACAATGTGAATAAACGATTAATTACTTCCGATTATAGTAATACCACCCGATTCGATATGTTTTCAACGATTGTAGCGTTCGTATTAGAATAATTCCGGCTTTGAAGCGTCTGTGTTAGAACATGTGTTAAAAATTTTACGCTTCAAGCGGACTTTATTAGAACAGAATACAGACAAACAGCGAATGTGCAGACTAATCATGCATAACGAAACGTTGCCAAGTGATGCAGACTACGAATTTTTTATCTTGTACAGTTTTAGATATTATATATGCGAAAATGTTTATACCTAGAAAAATTTAATGCGATGTTTGTAATTTCAACCAGTTAATAGCAGATTAAAGACTTTTATTGTTGCTGAAACCTACCACAGCGAACATTATTTGGGTTAGGGTGCGGGTTAGCGTTTCGGTTTTGGTACAGGTTAAGCAATATTATTAAATAGTAATACTTGGTCTTGAACCACCCTAACGCCAGTCTGAAAAGTATATCAGATCACGCGGGTGCACGGGCGAAAAAATTCGGGTGACCGGGTGCAACAAAGGTAAAAAAAGTGCAGCCCTCTCGTCTGCTTTCAAATTTCCGGACTTCCACGTTATGATTTTCTCATGCACCCTGTATTGCATACATTGCACTGTAAACGTATAAATAGGGGTGCAGTGGTGCACGAACGTTTTACACGTGTAGGGTGCAGTTCAGATTTTTTTTTTCAGTGTGCACTTTTGAAAGGTTGAAAAAAACCTGCAGGTGCACTTGCCATATTTTCCACAGTGGCTCTCACCCAAACAGTAACCAACACCCTAATCGAAAAATATTGTGGGTTGCTTTAATAATTGTTTCAACACTGTGGTAGGATTATAGACCAGCGCCAAGACTTTAATTTATTGTTGCTAAAGCAGTGGTTCTTAACCTTTATTCAGCCGCGCCCCATTTTGGTAATTTTCTCATGCCTTGCGCCCCACTATGAAAATATTTCGGCACTTTCAAATTAAATATTACTGAGAAAACAGGAAAATAGTGAAGGGTGTTGTTGGTCGCGCGAAGCGCGAAACATTTTGAGTTTTATTTGGTCGAATTGGCTAAACTGCAACCGAAGAGGCGTTTCGCATTGGACACACAAGAAATTGCGCGAGCTCGACACATTGATTTTATCGAGCTTATTTTGACAAACGTGTTGCGAGGGCATTTACTCCACAGTTGTAAGAGTTGAATGATGTCGAGCGCAAAAAATGTCAAGCCCAAATATTAAACATTGCGTTATCGTGTTTCAAAAGATGTAACGACACACAATACAACGGCAATATTTCAAAAACAATATAGGTTTGCGCAAAAAAAGTTCGACTCTCCCTGTTGCTATATAGCCTATTATCATATATAAAATATGGATGAAAAATAGTCCGAAAGGGCGATAGCTTTTATCGTTTATCTATAAGTTAATTTAATAGGGCGGTGATACCGTGGATTTTCTAAAAGGGAAATTTTTTTTTTCAGTTTTAACGTTAAAGTTGGCAAAAAACAGAGTTTGTATGTAGGAATTATGCCTAACCCAAACGAAACCATTAAAATCACTGCAAAAAAGTAAAATATTGAAGTCGAGCTCGCGCCCCCCTTAGAATTCCTTGGCGCCCCCCCGGTTGAGAACCGCTGTGCTAAAGGTAATATTGCTGTTTATGGCAATTGACTTTCATTCCAAAGCTTTGTTAGGTAAAAGACAATATTATTTATATTTGCAATGCCGTTGAAGGAGCGTTTTGATGCTCGGCACAGGTGTTACATTTCCTGCACAGGTCGACTATATCGCTATATCCATGCTGGGTCAATAGACGGATGTTCGGGCTAACTGCTTCATACGCTGCATGCCGAAATGACCTTTTTGTAGTTGGGCCAGGACGTTTGTGCGTAGACTTGTTGGCACCACTATTCGTGAGCCATACAGTAGGCATCCGTGTGAGGTGGTTAGGGAGGCTTCAACTTTCTGAAACTTTTCGACTGGATCATCGATGTCGACTCTATTTTTAGCTGGCCAGCCACTTTGGCTAGAACTGGATCATGCTCCGTTTCTTTTTGCATTGTTGCCGATGCATACGGCTGTATTTGTAAACTGAGTGTCTCAATTGCAAATACGGTATCTATGTCCCATCAAAAATTGGATCGTAACGAACTGGTAACCGGCTCAAAGCATCTGCATTCTGATGTTTAGCAGGCTTGCGGTATTGTATCTCGTACCTGAATTGACTTACAAATAGCGCCCATCGCGCCAGGCGATTTGCCGCGGGCGCCGGTGTAGGTTTGTCCGGTCCAAACAATGACAGCAATGGATTGTGGTCGGTCACCAGAATGAACTTTCTGCCAAAAAGAAACTTCTTTAGCGCATAGATAAGAAGCAATGCCTCTTTCTGGATCTGGCTGTAGTTGCGTTGACTATTTGTTAACGTCTTTGATGCGTTGGCGATCGGACGCTCGCTACCATCGGGATAGCGGGTGAAACAAGACAGCTCCGATGCCAACACTAGACGCATCACATGCGATGCCAATTGGAAGGTTTGAGTTAAAATGGGTGAGAACGTTGTTGGACGACAAAATAAGCTTCAGTTCATCGAAAGCATCCTGCTCTTTCTTACCCCATTCTCAAGCAATACCTTTCCTAGTGAGCCGATGCAGAGGCTCGGATGTAGTCGCGAAAGTAGACGGTAAAAACTTTCCGTAAAACTGTACGGAGCCAAGAAACGAACATAGCGAGGACACGTCTTGCGGAGAAGGCATCTCAATAACGTCGTTGACTTTACGCCCTTTTTGAATTCCTTCTTTGGAGAGGACGTGGCCTTAATATTCCACTTTTGTTTGGACAAATTGACACTTCTCAAAACGACAACGAAGTCCTTTTTCGTTCAATCGCTGCAGCAAGCGTTCAAGATTTTGCAAATGATCTTCCTTTGAACTTCCGCTCACAAGGATATTATCGAGATACACGGCAACCCCTGGAAGGTCGCTAGTAACGCTTTCCATGATTTCTTGGAAATAACCTGGCGCAGAAGAGATTTCGAGAGGGAGAACATTCTGCAGCAATACACCACGCGGTGTGTACTAAGTGCCAGTCTCCTGCGACTTTCGGGGCACAGCTTGATCTGGTTGTACGCGTCGGCCAGATCAATTTTTGTAAATCCATAACCTCCTCCTAGTTTGCGCATCAAATCTTCTGGGACACTTGGATACGTGCAATAGCTTGTTCAGGAAGTGGCGATTTACGGACTGGTACTACGGGGGTTCCTCAGTTGTTGAACTGAGTTGGCGTCCAGATGCCTTTTGCAATTCCCGTGTCGTACGCTCCGTTAAGACTGTCCTGCAATGCAAAAGGGACAGCTTTTGGTTTGCAGTACACCGGTCTTGTATACTTTAATGCCAGTTCAAAACCTTTAAGACAACCAAGTTCGGCTTTAAATATATCCGGATACTTCCCGCAAATTTTCCTTGCAGCTTCCTGGAGATGAAGATCCGGTTTTAACCATACGTCGGTAGAAACTGGGTTGACGAGAGTATCTACTTTTTCCTTGTAGAGAACCTCGTCTAGAGATATTTGATAGCGTCTCAACCAAGGAGATTCAAGTTCGGAACTTTAGTAATCAGAAATGTTACATAAGATTCCTTTCCGCTGCTCCGATATTTCGCTGTTACAATGAAGGAACCAAGGATTGGCAAAGGGTGCTTTGTCGCGGATTGGTAAAGGGAATCAGGCTTCTGTAGCTGTTGTTTTCCCAAACTTTTCCAAACTTTGGCAGACAGGAAGCTCCATAAATTGTAGACGGTTGTATACGATAAAAACGCCAAAAAATTGCTGATTTAGGTTAGCAAAACCAAACTAAGTTCGCATGACATTATTTTGAAAGCCAAAGTATAAATTCTTGCCTGCTTCGGATGAAACCAAAAATGGCTCCAGGTGAAATGAAAACCACAAAACCTGGAAATTTCGCTCACATTGAGACAGATGCGAAAATGTGAATCATGTGTTTTGAGGCGCACTTAATGGATATAAAAGCTCGACTTTAAACAGCACCGACATAGAGTTCATGTTTGTAAGATAAGAGACAACAATTGAAGAATGTTTAAACTTTGTGTTTTATTACTGTTTTTGCTGCAAGCTTGCAATTTGCTCGCCTTTGAAAAGTTTATTCGAAGGACTCATTGGTGTGCAAACCAATTGGTAGCTTGTTAGAGATGCAACAATCCAACATAGATACAAATGGATCGACCTATCCAACGTCTTGTAACAACTGTTACAAACTTGAGAAAAAAACTTAAGGGTAAGTTTAATGTTAAAAACCGCCCGATGTACAGCAATATTCATGTTATTTTGTTTTGTGTAATATTGTTTAGAATTGATCTTGCTTCTGGCTCCCACAAACTGTTGCATCTAAAAAGGATGGAAAAGGCAAAATTGCAGCAGAAAGACTTTGCAGGTTTTACAACGGAACTCTGGTTGATATTGAAAGTGAGCAAATGTACGCGGCGCTGTATTCGTACATTCAGCGTGCATGGAATATGTACGTGGTTTGGTTGGCGTCAACTACGAAGTGGGTGGCTTTTACATCATAAGTTACAAATTATTACGATTTATGCTAATGGTGTAATACAATTTATTTAGAGTTTTAAAGCGGTACTTTATTTTGTAACTTCATTTGCTTGAAAATATCATACTAGTTATAAGAACTAACATAAACTATGTTGGCTTTACCTTTCAGTTTAATTAAAACACCTTTCAGTTTATCTAAAACAAATGCAGTTAACAAGCAAAATGTTTTTAAATTTCGCTCTCGCCCAATATAAAACACTTAATATTTTCACAGAACGGAGAGCTACCAAGTTCAACTGGTGGAAGTGTTTACGTGCGTTGGCATCAGGGATATCCGGGAATTGGTCGTGAAATGGCTTGGGCCATTTCTACAAATCCCACAAGAGATTCGGGCATTGGCATGTTTAATGAGGCGAATCACAACTACGTTTGGGCAGTTCCATTATGTCGCAATGGTACATCAATACATCATTAAATCAATCAAAATCAAGCGCCGAGAAATTTTAAGTTTAAAATCGCTGTCGGAATTATACAAAATCATGAAAAAAAGTCAAAATTTTAGTTGGATTCAATGTTTTGTTTTAAACACAACTGTAATAATGTTTTAATGGTCATTATCAATGAATTTGTTTTTCAAGTATATACAATACATGTTACTTTGGGATGTTAGTGAACTATAGTTTTTAACGACGCCTTATAAAGTTTATTTATTGAATTGGAAAATTTAAGTATAAATAGAATGTGTTTACTGTTATTTGATAAGGTTTGTCCCTAAATATATCATTTAATTATGTGTAAATATTCACTGTTTCAGAATCAAATTGTGATATTTTCCCGTTTTAATGTAATGTCATTGAAAGGTACGATTTTATTTAAGCAAACCACCCAAGTGAAAAGATTAATTATGGCTGCAATTTGACTGTAAAATTGTGGTTTTAAATTTCTTGTATATGGTTAATCAATTAGAGTTGTGATAAAAATGTTTTAAATTTGGCTTATTTAGTTATTGGATGAACATATCGCTTATGAAATTGATTTGCTTATTTCTATATCAACCATAAACGATGTATAAATAAACAGTGATGACTTACAATTGACAGTATTGCAATAGAACTACCTAAGTTAGGTTAGTACATAATAAACAACATGAAAGTTACAAAGTAAGAGGCGTGACGCCATACTAAATTAACCTAGAATACCAATGGAACAGTGTTAGCTTACGCAATCTTAGAGCAGTTTTCATATCACTCTAAACACGGCCATCAGCTGCGAGCCACACAAGTTTCACTATAAGAGTATTTATTATACAATGTAGAATCACAACAAAATAAATAAAACTCACATTCATGCAATTGACACCACAAAATACCTGGAAGGGATTATACTCCTATAGATGGTCCCCTATACAAACTATTCCATTTTATTTTTCTCCAATTGTTTAGTGTAACCATTTACCCAGCTGATCCCAGTCGCAAAAGTGTGAACTATAATCAGGGTTACCATCTGCTCAAACCAAAAAATAAGCACGCTACTCAAAAAAAAGCGCACTAGGCTACTGAAGACCAGGATTGCGGGGGTGAAATCCAAGCTTTTAGGAATAATGTCATGATAAAAACTTAAAAACACTTATTTTTTTATGCGCAAAACATAGCTTAATCGCGCGAAGCACGAAAAATGCGTTTATTTGCTCGAAATTGGCAAGTTTACCACCCTTATTTAATGCAAGTTTTGTTAACTTTTTTGTGTTAGATGGCAACCCTGACCTTAATATATTTATATAAGAGATGAAAAAATATATACCCGCTGTAAAACGAACATAAATTCCAATTTAAGGTACAAATAGAGGACCTGACTAGATTAATATCCACACTGTTTATAGATGGTTTGCTTTTCATTTTCATTTCGCAGCGATGGTCGATATTTGTTCACTGTTTACATAAATGCTGAACACCATACTACAGATTTAAAAGGTTGCCTCTTACATGACCAGGGCTGCGGAATCGGTAAAGCTCAGTGTTTCTTGATCAGGTGAATGGTTCACCCGGGTGAATAAAATTTTCGCAGGGGTGAACTAACCAAAATGGGTGAATAAGGGTTAACCGTCAGAAATGCATGATGACTTGCGAAATAACTCAAGTTATTTTGTGCTGTTATATATAAACGAGATAGTTTTATCAAATCGCGAGACAAGGGTGAATGAAATCTGGAGATAGATGCTAGGGGTGAAAAACAAAAAAGATAAAGAAGCACTGGTTTAGCTCAAGCAAGCAGTACAAGACACAGGTAAGGTTGCACACACAGCGGCTAAAGTAGGCTCTCTACTTACCCGTAGCAGCTACACATCTCCTAATCGCAAAAGCCTTTTTCAAACTAGAAAGGTTTTTGTATCAAGCATACAAAAATGATCTAACAAAACCTCAAAAAACACATTTCATTGAGCACAGACAATAAAATTCACTAGTTACAGTTTCAAATACCGTTCAGTTGATAATACGCGCATTTTGAAGTAATAGGTAAATAGACACATAATTTTGCGTCTAGGATAAAAAGTGAAAATTATACAATCGCTTTATATAAAAATAAAAATAATTTAAAAAAAGAAAATCACGCAGAAATTAATAAGACGCGATTGTACAATAACCATACCCAGCTTGACTTTTAAAATGTACTTGATTAAAGAGAAATGAGAGAAAATATATTGTTTTTTTAAATTCAAATATTGAAAGTGCTGCGAAGGCATGTTGGTATTGAGGGAAATTTGTTCTACAGAAGAACGTTGTTGTATACGTTATGAGCATGACGACGAAAAACATAAGCGACGAAAACATAAAAACATCAATGTTATTTACAATCTTTGAAATTTAACTTGCCCCAAAATAATATTCGGCAATTCAAATCGCAGCACGCCACCTCCTCTCCTATCCTCCCGATCCCTCTTGCAGAGGTGGGCGATCAGAGGATGCAAGGAGATCGTGCTCTTCCTGGAGGAAGACGAGGATGTACCAGGGAGGAGCCAATCAACAAAGGAAGAGGTTTGGAGGACAAGAGTGCTTCCGCTATAGCTGTGTCCTAGCAACTCCGTTCTTTCTGCCTGGTTCGTTGATCAAAAATTTATGTGGTAATTGCTGCTCTCTTTAAATCGCTCTTTTTACTACAGTCTCTGATAGTAATATATTTTTTTTGTTAACTGCTGAAATAATTTTTTCGCACTGCTGGAATGAAATTCTGCGAAACGTTTGTACAGTTTTGCTGCGAAACGTTTGTACAGTTTTGCAGAAATTAAGGTAAGATTTTTTACTTAAAGTAATTTGGATAAAACTAAAATACATATTAATACAAATTTGCCTTATTAAGTATTCTTTTTATGTTTCAGAATTGTCGCAGTGTCCTGGCGTTCTTTTTAACGGATCTTGCTTCTGGCTTCCACAAACTGCTGCATTCGCCAGGGACGGCAAAGGCAAGGCTGCGGCAGAAAATCTTTGCCAGTTTCACAACGGAACTCTGGTTGATATTGAAAGTGAGGAAATGTACGAGGCGCTGTATTCGTACATACAGCGTGCATGGAACTTGTATGTGGACTACCCAAATAGTAACTCGGTGCAAGTTTGGTTGGCGTCAAGATACGAGGTAGGTGGCTTTTACTTTGTTCGGCAATACATAAATTTACATTTTAACTAGCACAAAAATACATATCCGTAATGTATTTGCTTTTCATTTCATTTTAAAGCAAACAGCAGTTTTAAATACCCTACAGCAGGGATCTCCAACCTTTTTTAATAAATGAATTTGTATTTAACACATGAAAAATTTGTATCCACAATATATCACATCCAGTGTGATGGTAGCGCCTGCACAGTATCCACTATTGTTTTCAAACGCGGCTTTACTTTGTATAAGCATAACCGCATGTCATGCTCTACTTCCAAGCGATTACGATGTTTCGTTTTTTAACATGCTTATTGCATTGAATCCCACTTCGCAAACCATGTGGTTAAAAACAGACGGATCAGTATCATTTAATCATTTTAATTAGACAGAGTCTGAAGTCGGGAATTTGATTGCGTCGAAGTCTAAAAGTAAATATTCGCTGAAACCGTTGAATATTTTACCTTAAACGAGTTATACGAAATGCGTTTTGCTGCATACATTTTCATAATTAGGAATAAAAAGCCTAATTCTTATATATGTAAAATTCCTTATACACGTTGCCTGATGTTAATAACAAGATTTGACGTTTTGAAAATCCAGTCCTTTTAAAACTCAATAAAAGAATTTCGCAATAAAACAATTTGCGAAAGTGCGACACTCGCTGCGCTAAATCTTAGAAACTAAGCTGATTGAGCAGCTCTTGAGAGCCTAAAATCTTTTTTATGTAGAAGATGCACTCAGTCACGTTTATCAGTGTGACGTCATTGTAAAGAAATACGTAAATAGTAAAACAGCAGGAATATGGTGAGTTATGGCGACCCCACAAAAAATTTAGGCGACCCCAACAGGTTGGAGACCACTGCCCTACAATACACTGAATGTAAAAGACACAAGCTATCAAAATCGGAATTCTACATTTTATCTGCACAGAATGGAGAGCTACGAAGTTCAACTGGTGGAAGTGTTTACGCGCGTTGGTTTCCGGGAGAGCCATCTGGTTCGGGTCAAGCGGTCTATTGGGTCATTGCAACAAATCCATCATATGCATCTTATATTGGCATGTTAAATAGGAAAGACCACCAATTGCCCGTCCCACTTTGTCGTATTAAAACATCAAACTAACACCGACGATCAAAGAACATTATGCTTTGTAACACCACCAAAAATGTGTCATTTACTACCCACTCGCTCATCGCATGTTGAGCATTGAAGTGTGTTGATCATTTTAAGCGTTTGCGTTATTACATGGATTATCAAATGCAAATAAAAAATTAAAGACATTTGTTTGGGTTGTAGTATTACTAAAGTTCCATCCGCCTAAACATGCTCAGAGCAGTTTGATCTTACCCCAAGCACAGCCATTGGTTGCGTGGAGCCGCATCTCCTCTTAAAATGCTGATTCAAGCTCTTGAAGGTTTGTATACTCTCCGTTCCCTTGCGGAACTTTATCCTATACGAATTTTAATAAGAGAAAATTTGTACAATCAAACTTGACGAAATCGTTATGACCTTTACACAATATATGGCGAATCACTTTAGGTACTTCGGTAAATGTTACAACATATTAAAAAATATTAGTAATTGTGCAGGAAAAATACTAGCACATTAATAACAATGAGTTATACTTCAACAATAAAACTCAAAGTTCAAAAACCAGAGTAAAACCAGGATCAGACTTTTGTTAAAGGAATGTATATTTTAACTCTTTCTGGCATCGTCAGTTCCTATAAGTAAAATACATGGGCTATACAAAAAAATTAGTAGTATGATTATTAAAAAAATCTTTAAAACAAAGTTAATCTAAACAGAGTTATATAAAAAGTCTTATAATAAAGTTATACTTGTCACATGTTTGAGTATAATTCAGTTACTGATACGGGCATTTAAAAAAACAACAATAAATAAGATTAGAATTGAGACAAATATGAAATATTTTGCTGTCGTGAAATTAGCAGCCGTTTTCAGGGGGAATGTCAAAATCGTACCTAGACAAGTTACAACTGAAGTGAAATTTATTTACAAATCTAAAGAAAATTTTTGCGAATAGTAACCTCATAGAAATGTTTTTTAAGAAATCACATAATCGGCTGTAAAATAACCTTAAATAAATACTAACTATACATGTATAAATGTTTATAAAATTATAATATTAAAAAAAATCAAACTTTAACATGGAATATGTTACTTATAGTTAAAAATGACTTTAAAAAAATTCAGTTTGCAATTTTAATATTTTATTTTCAGTAAATAATACTAGTGTAGAAAGAATATTATTAAATGCAAATGTTTGAACGAAAGTTGATTTGTTATTGCCAGTGGTAAATATGGTTATTTTTGCTGCTTTTGGAAATAACATTACCCAGCATTTTGATTTTCCTTACAAAGTCGTATTTGTTAAAAGGGTGAATGAAGTTCAACTGAGGAAAGTAATTTGATAAAATTGTGATCTTCAACATCCATCAGAATCAGGTAATGAAAATTTGTATAAACTGCAAAACAGAAAACATCTTAAAACAACAAAAAAATAACTAAAATCTATAGTTTTACCAAAAAATAAAGTTTTTTAAATAAAAAAAGCATCTATGAAATGTGTTTTTTAACCCAACTAAACCAACTTCTAAATTTTATTTGGGTGTAAACCAGGGCTTTGGAGCAGGCGTAAATGTTAAATGGCTTCGGCTCCAGCTCCAGAGCTTATTGCTACCACTGCTCCGGCTCCATTAGGTCAACAACTGAGGTTTAAGGATGAACGCTTAATTTGCAATATCTAGCATTTCAAAATATTCACAAACAAAACACCTAAATAAATAAAAAAACTCCACTAAACTAGTTAGAAAAAAGAAGCAACAATTCTCAAATTTTTAAAGGATTGCTGTTAAATAATGTAAATTCAGGCATTAGTAGTAGCATAACATCTTAAAAAATAGATTAAAGCCGGAGCAACTTTTTAAACTAACTGCTTCAACTCTGGTCAAAATGCACAGCTCCGGGGTTCAGGCTCCAAAGCCCTTGTGCAAACCATAGATTGGTGTTGGTCTAGAATCCTACCACTCTTTCGCTCGGGGATTTATATTGCTAACAATATTTGTATTGGTTAGGGTGCAAGTTAGCGTTTGGGCGGGTCAAGTGTTATGATAAAATTTATTCTTCCGTATTTATTTATTCCTTGGAATTTTAATTTTGACAACTCATTTTATTACTGTAAAAAAGTGATAGCATTCCAGACCAGCACTAATAGATTAAAGCAAACTATTTAACTTGGTATAGAAAGTATTGAATATATTTGTTTGTACTTAATACGATAAAATTTAGACAATGTGTAAATCATTTGCGTACTTATTAATTCATTAAAAATATTTTAAACAAACATAGCTAAAATTCTTAATCTGTTTAAAACTGAAACGTACATATACACAATGTGTATTATGTGAAGTCCATCTGAAGAAGTATCTGTCAAGAAAACAGCACCCATATATGTAGTACACAAGTTGCCTTTGGAAATGCTCAATGAAATCAGTTATCCTGATCGGGATTGGCAATCTTTCTAAATGAAAAATATGTTTACCTTTAATTTGTAAAATAATAAAAATATTAAAAGTACAATAATAACCTGATTTGTATTTATAGTTAGTTAATTGTTATAGTAGAGGCATGGCAACATTTCTGTTTCTTATCAATCTATTATTTATCTAATTTTATTGAAAAAACAAAATGATCATATTTAAGTGTAAAACAACCTTATTATTATTTTTTAAAATATTATTTATGAAGCTGATCCTAAAACAGTGTTTCTAAATTTGTATAATACTTACCGTTTGGATGTATTTTATTACACAAATGACATATGGCGCTGGTGTAGAACAGTATTTTTCAATATGGTACATTGTACACCTCAGGGTGCCAATCTATATTCTGTGGAAGGTGCACACCCGGTATTTTTCTAAAGGAATTTGTGTGCACGTTTGTTGGGTACGGAGGTCAAGTGTTGTATTTATTCTCCCAGTTTACAATTTAGTAGTTTGTCATGCGATCACTATTACTTTGCCGAGTGTGTTTTTGTTTATCTTTTACTTAGGTTTTCCTTTCCACAATTTATAAAAGATTCACCAAAACATTTTGAAAACAGAAATTCCACAAAGTTATAGATCGGTGACTCAGCATTCTTTTCTGAAGCAATTGTCAATTTTATGGGGATTTCCCATAAACTTTGCTGTGTAATTTATTTGTCGCTATCTTTGCAAGATCTAGTTACGGGAGTTATAATTAAAAGACAAATCACAAACGAAAGAGATTCTCTTTGGACAAATGCAGCAATTTTATTAATGTTACACCCAATAGGCTACACTGAACGACAAGTTTAAGTAGGCTTAAGCTTTGATACTGAACAAACAACAGTAGGTAAACAAATTCGTTCGAAATTTGAGCTTTTAAAAATAGAGCGACCTCGAAACGCAACAAATTGAAGTCAGGTCAGCTCTTCGTGACCTTTCTGTGAAATGCTAGAGCAAGTCAAGGTCATCTTTATTCGAAATCGCTGTTTTCTATTTATGTCCATGTATACTCCAGGGACGCTGTGCTGCTTGAAGGAGGAACTCCAATTTCTGACACTTGACAGTTGCCACTGCCGACTGCCAGGTACCAACTAATCAGAGGCCCGCCACTGTCACCCTGTGCACAACCAAGGAGTTTACGAAGAACACAAATTTAAGTCTGAACATACCCAAAGCAAGTGATGTACGATGTTATCGGATCGAAGTTGATACCTGATGTAAAATGATATGTTCACTATTCTTTTCATTCTAAGGCGGTAGTAATGCCAAATTAACTTGTGTATGTTACCCACGGTTTGCGATGAAATGCAGCCCTCGCAGCGATCTACTTACCCACACCATCTACACATCTCCTAATCGCTAAAGAATTTTTCAATCTAGGAAGGTTTTTGTATCAATTATAGCTAAATGATCGAACAAAACTTCAAAAAACACATGTCATTGAGCAAGTTTGGTTGGCGTCAAGATACGAGGTGGGTGAGTTTTATGTTCGTTTCGATAGTAGATCAAGTTGCGCTTCGATCAGAAGAAGAATACATATCCGTAGTGCATTTGCTTTTCATTTTATTTTAAAGCAAACAGCAGTTGAAAACCCTAAAACACAGTGAATTAACAAGACACTATAGCTATTAAAATCGGAATTTTACTTTTTATCTGCATAGAATGGAGAGCTACGAAGTTCAACTGGTGGAAGTGTTTACGAGCGTTGGTATCCGGGACATCCATCAGGTTCGGGTCAAGCAGTGGTTTGGTTGATTGCAACAAAAATATCAGTAGGAACTAGCATTGGGATTTTTATTTATGGAAATGTCAACTACAAATGGCCCGTCCCACTTTGTCGCATTGATAAAGCTAACTAACACGGACGATCAAAGAACAGTTTGCACAATATGGTAGCCCCATTTCAAAGTTGCTGTGCTAAGTCGGCACGTTTTACCGATTCTTAGGTTTTTAAAAAAACCAAAGCGTATTTTTACCTGGTATCATTGCCTTGTAGGCTACAGTAAATCGTAATGGCGATTATTTTACTAATGTGAAATCAGATGTTATGCATTTATGATTTCAGACCTGCGTTGTGTGTTTATAACAATCTTAAGTAACTCTACTTGATAAGAAGGCCCTATGAACGAGCACAGTAAATGTCGTTGTGTGCTAAATGCCGCGCTATTATGACTTTGGTGATTTTTAGACTCTGTCGTGCTGTCGTTGCACGGAATAATTTATTCTTTGTGTGTGCGTTATTGTTTCTATATTTTATCGTTTGTACGTCTGTTACTTTTCAACTCTCTTTTTCTTACTCACGTGTTATATCTCTCTGCTACGTTTGCACATCAAGAAATTCAACTGGTGGAAGTGTTTACGCGCGTTGGTATCCGGGATGGCCATCAGGCTCGGGTCAATTGGTCTATTGCAACAATTCCATCAAGAGGATCTAAAATTGGCATGTATAATTATAATGATCCAAACTACAAATGGCCCGTCCCACTTTGTCGTATTGAAACATCATAACACCGACGATCAAAGGACATTTTGCTTTGTAATATATAACATCACAAAAAATATGGCATTTACCACTTGCTTATCGCATGTTGAGCAGTAAAGTGCTTTGATCGTTTTAAGTGCTTGCGCTGTTGTGTTGATTATATATAAACAAACAATTAACGACGTTCGTTTGGGTTTTAGTAATACCAAAGTTCCATCAGCCTAAACATGCTCGGAGCAGTCTCACGCTTTGCATCAGTTGTGTGGAGTAGGGTGGGGTGTTATAGTTCTGTGGGTCGGGCCGCATCTCCTCTTAAAGTGCTGATTTAAGTTCTTGAAGGTTTGCTGGATGAGTGAGAGGCGGCACCTCTCCACGTGCAGCTGAAGGTCGACGGTCTGCGACGTGCGTATACGCTCCGTACCCTTGCGGAACTTCGCCTCAGTAACGCACTCTGTGGCGAATTTCGATTGTATATGTTATAATTATTAATAAAAAATATTTAGCAATACTGCTGGTCAAACATAGAATAAGTACTATGCAGAGTAGTGAAGAGTTTTATATTTCACTTGTGCACGTTATGGTGCACAAATGTTATTCAAGGATAAAATTATACAGTCAAACTGTTTTCCCAATGACTGTTACAATACAATAAAAATATTATGCAATTAAGAAGAAAAAAAATTCGTGTACATTAATAATAATGAGTTATACTTGCTACATGTCTGAGTATTACTCAGTTACGAGCATTTAAAAATCAACAATAAATCGATCAGAACTGAGATAAATATGGAATATTTTTCTGTCGTGAAAAGGGCAATGTGAAAATCGTACCTAGACAGGTTTACAACTGAAGTGAAAATGATTTACTAAACGAAAGAAAAAAAGTTGAGTAATAACCTCATACAGATTTTTTTAAGAAATCACATATTCAACTGTAAAATAACCTTGGTTAAATACTAAGTATGCAAGTATAAACATTCATAAAATACAAATAATGAAAAAATCGATCTTTAGCATGAAATATGTTACTTATAGTTAAAAATGACTTGAATAATATAGTTTGCAATTTTAATATTTTATTTTGTTTTCAATTATACCAGTGTAGAAAGAAAATTATTAAATGCAAATATTTGATAGAAATTTAATATGTTATTGACAGGGGTAAATATGGTTATTATTGTTGCTTTTGTAACTAACCTAACAAAGCATTTTGATTTCCCGTACAAAGTAGCATTTGTTAGAAGGGGGTGAAGCCCAACTGAAGAAAGTAGTTAAACAAGATTGTGATCTTCAATGTCCATCAGAATCAGGTAGTGAAAATTTGTATAAACTGCAAAACAGAAAACATCTTGAAATAATTAAAAAAACTATAGTGTACCAGAAAATAAAGCTTTTTAATTAAAACAAGCATCTATGAAATGTTTAAATCTAAATAAAAGATTTGCCAAATTTCACTTGTGGTGTAAAACATAGATTGGTGCTGGTCTAGAATCCTAACACTCTTTCGTCCAGGGGTTTGAATTGCTAACAATATTTGTATTGTACACGTCTGGACAAGTCTGGATATACACAAAGCAAGTGATGTATGATATTATTGGATTGAAGTTGATATCTGATGTAAAATTATATGTTCACTATTCTTTTCATACTAGGGCTGTAGCCTGTAGTAATGCCAAATTAACTTGTGTATGTTACCCACGGTTTGCGATCCACTACTTACTCACACCAACTAGACATCTCTTAGTCGCTAAAGCCTTTTTCAATCTAGGAAGGTTTTTGTATCAAGCATAGAAAAATGATCGAACAAAACTACAAAAAACACATTTCGTTGAGCCCAAAAATAAAATTCACTAGTTACAATTTTAAATATTGTTCAGTTGATACGCGCATTTTGAAGTAACAGATAAATAGACACATATTTTGAGTCCGGAAATTGGGATGAAAAAGTAAAAATTATACAATCGCTTTAAATAAAATTAAAAATAATTTTAAGACAGAAAATCACCCAGAAATTAATAAGACGCAATTGTACAATAACCATACGCTGCTTTACTTAAAAATGTACTTAATTAAATAGAAATGGGAGAAAACATATTGTTTTATTAAATGCAAATAATGAAAGTGCTGAGAAAGGCATGTTGGTTCGGGGGAAATTTGATCTCCAAAAAAATTTGTTGTATCAGTTATGGCAAAGAAAAACATAAAAATCAATTTGGTTTGCAATCTTCGAAATGCAACATGCCCCAAAATACACTAACATTCCGCAATTCAAATTGCACCACCCCACCTCCTCTACTTGTCTGCTCCTTGAACAGTTAAGTGCTTTGAGTCTAGTGTTAGCGTTTTTATGCGGTTCATACAATGTAAATATACAATTAACGACGTTTGTTTGATTTGTAGTAAAACTAAAGTTCCATCCGCCTAGACATGCTCAGAGCACTTTGATCTCACCCTGAGCACAGCCATTGGTTGCGTGGAGCCGCATCTCCTCTTAAAATGCTGATTCAAGCTCTTGAAGGTTTGCATACGCTCCGTTCCCTCGCGGAACTTCACCCCATGGACATTCGCGCACGTTATCCTACACGAATTTTAATAAGAGAAAATTTGTACAATCAAACTTGACGGAATCGTGATGACCTTTACACAATATATTGCGAATTACTTTAGGCATTTAAGTAAATGTTACAACACATTAAAAAATATTAGCAATTGTGCAGAAAAAATACTTTTAATAACAATGAGTTATACTTCAACAATAAAACTCAAAGTTTAAAAACCTGAGTAAAACCAGGATCAGACTTTTGTAAAAGAAATGTATATTTCATCCTTTTCTGGCATTGTCAGTTGCTATAAGTAAAATACATGGGCTATACAAAAAAATTAGTAGTATAATTATTAAAAAAATCTTAAAAACAAAGTTAATCTAAACAGAGTTATATAAAAAGTCTTAAAATAAAGTTATACTTGTCACATGTTCGAGTATAATCCAGTTACTGATACGGGCATTTAAAAAAACAACAATAAATAAGATTAGAACTGAGACAAATATGAAATATTTTGCTGTTGTGAAATTAGCAGCTGTTTTCAGGGGGAATGTCAAAATCGTACCTAGACAAGTTACAACTTAAGTGAAATTTATTTACAAATCTAAAGAAAACTTTTGCAAGTAATAACCTCATACAAATGATTTTTAAGAAATCACATAATCGGCTGTAAAATAACCTTAAATAAATACTAATTATTCATGTATAAATGTTTATAAAATTCTAATATTAAAAAAAATCGAACTTTAACATGGAATATGTTACTTATAGTTAAAAATGACTTTTAAAAAATTCAGTTTGCAATTTTAATATTTTATTTTCAGTAAATAATACTAGTGTAGAAAGAATATTATTAAATGCAAATGTTTGAACGAAAGTTGATTTGTTATTGCCAGTGGTAAATATGGTTACTTTTGGAAATAACATTACCAAGAATTTTGATTTCCCTTACAAAGTCGCGTTCGTTAAAAGGGATGAATGAAGTTCAACTGAGGAAAGTAATTAGATAAAATTGTGATCTTCAACATCCACCAGAATCAGGTAATGAAAATTTGTATAAACTGCACAACAGAAAACATCTTAAAACAACAAAAAAATAACTAAAATCTATAGTTTTACCAAAAAATAAAGTTTTTTAAATAAAAAAAGCATCTATGAAATGTTTTTTTTAACCCAACTAAACCAACTTTTAAATTTTATTTGGGTGTAAACCAGGGCTTTGGAGAAGACGTAAATGTTAAATGGCTTCGGCTCCAGCTCCAGAGCTTATTGCTACCACTGCTCCAGCTCCATTAGGTCAACAACTGAGGTTTAAGGATGAACACTTAATTTGCAATATCTAGCATTTCAAAATATTCCCAAACAAAACACCTAAATAAAAAAAACTCCACTAAACTAGTTAGAAAAAAGAAGCAACAATTCTCAAATTTGTAAAGGATTGCTGTTAAATAATGTAAATTCAGGCATTAGTAGTAGCATAACATCTTAAAAAATAGATCAAAGCCGGAGAAATTTTTTAAACTAACTGCTTCAACTCTGGTAAAAATGCACAGCTCCGGGGCTCAGGCTCCAAAGCCCTTGTGTAAACCATAGATTGGAGCTGGTCTAGAATCCTACCACTCTTTTGCTCGGGGATTTATATTGCTAACAATATTTGTATTGGTTAGGGTGCAAGTTAGCGTTTGGGTGGGTCAAGTGTTATGATAAAATTTATTCTTCCGTATTCATTTATTTCTTGGAATTTTAATTTTGACAACTCATTTTATTACTGTAAAAAAGTGATAGCATTCCAGACCAGCACTAATAGATTAAAGTAAACTATTTAACTTGGTATAGAAAGTATTGAAAATATTTGTTTGTACTTAATACGATAAAATTCAGACAATGTGTAAATCATTTGCGTACCAATTAATACGTTAAAAATATGTTAAACAAACACAGCTGAAATATTTAATCCATTTAAAACTGAAACGTACATATACACAATGTGTATTATGTGAAGTCCATTTGAAGAAGTATTGGCCAACGATAACAGCACCCATTTATGTAGTTCACAAGTTGCCTTTGGAAAAGCTCAATAAATTCAGTTATCCTGATCAGGATTGGCAATCTTTCTAAATGAAAAATATGCTTACCTTTAATTTAGAAAATAATAAAATAGTAAAATATTAAAAGTACAATAATACCCTGATATGTAATATAGTTAATTATATATATGTGTTATAGTAGAGGTATGGCAACATTTTTTCTGTTTCTTACCCATTTATTGTTTTTCTTATTCGATTGAAAAAAACAGCACGATCATATTTAAGTGTAAAACAACCTTATCTTTTAAATGTTATTTATGAAGCTGATCCTAAAACAGTGTTTCTAAATTTGTGTAATACTTACCGCTTGGATGTATTTTTAATACACAAATGACATACGACGCTGGTGGAGAACAGTGCTTTTCAATATGGTGCATTGTACACCTCAGGGTGCCAATCTACATTCTGTGGAAGGTGCACACCGGATATTTTTCCAAAGGAATTTGTGTGAACGTCTGTTGGGTACGGGAAGCACTGAAGCAGGTCTAGGGTTCAATACGGATGCCAAGTAGTACTGTAGGCTATTCATTTTCTCAGTTTACAATTTTAATTTTCACAAAGTAGTTTGTCATGCAATCGCTATCACTTCACTTCACTGAGTTGTGTTTTTGTTCATATTTTACTTAGGTTTTTCCTTTTCACAATTTTTAAAAGATTCACGAAAACATTTTCAAAACAGAAACTCCAATAAGCTATACATCGGTGACTCAGCATTTTGTTTCAGCAGCAATTGTTAACTTTGTGGGGATTTCCCATAAACTTTGCTGTGTTATTTATTTGTCAAGAATTTTGCAAGATCTAGTTACGTTAGTTATAATGTAAGACAAATCACAAATCAAATAGATTTTTTCAGGACAAATGCAGCAATAATAATAATATTATACCCAATAGTCAACACTGAATGACAAATTAAAGTAGGCTTAAGCTTTTGATACTGAACAAAGAACAGTAAGCTATTTGTCCGGATCGCTGTTTTAACTACAACCTCAAGCCATTATCTTTTTTATTCGAAACGTTTACAAAATGCTTTCTACTTCTGTATGGGCTTTTCTATTCATTCTACATATAACTACAACCTCAAGCAATTATCTCAAGATTTATAACAAATACAAATTCGTTCGGATATTTGAGCTTCTAAAAATTGAGCGACAATAAACCTTCAAAAATTGAACTCCGCGCAGCTCTTTGTGACCTTTTTGTGAAATGCGAGAGCAAGTCATTTTTGTTCGAAATCCCTGTTTTCCTTATTATGTCCGTGAATACGCCAGGGGCGCTGTGAGGTTTACCAGAAGAATCCCAACTTGTGACACCTGCCAGTTGCCTCTGTCGCCTGCCACGCTGCAAGCACATCAGAGGCCCACCACTGTCGCCCTGTGCACAACAAGGAGTTTACTGATTGCTATTCGGACAAATTCAAGTCTAGTTATAGACAAAGCCAGTGACAGGGACGCCGGAGCGATTTCAGGGCATTGGGGGCGACTTTTTTGGTAAAGGCAACATAGACCGCAGGATAAACAAACCCATAATTTTGAGGTAGAAAATGATCTGCAAAATACAGCGGTAAAATATTACTTTGAAATTTATAATACTCTGTCCATATATATTCAAAATGGTCGTCGGTCAAATCTGGACATAACATTAAAAGTTTAACGGAGCTATTTTTTCAAATTACACCACAAACTAGATTAAGGATTTCGTTTATTGCGTTTCCCGAAACTATTGTTTTTTTTTACACCTTTTTATTGTGTTTTTGACGACGCTATGTGGACTTAAACTTTACACCAAACAAACGCAACTTTGCGCGAACGCTTTTTTCAATATAATTAAAAATAATGTTTCTTACTTAGGTTTGTTTTTGCTTAAATAGTTTTTTAGCTCAATGTTACCTTTTTGTTTTTGCTAATCAAAATATCTCTAAGGATCAGACAAGTTTATCGATTTCAATAATTTAAAGTTATATATTTTTCGCAAATGGCTAGATGTGAATTTAATTTTTTTCCTAATGACTTGTTTATAACACCGTAAAATTGTGAAAAGTTTGCTGCTAGTCCAAGTATTTCAGTTGTAGATTGTTTATTGGCTTTTCAGGATCGCGATCGCCGAACCGAACACCTTTTGTGTTATTATGTGTGACGTTACGAGGTGTTAGACCTCCTTGTCAAGGCAGGGTGCAGGTTGTTGCATATCTATACCTTTGTATATATGATAGTGCAAGTAATTGACTTAAAGCCATTATTACAGCACTGATATAAAAGGCTGCTACCAGGCGTGATATTTTTCCAATAGCCCCTCTGGTAATTTTTAAGGTTCTTTAAAATTTGGTTATTTGTTTTCAATTTTTGTACTATATTGAGAAAAAAAAAATAATGTTTTTTTGATTAAATTTTTCTGTTTTAAACAGTCGCCACTTGCGCCGCTCCGGCGAGGCTGAACCCTGACCGTGATTGAATTCGAGTTAATGAAGCAAAATACATTACAGAAAAAGGCTCACCGTTTTGAGATAAAACAGTCTCAGTTTCAACAGCTTTGCCAGAGGTATTAATGCTCCTGGAAAAAACATACAAAAACAATTTAGATTCATTGCAAATATGAGCAACATACTTACTGACTGTTACTGATGGTTAATGACGATTGAAACACTTTTACAACTTTTCTTACTAATTCCAATCGGTATTCAACTTTTAACCTTATATTTATGACAGGTCTGCAATTTAAAATCCCTTTCAAACAAAGCTATTCTTCAAATATCAGATCTCTTTTGACCCACAAACAAATGCTCACCGGGTGATCCGAGTCGAGTTCTGACCCGTAGGATAAAATCTGGTTTGCAAATCGATCCAAATCTTCGATTCTTTGTGGAAACCAAGGAGCAATGTGGTATTGTGACGTCAGCTGCCAAGAACCATGAACAAACGTATGGTTGAAAGGGGGTTCAAACAACCTTTTTTTAAATAACCAATCAAAAACACGCCTTGTGCGGCCAAACTTTATTTTTATTCATCCGCTACATGGCAGCAAAGGTACAAGTCACAAGTTGTTCCAACATCGGATGTCTACAGCAAAACCCTGCTGCCGCAAACTTCAGTCAACCGCGGAAAAGTTTCACCCAGAACCACAGTAATTTATGAAGGATCGGGTGGTAGTTTAGTAACTGCAAAATTTGGTGAATTTTTTGTGATTGGCAAGATTTGGAGCTACTAATTTTGATAAGTTCATGGTGTCTCATATTCGCATTTTTACGGCGAGCCGGAATATAATACAATTATTACTTATAATATTGAACACAACTTTTCACATTTAAGTTTAACAATTTACGTAAAACATAACGACATTTAGCGTTTACAGCCGAAAAGCCTTCAACAGGTGATAAATAATAAGGTGGCGTTTGCCAAAACTATAAACCAACATTTTTCCAACAAAGAGCTTCCCGACGCGCTAACGACGCTCGACGAAGTAGTATTGAATCCTATTTGATCGGGCCGTCGTAGCAAGCACTTAACGCGTCGGGAGAGCCGCAAAAATTCGCTTCTCTTCGTATGCTCTGACGCGGTGTGCAATGTGCATTGGCATACGTGAGCGCTCGTCGGCGTCGCGTCGGAAGGCGCTGACGACATGATAACGACGGTGGTGTGCATTGGGCTTAATTGACTTAAAATGTTAAGTTATGCCATAGGCGTTGTCGGGATGTCTGTCTGAGGAGCCTGGCAAAAAACGAAAATACCCATAAACAGTAACATTTTAATTCTTTCTGAAAGTTTGGATTAGGGATCTAGGCCCCCAATTGGCTACGCGCATTTTTTTTCATAAGAAACCCTCTATAAGAAACTGAGTACTCGGATTTCATAGATTCTTTTTTCTATTGTTCTCTAAAATAATAGAAAACAATTGAAAATTTTAGAAACTTTAAGTACTCGTCTTAAGCCAAGTTTCTTATAAAAAATGCGTGTACAACGCTGCTTTATGATTTCCGTCGCATAATATGTAACGTTGTGAAATTTTCATGAAAGGGGCACTTTTGCCCTTTTGCGCGCTTTGAAAAAAATGCAAAATTGCCTCAGGTTATATTAAAGCCACAACCTTTGGAATTCGTCAAATACGGCATTATCAATGCAAGAATACGTTTCGACTTACGCAAGTGAACATTCCGAAACCTTATAAGAGAAAGCCGGGTCACACCAGGCGCAATGACCGAGTAGATGGAAGAACCATACAAGGAGAGTTCGTCAAATATGGCTACACTTACCAACGGAACGAGTCGTTTCAAATGCTATATAAGAACGACAATTCACAGCATCTACACACAAATTCAAAGGTATCTCAAGGAAGATGATAAACTACAACTACAGAAGAATGCTTCAACTCGGCGTTTCAATTCTAGTTTTGCTGCAAGTTTGCAATTCCCTCGCCTACGGACAAGTTCATTCCAACGACTTATTGGTGTGCAAACCAATTGGAAGCTTGTTCGAGATGCAACAATTCAACACCGGAGGGAGCTCAACACCACTGAGGGGAAGTCCAGGACCTCCAGGGCGGAGAGGCCCGAGGGGCTTAGCTGGCCGATTGGCCCCACAGGACCACAACCAACTGTTGATTGGAACAGAATTGAACAAAAAATTGACGAGAAAATTAAAGGTTAGATTCTTGCGTAAAAATTGTTTGAACAGTAACATCTAAACGTAACCCCTCTTGTAAAGATTGGAAGTAAATATATTACAAAATACTGTGTATGATATAGCAACTTAAACGATAAATGTATTTCCATTTGTTAATCGCTTTAATAATTTTTATGATGGTTTAGAACTGACACAATGCCCTGGGGTTGTTTTTAACGGATCTTGCTTCTGGCTTCCACAAACTGTTGCATCTAAGGAGGACGGACAAGGCAAAACTGCGGCAGAAAGACTTTGTCGGTTTTACAACGGAACTCTGGTTGATATTGAGAGCCAGAAAATGTACGAGGCGCTGTATTCTTACATTCAGCATGCCTGGAATATATACTTGGACCAACGAACCTACAATGCCGCGAATGTTTGGTTGGCGTCAACTTACGAGGTGGGTGATTCTAACTTAAAACTTAATAAATGTTGCGGTTCATCCTAATACATAAGTTCGTTGTATAGTTACCAATGCGACTTCAAACGGTTACGCAACTGTATTTGTGTAAAATTCCACCGAAGCTTCCACTGAATTTTAAAGGACAGTCAGGAATACTTCGGTTTAAACCACGCATTGTTGTATAAAGAACTGTATTTGTGTTTTGGCGTCGTTATTCACCCGTTCTAGGCGTTTCTGTGCTCTGTGGTTGTAGGCTACATTTTTATCTGTACTCAAATGCGTCACGCAATCCTATATCTGTGCTCAATGCGTCACAACCATTTTAGTTGTTTCAATTAGTTCATAAAAATACCAAAGAGCTATCATTTCATCAAAATAACCAACGCGATAATTGCAAATAACCACCAAATACACGCATCAAATACTGGTTAATAAATGATTAATAACACATTTGTCCAAATCAGAAATTTACAGCTGAAAACTAAAGCAAAATCGAAGTTAGACCAATCTAAGACGTTAAACATGTTTCATAAAGATTATTGCAGTATTTATTATTACAATTTTTCGGCATTTTTGCATTTTGTAAACGAATTTGATTTTAAATAAGTTTGACAAATTTTGACCCTTTAAATTTTAACAAAATTTTGACTTAGTTTTAACAAAAGTTTTGACTTCGCTTAAGTTAATCGCCCTAATTATTACACTGTGGTGGGCAAAATAAATTCCCGCTTATTTGCACAGAATGGAGAAATACGAAGTTCAACTGGTGGGAGTGTTTACGTGCGTTGGTATCCGACATATCCAAAAAGTTCGGGCCAAGCAATGATTTGGACTATTGCTTCAAATCCATCAAGAGGAACTAAAATAGGCATTTTTAACTATGCAAATCACAACCACCAATGGCCTGTTGCGTTTTGTCGTATTTAAACATCAAACTAGTATTTTTGGTCAACGACCAAACGAAACGCAAAGTAGATTTCAAATTCAACGAAATGCAAGCAGATTTATAATAAATTGGCCTTCAACAAATAAATTTCTACTTCGATTTCGAATTATATTAAACCCCAACGTATACCGTCTTTTCAAATAGATTCAATATTTCTTTTAAAGGAACAAATCAGCTCCTATATTGAATGAATAAACCAACTTTATTCGATTTTCGTACTCTATTAGTTAGGTTTTAATTGCTTTCTGCATAATTGAACTTTACAGATGATTGACAGGAGGCATGATGTCGCGCGACAATAATATGGCGTTTATTAACCACTTGCTTATCGCATGTTGAGCAGTAAAATACTTTCTTCATTTTAAGTGTTTGCGTTGTTATGGTTATTATACAATGAAAATAAACGATTAATTACTTCTGATTGACGTTATAGCAACACCAAAGTTCTATCCGCTCAAGCATGCTCAGAATAGTTTGATCTCACCCTGAGCACAGCCATTGGTTGCGTGGAGCCGCATCTCCTCTTCAAGTGCTGATTCAAGCTCTTGAATGTCTGCTGGATGAGCGAGAGGCGTCAACTCTCCACGTGCAGCTGAAGGTCGACGGTCTGCGACGTGCGTATACACGCTCCGTGCCCTTGCGGAACTTCGCCTCAGTAACGTATTCTGTGGCGAATTTCGATTGTAAATGTTATGATTCTTAATAACAAACATTTAGCTATAATTCTGGTCGAACACAGAGTAATTACTATACATAGTAATGACGACGAGTTTTATATTTGTTCGAGAATGTATTATATAATTACTTATTCGCACATTTCATAAACCCTATACCTAGTCGGTCTTGCAACTGAATTTAATACATCTACGAGAAAGGAAAACCTTTTTAGTAACAACCTAGCTATTTAGTGTCCCCACATATGGCAAGCTTTAAATACCCTAACAGCTAAGACTGATGGAAGCAAAATCAATAAAAAGATTTCACTTTGAGTCGGATCTGAACACGACCCAAAATTTAGCGCTAATTTTAACGGAAGACAAATAATGCAGCATAGACCCCGGGCTAACAAAAATTATGTATTCAAACAGTGAAGAACCTACCTTCGAGGTTAGTTTGCTAGATCGATACGTTTAGCGATTATTCCGATTTTTGAAAACCAAATCGCATTTTTACCTGGTATCATTGGCCTGCATAATACAAACCCTGACGTGGCTTTTTTACGAAGGCGAAATCAGATCTCATACATTTTTGATTGTTAGGCCTGCGTTATATGTTGATAACAATTTACAGTTCTTGATAAGAAGAGCCTATTAACAAACAGAATCAATATCGCTCTTTACCTGGATGCCGCGCCATTACGACTTAAGTGTGAGTAGGCCAGGGCTGCGGAGTCGAACTAGACGGAGTCAGTTTGTTTTGCTGTAGTCGAATTCGGGACTCGAGTAAGACAACGTAAAACTACCCGAGTCCAAAGTCCGAAGGCGGCAAAATGTAAGTTGTAAAAGTGTAATCGAAAATCGTGAAATATGCTTAAACGTTGTATTGTCTGTGGATCAATTATGACACCCATATGAGTTGATTGCAGAATACCCACCCTAATTTAGTTGCGTAAATGGGTAAAATACAAGCAGTAGAGTCGGACTCGGGTTATTTTTAAGACTCCGCAGCCCTGGTGTATAGGCCTATAGGAGGTTTGTGCCAACAGACCGGAAATATTTTACGTCAACAAGCCGTTTTTAATAACGACGCTGAGAAAAACGTACCAAAAAACGTTTACGACTGAATTGGCTTACAAAATTTTATACAATATAGTTCTTCCTCGGTAGTAGTGTAGCGCACGGCTATTTACCGACTAAGAGATTTTGTGTTTATTGTGCAATTTACGCTGTAACGGCTTATGCCCCAGATTTTTTGTCTACTCGCACCAAAGTGTAAATGCTAAATGTGCTGTTCCGCGATTATCTCGGCGGTCAGCAGTTCGATTGTGTGTGGCTACTTAAGGCCGCTATCCGCTTGTAAACGGGACCTCTTCTCAGTTAACGTGTTGTGCGGTTGACAGCGCTGTGCGGTTCTGTGTTGTTAGCAGTGCTGTGTTGTTAACAGTGTTGATTGTTCGCCTTCTATAGTTTCAACTGGGTGTTTCGCTTATCAGATAATACAATTAATAATCACCAGAGGTATTGTGGTTGGCTAACGAGTTACACGCACGCAACCTTCAAGCAACCTTGAAACGAGAGTCGGAGGCTTCAACTAAACCAATCTCGTGCCCCACAGCAGCCTATGTGTGGTTTGCAGAACCGGGCCATGCTCATCCAGGCGAAACTTTGTTTAGGATTCTGCGATCAACTACAACATATAACCACGTTAAGTGAATAGAATCACAAATAACAATATGTAGTAGTGAGTTAAGCCACAGCTTGCAAAGTAGGCTATCGATATTATATTTAGGCCTACTCAGCAATCGTTACAAAGCTTGGTTGCAAACTATAAAAGTATAAATACCGTTGTTATGATTTTTTTTGTCTACAAAATGTTATTCACGATATTACCGGAATAACATCGTGGATGGATAATGACATTGATTATGTTGGTTTGACAAATACATTGTGACAAGAGACAACAATTAATCGATTGGATTTATATGGCGGAAGAGGTATGGCGTTATTTATCGCAAAATGTATATCCATGCCATTTTATTAACAGTGGCGACCAAAGTAGGCCTACGTGACGCGATTGCATAAATGGAGTTTCTGTAGAAGAACTACCGATGCACTGACACTATAAAGTTCGGTAATTTTAATGGCACCTGTACAAAACGCTCAACTGTACATTACTTGCGAAATGCCAATGTGTGTGCTCATATGTTTTCATGAAACTGTAGAAACCCGCCTCAGGTGAAATTGACCCAACAGAACCTTGGGAATTCGACAAATAAGGCTCCATGTGTCAAACGACGTTCTGACGTAAGCAAATGAACATTGCGTAACCTTATAAGAGTGCAGACTGTTTCACAACGCGAGCAAAACAACTTTCAAATGCGAGCAAAACAACTTCAGCTGGCATGAACCATAAATAGAGTGTTCGCCATATAAGGTTGAGTATACGAACGAAACCTGTCTTTCCAAAGTCTATAAAAGTACGGCGAATCACAGCACCGACACACAACCTCGAAGGCAATCTCAAGGAGAAACTACAACAACAAAAGAATGCTTCAATTTTGCGCTGCATTTCTAGTTTTGCTGCAAGCCTGCAGTTCAGTCGCCTACGGCCAAGTTCAGTCCAACGACTACTTGGTGTGCAAACCAATTGGCAGCTTGTTCGAGATGCAACAATTCAGCACCGGAGGGAACTCAACGCCCCTGAGGGGAAGTCCAGGACCTCCAGGCCGAAGAGGCCCGAGAGGCCTAGCTGGCCCGATTGGCCCAACAGGACCACAACCAACTGTTGATTGGAAAAGAATTGAACGAAAAATCGACGAGAAAATTAAAGGTTAGAATGTTAGTCAAAGTTATTTGAATAAACTAAAATACATATTCACATAATTTTTCTGTATTAAGTATACATTTTATGTTTCAGAATGGTCGCAGTGTCCTGGCGTTGTATTCAACGGATCTTGTTTCTGGCTTCCACAAACCGTTGCATCTTATAAGGACGGAAAGGGCAAAGTTGCAGCAGAAAGTCTTTGTCGATTTCACAACGGAACTCTGGTAGACATTGAAAGTGAGGAAATGTACGAGGCGCTGTATTCGTACATACAGCGTGCGTGGAACTTGTATGTGGACTACCCAAATAATAACTTCGTGGAAGTTTGGTTGGCGTCAAGATACGAGGTGGGTGGATTTTTGCTTTGTTCGGCAATACATAAATTTACATTTAACTAGCACAAAAATACATATCCTTAATGCATTTACTTTTCATTTTGTTCTAAAGCAAACAGCAGTTTAAAATACCCTACAGCAGGGGTCTCCAACCTTTTTAATTAGCGATCCAAGTTTAACAAAAATGAAATCGGAATTTACATTGCGACCCCATATTGTTTTCAGATATCAATGTAAAAATATTTTAAATAGTTCCAACAAAGTAACACGAGCGAATATGCGTGAATTATTCAATTCCAGAGAACTGTGGGTACACATTTGCAAAAAAAAGATTACTTTGGGGAAGTTATATTTAACAAATGAATTTGTATTTAACACAAGAAAAAATTGGTTCAACAATATATCCACTGATGTTTTGCAAACGCGGCTTCGCTTTGTATAAGCTTAACCGCATGTCATGCTCTACTTCCAAGCGATTACGATGTTTCTTTTTTTAATACGCTTATTGCGTTGAATCCCACTTCACAAACCATGTGGTTAAAAACAGACGGATCGGTATCATTTAATAATCTAATTCAAGGGATGTCCAACGGAAACATGCCGACGTGCCAATTTTTAACTTATTACTTTTTCCAGTGCCAAAGTTTAGCAACTAATTTTTTTCTAATACCAAAAGCGCTTTTATACAAAAAAACAAAACAGTATAATGTTACAATATCAGAAGTAATTGTTTGTATCGTAATTGCTGGAATTGTTTTATATTTGTGAATAAACAATGACAATTGGCTGTTTAACAAATTTAGCTTTTTTGACAATTTGCCATTTTTTATTAGGTCGCGTGCCTTATGATGGACACCCTTGATCTAATTAGACAGAGTCTGAAGTCGGGACGTTGATTGTATCGAAGTCCAAAAGTAAATATTCGCTGAAACCGTTGAATATTTTACTTTAAACGAGTTATACGAAATGCGTTTTGCTGCATCCACTTTCATAATTAGGAATCTAAAGGCTAATTCTTATATATGCAAACCACCATGCCTAATGTTAATAACAAGATTTGACGTTTTGAAAATCCAGTCCTTTTAAAACTCAATAAAAGAATTTCGCAATAAAACAATTTGCGAAAGTGCGACACTCGCTGCGCTTAATCTTAGAAACTAATTTTTCTTAAATGTCAAGTTAGCTGATTGAGCAGCTCTTAAGAGCCTAAAATCATTTTTATGTAGAAGATGCACTCAGTCACGTTTATTAGTGTGACGTCATTGTAAAGAAATGCGTAAATAGTAAAAGAGCACGAATATGGTGAGTTATGGCGATCCCACGAAAATTTTAGGCGACCCCAACAGGTTGCAGACCACTGCCCTACAATACACTGAATGTAAAAGACACAAGTTATCAAAATCGGAATTCTACATTTTATCTGCACAGAATGGAGAGCTACGAAGTTCAACTGGTGGAAGTGTTTACGTGCGTTGGTTTCCGGGTCGTCCATCAGGTTCGGGTCAAGCGGTCTATTGGAATATTGCAACAAATCCATCAAGAGGATCTAGTATTGGCATGTCTAATATCAGAGACCTCAACTACCAATTGCCCGTCCCACTTTGTCGCATTAAAACATCAAACTAACATCGACGATTAAAGAACATTTTGCTTTGTAATACTATTAAAAATGTGTCATTTATTAGCCACTTGCTCATCGCATGTTGAGCATTGAAGTGTATTGATCATTTTAAGCGTTTGCGTTATTATATGAATTATACAATGTAAATAAACAATTAACGACGCTCGTTTGAGTTGTAGTAATACTAAAGTTCCATCCGCCTAAACATGCTCAGAGCAGTTTAGAATATTACCCTAAGCACAGCTATTGGTTGCGTGGAACCGCATCTTCTCTTAAAATGCTGATTCAAGCTCTTGAAGGTTTGTATACGTTCCTTTCCCTTACGGAACTTCACCCCATGGACATTCGCGCACGTTATTCTATACGAATATTAATAAGAGAAAATTTAAACTTGACGAAATCGTTATGACCTTTACACAATATATGGCGAATCACTTTAGGTACTTCGGTAAATGTTAAAACACATTAAAAAATATTAGCAATTGTGCAGAAAAAATACTTGCACATTAATAACAATGAGTTATACTTCAACAATAAAACTCTAAGTTCAAAAACCAGAGTAAAACCAGGATCAGACTTTTGTGAAAGAAATGTATATTTCATCCTTTTCTGGCATTGTCAGTTCCTATAAGTAAAATACATAGGCTATACAAAAAAATTAGTAGTACAATTATTAAAAAAATCTTAAAAACAAAGTTAATCTAAACAGAGTTATATAAAAAGTCTTAAAATAAAGTTATACTTGTCACATGTTCGAGTATAATCCATTTACTACACAATTGACAACTTAAGTAGACAAGTTACAACTTAAGTAGACAAGTTACAACTTAAGTGAAATTTATTTACAAATCTAAAGAAAATTTTTGCAAGTAATAACCTCATACAAATGATTTTTTAGAAATCACATAATCGGCTGTAAAATAACCTTGAATAAATACTAATTATGCATGTATAAATGTTTATAAAATCGTAATATTAAAAAAAATCGAACTTTAACATGGAATATGTTACTTATAGTTAGAAATGACTTGTAAATAATTCAGTTTGCAATTTTAATATTTTATTTTTTGTAAATTATACTACTGTAGAAAGAATAATATTAAATGCAAATATTTGATAGAAAGTTGATTTGTTATTGCCAGTGGTAAATATGGTTACTTTTGGAAATAACATTAACAAGCATTTTGATGTCCCTTACAAAGTCGCATTTGTTAAAAGGGATGAATGAAGTTCAACTGAGGAAAGTAATTAGATAAAATTGTGATCTTCAACATCCATCAGAATCAGGTAATGAAAAGTTGTATAAACTGCAAAACAGAAAACATCTTAAAACAACAAAAAAATAACTAAAATCTATAGTTTTACCAAAAAATAAAGTTTTTAAAATAAAAAAAGCATCTATGAAATGTTTTTTTTAACCCAACTAAACCAACTTCTAAATTTTATTTGGGTGTAAACCAGAGCTTTGGAGCAGGCGTAAATGTTAAATGGCTTCGGCTCTAGCTCCAGAGCTTATTGCTACCACTGCTCCGGCTCCATTAGGTCAACAACTGAGGTTTAAGGATGAACACTTAATTTGCAATATCTATCATTTCAAAATATTCCCAAACAAAACACCTAAATAAAAAAAACTCCACTAAACTAGTTAGAAAAAAGAAGCAACAATTCTCAAATTTGTAAAGGATTGCTGTTAAATAATGTAAATTCAGGCATTAGTAGTAGCATAACATCTTAAAAAATAGATCAAAGCCGGAGAAATTTTTTAAACTAACTGCTTCAACTCTGGTAAAAATGCACAGCTCCGGGGCTCAGGCTCCAAAGCCCTTGTGTAAACCATAGATCGGAGCTGGTCTAGAATCCTACCACTCTTTTGCTCGGGGATTTATATTGCTAACAATATTTGTATTGGTTAGGGTGCAAGTTAGCGTTTGGGTGGGTCAAGTGTTATGATAAAATTTATTCTTCCGTATTCATTTATTTCTTGGAATTTTAATTTTGACAACTGATTTTATTACTGTAAAAAAGTGATAGCATTCCAGACCAGCACTAATAGATTAAAGTAAACTATTTAACTTGGTATAGAAAGTATTGAAAATATTTGTTTGTACTTAATACGATAAAATTCAGACAATGTGTAAATCATTTGCGTACCAATTAATACGTTAAAAATATGTTAAACAAACACAGCTGAAATATTTAATCCATTTAAAACTGAAACGTACATATACACAATGTGTATTATGTGAAGTCCATTTGAAGAAGTATTGGCCAACGATAACAGCACCCATTTATGTAGTTCACAAGTTGCCTTTGGAAAAGCTCAATAAATTCAGTTATCCTGATCAGGATTGGCAATCTTTCTAAATGAAAAATATGCTTACCTTTAATTTAGAAAATAATAAAATAGTAAAATATTAAAAGTACAATAATACCCTGATATGTAATATAGTTAATTATATATATGTGTTATAGTAGAGGTATGGCAACATTTTTTCTGTTTCTTACCCATTTATTGTTTTTCTTATTCGATTGAAAAAAACAGCACGATCATATTTAAGTGTAAAACAACCTTATTTTTTAAATGTTATTTATGAAGCTGATCCTAAAACAGTGTTTCTAAATTTGTGTAATACTTACCGCTTGGATGTATTTTTAATACACAAATGACATACGACGCTGGTGGAGAACAGTGCTTTTCAATATGGTGCATTGTACACCTCAGGGTGCCAATCTACATTCTGTGGAAGGTGCACACCGGATATTTTTCCAAAGGAATTTGTGTGAACGTCTGTTGGGTACGGGAAGCACTGAAGCAGGTCTAGGGTTGCCAGATTGGAAACTTTGGATATTGCGCGGGGGAGATGTTTTGCAGCTGAAAAAATGCGCGGCTGAAAATAAAATTTCGACTTGAACTTGCGCGGCTGAAAATAAACCATCAGGCTACCGAAAGTTGTAAATTGCGAATTTATATTAAACTTACAGCGTTCATAGAATACTTGAATCACTGCGCAATTTTTGGTTGGTGTGCGGGCGCAGTGCGCAGGTAAATATTTAAAAAGTTGGATAGTATAGCATTTAATATGCAATATTACTCGAAATTGCCTAATTGACGTCACTAAACACGTGACCGTTGTCCACTGATGCGTGACCAAATCGCCGAACTGTGCGTTTTCAGCGTTTCGCAAGCGGTACATCTAAAGTATACAGGATCGCAAGGATCGCTAGGATCGCTCGCAAGGATCGCAAGGATCGCTAGGATCGCTCGCAAGGATCGCAAGGATTGCAAGGATCGCAAGGATCGCTAGGATCGCTCGCAAGGATCGCTAGGATCGCTCGCAAGGATCGCAAGGATCGCTAGGATCGCACGCAAGGATCGCAAGGATCGCTAGGATCGCTCGCAAGGATCGCTCGCTAGGATCGCAAGGATCGCTGGGATCGCTCGCTAGGATCGCTAGGATCGCTAGGATCGCTCGCAAGGATCGCAAGGATCGCAAGGATCGCTAGGATCGCTCGCAAGGATCGCAAGGATCGCTAGGATCGCTAGGATCGCTCGCAAGAATCGCAAGGATCGCTAGGATCGCTCGCAAGGATCGCAAGGATCGCAAGGATCGCAAGGATCGCAAGGATCGCAAGGATCGCTAGGATCGCTCGCAAGGATCGCTAGGATCGCTCGCAAGGATCGCAAGGATCGCTAGGATCGCTCGCAAGGATCGCTAGAATCACAAGGATCGCAAGGATCGCAAGGATCGCTAGGATCGCTCGCAAGGATCTACAGAAAACATTGGCAATAATCCAGATGTAAATTTATGAACTTTCCTTCATAGTTAAAACTTTTTTAAAACCTATGTTACGTCCAATCGCCGGAGAGCGAACTTCAAAACATTTTTTTAACTAACATCCCGACGGGTTTAGGACTTATTCTGATTTAGACGTTATTACGATAGGTATTATAGTTCCGAAATTTGTTTTATTCTGACGTTGGTGTTGTTCTAATTTCAGTTCTATGGCTGGTGTTCCTTTGGCCGTATTAGGACATTTTAGAATGAGCGTAAAACCACAAAACTTGCAAATAATAGGACGTAAAAAGCCAAATTATAGGCGCCTTCGGTGCGTTTATTCAGAAATCGCTTATTTTTTTCGGGTAGCCCAGCATATTTGGTTTTGTTGTCTATTGTCGTTTGTCATATATTTCGTAGGTGTGACCAATGATACTATAATACCATTTATAAAACAGGTGATAAAGAATAAGGTGGCGTTTGCCAAAACTATAAACCAACAATTTTCCAACAAAGAGCTTCCCGACGCGCTAACGACGCCCGACGAAGTAGTATTGAATCCTATTTGATCGGGCCGTCGTAGCAAGCACTTAACGCGTCGGGAGAGCCGCAAAAATTCGCTTCTCTCCGTATGCTCTGACGCGTTGTGCAATGTGCATTGGCATACGTGAGCGCTCGTCGGCGTCGCGTCGGAAGGCGCTGACGACACGATAACGACGGCGGTGTGCATTGGGCTTAATTGACTTAAAAATGTTAATTTATGCCATAGGCGTTGTCAGGTAGTTTGTCTGAAGAGCCTGGCAAAAAACGAAAATACCCATAAACAGTAACATTTTAATTCTTTCTGAAAGTTTGGATTAGGGATCTAGGCCCCCAATTGACTACGCGCATTTTTTTCATAAGAAACCCTCTATAAGAAACTGAGTACTCGGATTTCATAGATTCTTTTGTTCTATTGTTCTCTAAAATAATAGAAAACAATTGAAAATTTTAGAAACTTTAAGTACTCGTCTTAAGCCAAGTTTCTTATAAAAAATGCGTGTACAACGCTGCTTTATGATTTCCGTCGCATAATATGTAACGTTGTGAAATTTTCATGAAAAGGGCACTTTTGCCCTTTTGCGCGCTTTAAAAAAAATGTAAAATTGCCTCAGGTTATATTAAAGCCACAACCTTTGGAATTCGTCAAATACGGCATTATCAATGCAAGAATACGTTTCGACTTACGCAACTGAACATTCCGAAACCTTATAAGAGAAAGCCGGGTCACACCAGGCGCAATGACCGAGTAGATGGAAGAACCATACAAGGAGAGTTCGTCAAATATGGCTACACTTACCAACGGAACGAGTCGTTTCAAATGCTATATAAGAACGACAATTCACAGCAACGTCACTCAAATTCAAAGGTATCTCAAGAAAGATGATAAACTACAACTACAGAAGAATGCTTCAACTTGGCGTTTCAATTCTAGTTTTGCTGCAAGCCTGCAATTCGCTCGCCTACGGACAAGTTCATTCCAACGACTTCTTGGTGTGCAAACCAATTGGAAGCTTGTTCGAGATGCAACAATTCAACACCGGAGGAAGCTCAACAACCAGTAGGGGAAGTCGAGCACCTCCAGGGCGGAGAGGCCCGAGGGGCTTAGCTGGCCGATTGGCCCCACAGGACCACAACCAACTGTTGATTGGAACAGAATTGAACAAAAAATTGACGAGAAAATTAAAGGTTAGATTCTTGCGTAAAAATTGTTTGAACAGTAACATCTAAACGTAACCCCTCTTGTAAAGCTTGGAAGTAAACATAATACAAAATACTGTGTATGATATAGCAATTTGAACGATAAATGTATTTCCATTTGTTAATCGCTTTAACAATTTTTATGATGGTTTAGAACTGACGCAATGCCCTGGGGTTCTTTTTAACGGATCTTGCTTCTGGCTTCCACAAACTGTTGCATCTAAGGAGGACGGACAAGGCAAAGCTGCGGCAGAAAGACTTTGTCGGTTTTACAACGGAACTCTGGTTGATATTGAGAGCCAGAAAATGTACGAGGCGCTGTATTCTTACATTCAGCGTGCCTGGAATACATACTTGGACCAACGAACCTACAATGCCGCGAATGTTTGGTTGGCGTCAACTTACGAGGTGGGTGATTCTAACTTAAAACTTAATAAATGTTGCGGTTCATCCTAATACATAAGTTCGTTGTATAGTTACCAATGCGACTTCAGACGGTTACGCAACTGTATTTGTGTAAAATTCCACCGAAGCTTCCACTGAATTTTAAAGGACAGTCAGGAATACTTCGGTTTAAACCACGCATTGTTGTATGAAGAACTGTATTTGTGTTTTGGCGTCGTTATTCACCCGTTCTAGGCGTTTCTGTGCTCTGTGGTTGTAGGCTACATTTTTATCTGTGCTCAAATGCGTCACGCAATCCTATATCTGTGCTCAATGCGTCACAACTCACAACCATTTTAGTTGTTTAAATTAGTTCATAAAAATACCAAAGAGCTATCATTTCGTCAAAATAACCAACGCGATAATTGCAAATAACCACCAAATACACGCATCAAATACTGATTAATAAATGATTAATAACACATTTGTCCAAATCAGAGATTTACAGCTGAAAACTAAAATCGAAGTTAGACCAACCTAAGACGTTAAACATGTTTAATAAAGATTATTGCAGTATTTATTATTTTGTTACAATTTTTCGGCATTTTTGCATTCTGTAAACGAATTTGACTTTAAATAAGTTTGACAAATTTTAACCGTGTAAATTTTATCTTAATTTTAACAAAAGTTTGGACTTCGGTCAAGTTAAATAATCGCCATAATTATTACATTGTGGTGGGCAAAATAAATTCCCGCTTATTTGCACAGAACGGAGAAATACGAAGTTCAACTGGTGGGAGTGTTTACGTGCGTTGGTATCCGACATATCCAAAAAGTTCGGGCCAAGCAATGATTTGGACTATTGCTACAAATCCATCAAGAGGAACTAAAATAGGCATTTTTAACTATGCAAATCACAACTACCAATGGCCTGTTGCGTTTTGTCGTATTTAAACATCAAACTAGTATTTTTGGTCAACGACCAAACGAAACGCAAAGTAGATTTCAAATTCAACGAAATGCAAGCAGATTTATAATAAATTGGCCGGCACCAAAGCAATTTCTACTTCGATTTCGAATTATATTAAACCCCAACGTATACCGTCTTTTCGAATAGATTCAATATTTCTTTTAAAGGAACAAATCAGCTCCTATATTGAATGAATAAACCAACTTTATTCGATTTTCGTACTCTATTAGTTAGGTTTTAATTGCTTTCTGCATAATTGAACTTTACAGATGATTGACAGGAGTCATGATGTCGCGCGATAACAATATGGCGTTTGTTAACCACTTGCTTATCGCATGTTGAGCAGTAAAATACTTTCTTCATTTTAAGTGTTTGCGTTGTTATGGTTATTATACAATGAAAATAAACGATTAATTACTTCTGATTGACGTTATAGCAACACCAAAGTTCCATCCGCTCAAGCATGCTCAGAGTAGTTTGATCTCACCCTGAGCACAGCCATTGGTTGCGTGGAGCCGCATCTTTTATTGAAGGGCTGATGTAAGCTCTTTAAGGTTTGCTGGACGAGCGAGAGGCGGCAACTCTCCACGTGCAGCTGAAGGTCGACGGTCTGCGACGTGCGTATATACGCTCCGTCGCTCCGTACCCTTGCGGAACTTCGCCTTAGAAACGTATTCTGTGGCAAATTTCGATTGTAAATGTTATAATTCTTAATAACAAACAGTTGGAAATAATGCGGGACAAACACAGAGTAATTACTATGCAGAGTAATGACGACGAGTTATACTTGTTACTTTTCCGAGTAGGCCCTATATATTATATAATTACTTCAATTATAACGAGTAAATCCAGCAGAACCGAAATAGTAGATGGGGAATGACTTTGAAATGAATTTAGCAACAGTTTTCAATAATGAAATAAAACCGTACCTAGTCAGTCTTGTGAATATTCAAATAATTTACAAATAAGTGACAGTTTTTTCAGCAGCAACCTAATTCTTTAATATCCTCACTTTTACGATATTCGGGGACCAATTTTACGATCTCGGTTACACCAATTTTATGACCTTATATATCGTAAATAATAATTTAGCGTGAGTTCTGATTATTTGTATCTTAGCGCTAATGTTCTGCCGCAGTAAGACTATCTGCCTGATTCTCAAAAATACCAAGAAACGTAAATACCATTATTAATTATTGACAACAAAAACGAGCTTAAGCATTACAGTAACTTACATACATTATCGACCAAACAATAAACAACTATAATCAAAGACTTTTACATAACATTTTCCCTTATCATAGAATATATCTTCAAAACGGCAACAATACATAGCGACAAATACACTATACCAATTCCTATATCTGATTACTATCCTAATTATCATCCTAAATGATCCAACATTATCTACACAATAAAAAGTGATATCACATGCTAGTCATACACAGATTCGCGAGGTAAATTGCGTGGTAACCGGCGCCTATGAAATGCACGAATGTTTAAAACCCACTGGGTTACTGAGTGTGTTAATTTAGTATTCCTTAAGTAATTACTAACGGCTAAAGATGTTGCAAGACCGCAACACTCACATACCTTTTAAATGCCCTAACAGTTAAGACTGATGGAAGCAAAATATAAAAAAAAAGAAGATTCACTTTGAGTCGGATCTGAACACGACCCAAAATTTAGCGCTAATTTTAACGGAAGACAATTAATGCAGCATAGACCCCGGGCTAACAAAAATTATGTATTCAAACAGTGAAGAATTTACTTTTAGAGCAGGGGTGGGCAATTATTTTTGACCGCGGGCCGCATGAGAAACTTGAAATGTTGTGGCGGGCCGGGTCAAAAATAGGATCTGAAATACACGCAATATGACGTCAGAAACTCTGATGGTATAAAACGAATAAGGTAACGATTTGTTATTAGTTATTACGTTTGAAGTAATGTGAAACTGTGCAATCTAAAGAAGGTCACAAAACGTCGCGCAATGCGTGAAAAAATTTTGACTATGTTTGTTTTGAACTGCAAAGTTTAATTTAGATTTAGAGGAGGACGTGAAGCATTGAGAACAGACAAAAACGGTACATTGCTTGATATATTGGCGTTTATAAAGTTGTGGAGCGCGTTGACCCAAAAGTTAAGATTAAAATACGAAAAAATTTAATACAAAAAAACTTACAATGTTTTTTTGGCTTTTTAAAGCTTTAAGTTACAGATGTGTTACTTGCGGTACAATATAAATCGGATATGGCATTAACTAAAACACAACATGGCATTAACCTAAATTAGGTTAATAAAATGAGAATCGGTATATTTCAGAGTTTAGAAAACGGTCGATTTTTCGCTCATACTTTAAAGACGGAATACTTTTGATGGGCTTAAAACATATAATAGTATTTATGCTAAGGTTGTTTAACATTTTGGAGAGAGTGTCACAGTGCAGAGGACGCTATTTTGTCTGTAAAGTTGCCGAAAATATACGAGAAAGAGATTCGTGTTTCGTGCAAAAGCGCGAAAACAATTTCCGTTTTAGTATTTCAAACAGGCTAAAAATCAAATTTGGCGGGGTCATGAGTCATGACTACATCCGTCCTTGGAAAGAGTGTTTACGACACAACCCAACATGTAGAAACCCGTCCTTATTTTCGCCTAGCCTATGTATTTTAAGGAAAATAGGCCGCGGGCCGGATTAAACTGCTTGGCGGGCCGGATCCGGCCCGCGGGCCGTATGTTTCCCAGGTCTGCTTTAGAGGTTACTTTGCTAGATCAATACGTATTTTTGAAAACTAAATCGCATTTTTACCTGGTATCATTGCCCTGCATAATACAAACCCTGATGTGGCTTTTTTACGAATGCGAAATCAGATCTTATGCATTTTTGATTGTTAGGCCTGCGTTATGTGTTGTTAACAATTGACAGCTCTTGATAAGAAAGAGTCTATTAACAAGCAGAGAAAATGTCGCTTTTTAGCTAGATGCCGCGCCATTGCGACTTTGGTAATTTTTAGATTCTGTCATACTATAACGATACCAAAATTCGAGGGGCGCGCTTACAACGTTATAGGTGTGAGTAGGCGACGGCTGCGAAAAATGTAAGTTGTAAAAGTGTAATAGAAAATCGTGAAACATGTTTAAACCTTGTATTGTTTGTGGATCAATTATGAGACCCATAAGAGTGGATTGCAGAATATCTACCCTAATTTAGTTGGGTAAATGGGTCAAATACAAGCAGTAGAGTCGAACTTTGGGTTAATTGTGAGTCAGATGTTCGTTATTTAAAAGACTCCGGAGCCCTGGTGTAGGCCTATAGGAGGTTTGTGCCAACCGACCGGAAATATTTTACGTCAACAATCCGTATTTGATAACGACGCTGAGAAAAACGTACCAAGAAAAGTTTACGACTGAATTGGCTCACAAAATTTAATACTGTATTGTTCATCCTCGGTACTAGCCTAAGTGTGGTTTGCAGAACCGCGCCATGCTCATCCAAGCGCAACTTTGGTTAAGAGACTGCGATCAACTACAGATGTGAATCAACCTTAACCGCCAAAGTACAAAACCTTAAACTTTTGACGTAACAGCACCAAACATTTTAAAAATTAGCCAACTTTTAAGTGAATAGAATCACAAATAAAAATATGTAGTAGTGAGTTAAGCCACAGCTTGCAAAGTAGGCTATCGATATTATATTTAGGCCTACTCAGCAATCGTTACAAAGCTTGATTGCAAACTATAAAAGTATAAATACCGTTGTTATGATTTTTTTGTCTACAAAATGTTATTCACGATATTACCGGAATACTATCGTGGATTGACAATGACATTGATTTTGTTGGTTTGACAAATACATTGTGACAATGAAGAGACAACAATTGATCTATTGGATTTATATAGCGGAAGGGGTATGGCGTTATTTACGCAAAATGTATATCCATGCCATTTTATAAACAATGGCGACCAAAGTAGGCCTTCGTGACGCGATTGAATTAATGGAGTTTCAGTAGAAGAACTACCGATGCACTGACACTATAAAGTTCGGTAATTTTAATGGCACCTGTACAAAACGCTCAACTATACATTATTTGCGGAACCGATTGGTTGCTAATTTTCTACGTTTTTTTCAACGTCTTTGCTGTGAATGCGAATGTATGTGCTCATATGTTTTCATGAAACTGCAGAAACTTGCTAGGTGAAATTGACCCAACAGAACCTTGGGAATTCGACAAATAAGGCCCAATGTGTAACACGACGTTCTGACGTATGCAAATGCACATTCCGTAACCTTATAAGAGTGCAAACTGTTTCACAACGCGAGCAAAACAACTTTCAAATGCGAGCAAAACAACTTCAGCTGGCATGAACCATACATAGAGTGTTCGCCATATAAGGCTGCGTATATCAACGAAACCTGTCTTTCCAAAGTCTATAAAAGTACGGCGAATCACAGCACCGACACACAACCTCGAAGGCAATCTCAAGGAGAAACTACAACAACAGAAGAATGCTTCAATTTTGCGCTGCATTTCTAGTTTTGCTGCAAGCCTGCAGTTCAGTCGCCTACGGACAAGTTCAGTCCAACGACTTCTTGGTGTGCAAACCAATTGGCAGCTTGTTCGAGATGCAACAATTCAGCACCGGAGGGAACTCAACGCCCCTGAGAGGAATCCAGGACCTCCAGGCCGAAGAGGCCCGAGGGGTTTAGCTGGCCCGATTGGCCCCACAGGACCACAACCAACTGTTCATTGGAACAGAATCGAACAAAAAATTGCCAAAAAAATTAAAGGTTAGATTTTTAGTCAAAGTTATTTGGATAATCTGAAATGTATATTAATATAATTTTGCCTTATTAAGTATACCTTTCATGGTTTAGAAATATCGCTGTGTCCTGGCGTCGTATTCAACGGATCTTGCTTCTGGCTTCCACTGACTGTTGCATCCGGAAAGGACGGAAGAGGCAAAGTTGCAGCAGAAAATCTTTGTCAGTTTCACAACGGAACTCTGGTTGATATTGAAAGCGAGCAAATGTACGAGGCGCTGTATTCGTACATCCAGCGTGCATGGAACTTGTATGTGGACTACCCAAATCAAAACGTAGTGGTAGTTTGGTTGGCGTCAACATACGAGGTGGGTGGCTTTTACTTTGTTCGGCAATACATAAATTTACATTTAACTAACTAGCACAAAAATACATATCCTTAATGCATTTGCTTTTCATTTTGTTCTAAAGCAAACAGCAGTTTAAGATACCCTACAGCAGGGGTCTCCAACCTTTTTAATTAGCGATCCAAGTTTAACAAAAATGAAATCGGAATTTACATTGCGACCCCATATTGTTTTCAGATATCAATGTAAAAATATTTTAAATAGTTCCAACAAAGTAACACGAGCGAATATGGTTGAATTATTCAATTCCAGAGAACTGTGGGTACACATGTGCAAAAAAAAGATTACTTTGGGGAAGTTATATTTAACAAATGAATTTGTATTTAACACAAGAAAAAATTGTTTCAACAATATATCCACTGATGTTTTGCAAACGCGGCTTCACTTTGTATAAGCTTAACCGCATGTCATGCTCTACTTCCAAGCGATTACGATGTTTCTTTTTTTAATACGCTTATTGCGTTGAATCCCACCTCACAAACCATGTGGTTAAAAACAGACGGATCGGTATCATTTAATAATCTAATTCAAGGGATGTCCAACGGAAACATGCCGACGTGCCAATTTTTAACTTATTACTTTTTCCAGTGCCAAAGTTTAGCAACTAATTTTTTTCTAATACCAAAAGCGCTTTTATACAAAAAAACAAAACAGTATAATGTTACAATATCAGAAGTAATTGTTTGTTATCGTAATTGCTGGAATTGTTTTATATTTGTGAATAAACAATGACAATTGGCTGTTTAACAAATTTAGCTTTTTTGACAATTTGCCATTTTTTATTAGGTCGCGTGCCTTATGATGGACACCCTTGATCTAATTAGACAGAGTCTGAAGTCGGGACGTTGATTGTATCGAAGTCCAAAAGTAAATATTCGCTGAAACCGTTGAATATTTTACTTTAAACGAGTTATACGAAATGCGTTTTGCTGCATCCACTTTCATAATTAGGAATCTAAAGGCTAATTCTTATATATGCAAACCACCATGCCTAATGTTAATAACAAGATTTGACGTTTTGAAAATCCAGTCCTTTTAAAACTCAATAAAAGAATTTCGCAATAAAACAATTTGCGAAAGTGCGACACTCGCTGCGCTTAATCTTAGAAACTAATTTTTCTTAAATGTCAAGTTAGCTGATTGAGCAGCTCTTAAGAGCCTAAAATCATTTTTATGTAGAAGATGCACTCAGTCACGTTTATTAGTGTGACGTCATTGTAAAGAAATGCGTAAATAGTGAAAGAGCACGAATATGGTGAGTTATGGCGACCCCACAAAAATTTTAGGCGACCCCAACAGGTTGGAGACCACTGCCCTACAATACACTGAATGTAAAAGACACAAGCTATCAAAATCGGAATTCTACATTTTATCTGCACAGAATGGAGAGCTACGAAGTTCAACTGGTGGAAGTGTTTACGTGCGTTGGTATCCGAGTCGTCCATCAGGTTCGGGTCAAGCGGTCTATTGGAATATTGCAACAAATCCATCAAGGGGATCTGATATTGGCATGTCTAATATCAGAGAGCTCAACTACCAATTGCCCGTCCCACTTTGTCGCATTAAAACATCAAACTAACATCGACGATTAAAGAACATTTTGCTTTGTAATACTATTAAAAATGTGTCATTTATTAGCCACTTGCTCATCGCATGTTGAGCATTGAAGTGTATTGATCATTTTAAGCGTTTGCGTTATTATATGAATTATACAATGTAAATAAACAATTAACGACGCTCGTTTGAGTTGTAGTAATACTAAAGTTCCATCCGCCTAAACATGCTCAGAGCAGTTTAGAATATCACCCTAAGCACAGCTATTGGTTGCGTGGAACCGCATCTTCGCTTAAAATGCTGATTCAAGCTCTTGAAGGTTTGCATACGTTCCTTTCCCTTACGGAACTTCACCCCATGGACATTCGCGCACGTTATTCTATACGAATATTAATAAGAGAAAATTTAAACTTGACGAAATCGTTATGACCTTTACACAATATATGGCGAATCACTTTAGGTACTTCGGTAAATGTTAAAACACATTAAAAAATATTAGCAATTGTGCAGAAAAAATACTTGCACATTAATAACAATGAGTTATACTTCAACAATAAAACTCTAAGTTCAAAAACCAGAGTAAAACCAGGATCAGACTTTTGTGAAAGAAATGTATATTTCATCCTTTTCTGGCATTGTCAGTTCCTATAAGTAAAATACATAGGCTATACAAAAAAATTAGTAGTACAATTATTAAAAAAATCTTAAAAACAAAGTTAATCTAAACAGAGTTATATAAAAAGTCTTAAAATAAAGTTATACTTGTCACATGTTCGAGTATAATCCATTTACTACACAATTTACAACTTAAGTAGACAAGTTACAACTTAAGTAGACAAGTTACAACTTAAGTGAAATTTATTTACAAATCTAAAGAAAATTTTTGCAAGTAATAACCTCATACAAATGATTTTTTAGAAATCACATAATCGGCTGTAAAATAACCTTGAATAAATGGTAATTATTCATGTATAAATGTTTATAAAATCGTAATATTAAAAAAAATCGAACTTTAACATGGAATATGTTACTTATAGTTAGAAATGACTTTTAAATAATTCAGTTTGCAATTTTAATATTTTATTTTTTGTAAATTATACTACTGTAGAAAGAATAATATTAAATGCAAATATTTGATAGAAAGTTGATTTGTTATTGCCAGTGGTAAATATGGTTACTTTTGGAAATAACATTAACAAGCATTTTGATGTCCCTTACAAAGTCGCATTTGTTAAAAGGGATGAATGAAGTTCAACTGAGGAAAGTAATTAGATAAAATTGTGATCTTCAACATCCATCAGAATCAGGTAATGAAAAGTTGTATAAACTGCAAAACAGAAAACATCTTAAAACAACAAAAAAATAACTAAAATCTATAGTTTTACCAAAAAATAAAGTTTTTAAAATAAAAAAAGCATCTATGAAATGTTTTTTTTAACCCAACTAAACCAACTTCTAAATTTTATTTGGGTGTAAACCAGGGCTTTGGAGCAGGCGTAAATGTTAAATGGCTTCGGCTCTAGCTCCAGAGCTTATTGCTACCACTGCTCCGGCTCCATTAGGTCAACAACTGAGGTTTAAGGATGAACACTTAATTTGCAATATCTAGCATTTCAAAATATTCCCAAACAAAACACCTAAATAAAAAAAACTCCACTAAACTAGTTAGAAAAAAGAAGCAACAATTCTCAAATTTGTAAAGGATTGCTGTTAAATAATGTAAATTCAGGCATTAGTAGTAGCATAACATCTTAAAAAATAGATCAAAGCCGGAGCAATTTTTTAAACTAACTGACTTCAACTGTGGTTAAAATGCACAGCTCCGGGGCTCAGGCTCCAAAGCCCTTGTGTAAACCATAGATTGGAGCTGGTCTAGAATCCTACCACTCTTTTGCTCGGGGATTTATATTGCTAACAATATTTGTATTGGTTAGGGTGCAAGTTAGCGTTTGGGTGGGTCAAGTGTTATGATAAAATTTATTCTTCCGTATTCATTTATTTCTTGGAATTTTAATTTTGACAACTCATTTTATTACTGTAAAAAAGTGATAGCATTCCAGACCAGCACTAATAGATTAAAGTAAACTATTTAACTTGGTATAGAAAGTATTGAAAATATTTGTTTGTACTTAATACGATAAAATTCAGACAATGTGTAAATCATTTGCGTACCAATTAATACGTTAAAAATATGTTAAACAAACACAGCTGAAATATTTAATCCATTTAAAACTGAAACGTACATATACACAATGTGTACTATGTGAAGTCCATCTGAAGAAGTATCTGCCAAGAAAACAGCACCCATTTATGTAGTTCACAAGTTGCCTTTGGAAAAGCTCAATAAATTCAGTTATCCTGATCAGGATTGGCAATCTTTCTAAATGAAAAATATGCTTACCTTTAATTTAGAAAATAATAAAATAGTAAAATATTAAAAGTACAATAATACCCTGATATGTAATATAGTTAATTATATATATGTGTTATGTGTTATAGTAGAGGTATGGCAACATTTTTTCTGTTTCTTACCCATTTATTGTTTTTCTTATTCGATTGAAAAAAACAGCACGATCATATTTAAGTGTAAAACAACCTTATTTTTTAAATGTTATTTATGAAGCTGATCCTAAAACAGTGTTTCTAAATTTGTGTAATACTTACCGCTTGGATGTATTTTTAATACACAAATGACATACGACGCTGGTAGAGAACAGTGCTTTTCAATATGGTGCATTGTACACCTCAGGGTGCCAATCTACATTCTGTGGAAGGTGCACACCGGATATTTTTCCAAAGGAATTTGTGTGAACGTCTGTTGGGTACGGGAAGCACTGAAGCAGGTCTAGGGTTGCCAGATTGGAAACTTTGGATATTGCGCGGGGGAGATGTTTTGCAGCTGAAAAAATGCGCGGCTGAAAATAAAATTTCGACTTGAACTTGCGCGGCTGAAAATAAACCATCAGGCTACCGAAAGTTGTAAATTGCGAATTTATATTAAACTTACAGCGTTCATAGAATACTTGAATCACTGCGCAATTTTTGGTTGGTGTGCGGGCGCAGTGCGCAGGTAAATATTTAAAAAGTTGGATAGTATAGCATTTAATATGCAATATTACTCGAAATTGCCTAATTGACGTCACTAAACACGTGACCGTTGTCCACTGATGCGTGACCAAATCGCCGAACTGTGCGTTTTCAGCGTTTCGCAAGTGATTCTATTTGATGCATTATATTATATACGTCTTATCAACTAGCGTTAAAAAATGTTATGCAACTTCAGTACGCGGCCCGCCAATTTTTTTTGTGCTTGTTTCATACAGAAGTTTGCGCGGCTGAAGTTTTGCGCGTTTGCTCGAGTCAGATTTGCGCGGCTGAACACATTTTCTATAAAATGCGCGGCTGTGACCGCGGCTGAAAGTGTTACTGCGCGGGGGATAAATCCCCTGCGCAGGCCAAACTTTCCAACCTGGCGTATACGGATGCCAAGTAGTACTGTAGGCTATTCATTTTCTCAGTTTACAATTTTAATTTTCACAAAGTAGTTTGTCATGCAATCGCTATCACTTCACTTCACTGAGTTGTGTTTTTGTTCATATTTTATTTAGGTTTTTCCTTTTCACAATTTTTAAAAGATTCACGAAAACATTTTCAAAACAGAAACTCCAATAAGCTATACATCGGTGACTCAGCATTTTGTGTCAGCAGCAATTGTTAACTTTGTGGGGATTTCCCATAAACTTTGCTGTGTTATTTATTTGTCAAGAATTTTGCAAGATCTAGTTACGTTAGTTATAATGTAAGACAAATCACAAATCAAATAGATTTTTTCAGGACAAATGCAGCAATAATAATAATATTATACCCAATAGTCAACACTGAATGACAAATTAAAGTAGGCTTAAGCTTTTGATACTGAACAAAGAACAGTAAGCTATTTGTCCGGATCGCTGTTTTAACTACAACCTCAAGCCATTATCTTTTTTATTCGAAACGTTTACAAAATGCTTTCTACTTCTGTATGGGCTTTTCTATTCATTCTACATATAACTACAACCTCAAGCCATTATCTTAAGATTTATAACAAATACAAATTCGTTCGTATATTTGAGCTTCTAAAAATTGAGCGACAATAAACCTTCAAAAATTGAACTCCGCGCAGCTCTTTGTGACCTTTTTGTGAAATGCGAGAGCAAGTCATTTTTGTTCGAAATCCCTGTTTTCCTTATTATGTCCGTGAATACGCCAGGGGCGCTGTGAGGTTCACCAGAAGAATCCCAACTTGTGACACCTGCCAGTTGCCTCTGTCGCCTGCCACGCTGCAAGCACATCAGAGGCCCACCACTGTCGCCCTGTGCACAACAAGGAGTTTACTGATTGCTATTCGGACAAATTCAAGTCTAGTTATAGACAAAGCCAGTGACAGGGACGCCGGAGCGATTTCAGGGCAATGGGGGCGACTTTTTTGGTAAAGGCAACATAGACCGCAGGCGAGCGTAGCGAGCCGGAATATAATACAATTATTACTTATAATATTGAACACAACTTTTCACATTTAAGTTTAACAATTTACGTAAAACATAACGACATTTAGCGTTTACAGCCGAAAAGCCTTCAACGGGTGATAAATAGTAAGGTGGCGTTTGCCAAAACTATAAACCAACATTTTTCCAACAAAGAGCTTCCCGACGCCCGACGAAGTAGTATTGAATCCTGTTTGATCGGGCCGTCGTAGCAAGCACTTAACGCGTCGGGAGAGCCGCAAAAATTCGCTTCTCTCCGTATGCTCTGACGCGGTGTGCAATGTGCATTGGCATACGTGAGCGCTCGTCGGCGTCGCGTCGGAAGGCGCTGACGACATGATAACGACGGTGGTGTGCATTGGGCTTAATTGACTTAAAAATGTTAAGTTATGCCATAGGCGTTGTCAGGATGTCTGTCTGAAGAGCCTGGCAAAAAACGAAAATACCCATAAACAGTAACATTTTAATTCTTTCTGAAAGTTTGGATTAGGGATCTAGGCCCCCAATTGGCTACGCGCATTTTCAAATGCTACATAAGAACGGCAATTCACAGCATCTACACACAAGGGGTTCTTTTTAACGGATCTTGTTTCTGGCTTCCACAAACTGTTGCATCTTATAAGGACGGAAAGGGCAAAGTTGCGGCAGAAAGACTTTGTCGGTTTTACAACAGAACTCTGGTTGATATTGAGAGCCAGAAAATGTACGAGGCGCTGTATTCTTACATTCAGCGTGCCTGGAATACATACTTGGACCAACGAACTTACAATGCTGCGAATGTTTGGTTGGCGTCAACTTACGAGGTGGGTGATTCTAACTTAAAACTTAATAAATGTTGCGGTTCATCCTAATACATAAATTCGTTGTATAGTTATACCAATGCGACTTCCAACGGTTACGCAACTGTATTTGTGTAAAATTCCACCGAAGCTTCCATTGAATTTTAAAGGACAGTCAGGAATACTTCGGTTTAAACCACGCATTGTTGTATGAAGAACTGTATTTGTGTTTTGGCGTCGTTATTCACCCGTTCTAGGCGTTTCTGTGCTCTGTGGTTGTAGGCTACATTTTTATCTGTGCTCAAATGCGTCACACCCTCCTATATCTGTGCTCAATGCGTCACAACCATTTTAGTTGTTTAAATTAGTTCATAAAAATACCAAAGAACTATCATTTCATCAAAATAACCAACGCGATAATTGCAAATAACCACCAAATACACGCATCAAATACTGGTTAATAAATGATTAATAACACATTTGTCCAAATCAGAAATTTACAGCTGAAAACTAAAGCAAAATCGAAGTTAGACCAACCTAAGACGTTAAACATGTTTAATAAAGATTATTGCAGTATTTATTATTACAATTTTTCGGCATTTTTGCATTTTGTAAACGAATTTGATTTTAAATAATTTTGACAAATTTTGACCGTTTAAATTTTAACTAAATTTTGACTTAGTTTTAACAAAAGTTTTGACTTCGCTCAAGTTAATCGCCATAATTATTACACTGTGGTGGGCAAAATAAATTCCCGCTTATTTGCACAGAATGGAGAAATACGAAGTTCAACTGGTGGGAGTGTTTACGTGCGTTGGTATCCGACATATCCAAAAAGTTCGGGCCAAGCAATGATTTGGACTATTGCTACGAATCCATCAAGAGGAACTAAAATAGGCATTTTTAACTATGCAAATCACAACTACCAATGGCCTGTTGCGTTTTGTCGTATTTAAACATCAAACTAGTATTTTTGGTCAACGACCAAACGAAACGCAAAGTAGATTTCAAATTCAACGAAATGCAAGCAGATTTATAATAAATTGGCCGGCACCAAAGCAATTTCTACTTCGATTTCGAATTATATTAAACCCCAACGTATACCGTCTTTTCAAATAGATTCAATATTTCTTTTAAAGGAACAAATCAGCTCCTATATTGAATGAATAAACCAACTTTATTCGATTTTCGTACTCTATTAGTTAGGTTTAAATTGCTGTAACATAGTTGAACTTTACAGATGATTGACAGGAGGCATGATGTCGCGCGACAATAATATGGCGTTTATTAACCACTTGCTTATAGCATGTTGAGCAGTAAAGTGCTTTCTTCGTTTTAAGTGTTTGCGTTGTTATGGTTATTATACAATGAAAATAAACGATTAATTAATTCTGATTGGCGTTATAGCAACACCAAAGTTCCATCCGCTCAAGCATGCTCAGAGTAGTTTGATCTCACCCTGAGCACAGCCATTGGTTGCGTGGAGCCGCATCTCCTCTTAAAGTGCTGATGTAAGCTCTTTAAGGTTTGCTGGATGAGCGAGAAGCGTCAACTCTCCACGTGCAGCTGAAGTCGACGGTGTGCGACGTGCGTATACGCTCCGTACCCTTGCGGAACTTTGCCTTAGTAACGTATTCTGTGGCGAATTTCGATTGTAAATGTTATAATTTTTAATAACAAACATTTGGAAATAATGCGGGACAAACACAGAGTAATTACTATGCAGAGTAATGACGACGAGTTAGACTTGTTACTTTCCGAGTATATGTTATATAATTACTTAAAATATAGCGAGTAAATCCAGCAGAACCGAAATAGTAGATGGGGAATGACTTTGAAATGAATTTAGCAACAGTTTTCAATAATGAAATAAAACCGTACCTAGTCAGTCTTGTAAATATTCAAATAATTTACAAATAAGTGACAGTTTTTTCAGTAGCAACCTAATTCTTTAATATCCTCACATACCTTTTAAATGCCCTAACAGTTAAGACTGATGGAAGCAAAATATAAAAAAAAAGAAGATTCACTTTGAGTAGGATCTGAACACGACCCAAAATTTAGCGCTAATTTTAACGGAAGACAATTAATGCAACATAGACCCCGGGCTAACAAAAATTATGTATTCAAACAGTGAAGAATCTACTTTTAGAGCAGGGGTGGGCAATTATTTTTGACCGCGGGCCGCATGAGAAACTTAAAATGTTGTGGCGGGCCGGGTCAAAAATAGGATCTGAAATACACGCAATATGACGTCAGAAACTCTGATGGTATAAAACGAATAAGGTAACGATTTGTTATTAGTTATTACGTTTGAAGTAATGTGAAATTGTGCAATCTAAAGAAGGTCACAAAACGTCGCGCGATGCGTGAAAAATTGTTGACTATGTTTGTTTTGAACTGCAAAGTTTAATTTAGATTTAGAGGAGGACGTGAAGCATTGAGAACAGACAAAAACGGTACATTGCTTGATATATTGGCGTTTATAAAGTTGTGGAGCGCGTTGACCCAAAAGTTAAGATTAAAATACGAAAAAATTTAATACAAAAAAACTTACAATGCTTTTTTGGCTTTTCAAAGCTTTAAGTTACAGATGTGTTACTTGCGGTACAATATAAATCGGATATGGCATTAACTAAAACACAACATGGCATTAACCTAAATTAGGTTAATAAAATGAGAATCGGTATATTTCAGAGTTTAGAAAACGGTCGATTTTTCGCTCATACTTTAAAGACGGAATACTTTTGATGGGCTTAAAACATATAATAGTATTTATGCTAAGGTTGTTTAACGTTTTGGAGAGAGTGTCACAGTGCAGAGGACGCTATTTTGTCTGTAAAGTTGCCGAAAATATACGAGAAAGAGATTCGTGTTTCGTGCAAAAGCGCGAAAACAATTTCCGTTTTAGTATTTCAAACAGGCTAAAAATCAAATTTGGCGGGGTCATGAGTCATGACTACATCCGTCCTTGGAAAGAGTGTTTACGACACAACCCAACATGTAGAAACCCGTCCTTATTTTCGCTTAGCCTATGTATTTTAAGGAAAATAGGCCGCGGGCCGGATTAAACTGCTTGGCGGGCCGTATGTTTCCCAGGTCTGCTTTAGAGGTTACTTTGCTAGATCAATACGTATTTTTGAAAACCAAATCGCATTTTTACCTGGTATCATTGCCCTGCATAATACAAACCCTGATGTGGCTTTTTTACGAATGCGAAATCAGATCTTATGCATTTTAGATTGTTAGGCCTGCGTTATGTGTTGATAACAATTTACAGTTCTTGATAAGAAGGGCCTATTAACAAGCAGAATCAATGTCGCTTTTTAGCTGGATGCCGCGCCATTATGACTTTGTTGAGTTTTAGACTCTGTCATTCTATATGACGATAACAAAATTCGAGGGGCGCGCTTACAACGTTATAAGTGCGAGTTAACCAGGGCTGCGGTTTAAACTAGACGGAGTCAGTTTGTTTTGCTGTAGTCGAATTCGGGACTCGAGTAAGACAACTTAAAACTACCCGAGTCCAAAGTCCGAAAGCGACCCAATGTAAGTTGTAAAAGTGTAATTCAAAATGGTGAAATATTTGGAAACCTTGTATTGTCTGTGGATCAATTATGACACCCATATGAGTGAGTTGCAGAATATCCTCCCTAATTTAGTTGCGTAAATGGGTAAAATACAAGCTGTAGAGTCGGACTCGGGTTAATTTTGCGGACCGGAGTCGGACTCGGGTTATTTTTAAGACTCCGCAGCCCTGTTGTAGGCCTATAGGAGGTTTGTGCCAACCGACCGGAAATATTTTACGTCAACAAGCCGTATTTAATAACGACGCTGAGAAAAACGTATGAAAAGTTTACGACTGAACAGAGGCGCAGCTAGGGGGCTGCGGGGTACATATGTCCCCGGGCGCCAAGGTAGAGGGGCGCCAAAATGAGGCTTACAAATTTTGCACAACAGGGCAAAAAAAACGACCACAAGCAAGATAGCACCAGCGGCTGTGACAGACGTCATATGATACGCCACCCACGCCCAGACTGTTGCTGCCAAGATACTGATTCTGCGTGCAGCTGGATTCATGTAGCTTAGTGCTTCCAGCAATTCGGTATTTTAGATTTACATATTAGTTGGACAACATAAAAAAGAGTAAATGTGTATCGTTGGTCGCACGTAGCGAGAAAAGTTCTGTTAAAACATGCAATGGTATTCACAGAGACTTTGTGCTAAATACAACTGTCAACAAAACACGAACAAAAAAAAATTAGCGAGAACTTTTTGAAGTTTTAATCGTTAAGTTGGGCAAAAAAACAGAGTTTATACAGGCGTAATAGTGGTGCCCAACCCAATTGCAATGCCGTATAATTGTTCCGACTAAACATAGCCCTAATCGGTCGTAAAAGTAGCAATTATAATCCAGCAACTGAAAAAGTATTAAAAATTAGTAGCAAAGATCGCAAATCCATGAACTATGCCTTCAGTCACCTATACACGTGTAGTTTTATGTAAAGTATAGGACAGGGTTTCTCAACCGTGGCCCTCGGCCCCCCTGGGGGGCCACGGAGCGGTCATTGGGGGGCCACGGAGCGGTCATTGGGGGGCCACGGGCATAACTCTCTAGCTAGATATTGCGAAAACCAAAGCGTCACTATTTTCAAAATTTATCAGTTTAACTTTTTTTTTTTTTTTTTTTTTATTCGTATAAAGTTACGCCCCGAATGCTGCTCAGTAACTGAACTGAAGCGCTACCAAAAACTCCTTTGGAGTTTCTTGGTTTTATTGTGTTTTATAGAGATGACGTATTTTCGAATCTGCGAATTTCGCTACAAATTTTGTTAACAATAGCAGTTTCAATTGCAAGCTGTGAGCGGTCGTTCAGCAAATTGAAACTTATTTTGTCTTATCTGCGTGTATCAAAGGGATGGATCAGTAATCTTGCTATTCTTAGCGTTGAACGAGAAACATTGGAAACAACAGATTTCGATGACGTAATTAATCAGTTTGAGACAGTGAAATGAAGAAAAATAATCTATAGTTGTAAATCATTCATGTTTGACAGCGACTTAGTGAGTCATACGTGTAGTTTGTATAACCAAAACGCTTATTCTTTAAATACATTGTTCTACTAAAATTTGAACTATTTTCCGTATAATTAAGTAAGGTATATTATGTTAATTCAATTCAAATGGTGATTAAACACGTCATGCTCATCCAAGCGTAACTTGGGTTAAGAGACTGCGATCAACTACAAAAGTGAAAAAACGTGAACCGCCAAACTACAAAAACCTTAAACTTTTGACGTAACAGCACTAAACCTCTTAAAAACTAGCCAACTTTAAAGTAAATACACGACAAATGTAGATATGTAATAGTGATTTAGGCCACTGCTTGCAAAGTATTGATATTATATTTACTCAATAAGTACAAAGCTCTGCCAGGCAGCTTAATTGTAAACTAAATAACGTTACAATAATTTAAGCTTTACTTGTCTACGAAATGTGATTTCACCGAATTATCTAAATACTATCGTGGATTAAGATTGATTATGCTGGTTTGACGAATACATCGCGACGAGCAAGAGACAACAATTAATCTATTGGATTTATATGGCGGAAGAGGTATGGCGTTATTTATCGCAAAATGTATATCCATGCCATTTTATTAACAGTGGCGACCAAAGAACGAGACGTGATTGAATAAATGGAATTCTTTAGAATTGCGAATGCTTTGACACTATAAAGTTTAGTAATTTTAATGGAATTTGTACAACAAGGCCTGATGTGAATGCCAATGCATGTGCTCATATGTTTGTCAGCATTTCATGCAACTGCAGCAACTTGCCTCAGGCGAAATTGACTCAACAGAACCTTGTGAAATCAACAATGAGGCTCCATGTGTCTAACGACGTTCTGACGTACGCAAATGCATATTCCGTAACCTTATAAGAGCAAACCGCTTCACAACAAAATGCGAGCAAAACAACTTCAGCTGACATGAACCATAAATAGAGTGTTCGCCTAATAAGGCTGCGTATACCAACGAAACCTTTCTTTCCAAAGTCTATAAAAGTTCGGCGAATCACAGCACCGACACACAACCTCGAAGGCAATCTCAAGGAAGATGACAAACTACAACAACGGAAGAATGATTCAATTTCGCGCTGCATTTCTAGTTTTGCTGCAAGCTTGCAGTTCGCTCGCCTACGGACAAGTTCAGTCCAACGATTTCTTGGTGTGCAAACCAATTGGAAGCTTGTTCGAGATGCAACAATCCAGCACGGGAGGAAACTCAACAACCCTGAGGGGAAGTCCAGGACCTCCAGGCCGAAGAGGCCCGAGGGGCTTAGCTGGCCCGATTGGCCCCACAGGGCCACAACCAACTGTTCATTGGAACAGAATCGAACAAAAAATTGCCAAAAAAATTAAAGGTTAGATTTTTAGTCAAAGTTATTTGGATAAACTGAAATACATATTCACATAATTTTTCCTTATTAAGTATACCTTTCATGGTTTAGAAATATCGCTGTGTCCTGGCGTTGTTTTCAACGGATCTTGCTTCTGGCTTCCACAAACTGTTGCATCTCAAAAGGACGGAAGAGGCAAAGCTGCAGCAGAAAGTCTTTGTCAGTTTCACAACGGAACTCTGGCTGATATTGAAAGCGAGCAAATGTACGAGGCGCTGTATTCGTACATCCAGCGTGCATGGAACTTGTATGTGGACCACCCAAATCACAACTCCGTGGAAGTTTGGTTGGCTTCAAGATACGAGGTGGGTGGCTTTTACTTTGTTCGGCAATACATAAATTTACATTTAACTAGCACAAAAATACATATCCTTAATGCATTTGCTTTTCATTTTGTTCTAAAGCAAACAGCAGTTTAAAATACCCTACAGCAGGGGTCTCCAACCTTTTTAATTAGCGATCCAAGTTTAACAAAAATAAAATCGGAATTTACATTGCGACCCCATATTGTTTTCAGATATCAATGTAAAAATATTTTAAATAGTTCCAACAAAGTAACACGAGCGAATATGGGTGAATTATTCAATTCCAGAGAACTGTGGGTACACATGTGCAAAAAAAAGATTACTTTGGGGAAGTTATATTTAACAAATGAATTTGTATTTAACACAAGAAAAAATTGTTTCAACAATATATCCACTGATGTTTTGCAAACGCGGCTTCACTTTGTATAAGCTTAACCGCATGTCATGCTCTAATTCCAAGCGATTACGATGTTTCGTTTTTTAACATGCTTATTGCGTTGAATCCCACTTCACAAACCATGTGGTTAAAAACAGACGGATCGGTATCATTTAATAATCTAATTCAAGGGATGTCCAACGGAAAGATGCCGACGTGCCAATTTTTAACTTATTACTTCTTCCCGTGCCAAAGTTTAGCAACTATTTTTTTTCTAATATCAAAAGCGCTTTTATACAAAAAAACAAAACAGTATAATGTTACAATATCAGAAGTAATTGTTTGTTGTCGTAATTGCTGGAATTGTTTTATATTTGTGAATAAACAATGACAATTGGCTGTTTAACAAATTTAGCTTTTTTGACAATTGGCTGTATTTTGGGGGGCTTGCGTCTGCGTGCCATTTTTTATTAGGTCGCGTGCCTTATGATGGACACTCTTGATCTAATCAGACAGAGTCTGAAGTCGGGACGTTGATTGTATCGAAGTCCAAAAGTAAATATTCGCTGAAACCGTTGAATATTTTGCTTTAAACGAGTTAACCGAAATGCGTTTTGCTGCATCCACTTTCATAATTGGGAATATCAGCCTAATTATTATATATGCAAACCACCATGCCTAATGTTAATAACAAGATTTGACTTTTTGAAAATCCAGTCCTTTTAAAACTCAATACAAGAATGTCGCAATAAAACAATTTGCGAAAGTGCGACACTCGCTGCGCTAAATCTTAGAAACTAATTTTTCTTAAATGTCAAGTTAGCCGATTGAGCAGCTCTTGAGAGCCTAAAATCATTTTTATGTAGAAGATGCACTCAGTCACGTTTATTAGTGTGGCGTCATTGTAAAAAAAAATAGTAAAAGAGCAGGAATATGGTGAGTTATGGCGACCCCAACAGGTTTGGGACCACTGCCCTACAATACACTGAATGTAAAAGACACAAGCTATCAAAATCGGAATTCTACATTTTATCTGCACAGAATGGCGAGCTACGAAGTTCAACTGGTGGAAGTGTTTACGTGCGTTGGTATCCGGGATGGCCATCAGGTTCGGGTCAAGCAATGATTTGGTACGTTGCAACAAATCCATCAAGAGGATCTGATATTGGCATGTATAATTCTGATCTGAACGAAAAATGGCCCGTCCCACTTTGTCGTATTAAAACATCAAACTAACATCGATATTCAAAGAACATTTTGCTTTGTAATATATGACATTACCAAAAATGTTGGATTTATTAGCCACTAGTTCATCGCATGTTGAACAGTGAAGTGCTTTGAACGTGTTAGCGTTGTCATGTTGATTATACAATGTAAATAAATGATCAATGGCTTCCGAATGAGGTTATATTAATACCAAAATTTCATCCGCCTAAACATGCTCAGAGTAGTTAGAATCGTGGAGCCGCACCGCCTCTTTGCGACGAGCGTATACTCTCCGTACCCTTGCAGAACTTCACCCCTTGGACATTCGAGCACGTTATCCTATACGAATTTTAATAAGAGAAAATTTGTACAATCAAACTTGACAAAATCGTAATGACCTTTAGAAATATATGGCGAATTATTTTACGTACTTTGGTAAATGTTACAACACATTAAAAAATATTAGGCAATTGTGCAGAAAAAATACTTGCACATTAATGACAATAAAATACAATAAAAGTACAAAAACCAAAGTAAAACCAGGACAAAATATTTGTTAAAGGAATGTATATTTAACCCTTTTCTGGCATTGTCAGTTGCTATAAGTAAAATACATATATAAAAAAAATTAGTAATAGCCAATAATTATTGAAAAAGTCTTGAAAACATATGAAATCAGTAGAGATTAAAAAAAAAAAGCTTAAAAACAGAGTTATACTTGTTACATGTTTGAGTATTACCCAGTTGTGAAGTGATACAGGCATTTCAAAATCAACAATAAATCGATCAGAATTGAGACAAATAAGGAATATTTTTCTGTCGTGAAGTTAGCAGCCGTTTTCTGGGGCAATGTGAAAAGCGTACCTAGACAGGTTTACAACTGAAGTGAAATTTATTCACAAATAAAAAAAAACTTTTTTTAAGTAATAACCTCACACAGAATGTTTTTAATAAATCACAGAATCTGCTGTAAAAAAACCTTATTAATGTTTATAAAATACAATATTCAAAAGTTCGAACTTCAAAATGGAATGAGTTACTAATAGCTAAAAATGACTTTTAAATAATTCAGTTTGCAATTTTAATATTTTATTTTTTGTAAATTATACTACTGTAGAAAGAATAATATTAAATGCAATTATTTGATGGAAAGTTGATTTGTTATTGCCAGTGGTAAATATGGTTATTTTTGGAAATAACATTACCAAGCATTTTGATTTCCCTTACAAAGTCGCATTTGTTAAAAGGGATGAATGAAGTTCAACTGAGGAAAGTAATTAGATAAAATTGTGATCTTCAACATCCACCAGAATCAGGTAGTGAAAATTTGTATAAACTGCAAAACAGAAAACATCTTAAAACAACCAAAAAAAATAACAAAAAGCTATAGTTTTACCAAAAAAAAAGTGTTTTAATTAAAAAAAAGCATCTATGAAATGTTTTTTTTAACCCAAATAAAACTTCATTTGTGGTGTAAACCATAGATTGGTGCTGGTCTAGAATCCTACAACCCTTTTGTCCAGGGGTTTATATTGCTAAAATATTTGAATTGGTTGTGGTGTGAGTTAGGGTTGGTTGGGTGGGTCAGGTATTATTATTATTTTTATTCTTCCGTATTTATTTCTTTCATGAAATTTTAATATTGACAACTGATTTTTTTTATTTTTTTTTATAACTATTTAAATTGCTATAGAAAATATTAAGAATAATTGTTTGTACTTAATATGATAAAATTTAGACAATGTGTAAATTATTTGCATACTTATTACTACATTAAAAATATATTAAACAAACACAGCTGAAATATTTAATCCGTTTAAAACTGAAACGTACATAATATACACAGTGTGTATTATTGGAAGTCCATCTAGAGTAGTATTGGCCAACGATAACAGCACCCATGTATGTAGAACACAAGATGCCTTCGGAAAAGCTCAATAAATTCAGTTATCCTGATCAGGATTGGCAATCTTTCTAAATGTAAAATATGTTTACCTTTAATTTGTAAAATAATAAAAGGCGCTGATCTAGAATCCTACCACAACGCAAATTATTTGGGTTACGGTGCGGGGTTAGCGTTTGGGTTAGGGTGGGTCAAGTGTTATTATTAAATAATGAATACAATATTACTTGACCCACCCACACCCAAATATTGTGCGTTAATTTAATAATGTGGTAGGATAAGGATAATATTTTATTTGGAACGTCAAAAAACAAAAAACGAGAATCGCCGAAATCACAATGTTTTGAAATATTTGACGTTCCCAGGAGACAGCGAAAGACCGTAAGGTAGGATTCTAGTCTTTAGACCAGCGCCTATTAAAATAATAAAAGTACAATAATAACCTGATTTGTATTTATAGTTAATTGTTATTGTAGAGGCATGGCAACATTTATTTTTCTTATCAATGTATTATTTATCTTATTTTATTGAAAAAACAACATGATCATATTAAAGTGTAAAACAGCCTTATTTTTTAAATATTATTGATGAAGCTGATCCTTACCGCTTGGATGTGTTTGTATTGCACAAATGACGACGCTAAATAGCTATAGATCGGTGACTCAGCATTTTGTTTCAGCAGCAATTGTCAATTTTATGGGGATTTCCCATAAACTTTGCTGTGTAATTTATTTGTCGACAACTTTGCGAAATCTAGTTACGGGAGTTATACGTAAGACAAATCACAAATCAAAGAGATTCTCCTTGGACAAATGCAGCAATTTTGTTAAAGTTATACCCAATAGGCAACACTGAACGACACATTCAGGGAGACTTAAGCTTTTGATACTGAACAAACCACACTAGATAAACAAATTTGTTCGGATACTTCTAAAATTAGAACGAACAGAAAACGCGACAAATTAATGTTAGCGCAGCTCTTCGTGACCTTTCGTTGAAATGCTAGAGCAAGTCAAGTCATTTTTATTCGAAATCCCTGTTTTCCTTACATGTCTGTGTATATAGTGCAGGGGCGCCGCGCGGCTTGAAAGCCGAACTTCAGTTTGTGACACCTGCCAATTGCCACTGCCGACTGCCAGGCATCAACTATTCAAAGGCCCGCCGTAGTTACCCTGTGCAGAACCAAGGAGTATACTAATAACACAAATTCAAGTCTGGATATTCACAAAGAAGTAATGTACGATATTATTATTTTCATACTAAGGTGGTAGAAATGCCAAATTAACTTGTGTATGTTACCCACGGTTTGTGATCCAATGCAGCCCTTGTAGCGATCTACTTACCCGTAGCAGCTACACATCTCCTAATCGCTAAAGCCTTTTTCAATCTAGGAAGGTTTTTGTATCAAGCATAGAAAAATGATCCAACAAAACTACAAAAAACACATTTCATTGAGCACAGACAATTGAATTCACTAGTTACAGTTTCAAATATCGTCCAGTTGTTGATACGCGCATTTTGAAGTAATTGATAAATAGACACATATTTTGAGTCAGGAAGTTAGGATAAAATAGTGAAAATTATACAATCGCTTTAAATAAAAATAATTTAAAAAAAAAATCACCCAGAATTAATAAGCCGCAATGGGCAACAACCATACGCAGCTTGACTTTTAAAACGTACTTAATTAAAGAGAAATGAGAGAAAACATATTGTTTATTAAATGCAAATAATGAAAGTGAAAGGCATATGTTGGTATTGGTGGAAATTTGTGTTACAGAAGAAAGTTGTTGTCTCCGTTATGAGCATGATGACGAAAAACATAATTGACGAAAACATAAAAGCATCAATTTTTAGGAGGAGCCCGTTAAGCGAAGGAGAAGGCTCGTATACAGAAGTGCATCCGCTATAGCTTTGTAGGTGCTCCTAGCAGGTTTTTTTTTTGCCTGGCGCGTTTCAGATCGAAACTTTATCTAAAATCTCGCTGCTCACTTTAAACTGCAAAAACTTTTTTGTGATTCTTTCCTAGCGAAAACATAAAGCTACTGATATAAACGAGGATTTTAGTCCGGGAAAATTGCTTACACAAAATTCGGGATAAATATTGCTTTCTTAAGAGATAACACGAGCAAACAGTTTATCGTTATACAGTAGATAAAGAGAGGCCAAAGCACTACACGCGATTGAGTAAATAGAATTGCTATATAGGCGAAGTAAACAAACATGCACAGACATTTGGTAACTTCAGAGGGTGGCATCAGGACAGAAATAAAGGTGTATTTTAAAAGCAAATGATGCGCGAACACCTTTGCTGTGTAGCCCAAACATGTTATATATGCATACCGATGCTTGTGCAATGTGCAAAAATATTTGCGCGCTTTAAAAAAATTGCAAAATTGCCTCAGGTTATATTAAAGCCACAACCTATAGAAAAGCCATCCTGGATGCAAGAATGCGTTTCGACTTACGCAACTGAACATTCCGAAACCTTGTAAGAGAAAGCCGAGTTACATCAGGCGCAATGATCGAGTAGATGGAAGAACCATACAAGGAGAGTTCGCCAAATATGGCTGAGCATACCAACAGAACGAGTCGTCCCAAATGCTATATAAGAACGACAATTTACAGCAACGTCACTCAAATTCAAAGGTATCACAAGAAAGATGATAAACTACAAAAACAGGAAAATGCTTCAACTTGGCGTTTCAATTCTAGTTTTGCTGCAAGTTTGCAATTCATTCGCCTACGGACAAGTTCAGTCCAACGACTTCTTGGTGTGTAAACCAATTGGACAATCAAACTTGACAAAATCGTAATGACCTTTAGAAATATATGGCGAATTATTTTACGTACTTTGGTAAATGTTACAATACATTAAAAAATATTCGGCAATTGTGCAGAAAAAATACTTGCACATTAATAACAATAAAATACTTCAACAATAAAAGTACAAAAACCAAAGTAAAACCAGCACAAAATATTTGTTAAAGGAATGTATATTTAATCCTTTTCTGGCATTGTCAGTTGCTATAAGTAAAATACATATACAAAAAAAATTAGTAATAGCCTATAATTATTAAAAAAGTTTTGAAAACATATGAAATCAGTAGAGATTAAAAAAAAAAGCTTAAAAACAGAGAAAAAACAGAAAAAAAAGCTTAAACTTTAACATGGAATATGTTACTTATAGTTAAAAATGACTTTTAAATAATTCAGTTTGCAATTTTAATATTTTATTTTCAGTAAATAATACTAGTGTAGAAAGAATATTATTAAATGCAAATATTTGATGGAAAGTTGATTTGTTATTGCCAGTGGTAAACATGGTTATTTTTGCTGCTTTTGTAAATAACATTACCAAGCATTTTGATTTTCCTTACAAAGTCGCATTTGTTAAAAGGGTGAATGAAGTTCAACTGAGGAAAGTAATTAGATAAGATTGTGATCTTCAACATCCATCAGAATCAGGTAGTGGAATTTTTTATGAACTGCAAAACAGAAAACATAAAAAGCTATAGTTTTACCAGAAAAAAAAGTTTTTTAATTAAAACTATTTTTACCCCAAATAAAAGAACTGCCAAATTTGATTTGTGGTGGAAAACATAGATTGGTGCTGGTCTAGAATCCTAACACTCTTTTGTCCAGGGGTTTATATTGCTAACAATATTTGTATTGGTTAGGGTGTGAGTTAGCATTTGGGTTTGGGTGGGTCAGGTATTATTATTCTATTTATTTTTACGTATTTATTGCTTTCTTGAAATTTCACTTTTCAACAACTCATTTTATTACTGTAAAAAAGTTATGGGATTCTAGACCAGCGCCAATAGATTAAAGTAAACTATTAACTTGCCAAAGAAAGTATTGAGATTGAAAATATTTATTTGTACTTAAGATGATAAAATTTAGACAATGTGTAAATTATTTGCATACTAATTAATAAATTAAAAATGTGTTAAACAAACAGAGCTAAAATTCTTAATCTGTTTAAAACTGAAACGTACATATACACAATGTGTATTATGTGAAGTCCATCTAGAGTAGTATCGGCCAATGATAACGGCACCCATATACGTAGTACACAAGATGCCTTCGGAAATGCTCAACGAAATCAGTTATCCTGATCAGGATTGGCAATCTTTCTAAATGAAAAATATCTTTACCTTTAATTTGGAAAATAATAAAAGGCGCTGGGCTAGAATCCTACCACAACGCACAATATTTGGTTTAGGGTGCGGGGTTCGCGTTTGGGTGGGTCATGTGTTATTATTAAATAATGATTACAAGATTACTTTACCCACCTACACCCAAACGCTAACTCAAATATTGTGCGTTGATTTAATAATGTGGTAGGATTCTAGACCAGCGCCTAATAAAATATTAAAAGTACAATAATAACCTGATTTGTAATATAGTTAATTGTTATAGTAGAGGCATGGCAACATTTCTGTTTCTTATCAATCTATTATTTTTTTTATTTGATTGAAAAAACAGCATAATCATATTTAAGTGTAAAACAGCCTTATTTTTTAAATATTATTGATGAAGCTGATCCTAACACAGTGTTTCTAAATTTGTGTAATACTTATACTTACTGTCTTGATGCTATTACACAAATGACATATGGCGCTGGTGTAGAACAATGCTTTTCAATAGGATGCATTGTACACCTCAGGATGCCAATCACATTGTGTGGAAGCTGCACACCCTATATTTTTCTAATAGAATTTGTGTTATTGGGTGTGGGAAGGCCAGATTGGAAACTTTGGATATTGCGCGGGGGAGATGTTTTGCAGCTGAAAAAATGCGCGGCTGAAAATAAAATTTCGACTTGAACTTGCGCGGCTGAAAATAAACCATCAGGCTACCGAAAGTTGTAAATTGCGAATTTATATTAAACTTACAGCGTTCATAGAATACTTGAATCACTGCGCAATTTTTGGTTGGTGTGCGGGCGCAGTGCGCAGGTAAATATTTAAAAAGTTGGATAGTATAGCATTTAATATGCAATATTACTCGAAATTGCCTAATTGACGTCACTAAACACGTGACCGTTGTCCACTGATGCGTGACCAAATCGCCGAACTGTGCGTTTTCAGCGTTTCGCAAGTGATTCTATTTGATGCATTATATTATATACGTCTTATCAACTAGCGTTAAAAAATGTTATGCAACTTCAGTACGCGGCCCGCCAATTTTTTTTGTGCTTGTTTCATACAGAAGTTTGCGCGGCTGAAGTTTTGCGCGTTTGCTCGAGTCAGATTTGCGCGGCTGAACACATTTTCTATAAAATGCGCGGCTGTGACCGCGGCTGAAAGTGTTACTGCGCGGGGGATAAATCCCCTGCGCAGGCCAAACTTTCCAACCTGGTGGGAAGGTCAAGTGTTGTATTTATTCTCTTTACAATTTTAATTTTGATAAGTAGTTTGTCATGCAATCACTATTACTTTGCTGTTGTGTTTTTGTTTATCTTTTACTTAGTTTTCCTTAAGACAATTTATAAAAGATTCACGAAAAGATTTTCAAAACAGAAATTCCACGAAGCTATAGATCGGTGACTCAGCATTTTGTGTCGGCAGCAATTGTCAGTTTTATGGGGATTTCCCATAAACTTTGCTGTGTAATTTATTTGTCGCTAACTTTGCAAGATCTAGTTACGTTAGTTATAATTATAAGACAAATCACAAATTAAAGCAATTCTCTTTGGACAAATGCAGTAATTTTATTAATATTACACCCAATAGGCAACACTGAACGACAAATTAAAGTAGGCTTAAGCTTTTGATACTGAACAAACAACAGTAGGTAAACAAATTCGTTCGAAATTTGAGCTTTTAAAAATAGAGCGACCTCAAAACGCAACAAATTGAAGTCAGGTCAGCTCTTCGTGACCTTTCTGTGAAATGCTAAAGCAAGTCAAGGTCATCTTTATTTGAAATCGCTGTTTTCTATTTATGTCCATGTATACTCCAGGGACGCTGTGCTGCTTGAAGGAGGAACTCCAATCTATGACACTTGTCAGTTGCCACTGCCGACTACCAGGTACCAACTAATCAGAGGTCCGTCACTGTCACCCTGTGCACAACCAAGGAGTTTACGAATAACACAAATTTAAGTCTGGATATACCTAAAGCAAGTGATGTACGATATTATCGGATCGAATTTGACATCCGGAGTAAAGTGATATGTTCACTATTCTTTTCATACTAGAGCGGTAGTAATACCAAATTAACTTGTGTATGTTACCCACGGTTTGCGATGAAATGCAGCCCTTGTAGCGATCTACTTACCCGTAGCAACTACACATCTCCTAATCGCTAAAGACTTTTTCAATCTAGGAAGGTTTTTGTATAAAGCATGGAAAAACGATCGAACAAAACTTCAAAAAACACATGTCATTGAGCAAGTTTGGTTGGCGTCAAGATACGAGGTGGGTGAGTTTTACGTTCGTTTCGATAGTAGATCAAGTTGCGCTTCGATCAGAAGAAGAATACATATCCGTAGTGCATTTGGTTTTCATTTTATTTTAAAGCAAACAGCAGTTGAAAACCCTAAAACACAGTGAATTAACAAGACACTATAGCTATTAAAATCGGAATTTTACTTTTTATCTGCATAGAATGGCGAGAAGTTCAACTGGTGGAAGTGTTTACGCGCGTTGGTATCCGGGACATCCATCAGGTTCGGGTCAAGCAGTGGTTTGGTTGATTGCAACAAAAATATCAGTAGGAACTAGCATTGGGATTTTTATTTATGGAAATGTCAACTACAAATGGCCCGTCCCACTTTGTCGCATTGATAAAGCTAACTAACACGGACGATCAAAGAACAGTTTGCACAATATGGTAGCGCCATTTCAAAGTTGCTGTGCTAAGTCGGCACGTTTTACCGATTCTTAGGTTTTTAAAAAAACCAAAGCGTATTTTTACCTGGTATCATTGCCTTGTAGGCTACAGTAAATCGTAATGGCGATTATTTTACTAATGTGAAATCAGATGTTATGCATTTATGATTTCAGACCTGCGTTGTGTGTTTATAACAATCTTAAGTAACTCTACTTGATAAGAAGGCCCTATGAACGAGCACAGTAAATGTCGTTGTGTGCTAAATGCCGCGCTATTATGACTTTGGTGATTTTTAGACTCTGTCGTGCTGTCGTTGCACGGAATAATTTATTCTTTGTGTGTGCGTTATTGTTTCTATATTTTATCGTTTGTACGTCTGTTACTTTTCAACTCTTTTTTTCTTACTCACGTGTTATATCTCTCTGCTACGTTTGCACATCAAGAAGTTCAACTGGTGGAAGTGTTTACGCGCGTTGGTATCCGGGATGGCCATCAGGCTCGGGTCAATTGGTCTATTGCAACAATTCCATCAAGAGGATCTAAAATTGGCATGTATAATTATAATGATCCAAACTACAAATGGCCCGTCCCACTTTGTCGTATTGAAACATCATAACACCGACGATCAAAGGACATTTTGCTTTGTAATATATAACATCACAAAAAATATGGCATTTACCACTTGCTTATCGCATGTTGAGCAGTAAAGTGCTTTGATCGTTTTAAGTTCTTCCGCTGTTGTGTTGATTATATATAAACAAACAATTAACGACGTTCGTTTGGGTTTTAGTAATACCAAAGTTCCATCAGCCTAAACATGCTCGGAGCAGTCTCACGCTTTGCATCAGTTGTGTGGAGTAGGGTGGGGTGTTATAGTTCTGTGGGTCGGGCCGCATCTCCTCTTAAAGTGCTGATTTAAGTTCTTGAAGGTTTGCTGGATGAGTGAGAGGCGGCACCTCTCCACGTGCAGCTGAAGGTCGACGGTCTGCGACGTGCGTATACGCTCCGTACCCTTGCGGAACTTCGCCTCAGTAACGCACTCTGTGGCGAATTTCGATTGTATATGTTATAATTATTAATAAAAAATATTTAGCAATACTGCTGGTCAAACATAGAATAAGTACTATGAAGAGTAGTGAAGAGTTTTATATTTCACTTGTGCACGTTATGGTGCACAAATGTTATTCAAGGATAAAATTATACATTCTAACTGTTTTCCCAATGACTGTTACAATACAATAAAAATATTATGCAATTAAGCAGAAAAAAAATTCGTGTACATTAATAATAATGAGTTATACTTGCTACATGTCTGAGTATTACTCAGTTACGAGCATTTAAAAATCAACAATAAATCGATCAGAACTGAGATAAATATGGAATATTTTTCTGTCGTGAAAAGGGCAATGTGAAAACCGTACCTAGACAGGTTTACAACTGAAGTGAAAATTATTTACTAAACGAAAGAAAAAAAGTTGAGTAATAACCTCATACAGATTTTTTTAAGAAATCACATAATCAACTGTAAAATAACCTTGGTTAAATACTAAGTATGCAAGTATAAATATTCATAAAATACAAATAATGAAAAAATCGATCTTTAGCATGAAATATGTTACTTATAGTTAAAAATGACTTAAATAATATAGTTTGCAATTTTAATATTTTATTTTGTTTTAAATTATACCAGTGTAGAAAGAAAATTATTAAATGCAATTTTACGTGTAAACAGTTTTAGTGCATTGTACATAGAACTTTCAGCAGATAACACACTTAACGTGCGCACAGAATTAAAACATCTATCTTAAAAAAAAATAAAAAAAATTACAAAAGTTTTGCATTATTTTTAGAAATAGTGACTGAAAGTGGATTTCAGCAATATTACAAAACTAGAATAATATCAAAGTCGGAATAAAGTAAAGTTTGGAATAAATGCAAAATTTAATTGTTGTTTTGGCCGCTTAGATATCAAACTGAAAACGTATTGGATTTTATTATGGCGTTCGTCTTATGAATATTGTATGATTTAAACTTATTTTTTAATCTGAAATTCTGGCATTCAAAATAGGAATATTTACATAAAGTATTCCAATACGCGAAAATTATAAAAAATCAAATGCAAAACAAACATGAAAACATTTATTCATCCACAGATAAAATTAAAGAGTTTTGTATAAAAACAGAAGGTAAAGGAAAATTGAGTTTTACCTAAAAAGTTTTTGCCCAAACGTCGACAGCAAAACGACAGATGCCAAAAAGATGCCCCCAACCGCCTTTACCCTGTCCCTAAAGATTTGGGCGTTATTTTGACCATTCACATCTTATCAGTCAATTTTAGGATTTATTTGGACAGATGTATGTCTTATATAAACGATTTTGGATGTTATTCCCTCTTGGTTATTACTGCGTATTTGTCTTTACTATGTGTTGGTCTTAACAGCCTATAGCATTATAGAATATTGTGATTTAGATGTTATTTATGGGAAAATCATTAAAGGCCTATATACTTTTTTTGGTAAAAAAGGTTATGAAACACCGTACTACGTCCTATTGCTGCAGCCAGAATACTGGCCTTCAGTTGTATGTTTTTATATTTAGTGTTGCAAAGCTATCATTTGTATTTAGAACACCAAATTAATTAAAAGTTATTGAAAGAATTTACCTTTGGTTAATTAACCTGTTAAAGAGTTAGCCACTTGCTCATCGCATGTTGAACAGTAAAGTGCTTTTATCGTTTACTACGCTGAGTAATGACGACGAGTTTTATATTTGTTACTTTTCCGAGTATGTATTATTTAATTACTTCAAAAAAATAACAAGTATTCCATCAGAACCGAAATAGCAGATCGAGATTGATTTTGTCATTAATTAAACAACAGTTTCAATAGCGAGATTGAAACCGTACCTATAGTCAGCCTTGCAACTGATTTTAAATAGATCTACAAATATGGGTCAGCGTTATTAGTAGCAACTAATTCTTTAATGTCGACGCAAATGCCGAGTTTTATAAATCAACGAACAGTGAAGACTGATGGAAGCAAAATCAATAAGAAAAATTCACTTTGAGTAGAATCTGAGCACGACCCAAAATTTAGCTCTAATTTAAACGTAAGACAATGCCCAGCAACATGGACACCGGGTTAAAAAAAAGTTATACATTCAAACAGTGAACAATTTATTTTTTGAGGTTGCTGTGCTAGATCTATGCGTTTACTGATTCTTCCGTTTTTGAAAACCAAAAAGTATTTTTACCTGGCATCATTGCCTTAGGCTATAATAAAGTAGGGCTATAATAAAGCGTAATGGCGATTATTTTACTAATGCTAAATCAGATGTTAAGCATTTATGATTTTAGGCCTGCGTTATGTGTTTAGAACAATTTTCAGTAACGGTACTTGATAAGAAGGCCCTATGAATGAGCATAGTAAATGTCGTTGTTAGCTTAATGCCGCGCTTATATGACTGTGGTGATTTGGCAATACGGTAGTAACAATCGCTTATTATCCACGTCGTGAGCACGTGAGTACGACAACCAATCACAGCGCAGTGTGCGGTCAAGCGGAACGAATCACGTAACTTCGGTACTAACGGCACTTTATGACGAAACAACATTATCGGACGCAAATACGTGTGAAAATGGCGTATATACCTTTTTAAATTACTTGCTGTGACGTCATTTATACCACTTTATTTATTATGACGTCACCGATTTGACAAGCGTTTTCAATAGATTTCAAGCCTCACGCTATTTGTTGTACTATTGTTGCAGGGAATAATTTATCGTTTGTGTGTGCGTTATTGTTTCTATATTTTTATCGTCTATTGTTCTTTTTACTCTTTTGTTTCTCACGAAAATGATATCGCTTTTCCACTTGTGCACCTCACCGTTCACGTTTTATCTTAATCGCACCACGTTTTATGTTGGCACCTAAGTTAGTTACCGGCGCTTACACCATTTTCCCCTCGTTGTGGTGGTCGGGTTTTGGTTAGGCTAATGTACGTTTCGAAATTATTGCAATTGACGTTTGGTTTTATTAGACGTTGGCCTTTTATTTTTCATGCCTGCTGTTATTTTATTTAGGTTTTCTCTATTGAATACACTTTGAAGGCACTTTGTGTATCGCTTGGCATCCGACAGGCCGTTAAGTAGGGCTCCTGAAATTGAAAATATTTCGAAGGGCGTGGTAAGAGACTATCAGTGTGTTCAGGAGGCTTGTGCTAACCTTTCATGATATATAGTTTGCTGTCGGATCGCTAGCCTTACAACTGACACTGACCGGGAATATTTTACGTCTCAACAAGCCGTGTTTAATAGCGAGGCTGAGAAAAACGTGTCGAGAAAATCTTACAATTGAATTGGCTCACAAAATTTTATACAGTATTGTTCTTCCTCGGTATTCGTACGGCTTTGCTCGTGTTGGTTTTGCAGAACCGCGCCATGATCATCCAGGCGTAACTGCGGTTAAGGAACTGCGATCAAACACAGATGTGAAAAACCTTTAGCGCCAAACTACAAAACCTAAAACTTTTGACGTGAACACAAAACCTTATCAAACTTAAAAGTCAATAGAACAACAAATGAAAATATGTAGTAGTGAGTTAAGCCACAGCTTGCAAAGTAGGCTATCGATATTATATTTACTCAGCAATCGTTACAAAGCTTGATTGCAAACTATAAAAGTATAAATACCGTTGCAATGATTTATTTGTCTACAAAATGTTATTCACGATATTACCGGAATACCATCGTGGATTGGCATTATGGTTTGACAAATACATTGTGACGATCAAGAGACAACAATTGACCTATTGGTTTTATATGGTGGAAGGTGTATGCCGTTATTTATCGCAAACATTATATCCATGCCATTTTATTAACAGTGGCGACCAAAGTAGGCCTACGTGACGCGATTGAATTAATGGAATTTCTGTTGAAGGATTACCAATGCACTGACAATAAAACTAAAACTCATAGTTAGAAACATGAGTAAAAACAGGATTAGACTTTTGTTTAGAAGGAAAAAATATTTCGCTAATTGGCATCGTCAGTTCCTTATTTGAATAGATTCAATTCTGTTTCTCATGTTTTTAACTAGGAGTTTTATGGCGTCAGTGGAGCAGTGATCGACTGGATAAAACCTGCCGCCGATGGTATGGAAATCTATAAAGATACACCCTAATGCTGACAATACAAAGTTCGGTTAGTTTTAATGGCATTTGTACGGTACAACGAAGCCAACGATATACGCTATTTGCGGAACCGATTGATTGTTAAATGGTTCTGCGTGTTAAAAGCAAACAATGCGCAAACGTTTTTGCTGTGAATGTGATCAAATGTTTGTCAGCATTTCATGAAACTGCAGAACATGCCTCCGGTAAAATTGACCCAACAGAACCTTGGGAATTCGACAAATAAGGCCCCACATGTAAAACGACGATCTGACGTATGCAAATGCACATTTCGTAACCTTATAAGGGCAAACACAACGCGAGAAAAACAACTTTCAAATGCGAGCAAAACAACTTCAGCTGGCATGAACCATAAATAGAGATTTCGCCTAATAAGGCTGCGTATATCAACGAAACCCGTCTTTTCAAAGTCTATAAAAGTTCGGCGAATCACAGCACCGACACACAACCTCGAAGGCAATCTCAAGGAGAAACTGCAACAACAAAATAATGCTTCAATTTTGCGCTGCATTTCTAGTTTTGCTGCAAGCTTGCAGTTCGCTCGCCTACGGACAAGTTCAGTCCAACGACTTCTTGGTGTGCAAACCAATTGGAAGCTTGTTCGAGATGCAACAATCCAGCACCGGAGGGAACTCAACACCCATGAGGGGAGCTCAAGGACCTCCAGGCCGGAGAGGCCCGAGGGGCTTAGGTGGCCCGATTGGCCCTACAGGACCACAACCAGCTATTGACTGGAAAAGAATTGAAAAAAAAATTGACGAGAAAATTAAAGGTTAGATTCTTGAGTAAAAATTATTTGAACAGTAAGATCAAAACGTAACCCCTCTTGTAAAGCTTGGAATTAAATATATTACAAAATACTGTGTATGATATAGTAATTTGAACGATAAATGTATTTTCATTTGTTAATCGCTTTAATAATTTTTATAGAACTGTCGCAATGCCCTGGGGTTGTTTTTAACGGATCTTGCTTCTGGCTTCCACAAACTGTTGCATCTAAGGAGTACGGACAAGGCAAAGCTGCGGCAGAAAACCTTTGTCGGTTTCACAACGGAACTCTGGTTGATATTGAAAATGAGGAAATGTACGAGGCGCTGTATTCGTACATTCAGCGTGCCTGGCATATGTACGTGGACGAGCCCACAGACAACGTCGCACGAGTTTGGTTGGCATCAAGATATGAGGTGGGTGGCTTTCAGGGACGTGTAGTCAGTGCATTTATGAGCAGCAACAGTTGATCACAGGCATGCCACACCTTGAATTGTCGTGCATTGTTACGTCATAAACGATGTAGTTATTTTTTACGTTTGCTATACTTAGTAATGTTGTTTCACTACTTTTTAATCATTTTGTTTTTGCTCTTTGAGTGTTTTTTGCGTATTGCGGTAAAACTCAAGTCAATTGCTGCTTGCTAGCATATTTATTTGTATTTGATACGCAGTCCATCCAATGGCAGAAGCTAAACGAAAAAGTTCAAACTTTTTTTGCCGTTTTTGTGGTTGTTAAAGAAAACATTACTTTAAAAAATTAATGCCTTACCATCTAGGAACCTCACCGCACGTCACTGGTGGCTTTTACTTTATTTTTGGCAATACACAAATTTACTTTTTTTTAGAAGAAAACACTTACCTGTAATGAATTTGCTTTTCATTTTATTTTAAAGCAAACAGCAGTTGTAAATACCTTACAAGTTACAATACACTGAATGTAAAAGACACAAGTTATCAAAATCGGAATTCTACATTTTATCTGCACAGAATGGAGAGCTACGAAGTTCAACTGGTGGAAGTGTTTACGTGCGTTGGTTTCCGGGTCGTCCATCAGGTTCGGGTCAATTGGTCTTTTGGGTTATTGCAACAAATCCATCAAGGGGGTCTAGTATTGGCATGTATAATTTTAATAATCCAAACTACAAATCGCCGGTCGCACTTTGTCGCATTGATAAAGCTAACTAACACCGACGATGAAAGGAGATTTTGCTTTGTAATATATGACATCACCAAAAATGTGGCGTTTATTAACCACTTGCTCATCGCATGTTGAACAGTAAAGTGCTTTGAACGTGTTGGCGTTTTTATGTTGATCATACAATGTAAATAAATGATTAATAGCTTCCGAGTGAGGTTATTGTATTACCAAAGTTCCAACCGCCTAAACATGCTTAGAGCAGTTACGAATTTCACCCTGAGTACAGCCATTGGTTTCGTGGAGCCGCATCTCCTCTTAAAGTGCTGATTTAAGTTCTTAAAGGTTTGCTGGATGAGCGAGAGGCGGCACCTCTCCACGTGCAGCTGAAGGTCGACGGTCTGCGTATATGCTCCGTACCCTTGCGGAACTTCGCCTTAGTAACGTATTCTGTGGCGAATTTCGATTGTAAATGTTATAATTCTAAATAAAAAATATTTGGAAATAAAGCAAGACAAACACAGAGTAATTACTATGTAAAGTAATGACGACGAGTTATACTTGTTACTTTTCCGAGTAATATTATATAATTACTTAAAATATAGCGAATAAATCCAGCAGAACCGAAATAGTAGATGGGGAATTAGTTGACATGAATTTAGCAACAGTTTTCAATAATGAAATAAAACCGTTCCTTGTCAGTCTTATAAAAATTCAAATAATTTACAAATAAGAGACAAAATGTTATAATTTAGCTATATACTGCAGGACAAACACAGAGTATAATTACTAGTAATAACGACGAGTTCTACACTTGTTACTTGTCCAAGTATGAATTATATCGTTAGGCCTACTTATTCGCACATTTCAATAACAAGTAAATCTTTTAGAACCAAAATAATAGACCGGGATTGATTATGACATTAATTTAGCAGCCAATTTTAATAGTAAGATTTAAACCGTACCTATAGTCAGTCTTGCACCTGAAATAATTACATCTACAAATATGAGGCACCTTTTTAGAAGCAACCTAGTTATTTAGTGTCCTCACATATGCCGAGATTTTAAATACCCTAACAGCTAGGACTGATGGAAATAAAATCAATAAGAAGATTCATTTTGTGTCGGACCTGAACACGACCCAAAATTTAGCGCTAATTTTAACGGAAGACAATTAATGCAGCATAGACCCCGGCTTAACAAAAATTATGTATTCAAACAGTGAAGAACCTACCTTTCGAGGTTACTTTGCTAGATCAATACGTTTAGCGATTATTCCAATTTTTGAAAACCAAATCGCATGTTTACCTGGTATCATTGCCCTGCATAATATAAAACCTGATGTGGCTTCTTTTACGAAGGCGAAACCAGATCTTATACATTTTTGATTGTTAGGCCTGCGTTATGTGTTGATAACAATCTACAGTTCTTGATTAGAAGAGCCTATTAACAAGCAGAATCAATGTCGCTTTTTAGCTGGATGCCGCGCCTTTATGATTTTGTTGATTTTTAGACTCTGTCATTCTATGACGATAACAAAATTCGAGGGGCGCGCTTACAACGTTATAAGTGTGAGTAGGCCACGGCTGTGGAGTCGAACTCGACGGAGTCAATTTGTGTTGCTGTAGTCGAATTCGGGACTCGAGTAAGACAACGTAAAACTACCCGAGTCCAAAGGCGGCAAAATGTAAGTTGTAAAAGTGTAAAACAAAATCGTGAAATATTTGTAAACCTTGTATTGTCTGTGGATCAATTATGACACCCATATGAGTGGTTAACAGAATATAGACCCTAATTTAGTTGCGTAAATGGGTAAAATACAAGCTGTAGAGTCGGACTCGGGTTATTTTTAACAGACTCCACAGCACTGTTATAAGCCTATAGGAGGCTTGTGCCAACAGAAGGGAAATATTTTACCTCAACAAGCCGTAGTTAATAACGACGCTGAGAAAAACGTATCAAGAAAAGTTTACGACTAAAATAGCTCACAAATGTTTATACAATAATGTTCTTCCTCGGTAGTAGCCTAAGTGTGGTTTGCAGAACCGCGTCATGCTCATCCAGGCGTAACTTAGGTTAAGAGGCTTCGATGAACTACAGATGTGAATCAACCTTAACCGCCAAATTACAAAAACCTTAAACTTTTGACGTAACAGCACTAAACCTTTTAAAAATTAGCCAACTTTAAAGTGAATAGAATAAAAATGTAGATATACAATAGTGATTTATGCAACTGCTTGCAAAGTATCGCTATTATATTTACTCAATTAGTAGGGGAAGGTTGCCCATGATGGGACACGTTTTTTCAAATGATTGCAGTTCTCAATTATAACAATAATTTTGAATAATATCATGCCTATTTGATACCTCTGCCCTTTACGCTTAAAAAACGCTTATGACTTTGCCTATAGCGTTCTAACTTTGTTATGAAATCGCCCTAGAAAAAACGTTGTTGTGTCCCGTCTTTAGAAACCAGAGTTTCATATGATGGGACAGTGTGATTCGCAAGATGGGACAGGAAGAATCCATTGTTTTAAATTGATCAATTTGTATCACAAGCATTAAAAACAACTTAAACTCCACCTGCTACACTTACATAAGTTTAAAATTAGCCTGTTTAGAACAATTCACAGAATCTTAGAACGAATTTGCTGTGGTAAGCGAAAATTAATATTTTTAAATTAACAGGACAAGTGCGTGGCAAAGAGTGACTGTCTTGAAACTTTAGTTTTGTTGTGTCTATATTTTTACATTGAATACATTTCTGCAAATATACTGCCTGTGTTGATAGCTCTCTGCACACACGACTTAGGCCAAATCTTGTCTGTTTGCTCATTTGTTTATTAGTGGACTTTTAAACAATAATTTTGTTTTAATTCGAATAGGTATGGTTTTTGTTAAGTGAAGTTTTACCTGTATTTGTAATATTTCTTACAAACATGTTGATACGATAATCCATTTTGACCAGGTGCATTTCTTAAATTATTTTATGGATAGGGAAACCGTATAAAATGTTTTACGTCATACATAAAAAATTTAAAACTAACCATATTCAAATTTGTTAGTTGAAAACTTTTGAACTATAACAAAATGTAAGCCTCTTCAAAAGAGGTAATGGCAAGTCCGTTTTTTTGTCACAATAACCCAAAATGTAGGTTGTAACAAATAGTTCCTCACTTGGGAACGTCCTGTCCCATCTTACGCACCCAACATCACCATATACAGAAGATATACTGGGTGCTTATAGGTACAAGATAATATGAAAAACTTACCTGTATAAGTAAGCCTGGTAAATTACCCATATATTAGTAAAAAATGAATTTTATACAACTTCAACAAATATAAAATAACTCAAATATAAAAATAATAAAACCAGCAAGAAAACACCCCATTATCTTTAGATTGATATGTTGTAAAAACGCCGTCAGCCTACCGAAATGTTTTTGTGTTAAAATGATGGCTACCATTTGGTGCTTCAAAAAATTAATAAGAATTGGGGCTACCTAATGACACGTTGATATAATCCCCAAGTCCCGACTCAGGCAACGTCCCATCTAGGGCAACCTTCCCCTACAAAGCTTGGCCACGCAGCTTAATGGTAAAATAAAAAGGTATTTTGAAAATCCGAAATATATATTTATATAATTTGGGTTTAGGAAGTAGGCTACTTTTATGGTTTAGAAATATCGCTGTGTCCTGGCGTCCTATTCAACGGATCTTGCTTCTGGCTTCCACAAATTGTTGCATCTAAAAAGGACGGAAAAGGTAAAGTTGCAGCAGAAAGTCTTTGTCGATTTTACAACGGAACTTTGGTTGATATTGAAAGTGAGGAAATGTACGAGGCGCTGTATTTGTACATTCAGCGTGCATGGAATATGTTCGTGGACGACGCCACATCAAACGCCATACGAGTTTGGTTGGCGTCAACTTACGAGGTGGATGGCTTTTACTTTGTTATCGGCTTTACAAAAACTTACATTTCAAATAGAGGAAAAATATAAATCCGTATTGCATTTGCTTATCATTTAATTTTAAAGCAAACAGCAGTTTTAAAAACCCTAAAATACACTGAATGTACAAGACAAAAGTTATCAAAATAGGAATTCTACATTTTATCTGCACAGAATGGAGAGCTACGAAGTTCAACTGGTGGAAGTGTTTACGTGCGTTGGTACCCGGGATATCCATCAGGATCGGGTCAAGCAATGATTTGGCTCATTGCAACAAATCCATCAAGAGGATCTAGTATTGGCATGTATAATGATGGAGATCTCAACAACAAATGGCCCGTCCCACTTTGTCGTAATAAAACATCAAACTAACACCGACGATCAAAGAACATTATGCTTTGTAATATATGACATCACAAAAAATATTGGATTTATTAGCCACTAGTTCATCGCATGTTGAACAGTAAAGTGCTTTGAACGTGTTAGCGTTTTTATGTCGATTTTAAATTGTAAATAAATGACCAATGGCTTCCGAGTGAGGTTATAGTAATACCAAAGTTCCAACCGCCTAAACATGCTCAGAGCAGTTAGAATCTTACCCTGGACACAGCCATTGGTTGCGTGGAGCCGCATCTCCTCTTAAAGTGCTGATTGATCTTAAAGGTTTGCTGGATGAGCGAGAGGCGGCACCTCTCCACGTGCAGCTGAAGGTCGACGGTCTGCGACGAGTGTATACTCTCCGTACCCTTGCAGAACTTCACCGCATGGACATTCGAGCACGTTATCCTATACGAATTTTAACAAGAGAAAATTTGTACAATCAAACTTGACAAAATCGTAATGACAAAAATCGTAATCTTTGGTACATGTTACAACACATTAAAAAATAATAGGCAATTGTGCAGAAAAAATACTTGCACATTAATAACAATGAGTTATACTTCAACAATAAAAGTACAAAAACCAGAGTAAAATCAGGACAAAATATTTGTTAAAGGAATGTATATTTAATCCTTTTCTGGCATTGTCAGTTGCTATAAGTAAAATACATATACAAAAAAATTAGTAATAGCCTATAATTATTAAAAAAGTCTTGAAAACATATGAAATCAGTAGAGATTAAAAAAAAGCTTAAAAACAGAGTTATACTTGTTACATGTTTGAGTATTACCCAGTTGTGAAGTGATACAGGCATTTCAAATTCAACAATAAATTGATCAGAATTGAGACAAATAAGGAATATTTTTCTGTCGTGAAGTTAGCAGCCGTTTTCTGGGGCAATGTGAAAAGCGTACCTAGACAGGTTTACAACTGAAGTAAAATTTATTCACAAATAAAAAAAAACTTTTTTTAAGTAATAACCTCACACAGAATGTTTTTAATAAATCACAGAATCTGCTGTAAAAAAAACTTATTAATGTTTATAAAATACAATATTAAAAAGTTCAAACTTCAAAATGGAATGAGTTACTAATAGCTAAACATGACTTTTAAATAATTCAGTTTGCAATATTAATATTTTATTTTTTGTAAATTATACTACTGTAGAAAGAATAATATTAAATGCAATTATTTGATGGAAAGTTGATTTGTTATTGCCAGTGGGAAACATGGTTACTTTTGGAAATAACATTACCAAGAATTTTGATGTCCCTTACAAAGTCGCATTTGTTAAAAGGGTGAAAGAAGTTCAACTGAGGAAAGTAATTAGATAAAATTGTGATCTTCAACATCCACCAGAATCAGGTAGTGAAAATTTGTATAAACTGCAAAACAGAAAACATCTTAAAACAACCAAAAAAAATAATAAAAAGCTATAGTTTTACCAAAAAAAAGTGTTTTAATTAAAAAAAAGCATCTATGAAATGTTTTTTTTAACCCAAATAAAACTTCATTTGTTGTGTAAACTAAAATTGGTGCTGGTCTAGAATCCTACAACCCTTTTGTCCAGGGGTTTATATTGCTAAAAATATTTGAATTGGTTGTGGTGTGAGTTAGGGTTGGTTGGGTCAAGTATTATTATTATTTTTATTCTTCCGTATTTATTTCTTTCATGAAATTTCAATATTGACAACTGATTTTTTTTATTTTTTTTTATAACTATTTAAATTGCTATAGAAAATATTAAGAATAATTGTTTGTACTTAATATGATAAAATTTAGACAATGTGTAAATTATTTGCATACTTATTACTACATTAAAAATATGTTAAACAAACACAGCTAAAATTCTTAATCTGTTTAGAACTGAAACATACATAATATACACAATGTGTATTAAGTGAAGTCCATCTAGAGTAGTATTGGCCAACGATAACAGCACCCATGTATGTAGAACACAAGATGCCTTCGGAAAAGCTCAATAAATTCAGTTATCCTGATCAGGATTGGCAATCTTTCTAAATGTAAAATATGTTTACCTTTAATTTGTAAAATAATAAAAGGCGCTGATCTAGAATCCTACCACAACGCAAATTATTTGGGTTACGGTGCGGGGTTAGCGTTTGGGTTAGGGTGGGTCAAGTGTTATTATTAAATAATGAATACAATATTACTTGACCCACCCACACCCAAATATTGTGCGTTAATTTAATAATGTGGTAGGGTTCTAGTCTTTAGGCCAGCGCCTAATAAAATAATAAAAGTACAATAATAACCTGATTTGTATTTATAGTTAGTTAATTGTTATTGTAGAGGCATGGCAACATTTATTTTTCTTATCAATATATTATTTATCTTATTTTATTGAAAAAACAACATGATCATATTTAAGTGTAAAACAGCCTTATTTTTTCAATATTATTGATGAAGCTGATCCTTACCGCTTGGATGTGTTTGTATTGCACAAATGACATATATATATATATATATATATATATATATTTTACTTAGTTTTCCTTTCCACAATTTATAAAAGATTTACGAAAAACATTTTCAAAACAGAAACTCTAAATAGCTATAGATCGGTGACTCAGCATTTTGTTTCAGCAGCAATTTTCAATTTTATGGGGATTCCCCATATACTTTGCTGTGAAATTTATTTGTCGACAACGTTGCGAAATCTAGTTACGGGAGTTATACGTAAGACAAATCACAAATCAAAGAGATTCTCCTTGGACAAATGCAGCAATTTTGTTAAAGTTATACCCAATAGGCAACACTGAACGACACATTCAGGGAGACTTAAGCTTTTGATACTGAACAAAAGACACTAGATAAACAAATTTGTTCGGATACTTCTAAAATTAGAACGAACAGAATCGCGACAAATTAATGTTAGCGCAGCTCTTCGTGACCTTTCGTTGAAATGCTAGAGCAAGTCAAGTCATTTTTATTCGAAATCCCTGTTTTCCTTACATGTCTGTGTATATAGTGCAGGGGCGCCGCGCGGCTTGAAAGCCGAACTTCAGTTTGTGACACCTGCCAATTGCCACTGCCGACTGCCAGGTATCAACTATTCAAAGGCCCGCCGTAGTTACCCTGTGCAGAACCAAGGAGTATTCTAATAACACAAATTCAAGTCTGGATATTCACAAAGAAGTGATGTACGATATTATTCTTTTCATACTAAGGCGGTAGTAATACCAAATTAACTTGTGTATGTTACCCACGGTTTGCGATCCAATGCAGTCCTTGTAGTGATCTACTTACCCGTAGCAGCTACACATCTCCTAATCGCTAAAGCCTTTTTCAATCTAGGAAGGTTTTCGTATCAAGCATAGAAAAATGATCCAACAAAACTACAAAAAACACATTTCATTGAGCACAGGCAATTGAATTCACTAGTTACAGTTTCAAATATCGTCCAGTTGTTGATACGCGCATTTTGAAGTAATTGATAAATAGACACATATTTTGAGTCAGGAAGTTAGGATAAAAAAGTGAAAATTATACAATCGCTTTAAATGAAAATAATTTAAAAAAAAATCACCCAGAATTAATAAGCCGCAATGGGCAACAACCATATACGCAGCTTGACTTTTAAAATGTACTTAATTAAAGAGAAATGAGAGAAAACATATTGTTTATTAAATGCAAATAATGAAAGTACTGAGAAAGGCATATGTTGGTATTGGGGGAAATTTGTGTTACAGAAGAAAGTTGTTGTCTCTGTTATGAGCATGATGACGAAAAACATAATTGACGAAAACATGAAAGCATCAATTTTTAGGAGGAGCCCGTCAAGCGAAGGAGAAGGCTCGTATACAGAAGTGCATCCGCTATAGCTTTGTAGGTGCTCCTAGCAGGTTTTTTTTTGCCTGGCGCGTTTCAGATCGAAACTTTATCTAAAATCTCGCTGCTCACTTTAAACCGTAATGTTTTATATTATTTTTATTAATTTGCACTGCTGGAATGAAATTCTGCGGAACGTTTGAACATTTTGTGATTCTTTCCTAGCGAAAACATTAAAGCTGCTGATATAAAAGTGGATTTTAATCCGGGAAAATTGCTTACACAAAATTCGGGATAAATATTGCTTTCTGATGAGATAACACGAGCAAACATTTATTATACAGTAGATAAAGAGAGGCCAAAGTACTACACGCGTTTGAGTAAATGGAATTGGTATATAGGCGAAGTAGACAAACATTCACAGACATTTGGTAACTTCAGAGGGTGGCATCAGAACAGGAATAAAGGTCAACTCTATTTGCAAAGAAGAATTAATTCTTGATTTGTTTTTTTATTTTAAAAGCAAATGATGCGCGAACACCTTTTCTGTGCAGCCCAAACATGTTCTATATGCATACCGATGCTCGTGCAATGTGCAAAAATATTTGCGCCGTTTAAAAAAAAAATGCAAGATTGCCTCAGGTTATATTAAAGCCACAACCTATAGAATTGCAAACAAGCCATCCTGGATGCAAGAATGCGTTTCGACTTACGCAACTGAACATTCCGAAACCTTGTAAGATAAAACCGAGTCACAGAAGGCGCAATGACCGAGTAGATGGAAGAACCATACAAGGGGAGTTCGCCAAATATGGCTGCGCTTACCAACAGAACGAGTCGTCCCAAATGCTATTTAAGAACGACAATTCACAGCAACGTCACTCAAATTCAAAGGTATCACAAGAAAGATCTACAAAAACAGGAAAATGCTTCAACTTGGCGTTTCAATTCTAGTTTTGCTGCAAGTTTGCAATTCATTCGCCTACGGACAAGTTCAGTCCAACGACTTCTTGGTGTGCAAACCAATTGGAAGCTTGTTCGAGATGCAACAATCCAGCACCGGAGGGAGCTCAACACCCATGAGGGGAAGTCCAGGACCTCCAGGCCGGAGAGGCCCGATTGGCCCAACAGGACCACAACCATCTGTTGATTGGAACAGAATTGAACGAAAAATCGACGAGAAAATTAAAGGTTTCAATTTTCAGTCAAAGTTATTTGAATAAACTGAAATATATATTCATATAATTTTTGCTTTAGCAATTTTTCTTTTTATGTTTAAGGATTGTCGCAATGCCCTGGCTTTGTATTTAACGGATCTTGCTTCTGGCTTCCACAAACTGTTGCTTCTCGAAAAAACGGAAAAGGCAAAGTTGCAGCAGAAAATCTTTGTCAGTTTCACAACGGAACCCTGGTTGACATTGAAAGAGAGGAAATGTACGAAGCGCTGTATTTGTACATCCAGCGTGCATGGAAGTTGTACGTGGACCGCCCAGATACAAACTACGTTGAAGTGTGGTTGGCGTCAAGATACGAGGTGGGTGGCTTTTAACTCGTTGGTTGTAAAATGCTTCATTCATACTAAAAAAATATTTGTTTTTAAAATGGATACAAGGATTGTTGTTTTGTTAAATCAATTCAATATATGTCTTGTTGTTTCAGTTATTTTAAAGAAATAGCTATTTTAGCATAGGTTAAAATCTAATATGCCTAGGCCTAACTGTTTAAAATTTTACAAAAAAATTTCTCACTTGAGAAAAAAAAATGTGCTACTATTGTTCCTGGTATTTTCGTTGGACGCAGCTTAAATTAATAGTTTGTACAGAATGGAGAACTAAGAAGTTCAACTGGTGGAAGTCTTTATGTGCGTTGGTATCCGAGATTTCCATCAGGTTCGGGTCAAGCAGTCTTTTGGTTCGTTGCAACAAATCCATCAAGAGGATCTAGTATTGGCATGTATAATTATGACAATTTCGACTACAAGGGCCCAATACCGATTTGCCGTATCAAAAGATCAAGTTAACATTGTTAAGCCAACTATGCATGACAAACAAATGCAAGCCACCTTTGCCCCAATATTTTCACGGCATTTTTTGTTAACTTTAGTATATTAATTCTAAAAGAAAAGCGTTTTCCAAATAGATAGTTTTTCAGCTTTACTGCCGTCATGTTTTAATGGCTGTAAAACACTATTTGTATTGTTTGTTTATTTTTAACCAACTCACTTAGAGGTTTTGTTAATACTGGTTTTCTATGAAGCCAATTGCATATTCTAAACCAGTGTTTCCCAACCTTTTTTACACTAGTGCCCCCTTGGGCTCAGTATTATTTCATATCGCTCCCCTGATCTTTGCTTTTTTTTTAAGTATTGTATTAATCGTTGTCTAACATTATATTGTCTTCACTTTCGTTTCGATAAGCTGTCAGTGATATTTTAGGTTGCCTAACATACACTTACTATTGGAATTTATACATACATTATTTCACCAGGTTATGTCATTACCAGGAAAAATTCCTATCTTTCTGCACGAAGACTTTAAATCCTTTTCTAGTCGCGGGCCGCAACCAAACTGATAAATGTCTGTGTGGGCCGCGCAAAATGTTAGAAGAACTGTGAATGAGGCGGGCCTCGGATTTTTTTTATCCGTACTAATAATGAAAAGTGTAATAGTGTTTGTTAATGTTTTGAAGTCCGGGCGCAGCTGGCGAGCGAAGCGAGCGCGATTTTTTTGGGGTATAACGGCATTTTCTTTTAAATTTCCTGCTAGTTTTTATTGCATTGGCAAAAAAATAAAAAATGTTAAAAAATATATGTCTAATATTTTTTAATACGTTTTCCGTGTGTCCGCGACACACTTTGCTGCCTTCCACGTCCCAACGGTAAAGAAGCGCTGATCTAGTGCAAAGACAGCATCAAAACGTAAACAAACTGTACGTAGAAAGATCATTCGCGCAGCGCGAAAAATTTTCGCCCGTACTAAGTTGAAATAGTCTAAAAGTATTTAAAATGGACTCGTGTCTAGTTGTCAAAGAGTCGGCGGGTAGAGGGCCGTAGATTGGCGACCCCTGCTTTAAATATACAAACATTTTGCCGCGTATAAAACGGTGAAACGCAACAACAACCAACAGCTTTACATAAGAAAGCCAATTATTACGTAACAATGGTCGGGAAACTACTACAAGTTCGCAGTACGGAAGTTGCCAAGGTTAAAAGTTACCTACGTCCTACAGTGCTGTTTGTTACTATTTGTATGTGAACTTTTTATAAAATTTTGATATAAGTACTTTCATGTAACGCCCCCTTATGTGCGTTTAGCGCCCCCTAAATCATGAACAGACTCAAAACGCCCCCTTGGAACTCGCCAACGCCCACAGGGGGGCGGTACCGCCCGCGTTGGGAACCTCTGTTCTAAACGTTCGACCGACTGGGAAAATTAAAATAATATTATTACGTGTAAACAGTTTTAGTGCATTGTACATAGAACTTTCAGCAGATAACACACTTAACGTGCGCACAGAATTAAAACATCTATCTTAAAAAAAAAAAAAATTACAAAAGTTTTGCATTATTTTTAGAAATAGTGACTGAAAGTGGATTTCAGCAATATGACAAAACTAGAATAATATCAAAGTCGGAATATAGTAAAGTTTGAAATAAATGCAAAATTTGATTGTTGTTTAGGCCGCTTAGATATCAAACTGAAAACGTATTGGATTTTATTATGGCGTTCGTCATATGAATATTGTATGATTTAAACTTATTTTTTAATCTGAAATTCTGGCATTCAAAATAGGAATATTTACATAAAGTATTCCAATACGCGAAAATTATAAAAAATCAAATGCAAAACAAACATGAAAACATTTATTTATATCCACAGATAAAATTAAAGATTTTTGTATAAAAACAGAAGGTAAAGGAAAATTGAGTTTTACCTGAACGATTGTTTTACCTAAAAAGTTTTTACCCAAACGTCGACAGCAAAACGACAGATGCCAAAAAGATGCCCCCAACCGCCTTTACCTTGTCCCTAAAGATTTGGACGTTATTTTGACCATTCACATCTTATCAGTCAAATTTAGGATTTATTTGGACAGATGTATGTCTTATATAAACGATTTTGGATGTTATTCCCTCTTGGTTATTACTGCGTATTTGTCTTTACTATGTGTTGGTCTTAACAGCCTATAGCATTATAGAATATTGTGATTTAGATGTTATTTATGGGAAAATCATTAAAGGCCTATATACTTTTTTTTGGTAAAAAAGGTTATGAAACACCGTACTACGTTCTATTGCTGCAGCTAGAATAGTGGCCTTCAGTTGTATGTTTTTATGTTTAGTGTTGCAAAGCTATCATTTGTATTTAGAACACCAAATTAATGAAAAGTTATTGAAAGAATTTACCTTTGGTTAATTAACCTGTTAAAGAGTTAGCCACTTGCTCATCGCATGTTGAACAGTAAAGTGCTTTTATCGTTTACTACGCCGAGTAATGACGACGAGTTTTGTATTTGTTACTTTTCCGAGTATGTATTATTTAATTACTTCAAAAAAAATAACAAGTATTTCATCAGAACCGAACTAGCAGATCGAGATTGATTTTGTCATTAATTAAACAACAGTTTCAATAGCGAGATTAAAACCATACATATATTCAGCCTTGCAACTGATTTCAAATAGATCTACAAATATGGGTCAGCGTTATTAGTAGCAACTAATTCTTTAATGTCGACGCAAATGCCGAGTTTTATAAATCAACGAACAGTGAAGACTGATGGAAGCAAAATCAATAAGAAAAATTCACTTTGAGTAGAATCTGAGCACGACCCAAAATTTAGCTCTATTTTAAACGTAAGACAATGCCCAGCAACATGGACACCGTGTTAAAAAAAGTTATATATTCAACAGTGAACAATTTATTTTTTGAGGTTGCTCTGCTAGATCTATGCGTTTACCGAAAACCAAAAAGTATTTTTTACCTGGCATCATTGCCTTGTAGGCTATAATAAAGCGTAATGGCGATTATTTTACTAATGCTAAATCAGATGTTAAGCATTTATGATTTTAGGCCTGCGTTATGTGTTGAGAACAATTTTCAGTAACGGTACTTGATAAGAAGGTCCTATGAATGTGCATAGTAAATATCGTTGTTAGCTTAATGCCGCGCTTATATAACTGTGGTGATTTGGCAGTACGGTAGTAGTGACCATCGCTTATTATCCACGTCGTGAGCACGTGAGTACGACAACCAATCACAGCGCAGTGTGCGGTCAAGCGGAACGAATCACGTAACTTTGGTACTAACGGCACTTTATGACGAAACAACATTATCGGACGCAAATACGTGTGAAAATGGCGTATATACCTTTTTAAATTACTTGCTGTGACGTCATTTATACGACTTTATTTATTATGACGTCACCGATTTGACAAGCGTTTTCAATAAATTTCAAGCCTCACGCTATTTGTTGTGCTATTGTTGCAGGGAATAATTTATCGTTTGTGTGTGCGTTATTGTTTCTATATTTTTATCGTCTGTTGTTCTTTTTACTCTTTTGTTTCTCACGAAAATGATATCGCTTTTCCACTTGTGCACCTCACCGTTCACGTTTTATCTTAATCGCACCACGTTTTATGTTGGCACCTAAGTTAGTTACCGGCGCTTACACCATTTTCCCCTCGTTGTGGTGGTCGGGTTTTGGTTAGGCTAATGTACGTTTCGAAATTATTGCAATTGACGTTTGGTTTTATTAGATGTTGGCCTTTTATTTTTCATGCCTGCTGTTATTTTATTTAGGTTTCCTCTATTGAATACACTTTTTGTATCGCTTGGCATCCGACAGGCCGTTAAGTAGGGCTCCTGAAATTGAAAAAAAGGGCGTGGTAAGAGACTATCAGTGTGTTCAGGAGGCTTGTGTTAACCTTTCATGATATATAGTTTGCTGTCGGATCGCTAGCCTTTTTCGAGATGCAACAATTCAGCACCGGGGGGAACTCAACGCCCCTGAGGGGAAGTCCAGGACCTCCAGGCCGAAGAGGCCCGAGGGGCTTAGCTGGCCCGATTGGCCCCACAGGACCACAACCAACTGTTCATTGGAACAGAATCGAACAAAAAATTGCCAAAAAATTAAAGGTTAGATTTTTAGTCAAAGTTATTTGGATAATCTAAAATGTATATTAATATAATTTTGCCTCATTAAGTATACCTTTCATGGTTTAGAAATATCGCTGTGTCCTGGCGTAGTATTCAACGGATCTTGCTTCTGGCTTCCACAAACTGTTGTATCCTACAAGTACGGCAAAGTCAAAGTTGCAGCAGAAAATCTTTGTCAGTTTCACAACGGAACTCTGGTTGATATTGAGAGCGAGGAAATGTACGAGGCGCTGTATTCGTACATTCAGCGTGCATGGAACTTGCATGTGGAATACCCAAATCGAAACTTCGTGGACGTTTGGTTGGCGTCAACATACGAGGTGGGTGGCTTTTACTTTGTTCGGCAATACATAAATTTACATTTAACTAGCGCAAAAATACATATCCGTAATGTTTTTGCTTTTCATTTTGTTCTAAAGCAAACAGCAGTTTTAAATACCCTACAACAGTGGTCTCCAACCTTTTTAATTAGCGATCCAAGTTTAACAAAAATAAAATCGGAATTTACATTGCGACCCCATATTGTTTTCAGATATCAATGTAAAAATATTTTAAATAGTTCCAACAAAGTAACACGAGCGAATATGCGTGAATTATTCAATTCCAGAGAACTGTGGGTACACATTTGCAAAAAAAAGATTACTTTGGGGAAGTTATATTTAACAAATGAATTTGTATTTAACACAAGAAAAAATTGTTTCAACAATATATCCACTGATGTTTTGCAAACGCGGCTTCGCTTTGTATAAGCTTAACCGCATGTCATGCTCTACTTCCAAGCGATTACGATGTTTCTTTTTTTAATACGCTTATTGCGTTGAATCCCACTTCACAAACCATGTGGTTAAAAACAGACGGATCAGTATCATTTAATAATCTAATTCAAGGGATGTCCAACGGAAACATGCCGACGTGCCAATTTTTAACTTATTACTTTTTCCAGTGCCAAAGTTTAGCAACTAATTTTTTTCTAATACCAAAAGCGCTTTTATACAAAAAAACAAAACAGTATAATGTTACAATATCAGAAGTAATTGTTTGTTATCGTAATTGCTGGAATTGTTTTATATTTGTGAATAAACAATGACAATTGGCTGTTTAACAAATTTAGCTTTTTTGACAATTTGCCATTTTTTATTAGGTCGCGTGCCTTATGATGGACACCCTTGATCTAATTAGACAGAGTCTGAAGTCGGGACGTTGATTGTATCGAAGTCCAAAAGTAAATATTCGCTGAAACCGTTGAATATTTTACTTTAAACGAGTTATACGAAATGCGTTTTGCTGCATCCACTTTCATAATTAGGAATCTAAAGGCTAATTCTTATATATGCAAACCACGATGCCTAATGTTAATAACAAGATTTGACGATTTGAAAATCCAGTCCTTTTAAAACTCAATACAAGAATGTAGCAATAAAACAATTTGCGAAAGTGTGACACTCGCTGCGCTTAATCTTAGAAACTAATTTTTCTTAAATGTCAAGTTATCTGATTGAGCAGCTCTTAAGAGCCTAAAATCATTTTTATGTAGAAGATGCACTCAGTCACGTTTATTAGTGTGACGTCATTGTAAAGAAATGCGTAAATAGTAAAAGAGCACGAATATGGTGAGTTATGGCGACCCCACAAAAATTTTAGGCGACCCCAACAGGTTGGAGACCACTGCCCTACAATACACTGAATGTAAAAGACACAAGCCATAAAAATCGGAATTCTACATTTTATCTGCACAGAATGGAGAGCTACGAAGTTCAACTGGTGGAAGTGTTTACGTGCGTTGGTATCCGAGTCGTCCATCAGGTTCGGGTCAAGCAATGTTTTGGAGTATTGCAACAAATCCATCACAAGGATCTATCATTGGCATGTTTAATATCGGAGATCTCAACGACAAATGGCCCGTCCCACTTTGTCGCATTAAAACATCAAACTAACACCGACGATCAAAGAACATTATGCTTTGTAACACTATTAAAAATGTGTCATTTATTAGCCACTTGCTCATCGCATGTTGAGCATTGAAGTGTATTGATCATTTTAAGCGTTTGCGTTATTATATGAATTATACAATGTAAATAAACAATTAACGACGTTTGTTTGAGTTGTAGTAATACTAAAGTTCCATCCGCCTAAACATGCTCAGAGCAGTTTAGAATATTACCCTAAGCACAGCTATTGGTTGCGTGGAACCGCATCTCCTCTTAAAATGCTGATTCAAGCTCTTGAAGGTTTGTATACGTTCCTTTCCCTTACGGAACTTCACCCCATGGACATTCGCGCACGTTATTCTATACGAATATTAATAAGAGAAAATTTAAACTTGACGAAATCGTTATGACCTTTACACAATATATGGCGAATCAATTTAGGTACTTCGGTAAATGTTACAAAACATTAAAAAATATTAGCAATTGTGCAGAAAAAATACTTGCACATTAATAACAATGAGTTATACTTCAACAATAAAACTGAAAGTTCAAAAACCAGAGTAAAACCAGGATCAGACTTTTGTGAAAGGAATGTATATTTCAACTCTTTCTGGCATCGTCAGTTCCTATAAGTAAAATACATGGGCTATACAAGAAAATTAGTAGTATAATTATTAAAAAAATCTTTAAAACAAAGTTAATCTAAACAGAGTTATATAAAAAGTCTTAAAATAAAGTTATACTTGTCACATGTTCGAGTATAATCCATTTACTAGACAAGTTACAACTTAAGTAGACAAGTTACAACTTAAGTAGACAAGTTACAACTTAAGTGAAATTTATTTACAAATCTAAAGAAAATTTTTGCAAGTAATAACCTCATACAAATGTTTTTTAAGAAATCACATAATCGGCTGTAAAATAACCTTAAATAAATACTAATTATTCATGTATAAATGTTTATAAAATCGTAATATTAAAAAAAATCGAACTTTAACATGGAATATGTTACTTATAGTTAGAAATGACTTTTAAATAATTCAGTTTGCAATTTTAATATTTTATTTTCAGTAAATTATACTATTGTAGAAAGAATATTATTAAATGCAAATATTTGATGGAAAATTGATTTGTTATTGCCAGTGGTAAATATGGTTACTTTTGGAAATAACATTACCAAGCATTTTGATTTTCCTTACAAAGTCGCATTTGTTGAAAAGGGATGAATGAAGTTCAACTGAGTAAAGTAATTTGATAAGATTGTGATCTTCAATATCCACCAAATTCACGTAGTAAAAATTTGTAAACACTGCAAAACAGAAAACATCTTAAAACAACAAAAAAATAAAAAGCTAAAGTTTTTCAAGAAAATAAAGTTTTTTAATTGAAACAAGCATCACTGAAATGTTTTTTTAACCCAAATAAAACAACTTCTAATTTTCATTTGTGGTGCAAAACATATAGTGGTGGTGTTCTAGAATCCTACAACTCATTCGTCCAGGGGTTTATATTGCTAACAATATTTGTATTGGTTAAGGTGCAAGTTAGCGTTTGGGTTTGGATTGGTCAAGTATTAATATTATATTTATTTCTTCCTTGCAATTTCAATTTTGACAACTTATTTGGTTTCTGTAAAAAAGGGATATAATTTTAGACCAGTGCCAACAGATTAACATAAACTATTTTAACTTGCTACAGAAAATTTTGAGAATACTTGTTTGTACTTAATATGATAACATTTAGACAAGGTGTAAATTATTTGCATACATTAAAAATATGTTAAACAAACAGAGCTAACATTCTTAATATGTTTAAAACTGAAACGTACATATACACAATGTGTTCTATGTGAAGTCCATCTGAAGAAGTATCTGCCAAGAAAACAGCACCCATATATGTAGTACACAAGTTGCCTTTGGAAATGCTCAATAAAATCAGTTATCCTGATCGGGATTGGCAATCTTTCTAAATGAAAAATATGTTTACCTTTAATTTGCAAAATAATAAAAATATTAAAAGTACAATAATAACCTGATTTTTTATATAGTTTTTTACTTGTTATAGTAGAGGCATGGCAACATTCCTGTTTCTTATCAATCTATTGTTTTTCTTATTTTATTGAAAAAACAGCATGGTCGTATTTAATTGTAAAATAGCCATATTTGTCAAATATTATTTATGAAGCTAAACAGTGTTTCTAAATTTGTGTAATACTTACCGTTTGGATGTATTTTTATTACACAAATGACACATGACGCTGGTGTAGAACAGTGCTTTTCAATATGATGCATTGAACACCTCAGGATGCCAATCTACACTCTGTGGAAGGTGCACACCCGATATTTTTCTAAAGGAATTTGTGTGCACGTTTGTTGGATACGGGAAGGTCAAGTGTTGTATTTATTATCTTTATAATTTTAATTTTGATAAAGTAGTTTGTCATACAATCACTATCACTTTGCTGAGTTGTGTTTTTGTTCTTCTTTTACTTGTTTTCCTTTCCACAATTTATAAAAGATTAACGAAAACATTTTCAAAACAGAAACTCTACGAAGCTACAGATCGGTGACTCAGCATTTTGTTTCGGCAGCCATTGTCAATTTTATGGGGATTTCCCATAAACTTTTTTATTTGACGATAACTTTGCAAGATCTAGTTACGGGAGTTATAATGTAAGACAAATCACAAATCAACAAAATTCTCTTTGGACAAATGCAGCAATTTTATTAATGTTACACCCAATAGGCAACACTGAGCGGCAAATTGAAGTACACTTAAGCTTTTAATACTGAATAAACAACACAAGGTAAACAAATTCGTTCGGATATTTGAGCTTCTGAAATAGAGCGACCTCACAACGCAACAATTAAAGTCAGCGCAGCTCTTCATGACATTGTGAAATGCTTGAGCGAGTTAAGTCTTTTTTATTCACATCCCTGTTTTCCTTATTATGTCCGTATATATACCAGGGGCGCTGTGCGGCTTGCAAGAAGAACCCCAACTTGTGACACCTACTAGTTGCCACTTGAATTTGATATCTGATGTAAAATGATATGTTCACCATTCTTTTCATACTAGGGTGGTAGTAATGCCAAATTAACTTGTGTATGTTACCCACGGTTCGCGACCCAATGCAGTCCTTGTAGCGATCTACTTACCCACACCATCTACACATCTCTTAAACGCTAAAGCCTTTTCAATCTAGATAGGATTTTGTATCAAGCATAGAAAAAGGATCGAACAAAACTACAAAAAACACATTTCATTAAGCACAAACAATAAAATTCGCTAGTTACAATTTCAAATATCGTCCAGTTGTTGATACGCGCATTTTGAAGTAATTGATAAATAGACACATATTTTGAGTCAGGAAGTTAGGATAAAAAAGTAAAAATTATACAATCGCTTTAAATAAAAATAATTAAAAAAAAAATCACCCAGAATTAATAAGCCGCAATGGGCAACAACCATACGCAGCTTGACTTTTAAAACGTACTTAAAGTACTTAATTAAAAGGAAATGAGAGAAAACATATTGTTTGTTAAATGCAAATAATGAAAGTGCTGAGAAAGGCATATGTTGGTATTGGGGGAAATTTGTGTTACAGAAGAAAGTTGTTGTATCAGTAATGAGCATGACGACGAAAAACATAATTGACGAAAACATAAAAGCATCAATTTTTGGGAGGAGCCCGTTAAGCGAAGGAGAAGGCTCGTATACAGAAGTGTATCCGCTATAGCTTTGTAGGTGCTCCTAGCAGGTTTTTTTTTATTTTTTGCCTGGCGCGTTTCAGATCGAAACTTTATCTAAAATCTCGCTGCTCACTTTAAACCGTAATGTTTTATATTATTTTTATTAATTTGCTATGCTGGAATAAAATTCTGCGGAACGTTTGATTACTTTTGCTGCTTTTTTGTGATTCTTTCCTAGCGAAAACATAAAGCTACTGATATAAAAGAGGATTTTAGTCCGGGAAAATTGCTTACACAAAATTCGGGATAAATATTGCTTTCTTAAGAGATAACACGAGCAAACAGTTTATCGTTATACAGTAGATAAAGATAGGCCAAAGCACTACACGCGATTGAGTAAATGGAATTGGTACATAGGCGAAGTAGACAAGCATTCACAGATTGAACTTTGGCAACTTCAGAGGATGGCATCAGGACAGAAATAAAGGTGTATTTTAAAAGCAAATGATGCGCGAACACCTTTTCTGTGCAGCCCAAACATGTTATATATGCATAACGATGCTTGTGCAATGTGTATAAATATTTGCGCGCTTTAAAAAAAATGCAAGATTGCCTCAGGTTATATTAAAGCCACAACCTATAGAACTGCAAACAAGCCAACCTGGATGCAAGAATGCGTTTCGACTTACGCAACTGAACATTCCGAAACCTTGTAAGAGAAAGCCGAGTCACATCAGGCGCAATGACCGAGTAGATGGAAGAACCATACAAGGAGAGTTCGCCAAATATGGCTGCGCTTACCAACGGAACGAGTCGTTTCAAATGCTACATAAGAACGACAATTCACAGCATCTACACACAAATTCAAAGGTATCTCAAGAAAGATGATGAACTACAAAAACAGGAAAATGCTTCAAGTTAGCGTTTCAATTTTAGTTTTGCTGCAAGTTTGCAATTCATTCGCCTACGGACAAGTTCAGTCCAACGACTTCTTGGTGTGCAAACCAATTGGAAGCTTGTTCAAGATGCAACAATCCACCACCGGAGGGATTTTAACACCCATGAGGGGAAGTCCAGGACCCCCAGGCCGAAGAGGCCCAAGGGGCTTAACTGGCCCGATTGGCCCAACAGTACCACAACCATCTGTTGATTGGAACAGAATTGAACGAAAAATCGACGAGAAAAATAAAGGTTAGAATTTTTAGTCAAAGTTATTTGGATAAACTAAAATATATATTCATATAATTTTTGCTTTAGCAAGTTTTCTTTTTATGTTTAAGGATTGTCGCAATGCCCTGGCGTTCTTTTCAACGGATCTTGCTTCTGGCTTCCACAAACCGTGGCATCTTACAAGGACGGAAAAGGCAAAGTTGCAGCAGAAAATCTTTGTCAGTTTCACAACGGAACTCTGGTTGATATTGAAAGTGAGGAAATGTACGAGGCGCTGTATTCGTACATTCAGCGTGCATGGAAGTTGTACGTGGACCGCCCAGATATAAACTACGTGGAAGTGTGGTTGGCGTCAAGATACGAGGTGGGTGGCTTTTAACTCGTTGGTTGTAAAATGCGTCATTCATACTAAAAAAATATTTGTTTTTAAAATTGATAAAATGATTGTTGTTTTGTTAAATCAATACAATAAATGTCTTGTTGTTTCAGTTATTTTAAAGAAATAGCTATTTTAGCATAGGTTAAAATCTAATATGCCTAGGCCTAACTGTTTAAAATTTTACAAAAAAATTTCTCACTTAAGAAAAAAAAAACTGTACTACTATTGTTCCTGGTATTTTCGTTGGACGCAGCTTAAATTAATAGTTTGTACAGAATGGAGAGCTACGAAGTTCAACTCGTGGAAGTGTTTATGTGCGTTGGTATCCGGGATTTCCATCAGGTTCGGGTCATGCAGTCTTTCGGTACATTCCAACAAATCCATCAAGAGGATCTAGTATTGGCATGTATAATTATGACAATTTCGACTACAAGGGCCCAATACCGATTTCCCGTATCAAAAGATCAAACTAACAATGTTGAGCCAACCATGCATGACAAACAAATGCAAGCCACCTTTGCCCCAATATTTTCACGGCATTTTTTGTTAACTTTAGTATATTAATTCTAAAAGAAGAGCGTTTTCCAAATAGATAGTTTTTCAGATTACTGCCGTCATGTTTTAATGGCTGTAAAACAATATTTGTATTGTTTGTTTATTTTTAACCAACTCACTTATAGGTTTTGTTAGTACTGGTTTTCTATGAAGCCAATTGCATATTCTAAACGTTCGACCGCCTGGGAAAATTAAAATAATATTATTACGTGTAAACAGTTTTAGTGCATTGTGCTACATTGAGCTTTTATCAGATAACACTTAACGTGAACAAATATTTAAGACATCTTTCCAAGTTGAAAACTAAAACAAATACAAAAGTTTTGCATTATTTTTAAAATTAATGTCTGAAAGCAGATTTCAGCAGTAAAAACAAAACTAGAACAATATTAACGTTGGAATAAGATCGAAAAAGGACCAATAGCTATAAGTTGAAATAAGACCTAAACGACCAAAATAAGACTTTAACAAAAACAACGGTTTACATAATCCCTAGGCCCACCTAACTTTACCACTTACTGCCAAAAAAATTCCACTCTGAACCACCTACATTCCACGCATACCCAGTTCCTACCCACACTCCTGTTAAGGGCAAACAGTCCGGTGTCAAAACCGTCCACGAACGACGCCGTCACATATAGACCTACGTCGACATTAGAACGGCCGCGACGAAAAACATGGCACTTATAAACCTACGTCGAAAAAACCCGAAAAAAACAACGGCAGCGGCGGCGCTTTATTATCCTACATCAATTCCTGGCGAATTTGTTTGTTTTGAGTCACTTATATATAAACTGAAAACGTATTGGGTTTTATTATGGCGCTAGTCGTATTAATATTGTGTGATTTAAACTTATTTTTTAATCTGAAATTCTGGATTTCAAAACGGGTATATTTACACGAACTCTTCCAACACTCGAATAGTTCAAACTTTTCAATGCAGAACAAAAATGAAAACATTTATTCATCACAGATAACGTTAAAGATTTTCGTTAGAAAATAGGGAAAAGGAAAAATCGAGTTTTACTTAACCCAAAAACCCACCCACAACTTTATCTTTAACCCCCCTAATAATTTCAACCCTAACCCACACTTTAATTCTAGCCATTACCTGGGCCCAACTCCAAACAAAGACAAATAATTCGGTGCCAAAACAGCTGCGCCCAAACGTCGACACCAAAATGACAGATGCCAAAAAGATGCCCCCAACCGCCCTTACCCTGTCCCTAAAGATTTGGGCGTTATTTTGACCATTTACATCTTATCCGTCAATTTTAGGACTAATTTCGACAGATTCATGTCTTATTCAAACGATTTTGGATCTTATTCCGTCTTGGTTATTACTGCGTATTTGGCTTTACTATGTGTTGGTCTTAACACTATATGGCATTATAGATTATTCTGATTTAGATGTTGTTGCTTTATGGGTGTTAGTGTGTGTTTCCATCCAGCTCTAACTAACATACTGTGTGTTTTTATAATTTAAATCATTAAAGGGCCATATAAGTTTTTTTGTAATAAATCTTGTTTGCAATCCAGGAGATATAACAAGACACTCAAACAAAGTTTGCGCTCGCTTTGCTAGCCATTTTTAAAGATTTACAAGTGCGACCCTGGGTAAAATTGGTTAAGAAACGCTGTACTAAGTCCTATTGCTACTGCTAGAATAATAGTATTAAGCGACGTGTTCATCGTATGTTGCATAGTAAAGTGCTGATCGTTTTACGTGCTTGCGTTGTCATGTTGATTATACAATGTAAATAAACTATTAATGGCTTCCGATTATTATAGTATTACCAAAGTTCCATCCGCCTAAACATGCTCAGATCAGTTTAGAATCTCACCCTGAACACGGCCATTGGTTGCGTGGAGCCGCATCTTCGCTTGAAGTGCTGATTCAAGCTCTTAAATGTTTGCTGGATGAGCGAGAGGCGGCACCTTTCCACGTGCAGCTGAAGGTCGATGATCTGCGACGTGCGTATACTCTCCGTACCCTTGCGGAACTTCGCACCACGGACCTTTGCGCACGTTATCGTAGATAAATGTTACTAAAGAGAAAATTTGTGGAATTAAACTTGACGAAACCGTTATGACCTTTACACAATATATGGCGAATTACATTACGTGCTTCAATAATTGTTGCAACACATTAAAAATAATAGGCAATTGTGCAGAAAAGAAAACTTGCACAATAATAACAAGGAGTTATACTTCAACAATAAAACTCATAGTTTAAAAACCAGAGGATCAGACATTTGTTAAAGGAATGTATATTTCATCTTTTTCTGGCATTATCAGTTCCTATAAGTAAAATACAAATACAACGAAAATTAGTAACATAAAAAAGTCAAAAACATATAAAATCAGTATAGATTAAGTAAAAAGCTTAAAAACAGAGTTATACTTGTTACATGTTCGAGTATTACCCAGTTACTAGTATGGACATTTAAAAATCAACAATAAATCGTTTAGAACTGAGATAAATAAGGAATATTTTTCTGTCGTGAAATTAGCAGCTGTTTTCAGGGGTAATGTCAAAATCGCACCTAGACAGAGTTATAACTGAAGTGAAATTTATTTACAAATCAAAAGAAAAACAAAAAGAAAAACTTTGAGTAGTAACCTAATAAAGATTGTTTTTAAGAAATCACACAATCGGCTGTGAAATAAAATAAATAACCTTGATAATGTTTATAAAATTCAAATATTAAAAAATCGAACTTTAAAATGAAATATGTTACTTATAGTTAAAATGACTTTTAAATAATTCAGTTTGCAATTTTAATATTTTATTTTCAGTAAATTATACTAGTGTAGAAAGAATATTATTAAATGCAAATATTTGATGGAAAGTTGATTTGTTATTGCCAGTGGTAAAAATATGGTAACTTTTGCTGCTTTTGTAAACAGCATTACCAAGCATTTTGATTTACCTTACAAAGTCGCATTTGTTAAAAAGGATGAATGAATTTCAACTGGGTAAAGTAATTAGATAAGATTGTGATCTTCAAGATCCATCAGAATCAGGAAATGAAAATTTCTATAACCTGCAAAACAGAAAACATCTTAAAACAACCAAAAAAATAAAAAGCTAAAGTATAACAAGAAAATAAAGTTTTTTAATTAAAACGAGCATCAAGAGATGTTTTTTTAACCCAAATAAAACAACTTCAAATTTCATTTGTGGTGCAAAACATATATTGGTGGTGGTCTAGAATCCTACCACTCTTTCGGTCGGGGATTTATATTGCTAACAATATTTGTATTGGTTAGGGTGCAAGTTAGCGTTTGGGTGGGTCAAGTATTATGATAAAATTTATTCTTCCGTATTTATTTATTTATTGAAATTTCAGTTTTGACAACTCATTTTATTACTGTAAAAAAGTGATAGCATTCCAGACCAGCACTAATAGATTAAAGTCGGAAGTTTGGTTGGCGTCAATATACGAGGTGGGTGAGTTTTACGTTCGTTTCGACAGTAGATCAAGTTGCGCTTCGATTAGAAGAAGAATACATATCCGTAGTGCATTTGCTTTTGATTTTATTTTAAAGCAAACAGCAGTTGAAAACCCTACAACACAAAAATCGGAATTTTACTTTTTATCTGCATAGAATGGAGAGCTACGAAGTTCAACTGGTGGAAGTGTTTACGAGCGTTGGTATCCGGGATGGCCATCAGGCTCGGGTCAATTGGTCTATTGCAACAATTCCATCAAGGGGATCTAATATTGGCATGTATAATTATAATGATCCAAACTACAAATGGCCCGTCCCACTTTGTCGTGTTGAAACATCATAACACCGACGATCAAAGGACATTTTGCTTTGTAATATATAACATCACAAAAAATATGGCATTTACCACTTGCTTATCGCATGTTGAGCAGTAAAGTGCTTTGATCGTTTTAAGTGCTTGCGCTGTTGTGTTGATTATATATAAATAAACAATTAACGACGTTCGTTTGGGTTTTAGTAATACCAAAGTTCCATCAGCCTAAACATGCTCGGAGCAGTCTCACGCTTTGCATCAGTTGTGTGTAGTAGGGTGGGGTGTTAGTTCTGTGGGTCGGGCCGCATCTCCTCTTAAAGTGCTGATTTAAGTTCTTGAAGGTTTGCTGGATGAGCGAGAGGCGGCACCTCTCCACGTGCAGCTGAAGGTCGACGGTCTGCGACGTGCGTATACGCTCCGTACCCTTGCGGAACTTCGCCTCAGTAACGCACTCTGTGGCGAATTTCGATTGTATATGTTATAATTATTAATAAAAAATATTTAGCAATACTGCTGGTCAAACATAGAATAAGTACTATGCAGAGTAGTGAAGAGTTTTATATTTCACTTGTGCACGTTATGGTGCACAAATGTTATTCAAGGATAAAATTATACAGTCAAACTGTTTTCCCAATGACTGTTACAATACAATAAAAATATTATGCAATTAAGCAGAAAAAAAATTCGTGTACATTAATAATAATGAGTTATACTTGCTACATGTTTGAGTATTACTCAGTTACGAACATTTAAAAATCAACAATAAATCGATCAGAACTGAGATAAATATGGAATATTTTTCTGTCGTGAAAAGGGCAATGTGAAAATCGTACCTAGACAGGTTTACAACTGAAGTGAAAATTATTTACTAAACGAAAGAAAAAAAGTTGAGTAATAACCTCATACAGATTTTTTTAAGAAATCACATATTCAACTGTAAAATAACCTTGGTTAAATACTAAGTATGCAAGTATAAATATTCATAAAATACAAATAATGAAAAAATCGATCTTTAGCATGAAATATGTTACTTATAGTTAAAAATGACTTAAATAATATAGTTTGCAATTTTAATATTATATGGGCCGAAAATTTATTTTCGGGACATATCTTGTTTTTGCCGCTATCTTTTTTGGTTTCCTATGGTATGTTTCAGACCGATTTTTGTCCGAAGCTTTATAGAAAAAGTATACATCGTAGAACCTTCAAATTTTCAGACATGGCGTAGAGTGGTATGTAGGTGCTTTGTCGAAGTTTATGAGGCTGCACCCCCAGGGGTCTTTGCTTGGGGGGCAAAAACCTGAAATATTGCGTTTTAGCTCTTTCTAGCTAACGACTGCCATCTAGCAGCAGAAAAACTTTCATACAGAATTCGTTCATATTCGCTTGTTTTGTCCAGCTTGTGAAGTGACGAAGCGACTTACCGCCTGCTGCGCTTTATTGTCCCGCGCGTGAGACTTTCATTGTGCGAAGATGCACGTCCAACTGGGCTCGTGCGACTTGCATTTTAAAACGAGGCTTCTCTTTAGTAAAATTACTTAATGCTGTTAAGAAACAACTTATTTTACCGCCGCAAATTTAAATGCGAAATCTGGTGGCAACTCTAATCCAACATATCAACACCAGGCCTACACAACTTAAAATTGTGTGTTGATATGTTGGATTGGAGTAACATACTATACAGGTGCAAATAGCAAATATTCTCCAAATACGATTTTTTCAAATATTCTTCAAATCGTATTTCATCGTATTGTCGCGGTAATACACAAAGAGGTAAGGCCGTGAATAAAGTTTCACCCACCGTACAATTAACGCAGGGAAGCACTTCGAGTAGGGATGTTCAAAGCAGAATATCAGCGACTCATTTATAATGCTTTCTTTCAATGCGGCGTCAGTTTTTTTGGGGGCGACCAATTACTTCGTGATAATCTTCGCCTAATAATTAAGTGTCAATAGGGTGTATTTACCGCCGCAAGTTTAAATGCGAAATCTTAAGGCAGTCTATACGCCTTTCTGTTAGCACCTGTCGTGCATCTTGCTTCAACCAGCATACTACCAACATCAGGCCTAAACAACTAGCAAAACTTTCGATTTAATAGTTTGCGTATTAGGCACATAATAGTGTGTTTCATATTGTTTGAAACTACAGATTTAAAGTCTGTTTTAACAGTGATTGCTCGGACCAAGCCATGGTAAAAATTTACCGAGTAAAAGTTTGCAAAAGTATAGCAAACCATAGGCGTTAAACCATTTTTAGTCTTTAAGAGAATAATAATATTTGCTTTTCAACCACGTAAGCTGGTCAAAATTTAATAAAATGACCATACGCATTATATACGTAAATTCTATTTATCAAATATATGTTTCGATCATTCCCCAAATTCTACGCCATATTTGAACCCCTTTCGCATCAAAAGCATAAGTTAAGGTGGGAAGTTTTCGGCCCATATCTGTTTTTGCTTGCAGAAACAAGTTAAGGAAAATAAAAAACAAAATATATAATATAAAGTACACAATACAAAATATTAAAAAAAAATAAATAAATAAAATAAAAAAAATAAAATAAAGTAAAAATTGAAAATAAACACTAAGCCTTGAAAATATACCCCCTGACAAAATATACAACAACCGCACCCCCGTCTAGTTTTATTTTGTTTTCAATTATACCAGTGTAGAATGAAAATTATTAAATGCAAATATTTGATAGAAATTTAATATGTTATTGACAGGGGTAAATATGGTTATTATTGTTGCTTTTGTAACTAACCTAACAAAGCATTTTGATTTCCCGTACAAAGTAGCATTTGTTAAAAGGGGGTGAAGCCCAACTGAAGAAAGTAGTTAAACAAGATTGTGATCTTCAATGTCCATCAGAATCAGGTAGTGAAAATTTGTATAAACTGCAAAACAGAAAACATCTTGAAATAATTAAAAAAACTATAGTGTACCAGAAAATAAAGCTTTTTAATTAAAACAAGCATCTATGAAATGTTTAAATCTAAATAAAAGATTTGCCAAATTTCACTTGTGGTGTAAAACATAGATTGGTGCTGGTCTAAAATCCTAACACTCTTTCGTCCAGGGGTTTGAATTGCTAACAATATTTGTATTGTACACGTCTGGACAAGTCTGGATATACACAAAGCAAGTGATGTATGATATTATTGGATTGAAGTTGATATCTGATGTAAAATTATATGTTCACTATTCTTTTCATACTAGGGCTGTAGCCTGTAGTAATGCCAAATTAACTTGTGTATGTTACCCACGGTTTGCGATCCACTACTTACTCACACCAACTAGACATCTCTTAGTCGCTAAAGCCTTTTTCAATCTAGGAAGGTTTTTGTATCAAGCATAGAAAAATGATCGAACAAAACTACAAAAAACACATTTCGTTGAGCCCAAAAATAAAATTCACTAGTTACAATTTTAAATATTGTTCAGTTGATACGCGCATTTTGAAGTAACAGATAAATAGACACATATTTTGAGTCCGGAAATTGGGATGAAAAAGTAAAAATTATACAATCGCTTTAAATAAAATTAAAAATAATTTTAAGACAGAAAATCACCCAGAAATTAATAAGACGCAATTGTACAATAACCATACGCTGCTTTACTTAAAAATGTACTTAATTAAATAGAAATGGGAGAAAACATATTGTTTTATTAAATGCAAATAATGAAAGTGCTGAGAAAGGCATGTTGGTTCGGGGGAAATTTGATCTCCAAAAAAATTTGTTGTATCAGTTATGGCAAAGAAAAACATAAAAATCAATTTGGTTTGCAATCTTCGAAATGCAACATGCCCCAAAATACACTAACATTCCGCAATTCAAATTGCACCACCCCACCTCCTCTACTTGTCTGCTCCTTGAACAGTTAAGTGCTTTGAGTCTAGTGTTAGCGTTTTTATGCGGTTCATACAATGTAAATATACAATTAACGACGTTTGTTTGATTTGTAGTAAAACTAAAGTTCCATCCGCCTAGACATGCTCAGAGCACTTTGATCTCACCCTGAGCACAGCCATTGGTTGCGTGGAGCCGCATCTCCTCTTAAAATGCTGATTCAAGCTCTTGAAGGTTTGCATACGCTCCGTTCCCTCGCGGAACTTCACCCCATGGACATTCGCGCACGTTATCCTACACAAATTTTAATAAGAGAAAATTTGTACAATCAAACTTGACGGAATCGTGATGACCTTTACACAATATATTGCGAATTACTTTAGGCATTTAAGTAAATGTTACAACACATTAAAAAATATTAGCAATTGTGCAGAAAAAATACTTTTAATAACAATGAGTTATACTTCAACAATAAAACTCAAAGTTTAAAAACCTGAGTAAAACCAGGATCAGACTTTTGTAAAAGAAATGTATATTTCATCCTTTTCTGGCATTGTCAGTTGCTATAAGTAAAATACATGGGCTATACAAAAAAATTAGTAGTATAATTATTAAAAAAATCTTAAAAACAAAGTTAATCTAAACAGAGTTATATAAAAAGTCTTAAAATAAAGTTATACTTGTCACATGTTCGAGTATAATCCAGTTACTGATACGGGCATTTAAAAAAACAACAATAAATAAGATTAGAACTGAGACAAATATGAAATATTTTGCTGTTGTGAAATTAGCAGCTGTTTTCAGGGGGAATGTCAAAATCGTACCTAGACAAGTTACAACTTAAGTGAAATTTATTTACAAATCTAAAGAAAACTTTTGCAAGTAATAACCTCATACAAATGATTTTTAAGAAATCACATAATCGGCTGTAAAATAACCTTAAATAAATACTAATTATTCATGTATAAATGTTTATAAAATTCTAATATTAAAAAAAATCGAACTTTAACATGGAATATGTTACTTATAGTTAAAAATGACTTTTAAAAAATTCAGTTTGCAATTTTAATATTTTATTTTCAGTAAATAATACTAGTGTAGAAAGAATATTATTAAATGCAAATGTTTGAACGAAAGTTGATTTGTTATTGCCAGTGGTAAATATGGTTACTTTTGGAAATAACATTACCAAGAATTTTGATTTCCCTTACAAAGTCGCGTTCGTTAAAAGGGATGAATGAAGTTCAACTGAGGAAAGTAATTAGATAAAATTGTGATCTTCAACATCCACCAGAATCAGGTAATGAAAATTTGTATAAACTGCAAAACAGAAAACATCTTAAAACAACAAAAAAATAACTAAAATCTATAGTTTTACCAAAAAATAAAGTTTTTTAAATAAAAAAAGCATCTATGAAATGTTTTTTTTAACCCAACTAAACCAACTTTTAAATTTTATTTGGGTGTAAACCAGGGCTTTGGAGAAGGCGTAAATGTTAAATGGCTTCGGCTCCAGCTCCAGAGCTTATTGCTACCACTGCTCCGGCTCCATTAGGTCAACAACTGAGGTTTAAGGATGAACGCTTAATTTGCAATATCTAGCATTTCAAAATATTCCCAAACAAAACACCTAAATAAAAAAAACTCCACTAAACTAGTTAGAAAAAAGAAGCAACAATTCTCAAACTTTTAAAGGATTGCTGTTAAATAATGTAAATTCAGGCATTAGTAGTAGCATAACATCTTAAAAAATAGATCAAAGCCGGAGCAATTTTTTAAACTAACTGCTTCAACTCTGGTAAAAATGCACAGCTCCGGGGCTCCGGCTCCAAATCCCTTGTGTAAACCATAGATTGGAGCTGGTCTAGAAACCTACCACTCTTTCGCTCGGGGATTTATATTGCTAACAATATTTGTATTGGTTAGGGTGCAAGTTAGCGTTTGGGTGGGTCAAGTGTTATGATAAAATTTATTTTTCCGTATTTATTTATTTCTTGGAATTTTAATTTTGACAACTCATTTTATTACTGTAAAAAAGTGATAGCATTCCAGACCAGCACTAATAGATTAAAGTAAACTATTTAACTTGGTATAGAAAGTATTGAAAATATGTGTTTGTACTTAATATGATAAAATTTAGACAATGAATTTAGATATATTTAAGTGTAAAACAGCAAACAATCTTATTTTTTAAATATTATTTATGAAGCTGATCCTAAAACAGTGTTTCTAAATTTGTGTTATACCGGTACTTACTGTCTTGATGTTATTACACAAATGACATAAGGCGCTGGTGTAGAACAGTGCTTTACAATATGGTGCATTGTACATCTCTGGGCGCCAATCTACATTCTGTGGAAGGCGCACACCCGATATTTTTCTACAGGAATTTGTGTGCACGTTTGTTGCGCATACGGAGGCCAAGTAGTAGGCCTACTGTAGGCTATTTATTTTCCCAGTTTACAATTTTAATTTTCACAAAGTAGTTTGTCATGCAATCGCTATCACTTCACTGAGTTGTGTTTTTGTTCATATTTTACTTAGGTTTTCCTTTTCACAATTTTTAAAAGATTCACGAAAACATTTTCAAAACAGAAACTCCATTAAGCTATCGGTGACTCAGCATTTTGTTTCAGCAGCAATTGTCAACTTTATGGGGATTTCCCATAAACTTTGCTGTGTAATTTATTTATCGAGAACTTTGCAAGATCTAGTTACGTTAGTTATAATGTAAGACAAATCACAAGTCAAATAGATTTTTTCAGGACAAATGCAGCAATAATAATAATATTATACCCAATAGTCAACACTGAATGACAAATTAAAGTAGGCTTAAGCTTTTGATACTGAACAAAGAACAGTAAGCTATTTGTCCGGATGCTGTTTTAACTACAACCTCAAGCAATTATCTTAAGATTTATAACAAATACAAATTCGTTCGGATATTTGAGCTTCTAAAAATTGAGCGACAATAAACCTTCAAAAATTGAAGTCCGCGCAGCTCTTTGTGACCTTTTTGTGAAATGCGAGAGCAAGTCATTTTTGTTCGAAATCCCTGTTTTCCTTATTATGTCCGTGAATACGCCAGGGGCGCTGTGAGGTTTACCAGAAGAATCCCAACTTGTGACACCTGCCAGTTGCCTCTGTCGCCTGCCACGCTGCAAGCACATCAGAGGCCCACCACTGTCGCCCTCTGCACAACAAGGAGTTTACTGATTGCTATTCGGACAAATTCAAGTCTAGTTATAGACAAAGCCAGTGACAGGGACGCTGGAGCGATTTCAGGGCAATGGGGGCGAATTTTTTGGTAAAGGCAACATAGACCGCAGGCGAGCGTAGCGAGCCGGAATATAATACAATTATTACTTATAATATTGAACACAACTTTTCACATTTAAGTTTAACAATTTACGTAAAACATAACGACATTTAGCGTTTACAGCCGAAAAGCCTTCAACAGGTGATAAATAATAAGGTGGCGTTTGCCAAAACTATAAACCAACAATTTTCCAACAAAGAGCTTCCCGACGCGCTAACGACGCCCGACGAAGTAGTATTGAATCCTATTTGATCGGGCCGTCGTAGCAAGCACTTAACGCGTCGGGAGAGCCGCAAAAATTCGCTTCTCTCCGTATGCTCTGACGCGGTGTGCAATGTGCATTGGCATACGTGAGCGCTCGTCGGCGTCGCGTCGGAAGGCGCTGACGACATGATAACGACGGCGGTGTGCATTGGGCTTAATTGACTTAAAAATGTTAAGTTATGCCATAGGCGTTGTCAGGATGTCTGTCTGAAGAGCCTGGCAAAAAACGAAAATACCCATAAACAGTAACATTTTAATTCTTTCTGAAAGTTTGGATTAGGGATCTAGGCCCCCAATTGGCTACGCGCATTTTCAAATGCTACATAAGAACTGCAATTCACATCATCTACACACAAGGGGTTCTTTTTAACGGATCTTGTTTCTGGCTTCCACAAACTGTTGCATCTAAGGAGGACGGACAAGGCAAAGCTGCGGCAGAAAGACTTTGTCGGTTTTACAACGGAACTCTGGTTGATATTGAGAGCCAGAAAATGTACGAGGCGCTGTATTCTTACATTCAGCGTGCCTGGAATACATACTTGGACCAACGAACCTACAATGCTGCGAATGTTTGGTTGGCGTCAACTTACGAGGTGGGTGATTCTAACTTAAAACTTAATAAATGTTGCGGTTCATCCTAATACATAAATTCGTTGTATAGTTATACCAATGCGACTTCCAACGGTTACGCAACTGTATTTGTGTAAAATTCCACCGAAGCTTCCATTGAATTTTAAAGGACAGTCAGGAATACTTCGGTTTAAACCACGCATTGTTGTATAAAGAACTGTATTTGTGTTTTGGCGTCGTTATTCACCCGTTCTAGGCGTTTCTGTGCTCTGTGGTTGTAGGCTACATTTTTATCTGTGCTCAAATGCGTCACACCCTCCTATATCTGTGCTCAATGCGTCACAACCATTTTAGTTGTTTAAATTAGTTCATAAAAATACCAAAGAACTATCATTTCATCAAAATAACCAACGCGATAATTGCAAATAACCACCAAATACACGCATCAAATACTGGTTAATAAATGATTAATAACACATTTGTCCAAATCAGAAATTTACAGCTGAAAACTAAAGCAAAATCGAAGTTAGACCAACCTAAGACGTTAAACATGTTTAATAAAGATTATTGCAGTATTTATTAGCACAATTTTTCGGCATTTTTGCATTTTGTAAACGAATTTGATTTTAAATAATTTTGACAAATTTTGACCGTTTAAATTTTAACTAAATTTTGACTTAGTTTTAACAAAAGTTTTGACTTCGCTCAAGGTAATCGCCATAATTATTACACTGTGGTGGGCAAAATAAATTCCCGCTTATTTGCACAGAACGGAGAAATACGAAGTTCAACTGGTGGGAGTGTTTACGTGCGTTGGTATCCGACATATCCAAAAAGTTCGGGCCAAGCAATGATTTGGACTATTGCTACAAATCCATCAAGAGGAACTAAAATAGGCATTTTTAACTATATGCAAATCACAACTACCAATGGCCTGTTGCGTTTTGTCGTATTTCAACATCAAACTAGTATTTTTGGTCAACGACCAAACGAAACGCAAAGTAGATTTCAAATTCAACGAAATGCAAGCAGATTTATAATAAATTGGCCGGCACCAAAGCAATTTCTACTTCGATTTCGAATTATATTAAACCCCAACGTATATCGTCTTTTCAAATAGATTCAATATTTATTTTAAAGGAACAAATCAGCTCCTATATTGAATGAATAAACCAACTTTATTCGATTTTCGTACTCTATTAGTTAGGTTTTAATTGCTTTCTGCATAATTAAACTTTACAGATGATTGACAGGAGGCATGATGTCGCGCGACAATAATATGGCGTTTATTAACCACTTGCTTATCGCATGCTGAGCAGTAAAGTGATTTCTTCGTTTTAAGTGTTTGCGTTGTTATGGTTATTATACAATGAAAATAAACGATTAATTACTTCTGATTGACGTTATAGCAACACCAAAGTTCCATCCGCTCAAGCATGCTCAGAGTAGTTTGATCTCACCCTGAGCACAGCCATTGGTTGCGTGGAGCCGCATATTCTTTTGAAGTGCTGATGTAAGCTCTATAAGGTTTGCTGGATGAGCGAGAGGCGGCACCTCTCCACGTGCAGCTGAAGTTCGACGGTCTGCGACGTGCGTATACACGCTCCGTACCCTTGCGGAACTTCGCCTTAGTAACGTATTCTGTGGCAAATTTCGATTGTAAATGTTATAATTCTTAATAACAAACATTTGGAAATAATGCGGGACAAACACAGAGTAATTACTATGCAGAGTAATGACGACGAGTTATACTTGTTACTTTTCCGAGTAGGCCCTATGTATTATATAATTACTTCAATTATAACGAGTAAATCCAGCAGAACCGAAATAGTAGATGGGGAATGACTTTGAAATGAATTTAGCAACAGTTTTCAATAATGAAATAAAACCGTACCTAGTCAGTCTTGTAAATATTCAAATAATTTACAAATAAGTGACAGTTTTTTCAGCAGCAACCTAATTCTTTAATATCCTCACATACCTTTTAAATGCCCTAACAGTTAAGACTGATGGAAGCAAAATATAAAAAAAAGAAGATTCACTTTGAGTAGGATCTGAACACGACCCAAAATTTAGGGCTAATTTTAACGGAAGACAATTAATGCAGCATAGGCCCCGGGCTAACAAAAATTATGTATTCAAACAGTGAAGAATCTACTTTTAGAGCAGGGGTGGGCAATTATTTTTGACCGCGGGCCGCATGAGAAACTTAAATTGTTGTGGCGGGCCGGGTCAAAAATAGGATCTGAAATACACGCAATATGACGTCAGAAACTCTGATGGTATAAAACGAATAAGGTAACGATTTGTTATTAGTTATTACGTTTGAAGTAATGTGAAACTGTGCAATCTAAAGAAGGTCACAAAACATCGCGCGAAGCGCGAAGTATTTTTGACTATGTTTGTTTTGAACTGCAAAGTTTAATTTAGATTTAGAGGAGGACGTGAAGCATTGAGAACAGACAAAAACGGTACATTGCTTGATATATTGGCGTTTATAAAGTTGTGGGGCGCGTTGACCCAAAAGTTAAGATTAAAATACGAAAAAATTTAATACAAAAAAACTTACAATGTTTTTTTGGCTTTTTAAAGCTTTAAGTTACAGATGTGTTACTTGCGGTACAATATAAATCGGATATGGCATTAACTAAAACACAACATGGCATTAACCTAAATTAGGTTAATAAAATGAGAATTGGTATATTTCAGAGTTTAGAAAACGGTCGATTTTTCGCTCATAATTTAAAGACGGAATACTTTTGATGGGCTTAAAACATATAATAGTATTTATGCTAAGGTTGTTTAACATTTTGGAGAGAGTGTCACGGTGCAGAGGACGCTATTTTGTCTGTAAAGTTGCCGAAAATATACGAGAAAGAGATTCGTGTTTCGTGCAAAAGCGCGAAAACAATTTCCGTTTTAGTATTTCAAACAGGCTAAAAATCAAATTTGGCGGGGTCATGAATCATGACTACATCCGTCCTTGGAAAGAGTGTTTACGACACAACCCAACATGTAGAAACCCGTCCTTATTTTCGCTTAGCCTATGTATTTTAAGGAAAATAGGTCGCAGGCCGGATTAAACTGCTTGGAGGGCCGGATCCGGCCCGAGGGCCGTATGTTTCCCAGGTCTGCTTTAGAGGTTGCTTTGCTAGATCAATACGTATTTTTGAAAACCAAATCGCATTTTTACCTGGTATCATTGCCCTGCATAATACAAACCCTGATGTGGCTTTTTTACGAATGCGAAATCAGATCTTATGCATTTTTGATTGTTAGGCCTGCGTTATGTGTTGATAACAATTTACAGTTCTTGATTAGAAGAGCCTATTAACAAGTAGAGTCAATGTCGCTTTTTAGCTGGATGCCGTGCCATAACGACTTTGTTGATTTTTAGGCTCTGTCATTCTATGACGATAAAAAAAAAATTGGGGCGCGCTTACAACGTTATAAGCGTGAGTAAGCCAGGGCTGCGGAGTCGAACTAGACGGAGTCAGTTTGTTTTGCTGTAGTCGAATTCGGGACTCGAGTAAGACAACTTAAAACTACCCGAGTCCAAAGTCCGAAGGCGGCAAAATGTAAGTTGTAAAAGTGTAATACAAAATGGTGAAATATTTGTAAACCTTGTATTGTCTGTGGATCAATTATGACACCCATATAAGTGAATTGCAGAATATCCTCCCTAATTTAGTTGCGTAAATGGGTAAAATACAAGCTGTAGAGTCGGACTCGGGTTAATTTTGCGGACCGGAGTCGGACTCGGGTTATTTTTACAGACTCCGCAGCCCTGTTCTTGTGCCAACCGACCGGACATATTTTACGTCAACAAGTCGCATTTAATAACGACGCTGAGAAAAACGTATGAAAAGTTTACGACTGAACAGAGGCGTACCTAGGGGGGCTGCGGGGTACATATGTCCCCGGGCGCCAAAATGAGGCTTACAAATTTTGCACAACAGGGCAAAAAACCGTCCACAAGCAAGATAGCACCAGCGGCTGTGGCAGACGTCATCTGATACGCCACCCACGCCCAGACTGGTGCTGCCAAGATAAGATACTGATTCTGCGTGCAGCTAGTTTCATGTAGCTTAGTGCTTCTTAACCTTTATTAAACCGCGCCCCTTCGGTAATTGTCCTGCGCTTTGCGTCCCCTACGTAAAGCAATTCGGTATTTTGGATTTACATATTAGTTGGACAACATAAAAAAGAGTAAATGTGTATCGTTGGTCGCACGTAGCGCAAAAAGTTCTGTTAAAACATGCAATGGCACTCACAGAGACTTTGTGCTAAATACAACGGTCAACAAAACACGAAAAAAAAAAGAAAACTAGCGAGAACTTTTTTGAAGTTTCAATCGTTAAGTTGGGCAAAAAAACAAGTTTATACAGGCGTAATAGTGGTGCCCAACCCAATTGCACAACTATACCGTATAATTGTTTCGACTAAACATAGCCCTAATCGGTCGTAAAAGTAGCAATTATAATCCAGCAACTGAAAAAGTATTAAAAATTAGTAGCAAAGATCGCAAATCCATGAACTATGCCTTCAGTCACCTATACACGTGTAGTTTTATGTAAAGTATAGGACAGGGTTTCTCAACCGTGGCCCTCGGCCCCCCTGGGGGGCCACGGAGCGGTCATTGGGGGGCCACGGAGCGGTCATTGGGGGGCCACGGGCATAACTCTCTAGCTAGATATTGCGAAAACCAAAGCGTCACTATTTTCAAAATTTATCAGTTTAACTTATTTTATTTTTTTTTTTTTTATTCGTATAAAGTTACGCCCCGAATGCTGCTCAGTAACTGAACTGAAGCGCTACCAAAAACTCCTTTGGAGTTTCTTGGTTTTATTGTGTTTTATAGAGATGACGTATTTTCGAATCTGCGAATTTCGCTACAAATTTTGTTAACAATAGCAGTTTCAATTGCAAGCTGTGAGCGGTCGTTCAGCAAATTGAAACTTATTTTGTCTTATCTGCGTGTATCAAAGGGATGGATCAGTAATCTTGCTATTCTTAGCGTTGAACGAGAAACATTGGAAACAACAGATTTCGATGACGTAATTAATCAGTTTGAGACAGTGAAATCAAGAAAAATAATCTATAGTTGTAAATCATTCTTGTTTGACAGTGACTAAGTGAGTCATACGTGTAGTTTGTATAACCAAAACGCTTATTCTTTAAATACATTGTTCTACTAAAATTTGAACTATTTTCCGTATAATTAAGTAAGGTATATTATGTTAATTCAATTCAAATGGTGATTAAACACGTCATGCTCATCCAAGCGTAACTTGGGTTAAGAGACTGCGATCAACTACAAAAGTGAAAAAACGTGAACCGCCAAACTACAAAAACCTTAAACTTTTGACGTAACAGCACTAAACCTCTTAAAAACTAGCCAACTTTAAAGTAAATACACGACAAATGTAGATATGTAATAGTGATTTAGGCCACTGCTTGCAAAGTATTGATATTATATTTACTCAATAAGTACAAAGCTCTGCCAGGCAGCTTAATTGTAAACTAAATAACGTTACAATAATTTAAGCTTTACTTGTCTACGAAATGTGATTTCACCGAATTATCTAAATACTATCGTGGATTAAGATTGATTATGCTGGTTTGACGAATACATCGCGAGGAGCAAGAGACAACAATTAATCTATTGGATTTATATGGCGGAAGAGGTATGGCGTTATTTATCGCAAAATGTATATCCATGCCATTTTATTAAGAGTGGCGACCAAAGAACGAGACGTGATTGAATAAATGGAATTCTTTAGAATTGCGAATGCTTTGACACTATAAAGTTTAGTAATTTTAATGGAATTTGTACAACAAGGCCTGATGTGAATGCCAATGCATGTGCTCATATGTTTGTCAGCATTTCATGCAACTGCAGCAACTTGCCTCAGGCGAAATTGACTCAACAGAACCTTGTGAAATCAACAATGAGGCTCCATGTGTCTAACGACGTTCTGACGTACGCAAATGCATATTCCGTAACCTTATAAGAGCAAACCGCTTCACAACAAAATGCGAGCAAAACAACTTCAGCTGACATGAACCATAAATAGAGTGTTTGCCTAATAAGGCTGCGTATACCAACGAAACCTTTCTTTCCAAAGTCTACAAAAGTTCGGCGAATCACAGCACCGACACACAACCTCGAAGGCAATCTCAAGGAAGATGACAAACTACAACAACGGAAGAATGATTCAATTTCGCGCTGCATTTCTAGTTTTGCTGCAAGCTTGCAGTTCGCTCGCCTACGGACAAGTTCAGTCCAACGATTTCTTGGTGTGCAAACCAATTGGAAGCTTGTTCGAGATGCAACAATCCAGCACCGGAGGGAACTCAACGCCCCTGAGGGGAAGTCCAGGACCTCCAGGCCGAAGAGGCCTGAGGGGCTTAGCTGGCCCGATTGGCCCCACAGGGCCACAACCAACTGTTCATTGGAACAGAATCGAACAAAAAATTGCCAAAAAAATTAAAGGTTAGATTTTTAGTCAAAGTTATTTGGATAAACTGAAATACATATTCACATAATTTTTCCTTATTAAGTATACCTTTCATGGTTTAGAAATATCGCTGTGTCCTGGCGTTGTTTTCAACGGATCTTGCTTCTGGCTTCCACAAACTGTTGCATCTCAAAAGGACGGAAGAGGCAAAGCTGCAGCAGAAAGTCTTTGTCAGTTTCACAACGGAACTCTGGTTGATGTTGAAAGCGAGCAAATGTACGAGGCGCTGTATTTGTACATCCAGCGTGCATGGAACTTGTATGTGGACTACCCAAATAAAAACTTCGTGGACGTTTGGTTGGCGTCAAGATACGAGGTGGGTGGCTTTTTACTTTGTTCGGCAATACATAAATTTACATTTTAACTAGCACAAAAATACATATCCGTAATGTTTTTGCTTTTCATTTTGTTCTAAAGCAAACAGCAGTTTTAAATACCCTACAACAGTGGTCTCTAACCTTTCTAATAAGCGATCCAAGTTTAACAAAAATAAAATCGAAATTTACATTGCGACCCCATATTGTTTTCAGATATCAATATAAAAATATTTTAAATAGTTCCAACAAAGTAACACGAGCGAATATGCGTGAATTATTCACAATTCCAGAAAACTGTGGCTACACATGTGCAAAAAAAGATTGCTTTGGGGAAGTTATATTTAACAAATGAATTTGTATTTAACACACGAAAAAATTGTTTCAACAATACATCACATCCAGTGTGATGGTAGCGCCTGCACACTATCCACTATTGTTTTGCAAACGCGGCTTCACTTTGTATAAGCATAACCGCATGTCATGCTCTACTTCCAAGCGATTACGATGTTTCGTTTTTTAACATGCTTATTGCGTTGAATCCCACTTCACAAATCATGTGGTTAAAAACAGACGGATCAGTATCATTTAATAATCTAATTCAAGGGGTGTCCAACTCAAACATGCCGACATGCCAATTTTTATCTTATTACTTCTTCCCGTGCCCTTTTTCTAATATTAAAAGCGCTTTTATACAAAAAATAAAAAACAGTGTAATGTTGTAATATTAGAGTAATTGTTTGTTATCGTAATTGTTGGGATTATTTTATATTTGTGAATAAACAATGACAATTGGCTGTTTAATAAATTTAACTTTTTTGACAGTTGGCTGTATTTGGGGTGGATTGCGTGCGATTTTTTATTAGGTCGCGTGCCGCATTTGGCACGCGTGCCTTATGATGGACACCCCTGATCTAATTAAACAGAGTCTGAAGTCGGGGCATTGATTGCATCGAAGTCCAAAAGTAAATATTCGCTGAAACCGTGAAATATTTTTCTTTGAACGAGTTATACGAAATGCGTTTTGCTGCATCCACTTTCATAATTAGGAATATAAAGCCTAATTATTATATATGCAAACCACCATGCCTAATGTTAATAACAAGATTTGACTTTTTGAAAATCCAGTCCTTTTAAAACTCAATAAAATAATGTTGCAATAAAATAATTTGCGAAAGTGCGTCACTCGCTGCGCTAATTCTTAGAAACTAATTTTTCTTAAATGTCAAGTTAGCTGATTGAGCAGCTCTTAAGAGCCTAAAATCATTTTTATGTAGAAGATGCACTCAGTCACGTTTATTAGTGTGACGTCATTGTAAAGAAATACGTAAATAGTAAAAGAGCACGAATATGGTGAGTTATGGCGACCCCACAAAAATTTTAGGCGACCCCAACAGGTTTGAGACCACTGCCCTACAATACACTGAATGTAAAAGACACAAGCTATCAAAATCGGAATTCTACATTTTATCTGCACAGAATGGAGAGCTACGAAGTTCAACTGGTGGAAGTGTTTACGTGCGTTGGTATCCGGGATATCCATCAGGATCGGGTCAATTGGTCTATTGGGTTATTGCAACAAATCCATCAAGAGGGTCTCGCATTGGGATGATTAATATCGGAGATCTCAACTACAAATGGCCCGTCCCACTTTGTCGCATTAAAACATCAAACTAACACCGACGATCAAAGAACATTATGTTTTGTAACACTATTAAAAATGTGTCATTTATTAGCCACTTGCTCATCGCATGTTGAGCATTGAAGTGTATTGGTCATTTTAAGCGTTTGCGTTATTATATGAATTATAGAATGTAAATAAACAATTAACGACGCTCGTTTGAGTTGTAGTAATACTAAAGTTCCATCCGCCTAAACATGCTCAGAGCAGTTTAGAATATTACCCTAAGCACAGCTATTGGTTGCGTGGAACCGCATCTCCTCTTAAAATGCTGATTCAAGCTCTTGAAGGTTTGTATACGTTCCTTTCCCTTACGGAACTTCACCCCATGGACATTCGCGCACGTTATTCTATACGAATATTAATAAGAGAAAATTTAAACTTGACGAAATCGTTATGACCTTTACACAATATATGGCGAATCAATTTAGGTACTTCGGTAAATGTTAAAACACATTAAAAAATATTAGCAATTGTGCAGAAAAAATACTTGCACATTAAAAACAATGAGTTATACTTCAACAATAAAACTCTAAGTTCAAAAACCAGAGTAAAACCAGGATCAGACTTTTGTGAAAGAAATGTATATTTCATCCTTTTCTGGCATTGTCAGTTCCTATAAGTAAAATACATAGGCTATACAAAAAAATTAGTAGTACAATTATTAAAAAAATCTTAAAAACAAAGTTAATCTAAACAGAGTTATATAAAAAGTCTTAAAATAAAGTTATACTTGTCACATGTTCGAGTATAATCCATTTACTACACAATTTACAACTTAAGTAGACAAGTTACAACTTAAGTAGACAAGTTACAACTTAAGTGAAATTTATTTACAAATCTAAAGAAAATTTTTGCAAGTAATAACCTCATACAAATGATTTTTTAGAAATCACATAATCGGCTGTAAAATAACCTTGAATAAATGGTAATTATTCATGTATAAATGTTTATAAAATCGTAATATTAAAAAAAATCGAACTTTAACATGGAATATGTTACTTATAGTTAGAAATGACTTTTAAATAATTCAGTTTGCAATTTTAATATTTTATTTTTTGTAAATTATACTACTGTAGAAAGAATAATATTAAATGCAAATATTTGATAGAAAGTTGATTTGTTATTGCCAGTGGTAAATATGGTTACTTTTGGAAATAACATTAACAAGCATTTTGATGTCCCTTACAAAGTCGCATTTGTTAAAAGGGATGAATGAAGTTCAACTGAGGAAAGTAATTAGATAAAATTGTGATCTTCAACATCCATCAGAATAAGGTAATGAAAAGTTGTATAAACTGCAAAACAGAAAACATCTTAAAACAACAAAAAAATAACTAAAATCTATAGTTTTACCAAAAAATAAAGTTTTTAAAATAAAAAAAGCATCTATGAAATGTTTTTTTTAACCCAACTAAACCAACTTCTAAATTTTATTTGGGTGTAAACCAGAGCTTTGGAGCAGGCGTAAATGTTAAATGGCTTCGGCTCTAGCTCCAGAGCTTATTGCTACCACTGCTCCGGCTCCATTAGGTCAACAACTGAGGTTTAAGGATGAACACTTAATTTGCAATATCTAGCATTTCAAAATATTCCCAAACAAAACACCTAAATAAAAAAAACTCCACTAAACTAGTTAGAAAAAAGAAGCAACAATTCTCAAATTTGTAAAGGATTGCTGTTAAATAATGTAAATTCAGGCATTAGTAGTAGCATAACATCTTAAAAAATAGATCAAAGCCGGAGAAATTTTTTAAACTAACTGCTTCAACTCTGGTAAAAATGCACAGCTCCGGGGCTCAGGCTCCAAAGCCCTTGTGTAAACCATAGATTGGAGCTGGTCTAGAATCCTACCACTCTTTTGCTCGGGGATTTATATTGCTAACAATATTTGTATTGGTTAGGGTGCAAGTTAGCGTTTGGGTGGGTCAAGTGTTATGATAAAATTTATTCTTCCGTATTCATTTATTTCTTGGAATTTTAATTTTGACAACTCATTTTATTACTGTAAAAAAGTGATAGCATTCCAGACCAGCACTAATAGATTAAAGTAAACTATTTAACTTGGTATAGAAAGTATTGAAAATATTTGTTTGTACTTAATACGATAAAATTCAGACAATGTGTAAATCATTTGCGTACCAATTAATACGTTAAAAATATGTTAAACAAACACAGCTGAAATATTTAATCCATTTAAAACTGAAACGTACATATACACAATGTGTATTATGTGAAGTCCATTTGAAGAAGTATTGGCCAACGATAACAGCACCCATTTATGTAGTTCACAAGTTGCCTTTGGAAAAGCTCAATAAATTCAGTTATCCTGATCAGGATTGGCAATCTTTCTAAATGAAAAATATGCTTACCTTTAATATAGAAAATAATAAAATAGTAAAATATTAAAAGTACAATAATACCCTGATATGTAATATAGTTAATTATATATATGTGTTATAGTAGAGGTATGGCAACATTTTTTCTGTTTCTTACCCATTTATTGTTTTTCTTATTCGATTGATAAAAACAGCATGATCATATTTAAGTGTAAAACAACCTTATTTTTTAAATGTTATTTATGAAGCTGATCCTAAAACAGTGTTTCTAAATTTGTGTAATACTTACCGCTTGGATGTATTTTTAATACACAAATGACATACGACGCTGGTGGAGAACAGTGCTTTTCAATATGGTGCATTGTACACCTCAGGGTGCCAATCTACATTCTGTGGAAGGTGCACACCGGATATTTTTCCAAAGGAATTTGTGTGAACGTCTGTTGGGTACGGGAAGCACTGAAGCAGGTCTAGGGTTGCCAGATTGGAAACTTCGGATATTGCGCGGGGGAGATGTTTTGCAGCTGAAAAAATGCGCGGCTGAAAAGAAAATTTCGACTTGAACTTGCGCGGCTGTAAATAAACCATCAGGCTACCGAAAGTTGTAAATTGCGAATTTATATTAAACTTACAACGTTCATAGAATACTTGAATCACTGCGCAATTTTTGGTTGGTGTGCGGGCGCAGTGCGCAGGTAAATATTTAAAAAGTTGGATAGTATAGCATTTAATATGCAATATTACTCGAAATTGCCTAATTGACGTCACTAAACACGTGACCGTTGTCCACTGATGCGTGACCAAATCGCCGAACTGTGCGTTTTCAGCGTTTCGCAAGTGATTCTATTTGATGCATTATATTATATACGTCTTATCAACTAGCGTTAAAAAATGTTATGCAACTGCAGTACGCGGCCCGCCAATTTTTTTTGTGCTTGTTAAGTTTCATACAGAAGTTTGCGCGGCTGAAGTTTTGCGCGTTTGCTCGAGTCAGATTTGCGCGGCTGAACACATTTTCTATAAAATGCGCGGCTGTGACCGCGGCTGAAAGTGTTACTGCGTGGGGGATAAATCCCCTGCGCAGGCCAAACTTTCCAACCTGGATACGGATGCCAAGTAGTACTGTAGGCTATTCATTTTCTCAGTTTACAATTTTAATTTTCACAAAGTAGTTTGTCATGCAATCGCTATCACTTCACTTCACTGAGTTGTGTTTTTGTTCATATTTTACTTAGGTTTTGCCTTTTCACAATTTTTAAAAGATTCACGAAAACATTTTCAAAACAGAAACTCCAATAAGCTATACATCGGTGACTCAGCATTTTGTTTCAGCAGCAATTGTTAACTTTGTGGGGATTTCCCATAAACTTTGCTGTGTAATTTATTTGTCAAGAATTTTGCAAGATCTAGTTACGTTAGTTATAATGTAAGACAAATCACAAATCAAATAGATTTTTTTCAGGACAAATGCTGCAATAATAATAATATTATACCCAATAGTCAACACTGAATGACAAATTAAAGTAGGCTTAAGCTTTTGATACTGAACAAAGAACAGTAAGCTATTTGTCCGGATCGCTGTTTTAACTACAACCTCAAGCCATTATCTTTTTTATTCGAAACGTTTACAAAATGCTTTCTACTTCTGTATGGGCTTTTCTATTCATTCTACATATAACTACAACCTCAAGCCATTATCTTAAGATTTATAACAAATACAAATTCGTTCGTATATTTGAGCTTCTAAAAATTGAGCGACAATAAACCTTCAAAAATTGAACTCCGCGCAGCTCTTTGTGACCTTTTTGTGAAATGCGAGAGCAAGTCATTTTTGTTCGAAATCCCTGTTTTCCTTATTATGTCCTTGAATACGCCAGGGGCGCTGTGAGGTTTACCAGAAGAATCCCAACTTGTGACACCTGCCAGTTGCCTCTGTCGCCTGCCACGCTGCAAGCACATCAGAGGCCCACCACTGTCGCCCTGTGCACAACAAGGAGTTTACTGATTGCTATTCGGACAAATTCAAGTCTAGTTATAGACAAAGCCAGTGACAGGGACGCCGGAGCGATTTCAGGGCAATGGGGGCGACTTTTTTGGTAAAGGCAACATAGACCGCAGGCGAGCGTAGCGAGCCGGAATATAATACAATTATTACTTATAATATTGAACACAACTTTTCACATTTAAGTTTAACAATTTACGTAAAACATAACGACATTTAGCGTTTACAGCCGAAAAGCCTTCAACGGGTGATAAATAATAAGGTGGCGTTTGCCAAAACTATAAACCAACAATTTTCCAACAAAGAGCTTCCCGACGCGCTAACGACGCCCGACGAAGTAGTATTGAATCCTATTTGATCGGGCCGTCGTAGCAAGCACTTAACGCGTCGGGAGAGCCGCAAAAATTCGCTTCTCTCCGTATGCTCTGACGCGGTGTGCAATGTGCATTGGCATACGTGAGCGCTCGTCGGCGTCGCGTCGGAAGGCGCTGACGACAAGATAACGACGGTGGTGTGCATTGGGCTTAATTTAAAAATGTTAAGTTATGCCATAGGCGTTGTCAGGATGTCTGTCTGAGGAGCCTGGCAAAAAACGAAAATACCCATAAACAGTAACATTTTAATTCTTTCTGAAAGTTTGGATTAGGGATCTAGGCCCCCAATTGTCTACGCGCATTTTTTTTCATAAGAAACCCTCTATAAGAAACTGAGTACTCGGATTTCATAGATTCTTTTGTTCTATTGTTCTCTTAAATAATAGAAAACAATTGAAAATTTAAGAAACTTTTAGTACTCGTCTTAAGCCAAGTTTCTTATAAAAAATGCGTGTACAACGCTGCTTTATGATTTCCGTCGCATAATATGTAACGTTGTGAAATTTTCATGAAAAGGGCACTTTTGCCCTTTTGCGCGCTTTAAAAAAAAATGCAAAATTGCCCGCAGGTTATATTAAAGCCACAACCTTTGGAATTCGTCAAATACGGCATTATCAATGCAAGAATACGTTTCGACTTACGCAACTGAACATTCCTAAACATTATAAGAGAAAGCCGGGCCACACCAGGCACAATGACCGAGTAGATGGAAGAACCATACAAGGAGAGTTCGCCAAATATGGCTACACTTACCAACGGAACGAGTCGTTTCAAATGCTATATAAGAACGACAATTCACAGCATCTACACACAAATTCAAAGGTATCTCAAGGAAGATGATAAACTACAACAACAGAAGAATGCTTCAAATTGGCGTTTCAATTCTAGTTTTGCTGCAAGCTTGCAATTCGCTTACCTACGGACAAGTTCATTCCAACGACTTCTTGGTGTGCAAACCAATTGGAAGCTTGTTCGAGATGCAACAATCCAACACCGGAGGGAACTCAACAGCCATGAGGGGAGCTCAAGGACCTCCAGGCCGGAGAGGCCCGAGGGGCTTAGCTGGCCCGATTGGCCCCACAGGACCACAACCATCTGTTGATTGGAACAGAATTGAACGAGAAATCGACCAGAAAATTAAAGGTTAGAACTTTTAGTTATTTGGATAAACTGAAATATATATTCATATAATTTTTGCTTTAGCAAGTATTTTTTTATGTTTAAGGATTGTCGCAATGCCCTGGCGTTCTTTTCAACGGATCTTGCTTCTGGCTTCCACAAACTGTTGCTTCTCGAAAAAACGGAAAAGGCAAAGTTGCAGCAGAAAATCTTTGTCATTTTCACAACGGAACTCTGGTTGACATTGAAAGTGAGGGAATGTACGAGGCGCTGTATTTGTACATCCAGCGTGCATGGAAGTTGTACGTGGACCGACAAGATATAAACTACGTTGAAGTGTGGTTGGCGTCAAGATACGAGGTGGGTGGCTTTTAACTCGTTGGTTGTAAAATGCTTCATTCATACTAAAAAAATATTTGTTTTTAAAATTGATAAAAGGATTGTTGTTTTGTTAAATCAATACAATATATGTCTTGCTGTTTCAGTTATTTTAAAGAAATAGCTATTTTAGCATAGGTTAAAATCTAATATGCCTAGGCCTAACTGTTTAAAATTTTACAAAAGAATTTCTCACTTAAGAAAAAAAAAACTGTACTACTATTGTTCCTGGTATTTTCGTTGGACGCAGCTTAAATTAATAGTTTGTACAGAATGGAGAGCTACGAAGTTCAACTCGTGGAAGTGTTTATGTGCGGGTATCCGGGATATCCATCAGGTTCGGGTCATGCAGTCTTTTGGTACATTGCAACAAATCCATCAAGAGGATCTAGTATTGGCAAGTATAATTATGACAATTTCGACTACAAGGGCCCAATACCGATTTGCCGTATCAAAAGATCAAACTAACAATGTTAAGCCAACCATGCTTGGCAAACAAATGCAAGCCACCTCTGCCCCAATAATTTCACGGCATTTTTTGTTAACTTTAGTGTATTAATTCTAAAAGAAAAGCGTTTTCCAAATAGATAGTTTTTCAGCTTTACTGCTGTCATGTTTTAATGGCTGTAAAACAATATTTGTATTGTTTGTTTATTTTTAACCAACTCACTTAGAGGTTTTGTTAATACTGGTTTTCTATGAAGCCAATTGCATATTCTAAACCAGTGTTTCCCAACCTTTTTTACACTAGTGCCCCCTTGGGCTCAGTATTATTTCATATCGCTCCCCTGATCTTTGCTTTTTTTTAAGTATTGTATTAATCGTTGTCTAACATTATATTGTCTTCACTTTCGTTTCGATAAGCTGTGAGTGATATTTTAGGTTGCCTAACATACATTTACTATTGGAATTTATACATACATTATTTCACCAGGTTATGTCATTACCAGGAAAAATTCCTATCTTTCTGCACGAAGACTTTAAATCCTTTTCTAGTCGCGGGCCGCAACCAAACTGATAAATGTCTGTGTGGGCCGCGCAAAATATTAGAAGAACTGTGAATGAGGCGGGCCTCGGATTTTTTTATCCATACTAATAATGAAAAGTGTAATAGTGTTTGTTAATGTTTTGAAGTCCGGGCGCACGTGGCGAGCGAACCGAGCGCGATTTTTTGGGGGTATAACGGCATTTTCTTTTAAATTTCCTGCTAGTTTTTATTACATTGGCGAAAAAATAAAAAATGTTAAAAAATATATGTCTAATATTTTTTAATACGTTTTCCGTTTGTCCGCGACACACTTTGCTGCCTTCCACGTCCCAACGGTAAAGAAGCGCTGATCTAGTCCAAAGACAGCATCAAAACGTAAACAAACTGTACGTAGAAAGTTCATTCGCACAGCGCGAAAAATTTTCGCCCGTACTAAGTTGAAATAGTCTAAAAGTATTTAAAATGGACTCGTGTCTAGTTGTCAAAGAGTCGGCGGGTAGAGGGCCGTAGATTGGCGACCCCTGCTTTAAATATACAAACATTTTGCCGCGTATAAACCGGTGAAACGCAACAACAACCAACAGCTTTACATAAGAAAGCCAATTATTACGTAACAATGGTCGGGAAACTACTACAAGTTCGCAGTACGGAAGTTGCCAAGGTTGAAAGTTACCTACGTCCTACAGTGCTGTTTGTTACTATTTGTATGTGAACTTTTTATAAAATTTTGATATAAGTACTTTCATGTACCGCCCCCTTATGTGCGTTTAGCGCCCCCTAAATCATGAACAGACTCAAAACGCCCCCTTGGAACTCGCCAACGCCCACAGGGGGGCGGTACCGCCCGCGTTGGGAACCTCTGTTCTAAACGTTCGACCGCCTGGGAAAATTAAAATAATATTATTACGTGTAAACAGTTTTAGTGCATTGTACATAGAACTTTCAGCAGATAACACACTTAACGTGCGCACAGAATTAAAACATCTATCTTAAAAAAAAAAAAAAAATTACAAAAGTTTTGCATTATTTTTAGAAATAGTGACTGAAAGTGGATTTCAGCAATATGACAAAAGTAGAATAATATCAAAGTCGGAATAAAGTAAAGTTTGGAATAAATGCAAAATTTGATTGCTGTTTTGGCCGCTTAGATATCAAACTGAAAACGTATTGGATTTTATTATGGCGTTCGTCATATGAATATTGTATGATTTAAACTTATTTTTTAATCTGAAATTCTGGCATTCAACACAGGAATATTTACATAAAGTATTCCAATACGCGAAAATTATAAAAAATCAAATGCAAAACAAACATGAAAACATTTATTCATCCACAGATAAAATTAAAGATTTTTGTATAAAAACAGAAGGTAAAGGAAAATTGAGTTTTACCTAAACAATTGTTTTACCTAAAAAGTTTTTGCCCAAACGTCGACAGCAAAACGACAGATGCCAAAAAGATGCCCCCAACCGCCTTTACCCTGTCCCTAAAGATTTGGACGTTATTTTGACCATTCACATCTTATCAGTCAATATTAGGATTTATTTGGACAGATGTATGTCTTATATAAACGATTTTGGATGTTATTCCCTCTTGGTTATTACTGCGTATTTGTCTTTACTATGTGTTGGTCTTAACAGCCTATGGCATTATAGAATATTGTGATTTAGATGTTATTTATGGGAAAATCATTAAAGGCCTATATACTTTTTTTTGGTAAAAAAGGTTATGAAACACCGTACTACGTCCTATTGCTGCAGCTAGAATAGTGGCCTTCAGTTGTATGTTTTTATGTTTAGTGTTGCAAAGCTATCATTTGTATTTAGAACACCAAATTAATTAAAAGTTATTGAAAGAATTTACCTTTGGTTAATTAACCTGTTAAAGAGTTAGCCACTTGCTCATCGCATGTTGAACAGTAAAGTGCTTTTATCGTTTACTACGCCGAGTAATGACGACGAGTTTTGTATTTGTTACTTTTCCGAGTATGTATTATTTAATTACTTCAAAAAAAATAACAAGTATTTCATCAGAACCGAACTAGCAGATCGAGATTGATTTTGTCATTAATTAAACAACAGTTTCAATAGCGAGATTAAAACCGTACCTATAGTCAGCCTTGCAACTGATTTCAAATAGATCTACAAATATGGGTCAGCGTTATTAGTAGCAACTAATTCTTTAATGTCGACGCAAATGCCGAGTTTTATAAATCAACGAACAGTGAAGACTGATGGAAGCAAAATCGATAAGAAAAATTCACTTTGAGTAGAATCTGAGCACGACCCAAAATTTAGCTCTATTTTAAACGTAAGACAATGCCCAGCAACATGGACACCGGGTTAAAAAAAAGTTATATATTCAAACAGTGAACAATTTATTTTTTGAGGTTGCTCTGCTAGATCTATGCGTTTACCGAAAACCAAAAAGTATTTTTACCTGGCATCATTGCCTTGTAGGCTATAATAAAGCGTAATGGCGATTATTTTACTAATGCTAAATCAGATGTTAAGCATTTATGATTTTAGGCCTGCGTTATGTGTTTAGAACAATTTTCAGTAACGGTACTTGATAAGAAGGTCCTATGAATGTGCATAGTAAATATCGTTGTTAGCTTAATGCCGCGCTTATATAACTGTGGTGATTTGGCAGTACGGTAGTAGTGACCATCGCTTATTATCCACGTCGTGAGCACGTGAGTACGACAACCAATCACAGCGCAGTGTGCGGTCAAGCGGAACGAATCACGTAACTTTGGTACTAACGGCACTTTATGACGAAACAACATTACCGGACGCAAATACGTGTGAAAATGGCGTATATACCTTTTTAAATTACTTGCTGTGACGTCATTTATACGACTTTATTTATTATGACGTCACCGATTTGACAAGCGTTTTCAATAAATTTCAAGCCTCACGCTATTTGTTGTGCTATTGTTGCAGGGAATAATTTATCGTTTGTGTGTGCGTTATTGTTTCTATATTTTTATCGTCTGTTGTTCTTTTTACTCTTTTGTTTCTCACGAAAATGATATCGCTTTTCCACTTGTGCACCTCACCGTTCACGTTTTATCTTAATCGCACCACGTTTTATGTTGGCACCTAAGTTAGTTACCGGCGCTTACACCATTTTCCCCTCGTTGTGGTGGTCGGGTTTTGGTTAGGCTAATGTACGTTTCGAAATTATTGCAATTGACGTTTGGTTTTATTAGACGTTGGCCTTTTATTTTTCATGCCTGCTGTTATTTTATTTAGGTTTTCTCTATTGAATACACTTTGAAGGCACTTTGTGTATCGCTTGGCATCCGACAGGCCGTTAAGTAGGGCTCCTGAAATTGAAAATATTTCGAAGGGCGTGGTAAGAGACTATCAGTGTGTTCAGGAGGCTTGTGCTAACCTTTCATGATATATAGTTTGCTGTCGGATCGCTAGCCTTACAACTGACACTGACCGGGAATATTTTACGTCTCAACAAGCCGTGTTTAATAGCGAGGCTGAGAAAAACGTGTCGAGAAAATCTTACAATTGAATTGGCTCACAAAATTTTATACAGTATTGTTCTTCCTCGGTATTCGTACGGCTTTGCTCGTGTTGGTTTTGCAGAACCGCGCCATGATCATCCAGGCGTAACTGCGGTTAAGGAACTGCGATCAAACACAGATGTGAAAAACCTTTAGCGCCAAACTACAAAACCTAAAACTTTTGACGTGAACACAAAACCTTATCAAACTTAAAAGTCAATAGAACAACAAATGAAAATATGTAGTAGTGAGTTAAGCCACAGCTTGCAAAGTAGGCTATCGATATTATATTTTCTCAGCAATCGTTACAAAGCTTGATTGCAAACTATAAAAGTATAAATACCGTTGCAATGATTTATTTGTCTACAAAATGTTATTCACGATATTACCGGAATACCATCGTGGATTGGCATTATGGTTTGACAAATACATTGTGACGATCAAGAGACAACAATTGACCTATTGGTTTTATATGGTGGAAGGTGTATGCCGTTATTTATCGCAAACATTATATCCATGCCATTTTATTAACAGTGGCGACCAAAGTAGGCCTACGTGACGCGATTGAATTAATGGAATTTCTGTTGAAGGATTACCAATGCACTGACAATAAAACTAAAACTCATAGTTAGAAACATGAGTAAAAACAGGATTAGACTTTTGTTTAGAAGGAAAAAATATTTCGCTAATTGGCATCGTCAGTTCCTTATTTGAATAGATTCAATTCTGTTTCTCATGTTTTTAACTAGGAGTTTTATGGCGTCAGTGGAGCAGTGATCGACTGGATAAAACCTGCCGCCGATGGTATGGAAATCTATAAAGATACACCCTAATGCTGACAATACAAAGTTCGGTTAGTTTTAATGGCATTTGTACGGTACAAAAAAGCCAACGATATACGCTATTTGCGGAACCGATTGATTGTTAAATGGTTCTGCGTGTTAAAAGCAAACAATGCGCAAACGTTTTTGCTGTGAATGTGATCAAATGTTTGTCAGCATTTCATGAAACTGCAGAACATGCCTCCGGTAAAATTGACCCAACAGAACCTTGGGAATTCGACAAATAAGGCCCCACATGTAAAACGACGATCTGACGTATGCAAATGCACATTTCGTAACCTTATAAGGGCAAACACAACGCGAGAAAAACAACTTTCAAATGCGAGCAAAACAACTTCAGCTGGCATGAACCATAAATAGAGATTTCGCCTAATAAGGCTGCGTATATCAACGAAACCCGTCTTTTCAAAGTCTATAAAAGTTCGGCGAATCACAGCACCGACACACAACCTCGAAGGCAATCTCAAGGAGAAACTGCAACAACAAAATAATGCTTCAATTTTGCGCTGCATTTCTAGTTTTGCTGCAAGCTTGCAGTTCGCTCGCCTACGGACAAGTTCAGTCCAACGACTTCTTGGTGTGCAAACCAATTGGAAGCTTGTTCGAGATGCAACAATCCAGCACCGGAGGGAACTCAACACCCATGAGGGGAGCTCAAGGACCTCCAGGCCGGAGAGGCCCGAGGGGCTTAGGTGGCCCGATTGGCCCTACAGGACCACAACCAGCTATTGACTGGAAAAGAATTGAAAAAAAAATTGACGAGAAAATTAAAGGTTAGATTCTTGAGTAAAAATTATTTGAACAGTAAGATCAAAACGTAACCCCTCTTGTAAAGCTTGGAATTAAATATATTACAAAATACTGTGTATGATATAGTAATTTGAACGATAAATGTATTTTCATTTGTTAATCGCTTTAATAATTTTTATAGAACTGTCGCAATGCCCTGGGGTTGTTTTTAACGGATCTTGCTTCTGGCTTCCACAAACTGTTGCATCTAAGGAGTACGGACAAGGCAAAGCTGCGGCAGAAAACCTTTGTCGGTTTCACAACGGAACTCTGGTTGATATTGAAAATGAGGAAATGTACGAGGCGCTGTATTCGTACATTCAGCGTGCCTGGCATATGTACGTGGACGAGCCCACAGACAACGTCGCACGAGTTTGGTTGGCATCAAGATATGAGGTGGGTGGCTTTCAGGGACGTGTAGTCAGTGCATTTATGAGCAGCAACAGTTGATCACAGGCATGCCACACCTTGAATTGTCGTGCATTGTTACGTCATAAACGATGTAGTTATTTTTTACGTTTGCTATACTTAGTAATGTTGTTTCACTACTTTTTAATCATTTTGTTTTTGCTCTTTGAGTGTTTTTTGCGTATTGCGGTAAAACTCAAGTCAATTGCTGCTTGCTAGCATATTTATTTGTATTTGATACGCAGTCCATCCAATGGCAGAAGCTAAACGAAAAAGTTCAAACTTTTTTTGCCGTTTTTGTGGTTGTTAAAGAAAACATTACTTTAAAAAATTAATGCCTTACCATCTAGGAACCTCACCGCACGTCACTGGTGGCTTTTACTTTATTTTTGGCAATACACAAATTTACTTTTTTTTAGAAGAAAACACTTACCTGTAATGAATTTGCTTTTCATTTTATTTTAAAGCAAACAGCAGTTGTAAATACCTTACAAGTTACAATACACTGAATGTAAAAGACACAAGTTATGAAAATCGGAATTCTACATTTTATCTGCACAGAATGGAGAGCTACGAAGTTCAACTGGTGGAAGTGTTTACGTGCGTTGGTTTCCGGGTCGTCCATCAGGTTCGGGTCAATTGGTCTTTTGGGTTATTGCAACAAATCCATCAAGGGGGTCTAGTATTGGCATGTATAATTTTAATAATCCAAACTACAAATCGCCGGTCGCACTTTGTCGCATTGATAAAGCTAACTAACACCGACGATGAAAGGAGATTTTGCTTTGTAATATATGACATCACCAAAAATGTGGCGTTTATTAACCACTTGCTCATCGCATGTTGAACAGTAAAGTGCTTTGAACGTGTTGGCGTTTTTATGTTGATCATACAATGTAAATAAATGATTAATAGCTTCCGAGTGAGGTTATTGTATTACCAAAGTTCCAACCGCCTAAACATGCTTAGAGCAGTTACGAATTTCACCCTGAGTACAGCCATTGGTTTCGTGGAGCCGCATCTCCTCTTAAAGTGCTGATTTAAGTTCTTAAAGGTTTGCTGGATGAGCGAGAGGCGGCACCTCTCCACGTGCAGCTGAAGGTCGACGGTCTGCGTATATGCCCCATACCCTTGCGGAACTTCGCCTTAGTAACGTATTCTGTGGCGAATTTCGATTGTAAATGTTATAATTCTAAATAAAAAATATTTGGAAATAAAGCAAGACAAACACAGAGTAATTACTATGTAAAGTAATGACGACGAGTTATACTTGTTACTTTTCCGAGTAATATTATATAATTACTTAAAATATAGCGAATAAATCCAGCAGAACCGAAATAGTAGATGGGGAATTAGTTGACATGAATTTAGCAACAGTTTTCAATAATGAAATAAAACCGTTCCTTGTCAGTCTTATAAAAATTCAAATAATTTACAAATAAGAGACAAAATGTTATAATTTAGCTATATACTGCAGGACAAACACAGAGTATAATTACTAGTAATAACGACGAGTTCTACACTTGTTACTTGTCCAAGTATGAATTATATCGTTAGGCCTACTTATTCGCACATTTCAATAACAAGTAAATCTTTTAGAACCAAAATAATAGACCGGGATTGATTATGACATTAATTTAGCAGCCATTTTTAATAGTAAGATTTAAACCGTACCTATAGTCAGTCTTGCACCTGAAATAATTACATCTACAAATATGAGGCACCTTTTTAGAAGCAACCTAGTTATTTAGTGTCCTCACATATGCCGAGATTTTAAATACCCTAACAGCTAGGACTGATGGAAATAAAATCAATAAGAAGATTCATTTTGTGTCGGACCTGAACACGACCCAAAATTTAGCGCTAATTTTAACGGAAGACAATTAATGCAGCATAGACCCCGGCTTAACAAAAATTATGTATTCAAACAGTGAAGAACCTACCTTTCGAGGTTACTTTGCTAGATCAATACGTTTAGCGATTATTCCAATTTTTGAAAACCAAATCGCATGTTTACCTGGTATCATTGCCCTGCATAATATAAAACCTGATGTGGCTTCTTTTACGAAGGTGAAACCAGATCTTATACATTTTTGATTGTTAGGCCTGCGTTATGTGTTGATAACAATCTACAGTTCTTGATTAGAAGAGCCTATTAACAAGCAGAATCAATGTCGCTTTTTAGCTGGATGCCGCGCCTTTATGATTTTGTTGATTTTTAGACTCTGTCATTCTATGACGATAACAAAATTCGAGGGGCGCGCTTACAACGTTATAAGTGTGAGTAGGCCACGGCTGTGGAGTCGAACTCGACGGAGTCAATTTGTGTTGCTGTAGTCGAATTCGGGACTCGAGTAAGACAACGTAAAACTACCCGAGTCCAAAGGCGGCAAAATGTAAGTTGTAAAAGTGTAAAACAAAATCGTGAAATATTTGTAAACCTTGTATTGTCTGTGGATCAATTATGACACCCATATGAGTGGTTAACAGAATATAGACCCTAATTTAGTTGCGTAAATGGGTAAAATACAAGCTGTAGAGTCGGACTCGGGTTATTTTTAACAGACTCCACAGCACTGTTATAAGCCTATAGGAGGCTTGTGCCAACAGAAGGGAAATATTTTACCTCAACAAGCCGTAGTTAATAACGACGCTGAGAAAAACGTATCAAGAAAAGTTTACGACTAAAATAGCTCACAAATGTTTATACAATAATGTTCTTCCTCGGTAGTAGCCTAAGTGTGGTTTGCAGAACCGCGTCATGCTCATCCAGGCGTAACTTAGGTTAAGAGGCTTCGATGAACTACAGATGTGAATCAACCTTAACCGCCAAATTACAAAAACCTTAAACTTTTGACGTAACAGCACTAAACCTTTTAAAAATTAGCCAACTTTAAAGTGAATAGAATAAAAATGTAGATATACAATAGTGATTTATGCAACTGCTTGCAAAGTATCGCTATTATATTTACTCAATTAGTAGGGGAAGGTTGCCCATGATGGGACACGTTTTTTCAAATGATTGCAGTTCTCAATTATAACAATAATTTTGAATAATATCATGCCTATTTGATACCTCTGCCCTTTACGCTTAAAAAACGCTTATGACTTTGCCTATAGCGTTCTAACTTTGTTATGAAATCGCCCTAGAAAAAACGTTGTTGTGTCCCGTCTTTAGAAACCAGAGTTTCATATGATGGGACAGTGTGATTCGCAAGATGGGACAGGAAGAATCCATTGTTTTAAATTGATCAATTTGTATCACAAGCATTAAAAACAACTTAAACTCCACCTGCTACACTTACATAAGTTTAAAATTAGCCTGTTTAGAACAATTCACAGAATCTTAGAACGAATTTGCTGTGGTAAGCGAAAATTAATATTTTTAAATTAACAGGACAAGTGCGTGGCAAAGAGTGACTGTCTTGGAACTTTAGTTTTGTTGTGTCTATATTTTTACATTGAATACATTTCTGCAAATATACTGCCTGTGTTGATAGCTCTCTGCACACACGACTTAGGCCAAATCTTGTCTGTTTGCTCATTTGTTTATTAGTGGACTTTTAAACAATAATTTTGTTTTAATTCGAATAGGTATGGTTTTTGTTAAGTGAAGTTTTACCTGTATTTGTAATATTTCTTACAAACATGTTGATACGATAATCCATTTTGACCAGGTGCATTTCTTAAATTATTTTATGGATAGGGAAACCGTATAAAATGTTTTACGTCATACATAAAAAATTTAAAACTAACCATATTCAAATTTGTTAGTTGAAAACTTTTGAACTATAACAAAATGTAAGCCTCTTCAAAAGAGGTAATAGCAAGTCCGTTTTTTTGTCACAATAACCCAAAATGTAGGTTGTAACAAATAGTTCCTCACTTGGGAACGTCCTGTCCCATCTTACGCACCCAACATCACCATATACAGAAGATATACTGGGTGCTTATAGGTACAAGATAATATGAAAAACTTACCTGTATAAGTAAGCCTGGTAAATTACCCATATATTAGTAAAAAATGAATTTTATACAACTTCAACAAATATAAAATAACTCAAATATAAAAATAATAAAACCAGCAAGAAAACACCCCATTATCTTTAGATTGATATGTTGTAAAAACGCCGTCAGCCTACCGAAATGTTTTTGTGTTAAAATGATGGCTACCATTTGGTGCTTCAAAAAATTAATAAGAATTGGGGCTACCTAATGACACGTTGATATAATCCCCAAGTCCCGACTCAGGCAACGTCCCATCTAGGGCAACCTTCCCCTACAAAGCTTGGCCACGCAGCTGAGTGGTAAAATAAAAAGGTATTTTGAAAATCCGAAATATATATTTATATAATTTGGGTTTAGGAAGTAGGCCACTTTTATGGTTTAGAAATATCGCTGTGTCCTGGCGTCCTATTCAACGGATCTTGCTTCTGGCTTCAACAAATTGTTGCATCTAAAAAGGACGGAAAAGGTAAAGTTGCAGCAGAAAGTCTTTGTCGATTTTACAACGGAACTTTGGTTGATATTGAAAGTGAGGAAATGTACGAGGCGCTGTATTTGTACATTCAGCGTGCATGGAATATGTTCGTGGACGACGCCACATCAAACGCCATACGAGTTTGGTTGGCGTCAACTTACGAGGTGGATGGCTTTTACTTTGTTATCGGCTTTACAAAAACTTACATTTCAAATAGAGGAAAAATATAAATCCGTATTGCATTTGCTTATCATTTAATTTTAAAGCAAACAGCAGTTTTAAAAACCCTAAAATACACTGAATGTACAAGACAAAAGTTATCAAAATAGGAATTCTACATTTTATCTGCACAGAATGGAGAGCTACGAAGTTCAACTGGTGGAAGTGTTTACGTGCGTTGGTACCCGGGATATCCATCAGGATCGGGTCAAGCAATGATTTGGCTCATTGCAACAAATCCATCAAGAGGATCTAGTATTGGCATGTATAATGATGGAGATCTCAACAACAAATGGCCCGTCCCACTTTGTCGTAATAAAACATCAAACTAACACCGACGATCAAAGAACATTATGCTTTGTAATATATGACATCACAAAAAATATTGGATTTATTAGCCACTAGTTCATCGCATGTTGACCAGTAACGTGCTTTGAACGTGTTAGCGTTTTTATGTCGATTTTAAATTGTAAATAAATGACCAATGGCTTCCGAGTGAGGTTATAGTAATACCAAAGTTCCAACCGCCTAAACATGCTCAGAGCAGTTAGAATCTTACCCTGGACACAGCCATTGGTTGCGTGGAGCCGCATCTCCTCTTAAAGTGCTGATTGATCTTAAAGGTTTGCTGGATGAGCGAGAGGCGGCACCTCTCCACGTGCAGCTGAAGGTCGACGGTCTGCGACGAGTGTATACTCTCCGTACCCTTGCAGAACTTCACCGCATGGACATTCGAGCACGTTATCCTATACGAATTTTAACAAGAGAAAATTTGTACAATCAAACTTGACAAAATCGTAATGACAAAAATCGTAATCTTTGGTACATGTTACAACACATTAAAAAATAATAGGCAATTGTGCAGAAAAAATACTTGCACATTAATAACAATGAGTTATACTTCAACAATAAAAGTACAAAAACCAGAGTAAAATCAGGACAAAATATTTGTTAAAGGAATGTATATTTAATCCTTTTCTGGCATTGTCAGTTGCTATAAGTAAAATACATATACAAAAAAATTAGTAATAGCCTATAATTATTAAAAAAGTCTTGAAAACATATGAAATCAGTAGAGATTAAAAAAAAGCTTAAAAACAGAGTTATACTTGTTACATGTTTGAGTATTAGCCAGTTGTGAAGTGATACAGGCATTTCAAATTCAACAATAAATTGATCAGAATTGAGACAAATAAGGAATATTTTTCTGTCGTGAAGTTAGCAGCCGTTTTCTGGGGCAATGTGAAAAGCGTACCTAGACAGGTTTACAACTGAAGTAAAATTTATTCACAAATAAAAAAAAACTTTTTTTAAGTAATAACCTCACACAGAATGTTTTTAATAAATCACAGAATCTGCTGTAAAAAAAACTTATTAATGTTTATAAAATACAATATTAAAAAGTTCAAACTTCAAAATGGAATGAGTTACTAATAGCTAAACATGACTTTTAAATAATTCAGTTTGCAATATTAATATTTTATTTTTTGTAAATTATACTACTGTAGAAAGAATAATATTAAATGCAATTATTTGATGGAAAGTTGATTTGTTATTGCCAGTGGGAAACATGGTTACTTTTGGAAATAACATTACCAAGAATTTTGATGTCCCTTACAAAGTCGCATTTGTTAAAAGGGTGAAAGAAGTTCAACTGAGGAAAGTAATTAGATAAAATTGTGATCTTCAACATCCACCAGAATCAGGTAGTGAAAATTTGTATAAACTGCAAAACAGAAAACATCTTAAAACAACCAAAAAAAATAATAAAAAGCTATAGTTTTACCAAAAAAAAGTGTTTTAATTAAAAAAAAGCATCTATGAAATGTTTTTTTTAACCCAAATAAAACTTCATTTGTTGTGTAAACTAAAATTGGTGCTGGTCTAGAATCCTACAACCCTTTTGTCCAGGGGTTTATATTGCTAAAAATATTTGAATTGGTTGTGGTGTGAGTTAGGGTTGGTTGGGTCAAGTATTATTATTATTTTTATTCTTCCGTATTTATTTCTTTCATGAAATTTCAATATTGACAACTGATTTTTTTTATTTTTTTTTATAACTATTTAAATTGCTATAGAAAATATTAAGAATAATTGTTTGTACTTAATATGATAAAATTTAGACAATGTGTAAATTATTTGCATACTTATTACTACATTAAAAATATGTTAAACAAACACAGCTAAAATTCTTAATCTGTTTAGAACTGAAACATACATAATATACACAATGTGTATTAAGTGAAGTCCATCTAGAGTAGTATTGGCCAACGATAACAGCACCCATGTATGTAGAACACAAGATGCCTTCGGAAAAGCTCAATAAATTCAGTTATCCTGATCAGGATTGGCAATCTTTCTAAATGTAAAATATGTTTACCTTTAATTTGTAAAATAATAAAAGGCGCTGATCTAGAATCCTACCACAACGCAAATTATTTGGGTTACGGTGCGGGGTTAGCGTTTGGGTTAGGGTGGGTCAAGTGTTATTATTAAATAATGAATACAATATTACTTGACCCACCCACACCCAAATATTGTGCGTTAATTTAATAATGTGGTAGGGTTCTAGTCTTTAGGCCAGCGCCTAATAAAATAATAAAAGTACAATAATAACCTGATTTGTATTTATAGTTAGTTAATTGTTATTGTAGAGGCATGGCAACATTTATTTTTCTTATCAATATATTATTTATCTTATTTTATTGAAAAAACAACATGATCATATTTAAGTGTAAAACAGCCTTATTTTTTCAATATTATTGATGAAGCTGATCCTTACCGCTTGGATGTGTTTGTATTGCACAAATGACATATATATATATATATATATATATATATATTTTACTTAGTTTTCCTTTCCACAATTTATAAAAGATTTACGAAAAACATTTTCAAAACAGAAACTCTAAATAGCTATAGATCGGTGACTCAGCATTTTGTTTCAGCAGCAATTTTCAATTTTATGGGGATTCCCCATATACTTTGCTGTGAAATTTATTTGTCGACAACGTTGCGAAATCTAGTTACGGGAGTTATACGTAAGACAAATCACAAATCAAAGAGATTCTCCTTGGACAAATGCAGCAATTTTGTTAAAGTTATACCCAATAGGCAACACTGAACGACACATTCAGGGAGACTTAAGCTTTTGATACTGAACAAAAGACACTAGATAAACAAATTTGTTCGGATACTTCTAAAATTAGAACGAACAGAATCGCGACAAATTAATGTTAGCGCAGCTCTTCGTGACCTTTCGTTGAAATGCTAGAGCAAGTCAAGTCATTTTTATTCGAAATCCCTGTTTTCCTTACATGTCTGTGTATATAGTGCAGGGGCGCCGCGCGGCTTGAAAGCCGAACTTCAGTTTGTGACACCTGCCAATTGCCACTGCCGACTGCCAGGTATCAACTATTCAAAGGCCCGCCGTAGTTACCCTGTGCAGAACCAAGGAGTATTCTAATAACACAAATTCAAGTCTGGATATTCACAAAGAAGTGATGTACGATATTATTCTTTTCATACTAAGGCGGTAGTAATACCAAATTAACTTGTGTATGTTACCCACGGTTTGCGATCCAATGCAGTCCTTGTAGTGATCTACTTACCCGTAGCAGCTACACATCTCCTAATCGCTAAAGCCTTTTTCAATCTAGGAAGGTTTTCGTATCAAGCATAGAAAAATGATCCAACAAAACTACAAAAAACACATTTCATTGAGCACAGGCAATTGAATTCACTAGTTACAGTTTCAAATATCGTCCAGTTGTTGATACGCGCATTTTGAAGTAATTGATAAATAGACACATATTTTGAGTCAGGAAGTTAGGATAAAAAAGTGAAAATTATACAATCGCTTTAAATGAAAATAATTTAAAAAAAAATCACCCAGAATTAATAAGCCGCAATGGGCAACAACCATATACGCAGCTTGACTTTTAAAATGTACTTAATTAAAGAGAAATGAGAGAAAACATATTGTTTATTAAATGCAAATAATGAAAGTACTGAGAAAGGCATATGTTGGTATTGGGGGAAATTTGTGTTACAGAAGAAAGTTGTTGTCTCTGTTATGAGCATGATGACGAAAAACATAATTGACGAAAACATGAAAGCATCAATTTTTAGGAGGAGCCCGTCAAGCGAAGGAGAAGGCTCGTATACAGAAGTGCATCCGCTATAGCTTTGTAGGTGCTCCTAGCAGGTTTTTTTTTGCCTGGCGCGTTTCAGATCGAAACTTTATCTAAAATCTCGCTGCTCACTTTAAACCGTAATGTTTTATATTATTTTTATTAATTTGCACTGCTGGAATGAAATTCTGCGGAACGTTTGAACATTTTGTGATTCTTTCCTAGCGAAAACATTAAAGCTGCTGATATAAAAGTGGATTTTAATCCGGGAAAATTGCTTACACAAAATTCGGGATAAATATTGCTTTCTGATGAGATAACACGAGCAAACATTTATTATACAGTAGATAAAGAGAGGCCAAAGTACTACACGCGTTTGAGTAAATGGAATTGGTATATAGGCGAAGTAGACAAACATTCACAGACATTTGGTAACTTCAGAGGGTGGCATCAGAACAGGAATAAAGGTCAACTCTATTTGCAAAGAAGAATTAATTCTTGATTTGTTTTTTTATTTTAAAAGCAAATGATGCGCGAACACCTTTTCTGTGCAGCCCAAACATGTTCTATATGCATACCGATGCTCGTGCAATGTGCAAAAATATTTGCGCCGTTTAAAAAAAAAATGCAAGATTGCCTCAGGTTATATTAAAGCCACAACCTATAGAATTGCAAACAAGCCATCCTGGATGCAAGAATGCGTTTCGACTTACGCAACTGAACATTCCGAAACCTTGTAAGAGAAAACCGAGTCACAGAAGGCGCAATGACCGAGTAGATGGAAGAACCATACAAGGGGAGTTCGCCAAATATGGCTGCGCTTACCAACAGAACGAGTCGTCCCAAATGCTATTTAAGAACGACAATTCACAGCAACGTCACTCAAATTCAAAGGTATCACAAGAAAGATCTACAAAAACAGGAAAATGCTTCAACTTGGCGTTTCAATTCTAGTTTTGCTGCAAGTTTGCAATTCATTCGCCTACGGACAAGTTCAGTCCAACGACTTCTTGGTGTGCAAACCAATTGGAAGCTTGTTCGAGATGCAACAATCCAGCACCGGAGGGAGCTCAACACCCATGAGGGGAAGTCCAGGACCTCCAGGCCGGAGAGGCCCGATTGGCCCAACAGGACCACAACCATCTGTTGATTGGAACAGAATTGAACGAAAAATCGACGAGAAAATTAAAGGTTTCAATTTTCAGTCAAAGTTATTTGAATAAACTGAAATATATATTCATATAATTTTTGCTTTAGCAATTTTTCTTTTTATGTTTAAGGATTGTCGCAATGCCCTGGCTTTGTATTTAACGGATCTTGCTTCTGGCTTCCACAAACTGTTGCTTCTCGAAAAAACGGAAAAGGCAAAGTTGCAGCAGAAAATCTTTGTCAGTTTCACAACGGAACCCTGGTTGACATTGAAAGAGAGGAAATGTACGAAGCGCTGTATTTGTACATCCAGCGTGCATGGAAGTTGTACGTGGACCGCCCAGATACAAACTACGTTGAAGTGTGGTTGGCGTCAAGATACGAGGTGGGTGGCTTTTAACTCGTTGGTTGTAAAATGCTTCATTCATACTAAAAAAATATTTGTTTTTAAAATGGATACAAGGATTGTTGTTTTGTTAAATCAATTCAATATATGTCTTGTTGTTTCAGTTATTTTAAAGAAATAGCTATTTTAGCATAGGTTAAAATCTAATATGCCTAGGCCTAACTGTTTAAAATTTTACAAAAAAATTTCTCACTTGAGAAAAAAAAATGTGCTACTATTGTTCCTGGTATTTTCGTTGGACGCAGCTTAAATTAATAGTTTGTACAGAATGGAGAACTAAGAAGTTCAACTGGTGGAAGTCTTTATGTGCGTTGGTATCCGAGATTTCCATCAGGTTCGGGTCAAGCAGTCTTTTGGTTCGTTGCAACAAATCCATCAAGAGGATCTAGTATTGGCATGTATAATTATGACAATTTCGACTACAAGGGCCCAATACCGATTTGCCGTATCAAAAGATCAAGTTAACATTGTTAAGCCAACTATGCATGACAAACAAATGCAAGCCACCTTTGCCCCAATATTTTCACGGCATTTTTTGTTAACTTTAGTATATTAATTCTAAAAGAAAAGCGTTTTCCAAATAGATAGTTTTTCAGCTTTACTGCCGTCATGTTTTAATGGCTGTAAAACACTATTTGTATTGTTTGTTTATTTTTAACCAACTCACTTAGAGGTTTTGTTAATACTGGTTTTCTATGAAGCCAATTGCATATTCTAAACCAGTGTTTCCCAACCTTTTTTACACTAGTGCCCCCTTGGGCTCAGTATTATTTCATATCGCTCCCCTGATCTTTGCTTTTTTTTTAAGTATTGTATTAATCGTTGTCTAACATTATATTGTCTTCACTTTCGTTTCGATAAGCTGTCAGTGATATTTTAGGTTGCCTAACATACACTTACTATTGGAATTTATACATACATTATTTCACCAGGTTATGTCATTACCAGGAAAAATTCCTATCTTTCTGCACGAAGACTTTAAATCCTTTTCTAGTCGCGGGCCGCAACCAAACTGATAAATGTCTGTGTGGGCCGCGCAAAATGTTAGAAGAACTGTGAATGAGGCGGGCCTCGGATTTTGTTTTATCCGTACTAATAATGAAAAGTGTAATAGTGTTTGTTAATGTTTTGAAGTCCGGGCGCAGCTGGCGAGCGAAGCGAGCGCGATTTTTTTGGGGTATAACGGCATTTTCTTTTAAATTTCCTGCTAGTTTTTATTGCATTGGCAAAAAAATAAAAAATGTTAAAAAATATATGTCTAATATTTTTTAATACGTTTTCCGTGTGTCCGCGACACACTTTGCTGCCTTCCACGTCCCAACGGTAAAGAAGCGCTGATCTAGTGCAAAGACAGCATCAAAACGTAAACAAACTGTAGGTAGAAAGATCATTCGCGCAGCGCGAAAAATTTTCGCCCGTACTAAGTTGAAATAGTCTAAAAGTATTTAAAATGGACTCGTGTCTAGTTGTCAAAGAGTCGGCGGGTAGAGGGCCGTAGATTGGCGACCCCTGCTTTAAATATACAAACATTTTGCCGCGTATAAAACGGTGAAACGCAACAACAACCAACAGCTTTACATAAGAAAGCCAATTATTACGTAACAATGGTCGGGAAACTACTACAAGTTCGCAGTACGGAAGTTGCCAAGGTTAAAAGTTACCTACGTCCTACAGTGCTGTTTGTTACTATTTGTATGTGAACTTTTTATAAAATTTTGATATAAGTACTTTCATGTAACGCCCCCTTATGTGCGTTTAGCGCCCCCTAAATCATGAACAGACTCAAAACGCCCCCTTGGAACTCGCCAACGCCCACAGGGGGGCGGTACCGCCCGCGTTGGGAACCTCTGTTCTAAACGTTCGACCGACTGGGAAAATTAAAATAATATTATTACGTGTAAACAGTTTTAGTGCATTGTACATAGAACTTTCAGCAGATAACACACTTAACGTGCGCACAGAATTAAAACATCTATCTTAAAAAAAAAAAAAATTACAAAAGTTTTGCATTATTTTTAGAAATAGTGACTGAAAGTGGATTTCAGCAATATGACAAAACTAGAATAATATCAAAGTCGGAATATAGTAAAGTTTGAAATAAATGCAAAATTTGATTGTTGTTTAGGCCGCTTAGATATCAAACTGAAAACGTATTGGATTTTATTATGGCGTTCGTCATATGAATATTGTATGATTTAAACTTATTTTTTAATCTGAAATTCTGGCATTCAAAATAGGAATATTTACATAAAGTATTCCAATACGCGAAAATTATAAAAAATCAAATGCAAAACAAACATGAAAACATTTATTTATATCCACAGATAAAATTAAAGATTTTTGTATAAAAACAGAAGGTAAAGGAAAATTGAGTTTTACCTGAACGATTGTTTTACCTAAAAAGTTTTTGCCCAAACGTCGACAGCAAAACGACAGATGCCAAAAAGATGCCCCCAACCGCCTTTACCTTGTCCCTAAAGATTTGGACGTTATTTTGACCATTCACATCTTATCAGTCAAATTTAGGATTTATTTGGACAGATGTATGTCTTATATAAACGATTTTGGATGTTATTCCCTCTTGGTTATTACTGCGTATTTGTCTTTACTATGTGTTGGTCTTAACAGCCTATAGCATTATAGAATATTGTGATTTAGATGTTATTTATGGGAAAATCATTAAAGGCCTATATACTTTTTTTTGGTAAAAAAGGTTATGAAACACCGTACTACGTTCTATTGCTGCAGCTAGAATAGTGGCCTTCAGTTGTATGTTTTTATGTTTAGTGTTGCAAAGCTATCATTTGTATTTAGAACACCAAATTAATGAAAAGTTATTGAAAGAATTTACCTTTGGTTAATTAACCTGTTAAAGAGTTAGCCACTTGCTCATCGCATGTTGAACAGTAAAGTGCTTTTATCGTTTACTACGCCGAGTAATGACGACGAGTTTTGTATTTGTTACTTTTCCGAGTATGTATTATTTAATTACTTCAAAAAAAATAACAAGTATTTCATCAGAACCGAACTAGCAGATCGAGATTGATTTTGTCATTAATTAAACAACAGTTTCAATAGCGAGATTAAAACCATACATATATTCAGCCTTGCAACTGATTTCAAATAGATCTACAAATATGGGTCAGCGTTATTAGTAGCAACTAATTCTTTAATGTCGACGCAAATGCCGAGTTTTATAAATCAACGAACAGTGAAGACTGATGGAAGCAAAATCAATAAGAAAAATTCACTTTGAGTAGAATCTGAGCACGACCCAAAATTTAGCTCTATTTTAAACGTAAGACAATGCCCAGCAACATGGACACCGTGTTAAAAAAAGTTATATATTCAACAGTGAACAATTTATTTTTTGAGGTTGCTCTGCTAGATCTATGCGTTTACCGAAAACCAAAAAGTATTTTTTACCTGGCATCATTGCCTTGTAGGCTATAATAAAGCGTAATGGCGATTATTTTACTAATGCTAAATCAGATGTTAAGCATTTATGATTTTAGGCCTGCGTTATGTGTTGAGAACAATTTTCAGTAACGGTACTTGATAAGAAGGTCCTATGAATGTGCATAGTAAATATCGTTGTTAGCTTAATGCCGCGCTTATATAACTGTGGTGATTTGGCAGTACGGTAGTAGTGACCATCGCTTATTATCCACGTCGTGAGCACGTGAGTACGACAACCAATCACAGCGCAGTGTGCGGTCAAGCGGAACGAATCACGTAACTTTGGTACTAACGGCACTTTATGACGAAACAACATTATCGGACGCAAATACGTGTGAAAATGGCGTATATACCTTTTTAAATTACTTGCTGTGACGTCATTTATACGACTTTATTTATTATGACGTCACCGATTTGACAAGCGTTTTCAATAAATTTCAAGCCTCACGCTATTTGTTGTGCTATTGTTGCAGGGAATAATTTATCGTTTGTGTGTGCGTTATTGTTTCTATATTTTTATCGTCTGTTGTTCTTTTTACTCTTTTGTTTCTCACGAAAATGATATCGCTTTTCCACTTGTGCACCTCACCGTTCACGTTTTATCTTAATCGCACCACGTTTTATGTTGGCACCTAAGTTAGTTACCGGCGCTTACACCATTTTCCCCTCGTTGTGGTGGTCGGGTTTTGGTTAGGCTAATGTACGTTTCGAAATTATTGCAATTGACGTTTGGTTTTATTAGATGTTGGCCTTTTATTTTTCATGCCTGCTGTTATTTTATTTAGGTTTCCTCTATTGAATACACTTTTTGTATCGCTTGGCATCCGACAGGCCGTTAAGTAGGGCTCCTGAAATTGAAAAAAAGGGCGTGGTAAGAGACTATCAGTGTGTTCAGGAGGCTTGTGTTAACCTTTCATGATATATAGTTTGCTGTCGGATCGCTAGCCTTTTTCGAGATGCAACAATTCAGCACCGGGGGGAACTCAACGCCCCTGAGGGGAAGTCCAGGACCTCCAGGCCGAAGAGGCCCGAGGGGCTTAGCTGGCCCGATTGGCCCCACAGGACCACAACCAACTGTTCATTGGAACAGAATCGAACAAAAAATTGCCAAAAAATTAAAGGTTAGATTTTTAGTCAAAGTTATTTGGATAATCTAAAATGTATATTAATATAATTTTGCCTCATTAAGTATACCTTTCATGGTTTAGAAATATCGCTGTGTCCTGGCGTAGTATTCAACGGATCTTGCTTCTGGCTTCCACAAACTGTTGTATCCTACAAGTACGGCAAAGTCAAAGTTGCAGCAGAAAATCTTTGTCAGTTTCACAACGGAACTCTGGTTGATATTGAGAGCGAGGAAATGTACGAGGCGCTGTATTCGTACATTCAGCGTGCATGGAACTTGCATGTGGAATACCCAAATCGAAACTTCGTGGACGTTTGGTTGGCGTCAACATACGAGGTGGGTGGCTTTTACTTTGTTCGGCAATACATAAATTTACATTTAACTAGCGCAAAAATACATATCCGTAATGTTTTTGCTTTTCATTTTGTTCTAAAGCAAACAGCAGTTTTAAATACCCTACAACAGTGGTCTCCAACCTTTTTAATTAGCGATCCAAGTTTAACAAAAATAAAATCGGAATTTACATTGCGACCCCATATTGTTTTCAGATATCAATGTAAAAATATTTTAAATAGTTCCAACAAAGTAACACGAGCGAATATGCGTGAATTATTCAATTCCAGAGAACTGTGGGTACACATTTGCAAAAAAAAGATTACTTTGGGGAAGTTATATTTAACAAATGAATTTGTATTTAACACAAGAAAAAATTGTTTCAACAATATATCCACTGATGTTTTGCAAACGCGGCTTCGCTTTGTATAAGCTTAACCGCATGTCATGCTCTACTTCCAAGCGATTACGATGTTTCTTTTTTTAATACGCTTATTGCGTTGAATCCCACTTCACAAACCATGTGGTTAAAAACAGACGGATCAGTATCATTTAATAATCTAATTCAAGGGATGTCCAACGGAAACATGCCGACGTGCCAATTTTTAACTTATTACTTTTTCCAGTGCCAAAGTAACTAATTTTTTTCTAATACCAAAAGCGCTTTTATACAAAAAAACAAAACAGTATAATGTTACAATATCAGAAGTAATTGTTTGTTATCGTAATTGCTGGAATTGTTTTATATTTGTGAATAAACAATGACAATTGGCTGTTTAACAAATTTAGCTTTTTTGACAATTTGCCATTTTTTATTAGGTCGCGTGCCTTATGATGGACACCCTTGATCTAATTAGACAGAGTCTGAAGTCGGGACGTTGATTGTATCGAAGTCCAAAAGTAAATATTCGCTGAAACCGTTGAATATTTTACTTTAAACGAGTTAACCGAAATGCGTTTTGCTGCATCCATTTTCATATTTAGGAATCTAAAGGCTAATTCTTATATATGCAAACCACCATGCCTAATGTTAATAACAAGATTTGACGATTTGAAAATCCAGTCCTTTTAAAACTCAATACAAGAATGTAGCAATAAAACAATTTGCGAAAGTGTGACACTCGCTGCGCTTAATCTTAGAAACTAATTTTTCTTAAATGTCAAGTTAGCTGATTGAGCAGCTCTTAAGAGCCTAAAATCATTTTTATGCAGAAGATGCACTCAGTCACGTTTATTAGTGTGACGTCATTGTAAAGAAATGCGTAAATAGTAAAAGAGCACGAATATGGTGAGTTATGGCGACCCCAACAGGTTGGAGACCACTGCCCTACAATACACTGAATGTAAAAGACACAAGCTATCAAAATCGGAATTCTACATTTTATCTGCACAGAATGGAGAGCTACGAAGTTCAACTGGTGGAAGTGTTTACGTGCGTTGGTATCCGGGATATCCATCAGGTTCGGGTCAAGCTATGATTTGGCGTATTGGAACAAATCCATCAAGAGGATCTTATATTGGCATGTTTAATTATATTGTAGTTGAAGATCTCAACTACAAATGGCCCGTCCCACTTTGTCGCATTAAAACATCAAACTAACACCGACGATCAAAGAACATTATGTTTTGTAACACTATTAAAAATGTGTCACTTATTAGCCACTTGCTCATCGCATGTTGAGCATTGAAGTGTATTGATCATTTTAAGCGTTTGCGTTATTATATGAATTATAGAATGTAAATAAACAATTAACGACGCTCGTTTGAGTTGTAGTAATACTAAAGTTCCATCCGCCTAAACATGCTCAGAGCAGTTTAGAATATTACCCTAAGCACAGCTATTGGTTGCGTGGAACCGCATCTCCTCTTAAAATGCTGATTCAAGCTCTTGAAGGTTTGTATACGTTCCTTTCCCTTACGGAACTTCACCCCATGGACATTCGCGCACGTTATTCTATACGAATATTAATAAGAGAAAATTTAAACTTGACGAAATCGTTATGACATTTACACAATATATGGCGAATCACTTTAGGTACTTCGGTAAATGTTACAACACATTAAAAAATATTAGCAATTGTGCAGAAAAAATACTTGCACATTAATAACAATGAGTTATACTTCAACAATAAAACTCAAAGTTCAAAAACCAGAATAAAACCAGGATCAGACTTTTGTGAAAGGAATGTATATTTTAACGTTTTCTGGCATCAGCAGTTCCTATAAGTAAAATACATGGGCTATACAAAAAAATTAGTAGTACAATTATTAAAAAAAACAAAGTTATTCTAAACAGAGTTATATAAAAAGTCTTATAATAAAGTTATACTTGTCACATGTTCGAGTATAATCCATTTACTAGACAAGTTACAACTTAAGTAGACAAGTTACAACTTAAGTGAAATTTATTTACAAATCTTAAGAAATTTTTTGCAAGTAATAACCTCATACAAATGTTTTTTAAGAAATCACATAATCGGCTGTAAAATAACCTTGAATAAATGCTAATTATTCATGTATAAATGTTTATAAAATTGTAATATTAAAAAAAATCGAACTTTAACATGGAATATGTTACTTATAGTTAGAAATGACTTTTAAATAATTCAGTTTGCAATTTTAATATTTTATTTTCAGTAAATAATACTAGTGTAGAAAGAATATTATTAAATGCAAATATTTGATGGAAAGTTGATTTGTTATTGCCAGTGGTAAATATGGGTACTTTTGGAAATAACATTACCAAGAATTTTGATTTTCCTTACAAAGTCGCATTTGTTAAAAGGGATGAATAAAGTTCAACTGAGTAAAGTAATTTGATAAGATTGTGATCTTCAATATCCACCAAATTCACGTAGTAAAAATTTGTAAACACTGCAAAACAGAAAACATCTTAAAACAACAAAAAAATAAAAAGCTAAAGTTTTTCAAGAAAATAAAGTTTTATAATTGAAACAAGCATCTATGAAATGTTTTTTTAACCCAAATAAAACAACTTCTAATTTTCATTTGTGGTGCAAAACATATATTGGTGGTGTTCTAGAATCCTACAACTCATTCGTCCAGGGGTTTATATTGCTAACAATATTTGTATTGGTTAAGGTGCAAGTTAGCGTTTGGGTTTGGATTGGTCAAGTATTAATATTATATTTATTTCTTCCTTGCAATTTCAATTTTGACAACTTATTTGGTTTCTGTAAAAAAGGGATAGAATTTTAGACCAGTGCCAACAGATTAACGTAAACTATTTTAACTTGCTACAGAAAATTTTGAGAATACTTGTTTGTACTGAATATGATAACATTTAGACAAGGTGTAAATTATTTGCATACATTAAAAATATGTTAAACAAACAGAGCTAACATTCTTAATATGTTTAAAACTGAAACGTACATATACACAATGTGTTCTATGTGAAGTCCATCTGAAGAAGTATCTGCCAAGAAAACAGCACCCATATATGTAGTACACAAGTTGCCTTTGGAAATGCTCAATAAAATCAGTTATCCTGATCGGGATTGGCAATCTTTCTAAATGAAAAATATGTTTACCTTTAATTTGCAAAATAATAAAAATATTAAAAGTACAATAATAACCTGATTTTTTATATAGTTTTTTACTTGTTATAGTAGAGGCATGGCAACATTCCTGTTTCTTATCAATCTATTGTTTTTCTTATTTTATTGAAAAAACAGCATGGTCGTATTTAATTGTAAAATAGCCATATTTGTCAAATATTATTTATGAAGCTAAACAGTGTTTCTAAATTTGTGTAATACTTACCGTTTGGATGTATTTTTATTACACAAATGACACATGACGCTGGTGTAGAACAGTGCTTTTCAATATGATGCATTGAACACCTCAGGATGCCAATCTACACTCTGTGGAAGGTGCACACCCGATATTTTTCTAAAGGAATTTGTGTGCACGTTTGTTGGATACGGGAAGGTCAAGTGTTGTATTTATTATCTTTATAATTTTAATTTTGATAAAGTAGTTTGTCATACAATCACTATCACTTTGCTGAGTTGTGTTTTTGTTCTTCTTTTACTTGTTTTCCTTTCCACAATTTATAAAAGATTAACGAAAACATTTTCAAAACAGAAACTCTACGAAGCTACAGATCGGTGACTCAGCATTTTGTTTCGGCAGCCATTGTCAATTTTATGGGGATTTCCCATAAACTTTTTTATTTGACGATAACTTTGCAAGATCTAGTTACGGGAGTTATAATGTAAGACAAATCACAAATCAACAAAATTCTCTTTGGACAAATGCAGCAATTTTATTAATGTTACACCCAATAGGCAACACTGAGCGGCAAATTGAAGTACACTTAAGCTTTTAATACTGAATAAACAACACAAGGTAAACAAATTCGTTCGGATATTTGAGCTTCTGAAATAGAGCGACCTCACAACGCAACAATTAAAGTCAGCGCAGCTCTTCATGACATTGTGAAATGCTTGAGCGAGTTAAGTCTTTTTTATTCACATCCCTGTTTTCCTTATTATGTCCGTATATATACCAGGGGCGCTGTGCGGCTTGCAAGAAGAACCCCAACTTGTGACACCTACTAGTTGCCACTTGAATTTGATATCTGATGTAAAATGATATGTTCACCATTCTTTTCATACTAGGGTGGTAGTAATGCCAAATTAACTTGTGTATGTTACCCACGGTTCGCGACCCAATGCAGTCCTTGTAGCGATCTACTTACCCACACCATCTACACATCTCTTAAACGCTAAAGCCTTTTCAATCTAGATAGGATTTTGTATCAAGCATAGAAAAAGGATCGAACAAAACTACAAAACACACATTTCATTAAGCACAAACAATAAAATTCACTAGTTACAATTTCAAATATCGTCCAGTTGTTGATACGCGCATTTTGAAGTAATTGATAAATAGACACATATTTTGAGTCAGGAAGTTAGGATAAAAAAGTAAAAATTATACAATCGCTTTAAATAAAAATAATTAAAAAAAAAATCACCCAGAATTAATAAGCCGCAATGGGCAACAACCATACGCAGCTTGACTTTTAAAACGTACTTAAAGTACTTAATTAAAAGGAAATGAGAGAAAACATATTGTTTGTTAAATGCAAATAATGAAAGTGCTGAGAAAGGCATATGTTGGTATTGGGGGAAATTTGTGTTACAGAAGAAAGTTGTTGTATCAGTAATGAGCATGACGACGAAAAACATAATTGACGAAAACATAAAAGCATCAATTTTTGGGAGGAGCCCGTTAAGCGAAGGAGAAGGCTCGTATACAGAAGTGTATCCGCTATAGCTTTGTAGGTGCTCCTAGCAGGTTTTTTTTTATTTTTTGCCTGGCGCGTTTCAGATCGAAACTTTATCTAAAATCTCGCTGCTCACTTTAAACCGTAATGTTTTATATTATTTTTATTAATTTGCTATGCTGGAATAAAATTCTGCGGAACGTTTGATTACTTTTGCTGCTTTTTTGTGATTCTTTCCTAGCGAAAACATAAAGCTACTGATATAAAAGAGGATTTTAGTCCGGGAAAATTGCTTACACAAAATTCGGGATAAATATTGCTTTCTTAAGAGATAACACGAGCAAACAGTTTATCGTTATACAGTAGATAAAGATAGGCCAAAGCACTACACGCGATTGAGTAAATGGAATTGGTACATAGGCGAAGTAGACAAGCATTCACAGATTGAACTTTGGCAACTTCAGAGGATGGCATCAGGACAGAAATAAAGGTGTATTTTAAAAGCAAATGATGCGCGAACACCTTTTCTGTGCAGCCCAAACATGTTATATATGCATAACGATGCTTGTGCAATGTGTATAAATATTTGCGCGCTTTAAAAAAAATGCAAGATTGCCTCAGGTTATATTAAAGCCACAACCTATAGAACTGCAAACAAGCCAACCTGGATGCAAGAATGCGTTTCGACTTACGCAAGTGAACATTCCGAAACCTTATAAGAGAAAGCCGGGTCACACCAGGCGCAATGACCGAGTAGATGGAAGAACCATACAAGGAGAGTTCGCCAAATATGGCTGAGCATACCAACGGAACGAGTCGTTCCAAATGCTACATAAGAACGACAATTTACAGCAACGTCACTCAAATTCAAAGGTATCTCAAGAAAGATGATGAACTACAAAAACAGGAAAATGCTTCAAGTTAGCGTTTCAATTTTAGTTTTGCTGCAAGTTTGCAATTCATTCGACTACGGACAAGTTCAGTCCAACGACTTCTTGGTGTGCAAACCAATTGGAAGCTTGTTCAAGATGCAACAATCCACCACCGGAGGGATTTTAACACCCATGAGGGGAAGTCCAGGACCCCCAGGCCGAAGAGGCCCAAGGGGCTTAACTGGCCCGATTGGCCCAACAGGACCACAACCATCTGTTGATGGAACAGAATTGAACGAAAAATCGACGAGAAAAATAAAGGTTAGAATTTTTAGTCAAAGTTATTTGGATAAACTAAAATATATATTCATATAATTTTTGCTTTAGCAAGTTTTCTTTTTATGTTTAAGGATTGTCGCAATGCCCTGGCGTTCTTTTCAACGGATCTTGCTTCTGGCTTCCACAAACCGTGGCATCTTACAAGGACGGAAAGGGCAAAGTTGCAGTAGAAAATCTTTGTCAGTTTCACAACGGAACTCTGGTTGACATTGAAAGTGAGGAAATGTACGAGGCGCTGTATTCGTACATACAGCGTGCATGGAAGTTGTACGTGGATCGTCCAGATATAAACTACGTGGAAGTGTGGTTGGCGTCAAGATCCGAGGTGGGTGGCTTTTAACTCGTTGGTTGTAAAATGCGTCATTCATACTAAAAAAATATTTGTTTTTAAAATTGATAAAATGATTGTTGTTTTGTTAAATCAATACAATATATGTCTTGTTGTTTCAGTTATTTTAAAGAAATAGCTATTTTAGCATAGGTTAAAATCTAATATGCCTGGGCCTAACTGTTTAAAATTTTACAAAAAAATTTCTCACTTAAGAAAAAAAAAACTGTACTACTATTGTTCCTGGTATTTTCGTTGGACGCAGCTTAAATTAATAGTTTGTACAGAATGGAGAGCTACGAAGTTCAACTCGTGGAAGTGTTTATGTGTGTTGGTATCCGGGATTTCCATCAGGTTCGGGTCATGCAGTCTTTCGGTACATTCCAACAAATCCATCAAGAGGATCTAGTATTGGCATGTATAATTATGACAATTTCGACTACAAGGGCCCAATACCGATTTCCCGTATCAAAAGATCAAACTAACAATGTTGAGCCAACCATGCATGACAAACAAATGCAAGCCACCTTTGCCCCAATATTTTCACGGCATTTTTTGTTAACTTTAGTATATTAATTCTAAAAGAAGAGCGTTTTCCAAATAGATAGTTTTTCAGATTACTGCCGTCATGTTTTAATGGCTGTAAAACAATATTTGTATTGTTTGTTTATTTTTAACCAACTCACTTATAGGTTTTGTTAGTACTGGTTTTCTATGAAGCCAATTGCATATTCTAAACGTTCGACCGCCTGGGAAAATTAAAATAATATTATTACGTGTAAACAGTTTTAGTGCATTGTGCTACATTGAGCTTTTATCAGATAACACTTAACGTGAACAAATATTTAAGACATCTTTCCAAGTTGAAAACTAAAACAAATACAAAAGTTTTGCATTATTTTTAAAATTAATGTCTGAAAGCAGATTTCAGCAGTAAAAACAAAACTAGAACAATATTAACGTTGGAATAAGATCGAAAAAGGACCAATAGCTATAAGTTGAAATAAGACCTAAACGACCAAAATAAGACTTTAACAAAAACAACGGTTTACATAATCCCTAGGCCCACCTAACTTTACCACTTACTGCCAAAAAAATTCCACTCTGAACCACCTACATTCCACGCATACCCAGTTCCTACCCACACTCCTATCAAGGGCAAACAGTCCGGTGTCAAAACCGTCCTCGAACGACGCCGTCACATATAGACCTACGTCGACATTAGAACGGCCGCGACGAAAAACATGGCACTTATAAACCTACGTCGAAAAAACCCGAAAAAAACAACGGCAGCGGCGGCGCTTTATTATCCTACATCAATTCCTGGCGAATTTGTTTGTTTTGAGTCACTTATATATAAACTGAAAACGTATTGGGTTTTATTATGGCGCTAGTCGTATTAATATTGTGTGATTTAAACTTATTTTTTAATCTGAAATTCTGGATTTCAAAACGGGTATATTTACACGAACTCTTCCAACACTCGAATAGTTCAAACTTTTCAATGCAGAACAAAAATGAAAACATTTATTCATCACAGATAACGTTAAAGATTTTCGTTAGAAAATAGGGAAAAGGAAAAATCGAGTTTTACTTAACCCAAAAACCCACCCACAACTTTATCTTTAACCCCCCTAATAATTTCAACCCTAACCCACACTTTAATTCTAGCCATTACCTGGGCCCAACTCCAAACAAAGACAAATAATTCGGTGCCAAAACAGCTGCGCCCAAACGTCGACACCAAAATGACAGATGCCAAAAAGATGCCCCCAACCGCCCTTACCCTGTCCCTAAAGATTTGGGCGTTATTTTGACCATTTACATCTTATCCGTCAATTTTAGGCGCTTTTTGACAGATTTATATCTTATTCAAACGATTTTGGATCTTATTCCGTCTTGGTTATTACTGCGTATTTGGCTTTACTATGTGTTGGTCTTAACACTATATGGCATTATAGATTATTCTGATTTAGATGTTGTTGCTTTATGGGTGTTAGTGTGTGTTTCCATCCAGCTCTAACTAACATAATGTGTGTTTTTATAATTTAAATCATTAAAGGGCCATATAAGTTTTTTTGTAATAAATCTTGTTTGCAACAAGTGCTTGCGTTGTCATGTTGATTATACAATGTAAATAAACTATTAATGGCTTCCGATTATTATAGTATTACCAAAGTTCCATCCGCCTAAACATGCTCAGATCAGTTTAGAATCTCACCCTGAACACGGCCATTTGTTGCGTGGAGCCGCATCTCCTCTTAAAGTGCCGATTAACTCTTAAATGTTTGCTGGATGAGCGAGAGGCGGCACCTTTCCACGTGCAGCTGAAGGTCGATGATCTGCGACGTGCGTATACTCTCCGTACCCTTGCGGAACTTCGCACCACGGACCTTTGCGCACGTTATCGTAGATAAATGTTACTAAAGAGAAAATTTGTGGAATTAAACTTGACGAAACCGTTATGACCTTTACACAATATATGGCGAATTACATTACGTGCTTCAATAATTGTTGCAACACATTAAAAATAATAGGCAATTGTGCAGAAAAGAAAACTTGCACAATAATAACAAGGAGTTATACTTCAACAATAAAACTCATAGTTTAAAAACCAGAGGATCAGACATTTGTTAAAGGAATGTATATTTCATCTTTTTCTGGCATTATCAGTTCCTATAAGTAAAATACAAATACAACGAAAATTAGTAACATAAAAAAGTCAAAAACATATAAAATCAGTATAGATTAAGTAAAAAGCTTAAAAACAGAGTTATACTTGTTACATGTTCGAGTATTACCCAGTTACTAGTATGGACATTTAAAAATCAACAATAAATCGTTTAGAACTGAGATAAATAAGGAATATTTTTCTGTCGTGAAATTAGCAGCTGTTTTCAGGGGTAATGTCAAAATCGCAGCTAGACAGAGTTATAACTGAAGTGAAATTTATTTACAAATCAAAAGAAAAACAAAAAGAAAAACTTTGAGTAGTAACCTCATAAAGATTGTTTTTAAGAAATCACACAATCGGCTGTAAAATAACCTTGATAATGTTTATAAAATTCAAATATTAAAAAATCGAACTTTAAAATGAAATATGTTACTTATAGTTAAAATGACTTTTAAATAATTCAGTTTGCAATTTTAATATTTTATTTTCAGTAAATTATACTAGTGTAGAAAGAATATTATTAAATGCAAATATTTGATGGAAAGTTGATTTGTTATTGCCAGTGGTAAAAATATGGTTATTTTTGCTGCTTTTGTAAATAACATTACCAAGCATTTTGATGTCCCTTACAAAGTCGCAATTGTTGAAAAGGGATGAATGAAGTTCAATTGAGTAAAGTAATTAGATAAGATTGTGATCTTCAATGTCCACCAGAATGAGGAAATGAAAATTTCTATAAACTGCAAAACAGAAAACATCTTAAAACAACCAAAAAAATAAAAAGCTAAAGTATTACAAGAAAATAAAGTTTTTTAATTAAAACAAGCATCAAGAAATTTTTTTTTAACTCAAATGAAACAACTTCAAATTTGATTTGTGGTGCAAAACATATATTGGTGGTGGTCTAGAATCCTACCACTCTTTCGCTCGGGGATTTATATTGCTAACAATATTTGTATTGGTTAGGGTGCAAGTTAGCGTTTGGGCGGGTCAAGTATTATGATTAAATTTATTCTTCCGTATTTATTTACTTCTTGAAATTTCAGTTTTGACAACTCATTTTATTACTGTAAAAAAAAGATATGATTCTAGACCAGTGCCAATAGATCAAAGTAAACTATTTAACTTGCCAAAAAAAGTATTGAGATTGAAAATATTTGTTTGTATTTAAGATGATAAAATTTAGACAATGTGTAAATCATTTGCATACTAAGTAATATATTCAAAATATGTTAAACAAACACAGCTAAAATTCTTAATCTGTTTAAAACTGAAACGTACATATACGCAATGTATACTATGTGAAGTCCATCTGGAGTAGTATCGCCAACAATAACAGCACCATATATGCAGTACACAAGTTGCCTTCGGAAATGCTCAATGAAATCAGTTATCCTGATCAGGATTGGCAATATTTCTAAATGAAAAATATGTTTACCTTTAATTTGTAAAATAATAAAAATATTAAAAGTACAATAATAACCTGATTTGTATTTATAGTTAGTTAATTGTTATAGTAGAGGCATGGCAACTTTACTGTTTCTTATCAATCTATTATTTATCTAATTTTATTGAAAAAACAAAATGATCATATTTAAGTGTAAAAACAATCTTATTTTTTAAATATTATTTATGAAGCTGATCCTAAAACAGTGTTTCTAAATTTGTGTAATACTTACCGTTTGGATGTATTTTATTACACAAATGACATACGACGCTGGTGGAGAACAGTGCTTTTCAATATGGTGCATTGTACACCTCAGGGTGCCAATCTATATTCTGTGGAAGGTGCACACCCGGTATTTTTCTAAAGGAATTTGTGTACACGTTTGTTGGGTACGGAGGTCAAGTGTTGTATTTATTCTCCCAGTTTACAATTTAGTAGTTTGTCATGCGATCACTATTACTTTGCCGAGTGTGTTTTTGTTTATCTTTTACTTAGGTTTTCCTTTCCACAATTTATAAAAGATTCACCAAAACATTTTGAAAACAGAAATTCCACGAAGCTATAGATCGGTGACTTAGCATTCTTTTCTGAAGCAATTTTCAATTTTATGGGGATTTCCCATAAACTTTGCAGTGTAATTTATTTGTCGCTAACTTTGCAAGATCTAGTTACGGGAGTTATAATTAAAAGACAAATCACAAATAAAAGAGATTCTCTTTGGACAAATGCAGCAATTTTATTAATGTTACACCCAATAGGCTACATTGAACGACAAGTTTAAGTAGGCTTAAGCTTTGATACTGAACAAACAACAGTAGGTAAACAAATTCGTTCGAAATTTGAGCTTTTAAAAATAGAGCGACCTCGAAACGCAACAAATTGAAGTCAGGTCAGCTCTTCGTGACCTTTCTGTAAAATGCTAGAGCAAGTCAAGGTCATTTTTATTCGAAATCGCTGTTTTCTATTTATGTCCATGTATACTCCAGGGACGCTGTGCTGCTTGAAGGAAGAACTCCAATTTCTGACACTTGACAGTTGCCACTGCCGACTGCCAGGTATTAACTTATCAGAGGCCCGCCACTGTCACCCTGTGCACAACCAAGGAGTTTACGAATAACACAAATTTAAGTCTGAATATACACAAAGCAAGTGATGTACGATGTTATCGGATCGAAGTTGATACCTGATGTAAAATGATATGTTCGCTATTCTTTTCATACTAGAGCGGTAGTAATACCAAATTAACTTGTGTATGTTACCCACGGTTTGCGATCCAATGCAGCCCTTGTAGCGATCTACTTACCCGTAGGTAACTACACATCTCCAAATCGCTAAAGACTTTTTCAATCTAGGAAGGTTTTTGTATAAAGCATAGAAAAATGATCGAACAAAACTTCAAAAAACACATGTCATTGAGCAAGTTTGGTTGGCGTCAAGATACGAGGTGGGTGAGTTTTACGTTCGTTTCGATAGTAGATCAAGTTGCGCTTCGATCAGAAGAAGAATACATATCCGTAGTGCATTTGGTTTTCATTTTATTTTAAAGCAAACAGCAGTTGAAAACCCTAAAACACAGTGAATGTAAAAGACACAAGCTATCAAAATCGGAATTCTACATTTTATCTGCATAGAATGGAGAGCTACGAAGTTCAACTGGTGGAAGTGTTTACGCGCGTTGGTATCCGGGACATCCATCAGGTTCGGGTCAAGCAGTGGTTTGGTTGATTGCAACAAAAATATCAGTAGGAACTATAGCATTGGGATTTTTATTTATGGAAATGTCAACTACAAATGGCCCGTCCCACTTTGTCGCATTGATAAAGCTAACTAACACGGACGATCAAAGAACAGTTTACACAATATGGTAGCCCCATTTCAAAGTTGCTGTGCTAAGTCGGCACGTTTTACCGATTCTTAGGTTTTTAAAAAAACCAAAGCGTATTTTTACCTGGTATCATTGCCTTGTAGGCTACAGTAAATCGTAATGGCGATTATTTTACTAATGTGAAATCAGATGTTATGCATTTATGATTTCAGACCTGCGTTGTGTGTTTATAACAATCTTAAGTAACTCTACTTGATAAGAAGGCCCTATGAACGAGCACAGTAAATGTCGTTGTGTGCTAAATGCCGCGCTATTATGACTTTGGTGATTTTTAGACTCTGTCGTGCTGTCGTTGCACGGAATAATTTATTCTTTGTGTGTGCGTTATTGTTTCTATATTTTATCGTTTGTACGTCTGTTACTTTTCAACTCTTTTTTTCTTACCCACGTGTTATATCTCTCTGCTACGTTTGCACATCAAGAAGTTCAACTGGTGGAAGTGTTTACGCGCGTTGGTATCCGGGATGGCCATCAGGCTCGGGTCAATTGGTCTATTGCAACAATTCCATCAAGAGGATCTAAAATTGGCATGTATAATCATAATGATCCAAACTACAAATGGCCCGTCCCACTTTGTCGTATTGAAACATCATAACACCGACGATCAAAGGACATTTTGCTTTGTAATATATAACATCACAAAAAATATGGCATTTACCACTTGCTTATCGCATGTTGAGCAGTAAAGTGCTTTGATCGTTTTAAGTGCTTGCGCTGTTGTGTTGATTATATATAAACAAACAATTAACGACGTTCGTTTGGGTTCTAGTAATACCAAAGTTCCATCAGCCTAAACATGCTCGGAGCAGTCTCACGCTTTGCATCAGTTGTGTGGAGTCGGGTGGGGTGTTATAGTTCTGTGGGTCGGGCCGCATCTCCTCTTAAAGTGCTGATTTAAGTTCTTGAAGGTTTGCTGGATGAGTGAGAGGCGGCACCTCTCCACGTGCAGCTGAAGGTCGACGGTCTGCGACGTGCGTATACGCTCCGTACCCTTGCGGAACTTCGCCTCAGTAACGCACTCTGTGGCGAATTTCGATTGTATATGTTATAATTATTAATAAAAAATATTTAGCAATACTGCTGGTCAAACATAGAATAAGTACTATGCAGAGTAGTGAAGAGTTTTATATTTCACTTGTGCACGTTATGGTGCACAAATGTTATTCAAGGATAAAATTATACAGTCAAACTTTTTTCCCAATGACTGTTACAATACAATAAAAATATTATGCAATTAAGCAGAAAAAAAATTCGTGTACATTAATAATAATGAGTTATACTTGCTACATGTCTGAGTATTACTCAGTTACGAGCATTTAAAAATCAACAATAAATCGATCAGAACTGAGATAAATATGGAATATTTTTCTGTCGTGAAAAGGGCAATGTGAAAATCGTACCTAGACAGGTTTACAACTGAAGTGAAAATTATTTACTAAACGAAAGAAAAAAAGTTGAGTAATAACCTCATACAGATTTTTTTAAGAAATCACATAATCAACTGTAAAATAACCTTGGTTAAATACTAAGTATGCAAGTATAAATATTCATAAAATACAAATAATGAAAAAATCGATCTTTAGCATGAAATATGTTACTTATAGTTAAAAATGACTTAAATAATATAGTTTGCAATTTTAATATTTTATTTTGTTTTCAATTATACCAGTGTAGAATGAAAATTATTAAATGCAAATATTTTATAGAAATTTAATATGTTATTGACAGGGGTAAATATGGTTATTATTGTTGCTTTTGTAACTAACCTAACAAAGCATTTTGATTTCCCGTACAAAGTAGCATTTGTTAAAAGGGGGTGAAGCCCAACTGAAGAAAGTAGTTAAACAAGATTGTGATCTTCAATGTCCATCAGAATCAGGTAGTGAAAATTTGTATAAACTGCAAAACAGAAAACATCTTGAAATAATTAAAAAAACTATAGTGTACCAGAAAATAAAGCTTTTTAATTAAAACAAGCATCTATGAAATGTTTAAATCTAAATAAAAGATTTGCCAAATTTCACTTGTGGTGTAAAACATAGATTGGTGCTGGTCTAGAATCCTAACACTCTTTCGTCCAGGGGTTTGAATTGCTAACAATATTTGTATTGTACACGTCTGGACAAGTCTGGATATACACAAAGCAAGTGATGTATGATATTATTGGATTGAAGTTGATATCTGATGTAAAATTATATGTTCACTATTCTTTTCATACTAGGGCTGTAGCCTGTAGTAATGCCAAATTAACTTGTGTATGTTACCCACGGTTTGCGATCCACTACTTACTCACACCAACTAGACATCTCTTAGTCGCTAAAGCCTTTTTCAATCTAGGAAGGTTTTTGTATCAAGCATAGAAAAATGATCGAACAAAACTACAAAAAACACATTTCGTTGAGCCCAAAAATAAAATTCACTAGTTACAATTTTAAATATTGTTCAGTTGATACGCGCATTTTGAAGTAACAGATAAATAGACACATATTTTGAGTCCGGAAATTGGGATGAAAAAGTAAAAATTATACAATCGCTTTAAATAAAATTAAAAATAATTTTAAGACAGAAAATCACCCAGAAATTAATAAGACGCAATTGTACAATAACCATACGCTGCTTTACTAAAAAATGTACTTAATTAAATAGAAATGGGAGAAAACATATTGTTTTATTAAATGCAAATAATGAAAGTGCTGAGAAAGGCATGTTGGTTCGGGGGAAATTTGATCTCCAAAAAAATTTGTTGTATCAGTTATGGCAAAGAAAAACATAAAAATCAATTTGGTTTGCAATCTTCGAAATGCAACATGCCCCAAAATACACTAACATTCCGCAATTCAAATTGCACCACCCCACCTCCTCTACTTGTCTGCTCCTTGAACAGTTAAGTGCTTTGAGTCTAGTGTTAGCGTTTTTATGCGGTTCATACAATGTAAATATACAATTAACGACGTTTGTTTGATTTGTAGTAAAACTAAAGTTCCATCCGCCTAGACATGCTCAGAGCACTTTGATCTCACCCTGAGCACAGCCATTGGTTGCGTGGAGCCGCATCTCCTCTTAAAATGCTGATTCAAGCTCTTGAAGGTTTGCATACGCTCCGTTCCCTCGCGGAACTTCACCCCATGGACATTCGCGCACGTTATCCTACACAAATTTTAATAAGAGAAAATTTGTACAATCAAACTTGACGGAATCGTGATGACCTTTACACAATATATTGCGAATTACTTTAGGCATTTAAGTAAATGTTACAACACATTAAAAAATATTAGCAATTGTGCAGAAAAAATACTTTTAATAACAATAAGTTATACTTCAACAATAAAACTCAAAGTTTAAAAACCTGAGTAAAACCAGGATCAGACTTTTGTAAAAGAAATGTATATTTCATCCTTTTCTGGCATTGTCAGTTGCTATAAGTAAAATACATGGGCTATACAAAAAAATTAGTAGTATAATTATTAAAAAAATCTTAAAAACAAAGTTAATCTAAACAGAGTTATATAAAAAGTCTTAAAATAAAGTTATACTTGTCACATGTTCGAGTATAATCCAGTTACTGATACGGGCATTTAAAAAAACAACAATAAATAAGATTAGAACTGAGACAAATATGAAATATTTTGCTGTTGTGAAATTAGCAGCTGTTTTCAGGGGGAATGTCAAAATCGTACCTAGACAAGTTACAACTTAAGTGAAATTTATTTACAAATCTAAAGAAAACTTTTGCAAGTAATAACCTCATACAAATGATTTTTAAGAAATCACATAATCGGCTGTAAAATAACCTTAAATAAATACTAATTATTCATGTATAAATGTTTATAAAATTCTAATATTAAAAAAAATCGAACTTTAACATGGAATATGTTACTTATAGTTAAAAATGACTTTTAAAAAATTCAGTTTGCAATTTTAATATTTTATTTTCAGTAAATAATACTAGTGTAGAAAGAATATTATTAAATGCAAATGTTTGAACGAAAGTTGATTTGTTATTGCCAGTGGTAAATATGGTTACTTTTGGAAATAACATTACCAAGAATTTTGATTTCCCTTACAAAGTCGCGTTCGTTAAAAGGGATGAATGAAGTTCAACTGAGGAAAGTAATTAGATAAAATTGTGATCTTCAACATCCACCAGAATCAGGTAATGAAAATTTGTATAAACTGCAAAACAGAAAACATCTTAAAACAACAAAAAAATAACTAAAATCTATAGTTTTACCAAAAAATAAAGTTTTTTAAATAAAAAAAGCATCTATGAAATGTTTTTTTTAACCCAACTAAACCAACTTCTAAATTTTATTTGGGTGTAAACCAGGGCTTTGGAGCAGGCGTAAATGTTAAATGGCTTCGGCTCCAGCTCCAGAGTTTATTGCTACCACTGCTCCGGCTCCATTAGGTCAACAACTGAGGTTTAAGGATGAACGCTTAATTTGCAATATCTAGCATTTCAAAATATTCCCAAACAAAACACCTAAATAAAAAAAACTCCACTAAACTAGTTAGAAAAAAGAAGCAACAATTCTAAAATTTGTAAAGGATTGCTGTTAAATAATGTAAATTCAGGCATTAGTAGTAGCATAACATCTTAAAAAATAGATCAAAGCCGGAGCAATTTTTTAAACTAACTGCTTCAACTCTGGTAAAAATGCACAGCTCCGGGGCTCCGGCTCCAAATCCCTTGTGTAAACCATAGATTGGTGTTGGTCTAGAATCCTACCACTCTTTTGCTCGGGGATTTATATTGCTAACAATATTTGTATTGGTTAGGGTGCAAGTTAGCGTTTGGGTGGGTCAAGTGTTATGATAAAATTTATTCTTCCGTATTCATTTATTTCTTGGAATTTTAATTTTGACAACTCATTTTATTACTGTAAAAAAGTGATAGCATTCCAGACCAGCACTAATAGATTAAAGTAAACTATTTAACTTGGTATAGAAAGTATTGAAAATATTTGTTTGTACTTAATACGATAAAATTCAGACAATGTGTAAATCATTTGCGTACCAATTAATACGTTAAAAATATGTTAAACAAACACAGCTGAAATATTTAATCCATTTAAAACTGAAACGTACATATACACAATGTGTATTATGTGAAGTCCATTTGAAGAAGTATTGGCCAACGATAACAGCACCCATTTATGTAGTTCACAAGTTGCCTTTGGAAAAGCTCAATAAATTCAGTTATCCTGATTAGGATTGGCAATCTTTCTAAATGAAAAATATGCTTACCTTTAATTTAGAAAATAATAAAATAGTAAAATATTAAAAGTACAATAATACCCTGATATGTAATATAGTTAATTATATATCAGTGTTATAGTAGAGGTATGGCAACATTTTTTCTGTTTCTTACCCATTTATTGTTTTTCTTATTCGATTGAAAAAACAGCACGATCATATTTAAGTGTAAAACAACCTTATTTTTTAAATGTTATTTATGAAGCTGATCCTAAAACAGTGTTTCTAAATTTGTGTAATACTTACCGCTTGGATGTATTTTTAATACACAAATACATACGACGCTGGTGGAGAACAGTGCTTTTCAATATGGTGCATTGTACACCTCAGGGTGCCAATCTACATTCTGTGGAAGGTGCACACCGGATATTTTTCCAAAGGAATTTGTGTGAACGTCTGTTGGGTACGGGAAGCACTGAAGCAGGTCTAGGGTATACGGATGCCAAGTAGTACTGTAGGCTATTCATTTTCTCAGTTTACAATTTTAATTTTCACAAAGTAGTTTGTCATGCAATCGCTATCACTTCACTTCACTGAGTTGTGTTTTTGTTCATATTTTACTTAGGTTTTTTCTTTTCACAATTTTTAAAAGATTCACGAAAACATTTTCAAAACAGAAACTCCAATAAGCTATACATCGGTGACTCAGCATTTTGTTTCAGCAGCAATTGTTAACTTTGTGGGGATTTCCCATAAACTTTGCTGTGTTATTTATTTGTCAAGAATTTTGCAAGATCTAGTTACGTTAGTTATAATGTAAGACAAATCACAAATCAAATAGATTTTTTCAGGACAAATGCAGCAATAATAATAATATTATACCCAATAGTCAACACTGAATGACAAATTAAAGTAGGCTTAAGCTTTTGATACTGAACAAAGAACAGTAAGCTATTTGTCCGGATCGCTGTTTTAACTACAACCCCAAGCCATTATCTTTTTTATTCGAAACGTTTACAAAATGCTTTCTACTTCTGTATGGGCTTTTCTATTCATTCTACATATAACTACAACCTCAAGCAATTATCTTAAGATTTATAACAAATACAAATTCGTTCGGATATTTGAGCTTCTAAAAATTGAGCGACAATAAACCTTCAAAAATTGAAGTCCGCGCAGCTCTTTGTGACCTTTTTGTGAAATGCGAGAGCAAGTCATTTTTGTTCGAAATCCCTGTTTTCCTTATTATGTCCGTGAATACGCCAGGGGCGCTGTGAGGTTTACCAGAAGAATCCCAACTTGTGACAATTGCCAGTTGCCTCTGTCGCCTGCCACGCTGCAAGCACATCAGAGGCCCACCACTGTCGCCCTGTGCACAACAAGGAGTTTACTGATTGCTATTCGGACAAATTCAAGTCTAGTTATAGACAAAGCCAGTGACAGGGACGCCGGAGCGATTTCAGGGCAATGGGGGCGACTTTTTTGGTAAAGGCAACATAGACCGCAGGCGAGCGTAGCGAGCCGGAATATAATACAATTATTACTTATAATATTGAACACAACTTTTCACATTCAAGTTTAACAATTTACGTAAAACATAACGACGCTTAGCGTTCACAGCCGAAAAGCCTTCAACGGGTGATAAATAGTAAGGTGGCGTTTGCCAAAACTATAAACCAACAATTTTCCAACAAAGAGCTTCCCGACGCGCTAACGACGCCCGACGAAGTAGTATTGAATCCTATTTGATCGGGCCGTCGTAGCAAGCACTTAACGCGTCGGGAGAGCCGCAAAAATTCGCTTCTCTCCGTATGCTCTGACGCGGTGTGCAATGTGCATTGGCATACGTGAGCGCTTGTCGGCGTCGCGTCGGAAGACTCTGACGACACGATAACGACGGTGGTGTGCATTGGGCTTAATTGACTTAAAAATGTTAAGTTATGCCATAGGCGTTGTCAGGATTTCTGTCTGAAGAGCCTGGCAAAAAACGAAAATACCCATAAACAGTAACATTTTAATTCTTTCTGAAAGTTTGGATTAGGGATCTAGGCCCCCAATTGGCTACGCGCATTTTTTTCATAAGAAACCCTCTATAAGAAACTGAGTACTCGGATTTCATAGATTCTTTTGTTCTATTGTTCTCTTAAATAATAGAAAACAATTGAAAATTTAAGAAACTTTTAGTACTCGTCTTAAGCCAGGTTTCTTATAAAAATGCGTGTACAACGCTGCTTTATGATTTCCGTCGCATAATATGTAACGTTGTGAAAAGCCCGATTGGCCCCACAGGACCACAACCAACTGTTGATTGGAACAGAATTGAACAAAAAATTGACGAGAAATTTAAAGGTTAGATTCTTGCGTAAAAATTGTTTGAACAGTAACATCTAAACGTAACCCCTCTTGTAAAGCTTGGAAGTAAACATAATACAAAATACTGTGTATGATATAGCAATTTAAACGATAAATGTATTTCCATTTGTTAATCGCTTTAATAATTTTTATGATGGTTTAGAACTGACGCAATGCCCTGGGGTTCTTTTTAACGGATCTTGCTTCTGGCTTCCACAAACTGTTGCATCTAAGGTGGACGGACAAGGCAAAGCTGCGGCAGAAAGACTTTGTCGGTTTTACAACGGAACTCTGGTTGATATTGAGAGCCAGAAAATGTACGAGGCGCTGTATTCTTACATTCAGCGTGCCTGGAATACATACTTGGACCAACGAACCTACAATGCCGCGAATGTTTGGTTGGCGTCAACTTACGAGGTGGGTGGTTCTAACTTAAAACTTAATAAATGTTGCGGTTCATCCTAATACATAAGTTCGTTGTATAGTTATACCAATGCGACTTCAAACGGTTACGCAACTGTATTTGTGTAAAATTCCACCGAAGCTTCCACTGAATTTTAAAGGACAGTCAGGAATACTTCGGTTTAAACCACGCATTGTTGTATGAAGAACTGTATTTGTGTTTTGGCGTCGTTATTCACCCGTTCTAGACGTTTCTGTGCTTTGTGGTTGTAGGCTACATTTTTATCTGTGCTCAAATGCGTCACACCCTCCTATATCTGTGCTCAATGCGTCACAACCATTTTAGTTGTTTCAATTAGTTCATAAAAATACCAAAGAGTTATCATTTCGTTAAAATAACCAACGCGATAATTGCAAATAACCACCAAATACACGCATCAAATACTGATTAATCAATGATTAATAACACATTTGTCCAAATCAGAGATTTACAGCAACCTAAACTTTTTTTCGAAGTTAGATCAACCTAAGACGTTAAACATGTTTCATAAAGATTATTGCAGTATTTACTATTTTGTTACAATTTTTCGGCATTTTTGCATTTTGTAAACGAATTTGATTTTAAATAAGTTTGACAAATTTTGACCGTTTCAATTTTAACAAAATTTTGACTTAGTTTTAACAAAAGTTTTGACTTCGCTTAAGTTAATCGCCATAATTATTACACTGTGGTGGGCAAAATAAATTCCAGCTTATTTGCACAGAATGGAGAAATACGAAGTTCAACTGGTGGGAGTGTTTACGTGCGTTGGTATCCGACATATCCAAAAAGTTCGGGCCGAGCAATGATTTGGACTATTGCTACAAATCCATCAAGAGGAACTAAAATAGGCATTTTTAACTATGCAAATCACAACTACCAATGGCCTGTTGCGTTTTGTCGTATTTAAACATCAAACTAGTATTTTTGGTCAACGACCAAACGAAACGCAAAGTAGATTTCAAATTCAACGAAATGCAAGCAGATTTATAATATATTGGCCGGCACCAAAGCAATTTCTACTTCGATTTCGAATTATATTAAACCCCAACGTATACCGTCTTTTCAAATAGATTCAATATTTCTTTTAAAGGAACAAATCAGCTCCTATATTGAATGAATAAACCAACTTTATTCGATTTTCGTACTCTATTAGTTAGGTTTTAATTGCTTTCTGCATAATTAAACTTTACAGATGATTGACAGGAGGCATGATGTCGCGCGACAATAATATGGCGTTTATTAACCACTTGCTTATCGCATGTTGAGCAGTAAAATACTTTCTTCATTTTAAGTGTTTGCGTTGTTATGGTTATTATACAATGAAAATAAACGATTAAATACTTCTGATTGACGTTATAGCAACACCAAAGTTCCATCCGCTCAAGCATGCTCAGAGTAGTTTGATCTCACCCTGAGCACAGCCATTGGTTGCGTGGAGCCGCATCTTTTATTGAAGGGCTGATGTAAGCTCTTTAAGGTTTGCTGGACGAGCGAGAGGCGGCAACTCTCCACGTGCAGCTGAAGGTCGACGGTCTGCGACGTGCGTATATACGCTCCGTCGCTCCGTACCCTTGCGGAACTTCGCCTTAGAAACGTATTCTGTGGCAAATTTCGATTGTAAATGTAATAATTCTTAATAACAAACAGTTGGAAATAATGCGGGACAAACACAGAGTAATTACTATGCAGAGTAATGACGACGAGTTATACTTGTTACTTTTCCGAGTAGGCCCTATGTATTATATAATTACTTCAATTATAACGAGTAAATCCAGCAGAACCGAAATAGTAGATGGGGAATGACTTTGAAATGAATTTAGCAACAGTTTTCAATAATGAAATGAAACCGTACCTAGTCAGTCTTGTAAATATTCAAATAATTTACAAATAAGTGACAGTTTTTTCAGCAGCAACCCAATTCTTTAATATCCTCACATACCTTTTAAATGCCCTAACAGTTAAGACTGATGGAAGCAAAATATAAAAAAAAAGAAGATTCACTTTGAGTAGGATCTGAACACGACCCAAAATTTAGCGCTAATTTTAACGGAAGACAATTAATGCAACATAGACCCCGGGCTAACAAAAATTATGTATTCAAACAGTGAAGAATCTAGTTTTAGAGCAGGGGTGGGCAATTATTTTTGACCGCGGGCCGCATGAGAAACTTAAAATGTTGTGGCGGGCCGGGTCAAAAATAGGATCTGAAATACACGCAATATGACGTCAGAAACTCGGATGGTATAAAAAGAATAAGGTAACGATTTGTTATTAGTTATTACGTTTGAAGTAATGTGAAATTGTGCAATCTAAAGAAGGTCACAAAACGTCGCGCGATGCGTGAAAAATTGTTGACTATGTTTGTTTTGAACTGCAAAGTTTAATTTAGATTTAGAGGAGGACGTGAAGCATTGAGAACAGACAAAAACGGTACATTGTTTGATATATTGGCGTTTATAAAGTTGTGGAGCGCGTTGACCCAAAAGTTAAGATTAAAATACGAAAAAATGTAATACAAAAAAACTTACAATGTTTTTTTGGCTTTTCAAAGCTTTAAGTTACAGATGTGTTACTTGCGGTACAATATAAATCGGATATGGCATTAACTAAAACACAACATGGCATTAACCTAAATTAGGTTAATAAAATGAGAATCGGTATATTTCAGAGTTTAGAAAACGGTCGATTTTTCGCTCATACTTTAAAGACGGAATACTTTTGATGGGCTTAAAACATATAATAGTATTTATGCTAAGGTTGTTTAACATTTTGGAGAGAGTGTCACAGTGCAGAGGACGCTATTTTGTCTGTAAAGTTGCCGAAAATATACGAGAAAGAAATTCGTGTTTCGTGCAAAAGCGCGAAAACAATTTCCGTTTTAGTATTTCAAACAGGCTAAAAATCAAATTTGGCGGGGTCATGAGTCATGACTACATCCGTCCTTGGAAAGAGTGTTTACGACACAACCCAACATGTAGAAACCCGTCCTTATTTTCGCTTAGCCTATGTATTTTAAGGAAAATAGGCCGCGGGCGGATTAAACTGCTTGGCGGGCCGGATCCGGCCCGCGGGTCGTAGGTTTCCCAGGTCTGCTTTAGAGGTTACTTTGCTAGATCAATACGTATTTTTGAAAACTAAATCGCATTTTTACCTGGTATCATTGCCCTGCATAATACAATCCCTGATGTGGCTTTTATACAAATGCAAAATCAGATCTTATGCATTTTTGATTGTTATAGGCCTGCGTTATGTGTTGATAACAATCTACAGCTCTTGATAAGAAAGAGTCTATTAACAAGCAGAGAAAATGTCGCTTTTTAGCTAGATGCCGCGCCATTGCGACTTTGGTAACTTTTAGATTCTGTCATACTATAACGATACCAAAATTCGAGGGGCGCGCTTACAACGTTATAGGTGTGAGCGACGGCTGCGAAAAATGTAAGTTGTAAAAGTGTAATAGAAAATCGTGAAACATGTTTAAACCTTGTATTGTCTGTGGATCAATTATGACACCCATATAAGTGGATTGCAGAATATCCACCCTAATTTAGTTGGGTAAATGGGTAAAATACAAGCAGTAGGGTCGAACTTGGGTTAATTGTGCGGACCGGAGTCAGATGTTCGTTATTTAAAAGACTCCGGAGCCCTGGTGTGGGCCTATAGGAGGTTTGCGCCAACCGACCGGAAATATTTTACGTCAACAATCCGTATTTGATAACGACGCTGAGAAAAACGTACCAAGAAAAGTTTACGACTGAATTGGCTCACAAAATTTAATACTGTATTGTTCATCCTCGGTACTAGCCTAAGTGTGGTTTGCAGAACCGCGCCATGCTCATCCAAGCGCAACTTTGGTTAAGAGACTGCGATCAACTACAGATGTGAATCAACCTTAACCGCCAAAGTACAAAACCTTAAACTTTTGACGTAACAGCACCAAACATTTTAAAAATTAGCCAACTTTTAAGTGAATAGAATCACAAATAAAAATATGTAGTAGTGAGTTAAGCCACAGCTTGCAAAGTAGGCTATCGATATTATATTTACTCAGCAATCGTTACAAAGCTTGATTGCAAACTATAAAAGTATAAATACCGTTGCAATGATTTATTTGTCTACAAAATGTTATTCACGATATTACCGGAATACTATCGTGGATTGACAATGACATTGATTTTGTTGGTTTGACAAATACATTGTGACAATGAAGAGACAACAATTGATCTATTGGATTTATATAGCGGAAGGGGTATGGCGTTATTTACGCAAAATGTATATCCATGCCATTTTATAAACAATGGCGACCAAAGTAGGCCTTCGTGACGCGATTGAATTAATGGAGTTTCAGTAGAAGAACTACCGATGCACTGACACTATAAAGTTCGGTAATTTTAATGGCACCTGTACAAAACGCTCAACTATACATTATTTGCGGAACCGATTGGTTGCTAATTTTCTACGTTTTTTTCAACGTCTTTGCTGTGAATGCGAATGTATGTGCTCATATGTTTTCATGAAACTGCAGAAACTTGCTAGGTGAAATTGACCCAACAGAACCTTGGGAATTCGGCAAATAAGGCCCAATGTGTAACACGACGTTCTGACGTATGCAAATGCACATTCCGTAACCTTATAAGAGTGCAAACTGTTTCACAACGCGAGCAAAACAACTTTCAAATGCGAGCAAAACAACTTCAACTGGCATGAACCATAAATAAAGAGTTCGCCTTATAAGGTTGAGTATACGAACGAAACCTGTCTTTCCAAAGTCTATAAAAGAACGGCGAATCACAGCACCGACACACAACCTCGAAGGCAATCTCAAGGAGAAACTACAACAACAGAAGAATGCTTCAATTTTGCGCTGCATTTCTAGTTTTACTGCAAGCCTGCAGTTCAGTTGCCTACGGACAAGTTCAGTCCAACGACTTCTTGGTGTGCAAACCAATTGGAAGCTTGTTCGAGATGCAACAATTCAGCACCGGAGGGAACTCAACACCCATGAGGGGAACTCAAGGACCTCCAGGCCGAAGAGGCCCGAGGGGTTTAGCTGGCCCGATTGGCCCCACAGGACCACAACCAACTGTTCATTGGAACAGAATCGAACAAAAAATTGCCAAAAAAATTAAAGGTTAGATTTTTAGTCAAAGTTATTTGGATAATCTGAAATGTATATTAATATAATTTTGCCTTATTAAGTATACCTTTCATGGTTTAGAAATATCGCTGTGTCCTGGCGTCGTATTCAACGGATCTTGCTTCTGGCTTCCACAAACTGTTGCATCTCGAAAGGACGGAAGAGGGAAAGCTGCAGCAGAAAGTCTTTGTCAGTTTCACAACGGAACTCTGGTTGATATTGAGAGCGAGCAAATGTACGAGGCGCTGTATTCGTACATTCAGCGTGCATGGAACTTGTATGTGGACTACCCACATTATAACTTCGTGGAAGTTTGGTTGGCTTCAAGATACGAGGTGGGTGGCTTTTTACTTTGTTCGGCAATACATAAATTTACATTTTAACTAGCACAAAAATGCATATCCGTAATATATTTGCTTTTCATTTTGTTTTAAAGCAAACAGCAGTTTTAAATACCCTACAACAGTGGTCTCCAACCTTTCTAATAAGCGATCCAAATTTAACAAAAATAAAATCGAAATTTACATTGCGACCCCATATTGTTTTCAGATATCAATATAAAAATATTTTAAATAGTTCCAACAAAGTAACACGAGCGAATATGCGTGAATTATTCACAATTCCAGAAAACTGTGGCTACACATGTGCAAAAAAAGATTGCTTTGGGGAAGTTATATTTAACAAATGAATTTGTATTTAACACACGAAAAAATTGTTTCAACAATACATCACATCCAGTGTGATGGTAGCGCCTGCACACTATCCACTATTGTTTTGCAAACGCGGCTTCACTTTGTATAAGCATAACCGCATGTCATGCTCTACTTCCAAGCGATTACGATGTTTCGTTTTTTAACATGCTTATTGCGTTGAATCCCACTTCACAAATCATGTGGTTAAAAACAGACGGATCAGTATCATTTAATAATCTAATTCAAGGGGTGTCCAACTCAAACATGCCGACATGCCAATTTTTATCTTATTACTTCTTCCCGTGCCCTTTTTCTAATATTAAAAGCGCTTTTATACAACAAATAAAAAACAGTGTAATGTTGTAAGATCAGAGTAATTGTTTGTTGTCGTAATTGTTGGGATTGTTTTATATTTGTGAATAAACAATGACAATTGGCTGTTTAATAAATTTAACTTTTTTGACAGTTGGCTGTAGTTAGGGTGGATTGCGTGCGGTTTTTTATTAGGTCGCGTGCCGCATTTGGCACGCGTGCCTTATGATGGACACCCCTGATCTAATCAGACAGAGTCTGAAGTCGGGGCATTGATTGCATCGAAGTCCAAAAGTATATCTTCGCTGAAACCGTGAAATATTTTTCTTTGAACGAGTTATACGAAATGCGTTTTGCTGCATCCACTTTCATAATTAGGAATATAAAGCCTAATTATTATATATGCAAACCACGATGCCTAATGTTAATAACAAGATTTGACTTTTTGATAATCCAGTCCTTTTAAAACTCAATACAAGAATGTCGCAATAAAACAATTTGCGAAAGTGCGACACTCGCTGCGCTAATTCTTAGAAACTAATTTTTCTTAAATTTCAAGTTAGCTGATTGAGCAGCTCTCAAGAGCCTAAAATCATTTTTATGTAGAAGATGCACTCAGTCACGTTTATCAGTGTGACGTCATTGTAAAGAAATACGTAAATAGAAAGAGCAGGAATATGGTGAGTTATGGCGACCCCACAAAAATTTTAGGCGACCCCAACAGGTTGGAGACCACTGCCCTACAATACACTGAATGTAAAAGACACAAGCTATCAAAATCGGAATTCTACATTTTATCTGCACAGAATGGAGATCTACGAAGTTCAACTGGTGGAAGTGTTTACGTGCGTTGGTTGCCGGGAGAGCCATCTGGCTCGGGTCAAGCAATGGTTTGGCGTATTGGAACAAATCCATTACAATCTAACATTGGGATGTATAATTATGGACGTCTCAACTACAAATTGCCCGTCCCACTTTGTCGCATTAAAACATCAAACTAACACCGACGATCAAAGAACATTTTGCTTTGTAATATATGACATCACCAAAAATGTTGGATTTATTAGCCACTTGCTCATCGCATGTTGAACAGTGAAGTGCTTTGAACGTGTTAGCGTTGTCATGTTGATTATACAATGTAAATAAATGATCAATGGCTTCCGAATGAGGTTATATTAATATCAAAATTTCATCCGCCTAAACATGCTCAGAGTAGTTAGAATCGTAGAGCCGCACTGCCTTTTTGCGACGAGCGTATACTCTCCGTACCCTTGCAGAACTTCACCCCTTGGACATTCGAGCACGTTATCCTATACGAATTTTAATAAGAGAAAATTTGTACAATCAAACTTGACAAAATCGTAATGACCTTTAGAAATATGGGCGAATTATTTTACGTACTTCGGTAAATGTTACAACACATTAAAAAATATTAGGCAATTGTGCAGAAAAAATACTTGCACATTAATAACAATAAAATACTTCAACAATAAAAGTACAAAAAGCAAAGTAAAACCAGGACAAAATATTTGTTAAAGGAATGTATATTTAATCCTTTTCTGGCATTGTCAGTTGCTATAAGTAAAATACATATACAAAAAAATTAGTAATAGCCTATAATTATTTAAAAAGTCTTGAAAACATATGAAATCAGTAGAGATTAAAAAAAAAAAGCTTAAAAACAGAGTTATACTTGTTACATGTTCGAGTATTACCCAGTTGTAAAGTGATACAGGCATTTCAAAATCAACAATAAATTGATCAGAATTGAGACAAATAAGGAATATTTTTCTGTTGTGAAGTTAGCAGCCGTTTTCTGGGGCAATGTGAAAAGCGTACCTAGACAGGTTTACAACTGAAGTGAAATTTATTCACAAATAAAAAAAAACTTTTTTTAAGTTATAACCTCACACAGAATGTTTTTAATAAATCACAGAATCTGCTGTAAAAAAACCTTATTAATGTTTATAAAATACAATATTAAAAAGTTCGAACTTCAAAATGGAATGAGTTACTAATAGCTAAACATGACTTTTAAATAATTCAGTTTGCAATTTTAATATTTTATTTTTTGTAAATTATACTACTGTAGAAAGAATAATATTAAATGCAATTATTTGATGGAAAGTTGATTTGTTATTGCTAGTGGTAAACATTGTTACTTTTGGAAATAACATTACCAAGAATTTTGACTTCCCTTACAAAGTCGCATTTGTTAAAAGGGATGAATGAAGTTCAACTGAGTAAAGTAATTAGATAAAATTGTGATCTTCAACATCCATCAGAATCAGGTAATGAAAATTTGTATAAACTGCAAAACAGAAAACATCTTAAAACAACCAAAAAAAATAATAAAAAGCTATAGTTTTACAAAAAAAAAGTGTTTTAATTAAAAAAAGCATCTATGAAATGTTTTTTTTAACCCAAATAAAACTTCATTTGTGGTGTAAACCATAAATTGGTGCTGGTCTAGAATCCTACAACCTTTTTGTCCAGGGGTTTATATTGCTAAAATATTTGAATTGGTTGTGGTGTGAGTTAGGGTTGGTTGGGTGGGTCAGGTATTATTATTATTTTTATTCTTCTGTATTTATTTATTTCATGAAATTACAATATTGACAACAGATTTTTTTTATTTTTTTTTATAACTATTTAAATTGCTATAGAAAATATTAAGAATAATTGTTTGTACTCAATATGATAAAATTTAGACAATGTGTAAATTATTTGCATACTAATTACTACATTAAAAATATGTTAAACAAACACAGCTGAAATATTTAATCCGTTTAAAACTGAAACGTACATAATATACACAGTGTGTATTATTGGAAGTCCATCTAGAGTAGTATTGGCCAACAATAACAGCACCCATGTATGTAGAACACAAGATGCCTTCGGAAAAGCTCAATAAATTCAGTTATCCTGATCAGGATTGGCAATCTTTCTAAATGAAAAATATGTTTACCTTTAATTTGTAAAATAATAAAAGGCGCTGATCTAGAATCCTACCACAACGCAAATTATTTGGGTTACGGTGCGGGGTTAGCGTTTGGGTTAGGGTGGGTCAAGTGTTATTATTAAATAATGAATACAATATTACTTGACCCACCCACACCCAAATATTGTGCGGTAATTTAATAATGTGGTAGGATTCTAGTCTTTAGACCAGCGCCTATTAAAATAATAAAAGTACAATAATAACCGGATTTGTAATATAGTTAATTGTTATTGTAGAGGCATGGCAACATTTATTTTGGCGCTGGTCTAGAATCCTACCACAGTTCTAAAATCAACGCACAAAATTTGAGTTAGGATGCGGGTTAGCGTTTGGGTGTGGGTGGGTCAAGTAATATTATATTCTCCTAATTTAATAATAATACTTGACCAACCTTAACCCAAACGCTAACCTGTACCCTAACCCAAATGGTGTTTCGTTGTGGTAGGATTCTAGACCAGCGCCTTTATTTTTCTTATCAATGTATTATTTATCTTATTTTATTGAAAAAACAACATGATCATATTAAAGTGTAAAACAGCCTTATTTTTTCAATATTATTGATGAAGCTGATCCTTACCGCTTGGATGTGTTTGTATTGCACAAATGACATATATATATATATATATATATATTTTACTTTGTTTTCCTTTCCACAATTTATAAAAGATTTACGAAAACATTTTCAAAACAGAAAATCTAAATAGCTATAGATCGGTGACTCAGCATTTTGTTTCAGCAGCAATTGTCAATTTTATGGGGATTTCCCATAAACTTTGCTGTGCAATTTATTTGTCGACAACTTTGCGAAATCTAGTTACGGGAGTTATACGTAAGACAAATCACAAATCAAAGAGATTCTCCTTGGACAAATGCAGCAATTTTGTTATACCCAATAGGCAACACTGAACGACACATTCAGGGAGACTTAAGCTTTTGATACTGAACAAACCACACTAGATAAACAAATTTGTTCGGATACTTCTAAAATTAGAACGAACAGAAAACGCGACAAATTAATGTTGGCGCAGCTCTTCGTGACCTTTCGTTGAAATGCTAGAGCAAGTCAAGTGATTTTTATTCGAAATCCCTGTTTTCCTTACATGTCTGTGTATATAGTGCAGGGGCGCCGCGCGGCTTGAAAGCCGAACTTCAGTTTGTGACACCTGCCAATTGCCACTGCCGACTGCCAGGTATCAACTATTCAAAGACCCGCCGTAGTTACCCTGTGCAGAACCAAGGAGTATACTAATAACACAAATTCAAGTCTGGATATTCACAAAGAAGTGATGTACGATATTATTATTTTCATACTAAGGTGGTAGTAATACCAAATTAACTTGTTTATGTTACCCACGGTTTGCGATCCAATGCAGCCCTTGTAGCGATCTACTTACCCGTAGCAACTACACATCTCCTAATCGTTAAAGCCTTTTTCAATCTAGATAGGATTTTGTATCAAGCATAGAAAAACGATCCAACAAAACTACAAAAAACACATTTCATTGAGCACAGACAATTGAATTCACTAGATACAGTTTCAAATATCGTACAGTTGTTGATACACGCATTTTGAAGTAATTGATAAATAGACACATATTTTGAGTCAGGAAGTTAGGATAAAAAAGTGAAAAATATACAATCGCTTTAAATAAAAATAATTTTAAAATAAAAAATCACCCAGAAATTAATAAGCCGCAATGGGCAACAACCATTTGCAGCTTGACTTATAAAATGTACTTAATTAAAGAGAAATGAGAGAAAACATATTGTTTATTAAATGCAAATAATGAAAGTGCTGAGAAAGGCATATGTTGGTATTGGGGGAAATTTGTGTTACAGAAGAAAGTTGTTGTCTCTGTTATGAGCATGATGACGAAAAACATAATTGACGAAAACATAAAAGCATCAATTTTTGGGAGGAGCCCGTCAAGCGAAGGAGAAGGCTCGTATACAGAAGTGCATCCGCTATAGCTTTGTAGGTGCTCCTAGCAGGTTTTTTTTTAATTTTTTGCCTGGCGCGTTTCAGATCGAAACTTTATCTAAAATCTTGCTGCTCACTTTAAACCGTAATGTTTTATATTATTTTTATTAATTTGCTATGCTGGAATAAAATTCTGCGGAACCTTTGATTACTTTTGCTGCTTTTTTGTGATTCTTTCCTAGCGAAAACATTAAGCTACTGATATAAAAGAGGATTTTAATCCGGGAAAATTGCTTACGCAAAATTCGGGATAAATATTGCTTTCTTAAGAGATAACACGAGCAAACAGTTTATCGTTATACAGTAGATAAAGAGAGGCCAAAGCACTACACGCGCTTGAGTAAATGGAATTGGTAGATAAGCGAAGTAGACAAGCTTTCACAGATTGAACTTTGGCAACTTCAGAGAGTGGCATCAGGACAGAAATAAAGGTGTATTTTAAAAGCAAATGATGCGCGAACACCTTTGCTGTGTAGCCCAAACATGTTCTATATGCATACCGATGCTTGTGCAATGTGCAAAAATATTTGCGCGCTTTAAAAAAAATGGAAGATTGCCTCAGGTTATATTAAAGCCACAACCTATAGAATTGCACACAAGCCATCCTGGATGCAAAAATGCGTTTCGACTTACGCAACTAAACATTCCGAAACCTTATAAGAGAAAGCAGAGTTACATCAGGCGCAATGACCGAGTAGATGGAAGAAACATACAAGGAGAGTTCGCCAAATATGGCTGAGCTTACCAACAGAACGAGTCGTTCCAAATGCTACTTAAGAACGACAATTCACAGCATCTACACACAAATTAGAAGGTATCTCAAGAAAGATGATAAACTACAAAAACAGGAAAATGCTTCAAGTTAGCGTTTCAATTTTAGTTTTGCTGCAAGTTTGCAATTCATTCGCCTACGGACAAGTTCAGTCTAACGACTTCTTGGTGTGCAAACCAATTGGAAGCTTGTTCAAGATGCAACAATCCACCACCGGAGGGAGCTCAACACCCATGAGGGGAAGTCCAGGACCCCCAGGCCGAAGAGGCCCGAGGGGCTTAACTGGCCCGATTGGCCCTTTGAATAAACTAAAATATATATTCATATAATTTTTGCTTTAGCAAGTTTTCTTTTGATGTTTAAGGATTGTCGCAATGCCCTGGCGTTGTATTTAACGGATCTTGCTTCTGGCTTCCACAAACTGTTGCTTCTCGAAAAAACGGAAAAGGCAAAGTTGCAGCAGAAAATCTTTGTCAGTTTCACAACGGAACTCTGGTTGATATTGAAAGTGAGGAAATGTACGAGGCGCTGTATTCGTACATCCAGCGTGCATGGAAGTTGTACGTGGACCGCCCAGATATAAACTACGTGGAAGTGTGGTTGGCGTCAAGATACGAGGTGGGTGGATTTTAACTCGTTGGTTGTAAAATGCGTCATTCATACTAAAAAAATATTTGTTTTTAAAATTGATACAAGGATTGTTGTTTTGTTAAATCAATACAATATATGTCTTGTTATTTCAGTTATTTTAAAGAAATAGCTATTTTAGCATAGGTTAAAATCTAATATGCCTATAGGTCTAACTGTTTAAAATTTTACAAAAAAATTTCTCACTTGAGAAAAAAAAACTGTACTACTATTGTTCCTGGTATTTTCGTTGGACGCAGCTTAAATTAATAGTTTGTACAGAATGGAGAACTACGAAGTTCAACTGGTGGAAGTCTTTATGTGCGTTGGTATCCGGGATTTCCATCAGGTTCGGGTCAAGCAGTCTTTTGGTTCGTTGCAACAAATCCATCAAGAGGATCTAGTATTGGCATGTATAATTATGACAATTTCGACTACAAGGGCCCTATACCGATTTGCCGTATCAAAAGATCAAGTTAACTTTGTTAAGCCAACCATGCTTGGCAAACAAATGCAAGCCACCTTTGCCCCAATATTTTCACGGCATTTTTGGTTAACTTTAGTATATTAATTCTAAAAGAAGAGCGTTTTCCAAATAGATAGTTTTTCAGCTTTCAAAACTGCTGTCATGTTTTAATGGCTGTAAAACAATATTTGTATTGTTTGTTTATTTTTAACCAACTCACTTAGAGGTTTTGTTAATACTGGTTTTCTATGAAGCCAATTGCATATTCTAAACCAGTGTTTCCCAACCTTTTTTACACTAGTGCCCCCTTGGGCTCAGTATTATTTCATATCGCTCCCCTCATCTTTGCTTTTTTTTAAGTATTGTATTAATCGTTGTCTAACATTATATTGTCTTCACTTTCGTTTCGATAAGCTGTCAGTGATATTTTAGGTTGCCTAACATACAATGTTAGCAAAATTGGGTATTCAATACCCAAAATCATTGGGTACTTTTTTGTCAAACAGGGTACGCTCGTGGGGATTCCCAATAAATATTTTTGGGTAATTAATACCCAAAATACCTTGGGTACCACTGATATCTACCTAATCTAAATTATTGGGTATCACATTATTTTACCTAAATTACATGGGTAACATAAGCCTGTACCTAATTTAATTTCCTGGGTACGCTCGTGGGGATTCCCAATAAATATTTTTGGGTATCGCATTGTTCCACCCAAATGGTATTCTTAGGTAATATTAGGTTGTACCCACTTCACTTTTCTGGGTACGCTCGTGGGGATTCCCAATAAAGATTTTTTAGTATCGCTTTGTTTCACCCAAATGCTATATTGGGTAATTTTAGTTCGTGCCATACATAATATTCAAGGTACATTTGTCGAGAAATTCAACATTGTTGGGTAGAAAAAGAATTCACCCAAATAATTTTGCGTTCACCACAATTTCTAAGAAGCAAATAAGAAAGTGTATTAGAAAGAACACTGTTGTAACAAATGGAACTTGACAAATAAAAATACAAAAGAAAAAACAACATAAGGAAAAATACTTTAAAATTACAATGAAAATAGCATTATTTTGCAAACAATAATTATAATCAACGTATCACTAACATTTAAGAATGTTTCACCAAAAAGACTATAAAAAATGAAGGGCTAAACGTACATGTGGGGACATCACTCATATTAAACACACAATGGTATATACAGAAGTGGGGTTAGATTTTTACAACAGTAGTTTTTTTCTGCACTGACAAACACTGCTATAAATGGTTATTTGGGAGTCCTGGACAGCCCTCGTAACATGATATGTGGTTGTCTTTTTCTACAAAAACAAAATATGTCCTTCACTTAATGCAAACTAAGTTTTGTGATCCTTCTCAAAAGCCATTAGACAAATATATTCTACTAATCTAAACATATATGAATTATAAAATAAGTAATGTTAACAGTATCAATTTTAGGCAACATTAGTCTTTATTGTTTGGAGTTATTTTATTGTATATTATCACTTAACAGGAGCTATAAACATATTTCTTACCAGGAGAATAGTTCTTTGTTTTTCAATGGCGTTTGGTTAATTTCCTTCACCTGACCAGATACGGTCCGTTGTTAAGCATAGTGGACACTGCTGATAATAATCCTTGCTTGTCTGTAAAAAAACACATGAAGTTAAAAAGAAATTATAGTGCAGTAGTCTGTATGTGCCTATACTTTAAAATAATATCACTTACTTCATGCATATTTGTGTTTTTATACTTAAAATTAGGAATGTCTAATACAAAAAATTTAGGCAAAATGTACCGGGATCTGATCCAATACCAAATTACGTCATTACTATATTAAAATGATCAAAACAAATTTATAAGTGCATTTACAGGAAAGACTCTTTAGTGATTTTTAATGTAAAAATTTCTAAGAAATTTAACTTCAAATTAGAAAACACTACAGTGGATCGAAAAACATGGCAAAGTGCATAAATTAATATGATGAGAAGTACCGATACTAATGGAATTTGGTTTATCAGTAACCTATAGTTCCAATAAGTGCAATAGTTAATGTTACAAAACTATTTAGGTAAACAAAATTGCCTCATGTAAAGAATTTTACTATATAAAGCACACTTGTACAAATAAAGGTAATATTTAAAAACAACATTGACAATTATTACCATATAAAATAGCAAAATATTGCAAATATTAATTTTGTACCTCTAATGTCTTATCCACTGAGACAACTTCATTTTTTGCAGTTTGGGATTGCTGAAAGATGAAAATAAAAACTAAAATAAATAATTTAACAAAGGAGAAATTGTCTTTTTATTTGTATAAGGGTGGGTCAAATAGTATTATATTAATTATTTATTAACAATGCTTAACCTACAAGTTTTTGGTGTGAACTTGACTGGGTCCAACAATAAGATCACCAAAAAAGGTAAAGTAGTAAATATCAGTGGGGTATATTTTCTTGTTTCTTTTTCAACAAAAGTGTTGACATATAAATTAAATAAAAAACAGTAATGTTTTAACTTACCATAAATGGGTTGACCTAGACACATATCCACCTTCCTTTTCTTTTTTATCCTAATCTTTTTAAAGTTGAGAACACGATAACTGCAACTGGCTGATGTTTATCACACTTTTCACATACACATAACTTATGTGGTTCGCAAACTAGCTTTTAGACGCGCGCTTGGCGAGACAAAGGCGTTTTTAGACGCGCGCTTGGCGAAAGAATGCCTCTCGCTTAACGGAGTGTGACGTCTCGCGCCGCCTTTCAAAATTTAAAATCGACGCACCAATTTGCCGTTATTTAAATATTTGTACGCCTACACCTAATAAGCGTTATAACAAACTGGAGTATTTATTGTATGTTAGGCTCTAAGCTGCTGAACTAACTCATAACGGTATGCCTAATAGATTAATAAGTGAAATAGGACGTTATGGTCCGCCGATTTTTCATCTTAAAACAGTCGCATTAATCACTGTCATAACTAGTTATATTTCTAACATAACCACTATCGAACAAGTTTTGTGTTGATCATTACGATGAACAATAAAATGTATGATCCATTAATTTGTTTTTTATACCCGGTGCTAAACTTTACCCAAGTTTGTTTTGGGTTAAATCTATGAATACCCAAAGTTCCCAAACCCAATTATGTGAACATTCCTTACCCAACATTCTACCGATATTATTTGGGTACATGTTGACTATACCCAATTTATTTATTTTGGGTACAAATCTCGGCTCTGAATTTGGGTATAAAATCCTACTACCCAATAATATATTCTTCTTTAATTGGGTAACATGTTTTTTTACCCAAGAAAAAATCAAAATTATATTGAGTAATTCTACTTGGGTTGTCTTTTAGGGTACCCAAATTATTTTGCCGTTTTTCGGGGTAAACTCATGCACTACCCAAACTGAATGAAGTAACCATTATTTTTTTCCTCGCCCTTGATGTATAGTATCCCATTTGGTTCATTTGAGGAATATGTTTGTCCAAAATTTAGGTTAGAATCCTTGAAACAGTATGCTTGTGTGTATTTAATTTTTAGGAAGTCATAAGTACCCAATTTGTTAATTAGGTATTTGTTAACTTTACCCAATTCACCGATTTTTGTGTATTTAAGTTGACTTGATTTTGCAAATAAACCAAACTGTATACGTTTTAAAATTTGCTTTGAAGTCTTGTTTTATGCTAAGCTGAAACCACTGTTTTTAGGAAGTTAAGAGTACCCAATTTGTTAATTAGGTATTTGTTAACCTTACCCAATTCACCGATTTTGGGTACATGCGTTTTGGGTATAAAAGCTCATACCTAATTCTTTTAGGGTGTTATGATTACCCAATTCGAGAAATTGGAATTGGGTACTTGTGATTAATACCCAATTTTCCTGTTTTGGGTAGAAACGTTCCATGAATAATTGGGTATGAAATCTTACTACCCAAAAAAACATTTTCTTCCAATTGGGTAGCATGTTTTTTTACCCAACAAAAAAGGGAAATTTCTTATGAAAAACACGCTACCCAATTCTACTTGGGTAGGTTTTAAGGGTACCCATATTTTGGCCCTGTTTCGGGGTAAACTGTTTACCCCGAAAACTTTTTCAATGAAGTACCCAATATTTTTAACAGTGTACATTTACTATTTGAATTTATACATACATTATTTCACCAGGTTATGTCATTACCAGGAAAAATTCCTATCTTTCTGCACGAAGACTTTAAATCCTTTTCTAGTCGCGGGCCGCAACCAAACTCATAAATGTCTGTGTGGGCCGCGCAAAATATTAGAAGAACTGTGAATGAGGCGGGCCTCGGATTTTGTTTTATCCGTACTAATAATGAAAAGTGTAATAGTGTTTGTTAATGTTTTTAAGTCCGGGCGCACGTGGCGAGCGAAGCGAGCGCGATTTTTTTGGGGTATAACGGCATTTTCTTTTAAATTTCCTGCTAGTTTTTATTGCATTAGCGAAAAAATAAAAAATGTTAAAAAATATATGTCTAATATTTTTTAATACGTTTTCCGTTTGTCCGCGACACACTTTGCTGCCTTCCACGTCCCAACGGTAAAGAAGCGCTGATCTAGTCCAAAGACAGCATCAAAACGTAAACAAACTGTACGTAGAAAGATCATTCGCGCAGCGCGAAAAATTTTCGCCCGTACTAAGTTGAAATAGTCTAAAAGTATTTAAAATGGACTCGTGTCTAGTTGTCAAAGAGTCGGCTGGTAGAGGGCCGTAGATTGGCGACCCCTGCTTTAAATATACAAACATTTTGCCGCGTATAAAACGGTGAAACGCAACAACAACCAACAGCTTTACATAAGAAAGCCAATTATTACGTAACAATGGTCGGGAAACTACTACCAGTTCGCAGTACGGAAGTTGCCAAGGTTAAAAGTTACCTACGTCCTACAGTGCTGTTTGTTACTATTTGTATGTGAACTTTTTATAAAATTTTGATATAAGTACTTTCATGTAACGCCCCCTTATGTGCGTTTAGCGCCCCCTAAATCATGAACAGACTCAAAACGCCCCCTTGGAACTCGCCAACGCCCACAAGGGGGCGGTACCGCCCGCGTTGGGAACCTCTGTTCTAAACGTTCGACCGCCTGGGAAAATTAAAATAATATTATTACGTGTAAACAGTTTTAGTGCATTGTACATAGAACTTTCAGCAGATAACACACTTAACGTGCGCACAGAATTAAAACATCTATTCTTAAAAAAAAAAAAAGCATTATTTTTAGAAATAGTGACTGAAAGTGGATTTCAGCAATATGACAAAAGTAGAATAATATCAAAGTCGGAATAAAGTAAAGTTTGGAATAAATGCAAAATTTGATTGTTGTTTAGGCCGCTTAGATATCAAACTGAAAACGTATTGGGTTTTATTATGGCGTTTGTCATATGAATATTGTATGATTTAAACTTATTTTTTAATCTGAAATTCTGGCATTCAAAATAGGAATATTTACATAAAGTATTCCAATACGCGAATATTATATAAAATCAAATATAAACGCTTTTGGTTATTCCCTCTTGGTTATTACTGGGTATTTGTCTTTACTATGTGTTGGTCTTAACAGCCTATGGCATTATAGAATATTGTGATTTAGATGTTATTTATGGGAAAATCATTAAAGGCCTATATACTTTTTTTTGGTAAAAAAGGTTATGAAACACCGTACTACGTCCTATTGCTGCAGCTAGAATACTGGCCTTCAGTTGTATGTTTTTATGTTTAGTGTTGCAAAGCTATCATTTGTATTTAGAACACCAAATTAATTAAAAGTTATTGAAAGAATTTACCTTTGGTTAATTAACCTGTTAAAGAGTTAGCCACTTGCTCATCGCATGTTGAACAGTAAAGTGCTTTTATCGTTTACTACGCTGAGTAATGACGACGAGTTTTATATTTGTTACTTTTCCGAGTATGTATTATTTAATTACTTCAAAAAAATAACAAGTATTCCATCAGAACCGAAATAGCAGATCGAGATTGATTTTGTCATTAATTAAACAACAGTTTCAATAGCGAGATTAAAACCGTACCTATAGTCAGCCTTGCAACTGATTTCAAATAGATCTACAAATATGGGTCAGCGTTATTAGTAGCAACTAATTCTTTAATGTCGACGCAAATGAGTTTTATAAATCAACGAACAGTGAAGACTGATGGAAGCAAAATCAATAAGAAGATTCATTTTATAAATACTTATTCGCGCATTTCAAATTAACGAGTAGATCTGTTAGAACCGAAATAGTAGATCAGGAATGATTTTCACATGAATTTAGCATCGGGTTACGATAATGAAATTAAAACCGTACCTAGTCAGTCTTGTAAATATTCAAATAATTTACAAATAAAATACAGTTTTTTTCAGTAGCAACCTAATTATTAATGTCCTCACATATGGCGAGATTTTAAATACCCTAACAGTGAAGACTGATGGAAGCTAAATCAATAAGAAAAATTCACTTTGAGTAGAATCTGAGCACGACCCAAAATTTAGCTCTATTTTAAACGTAAGACAATGCCCAGCAACATGGACACCGGGTTAAAAAAAGTTATATATTCAAACAGTGAATAATTTATTATTTGAGGTTGCTGTGCTAGATCTATGCGTTTACCGATTCTTCCGTTTTTTGAAAACCAAAAAGTATTTTTACCTGGCATCATTGCCTTGTAGGCTATAATAAAGCGTAATGGCGATTATTTTACTAATGCTAAATCAGATGTTAAGCATTTATGATTTTAGGCCTGCGTTATGTGTTTAGAACAATTTTCAGTAACGGTACTTGATAAGAAGGCCCTATGAATGAGCATAGTAAATATCGTTGTTAGCTTAATGCCGCGCTTATATGACTGTGGTGATTTGGCAATACGGTAGTAGTGACCATCGCTTATTATCCACGTCGTAAGCACGTGAGTACGACAACCAATCACAGCGCAGTGTGCGGTCAAGCGGAACGAATCACGTAACTTCGGTACTAACGGCACTTTATGACGAAACAACATTATCGGACGCAAATACGTGTGAAAATGGCGTATATACCTTTTTAAATTACTTGCTGTGACGTCATTTATACCACTTTATTTATTATGACGTCACCGATTTGACAAGCGTTTTCAATAGATTTCAAGCCTCACGCTATTTGTTGTCCTATTGTTGCAGGGAATAATTTATCGTTTGTGTGTGCGTTATTGTTTCTATATTTTTATCGTCTGTTGTTCTTTTTACTCTTTTGTTTCTCACGAAAATGATATCGCTTTTCCACTTGTGCACCTCACCTTTCACGTTTTATCTTAAACGCACCACGTTTTATGTTGGCACCTAAGTTAGTTACCGGCGCTTACACCATTTTCCCCTCGTTGTGGTGGTCGGGTTTTGGTTAGGCTAATGTACGTTTCGAAATTACTGCAATTGACGTTTGGTTTTATTAGACGTTGGCCTTTTATTTTTCATGCCTGCTGTTATTTTATTTAGGTTTCCTCTATTGAATACACTTTTTGTATCGCTTGGCATCCGACAGGCCGTTAAGTAGGGCTCCTGAAATTGAAAATATTTCGAAGGGCGTGGTAAGAGACTATCAGTGTGTTCAGGAGGCTTGTGCTCACCTTTCATGATATATAGTTTGCTGTCGGATCGCTAGCCTTACAACTGACACTGACCGGGAATATTTTACGTCAACAAGCCGTGTTTAATAGCGAGGCTGAGAAAAACGTGTCGAGAAAATCTTACAATTGAATTGGCTCACAAAATTTTATACAGTATTGTTCTTCCTCGGTATTCGTACGGCTTTGCTCGTGTTGGTTTTGCAGAACCGCGCCATGATCATCCAGGCGTAACTGCGGTTAAGGAACTGCGATCAAACAGAGATGTGAAAAACCTTTAGCGCCAAACTACAAAACCTAAAACTTTTGACGTAAACACAAAACCTTTATTGAAAATTATCCAACTCAAAAGTGAATAGAACAACAAATGAAAATATGTAATAGTGATTTAGTCCGCAGATTGCAAAGTAGGCTATCGATATTATATTTACTCAGCAATCGTTACAAAGCTTGATTGCAAACTATAAAAGTATAAATACCGTTGCAATGATTTATTTGTCTACAAAATGTTATTCACGATATTACCGGAATACCATCGTGGATTGGCATTATGGTTTGACAAATACATTGTGACGATCAATAGACAACAATTGATCTATTGGTTTTATATGGTGGAAGGTGTATGCCGTTATTTATCGCAAACATTATATCCATGCCATTTTATTAACAGTGGCGACCAAAGTAGGCCTTCGTGACTCGATTGAATTAATGGAATTTCTGTTGAAGAATTACCAATGTACTGACAATAAAAGTAAAACTCATAGTTAGAAACATGAGTAAAAACAGGATTAGACTTTTGTTTAGAAGGAAAATATATTTCGCTAATTGGCATCGTCAGTTCCTTATTTGAATAGATTCAATTCTGTTTCTCATGTTTTTACCTAGGAGTTTTACTTGTTAATATAGGCGTCAGTGGAGCAGTGATCGACTGGATAAAACCTGCCGCCGATTGTATGGGAATCTATAAAGATACACCCCTAATGCTGACAATACAAAGTTCGGTTAGTTTTAATGGCATTTGTACGGTACAACGAAGCCAACGATATACGCTACTTGCGGAACCAATTGGTTGTTAATTGGTTCTGCGTGTTAAAAGCAAACAATGCGCAAACGTTTTTGCTGTGAATGTGATCAAATGTTTGTCAGCATTTCATGAAACTGCAGAACATGCCTCCGGTAAAATTGACCCAACAGAACCTTGGGAATTCGACAAATAAGGCTCCACGTGTAAAACGACGATCTGACGTATGCAAATGCACATTTCGTAACCTTATAAGTTCAAACCGTTTCACAACGCGAGCAAAACAACTTCAGCTGGTATGAACCATAAATAGAGTGTTCGCCTAAGAAGGCTGCGTATATCAACGAAACCTGTCTTTCCAAAGTCTATAAAAGTACGGCGAATCACAGCACCGACACACAACCTCGAAGGCAATCTCAAGGAGAAACTACAACAACAAAAGAATGCTTCAATTTTGCGCTGCATTTCTAGTTTTGCTGCAAGCTTCGCTCGCCTACGGACAAGTTCAGTCCAACGACTTCTTGGTGTGCAAACCAATTGGAAGCTTGTTCGAGATGCAACAATCCAGCACCGGAGGGAACTCAACACCCATGAGGGGAGCTCAAGGACCTCCAGGCCGGAGAGGCCCGAGAGGCTTAGCTGGCCCGATTGGCCCTACAGGACCACAACCAACTGTTGATTGGAAAAGAATTGAAAAAAAAATTGACGAGAAAATTAAAGGTTAGATTCTTGCGTAAAAATTATTTGAACAGTAAGATCTAAACGTAACCACTCTTGTAAAGCTTGGAATTAAATATATTACAAAACACTGTGTATGATATAGTAATTTGAACGATAAATGTATTTTCATTTGTTAATCGCTTTAATAATTTTTATAGAACTGTCGCAATGCCCTGGGGTTGTTTTTAACGGATCTTGGAGTACGGACAAAGCAAAGCTGCGGCAGAAAACCTTTGTCGGTTTCACAACGGAACTCTGGTTGATATTGAAAATGAGGAAATGTACGAGGCGCTGTATTCGTACATTCAGCGTGCCTGGCATATGTACGTGGACGAGCCCACAGACAACGTCGCACGAGTTTGGTTGGCATCAAGATATGAGGTGGGTGGCTTTCAGGGACGTGTAGTCAGTGCATTTATGAGCAGCAACAGTTAATCACAGGCATGCCACACCTTGAATTGTCGTGCATTGTTACGTCATAAACGATGTAGTTATTTTTTACGTTTGCTATACTTAGTAATGTTGTTTCACTACTTTTTAATCATTTTGTTTTTGCTCTTTGAGTGTTTTTTGCGTATTGCGGTAAAACTCAAGTCAATTGCTGCTTGCTAGCATATTTATTTGTATTTGATACGCAGTCCATCCAATGGCAGAAGCTAAACGAAAAAGTTCAAACTTTTTTTGCCGTTTTTGTGGTTGTTAAAGAAAACATTACTTTAAAAAATTAATGCCTTACCATCTAGGAACCTCACCGCACGTCACTGGTGGCTTTTACTTTATTTTTGGCAATACACAAATTTACTTTTTTTTAGAAGAAAACACTTACCTGTAATGAATTTGCTTTTCATTTTATTTTAAAGCAAACAGCAGTTGTAAATACCTTACAAGTTACAATACACTGAATGTAAAAGACACAAGTTATCAAAATCGGAATTTTACATTTTATCTACACAGAATGGAGAGCTAAGAAGTTCAACTGGTGGAAGTGTTTACGTGCGTTGGTTTCCGGGTCGTCCATCAGGTTCGGGTCAATTGGTCTTTTGGGTTATTGCAACAAATCCATCAAGGGAGTCTAGTATTGGCATGTATAATTTTAATAATCCAAACTACAAATCGACGGTCGCACTTTGTCGCATTGATAAAGCTAACTAACACCGACGATCAAAGGACATTTTGCTTTGTAATATATGACGTCACCAAAAATGTGGCATTTTTAGCCACTTGCTCATCGCATGTTGAACAGTAAAGTGCTTTGAACGTGTTAGCGTTTTTATGTTGATTATAAATTGTAAATAAATGATTAATCGTTTCCGAAAGAGGTTATATTAATACCAAAATTTCATCCGCCTAAACATGCTCAGAGTAGTTAGAATCTCACCCTAAGCACAGCCATTGGTTTCTTGGAGCCGCATCTCCAGTGCTGATTTAAGCTCTTGAATGTCTGCTGGATGAGCGAGAGGCGGCACCTCTGCACGTGCAGCTGAGGAATTTCGATTGTAAATGTTATAATTCCTAATAACAAACATTTGGAAATAATGCAGGACAAACACAGAGTAATTAGGGGAAAGTGCGGGACCCATGGAACGAATTTGTTTTTTCGGTAATATCTTTCGAAATACAACTTAAAAACACTCTTGGTTATTTTCTTTGGAAAGCTTACAGCTACGGGTACCTATGAAAAAAAATAGTTTAAATCTGAAATATTCTTCTAATTGTTTTTTTAAATATAAAAAACGTAACTTTTTGTTCCATCAGTCCCACCCCACAGGACCTATGGAACATCCCATGGGACCTATGGAACAGAGCATGACTGCATCTAAAATCACTGCGCTGAGTATTCCTGAAGTGCATAACTACTCAGTTAATGGTGTAGAAATAGTGGCACAAGAAAATGTTTAAGAAATAAAATAAAAACACATGGAAACAAGCACAAAATGCTGAAAAGACATTTTTTTATTTTTGGCAGAATTTGTTACCCGGGTTTATTATATCAATTGTTTTTCTTTTTTTCGGAGAACACTGCAAATGTAATAATAGTCAAATGTGCGATTTCGTCGAGTCCCGAGTCCAAATCTGCCTTTGCAGCCTATATTCCGCCAATTTACGTAACTAAATACGGTGGATATTTAGCAATCCACTCATAGAGATGTCATATAATTCATCCACTCACAATAAATGGTTCGAAAATATACACAATATGCTATTCCGCTATTACAAACTGCAATTGACGGCAACATTAGTGTTTGGTAATGCGCATGCGCAGGTCGGACTCGGGACTCAGGTAGTTTTACGTGGTCTTACTCGAGTCTCTAGTTCGAGTGGCGAGTCCGACTTAGCAGCTCTGTTCCTCAGTAAATAACCCCTTATTAGATGTTCTTGTCTTAAAAGTCGGCATACTACTATCTTTAAAATCTAAGAATATGATCACAAAATGATCGAGGGACCAATGGAAAAGACTGTTCCAACGGTCCTTTAATCGCTATTTTTAATAAAAACACTCATGGCTAGGCAGTACTTTGAATACAATTAGTCAAACTTACTTTCAACATGAACCTAGATATCCACTCTCTCCACAAAAAAATATTCACTGTTTCACAATTACCTAAATACTATCAAAACACCTTACGAATATCAGGCTAAAAAGTACATTTTTCACCAAGAAAAGTTAACCGAACTACAAAAACCTTAAACTTTTGACGTAACGTCACGTAACAGCACTAAACCTCTTACATATTAGCCAACTTTAAAGCAAATAGAACCACAAATGTAATATAGTGATTTAGGGACCCATTGCAACTATTTTGATATTTCGCAGCCCTATAAAATTTCAAGGGTCAGTTGACCCATATTTCTTGTACTACACTAGTGCAGTCACGATTCTTTCTAATGTAACAACCTAACCAGGGCTGCGGAGTCTGAGTCGGACTCGGGACTCGACGGAGTAGGTTTGTTTTGCCGAAGTCGGACTCGGGACTCGAGACTCGAGACTCGGGACTCGGGACTCGGGTAAGACCACGTAAAACTACCCGAGTCCCGAGTCCGACGTGCGCATGCGCAGTATCAAATTTTAAAACTGTTAAGGCGGCAAAATATTAGTTGTAAAAGTGTAATAGCAAATGGTGAAATATTTTTTAACCATGTAATGCGGGTGGATCAATTATGACACCAATATGAGTGGATTGCAGAAAATCCACCTTAATTTAGTTGCGTAAATGGGTAAAATACAGGCTGTAGAGTAGAGCTACCATATTATCAGCACCTTAAAAGAGGACATTTTGTTGTCTGCAAGTAAAGCGGACGTAAAATTGTTAAGTTTGAGAAAAAAGTGCCATATCTAACTATTGCATTCAGCTTCGAAATTAACACGTCCTTTTAGGAAACACGGATACTTGTGTAACACGGATACGTAGCTCATCAGTAAACAGAGTTTTCCTTTTCAGCATTATAATGTAGAGCTTATATTTTGCTTTATTGTTGTCTAAATTTAAAGAAAGCGTCTGCTGAGAACCACCTGATGCCATAGACAAGTGGTTCTTAATCTTTTTTAGCCGTGTACCCCTTGGTAAATTTCCCATGCCTTGCGCCCCCCTATCTACGAAAAGCACTTCGGCATTTTTAATTAAATATCACTGAGACAACTTGAAAATAGTGAAGTTTGACGTCGGTCGCGCAAACAAGAAAAAAATTGGGTTTGATTGGCGCTAAACTGTAAATTTAGGAGGATTTAGCATTGGACACACAATAAATTGCTTGTGCACGAGATGATTTTGACAAACGTGTCGTGAGGGCATTCACTCCACAGTTGTAAGGCTGCGAATTTAGCACAAATAAAAATGTAAGCGCAAAAATTAAACTTTGCCTTAGCGTGTTTCAAAAGATGTGATAACACACAACAACAGCAGCAATATTGCAAAAACATTATCGATTCGCGCGAAAAAGTTTCAGTCCCCTGTTGCTAGCCTGTTATCCAATTAAATAAAACATGGATAAAAAATAGTTCGAACGGTTGATGAAGTTTATCGTTTATCTATAAGTTAGCAAAATTTTAAAACTAGGGCCGTACCTTTAATGATACGAAAACATGCAATGGCACTCAAAGAGACTTTGTGCTAAAAAACGTTAACATACAAGTAGAAGAGATTCGAAAACTTTTTTGCAGTTTTAATGTTAAAGTTGGCAAAAACAGAGTTTGTACAGCGCTGTAGGAGTGGTTTACAACACAGCGAAACCATTGGAATCAACTAAATAACGTTACAATAATTTAAGCTTTACTTGTCTACATAAGGTGATCTCACCGAATTATTTAAATACTATCGTGGATTAAGATTGATTATGTGGCGTTATTTATCGCAAAATGTATATTCATGCCATTTTATTAAGAGTGGCGATCAAAGAACGAGACGCGATTGAATAAATGGAATTTCTGTAGAACAATTAGGAATGCTCTGTAAAGTTCAGTAATTTCAAAGGAATTTGTACAACAAGGCCTGATGTGAATGCTAACATGTGCTCATATGTTTGTCAGCTTTTTATTAAACTGCAGACCTTGCCTCAGATGAAATTGACCCAACAGAACGTTGGGAATTCGACAAATAAGGCTCCACATGTAAAACGACGTTCTGACGTAAGCAAATGAACATTCCGTAGCCTTATAAGAGCAAACCTTAATATTGTCACAACAAAATGCGAGCAAAACAACTTCAGCTGGCATGAACCATAAATAGAGAGTTCGCCTTATAAAGTTGCTTATACGAACGAAACCTGTTTTTCCAAAGTCTATAAAAGTACGGCGAATCACAGCACCGACACACAACCCCGAAGGCAATCTCAAGGATAAACTACAACAACAAAAGAATGCTTCAATTTTGCGCTGCATTTCTAGTTTTGCTGCAAGCTTGCAATTCACTCGCCTACGGACAAGTTCAGTCCAACGACTTCTTGGTGTGCAAACCAATTGGCAGCTTGTTCGAGATGCAACAATCCACCACCGGAGGGAACTCAACACCCATGAGGGGAAGTCCAGGACCTCCAGGCCGGAGAGGCCCGAGGGGCTTAGCTGGCCCGGTTGGCCCTACAGGTCCACAACCAACTGTTGATTGGAAAATAATTGAAAAAAAAATTGCCGAGAAAATTAAAGGTTAGAATTTTAGTCAAAGGTATTTGGATAATCTGAAATATATATTCATATAATTTTGGTTTAGTAAGTATTCTTTTTATAATTGTTCAGAATTGTCGCAATGTCCTGGCGTTGTATTCAACGGATCTTGCTTCTGGCTTCCACAAACTGTTGCATCTCAAAAGGACGGCAAAGGCAAAGTTGCAGCAGAAAATCTTTGTGAGTTTCACAACGCAACTCTTGTTGATATTGAAAGTGAGGAAATGTACGAGGCGCTGTATTCGTACATTCAGCGTGCGTGGAACTTGTACGTGGACCAACCAAATCGAAACTTCGTGGAAGTTTGGTTGGCGTCAAGATACGAGGTGGGTGGCTTTTACTTTAGTATCGGCATTACATAAACTTACATTTCAATTAGAAGAAAAATATAAACCTGCAATGCATTTGCTTTTCATTTGATTTTGAGCAAACAGCAGTTTTAAATATCCTAAAATGCATTGAATGTAAAAGACACAAGCTATCAAAACCGGAATTCTACATTTTATCTCAACAGAATGGAGAGCTACGAAGTTCAACTGGTGGAAGTGTTTACGTGCGTTGGTTTCCGGGTCGTCCATCAGGTTCGGGTCAAGCGGTCTTTTGGAATATTGCAACAAATCCATCAAGAGGATCTAGCATTGGGATGTTTAATTATGAAAATTTCAACTACAAATGGCCTGTCCCACTTTGTCGCTTTGATAAAGCTAACTAACACCGACGATCAAAGAACATTTTGCTTTGTAATATATGACATCACAAAAAATATGGCATTTATTGTCCACTTAGTCATTATATGAAGTGTTTCAAACGATTTAAGTCTTTGCGTTGTTGTGTTGATTATGAAATGTAAATAAATACGAATGACTTCTGATTGGCGTTATGTTATAGTCATAATAAAGCTCCACCCAATTAGTTATGCTTAAAGCAGTTTAATATCATCCTAAGCACAGCCATTAGTTGCGTGGAGTCGCACCTCTTCTTAAAGTGCTGATTTAATCTCTTAAAGGTTTGCTGGATGAGCGAGAGGCGGCACCTCCCCATGTGCAGCTGAAGGTGGACGATCTGCGACGTGCGTATACGCCCCATACCCTTGCGTAACTTCTCACCACGGACATTCGCGCACGTTATCGTACACGAATGATGCTAAGAGAAAATTTATACAATCAAACTTGACGAAATCGTAATTTACAAAAATATATCTCGAATTACTTTAAGTACTTCGGTAAACGTTACAACAAATTAATGAACATTAGGCAAATGTACAGAAAAGTAGTTGCAAATTAATGACGAGTTATTCTTGTTACATAGACAGGTTTACCATTAAAGTGATATTTATTTGAAGTTCGAACGAATTTTAAGTGTCTCATTATATACGTCATTGCGGTGTTGTAACAACTTAAGCCAATGACTTGACTTAAGTGCACTTAAGTGACCTTTATTAAATGACTTGACTTGACTTAAGTCATTTTGGCAAAATGACTTGACTTGACTTAAGTCTTTTGGACAAATGACTTGGGTTGAAATCAAGTGTTTTCTTAAAGTATTTTTTTATAAAATTAAACTATTTATTCAAAGTTTGGCACATAAAAAAATTGCTTGTTATATGTTGCGTTTTTCTTATTTTTTAGTTGAGCTATTGGCCATAATTGTTTGAGTTTAAAACTTCTAATAGTTTAACATTTATTTTTATGGCAAGGATGTGACTTGAAGTTGACTTTCTCTAATTATGACTTGACTGGGACTCGACTTGCGCAACTGATGACTTGGATTGGGACTTGACTTGTTTAAAATAGACTTGGACTTAAGTTAACTCACAAACTTAATTCATTTTAAGCTGACTTGTTAACAACACTGCATCATTGTCATTACAATCATCAAAATAATTTCACCGCACAACACATAGTTTGGCAATTTAAATTATACATCCATTTTTTCTCCTGTCGTATTGTTCCCTCTTGCAGAGGTGGGCGACCAGGAACCGCATGGAGGTCGTGCTCTTCCTGGAGGAAGACGAGGATGTACCAGAGAGGAGCCCGTCAAGTGTAAAAAAGGCTCCTTAATCCAAAACTTTGCTTCTTACTTTAAAACGACTTAGATCTTTTAAACCTAGATCTGGTGACTCAGCATGTTTTTATGACACTTGTCAATTTTATGGGGATTTCCCATATACAATGATGAGAAATTTATTTGTCGTTTTATTTTAATCTGGTTTAGTAATGCAATTTTCAGTATACACCAAACATTGCAAGATCTAGTAACAGTTATTATATTTATAAGGTAAAAACAACAACTTTATTTGTATTATTCACAATAGGCAACACTGAACGACAACCTAAAGAAGAAAGTGCATAAAAAATGTAATTAAACAAATTCCTAGATGCGCTTCTGCAAAATTCCTAGATACGCTCCTGTTCGCCAGTTGCCACTATCGACTGTCAGTTGCCAACACATCAGAGGCCCGCCACTGTCACCCTGGCACAACAAGAAGTTTGTTGATTGCTGTGGAACAATCTGGCCTACATAAACTGATCTTGATTAAAGGGAGACGAATGTGAAATTAACTGTTTTAATAAATATAAACAATAAAATTAAAATTAAAAAAGTTGTTAGGGTAATTCTAATGGCAAATATTGGTTGTAGGCCTATTTGTAAACTTGGCGCAAAAATCATTTGATCTTATTCAACAATATTAATTTGCGGTATGTTTAAATTTATCAAAAATCTTTAAAATGTAATCAACAAAAATATAGCCACATTCGTAAGTTTAAATCGTATTTCATGTATTTTCCTCTCTTCCCACTAGAGCAAAGGTGGGTCACCAGAGGATACACGGAGGTCGTGCTCTTCCTGGAGGAAGACGTGGACGTGCCATGGAGGAGCCCGTCAAGCAAAGGAAGAGGCTCGGAGGACAGATCGCTTCCGCTATAGAGATATAGCTGTGACGCAGCTCCGAGCAACTTTTATTCCTTCGCCTGGCTCGTCTTAGATCTAAACTTTGTGTGAAATATTGCTGCTCACTTTAAACCGCTCTACTTAGTTCAGTCTTTGATCGTGATATATTATTTTTGTTAATTCGCACTGCTGGAATGAAACGTTTGTACAGTTTGATGTATTTTCCTGGTGAAAACAGAGATAGTTTACTGATATAAAATATGTTAAAATGCTTATATAAACAAAATTAGGCAGAAATATTGGTTTCTTATGGTGGTAGGGCCTCGGGGAACGCGATATTTCTGGCAAACAGTTAATTTTCTGACAAACGGAATTGCTATGTAGATAGGCGAAGTAGACAAACATTTACAGATTGAACTTTCTGGTAACTACGGAGGATCGCATGAGGTTAGAAATAAAGGTCAACTCTACTTGCAAAGCACAATTATTGTTTTACAGGTATTTGTTTTGTATTTTAAAAGCCAATGATGCCCAAGCTGTGTAGCCCAAACACGTTCACCGTCCATGTGTCGATGCTTGTGCTTACTTGCAAACTTGTAAAAAAATGCATAAGTGCCTCAGGTTATATTGCGGCATAAAACCTATAGAATTCGACATGTAAGGCATCATAGATGTAAGAGTGCGTTCCGACTTACGCAATTGAACATTCCGCGACCTTATATGAGAGAAAGGCGCGTCACGTCTGAATAGAAGAAAACCACACACAGCTAAGATGAACACTCTTTTAGATTGAGCCATAGATGGAGATTTGGCCAAATATGGCTGCATTTACCGACAGAACCAGTTTTTCAAACGCTATATAAGAACAACAACTGACAGCACCTTACACACAACTTTCAAGGTATCTCAAGATGAGGAACTACAACAACAGAAGAATGCTTCAAAAACTTGGCGTTGCAGTTCTAGTTTTGCTGCAAGCTTGCAATTCGCTTACCTACGGGCAAGTTCAGTCCAACGACTTCTTGGTGTGCAAACCAATTGGCAGCTTGTTCGAGATGCAACAATCCAGCAGCGGAGGAAACTCAACACCTGCAGCAAGCCCTGAAAAGAGAGGACCGAGAGGACCACGAGGCCCGATTGGCCCCACAGGACCACAACCGACTGTTGATTGGAGTAGAATCATCAAAACAATTGATTTGAAAATCAAAGGTTAGATTCCCACGTAACGTAAAAATTATTATGCTAAACGTTCAGGCCTAAAATTAATGCAACAAAGATAATTATAGTCATTTTATTTTCCAATGTTTAGAATTGTCGCGATGTCCTGGCGTTGTATTCAACGGATCTTGCTTCTGGCTTCCACAAACTGTTGCATCAACGAAAGCTTTAAAAGGCAAAGCTGCAGCAGAACGTCTTTGTAGGTTTCGCAATGGAACTCTGGTTGATATTGAAAGTGAGGAAATGTACGCGGCGCTGTATTCATATGTTCAGCGTGCCTGGAACATGTACGTTAATCAACCCCTTGCCCCCTTTGTTCATGTTTGGTTAGCTTCCAAGTACGAGGTGAGTGGCTTTCAACTTTTTACTAATACTAATTTTTGCAAACAGCGTTAACACAGAACATACCTGAAAATATAATGGAGTAATATGGATATTTTAGTCAAAGCTGACTAAATGGTTTTTGTTTTGTTAAACAAATGCACGTTAAAACAATATAAACATTTTGCGGAAAACATAAAGAGCAGTTAAGTTGGAAAAACGTGTTTGTTAATAAAAAGAACAAAAAAACAAAGATGCCCGTTTTCCCGAACTTTCAAGTTTTGTAAATAAGGCCCTGGTTTTATGGTAGTTAAATGTTAAATGAACCATCTCTTATTTGCACAGAATGGACAGCTAATCAGTTCAACTGGTGGAAGTGTTTACGCGCGTTGGTTTCCAGGATTTCCAAGAGGACCAGGTCAAGTTGTTTTTTGGACCATTGCGACACATCCATCCCTGGATGGAATGCGGAATTTTCCACAGCCTAACTACGATTGGGCTGTTCCGTTATGTCGCGTTGAAACAACAAAGTAATTCTATTAAGCCCAGCACCCCAAAAAAACATATCCGAGCTATTTAGTTGTAATTTTTTTTACAAAATCAATTTTGAGTTCTGTGACAAATCATGTCAGGCCAGAACGAATATAATATTTTCTAATGGGCGAAATATTCACGATTTATTTCAAGAAAAATTGAGTCAGTTTATTCTTGCGTTGTTACCCATATCTTATATATATATACCCTGATGACATACGATTTATTGTTGCAATGCAAATATCAAAGCTTGTTAAATGTTTAATAAATACCATTATCGGAATAGGAGGCTGTTTTCAATGTAAAATTAGGAACGATAAAGATATTGCATCTTAACAAAGCTTGTTGAAAATATCAGGGGTGAATTCATAGCAAGTGACTCACCCCCATAAAGTATTTTTGGGAGCACACCATAAGACCTAAAAGGAAAAATACCTAAGGCAGACAAATCTAAAATAACATAATATTAAGACCAAACGACATAATACAGCCAAATACGCAGTAATATCAACAACAGAATCTAAATAAAAACTAAACCTGTCGGAATAAGTCCGAAATTCGTCGGTATAAGATCTAAAACTGTTGGATCTTGCAATGGCCGTTATGGTATCGACGTTTGGGTGCCCTAGTTTGACCGGCGCCGTCAGGACACCGCTGTTTTTGGCACGGGTGGGTTCAGGGGTTCTTAAACTTTTTTTACCGCGGACCCCTAATATTTTTTTGGCTTCGGTTGGACACCGATAGGCAAAAGTTTTCAAAAAATGACGTCATAGATTGACGTCACTATACAAATAAACTTCATAGATCTGTTAATTTTCGGTTAAAAATGTAAAAGTTAATGGAGTCTAAATACAGTCAGTGCAAAACCGTTTTGTTTTTAATCAAACTGCTTTCTTTGAAAAGTTGATTACTTTTTAAATATACACTAATATTTTAATTAGGCTTTCATGGACCCCCTAAAACAAATTCACGTACCGCACCAGGGGCCCATGGACCCCAGTTTAAGAACCCCTGGGTTATAGGCCTGATTGTGGACATGTAGGTCTTATTCTATGGATTTAGTACTTATTCCAATATAGACGGTATTACGACTATTAGGTATTAGTCCTATTTTGGTCTTATTCCGAACTGTGCTTCATTCCGAAGTTGATGTTCTTTATATTTCGGTCTTATGGATGGAGGCCGTATTTTTGCTTATATTTTAACCAGGTTGAGCGCTGCTTGCGAATCTGAATTATGTTTCCATATTGTCCTACATATTTCTAATAAAATTGCTTTGGCCTTATGGTATCGTATGCCGCATTGCTCCCTCGAAAATAAAGTTTCGGCAACTCATAAAATCGTTTTTTTGATTTGTGCCAATGGACAACACTTTATAATGTAGCTTTTGTATTGGAAGTAACATCTATTCAAACCTAAAAACTTTAACAAAACAAACGAACTGTATGGTGTTTCTATGAACGTTGGAAAGCAAAACTCTCAAAATGTATCAGCAGTGGTGATATAGAAAGTATCATAAAAGAGGTCAGAAGATGACGACACTCCAGTTGTTGTAACATCCATAACAATCGATGCAATTAATCGTACTCAAAGCTGGTTAAGCTCTCCCTACGCACGGCATAGCCGACTAGTTTTAGCCTAATGTCCAAATTTAAAACCCCTATCCAAAATCTAAATAAACTATCCCTCCATAATTTACCAAAATATTATTTATTACAAAATGTTTCAACAGTGAAATAGAAAAAAAACAAACAATCATAAAAAGGACCAAAAAAGGCGAGAACCAGTCGTTTTCAGGGACGTTGCTTCATATTTGTTTCCACCATGCGCTTGGTGCGTCTTTCCAAACATTGACGAGGCTCTTCATTTTTCGGGAAAGTCCCTTGGTTGGAAACTGAAGATCGACGTTGATCCGCTTCAAATTCGGACTTTTTACTAGTTTGGGAGAAATTTTGATGCCTCTGTCGAAATAGACGCATGTTACAATTTGGATTGTGTTGCTTTTTCTCAAAGCAGTTTAATACACAATGTTTGTTTAAGGCAGGGGTTCTTAAACTTTTTTCACCGCGGACCCCTAAAATTATTTTTTGCTTCACGTGGACCCCTGTAGGCAAAAAATTATTAAAAATGATCTCATAAATTGACGTCACAATCAAATAGCCTGTCATAAATATGCTGATGGTTTAAGTAAAAGAAGTCTAACATTCAGTGGTGAAACGTTTCATTTTTAGTTAAACTCTTTTTTTAATTTGATTACTTTTTAAACGTACACTAATATTTCAATTTGGCCTTCATGGACCCGCTGAAAATAGTTCACGGACCCCCAAGGGGTCCACAGACCCCAATTTGAGAACCCCTGGTTTAAGGCAACGAGATACTTTAAGTTGTGAAACTATAGTTTCAACTAAACCACCTTCCAAGGTAAATAAACGTCGTAAACTTTTTAAGTTAGCATGAATTAGGTCGATAGTCCTTTTTGCGACGGCCCAAATACTAAGGGTATATAACGGTCAAGCTCTGGCGACCCACAATTATCTTAACTGAACTTCTTGCAAGCTTAACGTAGACAAAGAGGAAACAACACAGTGGCATTAATAAAGTCAGTGTTCTACATATGGGTCATGCCTTCGCACTGCTTCCGGAATTTTGAGAAAACTTTGCAAAAATCTTGCCCAGAATCAATTTTTATCAATCTAACCATATAAAACTACTTCAGTCGGCGACCCAACCAAATCAAACCCGGTTTTGGGTCGTAGTTTGAGACACACTTTCACAGGAGAACACCATTTATGAAAGGCTGCAAACCACTGGTTAAGCCATCAACAGATTTCATCTCTGGTACTGGACGAGTACTCGACTCAAGAAAAGCTCTGCACACCCACGTTGGGCGCTTATGCTTCCGAGAAAAGAGCTTTTAAAAAAAAGGTTTTAAATGAAAATGTTATGGAATATATACATTGTACCTCAGAAGTCATGGTTTATACAAAGTAAAAAGCCTGATGTTCCCTCATTAAACAGAAGCTTGTTAATTGATTATCTGCGCATGACAGTTCAATGAATTAAGTGGGCAGCAAGCGAATCTGTACGTCACAAAGCTACGTCATAAAGTGTTAATCTTGTTAATCTTTAAAACGCCTACTGTGCTTGAATGAACTAAAATCCGTTCTAATCGTGCAAAAGGCTAAGTATTCCGTATATTAGATATAGGCAAAAACTTAAATCCAAAGAATGCATGACACTATAGGAACAATATAGAGCTCGATACATTGGCATATATGGTTGGATTTAACAGAAAGGCCTATTGTATTTTGCGCAATTTATGCTTATACACATATATGTTATATTAAGCATGGCGCCTTTGGGCTTAATAAATTTCCTCTATGAAAAAAGGCGGTCAAAAATACTGAAACCGAGAAAAATGTAGTTGGCAAAAACATGTTTCGATGGGGACGGCCTTGTTCCCGACAGGATTCGTCATTGCATACGAACTAGCATCGGGTATTGACTCCAAACAAATAACGAACACCCTTATAGCATGTTGGTTTGTTGCTAGAACGGTAGCCGTATTTGTCTAATGCTAAATCTGAAAATAAGGCGACACTCAATAACGACAAATTATACGAGTTCTTGACAAGCTTTCGCATTATGTTGCTAGCCCTAGGAGAAAGCAACAACGAAAATACCTGATCGTCCAACAATATTATTTATACCTGTTTCCGTAAATGCTGAGCACCATGATACACTGCAGGTCAAGAAGGTTGCTTCCCACATGGCTGATGCGGTTGTTCTCCACTGACAGGTAGACCAGGTCGTTAAGCTCGAGCAAGCAGTGCGGTACACAGGTAAGATTGCAGTTCTTCATGAGTAGCACCTTGACGAACACGATCAAAATAATGACAGCACAACTTTTAGCATACGGCAATCGGCCAGGGTGCAACTTTTTAAGGATCGTAAAATTAGGAGTTAAAGCTTCTTTAGGAAGACTGTGGAGAAGGATTTTTTAATTTTTTCAAAGGGTGCGGTGATGCTAAATCTGAAATGTAGGAAACGTTGGCAATAGACCGATATATATTGGTTTACCGATAATATCGGCAGATATTTGGCTCCTACTGATATATTGGTACCAGTAAATTTGAGCCGATATTTTTGCCTATATTTTGTTAGAAAAATATGATATAGCTTTTCCTGAAAAACAAACAGAAGGATTTTTATTAATTTAATTTATTACCATATCCCAATTATATATATAAAAAACTACCATTTATTTCTATGCTCAATGTAAAACCAACTCACATCACATTCTGGTATTGTGTTAATGTGCTATCAGTTCGTCGAATAAAAATAAAATTACAATGGTTTTGTTATTTAAGCAATTCCAGAAGCGGGTGCGAGAATTGGTTGGTGATTCGAAAGGAGTGCAGCAAGAAAAAAAGGTTAAGACCCGCTGCTGTAGAGGCTGCTTACAGGAATTTCCGATTTTACATAAGTCATCGCCTTTGTTTATTTAGCTGAAGATAGTAACTCTTATTATTAAGTGTATCTAAATTTGGAATTTCTGCTTTTTAAATAAGTATATCTTGAATATTATCAAAATTATTACTAAGCAGTTTAAATATGCTATTTACTTCTTTGTAGGCTTTGTAGGTTGCTACATATTGTGGAAAACATGTTTTGCAGTTGTCATCGAACAGTCGATGCACCGACACTTTATTGTGTTTCCAGCAAATTAACTTTTTCTGTGTAAAGCCGAGGTCTGAGCCACCAACTATTCCAAGTGACAAGTCGACGTCACAACTGTTTTGCGGCCCGATATTTTGCTTATGTGTATCGCGCCACGCGAAGCTTATTCATCTCCAATCACAGCGCCGACCCCGAGACCAGGAAATTAATGACCCGAAGAAATGACAGGCTGTCACAACGCCCCTCATTAGGCGCACTGGTCCCGTTTGGCCGTTTCTCGTTTCCAAAATGTGCCCAAAAATGGCCGCGAAAAAACGGGCGAAAAAGTGGCCAATGTCCTGTTTGGGGCCGGTCACATTTATTGGCTAGAAAATTGGGAAAGAGCTTGAGTGAAGGTTTGAAAACAATTCAGACACGACATTAAAATAAAGTTAACATATACGACATATGAAAGTAAACTAAGATATCAAGCTAGTGCTAGTTAATTAGTGTGGTTTTAATAGTAACGGTGATGGACTCCAGCCATAAGATATGAATAAAAAAAAAATCAACATCGAAATAAAACCCAGTACGGAATAAGACCAAAATAAGACCAATACTTAGTGGTATTAGTACCGTCTAAATCGGAATAAGCCCTACACCCGTCGGAATAAGAACTAAATGGTCAAAATCAGGCCTAAACAACACTTGATCAACTCCAAACACCACCCCTAACTACATAACTCCCCTAATAATTTCAACACTAACCCATTTTCTAACCCCACCAATACCCAACAGGTTTCAAACGTAATGCCTCAATAAGAACAACCAACATAGTCTAACCATTGGTCTAACATTCTACAGATTGTCAAGGGTTCACTTAGCAGGAGAAAAAGCACACATAATTGAAAAAGAGAAAAATTAAATAAATAAAAAATTAAAAAAGTGGCCACGCGAATAAGTGCTCTTTTTAGCGGATCTGAGTGAAAATCAGGTGTTGTGCTTCAACAACTCATTTTCTCGTTTCAATTAACAACCATGAATAACGCGTAATTTTGTCTGTTTTAGCAAATATTTAACAGAAAAACTCAATACTGCTTCAAGAGAATATTTTTTTCACCCAATGTCCATTAAATATGAAAAACATGATGCGATGCCACACTTGACGAAAATTCAGAGCGACCATGACCGGAAAATGTTGCCAAAAAGTTAGACGCGGTCGCGAAAATATGGATCGAGGGGAAGAATATGGATTTTTCTCGTCCGCTCACAAAACGGCGACGACGGTTTGATGCGTTTTCGCTACTAAAGCCTCTTACGGGTTTTCAATCGCTGGACGCGTTCCGCCTTTTGGTCGATTAAGTGTCAGCTTTGGTATTTCGTCTTCTCAGCAGCGTTAAACGTAAAATAACCTTCTTACCGGAAAGATGACAATTTTTCTTAATTTGCATCATGAAATTATGTCATAGCGTGATGTCTAAATAACAGGTAACCTACGAAAACCTGAGGTCATCGTTCAATGCAGTGCACAATTATGAAACTGAAAGCCTAAATAACAACATTCAAGGTAGTATAAATAAAAAACAGCTTCTCTTGTAATTGTAATTTGTTAACCAACGTTTCGGCAACCTACGCAAGCCTATCCATGCCTGGTAGCAACAGTTTATATATTCAAGGTAATGATGGGCTCAAAATCGAACATATTCTTGCCAGTTTTATGTGAACTTCAAAATATCATTTTTCGCACGCAGTTTTCGATCGTTGCGGTTTGCTTTAATCACTGCTTTTCAGTGCATCGTTTGCAGTTCACAAAGCAAAGCTCGTGGTTAACACTAAATGTTGCACATTTTACGTTTTTAGATGTGAATATTTTACCTTTCGTCAATTATACCTTGATAGGAGACAACCTTGTTTAAAAGCTTTCTGGAAAAGTTTCTGGTAAAATAAATTGTGTGCTAGTAAAAAGATAAAAAAAAATAATATTTTTTACAAGGCCATGCCCGTGTTTACAAGCTGTGCCGCCATATCCTTTATTGTCTTTAAAGTGATATTTCAGTTGCATATCAGCGATAAAAGACATGGAAGGATAACTCAGATTGGTCTGGTAGTGACGTAACTTCCTGACGTCATCTCTAAAAAAAATTATGCGGTCCGTAAAGAAAATTTTTCACCGACCCGGTAAAACACTGCTTACCATTTCGGTAAACAAATGATTCTACGTTCAACTCTGGTTATAGTTGAACAAACAAAGGCTGAAAAATGTAGTAGGACAAATAAAAAGGAATTAGTACACTTCCGTGCTTGACCATACCTGCAAGCGATCAAGGCAGGAAACATCGAGAATCGGTTCAATCAGCGGGTTGTCGTCCAAGCAGAGCACGCGGAGTTTGCGGAGGCTACAGACCTCCCGCGGGATTCTGGTGATTCCGCAACTGAAAAGAAAAAAATCCGAGTTAAAGTGGGTTTATGATACTATATTTACAACCAGCAGTGTTGTAAACGATCAATTTAAAAAGACTTAAGTCCAAGTCAAGTATTTTGCAATAAATCACAAGTCAAGTTCCAGTCCAAGTCATCAGTTGCGCAGTTAAATCCCAGGCAAGGCATTATGAGAGCAAGTCAAGTCAAGTCATTGTCTAAAAAATAATGTTCGTGATTTTTTTACAATTATGATAATTGCGACGATAAGGTAGGCATAGAAATTCAGATTCAAGTATTTTATGCAATGGACTGTAAAGTGCCAAGGAGACTCACTTTCCAATATTCAGGAATTGAAGACGTTGAAAGGCGCTGAGCGAGGAGAAATTCCTGAGGAAAGGATTGTTGTAGAGCTCCAAGGCAAGAAGTGGAGATGAGAGGTCCGAATCGAACAACCTACGGAAAAATACGATTTTTTTTATATGTTTTTTTGTTGTTTAGCAAAGTAGAAGCGACTTGGCTTGGTTAAATTGCATTTGGGTCACTGTTCATTAACTGACTTGACCAAAGTATTTTGGACAAAATGACTAGACTTTCGTCTTTGGAACAAATGGCTTCAACTTCAAATTAAGTCATTTGGCTGTTTACTTCTTAAGAAATTTTAGCAAAACCCGAATTTTATTACCCTTATATCTGCTTGTAAAACAGCTTGCTCGCACTAAATTACGTTTTTGTAGTTTGCTAATCGAAATATCCTACATTTATCGTACATCCCTATTTTGACGTCCCGCCCCTATCGACACACAAACTGCAAAAGCGCAGTCGGGTATTCCCCGCTCACCTGGTGACGTTGCAGTGCTTGACGACGACCACGCGGAGGCGCAAGAGCTGCCCTAGCAACCTCAAGTCTCGGAGATTGCTGTTGTGGTCGAGCCTCACTGCTTGAAGATCGGCTATTCGAAGAACGTTTGGCGGGATTTCGTTCAGTCGTTTCTGGCGCAAATCCAACGTCCTGCGTCAAGAGTTTAAAAAAGTGTCTTTTGTTAACGCCAATAACGCCGCAACAGTTTTACTACAGTTAGGTCCTTTTGTTTGTTTATCTGTTACGAAAAAAATATATCAGTTACGTAAATGAGAGAAATACAGGCTGGAGTAGGAGCCGGATTTGGGACTCGGGAGTTGGACTCGGGCTATTACTAACCGACTATGTAGCCCTGGTTTGTACAAACCTGTAGGTGAACTTCGTCTCCGGACCGACAACCCAGGTTCTTTTCGAACAAAGGGACTTCAGGATTTTTAGACTGAACTTGTTTTCCGATTTTACTTTATCAATTGGGTCCTTAAACCTGGACAGTCCTGGCGATGCATGGTCCTTTGCTTGGCAAGAGTGGCCGTCACAGATCACGCGGTAAAATTTATCACAATCCAGGCATTGCAAATTTGCCATAACCCCGCCGTTTTGGTTCGGTTTGGTCAGTTCGCGACTCGTTTGCTGTGTTTTGGTTGATTCGCAACCTTTGCTGTCGGTTTTGGTTACTAAGCATACAGTTTGGTCTGTTTCGGTCAATTCTTGAGCGATTTTTTCTGGTTTTGTCAGTTTGCAAGCCGTTTGTTTCTTCTTTGCAAAATCACATTTAGTTTGGCCAGTTATAACCAATCCACGGGCAGTTTGTTCTGTTCTTGAGAACTTGTTACCAATTTTTGGTGGTTTGATTTCTCCGCACGAATGTTTCCTTCCACTTGTTATTTCTAAACCAGCTCGATCCGCGTTAAGTACATCGTGAGTAGTTTGGTTCGAATCGGCCAATTGGCAATCAGTTTTCTTTGGGTTAGGTAATTCACAACTAGTTTGAACCGGCTTGATCAACTTGAAACCAATTTCTACCGGTTTTACCAATTCCAAACCAATTTTATCCGGTTTGACCGATTCGAATCTAGTTTGATCCGGCTTGGTCAAATCAAAACCAGTTTCTTTCGGTTTAATCAATTTCAAACCAACTTTTTCTGTTTGTACCAATTTACAACTAGTTTGAACCGGCTTGATCAACTTGAAACCAATTTCTACCGGTTTTACCAATTCCAAACCAATTTTATCCGGTTTGACCGATTCGAATCTAGTTTGATCCGGCTTGGTCAAATCAAAACCAGTTTCTTTCGGTTTAATCAATTTCAAACCAACTTTTTCTGTGTGTACCAATTTACACCAAGTTTGTTCCGGCTTGGTTAAATCACAACCAGTTTGACCCAGTTCGATTGATTTCAAGCAAGTTTTATCCGGTTTGATTAACTCGAAATCAGTTTCTTTCGGTTGGAACAATTCTGAATCGATTTGGCCCGATTCAATCAATTCGCAACTGATTTGGTCAGATTTAATCAATTCGCAACTGATTTGGTCGGATATAATTATTTCGCGACTGGTTTGTTCTACTTTGGTCAATTCGCGACCAGTATGGTCTTGTTTGGTTGCTGTCATATCACCGGATGGTGCAGCACACTTTCGACGGATATCTTGTAGGTTTCTATCTTTCCACTTTTAAAAATACCTGTTGTACGCATTTCACACTTCAATCATACTGTTTTCTAAATCCTGCAAGTTAAATCAAATGGGAATTTATTTCTGTGAAAATAATTCTAAGAGATTGGAAATTTATTTTGACATTTTATTAAACATTAAAGTCGAGAAGCCAAACTTTTCAATTAATCCAATCCTGCCATTAACTTGTATTAAAACATATACTTGAAATAATCTTTCATTTCGGCTGCACAGTTAAACTGTAACATACCTATAGGCTAGCTAGAACAAGGGTCACTAAACTTTTTTATAATAGGCCGAATGATGTTATGTTTGACAATAGCGGGCCGGATATCAAACTTTATCACCCTGATTATCGTTAAAGGGACAAAAACGTATCAACTAACAACAAAAACTGCAGTGAGATTTACTAAATTGTTGTATTGTAAATTGTTGTATAGTATATTGTTGTATAGTACTTACATTGTATTCGTTTTTTAGAGACTGATGATGCCGTGATTGGCAAAATATATTTCTCTTTTATAAACTAGAACCTATAGTGACTGATTTTGACTGAGACAAGAAAGTCTATACTGTTTTGGTTGTATAGTTTAAATTTTATTAAATTATGTTGAGAATTGCGTTCGGCGACATTTTAAATGTACTGTACAGAAATATACAGAAAATATGACGAGGACCGGTGGAATTAACTCTGCGGGGCCTAGATGGGTTAGCCCTGAACTAGACTAACAGTCACAAAAACACTTACGGAAACATTTATTTGGATTATTTGCCTGGGCTCAGTTATCACCCGTACAAATGTCGGACTATAATCACACTGACAACCTACGCAACTTTAGCATACGAATTTAAGCTATGATTGATTGACCAACAGAAATTAGGCTTTCGTTTTTGCAACACTCAAATCTATATGAAACAACTTTGGCAGCATATGGACTGAAGGCTATAAATAACCACGTTCCCAACCGTAATACATAATACAAACTTGACGGAATCAATCTACTTCGGATAGAAAGCGGTGTGTTTGTTTTAACAATGGCTTAAAGTGATGAATAGGCTCAATCGTGATCGCTGTCAAATTCTTCTCCAAACAAACGGAGCCCGTGTGAACCCCTAGCGATCCCGTCAAGGTTGTGAGAACAGCAACATGTTTGAATAAGTTTTCGCAAATCTTTTGTAGGAATTTCAAGAGAGCGGTACAGAATTGTAACTGCGGGCAATTAGTTAGTCCTTCTTCCGCGACCTTTTAAAACTTTAAACATATTTGGGTAGTACCAAAATCTTTTTTATAACGTTTTAACGATATGTTCTAATTTGACATAAAGCTTCACAATCACTGCCCGATCTAAATGTACTGTTCTACTGGAAATTATATAAATTATGTTTATTCAGACTAAAAATGCAGATAAGGATAGAAAAGCACAAGAAACAAAGTTTTGGACAAGTTTTGTCTTCGGATACACACAGTCTACAAATCGTCATAAACCTGTGATACTCAAACCTAAAAAACAGTAATCACACCAGACTGGTAAATGACTAAACCCGTAAAGTACGTCGGTTTATGGAAGCTACTCAACTAGCAAACGAGGTCATTTTACAAATTCTAAGAGTATAATGCGGACTAGGCCTACAACAAACGCCCCGCTCAAGGAAATGTTTACCAACAGCTTTCGATGCAAAGCTTAACAAAAGTTCACTCAATCGGTCGATTCGAAAACTACAGCTGCCTTTAAGTACCCTTACTTGCCTTTTTCACCCATTGCCCAGCCAACATGCTCCTTTAAACAACAACAACAACAGCATTAGGTATTTTTTCCGTGCGATTTCGCGTCGTTCAGAAGCTAGCTGCCTTTAGTGAGCACATATAACTTGTCAAAGGTGAATATAAAGCGCTAAGGCTTTGTTGTTAAATACAAACCCTGTCCAAATAAACTAACCAACAAGCCTTAGAACAGGCCTGAAACACTATAATGAAACACTATGATGAGTTAGGAACTGCAGACGGACTGACAAAAGAGTTCAATAAGCCAAATAAACACAAGGGTCTGTGAAAAGCCATAACAACAGCTGAGGTATTTGAAATATATCTCAACTTGGTCTAAAAAAGGATATTTTGAGCGAGTTATAAGAACTTGGTAAAATGCTTGTTAATAAAAGTTAACAAAACACATTAAAATGACTAACACCTTTCAGACTTGCGACACAAAACAGCAATAGGGTCTTAACGAAGGCCTTATAATAGAAACAAACATGTGTTGATTGAATCAATCTACGACCATAGGGGGTATGACAACAGTCGCAAAAGTGTCCTAGAAAAAATCTGTCTTTTGCGACGCGTACCACCAAAGTCAGCCTCCCACAAAATTCCAGACTCTATAGCCGGTAAACAAGCGTTTAAGATGATGCAAAGCACGTTTGTTTTCGCGACCCCCGCGAAGTAATAACAACTACAGGCGCTGCTAAAGGCAATACGAGGCCAGGATAGTTTGTTTATTGCAATCCGACGCACTTCAGGAATCTATTTAGTAAGGGTTTACATTTACAGACCAAATTGATGTTATTTGACAACACAAAAAGGCAAACCGACAAAAATATATATTAAGTTAGTTGGTTTCTAAATCCATTTCTTTCAACCGGGTAAACTGAACACGTGATCATGGATTCCGTATCCGCGGTAAAATGCATGACGAAAATCGAAAAAGACATTACAATCCACAGCACTAAAAAGACAAACACAATTAACTCTCAATGGTACAATTGTTCTTCCGGCAAAAAATGTATTAAAGTGCCAACGTTTTTGCCACCTATTCACGGAATCTTCTTAAGGTCAATATAATTGCAACTAAAGACGAAAACATATATATATATATATACCAGGCCGGAAGAACAATTGTACCATTGTCCATTAAAACTAGGCCTGGCAGCAACAGCATATTCACAATTAACTCTGTGACGTTTGAAACGCAACAAAGGCTTGTTTACTTTTGAGTGGACCAAGTTGCTACCACAGAAGCCTGGCCGAGATCATGAAGTGTTGCATTATTCAGCAAAGGCTACAACGTCAAGGGCAAAAGTTCAACGACGATGAATTTACCACGCACCGGGGAATGGACTACTGGTGGTCATAAAACGCTGCAAAGTTGGCCGCATAATATTGTTTTAAGGCAGTGGTCATTAAACTAGGCCCGTGGGTGGGATACAGCTAGCCAATTATTCCAGCTGACTATTGTCTTAAAGCAGGGGTTCTTAAACTTTTTTACCGCGGAATCACTCACTTTTTTTTGTGCTTTTTATGGATCCTTGTAGGCAAGAAATGCTCAAAAATGACGTCATAAAATTGGCGTCACAATTCAAACAAACTTCATAAATCTGTTTATTTCGATCCGAAAAAAGTTAAAATTGAATGGAATTTAACTATACATTCAGTGCAAAGCCGTTTTATTTTTAATTAAACTGTTTTATTTGAAAAATGAATTACTTCTTAAGTATACACTAGTATTTTAATTGGGCCTTCATGGACCCCCTAAAACTATTCTAAGAGTATAATGCGGACTAGGCCTACAACAAACGCCCCGCTCAAGGAAATGTTTACCAACAGCTTTCGATGCAAAGCTTAACAAAAGTTCACTCAATCGGTCGATTCGAAAACTACAGCTGCCTTTAAGTACCCTTACTTGCCTTTTTCACCCATTGCCCAGCCAACATGCTCCTTTAAACAACAACAACAACAGCATTAGGTATTTTTTCCGTGCGATTTCGCGTCGTTCAGAAGCTAGCTGCCTTTAGTGAGCACATATAACTTGTCAAAGGTGAATATAAAGCGCTAAGGCTTTGTTGTTAAATACAAACCCTGTCCAAATGAACTAACCAAAAAGCCTTAGAACAGGCCTGAAACACTATAATGAAACACTATGATGAGTTAGGAACTGCAGACGGACTGACAAAAGAGTTCAATAAGCCAAATAAACACAAGGGTCTGTGAAAAGCCATAACAACAGCTGAGGTATTTGAAATATATCTCAACTTGGTCTAAAAAAGGATATTTTGAGCGAGTTATAAGAACTTGGTAAAATGCTTGTTAATAAAAGTTAACAAAACACATTAAAATGACTAACACCTTTCAGACTTGCGACACAAAACAGCAATAGGGTCTTAACGAAGGCCTTATAATAGAAACAAACATGTGTTGATTGAATCAATCTACGACCATAGGGGGTATGACAACAGTCGCAAAAGTGTCCTAGAAAAAATCTGTCTTTTGCGACGCGTACCACCAAAGTCAGCCTCCCACAAAATTCCAGACTCTATAGCCGGTAAACAAGCGTTTAAGAAGATGCAAAGCACGTTTGTTTTCGCGACCCCCGCGAAGTTATAACAACTACAGGCGCTGCTAAAGGCAATACGAGGCCAGGATAGTTTGTTTATTGCAATCCGACGCACTTCAGGAATCTATTTAGTAAGGGTTTACATTTACAGACCAAATTGATGTTATTTGACAACACAAAAAGGCAAACCGACAAAAATATATATTAAGTTAGTTGGTTTCTAAATCCATTTCTTTCAACCGGGTAAACTGAACACGTGATCATGGATTCCGTATCCGCGGTAAAATGCATGACGAAAATCGAAAAAGACATTACAATCCACAGCACTAAAAAGACAAACACAATTAACTCTCAATGGTACAATTGTTCTTCCGGCAAAAAATGTATTAAAGTGCCAACGTTTTTGCCACCTATTCACGGAATCTTCTTAAGGTCAATATAATTGCAACTAAAGACGAAAACATATATATATATATATACCAGGCCGGAAGAACAATTGTACCATTGTCCATTAAAACTAGGCCTGGCAGCAACAGCATATTCACAATTAACTCTGTGACGTTTGAAACGCAACAAAGGCTTGTTTACTTTTGAGTGGACCAAGTTGCTACCACAGAAGCCTGGCCGAGATCATGAAGTGTTGCATTATTCAGCAAAGGCTACAACGTCAAGGGCAAAAGTTCAACGACGATGAATTTACCACGCACCGGGGAATGGACTACTGGTGGTCATAAAACGCTGCAAAGTTGGCCGCATAATATTGTTTTAAGGCAGTGGTCATTAAACTAGGCCCGTGGGTGGGATACAGCTAGCCAATTATTCCAGCTGACTATTGTCTTAAAGCAGGGGTTCTTAAACTTTTTTACCGCGGAATCACTCACTTTTTTTTGAGCTTTTTATGGATCCCTGTAGGCAAGAAATGCTCAAAAATGACGTCATAAAATTGGCGTCACAATTCAAATAAACTTCATAATTCTGTTTATTTCGATCCGAAAAAAGTTAAAATTGAATGGAATTTAACTATACATTCAGTGCAAAGCCGTTTTATTTTTAATTAAACTGTTTTATTTGAAAAATGAATTACTTCTTAAGTATACGCTAGTATTTTAATTGGGCCTTCATGGACCCCCTAAAACTAGTTCACGGACCCCCAAAGGGTCCATCGACCCCAGTTTTAAGAACCCCTGTCTTAAAGCAACAATGCGTTGTGTTGTTTGGATGCTTTTATTAACCAAATTTCTAGGAAATTTTAAACTAAACAACAATTTTATAAATTTAGGTCATATTAGATTATGTAAAATACTGTTTCTTTACTTCGTCTAATAACAATAAAATCAGTCGAGTTAACATTTAATCCAGACCTTGATTTATTGTCGCTAGTTTTGAACTTACAGTTAAAACAGTTCTATTAAAAGAAAATGTATGGCCTTTGAAAGACCTAAAATGAGATCGCTTGCGTTTTTTTAATTAATTCGAAAACAAATCAGTATAAGTGCCTTGGCCAGCACCATAAAACATAGTTAAAAAAATGTTGTTTTCTGGTCCTCGTTAACACACTTAAAGCTAAACAAACAATAAGATGAAAGTCTATTCAAAGACATTTGTAAAAACATCGAGTTTTTATTAAAGACTTCTCAATTCACGAATCAATTCATAGACATTCAAAGATTTTTAAAGGTTAGAATATTTGTTATCACCCTGTATTAGAACCGTTTGGTAAGCCCTGATGTGAGAAGAGGTTCGCGTAACTTAAAGTATGTTGGGTCGACGGTAAAGTATAATTTTCCAGTCTGGAGAAATAAGACCATATCACAATTTGCGAACATTTTAGCACGCCTTAATACCTGTTCAGTTGATTGGGAAACTTGTTTTTGAAATAACGAACGGAATTGTACTGCTTTCCATGCATACTAAATAAGTCTGCTTGATTTCAGTTTCAAATGTAAGTTTCGCGCTAAAAGCCGAAAAATTTCAGTCTTTTTTTCGATATTTTTGTGTCTGACAATGTCCACGGCTTGCTTACTGTGTTGCATCCAATCAACCAACACTCAGTTGTCCAGCTTTCGCAATCGAATCGATTTGCAGGTCAAGTTCATCAACCCGCAAACTGGAGGTGCGCGCACCAGTGGAGAAATTAATCACCCCCGAATTAATTACTTCTTTTCGCGGAAGCTGTTATTGATTTCGCCCTGATTGGTTTTGGTTGTCTGCCCTCATCACCTTGGTTTACACAGAGTACCTCGCCGCAAATTGATTTCGTTTTTTTGTTGGAGTATTGATTGCGTTTGAGGATTGTTAAGATCCTTAACGATTTCCTGAGGATCGCTCATCCCACTCCAAAGCCATTTAATTTGCACTTTACTCTTCAACGACTGATGCCACCAGCAATTTTGTTTGTAGCCGGAAAGCTTATAGGCCACGTTATATAAATATAGTCGGCTCTAGTGGTTAAACATTTATATTAGATTCAGTAAAAGCATACTTCTATCATTGAAATGAAGGGCGCGAACAAATGTAAACGGTCACTTATAGAGTGGCCTTTGTAGAAATTAAGCTTTGTAATTTTGTAAGGCACTTTATTTTATTAAACGACAACGAACGTACATTTTTCGCGCGGGACAAAGCAAAAACAGTGTGTGTATAGAAACGGTGCGGGATTTCTGTAAGACAAAGTTGGGATTTAGCGAAAGATACTTCTTTTACAAAAAAGGTTGCGAAAATAAACATACCAAAGTTTGACGTCTGGCGTCTGGAGTGTATTCGTAGTGGTATGCACCAATAAACAAGAGCTTAATGTAGCAACTAAATAGGCCCCACAGGCTAGAAGCTGATTGCATTTTTACGTGGCCTAATTGAGTGATTGTGCATTTATGATGCGTCGCGCCATTATGCGCGCGCTAGAACAAAAAATGGAACTACAGCGAAAGGGAAAGAACTACAGCCCTGTTACTCGCCATGTAGTGAAAAAGGCACATGGATGCTATACAAAGTTCATTCCATCCTGTTGCCAGCTGGATTCTGCGCCACTTAAGCTACAAACATAATTTCTGAGTAGATTTGCTGCATGTCCGATTACAGAATTTCCTGTTTAGTGTAAATTTACCCTTATGCGACCGAAATATTGATAACCATTAGCTTACAGGCTTCATAAGGCCTGACTGCATTCCATAACTTATGGCCGCCAATGGCTAACGCTAAAATTTATTTCGGGTGAAATCTTACGCCAAAGTTAAACGATATATAATTATTATGGCAAAAACGACAATTGTTTTGGTAATTTACTAAACCGGTAATTTTCCACACTACATGACGTAACTGATTTTTGGCAAGTATTCCACGCCAATTGGCCGGGTGGGAGGTACTATAGTGTGCAATCGGGCAAAATACCGGGCACCGGGGTATAATCTAACATGAGTAGTCGCACAAGTAAAGACTAAATTCGCCAGCTGTACGAGTGTACGGCCATCATTCCACAATGTAGTTTCAAAGAAAGTTTTTTTTAGTTATATTGGTATCCATAAGGCCTATGGTTTTATGGGAACACTTAAACTGGGGTGCAATATTTTGTTTTATAACAAGCAAGCAATTAGGTGTGGCTATACTGATCCTTATGTTGATTGACAGCCATAGTAATTCAAACGCCTGCTTTGAAGGTAACAATACCAGTACTCTCTGTGAAATATTAGTAGCAGTGAACATTTAAAAATATGTCTCAACACAACGTCTTTCCTGGTTTCGCAACGTTTTGAAAGTTCTTGGATAATTTGCATATATTAGCTTTAAGACTTAACTGCATTTTTATGTATGGATTTTAGCGTTAAAATCGTTTTTTTTTTTATGTATGGATGTAACGTTAAAATTGGTTTAGAAGGCTTTATTCAATTTGGCTTTGATTTTTTGCCCAACAAACTAGTTCGGGCCCGTTCTACAAATAAAGCAGGAGTGCCTTGTCAAATCGTATAAGCTAATGTTCGATATATCTCCTCATATATGGGACGAGATATATAATTCATGGCCTGTCATTTGCGGTGGCATTATTACAGCGGCGAAATTTTGCCCAACATCAAATATGCGCGCCAGCCGTCACGACGAGAACCAATGCCAGACTTTGACGACTAAAATATTATATTCCCGAGCATTCCACTGGACATCTTACAATAACTAACGACTTTTTCACCAAAAGCGTGCAATTTCGCCTAAAAAGCGTCCGGATGTAAAACTTGTCCACAAAAACTCAGTATTAGAGTTTTGTTATTTAAGAAAATGCGTTTTTTGAACAGAATTTCAAAACTATTTGGATTTCAATTCTTGGCTTGATTTGTACTTGCGGCCGCAGCAAGTTTTAAAACGAGCTTTCAGCACACTTGTCTTGAAGGCAAAAACATCAGCACAACATTAACTCTGTATATTATGTAGCGTACCACGCAATTACCTCATTTTAACTGTGCTTGTGTTAACCCTTTATATAAGTAGTTCTTAACCTTCTTTAGATGCCAATCACGGGTTTACATTTTAACTTGCAACTTTATTTGAAAAGAAACAGGGTTATTCAAAATTACCATGCTCATAGATCGAAGTAATGAGTTAAAAAACAATTCGGAACGTAAATGGTTTTATATTCAGCTGTACAATACAATCCTTCTATTTTGGTGTAATTGAACTGGGAACTCAACGGACATCAATTATAGCTACAGACATCAATTGAAACCACCCAAATCAAATGTCTATACTCTTGTGTTAAGTTAGGTGTGCAGCAACGGAATCTCAACTATATACGCTCCATGACAAATAAAGTAACTTTATTATGTATTAGGGTGACCATGGGTCACTTAAACAATTTATTTTGCATTAAAACTATCCCGACAGTCCGATGGTGTCTTGAAAAAACCTTTAACAACGACCAGGCTATACATTAAACTACAACATTTCGACTACAACACAGTTGAACAAAAGAAAATTAGGCGGTTTATAATCTTACCTAAACAGATAGACAGCAACCCAACGGCAAACATTATCTTTATGCGTTGTACGAAACCTTACAATAAAGCAATACTAAAATAATAACCCAAACGATTTAAAAGCAATTAAAACCGCGACTAATTGTTACTTAAATCATTGGAACACAAACAATCAGCAATCAGCTTTAAGGTCCAACGCCTAACAATTCAAAAACTGTGTTTTATCATAATTGCTCAGTTAGCACCGTTACACCTGACTTTATAAGCAACGTGCAAGCAAAAACACCTCGGCAGATTTGCCTTCAGCTACTAGCATAGGTTTTAATTACAGCTCTCTACCTTCTGCTGCAACCTCAAAAGTTACTGTACCAAAACCAAGGATAATATAACCTGCTCAGTTCGTCTCTTTTACTTGGATGACGATTAATCAATTTCAATCAGTCAAGAAGTACAATCGATAATAACACAAAAGCAATTCTTTCTTCTTTCGCTGGAATATGTCACAAAGTTCTGAATTTATTCGACTGATGCCATTTTGCTGCCGGCGACAATTTATCGACACCATTTTCTCGCCCTTAACCTCGTTTGTTTAATGAATAATTAATCCCAAATCGCGGACAAGAGCCGTGGTGTCACCATTCCGCGCACTGTAGTGCCGGCGATAGTCGCCAATTTCTTTATTTATTTAAACTAACCCGTGTATATTTATAGGCAAGGCTGCCTATAGAGAGTAAATCAGCGATGGAAGTAAGGCAAAAAAATGAATTACACAATTGGATACAAAAACAAGTTGGATGTTTTACGATTTACCTAAAAATAAGCATGCTTTATCAGTCAAACTTTAGGTAAGCTTGCACTCCTTGTTGTCGTTATGTAAGCTTACGACCACTGTTTAAAATACAAATTTTATTTTCAGGCCGTTACGCTTCTTGTGGCTAACGGTCAATTTAACATATGAGAGAAAAAGGAGCCGGCTTGTTTAAAGAGGCCATAGAACTGGGAATTCTACAGACATCAATTATGGCTTCCGCGCCAATCAAATATCTACCCTTGACTTGTGTTAAGGTTTGCCAAACGTAACACACAAAATCTCAACTACGTTCCAGATGAACACGATAAACAGTATAACCTTGTCAGGAGATCCGTGACCATGAGGCACTTAAATAATTTATATTGCATTAAAACAATCCTGACAGAGCGATGTGTCTTCAAAGAACCTCTAACGACAACCAGACCGCACATTAAACTACAACAGTAAAATCACACAATTAAATACAAAAACGTAATAAGAATATCAAAGCCCATACAGAAGTACATCAACATGATGTTGAAAATGAATAAAGAGTTATTTCGAAAATAAAGAGTTATTTCATTCAAAATGATACCTACTTCTGTATGGGCTTTGATATTCTTATTACGTCTTACTACAACCTCCAACCATTATGCTCCAAAATACAAAACAGTTAGGCTTTTATAGTCTTACCTAAAAGTAAGCATGTTTCACCAGTCAAACGTTAACTAAGCTTACACTTCCTGGTGTCGTTATATAAGCTTGGGACCACCGTTTAAAAATAACTATATTTTTTTTCAGTTAGATCCTTAAGCTTTTTTGAGCAAACAGCCACTTTCGTACTTCACAAAAAGGAATACGGCTTCTTTAATGAGGCCATAAAAACTGGCCTGTTGAAAGTCCCGTTCAAATCTGGCAGTGCGCCATTGTACGACGGCGGTAATTTATTTGCTGATATATTGCCGCCGGACCAATGAAAGGACATAACTTAATAATTTATGGACAGGTATGATCGCGGTGCGACGAATAAACTTTTGCCCGATATTTCCAAGTGAATTAAAATTATTACGCCCTCTGCCGAAACGCGTCAAGACAATTTTAATAATTTATTTTTAATAAATAAGTTTTGCTTGGCAAAATTCGAAATAGAGCTATGCTATAGGCACAACAATACAAACTCGAAATGACCGATTTTTTGTTTATTGTTTTTAACTTTCAAAAATGATTCGTTCAATTAAATCAAGCAGCTTGTTTTACTAATGACAAAAATGGCAAATATATCACACCTGTATTTCTCCAACTGGCAACAAGTATTAGGATTACGGTTTTGCAGGTTTGTTTTATCATTCAAGGACCCAACAAAACCGGAACAATTTTCGGCAGTTCCTATAATTATCACCTCTTTATATCAAACTAACAGTTCGGCGTACACCGGCGTAAAATAAGATGTCTAAAATTAACCCGCACCAAAAAAGGTGGGCCTCTTATTTTAGATATAATTTGCGCTGCTTACGATGCTGTAATGAGGCTCAAACTGTGTGCGGCGCCACAAGTGTTGTGGGCTAGTTATTTTGAAATGACCTAAGTCCCAGTCAAGACTTGTAGAATAACTTAAGTCTTAGTTAATTGTTACGTAAATGACTTAAGTCCAAGTCAAGTCTTTTTGAATATATTACAAGTCAAGTTGTAATGAAGAAAGTCAATTTCAAGTCAAGTCCGTGTTCTAAAAATGACACATAAAGCTATAAAAATTGGGAAAACTCGTCTGGTTATGAGTAATACTTAACAAAAATATAAAAAACGCAATAAACAGTAAATTGTTATAACCAAATTTTACGAAAAAATCCCTAATGCGAACACTTTATTTCAACCCAAGACATTTGCCTAAAAGACTTAAGTCAAGTCATTTGCCCCAAAAAGAAACCAAGTCAAGTCATTTGAAAGTATAGTGACTTAACTGCACGTCATTACAATACTAGGTGACAAACTAGGCACTGCTCATAATCGGACCAGCTTAACAATTTTAAAAGTTTAAAGTTTAATTTTTTTGACAATTGACTTGCCTTAATTATGGCCGAATGGGGAACGGGGAACTTGAATTGTTATTTGTTTAAAAGACTTGACTTGAACATAAGTTGTACTACAAATGACTTGAATGGGAGTTAAAGTGATTTAGAACTTGTTTAAAAGCACTGTTGTTTTTTTTATCTCCATCGACATGAATACAGTTTTCTTGTAAAACTTTGATCGAATTGGTCAACCATACAAGCTGAACTTGGACACCAGGACAAATGCTACTAACAAACCGACAAATTAAAGTTACTTTCGTATATTTTTCTATCGATAAAACACAAGCCGCGCCATGAGAGCAAAAAAAATATACGGGCAAAACTACGGGTTTGACTAGATTTTTTTTCATGTGCTGTAAAATGAAATCTGAAGAACAATTTAAAGTAAATATCGAAAACGAATACGAAGAAGGAACATTACGACAAGAACTGCAATAGGTTGACGAAATAACTTAAAACAAAATTCCGATGGATTGTAACCTGCAATGTTGAGCAATGAATTTTAACTTGAACATTTTCAAATACATATTATGTCGACAATTGCTCGAGATAAGAGCAGTCAAAATAAACAACCTTTTAGTTGTCAATTTGCGTGCATTTTTATGGGGAGTTATTCTTTCTAAACAAATCTTGACATGCTTAACTTTCGGGTTTAAATTCGGTGTGAACATGAACGGTCGATCGCCACTTGAACGTGTAAAGTGCATTTATGCTGCATATATAAGCGGCGTTATAAAGTAAAGTGCGACTTCCAGTGAGGTTTTACCTGGCCACATTATACACTCATGCATATATTTGTATATGGGGCTGCATTTTCAGGGGAAAGGGGAGAGTACGTAAAAAGGACAAACTAGAGGAAAATGCGAATTAACCTTTTATTATTTCTCGATGAAAATCTGTTGGTTTTTTTCGGTTGCAGTCTGGAATTTATAAAAAAATCAAAAAATACTAAAGGTTTGAAGAATCCAATAAAGAGTTTTCAACTTGAAACTTTCTTGCACAGTTTTTTAAGTGGGCTAGACACAAATGCTAAGAATCACCGTTAAGTATTAGCGAATTGGAGGGATGAAATTCGGATCAGTTAACAAGGGAGGAAAACGAAAGATAAAAAAGTTTTGCTCGCTCAAGCTGCCAAGCCTTCATTGAAAGCGCTGGAGCGGAACGCCAAATAAATTGTTGTAAACGTTTATGTGGCAAAAAACTAGTAAGAGCAAAAAAAAACACACTATGTCGATATTAAGCTAAATAGAGAAAAATTATAAGGAGAAAAGCCTTATATTAAACGTTAAAACGCCGGATTATTTTGATGTGGTCTATCTACGGCCAAATTGTCCCAAATATAAAGCGAGTTTAAGAAAATGCAACTTATTGCGCTTCGAAAGGGCAGTTTTTGGCTTTTTGATAACACAACTGAAACATTTATTTTTGATTTAGCCATCAGCAGTGTTTTGTAAGCAGTGTCTGCATTGGCTAGCAAGCGTGTCAAATCAGGCCTACTTAGCTTTAAGAGGCATAAAAATAAACTATTTACAAGCTCTGCAAAACAAACGAAGCAAAAGCACAAAAAACCGCCAGGAAGGCGGTCAGTGTCGCTTTAGGGGCTCCCCCTTTCAGCTCGGTGGACCCGACGACCTTTGCCCCAGTTTCGCTTTTGCACTTAGTTGTGGGCGTGTAGGGGGCGGCGCCCGAACTTAACAAGGTGTCCACCTTCGCCGAGTCGACACTGCCTGTGATTTAAGTAGAGGGAAAGATTGTAGAAGTCAGGAACTGATTTTAGATTAAACCGTGAATGAAAAACGGGTGTCTTCTTGATAATATTCGCATTTCATTTGGCGTTAAAAAAACTAAGGCCAAAAGGTTTTCTATTTTAGCAGATTTTGCATCTAAGATTGCGCTTCGAATTGGCATAGTTAAAAATGCTATCATTACTATAGAGTATAGAGAGCCGTTTTACTTCAATTTATTTTATGGTTTATCGATATTTTAGGCAAAAATTGTCGCGATCCGATTGGATACCAAAAAACATCATTAATGTGCTCAAACCCGCATTATAAACGATTAGGTGTTTGAGGTATTTTTCCTTAACAGCCGCTATTCAGAGCCCAATTTGGTTTAACGAAACATAATAGTACTAAAGTCGCACCACCAATCTTATTTTCTTATTTAAAATGAGAAAATTGATAATGCCTGAATTACTCAAAACAAACGTCCCGTCTTTATTCAGGTATTGATACATCTCATTTCATTGACCGTGAAAAACTTACCAACTAGATGCACCATGACTTTGGCGCATCCATTTCCAGTGACAGGCACTACTGTATTGTGGACCACGACCACACGCATTCTGTTGATGCCGAGGTGCCTAGCAATAACGTCGGTGAACTGGTATCTGTGGACGACAAAGCGTTACATTTAATACCAAGGAAAATCCAATTTGATAAAGCAAGGCGCGAATTCAGATTTTTTTAGGCGTGACCCAAAAAACATGAGAAGTTTTGGGAATTTTTTTCAGACGCCACGCCACACAATTACGTCATAACGTGACGCCACAAAGTAACGTCACATCCCGACGTTCTAAAGTTACGTCAATACCTGACATCACAAAGTTACATCTAAACGTGACGTCATAAACAAGTAACCTTAAGAACGGCACACAACTAGGTTATTTAGTTAAATTTTAAGGTTGCAGAGGTGTTAAGTAACTTTCCTTTTCGAGGTGGCGATACGTTGCTGGACGTCTTTGGGATAAATTAATTTTACAAAATAGGCTCAAACATACTTCAGGTGGAAAAGTCGGACTCGCGAGAAAGATGACTTACGTCAACTACTGGTGCGGATCGGGAGGTCAGCAACCTGTCATTTTATTCCGATACCTATACCTGATATATAACTAAAAGTATCGCGACCTGATTTCGTACAAATTAAGCGTGAAAAAAATCTCTAGTTTTGCTCCAAATAAAAAGAAAACACATTTCGTTTAGCTTTGTAAGGGAAAGAAAACTGTTCCGTGGAACAATATGCGATATGCATAAACTGGGCGTGAGATAATATCATAAAAGGGTGGATTTACAGACATTTTGGCAAATTGAAAAAACGATGAAGTGGCAGCTCAAGCCACTATTATCCAACCAGCAAAATAGAAGAAATTGAACTTAGTATTTTCGGCTCTTATCCGATATTATCGGACATCCCTAGTACCGATACTGTGACACCGTGTATCGGCTTGGTCCATTATTATCGGGCAACGCGCGTGTACGCGTAAGGAAGCGGCAAAAACGTTTAACCCACCGATTGTACACCACAGTGGACTCGAAGGCAAGGGTGTATACTTGACTGGTAGGAAGAATGTTGGCACATGTCTGTCGTGCAGCACCCCCATTGACCACGTGGAAGACAATTGACCGTCCAAGCACTGCAAACACGATATACGACAAATGTGAGTGATCAGTTCGGGAACATAATACACAGGTTTTGTAGCAATTTTAAAAAACAAACAATTTTTTTAGTGTCTCCGTATACGATTTCGTCCATGTAATGAAGTGAAATGAACAGAGAAGTACGCCCGAAGTTATCGCAGACTAGCCGAATCAGTCAATCAGTGATACAGTCAAGGCAGGCGAAAAAACAACAAGCCTCCGGTGAGGTTCAAACTCCAGACCTCCGGTCAAGCCGGGGCCGTTGCTCTACCAATTGCGAGGAGAGCAATTCGAAAAACAACCATACGCCAATGCCTGCTTTTGTGCTGCCAATCAAAGACGCAAGCAAGGCAGTCTGGAAATATAACAAGCCTTCGGCGAGGTTCGAACTCACGACCTCGGTTATACCGCGGCCGTCACAACTGAGCTAGACAGACTCATAGGAGAGCGGGTCGATATCGCTATTTTTCTAGCCTTCCTTGCCTGCATCAATTAAATGTTTAACTTACAACATCGGCGAAGGCGTTTTTTTTCCGCTTTGCAATAATCAAAAACGAAACAACCAACTAGTTCAAATTCAATACTTAAGAGTTAAAAAAACAAACTTTACTGAAATGTATTTGATTAAATAATATTTTTGCGAAAATGACGTATAAGTCATGGCATATGAAAGCAGTGACTTAAATGCATCGACTGAAGTCATTGTTGCATTGGTTTTTACCTGTTCTATATGTGTGCAGCGGCAGGTCTTCGTCGATGAAGAGTTTACGACCAAGTGGCTGGATCGTGTATTGTCCCTGTAAACGAGAATCCGGTAAATGGGATATAGAAGTGCAAGCGTTGGGCATTTTAGCCTAAGTCGCGGTTGCAATGTCGATCACCCCGACTATCAAAAAACGGCCCTATATTGAGCATTATCTTTTTAAACGCATTGGGGTCAAAGGATATAACAAAGGCTAAATGGTTTCTCACAATCACAATCACAATCAGGTCATTGCGGCCTGTACGGCAGTCACGTGACGATCACGACAAAGGTTTAAACCAATTATTTTTTTGTCTACTTTATCTATAATGCCTTAAATAATTCGAACGCCTTTAAGGACATTGCAATTGATACTGTAAATCCACAACAAGTGTTCCCTCTTCAACATGAAAGAGTTTACTTTTAAACCAAATTAAAACCCAAACAGCAATTCGACAATAAACCATTAATTCAGTTCAACAAAGGCGACTTTATATGTTTAAACCTATTTTCTTTTTTCTGTTGAAGTAGCACGGTATTTTAAGATGCGCTAAAATAACTTTTAAGGGTAGAAACTACGTCAAGGTAGCATCACGCCAAGCTTTTAATATTAAGTTAGGATGTATGAAAAATGGCAAAGGTGCTAGATTTAGGTCCTCACGTGTTTTCCGCTTAAATCCCCGACTTCGCAGGCCAGTTGGTTGTTGCCGCCGCAAACCGTCGAATAGGAAGGAGATGTTGTGTTGGCGTTGTACGGATTGTAGTGACCTGGATAAATTGAGCGGTAATCAATCGGGCGTTTTTTAAAGCAGAACAAAATGTTAATCACTAACAAAACCTAACAGCTCTTGAAAAAACGTTTTTGCGCTTCCGCATATACAATACGTTGTGTCTCCTGTATTATTTTCATAAAAAAATGTTCTTTAGCAAAGCGTAAATCGGTCCTGTCATTTCAGCCCTTCGGTTTATTTATTTGTAGGTTCGAACCAATTTCGCAGATGATACTTCCCTACGCCGTGATTCAGAAAAGTAACACACAATGTTAATGAATCTAAACTGGCGGCGCATTTTGCGTTTTCTTGTTATACTTTTATCACAAGTAACTCGGTCGAATTTCAGGGCGTGAAAAATCGCTCTGAATAGAGAGTTATTCAGAACGTTCAAAATGCTACACACTTCTGTATTGTCTTTGATATTTTTACTACCTCTAAATCAATTGTTTCACGACATTGTTTAGTGACAAAACCGTTATAAAAAAAACAATAAGTGCACGGGCCTCTAAGTTTTAAATACTTAACTTAACAACTTAACAATAATTTCGATAAATTCCACTTATCTATACTAGCAAACTTTACATGTTATAATATTGTAGTCGATTTAAAATAAAAAAAACGCTCAAACATAAATTGTTGCAGTTAAGAACCCCAACTTTCACTCTTTGGGGTCTGTGGACCCCTGGTTGGGGTAACACTGCTTTCCAATTTTTTTCAGATCTAATCTTTAAGTTTATCTTGACTGCAGGATAAAATGATTTGAACAAGACTAAACATTTATGTTGCGAAAATCCTTTTGCAAGTCTTCATTTTCTTATACTTAGCAGTAAAACCGAGCGAAATGCGTAAATTAAGACGAGGATGGGCTTCTATAGAAATCGCACTTGTGCAGGTCAACAGCAAGGATTAGCACAGTAAAGTAAAGAAGTATAGTGTATATAAAATACCTTTGGCAATACTGCAGGTGGTTTGCTTTAGAATCGGATCAATGTGAACGTGCCAGTTGTGGTTGGGGCTCTGCAAACAGTGAAAAGAATTAGCAACAAAATATCCAGTGTTGTAATGACTTAACACTTTAATGACGTCACTGTTTTCAAATGATTCGACTTGGCCTAAGTGAGCTGAAGTCACTGTTTTAAAGTCTTTTTAGACAAATGACTTGACTTGGAATTGAGTTGTTGTGTCAAATAACTTGGGCTAAAATGAAGTGTTGGTATTAAATATTTGTCAGTAAAATTAAGATATTATTCTCAAATTTTTACAGAAAAATAATTTGCTTTTTGTATATTGAGTTTTCGTTATTTTTAAAATGCTAAGATATGTGTTATTGAACTATAAGAAGTTTAACATTATCTTAAACTCGACAGATGTAAAATTATCACAACCCAAACCTAACTACAGACATAAGTAATATACCTTACAGATGTTTTTCCCTCATTTTCGCTTCAATGAAAAGTTAAAAAACCTAACTACAGACATAAGTAATATACCTAACACATGTTTTTTCTTCTTTTTAGCTTCAATCGAAAGATAAAAAAAACTATCAAAGACCTACCGTTGCAGTTGGATCTTTTAAGAGCATGGAAACCTCGACACTAGTGGGGGACGAAGAGCCATCGTTATAAACGATTTGTTTCTGCAAGTGGAATAAAAAAGTTGAATATTGTGGCCAAAACATCATCAACTAAGTGGGTGAGCTCCTACCGCTTAATAAAATGTCCGTAAGTGTTACAGTAAGGGAATTTGGGCTATTAGACTAAAAACGAAAGGGCTGAAATTTCGGGTACTTTTCAAACCGAAAACAAACATTAAATACTTGACGTGCTTAGAAACGAAATACGATATTATTTCAGAAGAGGAACAGGGTGTGAAGAAACTAGACACCTTGATATGTTATTGTTGTTTTGTGTATTATTTTGATATTTTGAACATTTTGAGAACAGTATATTGATATTTTGTATGTTGTCGCAACACAAAACGACCTTTATAATTATGCTTTCATTAAATTTTGTTTTTTACTTTTTTACAAAAGACGGAAAAATTTTTATTGTTTTACAATTACAATTAAACATTATTTTGTTTGTTATTATATTTCTGTTAATGTTTGATTACTGAAATATAACACTTTTTTGTTAATGTTTTTATTTTAAAAATCAATAAAAAAAAGTTTTATTATTAAAATAAAAGGATTTAAATCGCCTAAAACGGTTCAACTGGTATACGTCTTCTTAACTCACCAGTATGATGAAGCCGACAAAAGTATCTGCGAAGTTGACTTGAGCCGTAATTTCGTAGCCACTGGTGTCTGCAGGTGTCATTACCAAGTTCGTGCACTTCCACCTGGACAAAAATCACTGACTAAATAGAATTCTCACTTATTTTCTGTATTTCTGACAGCTTTGTAATGACTTAAGTCAATTACCTTGACTGAAGAAAAGAAGTGCGTTAGTGTTTTAGATTTTGAATAGCATTCAGTGGTTACCGATCTTATTTTTTAATAAATTTACCTTTCAAGGCAGAAATTATTGCATTGAATTCAAATTCCTTTAATAACCCAGTACCGGATCGGCGCCGATACCAACCTAGTATCGGACGAGTACCGATACTACCACTTGGTATCGGGTATCGGCACCGGTCCGATATTATCGGACATCGTTAATTCATAAAGTTCTAAAATTCAACTCACGCCGCTTGATCGCTTTTGAAGACGGCGATCGAACGTCCAGCGATGCCCACGTTCTGCTGAATAGGAAGGTTGTTGTCGTTCTCGTTCAAAGTCACCGAGTTAAGGTTCAAAAGGGATCCGTACTTGCCACTGAGATCGCCCACAGCGTACTTGTCAAAAGTCTGGCCGGTCGTCACTGTACAAATATATATACGTTAAAAGGGTTTATGGAAATCTCTTTATGGAATCCAAAACCATTGACAGCAGGTTTCTGCTTGTCTATCATTGTTCCGCTGACGCGTATATAAGCAATAAACAGGCTTAGAAACCCGAGTGAAACCAGGATCAGACCTTCATAAACCTTTTAAATACCTTTTTGTGTTAACGTCAAACACTCGCAGTGTGCTGAAAATGAGTAAAGAGTCATTCGAAGCGTTCAAAACCATACTTACTCGTAAATGGGCTTTAGATATTCTTGATTTTCACTGCCGGTTTACGTGGTGAATCACAAAACAGAAAATCTGGCCAAGGCTTAAGGTCCTACCTCAGAAATTTAAAATCGTAGTTTAAAAAAAAAAAAATGGCGGATGCAGAGGCTGTCCCTAAACGAATAAAACGTAGTGATTTTGAACTAATTGTCAACCAAGAATATATTAGAATGAAAAAGTAAGACTTTAAAACGTAGCAAGAATGAAAAGCCCATGCAGAAGTAGGTATTATTTGGAACGGTTCGAATATTTCTTCTTTTCGGGGTTCAAATCGCTACTTAGTTCTGTGTGGGCATTGGAATTCTCATTATGTCTTACTACAATCGCCAACCATTATGCTCCTGTGACTTTAAAGTTTTATGTCACGTCGGAAAACAAGCAAACGCCTAAACCGCAGTTGTTAGTAATGCACACAAACGAATGAATTGTTCACAATTAGTTTAGTTTGAATTGCAATTCATTCTTTAAGAATGTGAATGGAAAGATTCATGTAATCCTTTTTATACTTTTACCATTTGCCAATATGCTTTATTTCCACTAAAATGCTAAAAATGTGGTTTGACTAAGTGGCATTTTGAGCAAAATCCAAATTACATTAGAACTAGAATAAGAGCACAAAAGCAAATCACAAACTGGATTAGAATTAGAATTAGTCACATTTTGCTCTAATATATTGAAATAGAAAACTAGAATTATCTATAGAGCATAACGTTTGAAGATTTTATTAAGACGTAGTAAGAGTATCAATGCATTTGAAAAGGAACAAAAAGTGATTCGAAACGTTCAAATTGTACCTACACCTGTATTGGCTTTGCTCTTCTTACTAGAGTTATCTATAGTTCCAAACTCTGGCCACAACGGATACTTACGGTTGCTTGTGATGTTGAATGGGTTGAACTCCTGACCCAAATTTTGGCACTGGCTCAGACCGACCGCTGACGATTGGATTGGGAGCTGCATTACGTTGTAGGTCAAGGCAGAGCTCGCCAGTCCAGAAATGCTACCAGTTACCTAAGTGTAGGTTAAATGGATGGACTTATTGTTTTTGAACATGCAACGCAAAAATAAAACAAACAAACACGCATATTACTACACTTTGAGTTTAACTATAAAGGTTAACAATCGTGCAAGCAATTGGTCGTGAAGAATTTACAAGGTCTAACTTAAAAATCAGCTGTAACTGCCCAGAATTAAATTATCCGACACCATACTCGAATAAAAGTTCTTTCATTTTACACTAAGAGTTTGTTTGTGGAACTTTTATTTTGCTTCGTGAATAATGTACTGGTATTCTTTTTATAGCTCAATGTTTTTCGTGTTTATTCGCTGAAGTTTTTAATTTTTTTTGACATGTTTTAGCCTATGAGCAATGCAGAATAACCTGTAACATTAAGGTGAGATTAACAGAGCTTTGACAACAAAATGCAACAGACAAATAAATCTGTAACACAACGCAACTTTGTAAAACGAGACAGACATCATAGAAAGTTAGGGTTGGTTCACACTAGACGCGTTTTGCTTCTGGCGTTAGCGCATGGCGCAACATGCCAGCGTCGCCCAGATAACACAAAACGCGTTGCCTGCGTTAACGGCATATTTCCTCTCTGCTAACCGAAAGCGTCAAAGTTAAAATATTTAAACTTTCAACAACCTAAAGAATTTTTTGAAAAACGTGTTACATTAACGCCAGACGCCTCGGTTATAAAGCCAGGAAATCCGTGAACGCTGGCAACATGTTTTACGTTACGTTAACGGCAGACGCGTCTAGTGTGAACCAACTTTAAGTGTGAAAACAATTTGACTATAGCTTGTACTATAGCTTGTACTATAGCTTGTACTATAGCTGGTACTATAGCTGGTACTATAGCTGGTACTATAGCTGGTACTATAGCTGGTACTATAGCTGGTACTATAGCTGGTACTATAGCTGGTACTATACGCTAGTACCTATACCTTGGAAGGATCGAACTCAGTGTTTTGTAGGACTTGTATCTCGCCTGTCAAGCTCCCGTCCGCGCTATTTCCCTTCCAACCGTCGCTGAGCAGTTTTAGGGGGCGCAGGAGGGTGATGTTTGCGCATGCGTGACGTGGAGCCCCCCTGTTGGCTGCGTGGACCACGATGGAGCTGTCAAAGTAACAATAGGTATGTTATGTTATCGTTTAATCGAGTGGTTTTAAGTCTTAGCCTTCTATGCGAGTGTGGTGCCCCATTCCGCTGCCAACACTTTGTGGCTCCATTGTTCACATTTTTAAAATTACGTCATGGAACTTAGTTTAAAATCAGTTTTTATTTGGCTTGATAGTAACTTTAAAGCCAAATAGGTCGAGTATATCGACATCATCCTGATTAAGACGTTTCGACAGCTTGAATCAACTTCGGTTATTGTGAGTGAAAAGTAAATCAAAACATCACCCAAGAGGTGGGCCGCACGAAAAACCCAGAATGATAAAAATGTTGTCCCACCTTTAATAAGTGATATTTTAATTTACTTCTCGGTCGCATAAATAACTGAAGATGATACAAATTCAAAAAGTCTCAATCAAGGTAATGTCAATCTACTTGACCTTTTTGGTTTTTAAATTCAGTATCAAGCTACATTACAGATCCGCGCATAGTGTACCCGAATTCCAATTTGGGCATTAAAGTATTTTTAGTGTTCTATAAAGGCATCAAAAAATTACACAGTGAAAGGTAAAGGGAACGGTTAGTAAAAAATGTACGTTCTTAAATTGCTACAACCTTGAATTTAACAACTCAAAACACTAAAAAAATGACAAGCCTTTGAGCAAGTTTTCAAGTGGGGTGGGGGGGGGGGGGGCAATACGTCGTTGGATAGATCGCATGCATCAATAAATAAGGAAACCATATGTTTCGTAAGTGCAAAGAAAACTCACAGTCCAATAACGCTCAGGTCCCCAGAAAGCGGCAAGTACGAATCGGTGAAGAAGAACTTGCTGTCGCCTGTTGCCAGTGACGTGGTTATGTCGATGGTGCCGAGTTTGCTCGATAAATCCCCTAACTCGCAACGAAGTGGGTTGCTAGATGAGCATTCGGTGTTGTAGCTTGCCCCTAGTGAAACCTAAAGGTAACAGTAAACGAATGTGAAAAGCAGTCTGTGGTTTAAATAGGTTGTTCATATAGTGTCGCAATGCAGAGTGTTCAAGCCAGTCGGTTAAAAGGAGTAGACAAGCAATGCTAATAATCATAGCATCATACACCGTAAGTTTTTTTGTCTGTTTAAGCATAATATAAAAAACAACAACTGTGTGATTTAAAGTAGCTTAAATTGCAAAACAGGTAACTTTTAAATAAGTTCAATACTGTCCAATAAATAGGTCACTTAATAGTTTCGCCAGTAAAGTAGTTGCCCGAAAATGGCCTCTAACGATTAGAATAAGCATGTATGTATGTGAAACACTATCTGTGGTATGGAGAATGGCAAATGATGGAGGGGTGATTGGGATTGCGAACTCTTATGTGGAAAAGTTATATTAGACGGGAATCCTTGAACAAGTGTTAAAATCGAGACAATTTCTAGGTGATAATCCATATGTATCTTTATGACTTAACTTGTAGTTTTTCAAGTATTTTTTGCTTTGTTCACTGCAATTTCTGCTTCTAAACTGTTTGCCAGCTGTTACGTTTTGTTAATTGGTTAAAAATATCGTTTAGAATCGGACGAGTTTTTTTTTTTATATGTTTTACTATTTTAATATTTTGATACAAATGACTTGACTTACAATGACAATGCTATTTCCCCAATAACTGGATTTATTTCAAAAATACTTACGTTCACAACAGAGATTATTTGTAGGTGGGTGCTTACTTACCTCTGAAGGGTTGTAGTGGGGTCCAGCGCTTGTACAGCTGCCAGCCACTGGGTATTTGTGGACGTGGAAATTGTGGTTTACAGAAGCAACTTCGTTCTGTAGAAAAAAGAAGCCTAAACGTATTGTTTATTAAGAGTCGTATACCATAAACACTAAACAGTAATTCGAAGCTTTTTAGGAAGTGAAACGTATATTGTTTATTAAGAGTCGTATACTATAAACACTAAACAGTAATTCGAAGCTTTTTAGGAAGCGGTTTGAAATCCAATATATAAAATATAATATTAATAGCTGGTAACGTCTGTTGTATGCAAATGTTGATTAATAGGAGTCGGCAATTTTTGAGTGTTTGACAGCCAAGCGTGGTAAAATATAAACAAGAAAAAAACATTAACAAAATTATAATACGAGTTATTCAGAACGTTAAAAAAGGGTATATTTCTGTTAATGTTTTGTGGGACAAATTTCTCTTAATGTTTTGGTATCCTATAACGCTGCAAGATTTAGTTTGCCGTCAATAAACGTGGGGGTCAGTACAAATATCTAACCAAAAAAATTTTTAAGGCCAAATGTTTTGCAGAAACTGGAAGGTGTTTAGTCCAAATATGCCGCCAAAGGCAGTCAGTACAAGCCTTTAAAGAAAGAATAAATGGTTTTATTTACCATTTAATATAAAAATAACTATTTATCTCACAATTTACTCGTAAAACCATAAGCTTGTTGTTTTTTCCGGTATTTTTTACTTGAATCAATTGCTCATAATAATCGAACACGTTTACCAATTTTAATGGTTTATCATTTTATTAATATATCAGTGGTTTGACTTTGAGAAGACTTGCTCTAAGAATGACTTGACTGGGACTTGGGCAATTGATGGCTTGGGAATTAACTTGATATTTTTTTGAAGACTTTACATACTTGAGTTATTTCAAAATGACTTGACTTAGGCTCAAGTTATTTCACATATGACTTCACTTAGATTTAAGGTATTTCACGAATGACTTGACTCGAATTTATGACTGGACTTAGATTTAAGTTATTTCACATATGACTTGACTTGGACTCAGGTTATTTCACATATGACTTGACTTGGACTTAAGTTATTTCACGAATGACTTGGCTTGGACTTAAGTTAGTTCACATATGACTTGACTTGGACTCAAGTTATTTCACATATGAGTTGACTTAGACTTAAGTTATTTCACGAATGACTTGACTTGGACTTAAGTTATTTTACATATGACTTGACTCGAACTTTAAGTTATTTCTCATATGACTTGACTTGAATTTAAGTTAATTTAAATTGACTTGTTTACAACACTGAAAGAAGATGAGCCCACCCACCATGTTAGCGAGTTCGCCAAACACTGAGGTGTCGCCTTCCCCGTCATAGCCTGCCTGACGCAAGTAGATGTTGCCGTAAGCTGGAGACTTGAAGCGAACGATCGCAGTTTTCACCACGTCAGGATAACCGATGGTGGCGCAAATCCACCTGAACAAAACACACAAGTAAATGTAAAAGAAAGGAAAAGGCGTCTCGGTAGTACATATGCGACCAGTTTTTGACAACTAAATAATTTTGGATCTCTAACTGAATGTATTAGAGCAAAATGAGACTAATTGTTATACTAATTTAATTTTTCAATTGCTTGTGATCTGTATTTCTAATCTAAGTTAGATTTTACCAGAAATGCAATTTTGTCAAACGGCTTTTTTAATCTGTCAGTTGAAACAAAGAATTTTAATTACTACTCTTTGGTCGGAAAGCATAGCGAATGGCACAACGTATAAAACCAGCAAAGGAATATTTTCCATATACATTCTTAAGAGAAATATTGCGATTCAGTATCAAAACTATAAAGAAAATATTTTCCCAAGGAATATATTCCATATACATTCTTAAGAGAAAAAATTCAACCTAGCATCGAACAAGTACCGACACTGCTACTTGGCATCGGGTATCGGCTCTGATCCGATATTTTCGGTCATCCCTACTGCTTGGACATTTTATTGAGCAAAACTTCTTAAACACTTTTAATACATAAATGTCTTGGCATTTTGCCACACGTAAAAAGTTAGTATGTGTAGGGCAATCCAGCAAATAAGTCGCACCAGATTTTAACGAATAAAGTACATTACGTACAGCTATTAGAGCCAAGTCATAATAGAAACCTCACGTTATGATTAAGCTAACGGTTAGCTGACCCTCATTTACGTCCCGCAAGCTTTCTCGCAATATGTAACAGAAGGTAATCAAAATACTACAATACCGACACACGTTAATTCAATTGTATACAAACGTAAAAGCGCTTGACTAATAATGACACAGTAGTGTTACAATTTGAAGCATAATGTCTGGAGGTTGTAGTTAGACGTAGAATGAATATCAAAACTCGTACAGAAGTAGGCTGGGTAGCATATTGTTGAAAAAAAAAAATTCAAATGTGCAAAACATGCTGCCTATACTTCTGTATGGGTTTTGATATTCAATTTACGTCAAAATCATTATTCTTTCGGACATCTCGTTAGGACTTTTTAAAATACTTGTTATAAAGATTGATTTTCTTGGTGTTAACTTGCAATTTAAGTATCAATGCATAAGGTGAAGTTTCGGGTATAACAAGCTCGCGAAGTTTTAACTACAGCCTTGACTAATGACAGAGAAGGGAATCCAATCGCCTTGAAGTTGCAGATTAAGGTTTAGCAACAAATTTCTCAAACCTCGAGGAGTCGCTTCTATGTAGGACGATCGATCTTCCGACCACGCTGTTGATCCCGAACAACGGCAGATTCCAGTCAGTGTAGCTGGCGCTTACGGTGGCAGTGGTCAGCTTGCCGTACTTGCCGCTGAGGTCGCCTGGCATTACGAATAAGAATACGTGATGATGCTTTACAAGAGTATTGTATGATATAAAATATTCCGCAATCAACAAACCAAATTTCAATAAAAATATCCCCATAAACGCCATTAGATTTGATAAAATCGACATTTCGCAATTTACAGACGTTTTTAGCAGTAACTCTTGCCAGTAAATTGCGAAATGTCGATTTTATCGAATATTATGGCTTTGGTATTTTTATTGAAATTACTAAAAAAAAACGTGTATTGTATTCCAAAATAAACCAAATGTTAACGCTAAAAAAAATGAGCCGCGGGTCAGATTATGTTGCTTGGCGTGTCGGATCTAACCCAGGCCCTAGTTTGCCAGCTCTGTTACATATGCTGCTCATTATTTATTTACTACTTCGTCATAATTTGGGGACTCTTCACGCACATATTTGGGTTAGCGTTAGCGTTAATAATAATGCTTGACCCACTCAAACCCAAACCCTAACCCTAACCCTAATAATTTTCGTTGAGGTAGGATTCTATCAGCATAATAAGTAGAAAAGAAGCCTATTTATTAAAATATTTTTGCGTTACTTTCTACGTATCTAAACAAAAAAGCCCCAATATATTCATCACGATACGATGGTTTCTAAACAACTTGCTTACCGATTTCGTACTGGTCAGAGGTGCCGGTAGCTGGTCCGGGGAAGGCAGTGGCGTACGGGTTCCAGTGGCCCCCGACGTTTCCACCACTGCATAACTGCTCGGCCGCGGTCTGACGCTGTGGGACCGGGAACTTGTGCACGTGATACGAGACTGGAAGGTTCTGGAAGGTGGGAAATACGATTTATAGGCACGTGCCAATGTTGTAATGACTAAGTTAGTGGTTCCCAACCGGGATGCCGCGCCGCCCTGGGGTATGATTTCTAATGCCCGGAGGTGACGAGAGATATTTAAGAATCTTTAAGAATCTGATTTTTGCTCAACTCTTACAACTTTTTGTGTAAGATTAGAGTGGAATGAATCCATTTATACTTTCCTATACACTGTGCAGAGTTGGTGTGTGTTGTTCCAGTTCCGTTTTTGTTCTAGTGATTTACCTACGGAAACATCTTGTAGGGGTGACGCAATCTATTTATTATTTCTGAGGGGTGCCGCAAGCCATAACGGTTGATAACTACTGGACTAGGGTCAACAACTTGACTTGGGCGCACTCAAGCCACTGTATTTTTAAATCAGAGGTCGGGAACCTTTTTAGCTAAGGAAGCAATAAAAACTAAATATTTTTGATTGTAGTGTTCAACATCTATTTTATTTTATTTTATTTTATTTTATTTTATTTTATTTTTTTTTGGTAGAAATAGTGATTTGAATTGGTCTACTTAATATACTTTCGCATACTTAGGCGCGAACAAATTAGCAAAGTTTGCAATTTTTTTTTGCAATGCCAAAGTTCGCAAAATTTTACTTCAGGCCTGCCGTGATACGAAAAGGGCCTTTTAGATCAAGAAAACCACGCTCAGTCGCTCACCTTGAGGCCGTTCAAGGTCACCGACGTGGTCGTGACGTCAAAGCGCGACGCTTGCGTCATCGTGACACTGCCAGTGACGTCATCGACTGAGAAGGTGGTGGTGACGGTCTTGCTCCGTACGGCGTGGAGTCGTGTGCACGCGATGCTGTCTCCGGTGGAATTTTGCAAGGCCATGTACAACACGAGGTTCCCGGCTCTTATTAAGGTCGTGGCTTGTCGACGCGCTGTTACGTGAAGCGGTGTTACAGTTGTGCAAGCTTAAAACTACCATTTACAATAGTCATTTTCAATCGACTTTGGTTTCTGTTCGGGTGTGGATCTAAGTGGACAGGAGGTCTTGCCCCCCCGCAAAAACTTTTTTTTTGCCTTTAACTCAACATAAATGAAAGAAAAATTGTACACTGAAAGCCATTGCACTCAGATATGTAAGCAGTGCGCCATTTCACGTCACACAACAAAGCCTTCCAGAACCTTATTTCACAAACCTGATGACGTCACAGAATTTCCGATTACCAAGTTCGCCAAGAGAGTACTGGGTGACGTCAGGGTGCTGCAACGGGTGGCGAACGAGCTACCGATGGAACCGGAGCTGTGCTGGACCAACTTAACAGAAGAACTTGCAGTAGGGTCGGCCCTACCATCACCATAGGCAAGGTCGGAGTAGATGAACAGGGTTGTGGAGGAATTCCTTTTTCTGGACAATAATGTTGCAAGCTGTATTAGTGAAATATATACACATGTGTGTTCAGTAGCTGTAATCTTGCCCTAAAGCTGCCTTTTTGACCCAACGATTACGGCTTACGTGCCATTAGTACGTCGAAAGCCTTTGTAGACTTAAGCAGTTTACAAATTGAATAATAATTAGAACTAGTCTCCTTTGCTCCAATCATTGAATTAGAAAACTATAATAACTATAATTATCTATACTCGTCCAAGTTTGGTACAAAACGACCATAAACGGCAACCATATTGTTGGTTTTAGCGAGCCCAAAAATGTTGGGAATCACTAATATAAAAACTAAAACTAAATTATTTATTAAGTGGCGCTTTATTAATAAAGAGTAAATAAAAAAACAAGTAATAGAAAACCTTTTAGGTAAGTGAAGCTTTTTTAATAAAAATAGCATAAAAACATTAAAAAAAATGCATTCGCCCACCTAATGAAGAGTTCGCCCACAACTGGTCCGATAAACTGGGCTCTGTAGGTAATGATCGGTTCCCCAACAGGGAGAATGGTGGCGCAGAGGTTGGTTGATCCTCCACTGATGAGGACACCTCGATTGAAAACCTCGTCTGCGCTGACAGATGAACTTCCAGTCGTACTATTGCTGTTTATATCTGTAGGACAAACGTTTCGTTACGTTCTGGTTGTTTAACGTTTAACAAAAACAGTTTAGAAGGCCGAGTGAAACCAGGATCAGACACTTTTTAAAGGAATAAATATTTCGCCTATACTGGCATTTCAATTACTTAATCATCGCCAGTTCCTTAATCAAATTCAGTCAAATCGAACAGAATTTCAATGAGGAATTTGCGATATTTTCAATGAGGAATTGGCGATATTTATTTCTTTAAAAATGTCTGATTCTGGTTTCACTCGGCCGTTTCGAGTTTTATTGTTAATATTGTTAACAGCGGAACAGTGATCGACAAGCAGAAACTTTCTGCCAATGGTTTTGGATTTCGCAAAAAGACACCCTTTTATATTCTTTTTTTCACATATCCCGGTAAATTGTTTGGCTATTTGGCGTCCCGTTGCTTGGCTGTAATTGGGAATCACGCCGAATTAGAAAAGAATACGTAAAAAATTGAAATAAGCATTTTAAGGAAATATTTTTTTGTAATTATAGCCGGACAGCTGAAACACTTTTGGAAGTAAGAAGTCTTCCGCAGACAAGAAAACGTAAAAGAAACGCGAGCGGAAAGTTGTTTCTGCGATCCACCGACAGACCACTTACCAGCAAATGTAAATACGACGCTCCCGAGCTGGGAACACACAGCGCTCGCCGCATTCGATTGTCTGCAAACAAAGCAATCGCGATTTACGGCACGAAATATAAGTCATTGCCTTCTCTTTGCAAAACCCACCTTTTCTAAAAAGAGGGGATTGAAAAAAAAACAAAAAAATATATATATGACGGCCCGGCAATTTATTATTGGTTAACACCCCCGTATGAATTATACATATAAAATACAAATAAATGTGATATTGCAAAACAGCAAGGTATGGAAAATAAAAAAACAAAAACAAAAGAACCGAATAGGCCTATATCGTTGGGCATGATACTGGTGTAAAACTGTAAATCAATCAAAATATCCGTTTTACCTGAGTACGATATAAAACACAACTTACTCTAATAAGGTAAAAAAACGAATACATATAAAAAGCTTACCCGAATACGGCTGGAAATTGCATTAATTGCAAAGTTGTAAAGGTGGCAGATCCGCTGAGCGTAACGGTAATATTCATGTTTGTTCCGTTGTGCTGAAATACGACCTCGCCCAACACCCCGGCCATGTCTATCGTTGCCTTCAATGTCTCGCAAGATCCAAGGCCTAAAAGAAAAACAACAAAAAAAGATATAAGAATAAAAGAGTGAGTAAGAAGTTCGTTTAGTTTTAATGAGGTTTGAAGCGATTGCCTAAATTTTGAGTTTTAACATTTCTCAAAGGTCTATCACCCATGACTAAAAAATTTTTTTTCAGAAAATAACCCTGACACCTAGCTCAAGGGGTAAACAACTACAAAATTCACAATGAGAAAATTGCCTAAATTTTAGGTTTCAACATTTCCCAAAGGTATATATTTGACACATATCAAAAAATATATATTTTTCCAGGCATAACCCTCATCCCAGCTAATACATTCTCTACCGATTTAGAAAAGCTCCATCACAAATTTTCAATTATGTTGTCACACCATATTAAGAGTAGCCAAGATTGCTTTCTTGAGAACACTCATTATTTTGTGATGCTCTGTGTCTGTGTAATTTAAGGTTTAACATCCACAGAACGATTTATTTCTTTGGTGATGCTTTTGCGCGCGACGTAAAACTTTTCACAAAAATTTAATTCCTTTTTTCACGGAATAAGATTCTCAAAACTACAAAAAAAGACATGGTCGAAATTCTTTAATTTGTATTTCTTTTAAAGTTCCCTTTGGTCAATTATAAAAAAAAACGTTTTAAAAAGTGTCAGGCGTTATCCAACCCCGTTTTCTGTCCCCAAACAACGAGAATAAGCGATATTTATTTGTTTAGTGATGCTTTTGCGCCCGAGTGGAAACGTCTCATAAAAATTTAATTTCCTTTGTCGGGGAATTAAGCTACCAATTGCTGTAAACATCAGTTATTCAACGTGGCTTTCAGACACAAAGGCATCGACGGATGGTTGCCTTTGGAGCGGCGAATGTTCGCGTTTCTGTTCATGCCGAAATGGACGGCGTTAGTTCCCCGGAAACACACGGTTGAAATTCTTTTAATTATGTCGTCTTTGTAAACAAGAACCCTGGATCCACCTCCGGCGACGTTTTGTCTGACCGTATTTCTGGACACAACATAAAGCTTGCGAGACGGGGTCTTCCGCTTGACACCAATAATTAATTGCATAGCAGCATCCGGAATTATCCCAAAACACAACAAAGTGCGACTTTTTAATTGCATTAAAATATCCTGACCGACCGCAATTTATCCGAAATAAACAGTAAAATCTGGTCGCTATTGAATAGAACGTAATTCGTCGAACATCAGCTGCCAGATTGAATTAACTCGCGTGGAAGCTTTGTGCGTTGAAGGCATTCCACGGTCGAGTTGGCGTTTTAGGGTGTTTTTACGAAGAGGTAACAAATCGCCGAATTGCTGAGCAGTGAGAATTGCGCCAGAGGTCCGGTGCAATTAATTAGATTAGGCCTTGGCCTTAACTAGCACTTGGCACGACATCCACGGTCGGTAAACACGTCAAAACAGAAGGTGTAAAACTCTGTTTTGTAACCCCACTCGTAATTTTAGTACAACCGTAATGACCTTTTATCGTGGCATTCAAATTTAGTTTCTCATCGTTTTTTTTTAATTAGCAGTTTAAAAAAATAGTTTTTCACTTAAAAACGGTTTAAAGGGCGACTTGAGTCTCATTCACCGCGCGTTTTGATTATTGTCCAGAAATAAAACTAAAATGGCCGTTCTGAAAAGCGCCACACCTTTTATATTTCGAGCTTTAATATGTTTTCTCTATGTCAATAAAAATAGCTTTTCAAGAAGTATCAGGCATTTCCATCCCCACTTTCTGTTCCCCGAAAATCTGTAATACGCCACAAAAATAACCTAACCTGGTGCGGCTCACGACTTTACGGCAAAGAACAGCATCAGAGCATGTCAGGACCTTTTTGTGCAATAAAGCGCACAAAGAAATCGGCGGCAAGGCGCAGTTATAAACCTCTAAAAATAGATGTGTATATATAATATGTTGGTCGTAACACAACTGCAAAACAAAACCCTGAAGCCTTAAGGAGCCCATACGCTGTTGCTGTTGTTTTAGCATTTCTCACAGTTGTTCGCTAACGCATCGACCAACCCACCATGAAGTGATTAAGACGTACGTGTTGTATTTTCAAAGTGGTGGCTTCCTTTTATTTATGGGCACAGCTTTGTACGACCCCAAAGCGAATATTCAGTGTTTCTCCCTTTCAAATCCCATGTTGAACAACTTATTTTTACGTAGAAAGCAACAAAGAATATAAGCCCGGTAGATGATCCTTTACTACACGATCGTCAGTCATACTGTTTCCCCTCTAGCTGTCGTCCTTATTGGCAGAAGTCATTAGCTTAAAACAGTGGTTGTCACTATTTTCTGACTTACGGCACCCCCTTTTAAAAGTAATTAGATTGTGGCACCCCTAGTAGCATTTTCGTTAAGTTTTTCACTGTATAATGTTACACTTAACGGAACTGGAACAACACACATCCACTCTACAAAATGTAGCAAAATATTTATTCTTATACCTATATAGCACATATACATCACGAGGCTTATCAAATAGAGCAGATTAGATTGATAAAAAATCTAAATATCTCTCGGCACCATTGGATATTCGAAATGGCATCATTGGTTGGAAACATTTGGCTTAAGGGGGCGTATTCCCCAAATTTGTTTGACAGTGGTTCGCATTAATGTTTAAAGAATCCACTATACCGGTAGTTGTTTTGCTTTTATGGGTCTCTTTTATACAAGACGTTATGTCCATGTGGTATTTGTTAGTGATCTTTTTTAAAGTCTTCAAGTTTCACAAAACAAAATTAAACTTTGATTCTTCCGTGTGTTTAAGTTTATTTTCTTTCGTGTACCGAGGCACATTATACTTCCGGGTATGATTAGGTATACGCATCTGAATTCTGGTTAATGTGGAAAATAACTTATTCGCAGCACGAATAGATGTATGTGAGCATGTGAAACTTCACAAACGGTATCAATTAAGACTAGTTAACTGATTGAAATATGTTTTCTACTTATTGTCTTGTATGCTCTTGAAAAAATGTCGCATAAAACGTTGTACACTTGCCTGTTTGAGTCGTTTAAAAATTGCAATGATGATAACCAAGCCACCAATGGCATTTGTAATCAAAATCGGTTGGTACTAGCTTTTAGTATCCTTAAGTTTTTAAAGTCGTAAAAATGAGGTAAAAAGTAAATTCCATCTTAAGAAACTCAAAAGCATCACATCACAGACAACAACTACTGTGGGTTGCCATCAAGCCTCTCAAAAATTCGTCTTATCGCACTCGTGAAATGCCTGACACTCTTCCACCACCGACTCGGGGCATTCAAGCGTGCAAATTCTTTCGGCCGAGAAAGATTTCCATAGCGAGGCAAACAGAGGGAGTTCTCGCCAAAGAAGTAGTTCAATTTTTTTTTGAGGGCATCCAGTCAAAACGAAGTAACCAACTGACAACTCTCTGGGTCTTGTATAAGGGTTCCGCGCTTGATTCTTCTGAGCGCAACTAAATGAACTTTAATTTTGTAATCATGTGGTTTCCCCACGTTCCTTTTGGCCGCACTGGGTTTAGGGTTCTAGAAGCTAGTATATTTTTATTTAAACTTGATGAACTTCACAGTTTTGCTTTGCGTAATTGAAACTGCACCCTATAGAGCCTCTCCTAGAGACTATAGGGATTCCCGATAATATCCGATCAAAGCATATACCCAATGCCAAGTAACAGTGCCGGTACCAGTGGTGGGATTCAAATTTTTTGTCAGCCGGTTCTATCCCAGAAGTCATATATTTCAGCCGGTTCTGTTACAAAAAGTCATATTTTTTCGAGAAATAAGTATTTGAAACAGCAGGATGCAACCCAAGGTTCCAGCGAAAGGTTGGAACCGGCTGAATCTTATCAATACTAACAGGCAGCCACACTAAAAGCAGCAGTCGTCTCATGACTTGTACTTATGACGCAACAATTAAATTTTCAAATCATCACAAAAGGAAAAGTACTACAAATATAAAAACTAACACAATGTATGATTGTTACGTGCGACCTTGACCATTGCACATTTAAAAAAACAAACACGTGAGCTACTAGGATCTAAAAAATCAATGTATGGAATAAGATGCAAAAATCCAATGACAGTAACCACTAATGCTAACCGGTTCGCTGATCTCATAAAATTCCGCGAGACGGTTATACAGAACCGGTGCGAACCGGCTGAATCCCACCACTGACCGGTACTCGTTTGATAATAACACTTTGCATCGGTGATGATCCGATACGAAATTGATATAAGTGCTTCAGCCAACAATTGCGATTCAGTTACACCGTGATTTCTACATGGAAAGATAATTTTCTTGAATACTTAATTACAAATGGGGGTAACGCTCACGCAATTCAAAGACAATTTTTTGGGTCCGTTAATAGAACAAGGTTTAAGAAGCTGCAAATGAACTTATTGGCGCTTTTATTTATTCTGTTTACAGAGCTCAAAAGGCGTTTTGTTTCAGGTAATTTTATTTAGCCTCAGCATTGATTTCAATGCAGTAATTAGTGGCCCGTATGTGTAACGCGCGAATGTTGCTCAGTCGTTGGCACATTTAATGTCCGACATATTCAAGCATCTTGAAGTGACACAATCACAATTTATGGTGTTTTAAGCAAACAAGCCAATTCAGCAGATCGCATTGGCATCTGCGCGGGTTCTGCTTCCTTTTCTTAAACTTTAAGGACCCGGTAAAGCGGGCGGGGCAAAAGGACACGAAGCATTAGCGCAGATTGCACGGGAACACAGTGCGTCCTTTTGCCCGCACGGATTGCTGCATGACTAAAAAGGTCAATGAGCTTTATCCAACACTCGACTAAATACGATAACCTTTACTGGTGAAAATACGAACATATGAACATCAACTCCAAAAATTAAACACATCAGGGTTTTACCAGTGGCTATATAGAGGGCGATTTACAATAAAGTTCGACAGCTTTTGCAAAGTTCACATTCGACTTTAAAACCGGCCATGCTTTTTGTATTTGGGATTTTATAGTCAGGTGTTTAAAGGCACTCAAACAAGTATTCGAGTAAGTAATTTAGACTTGATGTGAGGCAAGGTATTTGTTTTGGCGAGTTTAACGGTTTTCCAGTTTGTTAGAAACCCCTTGGTGCATTTTACCTGTGCGTTGGTATTTTTTGTCACAAAACAGACTATAAAGAACGGCACAACACTCTTTCTAGTGACCATTTCTTCTTAATATGAACAGCACAATGCATAAAACATCACCACGCCAGTGATGAATTCGTATAACGTAAAGGGAAACAATGTGCATAAAAAAGCGGATGGTAACATCTAAAAATAGAGTAGTTCACCCGAAAAATGTTGTTTTGATGTTACTAAAATAGGCCTCAAACAAAATATCTCATTTCCTGGCCCCTCTTCTGCTTAAAGAATAATCGAGTTAAATTTGTACTGAAAAAAAAAATAGAATTATTGAATTACGCTTTCGCATTATTTTAGTTACTTCCATGAATCGATATTGCGAAATAGTTGAAAGCGACGTCGAATGCTTACAGGCTTCAGTAATGTTTATCGCTAAGCGTGCTGTATAGTCGCGCAATCAATAGTTATATTTTAAAAGGTAGACTTAAGCGCAACAAGTTTACAGGAATAAACCGTCAATTATAGCATAATAACTAACATAAAAAAAAAATACAAAGACTATTTCCCGGCCAACAAGTATTTTAAATCAATGCATAATCACTAATGGGTATATAACACAATTTGAATTGATGGGGATACATCATTAAAATTATTCAAAACTAAGTAAAATAATTTTGTGTATATACTAAGCAAAACCACCCGAACCCAAACGCTTAACCAAACTCCAACTTAAAAATGTTGCAATGTTTAAAGAGTTTTATGTACGGTGGGCAAAAATTCCACACTCTATGTGCAATCGGTGAATGTGTAACCCGATCACCTGGTAAATAGTCACTTCCTTTACAAAAGCCTACTGCAAATGTAAACTGACACGTCAACATGCAAACGTAGGTCTTTGCTTTAATACACCTTGCAAACTAGCGTATACCGGATTTAAAGTACAACCTATATAGTTAAACACACCGAATGCGCTAAGCATTTAGAAAAGTGCGCGAATATTACTAAAAAAATTTGGCGTGCTGACCCACAGTTTTTTTTTAAGGTGTTTTGGGGGACCGAAACGGTTCTCCAGCGGTTTCCCAAATTTTGGACTGGCAACTTTTTGGTATTTAAATGAAACACTTGCGGTCTCTTAAAACTACTTAGCGGTCACCCAAACCAAACCTTAAAAAAACCCTGCTGACCCAACATTTTTGAAAGAGTAAGCAAAAAGTTTAAGGTCAACATTAGGTTATAGACTTACCTGCCAGAAGAAGCAACTGCAACCCAATGAAATGCAGCAACATGCTATTCGTTGATATTACAATCTACCTATAGAACTGCAAATAAACCAAAAAACTTTATAAGCAATAGCCGCAAAGGCGTTGAAAAGTATAACACAACTTAGGATGGTGATTTTTGTTATCTATCCGTATAGTTTTTCCGAAATAAAACCGCCCAGGCTGTAAAAATAACGTCCAGGCTGTAAAAATGCTTTCAATTCACGTATGTCACTAACCGTTGCACAAATTACTGACTACACTCTTTTTAAATCGTATCCGTCGCGAGTAACATGCTTATAAAGGCTAAAGTGTATTAGCACTATTGTGAAATCACCTGTCGGTTCACTTAGCTGTTTTAAACTAGGCCTTATAAGTTTTCTGAAATGGTGGAAAATTAACTATTAAGTAGTTAAAAGAGCTATATAAACGGACGTTATACCACCGGAGATGTTTACACTGCTGTCCAAGAGCTACCATACTAACAAAATTGGGCTGCTGGCAATATTACCTCACCTTCGACATAGCGCCCCTTCACCTTGCAATGCAAAAAAAGACTTGTTCCGCTTGGATGAAAAGTTTAAAATTAATCAAAAGCTCTTTACAAAGAGGATTCGACGCGCTGCGTTCACGAGCAAGTCACAATTTACGAGTCTTGAATAGGGCCCAGCCCCACCGAGGTCCCACAACACCGTAACCCCCCTAAATTTACAGCAGGACAACCGCAACGCGTCGGCGGCGAATAAATGAAAAAACATTCAAACGTTAGGCTCGTGGAATGCCGCAGGAAAACTGACAAAACGTAGCATGAAAACTGAAAGGACAAAGCGGCTTCCGCAGTGTGTATCCGACGTGAAAGGCGTGTAATGCGTCACCTTAGCAGTTTGTTTACTGTTTAGTTTCGTTAGCCTTGCTAATAGTTCACTGCAGTTTCGTTGGTTTTTTGTGTTGTTTGAAAGTATATTTTCGGCCGCAAAACGCTGGCTCAATATTGGCGGGTAAGAGTTTTCTGAATCACAGGATAGCAACATGTATAAAAGCACTCAAATTGCATAACTTATACATATTTTTTCAAAAAACAAACAACCAATGACTTGCGCTCGGTTAAATAATCTAAGACAGTGTTTCAAACCATGGCTAAATAACCAAAAGGGGTAATTTGACAATTTATACGGGTAACAAGGATAATAATATAAGATGCTTATTTTGGAACGCTGAACAGCAAAAAGCAGCATCAGTTTAATATTTTTTTTGGAGTGGGTATAAAAATTCAGCAGGTTCTACTGGGGGTAATGAACTTAAAGGGTTGACCCCCCTGCTCTAGTAAAAAACAAGGCAAACGTTGTTGTTCAATATACATATAATATATTTATGGTGTATCTTTATGGAATTCAAAGCTACTGGCGGAAGGTTTCTGCTGGTCGGTCACTGCTAACTATTTGAACGTCTACAGTCTTAATTTTACCATAAATTGCATGCATACCTGGGGAAATTCAGAACAAAGGGTAACCACTATTTATTTGCCTTGCTAACACCGGGCTTCCCTACATTGCGGTTAATGAATGATTGAAAACGTAAACAGACGGACCAGTGAGGTTTACGCATGAATAAATAACCGGTAGAATCTCCATTTATAAGTGACCGGCACATAAAAAACTTCCACAGTGTTCGAAATGTAAAGGAGCTAATCGCCTTGTCTGCATTTTGATGAACGTCAAACATTCCCTAGCTCTGCTGCCAAGCTTTGTGTTTACGGGGCTTCAAAAATAGAAAATTGTTGACTTTTATATGTAAAGGGTAAGCTACCCTTTATAAAACATTTTCTGCGGTGTGCTGGTATTGCCTCTAACCTTAGCACCGCCTAATACAATAGCGTGTGAAAAAACGAGATTTATTTTATTGTTTTGAGGCGGCTATCCACTTGGCTCAAGTATACGGCTGTTCGTTAATGGCTGTTCAACAAATTAATTTAGTAGTTGAAATAATTGTCAGCTGCGCTAACCATCTTTGTCAAGCTTCTGGCACGAAACACAACAAAGTGTTAGGTTTATATTGGTTATAGACAAACTACATTTAGCAGAACTCGAAACTGTTCTGTTTTGATACTCTATTTTGATACTTGCAAACACAGTATAAGGGCAATCTTTAGACCTTAATGGCTGTACGCGCCTATCGCCGTAGCTGCAATATTGCCACTACCTGGCATAACTCCAAACAGGGCACTACAATAAGCCGAACGTCTAAAATAGTGTCACGACAACACTAGTGCTGACTAATTTGAGCCAGGTCGAACATCGACATCCACAAGCAGACCATCACGTGTCACGTCTGCGTTGATTGCACGATTATGTTGTCAACAATGCGCAAACTGGAATTTTCACTGCTGCAGTGGGTTACTACGGTTTTTATAGAGACAATCCTTGCTTAAAGAGTAATTATTTAATTAAAGCTTAAAGAGTAATTAGCCAAGTTTATATGGCTACTTTGAAAAGCTACTGGCCCTTTTTATCGCTACCCTAAATTGCTGCCTATTGTGTACGTTTTAAGTTGCAAATGCGTAATAGCCACTTGATAAGCTACATTCCACTTTAAAATTTGCGTGTTTTTGTCAGAGTTCAGACTGCCAAACATGGCTGCTCCTTAAAGTGCTATTGCTTTTTCTACAATAAACTTCCGCCTGTTTACAGGCCTGAACATTACCGCTTTTCTAGCTAGTTCACATGGTGTATTCAAACACACGATTTTCTACGATATTTTAGTTCAATAACTACCAGGAAAGCACGGTAAAATGATAGGCCTACCGTTAACTCTAGGAGCGGCCCGGAGTTTCATAGCCAATTCAAAATAGTGTTGCTGGCAGCAGGAAAAACTTTTGTCTCGCCAGATTACCAGACAAACGCCAGAATGCGCCAAGCTCGTTTCTAGCAACTCGACATCAAATCTTGGCACCAGTCAACTCGATTTCAGCCGCTATTAATAACAACAACAACAAACCGTACACGCGTCACTGCGCTTCGGCTGAGCGCCGCAAAATGTGTTGTTTCAGAGGCGAAAGCGTATAAGTGTGGGCGGTTTGCAAACCGCGCGTCCTTCCTTCAGCAGGATTTTGTTTTTGCTGTAGGGTTCGTGCCCATTGCTTGTAGCATTACTTCTTTCACGGTGATTACACTACGCGACAAAATTAAAGAAAATTATAGTATATATATTTTTCTGTAATGTAAAATTTTTGTTTATCTCTATATTTCTGTGGTTTCTGAATGTCTTTAAGAAGCTAGTTTAAAAATGAAACTATTTGCGTTCGACCAATCTTTGTGAATGGCCGTATTTGTCTAATTCTAAACAAAATATGGTAATCAGGTGGCACTATATAAAAACAAATTGTATTGAATCCTCGACAAGCTTTCGCACAACCGTGTTTCATCAGGTCAAAGTAGAATTGAAAGCAACTAAAATGCACGAAGTGCAGTAGAAGCACAAGCGCGCGTAAAATGCTTTCTAATTTGTCGATGGTTAACTGACGGAAAAACAATTTGTGTGAACAGGTTATTCCAAGTCAAACCGGTCAAATTTTACATCTCACTAAATAGGCCATGACACTTAATGCTCTCTCATCAATAATTTTGGCAAATTAAGGTTCCCTACACACAGTTCGGGGAGATATTATTGAACGTTCAAATGTTTCAAACTAATACCGATAAATAATATGCGTCTAGTGAAGTGGTTCCTAACCTTTTTCCTTGCTGCACCCATTTTAAATCACCCATCAATTCTTGCTTATATATTGCTTAAATAACAAAACGACGGTTATTTTAAATTTAGATAAGTAATTGATAACACAGTAACACAACACCAAAATGTGAGCAGATTTACATTAAACTAAGCAATGAAATGAATTACACTATAATACACATTCTGTGTCTGATTCAGCATCCCCGCACCCCTAGGAACAGTTCTCGCACCCCAGGTAAACAAACCCTGGTCTAGTGCCTTCCGAACAAAGAGAGTGCGGTATAATGATGAATTGATAACATTCAACTTGTTCTTATTCAGGGGGAAGCTAACAAAAAAGGTTGCAGGCCAACCGTACAATAAATATAGCCTCACAGTTACGCAAAGGAAAAATCAATTGAATTGCACACAACTACAAGTCTACAACGCACTAAATTGACAACGTTTTGGCAGTATTTAGTCTAGTGCAATACTTGCTTAGTATTACTGTGATCTATCATCTACAAATATTTGAAAACCGTCCTCAACAATTGTTCAGGGGAGGGGGGACTAACAAATATGTTGCAGGTCAACCGAACAATAAATATGGCCTGATAATTACGCAATAGCGCAGTAAGTGAAAGCTCCATAGACAACTTAAATATAACAAATTCAAAACATATTTTAAGGAATTTTCCTGTGGCCAATGCGTTCAGAATGCATTTGTAGCCTGTGGCGGGCGGAGATTAGGAGATCAACGTTCTTGACCAATAAAAAGTAATTTTCATCACAGCATGGTTGCACGGGCAGTCGGGCACTATGTTGTAAATAATCCTAAACCAGAGCTGTCTGGACAACTTTGGAGAAGGCTGTGTACTGAATCTGCGCAAATATGTGAACACTAATACCCATAGGTTAAGGAACAATCTTAAAAAAAGGAAAAAACGCCAACATCAAAATTCCAAACCAACAGCTTGCATTCGAAACCGGAGTTTCACGTCTTGCCTTGCAAAATCTATTATTAAATGATAAGTCATGATATAACCAGTGACTGCTGTAGAGTCATCAACGACAATGTTGTTATTCCGCAACGACGGCTAGTTAGTCACCCGAAAACACAGTTCCCTTCGTGTTTTTTCCGCGTAAGCAAATCGTTGTTTAAAGGAACGCCCAACGATTTTCCTTGTCATGCTTGCTGTTTGCAAGCCCAGACTTAGGCCTGTCAGCTGGAGTGAAACCGAATATATAGAGGCAACATTTTTTCTTCCGCTTCGACTTTCCGCTTACCTTTCTTCTGTTTAAACGGGCGGATATTTATCGCCGCGTGTGTTTGCTTAACAGGACGTGAGACCCGCTAGCATAACGAATACACCACTTTGCTTTCGTTTTATTTTTAAGTTGGTCAATTAAATGTAATCAGTTTAAAGAATTAGAAATACAAATCGCAAATTGTAAATCAACGTCTTTTCTTAGCCTATTTCACTGCTGTAAGAATCCAAGGCCCCAGTAAAAGCAATATATTGCTAACTCAAACAAAGTCAACAACTTAAAAAATAATTGTTTTCGTACAAAAGTTAATAGGCAAAAAAACATCAGCTTTGACTTTATTTTAAGGTTACAAGCAATATACAGACAGCTAATCAACCAAAGTAAAACCAAATTCACATTTTGTCTAATGAAATATGTTTGCCCGAGCGATCCCGCTGAAATCCTTGTTTGTGTAGAGCAAAAAACATTTAGTTAATCTATCCAACAAATCAAAAAAATTGTTAAGGCAGTGTTTCGCAAACTTTTTTGGCCTGCGGCACCCTACAGAAATTATAAATAGTTTGCGGCACCCTTGCTCGTATTTTCGCTGAATGGTTAACTGTAAAGTTACAGTAAACGAGATTGAAACAGCACATTGACTGTGCAACTAGGTTGAATCTTTTTTAAAATTGGCACTTTTATAATACGCAAAACAATGTTTCAAAAAGCTTACTAATAGAGCAAAAAATGGAATCCTAAAGAATTTAAAATATCTATCGGCGCCCTTGATTGTTAGAAGTGACACACTGATTGAGAATCACTGGGTTAAAATATGCGTGAAGGGGCAGCGATCTGCAGGTAAAACCTGGTGCCAATAGTTTCGCATTGCATGACAAAATGATGTGCCTTACTGCTGAATCAGCAGCATACTCCAGTTCCCTTCATCTTCTAGTTTACTTAGCTTTGTGACTGGTCACCTCTTTTTACAACACGCGCATCTATTTATATCACTTATTGTTATGCATCACGCGATAACTTACGATGATATAAGTCTGCTGTGTCAGCTAATACTGCTTCCCAGTTTCCTGTACAAGCGACTATGTCACAAAAAAACTAAAGAACTTTCAGCGCAGGTTAACAACGATCACATCCGTATATTGTATGTATCCGGCTGGTAGGACAACACGTAAATTCCTGTCTTGCGCAAAGCACAATGCTAGCTGAGCATGTCGGAAGGTCCGGTGTTGTATCACCAGGTGTTGTGTTGCTACTAAAACCAATCCTTTTATTGGCTGAAGCTGTCAAGCGTCCAAATTTTTAGAAAATATATTTAAAATATTTGAATTTTCTTTAGCGCGACAAATTGCGAGATCTACATACATATTACCATCCAATAGTCGACATTCTGGTTTAAATTTTGAGATTTAAACTACAAAACACAATCTTGAATAAAGTTAATTTTATCGGGATAGGCGTTTAATATTTATTGAAAAATATTTAACAGCCTTCATTCAACATACGGCCCTTCACAAACACAGACCCAAACGGCAAGTAATGGTTACGTTGGAAAGCTGGAATTATAACGCCACGTTTTACTTAATGCCTTGTCTATCCATCTCGCGCATTTTTATGTTCATTAATTCGAATATTAAAATTTAGCCATATCAACTCTTATCTGTCTACCCTTTACGTTCAAAATTCGTCATATGCAAGCTGAAACACTTTCCAGTGTAAGGAATCTACGGCGGACAATAACAAAAAACATACATCTATAAAACGCCAAAAAAGTATAGTTGAATGTAAAATAAATATAAGACCGCCTATAAAATTATAAAACATCAGCAGAGTTCAAAAGCAAACAGCAACATTATAGCGATTGGCAACAAGCGAGAACGTGAAAAGATATGCAGTGTGTAAGGTTTAAAATCGGGCTCACCACCACATTCGTTAGCTGTCCAATGGGGCGTCAAATTACCTCCGGTATTCCGGCGTTCATTTGGCCAGCCTATGATCTATGGAAAACAAAATAGCTTTCGACTCCGTACGTTTAGCCATGTTCGATACTTGACACTTAATTGGGACACCGATAACCAATAGTTTGGTTAAAAAGCACGACGGTCCAATCCCTGACCAAATGACGTCAATACTATGCTCAAACAAGATAAATTATAAAATTAAATTGTTCAAAAGTATTTTTTGTCAGAGCATTGGGCGTTTTGCTTTCTTTCACAGGGTTTGAAGTAGTTTTTTATTGTTTTGTCGCAGCTCGTAATTTGCTACTTCAGCGGCGAACCCCTGGTTTGGGAAGTGCATGTTTATAGCTTCAACACATTTGGCTGGCACAAAATACTCAACTGCTTAATTACTATAGCGTAATACACCCACAGCGGTGTGCGCAGCAACTCGATGCTAATATTTAAACCGAATTCTGAAACACTTTAGAAAAGTAAGGATCTCCCGCGGACAATAAAATGTAAAAGAAAGATTCTTGTCTTCGTATCCAAAGATCTTAAGACTGAGGTCTTAAGACTTTTTTAATTTATATTTTTACTTTTTAACTATCAATATTGGCATTCTTACATGATTGTTTTTGTACAGAAACTGACGACGTAATATATATTTCTGAAAGATTTTAAGAAATGATTTTATGTTTTATCTGTTTTAATAAATAAACAGTCTTAAGATCAAATTAATACTGCATGAGATAAATTACGTGACAGCTGCTATGTTACACGTTTAATATTTAAGACTGAGAAGCTGTTTCTGGTCTGATAAACCCTGACCTACCACTAGTGCCTAAGCCTAAGGTATTCTGCCATCTAATATTTTATTTCAAACTAAAAAGGCGCATAAATCAGCATAATCTTGATAAAAACTTTCGATATACGTAGTTATATCATCATCAGTTAACAATACAAGTATACCTATCGAACGTCTTTATCAAGATGATGCCGATTTACCCGACCTTTGTGGCATTGAGATCTATTATCAAGCTACAATACAGATCCGTGCATAGTGTTCCTAAACAACTGCCTCTGGTTGAGAACAAATGTATAAAAACACCTACAGCTGCGGCTAGAAAAGGAGGCGTGCCTAACGCTTTGACGAAGACTGTAGTCATCTGGCCGAAAAGCATATTATCCCTTATTATACTTTTCGAACAGCCCTTCACGGATAGACATTACTAACATATATAGAGTTATATCAGAATGACAAACGCCACTTTATAGCTGTTTGAATAGCCAACGGCAAATCTTCAACTCGCCTATGTAATATGATGCTGCTTGAATTTTCTTGACGATGCAAATAGACCTAAAACGTAACGTCTGAAAAACGATTACGCACGATTCACCCTTCTCGCGTTAAAGCGTCTTTCCGCGATTCTATTTACAAAGCAATAAGGCCTCTAGCTAACTATCTCAAACTTTACCGGATAAAATTCATGACTGTTTTGCCACAGGCGAACAAAAACAAGATTGAATCAGGAGATAGTGACAACAAAAAACATCAAGTTAGGTAGTTGTAAGGGTATTTTACATTTATTCAGTAAACGTAAAGGTTTTCCGTAGAGGCCTATTTATAAAATCTGGAGCGGTATTTCGCTTGTCTTAAAATTGTGTTAAAAAACAAAGAAATATTAAAATAAATTCGACCTGGTATGCAAATGTATTACAAATAGAGCAATTATTTAGGAATATTTTAGTCAAAACGACCAACAACTCCAAGCGACTATACGTTTTAAATTGCATCTTGTGTAGAAATATGTCTAGGCCTTTGGGATTTTCTACTAAAATAACATTTTTACTGAAAGTACATTATTTTATTCCCTTTTTTGAAGATTTTTCGCATAAATATACAATTTTACCTCCATTGTATGACCTTTCTTTACGAAAACTATTCAGAAAAAAGTCTTTCGGTAATAGTTTCCCAAATTGTTAACGGAAACGTCTTAACACTCTATGTAAAAAAATCATTTTGTTAAAAGGTGGGCTAGCGTTAGGACTTTAAAGATAATTAAGTGCCGACAGAGCACATCACAGCCATATTAAGCCAACAAGGTAATTTTCAGGGAGACATTAAAGTACTATTTTGGGATATCCATGAGGTAGGCCGAATATGCAGACCGTAAAGCAAACAAACCGGTCAGGACGGCACGAGAACTCAAAGTTTGTGGTTTGGGAGGCGCTCTTGCAATCCTCCAAATTCCAAGAAAAAGATCAAAGTACAATCGCGGTCTTACGAAAGACTTGAACAATTGTACGTCTTTGCCGATTCTTAGTCCCAATGTAGCTCACAATGGTCGTAAAATATTTGCGAAGTATTGACGACTATAGGAACAGTACGAAGTCAAAATTTACGAGAGTTAGGAGTTATGTGTTTTTTTCAAATATCCCAATTTATTACTCTAACGCACTAATAACGAATGGAGAAAAACGACACAATTTCTATCGCTCTGGAAACCTAAGAATATTCAAACTAGCAGATCAACAACCAATCTTAAAGTTAATTAAATGTGCTGGCCTCGCAAAGCAATAAAATAATACACTTATTTAAACTGGCTAATTAGATTTGTCGAGAATTCAATACAATTTGTCTTAATATTGTGTCACCTGGTTACCCTTATTGAAATTAGACAAATACGGCCATTTACAAGGATTATTTAAACAGATTTCAACTCATGCATTATGAAAAACTTTAAGATTTTTTATGAATAGTAACATTTTAAAACAAATAATGCTATAAACATGACAAATCTAAGAAAAAATGACCACATGGCGTAGCTAAAAAAGAAATTTCAGGTCCCAATCGTATATAACTTCAACCAGAAACGCGAAACTAGAGACGGGGATGCGAACATTTTTTCTAACTCTAACTCTAACCCTAACTCTAACTCTAACTTTAACCCTAACGCTAACTCTAACTCTAAATCTAACACTAACTCTAACTCTAACCCTAACCCTAACTCTAACTCTAACTCTAACCCTAACTCTAACTCTAATTCTAACCCTAACTCTAACTCTAACTCTAACTCTAATTCTAACCCTAACTCTAACTCTAACTCTAACCTAACGCTAACTCTAACTCTAAATCTAACACTAACTCTAACTCTAACCCTAACCTAACGCTAACTCTAACTCTAACCTAACGCTAACTCTAACTCTAACTCTAACTCTAAATCTAACACTAACTCTAACTCTAACCCTAACGCTAACTCTAACTCTAAATCTAACAATAACTCTAACTCTAACCCTAACCCTAACCCTAACGCTAACGCTAACGCTAACGCTAACTCTAACTCTAAATCTAACACTAACACTAACTCTAACTCTAACTCTAACCCTAACCCTAACTCTAACCCTAACTCTAACTCTAATTCTAACCCTAACTCTAACTCTAACTCTAACTCTAACCCTAACTCTAACTCTAACTCTAACTCTAACTCTAACTCTAACTCTAACTCTAACCTAACGCTAACTCTAACTCTAACTCTAACTCTAAAACTAACACTAACTCTAACTCTAACCCTAACTCTAACTTAAAAATGTGCGCACATTTTTAAGGCATTTTAAAATGTGCGCAAATTGTGAAAAAAGTTAGCACATTTTTGAAGGCAGTTTAAAATGTGCGCCCGTTTTTTGCACATTTTAGCGTGCACATTTTTGTGCACATTGTGCAAAATAACGCCACGTTCACTGTTGCGAAACTGGGGGACATTATTTGAAAGGTGCTAAAAAGTGTTTAAAATTTAGGACATGGAGTACACAAGGGTTAATTCTGTGGCATAGCCCTGCTGAACTACTGTTCAACGCTAAAGGCAAATAAATTTGCAACCCTGTTTAGGCCAACAGATTTTCGGTATATCTTTTTTGAAGTCACCCGGTATAGCATCGAGGACGATGAACCTTGTTTTGTCAGGTCAGGTATTTTAAAACGTTTTTTTAAGTTCGGAGCATAAAGGCCCATACAGAAGTATGTGTATTTTTGAACAGCATTTTATCACTTTCAACTGATGGGCTTTTATATAACCGTATGGAAGCTTACCACCATCACTGTTACTTTGGCCTTAATTGTTTTGCAAATCCTAATTGGGCTCAAGTTTTGTGTGTCTCACTAGAAGTTTTTCGAACAAATATCTTTTTTAGTTTTTACCTTGACGTTGATTCATATACCTGGCCTGGTAGACAGAACATTCTAGTTGACGACTCGACGAAATTTCATTGGCTGGTAATATTGGCCCAAATCTAATTCCTTATTTGACTAAAATGCCTACTTGGTCTGATGGTATTTTGTTTTTTCGACTGGAACAAATGATTAGCCATCCAGGTAAAATATTAAGCGTAAAATTGCTATTCTTGAAATTATATTATTTTAGATTTGTAGAAAGTTTTTCGTTATTTTCTAAATTGTATTTGAATATTTTTATGTTGACTTAGTTGTATTTTAGATTCAGTTTTCGCCAATTTTTTGGTAATTTAGCTCTAATACAACTTGGAAAGCTAGAAAGCTCATTGCTTTACTGCTCGTAGCGTCTTAAACAGCTTAAAAGCTTTTGTTTGTTCAAGCGAGCATTTCTATTGCGTAAAAGGTTTCTAGTAAAAGGCGAATATTTCATTCGTTGTTTTGTCGGTAAGGTCGCCGACGGGTATTACGAAATTGCCTTGTCATTTTTCTCGCGCCTTAAACGAAACCTTTTTGCCCGTTTCTCCCCTTATGCTAAGTTTTCTTCATGTCATAAATTCCGCCTTTCATATTGTGTGATGTCATTGCGACTTAAAATTAAAACAAAACTTTTAAACCGTTTCGGGGCTAACTATCCAGAATAAACAACTTAAAAGCACTGTTAGTTTTTTGCCTTTCGCTATTGCTCCATTTCTCGTTTTTGCGCGCGCATAATGGCGCGACGCATGGCATACGCACACTCCAGGTTGGAAAGTTTGGCCTGCGCGTGGGATTTATCCCCCGCGCAGTAGCACTTTCAGCCGCGGTCACAGCCGCGCATTTTATAGAAAATGTGTTCAGCCGCGCAAATCTGACTCGAGCAAACGCGCAAAACTTCAGCCGCGCAAACTTCTGTATGAAACTTAACCAGCACAAAAAAAATTGGCGGGCCGCATACTGAAGTTGCATAACATTTTTTAACGCTAGTTTATAAGACGTATATAATATAATGCATCATAATAGAATCACTTGCGAAACGCTAAAAACGCACAATTCGGCGATTTGGTCACGCATCAGTGGACAACGGTCACGTGTTTAGTGAAGTCAAATTAGGCTATTTCGAGTAATATTGCATATTAAATGCTATACTATCCAACTTTTTAAATATTTACCTGCGCACTGCGCCCGCACACCAACCAAAAATTGCGCAGTGATTCAAGTATTCTATGAACGCTGTAAGTTTAATATAACTTCGCAATTTACAACTTTCGGTAGCCTGATGGTTTATTTTCAGCCGCGCAAGTTCAAGTCGAAATTTTATTTTCAGCCGCGCATTTTTTCAGCTGCAAAACATCTCCCCCGCGCAATATCCAAAGTTTCCAATCTGGCGCACACTCACTTAATTAGGCGCGGTAGTGCGGGGCCACTTTAGTTCCCATATAAGGGGCCACTTTAGTTCTTATATAAAGCTTTTGTTTTGCGGTGCATCGTGCAATCATCACCCGCATCATTACTGAAGACGCTATATACGCCAGACATTAAACTTTCGTATGTTTTATTTCATAACCTTTTTTTTTGTCTATGAAGTGTTGTACGCTAAATATTTCATTGTTCGCCTTACAGAAAACCTGCACCGATTTCTCTACTGTTTTGATTTGTACCGTGCGAAAATTGTACGTTCGCTATTGTCCTTGTAGACGCAAGCAATAATATAAAAAAGTGCTGAGTATTGCAAAGCTTGATTTCTACAAGCAGTTTCATCAGGCTTCAACACTAAATCAAATTTAAAACACTAAATACACCAAAATAAATAGGAATATAAAATTGTGTAGGCCGGTAATGTAAGCTATACTCAAATAGCTGTTAAACGGCTAAACCATTCCGGAAAGACAAATTTTAAGTTCATAAACATAATTGCAATTTCACATATAAGGAATGCCGGGCTACTTTACAAGGATAAAGCTCGCAACATTAAAAAACAAGCAATCAAACTATGTTGTGCGTTGCATACAGAGCAACAGAGTGTCGAAACTAGAAACGTTGCTAAAGGAGCGTTGGGTAAAAAAAAATAGTTAGGTTTTAAAGTTAGGAGCTGAATAACCGGAAAACTCTCATTGCCAATAAATGCTGGCATTCTACTCTGATTTGTTACTTGAAGCAAAACTGGCTGAGCTGGTGCCTCGGGGCTAGCTTAACAAAAATGCAGCGTTCGGCAAATTCGATTTTGCGTTGAGCGCCATGCGAATCTATCTTTAGAAATTCACGATACGAAAAACAGAAATAGTGTCAAGAAGAAAACTAGAAGCAAAAAACAGCCAAAAATGTTAAAAAGGTTAAACCGGTAAGGAAAACTAAACCAGCCAGAATTTGTTTAAAGTATAAAAGGGTGAGCCGAAACTAAACAAGAAATTGATAAAAGTTGGAAAAAAAATAAGTCAAACCCAAACCAGAAAGTTGAAAAGGGTAAACCAAATCTAAACCATGATTGTTTAAAGTCGGAAAGTGTGAGCCAAAACTAACCAGGGAATTTCGTTTGAACAGGGTAGACCAATCCTAAACCACGAGTTGCTGTAGCCAAACGGATTTGTTAGAATGTGCAATCACAGGCGAACTGCCACATTTACCACAATTTAAAATATTTTAAACGTTACAGTGCTAGGTATTTTAAGCAGTGAAATGGCAGACTCACATGGACGATGGAAAGTTTTTCAATAAACGAGCCTATGCGCAATACTAATGTTTCTATATGTTATGTAAAAAATTGTAAAAGTTTACGCTGCTAATGTTATAATACGGTCTATGCCTTACTGAACGCTTTATGCTTAATCGCTTCAGCTAAATGTCCTCTATTCGTAACAATTAGATACGAAGCAAAGCTTCAGTATTACCCAGCAAGCACAATGCACAAAGGTGCGACTGACTATCATGAAAAGGTGATAACGAAAAACAGGGACGAGTTAGGATCAGTACAATACAAAAAATAAATAATAAGAAAAATATATAGAAAAGACAAGGCCCAAATAAAAAGCTAAATTATTATAGCTTTGTGCTGACAAGTGATTAAACGCAGATTAAATGCAAACATATAAAAGGCATACCTATATGGAATTCAAAACAATTGGCAGCAGATAAAATTCAAAGTTGAAACACTCAAGTGATCAGACATTATTTAAAGGAATATATATTTTGCCTATACTGGCATCGTCAGTTTCTATAAGTAAGAAAATAAACAAATACATAGCAAAGTAATAAACAAGTTACTAAAACAATCTGTACTACCTTGAATGTTTTTGTTTTTCAATTTTGTTATTACTTTGCTATATGTATTATTTATTTTACTTTACTGAAAGGAACTGACCTTGAGTTGGATTGTTTAAGTGCAAATATGAACTGGAAGCTCATCTCTCTTGTGTAAGAACGCCACGAAAGTTGATCTGCAAATCAAAATATGAAACAACAAATAAGACAAAAAATTCCGGATTCGTGAACATTTAAAAAAGTTCCCTCAGATATTTTGCTTATTGTTAGTAGGAAATTGTTTCACCAATTTGGTTAAGCATTTTATGATTAATGGAAAACTATATTTGTTCTTATTGTTTGCTAGTTTACTAGCTGTTGGTTAGCGTTTTATTGAAGATTTTTTTAACTTGTTTCAATTAAACGCGCAGTCACTGCGTGGAATAATGAATTTTCATTACATAAGCTTGCTACATCACGTGAAATGTTACATAACTTTTGTCCAAAGTTTGGATTTATATTACTGTTAAGTCTGGGCGCCCGGCCAGAGTACAATGAGTTGCACTGTATTTCAAAGAATTTCAACAATCAATAAAGTTAGATCCTAAACACTTTTCGGAAAATCAGTTTCGCTGGCATTGTTATTGAACTTTAGAGCGCTGAGCGATGAAAAAAACAACATATACGCTTAGGACTAGTGCTTTTAAACCACATTCATAACTTTTCGTTTGTAGCGTAGGGGTGAAAGCAAGTGTTAAAAATGTATTGCACAAAGCTTTTTTCAATCTTTCGATGCGATAGAGCACCAGGTTAACATGTTTCGAAGGCTAAAATATTAATCTTAGCATGTTACAGAAGTTTGGTGCATATTTTCACACATTAATTGTATTCGGAAATCTCTAGAAGTATCTACGATTGTACAACAACCAGAATATAAAGCTTTATTTTGTTATTTCAGAACGTTTTTAGGCTGAGATTGATTTACCAAAGTTTAGTTGCAATCGTCCAGATGTTGGGACGTTTCTCAAATCAACTGATTGTTTTTTGGTCCGCGGTGCTCGTCATTGCAGGTAAAATTACCATATTTATTGATTTATCTAAACTACTAAATACCCAGGTATAGTTCGAAAAACAATTTCTGGCGAAGTGTTCTTCTGTAGAACATGCTCTCTATTCAGTTGAACAAAAACATTAAAGCACAAAATAGTAGGAGCATATTGGCTAAAAGCTCTATAGTTAGATTTAGATGCAATATCTAAGCCAACATGTGGAGAATAACGCATTTAATTATTGTAAATGTAACCAAATGCTTCCTACTTGTAAAGACGTAGATATTCACTCTTTTAAAATGGCTGCTCATTAGTAAAAAATGGTAGAATTTTCGAGAGTACCGGTACTTGTTCACCTTGGTAATTAGTTCTACAATCTGTTTTTTAGTAGGTTGAGAATAAAGCCTAGTAGTCCGACTCGAATCGTTCCTTTATGTATTGTAATACAAAACATGCGTTTTACTGTTTTTTGAGCTACGGTGGCCAATGATGTTACAATTTACTAACAACCACATTTGAGCGCAAGTCACTCAAAATGACTTAACTCCCAGTCAGGTCAATGGCAAAATAAATTAAATCCAAGTCAAGATATTTTTAACAAATAGAAAGTCAAGTCCCAGTCCAACGGAGTTTCCCAAAGCAAGTCAAAACCAAGTAACGACATTGGTTTTAAAAATAAATATTAAGCAAAATTGGAGCGTTCCGTTCACCCAAAATTTAAGTCATTCGCGTAAATCACATTTTTACGATTTTAAACAGGTGTGTCATCGCTGGCAAGCGGCCGAAATTACGTGGCCACCTTTTCTATGGAAGGGGTCAAAGGTCAAATAGTCTTTTATACCGGAAGTTCGGGGGTCAGTGGGAAAATCAATATTTCTGGACAGAACGTCACAAATTACAAAAGATTGTATTTCACTCAATTCCCGCCTATGTTTGGGTAAGTAACAAATGTCCAGTTATTACTTTTCACCTGTGTTGTAAACAAGTAATTGCAATGACTTAAGTCAAATCTTTTCGAATAAAGTCATCGGTTGCCCAAGTCAAGTCCCAGTCAACCATAATTAGAGCAAGTCAACTTCAAGTAAAGTCTTTGTTATAAAAATAAAACTAATAAAACTGGCAAAGTTGTCCAACTTCCAGCAATATCACAAGTGAAAAATGACATAAACGCAACATATATCAAGCAACTAGTTTTACGTAAAAATTAAGATAAATAACCCATTTTTTATAAACATTGATAAATGGAAGCACTTTATTTTTACCCAAGTCATTCATCCAAAAGATTTAAGTCCAAGCCAAGGGATTTTACCCAAAAGAGTCAAGTCACGAGTCATTGACTCAGTACATCACTGCTTTTTAAGTATTTTACAAAAATACTATACTACAGCATGTCATTGGCTTAGGCCAGTGCTTGTCAACCTTTAAAATTTTCATCCGCACTTTTTTATTTCGGAAAATTTCCAACCGCATGAAACAAGCACAGTACGTTTGCAACCTTTAGTTTTATTAGTGAAATACCAATGAAAGGTTTGTGTATTAAAACCGTGTGCCTAAGCCTTGACCAACATAAAATAGAAACACTGAGATTACTGTACCTGTAAGGCGCACCAGCTTATTTATTTACTGTATAACACAAAAAATAATAATATGCACCATTTTCATCCGCACGATTTTGTCATCCGCATTACAATTTTTTTCATCCGTACAAGTGCGTACCATCCCACGGGTTGAAAAGCATTGACTTAGTCAATTAGCTAATGTGCCCAAGCACGTCAACTTTTTGGGGTTCCAGTTAAAAAAGTATTTTTAGACTGCGTAACACAGTATGATTAAAATTCCTCTGCTACACCAAATATTTCAGTGCCTGAGCATTTGGTTATTTAAACGTTAGGACTTCTGAAAGGTTTAATGACATTGAACAAACAAAAGGCTTTTTATTTTCAGGCAACTTCTTTCGCAGGGCGAAGTGTGCAAGTCTCTGGGAAAGCCTTTCCGTGTGATTACTGGTAAGAAACCTTACATAAAGAAAAACAAAGTGTTTGAGGATATTGCGTAGTCTTGCGTGCAAAAGGTTTTTTTTCAAATAAAAAAAGTTACGCGGCATGCACTTACGAGACACACCAGTGTGCCGCTCCGGGATGGCCGATATCTGAAATTATATTCCGATGCCGATACCCGATATTTTGGTGACAAAGCATCGAGATTCGTTCCGATCCGATACCAAATTAAGTCTTAAAACTTAAAAAAAATAATATATATATACATAAATAAAACGTTAAAATGTAATTTTTTTGCCATTTCAAATCCAAAAATGGCATTAGCGTTACGAAATTTATCTCCAGTTGCTATTTTATTATTTTTTTGAAAAGGTTACCTTTTATATTTTAATCCCTGCGTAAAATCACAAATTATGCTGAAATTCTTTTATTAATTTCGTTTCGGACGAGTACCGATACTACCACTTGACATCTGGTATCGGCTCCGATCCGATATTATCGGACATCCCAATGCCGCGGCACACAGTTTAATTACCAATCTTCTGTATATTAAAAAATAGTATATACTAAAAATAAGTTCTTTTGGTATTTACTTCTTTTATGAGATTAAGGCAATTATCCAGGATGCCTTCGTCAGGAAATGTAACAACAAGAAAAATAAAACTACACATAAATGGAAATAAAAATGCGCTAAATAATGTTGAAAATGAAAAGCTACAAGAGTGACGATCCACAGCCCACTTGTTATGGTTTAACACTTGTCTGTGCGGAGCTGGAAATAAAACGTCTGTTTTTCCATTCATGGTATTGAAACTATACCGTCTTTCAGGTATAACCCCGGACAAACGGTTAAATGGCATCTTCCGACAGGAATACGCTATATGCAACAGGGGCGTTATCCTGAAGGGCGTCGGAGTCCCCGACATTTGCGCCGCCATTCTGCCATGGAGGGATAACGAAGTGGAAACTTACAAGGCGCAGTTTAACGCTCGCCTGGTCGGAAACATGTGGTTCAGGTATTTGGGCAAAATTTCGAGTCGTTGTATTCGGGCCAAGACTTAAAACCGTTTAAAGTACCGTAACTTTGTTTAAAGTACCGTAACTTTGTTTAAAGTACCGTAGCTTTGACTCATGTACCGTAACTTTGTTCAAGTAACGTAACTTTGTTTAATGTTACTTTGTGGTGATTGACCAAGAGGTGTATTCTGTAATTTGTTTTCTGTTGTAGTGATACCAGCGTTGAATGACAAGTAAACAAGTTAGTTTACCTTTGCGGATAAAAATGATTTCCCTATGTTCGCTTCAAATAAGCAGAATTATAAACATTTAAAAGTTCAAAGCTCAGCTCAGTTGGTAGAGCGACGGTCCCGGCTTGACCGGAGGTCGTGAGTTCGAACCTCACTGCAGGCTAGTTGTTTTTCCAGTCTGCCCTGCTTGCATTATAGATCAACAGATTTGGTGAGTCTGCAATGGCTTTCGGTGTACTAATTACACGTAAACCGTAATCGTTGGTCAATAAGCAGCTTCAGAAGGGATAGATCTCAGTTGTTAACACACCTATGTGTGCATGTTTCATTGAATAAATGATATGGTACGGTGGATACCCTTCAATGTTGTTGCTTGTACTACTAACTTGAGAAAATCATTGGCGTATGGTTGTTTCTCGACTCGCCCTCTCTAAGCTCAGTTGGTAGTGCGACAGTTCCTGCTTGACCGGAGGTCGTGAGTTCGAACCTCACTGCAGGATAGTTGTTTTTCTAGTCTGCCCTTCTTGCGTCATAGATCAACAGATTTCCTTCTTGCGTCATAGATCAACAGAAGTCTGTAATGGCTTTCGGTGTACCATTTAAAATTATGCTGTTTTTTTGTTGAAACTTTGTTGTACAGACTGACCGCATCTGTCGATCAATGATGCAAGTAAGGCAGGATAAAGCAAGCATTGGCGGATAATTGTTACTCGATTTGCTCCTCGTTGAGTCTGTGTAGCTCAGTTGGTAGAGCGACGGTCACGGTGTGCCTGGAGTTCGTTACTTCAAAGCTCACTGTCGACTAGTTGTTTTTCAGACTCCAGCAAAATTAACCAAGTCTTGATTCCCGTGTCTGTGCTATGCTTTTATTGTTTTTTCTCACAGCAAAAGAAAGACTGAGGATGGTGTTTTCATAATGACCGACCTGGCGTTCAGCGATAACCGAGCAGATCCAACGAAACACACCATCGTTAAGTTGTTTTCCGGATCCACGGAAGAGCATGACAAGGACTCGGTCCGCCACGGGTTTCCATTCAAAGTGGGAAACTCCGTGCTGGCGCCAGGTATAATTTTTTCGGGCTATATTCGATACCTGACATGTTAACCGATACCCGATATTTCGGACAAACGGTATCGCCCTTCGATGCGATACCAATGACGTCATAACTATGCTCTAACAAAAAAATAGTTTAAATTACAACGTTCAAAAATAGTAATTCCTAGGTTTTCAGGCCAAAGTTTCTTTTGGTTTTAGGAAGTTTAATAACCATCAATGGTTAACCTACTAACTATTGTTTGATGAATTTACCTTTAAGATAGAAATTCTTGCATTGGGTGACAAATAATAGCTAATATACCTATATTAATTTGGTATAGGATCGGCACCGATATCTCCGTAATATTAGCCGAGTATCGATACTACCATTTGGCAACGGGTATCGTCTCCAACCCGACACTATCGGACATTGCTAGTTTGTGTTATATTTTTAAGGAAACCACGTGTTGTTTCAGAGCTGTTCTGCTTAACCTTTTTGAAATTTGTTTTATATTTATCGTTTGCAGTTAACTGTTGACGGATTCAATATTTCAGATTGGGCTGTTGCATTGTTTATTATTATTATATTTTTGTAACCTTAGCAAAACGCCAGCTACGACGTTACGGTATGATATATTATATTTTCCAGCTCAGTAGCCGAAGTCCGGGTATTTACGCCGTGAAAGAGTAATTCCGAATTTAAATTAAGATTATTTTGTTCATTTAAGCAAGCCATTGCGCCTTGGCGTAAAACTGCAGTTTGATTAATTTCCCTCAGGCAAATCAGTCTAGACAGCACTTGAAAAATTTATCAACACGCCATTCCATTATGTCACAATCGTATTCCGGCTTGTGCCTTATTTAGGTATTTAACTCGGTATTATAATGGCTTTTTTTCATGAACACCAGACTTATTGGATTCTTGTGGTAAATTAACAGTTATACGCACTTAATTACTTCATTTTATAGTTTACATACAAACACTTTTGTGTCGTAATATTATTTTGTACAATATTTAGAGATTTACATTTTTCGCCTTTTTATTATTATAGTTTGTTCTTTAAGAAGCCTTTAAGTTTGTAGCAATAGTTTTCAGATAGTTCTGTTTCGTTTTACACTCCTATATAGGCTGGGTTGTTTTCATACAGCTTTACCAACTTTTTATAAACTTTCAACTTTCTACATGATATTTTTTTGTGTTCAATATATAGTTGTATCGTTTTTATTTAGAAAAGTCAGCGCCAATGGTTTAAGATCTATCGAGAAAAAAAACGATGCTACACTTTCTTGACTTGGATTCTTTTCATATGAACTTTAGTTTAATATAGTTGTGTTTGTCGATTATTAAAAGCCAAACGTCAAGCGTTTTACGTTGACGGAGTGGACCAGGAAACATTGGTCAATTTGTACATCGGAGGATCAAGCCTTGGGTCAGACATCGCCGTCAATGCACGACTGGTCAAACCGAAGACTGTACGAACGGACCTGAACTGGGACGGAGTAACCGGTTATATTGTATTTGAACAAGAAAATCCCTTTTCGGCCACAACGACTACTGTTTCCCTGAACCATTTGAGGGTAAGACTTACTTTCCAGAATCTAACGTTAAAACAAACTAAACCAGCGGTTCTCAACCAGTGGGCCATGGAGACGTTTTAAGGTAGGCCACTGACCAATTGTAAAACGCTAGATTTATTAAGAACTTAGTGTTATTTGTGTCCATATACCTAATTTTACGGGAATAATGGCATGGGGAGGATTTGCGAAGGAATGTAAATGAAATGTAAATTGATTGTTTACCTGTCAGTATTTCAATAATGCACGTTTAAATAAATAATCTGTTTTTTAATTTATGTTCTACTGTGTTTCGGTTTCAACCTATTTTTTAATAGTTTTTTTACGAAAATAGGCCACGAAAGAAACACAAGGTAAATCTTTATCCTAAACTCTGTGAAACAGGGGTACATGTTTTTTTCTTGAAATCATAAAGGGCTCCATTTATTTAAAAAAGAGAAAAGCAATCACAATAAAATTATTACTCCAACATTCAAATCACTAATCATACAAGATAATTGCTTCGCAAAAGCTGTCAAATAGAAGGTTTAAAGGGTGGTTTGTTGTCCCTTAAACTTTCCAAGTACTACAGTTAATGAACCACTGGTGTAACCAATTTCCAGTTGGCGGCCATATCAGTTTTAAAATTTGGTGCTGCGCATGCGTATGTCGGACTCCCGAGTCCGACTCCTGCAAAACAAACTGACTCCTCGAGTCCCGAGTCCAACTCCGACTCCGCAGCCCTGCTTTTAACACATTGTGCGGCAAAACAAGCTCATGGTTTCCTTGAATCAAAGTTGTATTGGATTTTATTTACCGGACATTTGTGAATCCATGTAGGCCGGCCCGTGATAAAATGTCAACTTTAACAGGTCCGCAGTGTAAAACAGATGCCCACCTCTGCTGTAGAGTATGTTAAGCCTGCTCTCAAGTTTGACTTTTACCCTAAAGTTAACTTAAAATACCCAACAAATAATAATGCTCGCATTTGAACCACTTGTTCAGAATCTGCCGGTGAGCTACCACATTCACAAGTTCCCGGTACCGCAACGCCAATCAACCGACTACAACATGTGCGGGAATCCCCAGGTAGGGGGGCATTTTAACCCTTACAACGTCACGACTTGGCCGACCAAGGGCACCGAGGACCAGTACGAAGTCGGTAAGTGGGTCCAATTAACAAGTAGGATTAAATTGGTCAAAACAGGGGTTCTTTAACTTTTTTAAAGCTAACCCCTAAAAGTGTTTGGTTCCCGTGGACCATGGTCGACATATAGTTTTCTTAGATGTAGTTATTATTGTTTAGACTAACTTGCTGTAGAGTGTAGACTAATGTTCTTTATTGCTTAGTTAGGTGAAAAATTAAGTCACCCGTAGACAATAAATCGGTTGATTTTCTAAGAGTTTAGAAAAGAGAATTAGGTCGCCAAAACTTGGCGCAGTTCAACTTTCGCTTAGTATTTCGGTAAACGCAAAAAGAAATTAGGAAACACTGCGCTAATCCAATTCTTTGAAATCGCAGGCGATCTGAGCAGAAAGTACGAAGTGATCAACAGCGAGGGCAAGAAGGCGCAATACACGGACTGGAACTTGCCGCTCTTCGGGCCCAATAGCGTCGTCGGGCGTTCCATTGTCATACACAGAAGCGACAGCTCGCGGTCAGTATTACGTCACAAACGTGCAAAGAAGCACGTGACCGTATATATATTTGTTGATGTGACACTGCTGTACAAAAAACTTTTAAGAGCCTGGTTTATTTCTCTTTAATGGGTAAAGGCAGTGGTTCTCAACCTGGGTGAAGCGGCAATCTAGGGTGCCTTTTTTAATATTCACGCCGAGAGATATTTTAAATTATTTAGGATTTTAATTTTTGCTCTATTTGTAAGCTTATTTTTTTATCAATCTCGTTTATTGTAACATTCCAGTTATCCACTCAGCAAAAATACGAGCAAGGGTGCCGCGAACAATTTATAATTTTTGTAGGGTACCTCAAGGTAGAAAAGGTTGCGAAACACTGGGTTAGGGTGATGCCTTGTGTTAAGGGGGGCTATTATTACGTCCCTTGGACTCCTTATATCTGATTCCTATCAGAGGTTGCTAAAAAACCGCACTACTTGATGTATCAGTCCCGCTTTTAATGGCACTAGAAAAGAATAATATTACGTAAGTGAGAAAGGGAAAAGGCACAGCGCCAAGTCACGAAACAACGATGCGCTTATATTTAATTAGATTACGTCACTACATCCTTAATGGGAGTTCGTAATGGCAGCTATCGGGATTTGGCGCTAAGCCTTGTCCATTATACCACTAATGGCATGTGCACAAGTCTAGGCCTCAATTTTAGCTGCAATAGCTGACTTTGTTGCAGTGTTTTAAAGCGAGATTGCTTAACACATGTATTTTGCCTTGGCAAGTAAATAAACGAATGTTAAAATTACTGCCACTTGTAACAAGGAAATTACTGCTACTTGTAACAACACATCAGCAGGTTTTTCCGTCTCCTTTTCACAGTTTTTCCAAAAGAAAAAAAGGAGTTTATTTCAATGTAATATTTCCTAAAATAAAGTTTGGTTTGCAAAATTCGATTTGGTCGTGCCCTAATAAATATCCTATAACGTAAAATCCCAATTAACGCTACCCGTGGTACCGGTATCTGACTGTTGGATATGTTAATGATGACACTTGGGCTTGACTTGGATATAGATTGCGAGACCGGAACGGATTAGGGAATACGTATGAGGCCTAAAGCCAGGTAATGTTCGTATTTAACGTGCTATACCTACGTCGTATTTCATATAAATACGTGCTATACCCATACGTCGTATTTTATCACAATACTAACAATAAAAGTCAAAGTTTGAAAACCCCAGTAAAAACTGGATAATAATTTACCTATACTGGCATCGTCAGCCTCTTTTGGTAAAGTAAAATTATTGAAAGAGTTTTATATTATATATGTTCCTTTAAAAACTTGGACTTAAGATATTTTTCAAATTACTTGACTATAACTTTCATTTAAAATAATTTATTTACAACATTGTGTTTCACACACTCTTTTATAGTTAACATAAGTTGTACAGTTCTGTTATTCCACTATCCACGCATGTTTGTTCAGTCAACGTGTTCTGTTCAGGTGGATTTGCGCCACCATCGGTTATCCTGGCGAGGTGAAAACTGCGATCGTTCGCTTCAAGTCTCCAGCTTACGGCAACATCTACTTGCGTCAGGCAGGCAATGACGGGGAAGGCGACACCTCAGTGTTTGGCGAACTTGCTAACATGGTGGGTGGGCTTATCTTCTTTCAGTGTTGTAAACAAGTCAATTCATTTGTAAAATAAGTTAAATCCCATTCAAGTCTTTTCAAAAAATAACAATCCAAGTCCCAGTCAAGTCGTTATTAGAGAAAGTCATCCACAAGTTAAATCACTGATATAATATTAAAATGACTTCTCCGAATATGAGCAATTAATTCAACTAAAATATGGCAAAAAACATTTAGAAAGCTTATCGTTTTACGTGTAAATCTTGAGATAAATAACTCAATTTTATAATAAAATGCTGAATGAAAACACTTTAAATCAAGCCATTTCCTCAAAAGACGTAAGTCAAGCCAATTTATTTTAAACCAGTTACTTAAGTCATTACAACACTGTCTCCTTCATAGCTAATCTTTTTATTGATACGGTGTTTGCTCGCTATCATGGTGGGTGGGATTCGACAGCAGCTAAAGACATAATTGGAGGCAAAATATGTGTGACCTCGCTTTCACCCGAGTCATTTTGTATAGTAAATATGTCACGAAATGGCATATACAAAATGTTTACCGCAGTAGGCCTGGTGTACTTGTACTGACTGCCTTTAGCGCCATGTTTGGACTATGTTGGACTGGGTGGGGTTATTTTTGTTTCTATTGACATCCTTCGATAGATGAAAAACTTACCCTAAACTTCTTGTCAATTTGCTATTAAAAAAAGAAATACATCTTTTCGGCGTTTCTAACAAGTCTTTGTTTGTTTTTAGTTTAATATCGTATGCTAAACCGACACCGAATTAGACACTCATACCTGATTAAAACGTACATCTGGACAACGCTTAGAAAGAGCGTAAAATATGTAAATATAGAAGTTATGATCCAGCACATTAAATCCATCAGTAAAAAGACTTTGAATGACGTTGCACGGACACCACATAACCCAAGTTTTAGAACCATTACCTTTGGTCACTTTACCGTACACTTATTTGCTCTTAAGAACAACGTGGCCACGTCATCACACAACTGGCATGTGCACGAGCGCCCCGTAGCGGACGATTGTACGAGTACCGGGCCCCATTTCAACCCTGGAATGGTCGGTATATATTTGTTTGGGAAAAACACTGTTTAAAAATAACTATTTACTTCTATTTTGAACAGTGTTTAAAAACAACTACTTACTTAATAAGTATATCAAAGCCCATAAAGCATGATGGTGAAAATGAATAAAGAGTTATTTGAAACGTTCAAAATGATGCCTACTTCTGTATGGGCTTTGATATTCTTATTACGTCTTTCTACAACCTCCAACCATTATGCTCCAACTATTTGCTTGATAACGAATTTCAAAGCCTAAACGGTCGAGTAGATCAACAGCATCTTGAATTAGCCGTTTCAAACCGAACTTGTACATCTTCAGTAAATGTGATTAGGAAGTAAATCAAATCATTACTAGTGAAACATTGGACGCAAGCTTTGCATTTAATATCAAGTTGCATTACAGATCCGTGCATAGTTTACCCAACTATTTACTTGTTTCCTAAATTAACAGATCGGTGTTTTGCAACAGGAAAGAGTATAGTGTAACATATCTAGTCGACATGTCGTCTCTTTAAACATGAAACAAAGAATTAAAAAAATAAAATATTAAATTTGGTCGTTAAAAGTAAATCCATTCTTAAGTTAAAGTCGTATAGCCTTTTTTCGTTTATAATGCATTTTTTGTGAATAGTGAAGATTAGGTGTGATTTGTAATAGAACGACATTCAACTTTAAACCCCTGTCGTAATTAAAACATTTCTATTTTACCGTTAGGTGTCAGTATCGGGCAACTACCATACCCTCTGTTCACCCAGCAACCCCCAGCGTTGCGAGTTAGGGGATTTATCGGGCAAACTCGGCACCGTCGACCTAACCACGTCACTGGCAACAGGCGACAGCAAGTTCTTCTTCACCGATTCGTACTTGCCGCTTTCTGGGGACCTGAGCGTGATTGGACGGTCAGTTTATTTTAGTATATCTGTGAACAACATAATACTCTAGGAAAGCTTGCAATTCAGGTCAGATATTATACATTCGTAAAAATCTAAATACGTGCATTCATATGCGTCCACACACATACTCGCACGAATAGACGCACAACCATGCACATACACTCACCTAGCTACACTGCACTCTAACATACATGCGCACAAACTAACGATGTCCGATATTTGTTATTTGATTCCGTTACCGCAAAACTGGCCAAATCGAAAAGTCGCATAAGTGTTTTCTAGGTGACTGATCAGGAAAAAGGTAGAACTTTATCATGCGAAGGTCAAGGTGATTTCAATTATCGCATATTCAGTTGCAACATTGTATATTTGTGAAGTCTATATCTTTTGTTATATTCTCCTGAAGGCTGCCAAGTTTTGCGGCATTTGTGCTTCTTTTTGGCTGTAATTTCAGCTGGTGTTACAGGAACAAGTAGAGCATGTTTTAAGTCCATTTATATTTTGGATGCACGCAGATGGTTGAGAAAAATTGCTTTGTACAAACCAGGATCAGACATTCTTAAAGGAATAAATACTTAAGTAAATATATATATAAAAAGTCAAACACATATGGAAGCAGTTCAGAAGAAAACTATGGCTTTCAGAAACATGATCTAATCCAAAGCAGTGCCGCGTGGTCAAGGCAACCTGACGTTACATTTAGTAACAACAGATGGAGACAGAAAGAAAAAAAAGCTAATAATAGAAGTGCGTAGACCAGTGGTTCTCAACCTTTTGTCTTTCGTGGCACATTTTTGTTGCGCAAAATTTTGTGGCCCAATACTTTTTTATAAAAGAAAAACTATACAATAGGTTCATATCAAAAAACAAATTACCAATAGGTTTATATTTTAAAACAAATTACCAATAGGTTTATATTTTAAAACAGATTATTTATTCTAGTGTGCATTAGTGAGATACTTGCTGCTATCAATAAATTTACATTTCATTTACATTCCTTTTCAATTCCGCCCCAAGCCATTATTCATGTAAAATTAAGTATAGTGACATAAATGAAACTAAATCAATAAATCTATCTTTTTTAAATTGGTCTGTGGCCCACCTCAAATGTTTTCCCACTGGTTTTGTTGCATTAGTTATTTTTAACCATTTGGCTTCGCTAAAATCCAATTGTCTCATACTACAATCCGCATGAAACCAGGCGAACGTTTGCGAATCATATTTCTTGACACGACAACTTTACGAAACATTCCAAATTTAAAAAGATTTATTTATATTTCGCAGCTCGATCGTGGTGCACGCCGCCCACAAGGGAGCGCCCCGGTACGCATGCGCAGACATCGAACTTCTGAGGCCTCTCCGGTTGCTAAGCGACGGTTGGCAGGGAGAGGGTGGCAACGCGAGCTCAATTGGTGACGTGGAACTCACCCAAGACACAGAATTCGACGTAACTCAGGTAAAGCTCTTAACAGACTTGGACAACTAGATTTATTTTAGCTTTTTTTAAATTAGTTAAGAATTTAAATTAGAGCACTTAATAAAATTTTTGCTCTAATTCACTGATTTAGAAAACTAGAATTATTTAGTTATTCACGTCTGGCTCCTAAAGCTGCTCGGTCGGTTTTTGTGTGGTCGTTTTTTTAAACTTATTAATGGAATATTAAATCACGTATAGAATAGACAATGTTGTTTGTTTAAATGTGTTGAGAAAAATTAAAGTTCATTCAAGTTGATTCCACCAGTGCTTCGTAAAACCTTTTAGGTTTGTTCACTCCTTGCATCTATTACCCTTGTCTCATAAAAAAGAAAAACTTAGAATTGATTTTGTTTTTGGAAATTCTCACCTGTTCACTGAACAGGCTGAACACCCGGAACATCCGCCCTGCTCGCAAGCTATCATCCATTTCTGACGGTTTACCCTTGTTCACGCCTTTTGGTTGGTTCACCCCTAAAAAAATTCACTCAGGGGTGAACCATTCACCTGATTAAGAAACACTGGCTTTTACATTGCTACTTAATTTTATTTACCCTTCGATTTAATTTTTTCTAAATTTATTATTCACAATATTTTTCGTATTTGCCGAACTTTAATCTTCATTTAATATGCTTTAAAATTTGATCTGGACTTTTTCTTTAAGCGTTTCGGTATAAATCTCTTTAGAAACGTTTTTCAGACTACTTTCAGACTATCCACTCTTTCTTTAAAGTCTATCAACTTAGCTATGTTTAGTTGTTAATTTTAAAACTATTCGGTGTTAGAATCAGTTAAAAAAGGAAATCAAAGGGCTCCAGGCATAAGACAGAAATTAGAACAACATCAACGTCGGAATAAAACTTACTTCGGACTAAAACTAAAATAGGACTAATACCTTTTTAGGTCTTATTCTGTGTTCACAGTAAAATTATTGCAACTTTCACATTTTTTCAGGTTGAAATCGCCCCCCTGAACGTGTCAGCACCGACGGTTTACCACATCCACGACCTGTCCACCTCTCCCTTGATTTGGGAAAAACGCCGATGTAGAGTGGTTGGCGGCATTTTCAACCCGTTTAACGCGCATCCAGGTTCGCTGCTAGGGTTCGAGCATTTTTCAGTGTGTTAATATATTTTGTCACTAACTGGAGTTAAGTCTTTTTAGAAAAATGACTTGACTTGACTCAAGTCTTTTGGACAAACGACTTAACTTGGACTTAGGTCATTTTGTCAAATATTTTGGGATTAAATGAAGTTCTTTTTCTTCAAAAATGCACATTAAACTCTATATTGCGTTTGTGTTTTTTTTAGTTGAATTGTTGCCTATAATAGGACGAGTTTGCCAATTTTTAAGTTGAACAGTTCACTTTTATGTCAATGACGTGACTTAGAATTGACTTGTTTTCTAATTCACTTGTTTTTCACCAAATATCAAAACAGAGGGCCTTTAACTGAACTCCTGAAAACTTCTTTAAGAATGCAATGTTTATAATTTTGAAGAAAGAAGTAAAAACAGAGAAAATCTGTTTTTGAATCTATAAAAGAACATTATGTACTAAATATTTAAAATTACGATTAATATTTATTTACTTTAATTTAAAGTCATTCGTTTCAAATATTTGTGTTATCCTTAATTCAATATAGTTTGTGATTTGTAACTAATTATTCAGATTTACAATTGTACATATTTAGAATCCTTGTATAACATAATGATTTCCACCAACGTATAAAAAAATGTTATAACAACTATATAAAAATACTAAATGTAAAATAGTAATACCAAGTTAGACGTACAACAGTAATGCCAAGCCTGTATTTAATGAAAATGTACAATCACTGACAGGCCGCGGAGTCGGAGTCGGACTCAGGACTTGAGTAAGACTACCTAAAACTACCCGGGTTCATTGTCCGATGTGCGCATGCGCAGTGACATTTTGAAATTGATATAAGTTGTAAAGGCGGAATAGAATAAGGCGGATATTTTCCCACGATGTATTGTGAATGAATTGTATGACGTCCCTACAAGTTACTGAATATTCACTGTGTTTAGTTACGATAGGCCGAATACAGGCTGTAAAAAAATCGCAAATTTGGTTGATGTCGGACCCGGGACTCTCGGGTTGTTTTTAATCAACGCTGCAGCCCTGAACCATCCTCTGCTACCATGAAAACTAATGGATCCGATCCGATACTGAAGTCTTTATCAGTGTACACGTACAGGAATTTATTAATACACGCGAAGGCCTAAACAAGTGGATTCCTTATTCAAATAGAATCAATGCAAAACAATGTTAATAAAACAGAAACAGAATCAGTAAGTTAAACATCATTGCCAAACACTTACAAGTAACTAACAACATGAGCTCCTACCGCGACAAGGTATTAACACCAACTGCCGTAAGGACAACTACAATGTCAAGGCACCATGTGCTCAGTGACCTTTGACCGCAAGTCATAGAATGATCACACAATTAAATAGGTCATAAAGTACTTAAATAAACATGCGGTTTAGCAAGCTCACTGTTAATCTTAACAATTACTATAACATTTAAAACTAATCTGTATTTTTTGGTATTCAGACTCGGAATCCCGGACGTTTGACCAATACCCGGTTGGAGGCTTAAGCGGTAAGTTCGGCAAACTTCAACCGCACAAAGCCAAGAGCTGTACGGATAACAACCTGCCTCTGAACACAGACGTGGGGGTGGCGGGAAGGTCTTTGGTCATCCATAATACCGACGGAACAGCGTAAGTAAAGATTAGAAGTAGGAAGTTAAAATTGAAGTTTCAATTTGACAGAATATTTAGGAGTAGAAAGTTAAAAGTTTAGGGATAGGAAGTTAAAATTAAAATTTTAATTTAAAACAATGTGGTTTTAGGAGTAAAAAAAAGTTGAAAATTTAGGAGTAGGAAGTTAAAAATTTAGGAGTAGGATGTTAAAAATGAAGTTTTAATTTAATACAATGTGGTTTTATGAGGTATAGGAAGTTAAAAATTTAGGAGTAGGAAGTTAAAAATAAAGTTTCAATTTGATACAATACGGCTAACGATGCCTAGTCCCACTTTTTTAATGACTTAAGTCACCGACATGACTTACGTGCACATTGTTTTTAAATGACTTTACTAGACTTTAGTCTTTTGGAATAAATTCTTGATTTTACTTAAGTCTTTGCTAATTTTAATGGTTTTTCGTTGTTTTTTTTTGTGTTTATATCGGTGATTTGTGGAAAAATCGTTGCTTTTCTACACTTCTAGAAAACTGGATTTGCGAGGCCAGTAACAATTTTTTTTGTTTTTTCTAAAGCCGGAAATGCACAAATCTAAAACTGACGCCGTGTGATGACGCAACAGCCTACGTCACTGTCGCACAAGCAGCCTTTTCGTCGGTCCTTCACGGCTACGTTCGAATGGTATGACGTGCTGACAACGGCCTGCATACTTATAATTTCTCAATGCCAGCTTTAATTCTAAGTTAGCCAAGTTAGTTTATTTGGTTGTCAAGAAAATTATGTTAGGACTTAACACTACAATCAGACTCATGCGTTTTTATTACATTTTAATTTGAAGACTAAAGAAGAAATGTTTTTATTTTTGAAATTTGCTATATTTTTATATATATATAGGATAATGATTTCTTTTGATCAGTTTCAGTCTATATCGACATGAACTCGCAATTTGTTAGATTATATTAGGACGACAATCAATTTAATTTGCAACAAAGCATCGAATAGTAAAACGAGCGGTGACAGGGCGCACAAAAAAACAGGAAAAACGAAAAAGGTTAACTTCATGCATGCGTATATACGAAATTACAGAGACGCTAAAACGTACCACATTTTTTGACCTTATAAAGTGCTAGTAGGTTTGATAATAGATTGCAAAGCCAAAAAGGCCGAGTAGATCGACAGCATCTTGACTAAGTCGTTTAGTTGATGTACTGAAGATGATTCAAGTTCGTATCAAAACGTCTTAATCAAGATGCTGTCGATCTACTCGACCTTTTGGGCGTTGCAATTTATTATCAAGCTACATTATAGATCCGTGCCTAGTGTACCTAGGTAGTAGGTTTGTTTATCAAATTTGTTCTTACTGTAATTTATGCAGAGGCAAATCATGTACGCCGACGGGAGTACATCCCCTACAACCATCGAGGTAGAACTACAATACCCGGACAAGGAGCAGGTGAGTATCCAACGCCATTTGACGATTTGCTATAGGCCTACATAAGAAGCAATCTAACCATACAGTACGTGAGGGTTTGTGAAAACCTTGATTAAAAATGAGTCAAGTCATTTGTAAAATGACTTAATTCCAAGTCAAATCTTTTTGAATCAATAACAAGTCATGTCCTAGCAAAGTCATTGTGAACAAAACCGCAACCAATTTAAAAAATTGGTAAAGGAAAACACTTCATTTTAACCCTTAAGTCAATCAAGTCAAGTCATTTCGGCCAAACGACTTAAGTCAGGTCAAGTCATTTGAAACAGTGACTTAAGTGTACTTAAGTAAAGTCATTGGCTTAAGTCATTACAACGATAAAAATAGCTTTAATAAAACAAGGAAAAACAAATCTATAGCATATTCAAGACAAAAAAATTGAATTTAAGCCGAAACTTGTAGGTTATTTGATTGTATGATCATTGTAAACCAATTAGGATTAAATAAATACCTACAAGTCAGCACTACTTAAATTTGCCATAACAAGTCGTTTTTGCTTTACTGAGGTTGTATATATTCACATATGACAAACGGATCGGAAATAGAAATGTTTAATCAAGGAGCTTTAGAATCAAACTATTTTCGCTAATGCTACAGTTGTAACTTAGTTGGATTATTTTAAGTTTACATAAAAGCAAAACAAAACGCTATTCAACAGGAATTATTTGACAAACATGGTATATATTCGGCAATCGTAGACACAACCTTCCAAAGTTTCACTGTATTATTTCATTTCAGACCACATCTAACCACAACTGGCATGTTCACATCGCTCCAGTAACCAAGGAAAATGAATGTGCGGTGGCACAAGGTTGGTAACACAAACTAGAGCAGTGGTCGGCAAACGGTTTTGGTCGCTGCCCAAAATACTCGCTAAAGAACTATTAAGGCCCACTATAGGTGAAAAGTGAAACCGTTACGACAACAGGGGTAAATCCAAGAATTATGTTTGTCGTGACGTCACAAAATTAGGCAATATGCTGATTTTGTAGAAATTTTAGTCGGCAGTTTTTAAACTTTTTTCCAAAAAAGTTGGATAAACGTTTAGGTCATTTTGATTTAAATTCCCAAATGTTGTAAACATCCAGATAGGCTAATTAGACGAATACTGGATAGGGCAAATTTACTAGGATAATTCTTACTTTTGGATAAAGTATAAAAGGACTTTGGAATAAAATATAAGTGGAGTAGTAGAACAAAACACGTTTGGCTGATACGCCGAAATAAGGAAAAATTACTACTATGAATACTACTTTTTGATTTGAAGATTTTTTAGCTTGGTAACACAACCCTATTGTCTCATTGCTCTAACTCTGAACAACATTGAAACATTATTGTTGTTATTATTTATGCCGAACCAAGCGAGGACCTTTTTGCACATAAAAACATATTTTCTGCCAGGACATTACGACCCGTACAAAGCTAAGTCGTTGTCGAGTAGCTATCCAGCCGAATGCAGCCCAACCAACCCTCTTGCCTGTGAACTTGGAGACCTAAGCGCTAAGCACGTAAGTTGGTTTGGGACGAAATTGAAATGTTAAGTTTGTCAGCGATTTGAAATTTAAGTATTTGCCCGGCTTGTTTGTACCTAAACGTTACAGATTTGCGGGATTTGTGTTGAGAATTTGTCAACACCTGTCGGCAGTGATTGTTAAACTGCTTTCGCTCTTGGTGCGTAATTGCGAGATCGTTGAATAACAACTAACACGTCACACCCTACGTCCGCCATTTTTTGTCTAGAAAGGACTAGGAAGCGGATCCAAAGAAGAGGGGCGTCGCCCTGCATGTTTGAATGTAACTTTGTGACGTCCATTTTGACGTAACTTCGTGACGTTGCGGTATGACGTAACTATGAGACGTCATGTTATGACGTAACTTTGTGACGTCATCTCTAAAAACTGTCATGCCCCCTAAAACAGATTTTCTTGATCCGCGTCTGCTGTATAGACAATAGTAGTGTGATTGTTGCTCGACTTCTCTGCCCAGCTCAATAGGTAGAGACGATATGATCGATGTCGTGAGTTCGAACCTCACCGCAGGTCACTTTTCTAGCCTGGTCTTGCTAGCACGAAAACCCTCATGTGATCAATTTATTTTGGCAACCCCTCTGACGGCCCCCGCTGTTACATGTCATAATTAGTATAAAATTCCAACAAATTTGGTCGACCACCATCATATACTCCAAGCCAAGACTTGAATATATTTCAGCATCGCTACAGCATCGGTCGATCAAGGAAGCACTTTATTGATGTCGATCTTCCACTTCTTACCGACAAGTCAAGTAAGTTTTAAAGCATCAGTTCTTAGGTTGTACTAACATTGCTAGGCACTTTAAGACTAGGCGACCTTATCTTGGTTTGAGCAATCCTTGGTAGTTTTGCAACGCTTGGCCACTGTTTTGTTGTCGTAATTTTGTCAAAAGGTTTGTAACAATAACTTTATAACGTAATTTCAGTGGACAAAGCACATATCTTACAATTGTAGAAATAATAAAAATATAGCCCGGAATTTCGCCTTATTTACAGTTTAGCGTTTTTTGGCTTACTTTTTAAAAGAGTTTATATATATTTACAGCAGATGCAGTCCCGAAAATATTGTTAACTGTTAGGATAAGACTTCGGCTATTTTACCATCACCAGCTATAACTCTTTTCAACAAGTGACCCTCATAGATAAATGTCAATGTTTTGACCAAAATATGTCAGCCTTATAGTTATAATTTGTTGTTTTTGTCAAAGTTCTAGGACGTTCGATTGTGTTCCATGCCGAAAACGCCGGGGCTGCCAGGATTGCTTGCGCCAACATAGTTCCATTAAGCAACCTTTTCACCATACAGTTCGCCTCCACCGCACGTTACGACGCGTAAGTGAAAAAAATGACTGATTCTTCACACAAAGCGCTGGATTTTCACTCGAGTTCGTTGTCCACTTGCTAACATAATTGCCTATAACGTTTCTTTTAAAAATATTGATAGATAGATTTCTTTGGAACTGCAACAACTAGAACGCAGTACAGAGTTCCTAGTGCCCATGTGTATTGCAAACTAGATACTATATATAGAAAAAATATGGAGTATTAATGAAGGCATAAAGTATTGCCAAAAACTTTTGGAAACAACGAAATCGAAAATTGTGGCTGAAGTATTTTATTGCAATTACTACGAAAACCCGTGTATTGTGTTACAAATTGTAGTTTTTGCGATACTTGTTACTGTTAGTCGGGTATCTCGGTAAATTCCTCATCAAATTAAGCACGCGTTTCGCCCCTTTCAGTTCAAAATTTATCAGCGCTGTGGCGACCTCTACCGGTGTGGACCCCATGAGAATTGTTGTTCTCTACAACACCCAAGTTCCAGAGCCCGTTGGAAAGTGCTTAAAACTGGTCGTACACATTGCAGGTACAGTGTACAATCTATGTAGTTGTACGGCTGTACGCACACACTTTACATGTTTTTGTTGTGCTACTTTGTAACGAACAAGGCACATATTTAGGCCGATTTTCGTTGATCTAAGACGCTAAAACGAACTACTTTTTTGTTAAAAGTAGCACCTTTCTTTTGAGTAACAACTGATTTAAAGAATATCAAAATAAAAACAAACTTTTCCATCTTTGATATATTAAAACTGTAGTATTTTTGCTTTGCAGTTATTTGCATTTAAAGTTAAAGAATTGTCTCAAAATGCCCTTTCGAGTTCTAAAAATGCTCTTATTTGCCACTAAAGAAGCACGGTTGTGCGAAAGCTTGTCAAGAAAACAATACAATTTGTCTTTATAAAGTGCCACCTGATTACCCTATTGTAAAAGACAATGTTTTACTTTCTAGGGGAAGTACAAGCGAACAAACAGCGAGATTTGATTGAAGGCAAGGGAATGTGGCCTTACGTTCCTACCCTAGGCTGTGCAAATAGTGTCGGCAACTAGCATCCGAATGCAGCAGTAGTTTCGTTATAACGCCAACATAAAGTTAATAAACTAATACACTTGGAAAAAAGAAGCCATAGTCATTTTTTCGCTGCTTTATTTTCTTACTTTTACAACGTTCGTTTTATTGGATCGTAATTGCTGTTTTGAAAAAAACAATACGTAAGCTGCTTTGGCAATGCGTTGCAAATTTGTTATCTTCAGTAATAATTTAAAAAAAGTTATAGGAAATCAAGTTAGGTTAAAGGAATACTGTAATCGCAGTATATTTGTTGCTGCATCTTTTAATATTCAACCTAATCCAGTCAATTATTTAAAAAAGTGTTGCTTTTATTTTTCAACACGATTAGGTTTTGATTACTTGTTCTACTGCAAATTAACGGAGTCGTTCACGTTACTATACTCAGTTTTTAAACGTTGTTTTTACGTATTTGTGCCAGAGTCAGATAAAGTGCTTTACTAACGCTGGCCTAACGAGCTCTAAAAGCCTTTGGCAGTTGCTTGCTTTTCTGCGTTCCTTGTAAGTTGTAATAAAAGTGCGCTCTAAAGAATGTTTCATTTTGTTAATTGCCTGGTAAAAAAACAAACAGTAAACAATTTTTCAAGATTTTACTGCAAATGGTTTTGAGCTTTGTTATATACAGTAAAAAACAATATCGCCTATATTCTGATGACCCCCTTCTTATTTCCCCTTTTTTTCGGGTTGATTATATTTTAGAGATGACGTCATAAAGCAGGTACACTTAAAAGACTGCTGTTTTCGCTCGAACTCAAGTGAAAATAAATTGAAATTCAAGCCAAAATACATTCGAGGATAGAGAAACATTTTTTTAATTGATCTTTTTTTTGCAAAATTCATTCAAATTTAAATTTTGCACTAAGATTTGAATTTTCCAATGAACCCCTATAAAGTAATCAACGTACCCCAAGGGGTAAACGGGCCCCAGTTAAAAAAACGCTTAAACAGATAAACTGGTTTTCAAAAAAATCTGTTGAGTTAAATGTTTAAATTGGTGTTGTCATGCTACAAAGGGGGCACAAATTTATACGACCACAATTAGGAACAGGTCATAACTTTACATATATGTATAAAGGTTTTAGTTGTAAGATTTAATTTAATAGTTTCGCAATATTGTACAGCAAAATACACACATTTCTGTAAATTGTACTCTTTTTCAAGATGCACACTTATTCGAGATGTAAATTAATTTTTAGGCGATATTATAGTATAGCAAAATACACAGTGAAGCTTTTCTTTTAAAGCATGGGCAGACACAAAAATGCAAAAAGTAAATGCATGAGGAACTCAATGTGTTTCAAAATGAACAAGTATAGTGCTTCTAACAAATATAATTATCAACAGAAATCGATGCAGAACGAGATTTAAACACCGCTTGAGAAATAGGTTACATTTCAACATAACATAACAGTCAGAAAAGTCAGAAATATTACCTTAAAAAAATCTCAAAATAGGTTTCCACAAACGCCTTGTTATTAGGTTAAAACCTATAATAATGAAAGGTTCATTTTCTTATAATTGAACCAAAGAGACATAAGATTTTGGAAAAAAGAAAATAGGATTTTGAAAAAAAATTGTGTAAAATACTACGATCGTAAATAGAGTTAAACCCAATATCTCAACCTATTGATTACATGTTTGGGATCTTTGTCCTACAAAATGGAATAAATATTTATTCTAAAACACGCCTAAACAATTTGCACTACAAGATGCGGAATTTTAAACAATTCGAGTCGCAAAAAATAGGCTAGTATTTAGCTAGAGCAGGGGTTCTAAAATTTTTTTTGACGTCGCGTAAACCACGATAGGCTAAAATTTTCACAAAAATACGTCATAAATTGACGTCACAAAGCAAATAAACTTAAATTTGTTGATTTCGGTCTAAAAATGTGAAGGTGAAAAGTCTAAATACAATCAGTGCAAAACCGTTTTGTTTTTAATTAAACTGCTTTCTTTGAAAAAATTGATTACTTTTTAAATATACACTAATATTTCGATTAGGCTTTCATGGACCCATAAAACTAATTCACGTACCCCAATGGGGTCCATGGACCCAGTCTAAGAACCCCTGAGCTAGAGCCTCACAAAGGGAGGAAACAACTATCCGCAAGAACCACGACAAGGACGCGTAACGTTGTAGCAACGCTCGAACGGATTCTCAACAGGAGGAACAGCTTCCACCGTGCACTCCCTCTTCCGAAGAAGAGTCCCCGATCCTCCGCAAGAGGCGGAACACTCTCCATCCTCCCACGGAGCCCATGAGACGCATCCCGATAAGGAACATCGCTCCCTCTTGCTCGGAGGGCCAAACTTGGAGCAATCGGAGGTCCTCACTCGCTGCCCGTTCAGTCCACGACAGCTCCTCCATCTTCTTCGCGTTCCACTCCCGCAGATGCTGCTGCAGCGTGTCCATGGCAACCAGGCCGTGTACTCCGCCGGACACGGTTCGTGACCACAGACTTCGATTACGTTGAAGCAGGAGAGGTCGGTGAGCGGCTTGGTGAGGGGACGGACTTCTCCTGTTCCGTTGCAGATCCTTCTCTTGTGTCTTCTACCTCCTCCTCCGCACTCGCGACTGCACTTGAGCCCGCTCCAGGAAGTCCACGAGTCGCACACGTCCGTGTTGCAAGCCCTGCTCCGGATGTAAGGAGACTCATCATCAGGGTCCAAATTGTCTCTGTTCCCGCAAAGCTTCTCATCAACCTTCTTTCCTCTTGAGTAACAATACCTCTTACTCACAGATCTTCCAGGTCCGCAAGTTCTTGTGCAAGCGCTGTAGGAAGACCAGGGCGACCATATGGTGAGGCACTTGCCAAGACACGGAACTTGCTCGGTCGAGCACTTTGCGATCGCGTTGTTTGTAACGGCCACAACGTTCTGGCCAACCAGGCCGAACTTGCACTGGCGACGCTTCACCATAATGCCCGGCTCTCCACAGCCTGAGCTACACACCCCGCTCCATTGAGACCAAGTCAAACAAAGGTCCAAGTTACAAGGAGCATTGTGTACAGCTCCGTCGTCGGAAAACTCGTCGGACAGAATCAGTTTCTTAACGGCCTGGCTGCAAAACTTGGGCTCCACCGTAGTGGAATTGAACAGACACTCTCTGCTCCTGATTCGTGATCCGGGAGAACAGCTGGCACTGCAGGACGACCATTGTGACCATTTTGACCACTCTGGCACGCACTCGGGGATGCAAACCTTGGTGGTTGCGAAACAGTCTTCCGGCATCCCCGGGAAGGTTGTTTTCAAATCGCTGCCAATCACCCGAGTAATTTGATTCAGCAAGCAGCCACGTTCCCGTTTGAGAGAGCCTTTGACGCCGCAAACACCTGTACAGTTGCCGTCCTTCCAACCCATCCAGCTGCTGCAGAAGATCACGTTACATGGGCTAACTTCGTCCGATTCCCCTTCGGTACATCGCGTTTTGTCAGCAAGTTCTCCCTTTAAGAAGCACGAACGCGAGCGATTTCGTATTGAAGGTCCGCATCTTTTACCACACGCCGACCAGGCACCCCACGGGCCCCAGGAACCGGGGCAAGGGGGTCCGACACAGGGGGTTTTAATCTGGTAGCATACGGGATCGGTTTGGTGGTGTACGGTCTGTTTCTTGCAGGTCCTCAAAGTCCAACTGAGTCCCTCTTCCTCACATTCGCCATCACACGCCACCGCCAAAGCCCAGTCGCTCCAGACTCTGCACAAGTGGTCGTTGCACCTTGCGTCTTCCATGCTCGCTCCTTCACACTCGTCGTTATCAATGACGTCACCAAACTCGGTGGCGCACTGACGCCGTCGTGACGTCACTCCGACGCTGCAGCTCTGCGAGCAAGGCGACCAGGCGCCCCAATCGTTCCAGGAAGGCGGACAAGTTGGCGGACCCTCGCAAGGCAGTTGTGTGAAGTAGCAAGATTCCTCGTGATTGCCTAAATTTAGGTAAACAACATCGCCAGCCTCGTTTACCACCGAGCAGTTTCGCGAGCGCGTTTGGAGGCCTTTGCCTCGGCAAGGAGCGTTACAGTCTTCCTTCAAGCACCACTCGTTCCAGCTGGGGCAGAGCTCCTGGTTGCAGAGTCGCACATCAGTAGCGTTGCTGGCATCGTCTTCGCGGTAACAACGCGACAAGTCCTCGTGAATTTCGCCTTTAACTATGCAGTCCCGAGTCCTCGTGTTGTTTGAAGGCCCGCACCTTTCTTGACATTCGCTCCACTCGCTCCATTCGCTCCAGTCTCCCTTGCAGAGGTCGCCTTTGCACGACTTGAACTTTGTATTACAAGCCTCCTGCGCCTCTACGAACTCTCCAGGAGTAGCACACGACCTCACGTACATCTCTTGTCCGTCTTCCTCGCAGAGAGCGTCGCATTGCGCCGTAATTTCCCAATCTCCCCACTCCAAGCACAAGTCCTCGTTACAGAGCTTAACATCTGTGGAAGAGCCTTCGCATCCGGGGGTAAGCACGTCTCCAAACTCGGACAAACAGGGGCGATCGCGGACCGCCATTCCGCGAGAACACGATTCAGAGCAAGTTGACCAGCTGCCGTACTCTCCCCATCTCGGTGGACATGTAGGTGGCCCTTGGCACTCTATATGAATGCTATAGCAGGTTTGATCGTGTGCACTTAAGTCGGCGGTGGCTTCGTCCAAGCACCTTCGCCTTCTGTTCTGAATGCCTTTTCCTCTGCAAGGCGCGTCGCATTCTAGAAGGTTCCACTCCGCCCAGTTCCTACACAGCCGTTCGTTGCAAGAAGACGTTTCCATGTTCGCGATGTTGCCTTCCGACTGGCAACGCGTCAAGTCGTCAGTGGCTTCTCCCTTGAAAAGACACCGTCTTCTCCTGCTCATTGTCGAGGGTCCGCAGATGTCGGAGCACCTCGACCAAGATCCCCACTCCTCCCAATCCCCGGTACATCTTCTTCCACTGCAAGGCAACGACCTCTCGAAGCAGTCGATGTTGCTCTCAACGAAATCGACCGGATCAAGGCACTTCCTTTCGGCTTTGTGCGTGCCGTTCTGCTCACAAGGAGCACTACATTCGCCCACGAGGTGATACTTACCCCACGCCAGACACAAGTCGGTGTTGCAAGCCTCAGTGTCCACTTCCTCGCCGTCGCAGCGGCTCACAACCTTGCCCCTGTCATCTGTGCAAGCGCGGCTCCGTATACGCTCGCCTTTGGTGCAGGATTCGGAACACACAGACCAGTTGCCCCATGCGCTCCAACTTGGAGGACATATAGGAGCTCCTTCGCATTTAACCCGTTCCGAGAAGCAGCTGAGCTGGTGGACAAGAAGGTCGTCTGCTTCTGCAAATTCCACGCTCAAACAGGGTCGATGCCTGGTCTGGAGGCCTTCGTCTCTACAGGGAGCATCACAGTCGTCAGCCAGGCGCCATTCGCCCCAGTTGCGACACATGAACTCGTTACAGCTAATCGTCTCTAAGTTTGTCGTGTCGCGAAGTGAGTGACATCGCGTTAAGTCTTTAGTGCTCTCTCCCTCAAAAACACACTTCCGCGTCCTGTTCATGAACGAGGGTCCACAGGAGCTGGAGCAATCCGACCAGGTGCTCCAGAGATCCCATTGTCCCATGCAGCGAGGTCCGATGCAAGGTATCCTCTTCACATTGCAGTCAGCGTTGGTTTCGAGAAACCCGACTGGATCTTTACAGATACGCTCCGACCTCCTCATACCTTCCATCTCACACTTTGCTTCACACTCTCCAACTGCGAACCAATCTCCCCAATCCAAGCACAAATTACTGTTGCAGATCTCAGATTCTGTACTGTTGCCTTGGCAGCTATCAGCTGGTCCTCCATCGTCGTCGACACACGATCTTCTTCTGCTCCGTTCTCCGACGGTGCACTTATGAGAGCATGAGGACCAAGGACCCCATTCATCCCAAGCAGGGGGGCAGGTGGGTTCCCCAACGCAAGGGACTCGCAGCGTGAAGCAACTTTCTCTGTGTAAATCTGGCAGTGGTTCGCTTAAGAATGAGTCCAGACATAGTCGCGATCTGGTTTCCAATCCATCTCCTCTGCACGGAGCGTTGCAATCATCCATTAGAACCCAGTCTGCCCAAGTCTTGCACGTATTATCATTGCAGGAGGCGGTTTCCGTATCGCTTCCAAGGCAACGCGTGACGTCATCAGTCGTGGCGCCGCGGAAAATGCATTGGCGCCTCCGAGTGGCCAACGACGGTCCGCATGGGTCCTGACAGTCTGACCACGCGCCCCATGAGTCCCAAGCGCCCATGCACCTCTCTCCGTCGCAAGAGACCAACTTCGCGCCGCATTTGTCTTCAACAGCTAGTTCAGGCGAGTTTAGACAGTTTCTGGTCATATTTTGCCAGCCATTCTCCTCACAGCTCGCGTTACAATCGGCTGAAGTTTCCCAGTCGCTCAGCCGAGCGCACAAGTCCACATTGCAGCCTTGCGTTTCCTCAAAGTCGCCCAGGCACTCGTCCACCACGCTTCCAGTGTCGTTTGTACAAACGCGCAACCTCGTCTGAGCTCCGATTATGCAGGACTCGCTGCATTGCGACCAAGAGCCCCACTCCTGCCATGAAGGCGGACAAACAGGCGAACCCTTGCAATCCACCGGGACGCTGTAACAAGACTCGTCGTGGAGCGACAGATCCTCGGGTTCGTACTCTTCGTCTAGGCATTGTCGTGCACTTGTTTGTGTTCCGTTTCCCCTACAAGGGGCGTCACAGTCGTTTTGAAGTTGCCACTCGCCCCATCGCTTGCACAAGAACTGGTTGCATTTTGTGCGGTCGATATTTGAATCCTGCTCGTTCAGCTGACAGCGAGTCATATCGTCGGTGGAGCTTCCGTCGAACATACACTTTCGAGTCCTGTGTACAACCGAAGGCTCACATTTGCTATCACAGCTGGACCAAGGGCTCCAGTCATCCCAGGCGCCCATACAACGCCCGCCTTTACAAGGGGTAAACTTTCTGTCACATTGCGTGTTGGTTGTTTTAAATCCCGGGGGACTAAGACATCTTCTCTCTGATCTCTGCTCGCCGTCCTCCTCGCATCCGGCCGAGCAACTTCCAACCTCTTCCCACCCACTCCACTCTTGGCACAGTTCCAAGTTGCAGTCTTCAGTTTCCGTGGCAACGCCGTCGCATCCTCCGACCACAATGTCCCCGGTATCGTTAAAGCAACTCCGGGAGCGAATCCGGTTCCCAGGCGAGCAGGACTCAGAACACGATCCCCAACTTCCCCAATTTTTCCAGGCAGGCGGACACACAGGACTGCCGGAGCACATCACTTGCTCCCGGAAACAGGACGCTTGATTGACATAAACAACTGCTAATCGTGTCGCGTTTAGGTTAAAGCAAGGTCTCAATCTCGTCTGGATCCCTGTTTCTTTACAAGAAGCATCGCAGTCGTCCTCCAGCATCCAATCTCCCCACTCTTCGCACATCTGCTCGTTGCAGGGAGCTGATTCCACGTTGGCCACGATGCCCTCTCTATGGCAACGAGTCGTGTCCACGGTGGGCTCGCCTCGGAAGAGACACTCCCGGTTCCGCTTCTTGGTGGAACGGCTGCAGGAATCGGAGCACTCCGACCAAGAGCTCCACTTGTTCCAGTCGCCTAGGCAACGCTCGCCGCGGCAAGGAAGAGATGACGTGTTGCAGAGCGGGTCCTCTGTTGCCAAGCCAACGGGATTAAGGCAGGATCGCCAGAGCTCTTCAGCTCCGACTTCCTCGCAATTTGCCACGCACTCTCCAGTGGTCTCCCAAGCTCCCCATTCTTCGCAAAGATCAGCGTTGCAGCTCTCCGTTTCCGATTCGGCGCCCGGACACTCTCTAGCATCCACCACAGAGGAACTGTCGTTCAAACAAGCCCGGTTCCTCTGCCGCGATCCGATTGTGCAAGTTTCAGAGCACTCTGACCAGCTTTCCCACCTCGACCAGGCTGGTGGACAAATAGCCGCCCCCTCGCAGTAAACCAGTTCTTTGTAGCAGAATTCTTGATGCACTGAGAGCAGTGAATCGTCGTCTAAACACGCCCTTGATCTCATTTCTAGCCCCATGTCTCTGCAAGAAGCGTTACAGTTGCCTTCAAGCGCCCATTCGCCCCAGTTTTTACATAATTGTTCATTGCAAGTTGCGCTTTCCGCGTCACTTGCCTCTCCTTCCTCGAAGCAGCGCGTCAAGTCGTCAGTTTCTTCTCCTTGAAACAAGCACCGCCGACTCCGATTCTTCATCGAAGGCGCGCAAGAGTCTTGACACTCGGACCAGCTGTTCCAATCGCTCCAGTCTCCCATACAACGGCTTCCCATGCACACAGAAAAGTTGGTGCCACACCGCGCTCCATCGTCAATAAAACCTGAAGGATTCAGACACGGTCGCTCCGTTCTTTGCACTCCTTCTTCTTCGCACTTCGCCTCGCATCCTTCTACGAGTTCCCAATTTCCCCATTCGTGGCACATGTCGTCGTTGCAGTCTTCTGTGTCAATCGCTCCTCCTGCGCATCCGGACGCAAGGAAGCCAAAGTCGTCCTCGCAAGATCTCACCCTGGTTCTCTTCCCTTTTGCGCAGGTCTCAGAGCAGAATGACCACTCGCCCCACTTTGACCACGCTGGTGGACAAGTAGGTTCACCAAGGCACGCTACAGTATTTGTGTAGCATTGCGCTGGATGCAGCTCGCCAATGTCGGTTGCAAGTTCGTCCAGACAAGTTCGCCACTCTGTTTGGTTTCCAGTTCCGCGACAAGGGGCGTTACAATCATCCTGCAGGTTCCATTCTCCCCAGTTGGCGCACATCATCATATTGCATCCTTCATTTTCAACGTCTCCTGCTTCATCGTCCATCTGACAACGCGAAAGATCGCCAGTCGTTTCTCCATTAAACACACAGGAACGACTCCGGTTGGTCTGCGAAGGTCCACAGGGGTCAGGGCATTCGGACCAAGCGCCCCACTCGCCCCAATCCCCCATACAACGCCCGCTGAGACACGACACATACTTGGTTGAGCAGCTAGGGTCACTTGCAATCAAATCAACAGGCTCCAGGCAAGAGCGTTGCGTTTGCTGAAAGCCGTACTCTTCACAGCTGGCGTTGCAAGGCCCTGAGTCTTCCCATGGAGCCCAAAGGACACATAGCTCGCTGTTACAGACCGTGGTCTCATTATACAAGCCTGAACACTCGTTCACAGATTCATCGTCGTCGTTAAAGCACAAGCGCGTTCGCGTCTTTAATCCCTGCGTGCATTCTTCGGAGCATGAAGTCCATTCTTCCCAACCACCCCACGCGGATGGACACCGCGGCTCCCCGTCGCAAGGAACCTCGACTCTGTAGCAAGAAGCTTCATGGTAGTCCTCAAGAAGAATGAATTGAGGATTAGCTTCCAGGCACGGTCGCGATCTCTTCTGATTCCCGGTTCCTCTGCACGGAGCGTCGCAATCGTCTCCCGAAGTCCAATTTCCCCAGGAGGAGCAAAGATGCTCGTTGCAGGGGGCAACCTCCTCTGAAGAATCCCCCTCTTCTCGCTCGCAGCGGGAAAAGTCCTCCGTCGCGTTTCCTCGGAAGATGCAGCGCCTCACTCGGTTCATGGACGAAGGCCCGCACGGATCCTTGCAGTCCGACCAGTTGCTCCAGTTCTCCCATTCGCCCATGCACCTACTCCCATTGCACGGCACTCTTCTTGAAAAGCACTCCGCACTGGTTGGCACAAAATCGTCAGGCTCCGCGCAGTTCCTCTGCGAATCCTGCAGTCCGCTTTCTTCACAGTCGGCGTCGCATTGTGACGTCAACTGCCAGTCGTTCCACGTTACGCACAGGTCTGTATTGCACAGCTGCGTCTCATCCGGGTGACCAGGGCATTCATCCACCTCTTTCCCATCTTCATCAACGCACGTTCTGATCCTCCTCCGGCTTCCCTGCTGGCAGGAAGAAGAGCAGGAGGACCACTCTTCCCAAGGTCTCCAGGCAGGTGGACATTTCGGCAGACCGTCGCAGGAGACCTGACTCGTGTAACAGAAAGGCGTATGAGCGATTGTGACGTCAATAATAGCGGCGTCCAAACATGGGCGGGATCTCGTCTGATTTCCGAAATCCCTGCAAGGAGCATCGCAATCGTCCTCCAATATCCAGCTACCCCACAATGAGCACAACTCAATGTTGCACTGCTTGATGTCCACCTTGCTCACACTTCCGTTTTCCAAACAGCGAGAAATGTCCTCTGTTGCGTTTCCCTGGAAGATACATTGGCGACTACGGCTTGTAGTCGAAGGTCCACAGGGATCCTTGCAATCTGACCAATCTCCCCAAGCGCTCCAAGACCCCAAGCATCTCGCCCCAGTGCATGGTTCACGTCTTGTGTTGCACTCACTTGCAATAGGCTCCAAGTTGGATGGATTCAGGCATTTCCTCATCGAGAGCTGCGTGCCTTCTTGTTCACAAACAGCAAAGCAATCACCGGAAACCTCCCAGGCTCCCCATTCCACACAAAGATCGCTGTTGCAGTTTTCCGTTTGGTTGTAGCCTCCATCACAGCCGTCAGCTACCTCCCCGTCGTCGCTGTAGCAATTCCTTGCCCTGGATCTGATTCCTTGCTTACATGTTTGACTACAAGATGTCCACTCCGACCAATCTCCAAACTCCGGAGGACACACGGGATCCCCTTGGCATTGTTTTGAGGTTCTGAAACAAGACAAGTCGTGGAAGTCGGACAAGGTATCGTCTCCGCTGTTTGCGTCCATACAAGACCTTAACAAGGTTTGAATACCAGTGCCTTTACAAGGGGCGGTGCAATCATCCTGGGGCATCCATTCGCCCCAGTTTTCACACATACGTTCGTTACAAGCAGTGCTCTGCTCGTTGGAGTCGTTTGCGGTTTTATGACATCGCGTTAAGTCGTCAGTCGCTCCACCCTTGAACACACACTGCCTGGTTCTGCTGGTTGTGGAAGGACTGCATGAACTAGGACAATTAGACCAAGGCGCCCACTCGCTCCAATCGCCCATACAACGTGCACCGGTACATAATTCAAGCTTGGCATTGCAAGATATATCGGCACTGAAAAAATCGGATGGATCGATGCAAGTTCTCTCCATACTTTGGACTCCATCTTCTTCACACTCTGAATCACATTCACCGATTGTAAACCACTTGGACCACTGCAAGCATGAACCGACGTTGCAAGGCTCCGTTTGTTCCGCTCCCCCTGGGCAAGCATCTTTAGCTTCATCACCATTTTCGGCAACGCATACTCTCTTTCGTCTCCTCATCCCGACTGTACAGCTCTCCGAGCAGGAAGACCAACTTTCCCAGTCGCTCCAGGCAGGAGGACACGTCGGGGGACCATCACATGGGACTTGAAGGGAGTAACAACTTAAGCTGTGCTCTTCGGCGACTGCGGTTTGATTCTGATTCAAGCATCTCCTGGTGCGAGTCCGATTCCCAGATCCTCTGCAAGGAGCGTTACAGTCGTTTTCCAGTCGCCATTCAGCCCATGATTCACACATCTTATCGTTGCATATCTTCGTTTCTTCTTTTACGGAGCGCTTGCAGCGTGAAGGATCCACCGAGACCCCGTTAATGATGCAGATGCGAGTTCTGGTCATAAAAGAAGGTCCACACTCCTCTTTGCAAGAGCTCCAGGATCCCCACGTGTCTGAGTCGATGCGACATACTTCGCCGTCGCAGGAGGAAATCTTCGTGTGACACGCGTTCTCTTCACCAACGAATCCAGAAGGATTGATGCAGGTCCTCTTGGAGCTTTGTGACCCAGTTTCGTTGCAAAGAGCATCACAGTCGTCTTGTATCTGCCAATCGCTCCACTCAACGCACAGGTCGCTGTTGCATTCCTCCGCTTCGGAAGACTTTCCTCCACAACCAGTCCTTTCTTTGTCATCCGCATCCGAACATCTTCTGCTCCTGAATCTCATCCCACGTTCGCAGGATCCTGAGCATTGGGACCACGCTCCCCAATCGCTCCAGTTAGGAAGACACAATCCGGAACAATCGGAGGTGACATTGTAGCAGGAGGAATCGTGCTCCTCCATAGAAACATCCCGATCAGAGCAATTCCGGGTGCTGATCTTCTTTCCACACACGCACTCCTCTTCTTTCCAGTTTACCCACTTGGGACACAGCATCTCGTTGCACTTCCTCTCATCCGTCTCTTCATACGAAGGCGGAAGTCCTTCATTCTCGCAATCTTTGCATTCGGGATCAATGTCTGAAATGTCACAAAAAGCTGTTGCGTACAACAAGAACGCGATTGTAACGGCCATATATTAAAAACTAAAATATTTTAAAGCAAGCAGTTCAGTAAAACGTTAATAATTTTAGAAACATGGTAACCGTCGATATCGTTTTCTATGTGCATGAATCTACACCAGGGGTGTCCAACATGAGGCATGCGTGCCAAATGTGGCACGCGACCTAATAAAAAATGGCACGCAAGCCCCCGCAAAAAAGAAAATTCAAAAAAGCTAAATTTGTTATACAGCATATTGTCATTGTTTATTCACAATACAAAACAACAAACAATTACTTCTGATATTATAACACTATACTGTTTTTATTTTTTGTATAAAAGCGCTTTGTAATATAACAAAACAAAAATAGTTTCTAAACTTTGGCACGGGAAGAATTTATAAGATACAAATTGGCACGTCGGCATGTTAGAGTTGGACACCCCAGATCTACACAGATACCACTTTGGTATCAGAAGAGTACCGATAATACCACTTGGCATCAGGTATAATATTCGATGCGGTAATATCGTGCATCCCTAGGTAGAAATACAGGCTTACCTGCCGCCTCTTCCAGCTCGCATCTTCTAACCCTTCTCTGCATCCCGGGTGAGCAGGACTCGGAGCACTTGCTCCACAGAGTCCAGGAGGACCAATCGCCAAGGATGCAACCTCCGGGATCGATGCAGTCCATCGTCTCCGTGGCCGAGCCGGAGCAACTCTGGACTCCCGTGTATTCAGCATCTCTGAAGACACATTTTTACGCATATAATTAAAGCGGGGTTAACTCCTGATTTTAAATGAACGTCAAGCATAGACACAGACCTGGCAACTAAATAATTCTAGCTTTTAGATCCAAAGAATTTAAGCAAATGCGACTAATCATATTTCTAATCTAATTTTCAAATTGCTTGTGTTCTCTAATTATTTAGTTATAATCTAATTTGGATATTACCAAAATAGTCTTTCAGGCGAAACAGAGTATTTGAATTATTACTTTTTGATCGGAACAACTTAATTGTAGGTGATTTGTACAGTCTGAAAAGCATATGCTACTCGAAAATTTACGAAAATTAAAATGATTTAATTCCATTCTTTTTTTTAAAAAAAGCTGTTTTATTTGTTCAAGGTACCGTAAAATAAGTCAAATTATTTTGCCCAAAGACTTAAGTTTAGCCATTAGAGAACGGTGACTTGATTTTACGTAAGGTAAGTCATTGACTTAATTCATCACAACACTGGTAAGTAACGTAGTACACACTTAAACCGTTAGAGTCGCGGTTGCAACAACTATGTCATCAACCAATGCAATGTAACTAGCCTATGAATATTGACACACCAAGTCAATTGGAGGTCATAGCATACCTTGAGGTACAGTCTCTTCTCCTCAGCCTTTTTCCACCAAGGGGGGTTCCCCTTTCGGCAGGCATGCAATCGGACCAGGTTTGCCAGTTGCTCCAACTTGACTTCGATTTTTCGTCTGTGAAACACATAAAGTATAGACTTTAACTTTTACAGCCCACGAATTCTAAAGGCGTTTGAAACATAAAATACATTTATCTTGCGATATGAATCTACACTAAGTGCAGAGAAAAGTGAACCCTCCCGTATTGTACAACAGCCAGTTTTCTAATCAGATTTTTCCATAGGAGTTTGCAGTTCCCTAGCACTAGTTTAATCTTAATCACAGAACGTGTAAACAGAACCGTTTGTTTTTCAACATTCACACAAATGAATATTATTTTAATAAAAACGCTACTTCGCTTCGTCACGATATGAAATGGAACAAATAATTGTACGGTTTCGCCATGATACACAATTGCACGTTAAACACCTGTTTCTTTACAGTTTGTAATAGATTCAAACCATTTTAGTCTAATAACAAGAACAGAAATCTAGTGATCTAACTCACCAGTACCTTTGCTCCTGGTGGAAGGCTCACGCTTCGTCAAGGCAGGCATTGAGCATACTGACTCTGGACGCTCGTGCAAAGCGAACTCCGGATCCCAGCAGCATCGCATTTTGACGCAGTCCTCTCTGAAAAACGCACAAAAAGTATGTTAACTTTTTTCGTGATCGTTTGTCAATGGTGTCTCGCAAAGCACGGTTACTTTCGCCACTTGTAAAACCCTAAAATACAAAGTATTGCTCGGTTGCAGTTCAACTCGACTATGATTCCAATCTGTGTACCCAAGTCTAAGAGCATTCACAGAAACAGAAATAAATAAATATTCTGAAGTAAGTTAATAAAATAATAATATTAATTTAATCGCAAAATAATCTCGAAAAGCTAGCAATTCAGGTCAGACACATTAACCAGAATCCTTCATTCGAATTAAGATATACTGACGATGCCTTAGTTGGCGAAATACATATATATCTTTTAAGATCTGGTTAATGTGTGTGACCTGAATTGCTAGCTTTGCTAGATTATTTTGCGATTAAATTAATATTATTATTTTATCAGGAATTAAGGTCGACATTTATCTTGCAAGGGTCAAGGTGATTTCCATTATTCACATATTCAGTGCAACATTAGTTTAATCGTTTTGATTTAAGTGTGTTCCAACGCTGCCAGTTGTTGATCGTTTATCGATATCGTAAGATCCAAAATAAACAACTATGTTGAAATAATTTTTTTTAATCGCTTTTTGGATCGATTCTGAATAAAGTTTATTTCGCGAATTGCTTTCCGCGAGTTTTCTAAACAAAATAGTCATTAATTTTAGGCCTGGAACATACTTTTTTGTTTCGAACGACCAATCCGCGGGCAAGTGTATTTGATTTTGAATAAATTTATCCAAATTCGCTCTCCTTACTGATTAAGACAAATCTATGCCACCCCGATACTTCTGAATCAAAACTTATCTTGCCCACCATCTAGCGGTTCTAATTTACTCACCTAGTAACGTTTTTTTCGCCGCAGGGTAGCGCAGAAGAGTTAATGGTGCTGCACATAAGTTGCATGTCGATGTCCTCGATAATCACCTCGACGTGGGTTCTAATCCAATAGTTGGCCAGAAAGGCCTGATCGGATAACGGCTTATCTAAAATACAGTTAGTTAAGTGAACGTTGAAAATGTAAAACAATCGGAGAGAATAGGTTGCCCAAACGTTAGTTTACAATTACAATTACCAGAGGAGCTGTTTTTAATTAATATTATGCCAGGTAACAACAATTGCTAAATAATCCCTTTTTGGGCAATGTACATATGGTAGGCCCAAGATTGATGCGCCAATAGTTGGGTTTTACATTTGATTTTGCTGTTTGATTTGGAGCGAATATTACAGCAGTAGGTATGGCTTTTTGTGAACGCTTCGAGTAAATATTTACTCCAGATATACTATACCTATACAACCTCTGGCTAGTATATAGTTGGCCTAACTTACAAAAAATACGAACACGTAGGTACATTGTAAAAATACTGCAAAAGCACATTGAAATGTGACTATTTAAAGTTTACCAGATATAGTTGAGCCATGTCCAGGCGTCCCAGTTGTCTCTCCAGTTTGCTGAAATCGTGAGGTTCCAGCCACACAAACTCCGTCGATCCAACAGCAAGACTGCTCCATGCAAAGGTTTCTGCGAAGATCAGAAGAACTTAGTGATAGTTAATCTTTTCTGATGCGCTCGCGGAAAAATTACTCTAAGGCTGGCAACGGAGTGGCGCAATACAAGGCAGCTCCAGTCTATTTGGGGCTTTGTTTTGTTATAGGAAGGTTTAGTGTCTTGCAATGTGTAAATCAAGTCATGTAACAAGTATACGTCACTAGTAGATTTTCGTCCATGGGAGTTTATTCAGACGACTGATGCCTCATCAACAATCACGACCGCCATATCCGGTATACCAAGTATATCATTACTCTGGACAAATAAGCGAACTGGATAAAACTGAAATGAGTTGACAACTTTGTTAATACAAAATGTTTATTAGCGTCGGCAAGCCTAAATAACTTTTATAATGTGCTATTTTCTACTAACGTCAGTTTGGTATTGGACAGAGACCCCGTTAAAACGCCTCTGTTAAACGATTTTATGGCCAAGCGATGTGTACAAAAGGGTTGACAAACAGCGAATGGTTCAACCAACTCACATCACGTAACAAGCTACTGTGCTGACCGTTAGTACTGGACACCGGACGTTACACTATTCTTGTGAGATTGCCATTCTGTTATAAACTGATAGACGTTTAATACCGGTATATGCTGTGGCGAAGCTGTTGGGCACGCAACTTTACTATTGGAGTCGGATTTAATCTAAACGTTTACCAGAATCAGCCCTCGCAAACCCAGTTTAGCCATACAGTCCATTGATGCCGCCCTCTTAAACTATACCCATTGAATAACACCTAAACTTTAAATCAGACTTGCCTTTTACTGGCTTGGCAGGAGCCCGAAGCATTGACGTGTGCTGGACACTCAAGTATCACGGTAAAGTTTCCGTAGTTGTAGTGAGTGAGCGGTGATGAGTTTTGTTCCGGATGTGTGTCCACCTGGACCTCCTTCGAACCTCCTTCTTCCAAGTATGAGGTAGAAGATGAAGATTGAGCCTGCTTCTCCAACTCTCTGATCACAGCATCTAGGTGAAAAAAAAATGATATTTTAGAATATTTCTCTTTGGAATGCTATAAATCTTAATTTAGAAAGAACTAGGAGCTTTAACTTAATGAGGACGTTTGTAATTTGTATAGTTTGGTTTGTTGGTAAACACTTGCTCACACGTAGAATGGTATTTGACAATGGTTTAGTTTGCCCAAATGTATGAGCCTAAAACTCGCTGTATTGCTCTGTCGGTGACCAAGAGATAAAATCTCTCAAGTTTTATGTTAAATATTTTTACTTTGAAGCTTAGTTGGAAAAGCAATGAAAATCCTTCAGGCGTTATTCGACTCCCAGAAAAGTTTCCAGTGGGAAGATCAGTAAAGTTCGTTATCACAAGCATAAGTTTAAATCCCAAGAATGCTTTATTAGACGCGACTGTCTTTAGTTAACACCCAAGTTAGTTTAAAATACAGCGGGCATAAGTTCGAATCTCGCGCACGGTACTTGACCGCCTACCACATGTTGAAAACTCTGAACAAACATATTTCCATCAAACATCTCCAATCCGCAATATGAAGTGCTTTACGCAGTATAGAGTTCAAATTAAATGAAAATTCAAATAAAGTTTAAATCCACGGGCAAGAGATCCAATTTTTCACAAGTTACTTGGTAGAAGACTGAACGAACGCCCATACCTACATGCTAAAAGTACTCTGAACAAGCATCCGCCTTTCAAGGCAAAGTGCCTTCCCTATCACTATAAATTGCACGAGTGAAGCCACTATCAGTGGATTAGTCTGCATCTGATTTGGCGCGCTGAAATCTAGCGTGCCGGGCATTTTAGGTGAAAGTTTGTTGGTATCGAATCTAGGACAACTGCTGACCTTAGGAGATAAGAACGTACACGAAAGATAGGCTCACACAACCAGCACTTTGTAGGTTTTTAGTGTACAATTTAGATTTAGCCTACTTACAATGGGTCGAACATTTATATATGCAAGTGACACAGCAAAGCTTCCTATCTTTATGAGTGAGAGATTTAGCATTAAAGGCCGTGTGATTATTTTCATACCGATGTTGTATACTTCTTGTTGAAATTGCTCAGTATTTTTACATTCCAAAACGTACATAGCGTTGTTAGTTTCTTTCTAATGCTATTATGATGCAGTCGATATCAATTGTACCGTGTCACGTATCAGGAATAAATCTAATTCACCTAAATTGTTGTGCTGTGTCTCTTATTATTTTGGAGCAAAGTGCAGAGCTTAGATGTCGGACTCGAAGGAGTCTGACTTGGTCTGACGCTTACATTTTATGGATTTTTTTTAACTTCGTATAATAACACATTCCTTTTTAGAGGGTGTGATGACTACATAAATAAACACCAAGGTACTCGCGTTATATACGCGGTCTGACGAAAATGTACGAAAATATTCTAACAGGACGATCCAAAAGAGCCACAAAGCTTAAAATGAAAATACGAAGAACATGTCAACTCAGAATACTGAAGTTACGCCGAAACAGCTCATCATTTTTTACGAAAACAGGAAATTAACAAGGAAAATTTGCTGTCAGGAAATTACCTTACTGGATCACCGTTGTTGCACACGTTTGTGTGTGTGTGTTTTAGTTTATGATATTACCTTTTCGGATTCTAAAGTTTGGCGTTGTTTCATTGACGTGCTCTTGTACTACCTGCATTTGCCCCCAAAAAATAAAAAAAGGCAAAGTTTAGTAATAGTTACGTACCGACTTGAGTTTGGTTGTTGACTGCTTTTGAAACAGTTTGGAAGCAGACCGGATTTCCTAAAGCTGGATTCCAACAGCACCCTAGCTGGGAGCACTGGGCTCTGCAAAAAACAATATTATCGTTCACTGGTCAATATTATCATTCAGTGCTCAGCCAAAGGACATATTAACCCACACACATTATTTGCTGCGTCCATTACCAAGTTATTTTAACTTTTAAATGTGTTATTTATTTTACATTGGAATACCCTAATTAATAGCTTTTCAGTAAATAAGCTACATTATTATATTTTAAACCTGAATGTGTCTATATATTGCAGATAAATTATTGCAACTTAGTGTGCTTTGCTAAGCTAACCTCACAAGATACAAAGGGTAAAACTATTTTAAGCTTTGAACAATCCCGCTGGCAAGAATATCGACACAAATATGTTTATTAAACAACTTTCTCTTCCGTTTAAACGCAAAACCCTTTGTCAACATTAATGCATTAGTTTGGGTTTACGTTTTTAAGTTACAAAAGCAAAGTGTCCAAAGGCTCCTGTTAGCATTTTGCAAACCTCCGATTGCCTTGACTTAACTTGTTTGATGTTGAGTTCAGTTTTCAAATTTTATAGAAAATTTGTCTAAAACCCATTCTAACAGATTAAAATTTCAAGAGATAAGTCGAAGGATTTATTTTGGGAGTTTGACAAAATGCTTGACGAAACAATCTGAAACTTTAAAATTAGTTAAGAATCCGACTAACTTAGCAGTTCTCAACAAGTGGGTCATGGCTCACTGGTGGGCCATGGGAGCATTTTGAGTGGGCCACAGACCAATTTAAAAAAAGGTAGATTTACTGAAGAATTTAGTTTCATTTGTGTCACTATACCTAATTTTACAGAAATAATGGCATGAGGAGGATTTGAGAAAGAATGTAAATTTATTGTTCAGCAGCAAGTATCTTACTAATGCACGGTTATGAAATAATCTGTTTTAAAACATGTTCGGCAGTTTTTTGTTCTAAACGTATTTATAGTTGTTGTTTTTCATAAACATTAGAATTTTTGTGCAACGAAAATGGGCCACGAAAGAAAAAAGGTTAAGAACCACTGGACTAACTTGTCTATGCCGATTGGTCCGCAAGCTGTTCTGTAGTTGTTAACGGGACAATGCAGGAGTGTTATTTCCTTCTTGTTCGGGTCAAAAACCATCTTATCATCGGCCGCTGTGTCCCAGTATATTCCTCCATTCTTGTTAGTGCCTAAAATCACGCCTGATGGGTCATCCCTTGGGGCGATTGGCGAAGGAACCATTTCTGTAAAAAGGTTATTACCTGATCATGGAATTACACTTTTTTTAAGGTAAACGCATAATGAAAACAAAGACAAGTTTGAAAAAAACATTTACCCCGTTCTTTTGATGAAGCCTATAAACACTTGGGGTGCCCAAACTATGGCACATTTTAACCATTATAGCAAATGGCGCACACCGCTCAAGGAAGAAAAAAAAAAACATATGTCTTATTGACAAGGGCGGATCTAAGGAGGGGTCACGTGGCCATGCTACCCAAACTGATATTTCCTATTGTAACGCTCCGTGTTAATCCAATTAGGTTTCTAGGATTTCTTAGCCCATTTTGGTAAAATCCTTTTAGCCCAAAGGCCTCGTGTGTCATACCGGTACCCTCGAAAAAAGGTTTTGGCAACTTAAATAATTATATAAAGGCGTTTTGGGCTTTGCGCGACTTATAACATCGCTGTAACTTTTTTTAGCATCTTAATTGAAGCAAAAATAATGGGTGCACTAAAAACAAAAAGTAGCAAAAACGATAGATCAAAAATTGCCCAAGCTATCATTAAAAAAGAGCAAATTAAATAAACTAGACATGGTGCAAAAAATGTGCATAATGTAAAAGGGAATGGTCGTATTTCAAAATCCATACGAATATAAGTTGTTTCAAACCTGTTTTGCCGCTGTAGCAGTATGGAAACATCCGGCCGTCGTAGCAGCATCCTAGACCCTCGCACATTGCTTGACCCGACGACCAGTAACCACAAGGCTTTCGTTTCCAAACCTTCATGGCGCAGCGAACACAAGACTCTGTTGACAATTATTCTACAGTTAGCAAAAAGACTCGAATTATTTTTCTAAAAAAATTTGGAAACCTTCTGTTTGGATGCAAAAAGCATGGAAGGGTTAAGAATAAAAGCAGTTTAAAAATATTTAAAAAAAACTTTAAAAAAAGGTTTTTTTTTTCTAAGAAAATTGGGAAACATTTTGTTTGGATGCAAAAATCAAGGGAGTTTTAAGAATGGCAGCAGTTTAAAATTTTTCTTATGTAACTTATAAAAAGACCGAGTTAGATTTAACGTCAAAACCGACTAAAGTTGTTTTTTTCCACAGTATATTGGTCAGTGTCAAAATTGGTTCGAAAAACCACTAATAAAAAACTTTTAATCAAGGCTGCAAAGCTGGACTCGATCTCGAAATAAGGGACTCGGTTCATTTGTCTAGAGTTGAAATCGTTCCGAGTCTCGAGCCCGGCGTACGCAGCACCAAGCTTCAAAACCGATTCATAAAAGTGGCAAAACTCAATCAAAAAGTTCAGCTATTCATAAAGTCATAGTTTAGAAAACGAAGTAAAGTTTCGGTCAGATGCCCCCTTTATGAACGCATAAAAAATATTTAGAGCTGTCATTACAAAGTTCCGTCATAACAAGACGTTGAACACATTCTAGTCGCGGACAAACACAAAACTGAGAAAGGTCTTTGTGGGCCGCACAAAATGTTATCTGAGAACTGTGTTATTAAAATGTTAGAACAACTTTTAATCAGGCGGACCTCGGATCTTTTTTTCACTCAAAAGCGTGTTTAATTACATTTAAGGAGGCGGTGAAGTGTTGGCGCAAACAGGGTGGCCAGATGCTTGGTTTAAGATTAGGACATTGTTGAAATTTCGGACATTTTAGGACAAATACAAATTTAGCATTCACCTAGTGCGAGACTAACGGAAATCAATGGAGGTAACTTAGTGAGCTGCCAAAATTCCTTACAAATTTACAAAACGGTTAGTCGTTAACAGCAGTGCAACAATAAAGCTTTTTGTAAATTCGATTTCCTTTTGCCAAAACAGCAACACCACAATTTTATTACCGGAATTCTATGGATGTTTTGGAGAAGGTCACGTACGTAAAAAGTTAAGATATCACTAAAAGGTAGAAATACTCTGCCTGTAACCTATTGTAAACCTAGCAATAATTTTTTTGTTACATTGCCAAAAATTAAACGTGTTAAAAAATATATGACCAATATTTTTAAATGCGTTTCACGTTAACGGCAACGAAGCGCTGATCTATAGTTCAAAAGACAGCATCAAACGTAATCAAGTTGGACGTAGAAAGATCATTCGCGCGAAGCGCAAACATTTTTCGCACTTGCGTATAGTTAAAATAGTCAAAAATTAAGTATTTTATTTTTTTCAAGACTACATTAGAAGATCCGCACAAAACGTTAAAAAGATCCAGAACAGGATCGCGATCCGCCATTTGAACATGACCGGTATATACTATAGCAAGTACGAGCTTCTGAGCAACTTACGCTTCGGTCGATAGCAGGTCGTCTCATCGTCACCAGCTGAACGGTCGAAACAGCATTTTGAACGAAGGCAAGATTCCTCAGTCAATTTACCACCGGCCGAGCAGACCGTGCGCTCATCGGACGGAACATCGCAGCATCCTTCGACACCTGAACGAAAATCCTGGGTTGGTTTCTAATATCCGGAAACCTTCAGTACGGGGTAACTTCAAGTAAATCCTTTTGTTTTAATTTTCTTTTAAAAACGCTTAGGTATAATTGCCTAAACACTTTTCTTAACCAATAATGATTACTTTTAAAACTCACTTTTATTCAATAAAGTATTTCTTAAATATTTTTAGAATTAAATATTTTTTTAGGTTTGTTTAAATGTTTTATTTTTTTAGGTTTTGTTTAAACAATCGTATTTTCGCCGGTGTCCTTTTATCATAAAACTGTTACGGTACTTAAAAACACGGGTAAGTTTGCTTGTTAATCAGTAAAGAATATACTTTCAATGAAACGGTCATTGTGTTGCTAAGAATACTAAAACCCACTTTTATTTAATAAAGTATTTGTTAAATAGTTTAAGAACTTGAGTAACGTTTAGGTTTGTTTAAATATTGTTAAACTTGTTTTGCCGGTGTCCCTTTTTCATAAAACTGTAACGGTTAAAGCACTTTAAAAAACGGGTAAAGTTTGCTTTAAGAAACCCCAAAAATGCCAAACTGTAGTTTGGTGAAAAACGCTGCGTTTTAGATCGGCTTAGTGATTGTATATTCGCGTAAATATTGGTTGATCTTGCGATGAGAGATACGCGTATAGAAAGCAGAAAGATATGCCATGGTTACTGCCGACACTAATTGCGTAATGGGTCATAGCTTGCTAAAGGCCGAGCTTAAATAACTTCCATACATTAACATTGCGCAGAAGTCGAACACGGCACTATAGCTTTTACCTGCAAGTTGCAGACTGGCAGCACTTGTACTTTTGTGATATATTTATCGTGATATTTGTCAGTTCAACGTCACCACAGACAATGCTCCGGGAAATCGATTACATAATTATTTATGAAAAAGCTCTAGTTATTTATGAAAAAGCTCTAGTCTACCAACGATTAAACAAAAGAATGAAAGATCGCGGAAGAAATGAATTAAAATAAAAAAATAAAATAAAAAGAGGAAACAGAATAGGAAAGGTAAATATTGTGATTTGAAATTCCCCTTTCTCTGTATTTCGTTGTAACATCTGGCAATATCACACGTATAAAAAAAAATTGGGGTTTTACGCTCCTATTTTTTGTGTTTTTTAGTTTTGATTTAACGAAAATCAGGTGGCAATTATACAACGTAACAAAACGTTTTCCTAACACCATTTACAGCGAATAACGCACCAGTTTTCAAGGTCAACATGGGCTATAACTTAATAGTTTGCATAAAGGAGAATGTTACATTAAACAACATTTTGTTGTTTGCTAAAAACTGAGGACTACGGGTTGCATCTCTGTAGAAAGTTATTATGGAATCTGGGTTTGGTTCACCTATATGCCTTTAGCATGAGACTGTGCATTGCCGAACGAACATAAATTTATTCTTGAACACATTTTAGTATCCTGGGAAAAACGTTAAATAGAAACCAATCGTTTTAATTGAATTGGCGTGCTATTTTTATAACACGACAAAATCAAGTGACAAAACCAAAATACTACTATCCAGAACAAAAGCACTTTCTCACTCTCTGGGTGGGCGTTTGTGGATTCCGAACTTCCAGCTAGGACGAGAATCAGCGAATAAATACCAATCGCTGCTACGCGTCCAACTGACGAAAACATTATCAACCTAATCCCTGCAAAGTAAACCAGAATACTTTAGAAAGACTAGCTCAATATTGATTCTTTTGTCCAAAGTAGGAGCACGTTGATGTACGGGTTTATTGCCATTAGTATGAGTTATCGACCTACACTACGCAAATATCAACAACTAGAAATAACTATTAACATTGTGGATAGTTTGCATCAATATGATTCCAACAACAAATTTTCCACTCTAATCCTAGCTCGTACATAAACCGAACCATGCGTTACATAAAAAACAGTCTTTCGTTGCATAAAGCCGTCCATGCGTTTAAGAAAACCCACCATGCGTATATAAACCATGCGTGACGTTTGGGGCTTAACAAAACGGAAGTTTTTGGTTACCCGATACCAGATGTTTTGGACAAAAAGTATTGCAATTCGATCTAATACCAAATGACGTCACCACAATGATAAAAAAAATGAAATTGAAACGCTCAAAGGTGTTTTAACAACGGTATTAGGCTGAAATTTGTTTTAGCGTTCCGTTTAATTGCTAAAATTTCTAATTAGTTTGTGAAGGCTAAAATTCCTATTAATTGATAAAATTCCTAATTATTTTGGTGTCGGATCAGCGCCGATATCATTTAGCATCGGGTATCGGTTCAGATCCGATATTATTGGACATTCCTAAACACGTTTAATCGACAAGCTGAACTTGCCTTTCGAAGAACAGTATAGCTGTAGATTTTAAATGCTTTCAAAATATATTACCTTACTTTGCTTAATTGACAAGTTTCAGGCCGTTGAAACATCAATTAAAAACAAGCAAATACAAATTTTACTCGAATACAAGCAGAGATTTAATGACAACATCCAAATCGCTACAAAACTAGTTTGATACAGTTTAACCGCAAAAACGTAAACTATTAATTTTCAACACCTCTGTCATTCTAAAGATATACGCCGCATTGAAAGTGCAAACATACCATAAGCTTTAACAATTCCACGAAATAATATTTTAAAGTCGCCTTAAATTACGCAAGACTTATCCAGATTATATTGCCTGTCAAGTGAACTGGGATCTTCTAGATGCCGAGATTGCCTCTTAAGCGAGCTTTTGGCCTTGTAGTGTGAGATGAGGTTACGTTATTATCTTACATCTGCGCGACCGTCGATTCGCCGCGTTCTTGTTGCAAGTTTCAAAATACACTTGGCAACTAGAAAATACACTTTGCTGACGTTTAGCGGTGGGAAGAAAATCCCCGCGCATGACGCTATTATCGGGCTTCGGTAACATTTGCGCTACAGGAGCAGGAATAAAATACAAGGCTTTTTCGAAGAAAAAGTGCCTTTAAACCGCAATGCATCTTTGAGTCAGACCGGCGTAGGTGTCAAAAAAAGGTCACCACCTATAGATCAAGGCCAACTTGGAAAAGGAAATCGACATACAACGGGTTTTAGATAATTGCCGGTTTGTAGGAATTTACCAGAAAATTGTTTTTGGTCTAGAAAAAAATGAAACAAATTTATAATTGATCTTAAGACTGTTTATTTAATAAAACATGAAATCATTTCTTAAAATCTTTCAGAAATATATATTTCGCCTATAACGCACCGTAAGTTTCTTAATACAAAGTGTTTCGCTGTTTCAGCTTATATTTATAATTGATCTTAACAACAACAATCAATCTAAATGGACCGTGGACATTTCGATAAAAGGGCGTATCTTTATGGAATCCAAAACCAATGGCAACAGGTTTCTGCTTGTCGATCACTGTTTCGCTGACGCGTATATTAACAATAAAACTCAAAGTTTGAAAACCAGAGTATTGAATAAGGTACTGACGATTCCAGTATAGGCGAAATATATAATCTTTTTAAAAAAAAATGTCTGACCCTGATTTTACTCTGGTTTTTAAACTTTGAGTTTTATTGTTCATATTTGTGGACATTTCGAGGTACATATTAGTGGTCTAGAATTAGGTCTTAGCCCTTATATTTTGCTTTAATTTGAATTAATCTATCCAAACTAAATGGCCTTTTGAAGAACACGTGAATAGTTGTATACATAAAATAAAACTTGTCGAGATCATTCGAAGTAGGATTATTAGCAGAATTGATGATGCATTTTGCGTAACTATAGTATTCTGCTCTTTTTGAAAATTTTGTTAGATCTTTTTTATAACCTTTGTGGTTCTGTTTGGATCTTACGATATAGATAAAAGATCGACAAAAAGTGTTGGAACAGGCTTAGATCTCACAATAAACAATAAAAATAATAAAAATATGATTTTATCAATCAAATTGTCAAGAATACGTTTAATTACAGAGAGGAGTGTTTAAGCATGAGGTGTTTAATTCTGAAAACAAAAATAAAACAAAAGCTTTTCTCTTTCCGTGCCACCACGCGATCTATTTCGAGCGAAATGGTCAAATCTGGAATTTTAACAAATAATCTGAAATTGTCACAATATTTACGTGTAACCGCAACAAATGCCGCTGAAATATTTCGCGCAACGCTAAACCCGTCGTAAATCGTCGATTAAATAATCGCAAGGCAAGCTTTTCGATGAGAAAACAAAGAAATCGCTTCTTGGAGAGCAAACTTGACCTCGCAAACATTCCTGCCGGCTAATTTTGTGGCACGAACCGTGTTTGTTTGGCGACAGATAGAAAAGATAATGCTGCTAACCATCAGCGGACCGCAGCCTGTTCAACTTTTTTAATTGAAAAGCTGGACAGGCGAGATTATTTGCTGATTGACCGTTAGCTTTAGCAAGACCACAGCATCTATAAAACAACAAAATCAAAAATGGACAACACTGACACCTTGTAAGCTGGTAGAATAATTTTGGGGTAAATAAACTTAGCGAGTTTTAAATGAGAAATAAAATATTTGCCGAAAACGTTTGAACAATAAAGCATGTTGCTTTTTACGTCCATTTGGGCCGTTATTTTCACCAATAAACTTATGAACAGATCCGTATATAGTGTTTAAAATAAATATTGAAAACGGTGTGGGTATGCTCTTATGGTTATAAATAGGGATGCCAGTTAAAATGCTCAACAAATGCGAATTATTTTCTTGATTTTAACGGATCCTAAATTTTGCTCTGTTTTAGAACCTCCATAATATTTTTGCAAACAATAAAAAAGGTAAAATAAATAAAAAATCATGATGTGTGTTGCTTCAGCTTTATTAATTGATAAATTATGGCAAATTGCTAAGGAAAACGCTGGTAAGTGTACCTAAACCTATTTCTTATTTAGCAGAGGGACGTACACCAAAATCGTAGGAAACTAATTATAATAACCAAGGTGAAAAATAACCATGAAATTTGATAAAAAAAATATCGATTTTGTAACTTTAAATTAATTGCGTACAACAATTTGCATGTGCAAATTCAACCATGCAGTGTAGGTAAAAAATACCCATGAAATCATATAAGAAATATATTGATGTTGTTACTTTAAATTATTCGCGTACAACAGCTTACAAGTGCAAAATTCAATCACACAGACTATGTAAAATACCCATAAAATTGTATAAGAAATATATCGATTTTGTCAGTTTAAATTAATAGCTTATAACAATTTACAAGTGTTGAACTCAATTATGCAGGTCACGCCCATTTTGAAGGGAGATCACCTTTAACTTGCCCAGAGGCGGCGCGCTTTAAAATTGCGGCGCAGAAATTAACGCGGCAATAATCACTGATTTGCGGCGACGGTGGGCGGCATACAGATAAAGCCTGATGTTTATTGTTACAAATAGTTTAACATCTTAATACTTTCCCGCAAGTCGGTTAGCCGCATTGATGTTTGTTGACCAATCAGCTTTCAAGAAGCAACGGCCGCTAAATAATTCGCGTCGAGGTTTATTGGAAAATGCGAACACACCATTTTGCCAATTCGCGGCCTGTGTTTGCTTAAAATAAAATGAAATAAACACGGGATTTTGCACAACACGGATGAATCCGGGTTTTTATTTTGTTTTGGGAGTTACGAATTATTTAGAATGACGTCACTGTGACGTTGTGATTTCGTACAAACATGCAGCTGGAATCAATTTAATCGTGCGCAGCAAAAAATGCGTTTACGTTTGAAATTTAATTAAAAGGATACAAGAAGCATGAGGCACATGAAATAAATTCCAATATTGCCCGAAATAACGGTATTTAAAATCTAACTTCATTGAAATAAATTTGAAATAGAAACTCGTAGACCAGGGATTCTTAAACTTTTTTCACCGCGGACCCATAAATTGTTTTTGTGCTTCGCGTGGACCACGGTAAGTAAGAAATTAAAAAAATGACTTCGTAATACAAATAGACTGTAGAAATCTGCAGTTTTCAGTCCACAAAATGTGAAAAGAAGAATACAAATAGAGACATTCAGTGCAAAAACGTTTTATTTTTAATTAAACTCTTTACATAGAAAAATTGATTACTTTCTAAATTTACACCAATATTTTAATTTTGCCTTCACGGACCCCCTAAAACTAGTTCACAGCCCCTAAGGGGTCCATGGACCCCAGTTTAAGAACCCCTGTCGTAGACACACAAACTTTTAAAATACAGTATAACGAATAAACGGTTTTTAGGGGGCCCACAACTATACGATAAAACTAGAATAAAATAGTAAATAGCTTACGGCACCCTAAAATTGCTGAAAAGCCCACATTTTGCCGACCACAGGATTCCGAAAAAAAGCAATTTCATATTTTTGTCTATTTTGTTCGTATTGCTGCTTGATGTGGATTGGTGAATTTGCATGGGCAAGTGGCAGTTGTGAGAAAATTGCCGTCAGTACAATGGGGATCGTTGAGAGCCGATCACAGCCGATATACTCGATACGAACTGCGATAGTATCGGTAATCGTTCAATTACCACACGCCATTTTATCCATTTAGGCTCTATGACCCAAATAAAAGTTTTCGTATGGCGATGTTATTTTTTTGCATTATGATTAAATTCCTACACCTTAATGCCATTGTGCTACGATATTCTTTGTGTCCGTGTTGTTTGTTTTTCATAGTTTTGCAATATTATTTCGCATGAAATGCCAGGTAAATATAACAAAAATAACATGAGCGAGACCAAAACAACAATTGCGCGCCAGGAAAGCGTTTTTTGAAGTTCTAAAGATAGATCCACAAATGGTATGTGAAATTCACTTAACGTTTGAGAAAACGTGCATTGCGAAAACTTGTTATCTGCCCGAAAAAGATAAAAAAAAAAAAAAATTTAACCTGTTTCTAAGCATTGTGCTTACCGAAAAATGCAATAAAAAAAATTAACAAAAAGGCTTTGATCGAAACCTGTAGCTCCTGTTTTCGTTCTCCGTGAACCGCGGAAAATGGCCACTTGAAAACCAGCATTTACGACACTTTGACTCGGGCCTAACCGGCTATTAGGCATTTTACAATAACACTTCAAAAGCGGAAGATTTCTTTCCAAACATTACGCTTTTTTGTGACACCATGTTCAGTTTACAAGAAACCCGGTGTTTTTCCATGTAGTTTCACACCTTAGACTGCTTGTGGAAGAAACATAAACTGGCACACGAGAGGAAAAGGCTTAGCGTAAAGAAACTGAACAGGTAATTGCTCAAAAGTATAGGCTTTAAAAAAGCCATATAAGAAGGACAAATGAGTGAAAAATGCACAAAAAAGTGCTGTTAAAAATAAACCGGGTTATAATAATGCCACCTGGTTTTGACGTAGCCATATGAAAAGGCCAACGGGAGAAAAACGCACAAAAAAGTACTGTTCGAAATATAAAATCGAATCCTGTTAACGTAGCTATGTAAGTATAGCCTAATGTCGAGAGGGATAGCGCTCATGCCAACTGGTGCTTTGGCACTTACTACAACCAGACTAGCACCGATTACATGTCATTTAGTTTGCAGACCACCTGCGCCATTATCACACACGCTTATGAGCAATTTTCGGCATGTGAAATAACTAGCAATAACACATTTCCAGCAGAAACATTATAACTGCAAAACCACACGAGTTTTGCTTCCAACAACGCCAAATTTAAGCGCTCATAAACCTAAAAACTAAAGGTTAAAACAAAGTCTAAAATCAACTTCGAATGTGCTTTTGAGATTTAACGGTATTTATTTATTCTATTTTGTTAGATGTAATCGTTTTTTTCTTTAATTTTCAGGCAACACCATTCACGACCAAGCATCCTGATTTAAGCATGTTTCTAATTGGTTTATTTACATACCGGTAACACATTTGTTTAAAGGTTAATATGCAGGTTTTTAACGTTTTGTTTTCCACTTATCGCATATTGCCCTCATAATCCGACTTAAAATAGTCTTTTCGATTTCTTAAAATAAAAATGTATAAACAAATCTACATATTCTAAATTATTCTTGTTAACTAAAATATCTCAAACTTCGGCATTGTGTCATGCGGCAAATATTGAATGTTTGTTTTAAACTTGTTTTAAATTAGTGTTTTTTCAACTTTATTTAACCAAATATTGCGTTTTAAGTACAACAGCAAAACTCTTTGCTGAACTTTGTGTATGTTCAAAGTGAAAAAACACAAATAAGACAATAACATAAACAAACTTGAATTCATACAATAAAAGCCATGTTTACGTAATACCCCAACGGTTTTCTTAAATTTTGGTAAATCCTGCTTAATATCGATAACTAAACTGTTGCTAATAGGCAGAATAATTAATCAAAACACGTTGGATATCATTAATAAACGACAGAAGAGCTATTTTTGAGCAAACCTAAGAAATCTAGTAATGTAAACTACTGCAGTCGGCCACTCAAAAAAATTAAACGACGGCACATTTTTGGGTCGTGACCCGTAGGTTGAGAAACTGCCCAAAATGAAACCACACGTGTTCACACCGTGCACCAAAATTCGACAAAATTTGCGCTTAACGATATTTCCATGACATTTGCAGGGTGATTAATTTCAACGTATTTTCTCGGATGATTTAAAATTCTGCCGAAATCGCTGCTATTCGTTGCTAAGCAAAGGTTCTCGACCGGTTGCAACTTTTAAGCTACCGTTAAGTGGATATGTTAACCGTAAAATTGAAAAATTAAAATTTGTTGCGAATTCCAAAAGCTAAATTATTTTTATTGTATTGAATGAATTGTGTAATTTTTCGGACCTGTTTGTGAAAACGTTTTATACTTTAACAGCTAAATTGTCGTTTAAAAACAAAGTTTTCTTTCGGGAGCTTTAAAGTATAAGGGTGTCAATATTTACCATCAAATACTTCATTTAAAAAACGTGCAACTAATAAGCCAACAAACAACGCTTAAAGTCTAGAAGTCTTTGAAAAGGAAGATTCAAAATGCCGAAATCCTAAAATCCTCCTTTAAAGGTGTGAATAATTTCAAAAGGATGAACTACCCTCTACATCTATATCATGTTTGTACTTTCAAAAGCCTTAACAAAAATTGACTTCCAAAACTAAAACGTCGAGAAAAAGGGCCAATGGCAAACTGAATGTGCGCAATACGAAGATATCTCCTTACCCTTGCAGGTAAATGACGACAGCAATGACTTCAAATGTGAGCAAATATATCGTTTAGATTAACCTGTCTTGATTAAGTCCGTCATTTATAGTTCTATTCATTTTAAAGAGAAATGTATTTCCCCACAAAAAGGGCGTCATAAGTCTTTTAAATAACTTTTTAAATGACTGAAAAGTCGAACGAAAATTTGCAAATAAAGACCAATTATTATAAATCAGTCGGCAATTTGCTTACCAGGTATAATACCTGCGTCTTCGCAGAAATATTTAATCGTCGATTAGCTAGAAGCAGGTTAGTTACGCGCAAGCCCCTAATGTCTGCAGCAAAAATCTTCGCACGAAATGACCTTTACAACATAGGTGGGAAAACTTTTTCTAGTCGCGGGCCAACACCAAACCAAAAACGGTCTCCGTTTTAACTGTCAATTATGTTTTTAAATATGAAGTTTTTAGCCTGAAAACAATTCCTCAAAACGCAAACGCAGATTTGATGCATAAACACGATATTTGCGCAAAGTCGAAATATTTTCGCATTTATGTAGTCGAAATAGGCAAATTATATAAGGAACAGCTCATGCCCAGTACGCATGACCATGCCCACGGCCCCAAACTGTATTTCCCCCTATTTTAACCCTGTGGATGCAAAATTGTTTCAAAATCTGTATTATGTTTCTGGTATTTCTTAGAATAGTGGTTCTCAACCTTTTTTCTTTCGTGGCCCATTTTCGTTGCACAAAAATTCTGTGGCCTAATAGATGTTTATGAAAAAAACGACTTTAAAATAGATTTAGACCAAAAACCGGCAGAACACGTTCCAAAACAGAATATTTCTTTAACCTTGCATTAGTGAGATAGTAGCTGCTGAACAACAAATTTACATTCCTTTTTAACTCCTTCCCAAGCCATTATTCCTGTAAAATTAACTATAGTGACACAAATGAAACTAAATTCTACAGTAAATCTAGCTTTATAAAATTGGTCTGCGGCCCACTCAAAATGTTCCCATGGCCCAACAGTGTGCCATGGTGGTTGAGAACTGCTGTCTTAGACAATTTCGATGTAATCACTTCAATCGTCGGGCGTCTTATCGCACATTCAAAAAGAAAGTTTTGACGACTTAAACAGTAATTACGCTTGATTTCGCTTTGTGCGAAACGATTCATTGCTGTACGTAGTCGTAGCCCGCAAAAACTGTGCTTTGAGCCTATTTTAACTACGTGAGTGCAAAAAATCGAATCTGGGGTATTAAATAAAATATAGGAAAATCGTTTTGTTTGGATTATCCAGCCTTCGCAAAAGTTGAATGGCGGAAATTGTCCCGTGACCCCGTGACAGTTTATTGCAACGGTTTTTGGAAGTTTATTTTCAGTGGGCTCGCTGTACTTAGATTAGAATCACCGTTATTGTTATACAAAGCAGATAGGATCTCGTATCATCTAAGCACCTAGGGCCCCGAAACACCTTACACTGTGTAATGTAAGGCGTGCCAAGAATGTTATGAAAAAAATTGAAAATTCGCTCCGTATGAAATGGCGGGTTACATGGTCTGCGAATAATTTCTAAAGGTAAACGAAAGGACGCCTTAGGTTGCGGATATTACGTAAAAACAACGCCAAACTTTATTAGGACAATTAGCCAAATCTTAAATGACATTATACCCTTAATTTTGCACGAATTTGTAAATAAAACACATTTACGAGTTAATTTTACAGGTTGCGGGTCGGATCCAAACTGTGGTATTTTTGTATTTAAACTGAGTAAATGCATAATTTTGTTGAGCTGAGTGCTAATCTCAGTTTTGTTCAAAGATATTTCTTAGTCATTTTGATCAAACCGTTTTGCCCAAAAGCGTGGTGCACTGGCACGTCTAATCGCACCCTCGAAACTGAAAGTTTTGGGCAACCTATACAAGGCGTTTTTTCGCTTTGCGCATAAATATCTTTGTAGTGTAAAATTTGTCTAAATAAACAAACTGGGTGGTGTTCTTCAAGTAACTTCTTCATGGCGCCACGTTTAGATGCAACTTTGTGACGTCACGCCATGACGTAACTTTGTGACGTCATCTCTGACAAATTTGATGGTCACCCCCGAAAAAATCTTAAGTTAACTGTTGACGCCACATATTTTTTGTACGAAATCTAATCAACCTCTGACAACCTCGGTCTCCAAAATAATAATTTCTAGAGGCAATTTACCTGTTTATTTTCTCTCGCAGTGGTATTGTTGTAGGTCAAAAAGAAGCATAGGGTATAGTTTAACAAAATAATTTAGGCTCTACATCATAAAGATGATCTTCAACAAGGCAATTTTCTCAAAAAATTATGCGACCTAAATAATACGCTATATTTTATTGGCAGGCATGAAACCGTTTATTTATGTGTCGCACCGCTAAATTTCACGCTAATTTCCTCATGCTTCTCGACTTACGCCTTCTCTCGCAGCGTTCACATTCAAACGTAGAAGTGTGTAAATGAGATTCTGAAAAAGTCAAAACTGCATCACGTCTTACAAATCAAACGCCAAGATCAGTTTCTCAAAAAAAACCCATTGGCTATGGCTAAACATTAGACGACGAAAGCCTGATTTTTGCAAACATACATAATTGCACAGCTGAAGCAACAGATTGAAAAAAATGCCAAATATCTTGTGTTTATTTTCTAAACAAATAATCCACATCTGTTGTGTATATTCAGGTGCAATCACGACATTCTAACCTCACTTTATACCTATTGATGAGCGGTATTTATCAGATTGGTTTCAAAGGCCGTTTCGTTTAAACCACAATCAGAAATTGGGTATTCGTCCTACTTGTTAATCAAATGTTTATTTTATGAAAAAATAAACAATCTTATATGGTTTTACGCGTGTGTGACGGTAAAATGCATTAAACAGATCTTGAGCTTTCGCTGTACTAAAACGATTTTACAAAACCATAGACTTTACAATTTTCTGAGTAAACCAGAAAGGTGCAAAATCCTTATAAGTTGTCCTTTACACCACTGCTGATAGATTCAAAGTTTGAGCCATGTGCTGACGATAGGTAACCTTAACACAGCGCCCTTCACATAAGATTCCGCGCAACCACAGCGTTCCCGCAAAGCTACAGTACACGCTTCTGGCTATTAAGCATTACAAAGAAATGTGTAGGTGTGCGCAATTTTAAAACCTGTTTGAAAATCTAAAAAACACAATTCACATCTGCAACCGAAATCCACACAATATTTCTCAATTAACATGTTATAAACTTGTCATCTTCTTCACAAACAATAAATATATCAATCTATATATAATATCCTTACCTTTATTTATTTAATTTAAACAATAAACCGATAATCCTAACAAAAGCACAAACTACTAGGGGTTCAATTTTTTATAGACACAAGAATTTACACTTTTAAAATGTTTTTTTTCTTGTGCCTTTTGTACGCGAAATATGGTTGTAATTGTCTTTGATTTACAACACTTCATATCGCTTGGATCGTAAATGTATGGGCGATCTGTTTATTAATTACTTGAGATTGGTTTTAAATAACCTTCGGAAATAAATTTCCGCCAATACTCCAAGCCTTACCTTTCACCTCTCCTACCTTTCCTACCACTCTCCCTTCTTCGTTTTTGTTACTATTTTCAATGAACAGCATTATTATATTGAACATCTCGCACGAAATTATACAGGTATACATATATATAAAAATATATAGCATTAATATTAGCCTCCAACAGCAATTGAAATAAGGAATGCAATGCTCAATGGCTTAAAAAGTCAATGCTTAAATGCCCATTTGACAGAGAAAGTCAAATGCTCAATGCTTTTAAATTTGATTCTGTACATCGAATCCCTGGTAAAAAAATAATCTTTCTGCGTATCTGTATGTATGCGGTTTTCATTACAAGCGACCGACAGCCTTCAAGTTCAGCTGCAGCGATTAACTTTAAAATAGCAATGCGCGCGTGCTTCTATATTCCGCTTCCTGTTACCGCCACAATTATGCCACGAAGCGGCGAAATTCCTGTTTGTTTTAGCTTGGCGAGTGGGCGAGTGGTCGTCGTGAAGCTGCGTACCTAGAAGCGCGGGCGGCAGAACCTCAAAATTTTGCCCCGAGTCAAGTCACCTCTACCACGCAAATTTCAGCAAGCAAGCTGCGTTAAGCCCGGAAGCGCTCGCATTTGTTTTTACTCGTTGATTTTCGCGCGCCATCGCGTTTTCTCGAATTCACTTTTTGGCATTTCTATTTTTTAAGTTTTTATGACATTACGAACCGTTAACAAGCATTTAGCAGATAATTATCATTAATCATAATTAATGTTACAATCCTGTGTTTATCTAGTTTTTTTCATTAAACATTTTTTTATTACGGCGAAACTTCTGATTTTGACCACAATTTTCTACTTAAATAAGTTCTGCAGAAAACTGTGAATAAACAATTATCGTGGTTAAATAGAAAAGATTACGTACAACACACTTAGTTTTAACATTTTTAAATAGAGATGTACACAAATAATACCGTATATGTCGGGTGTGTATTTTAACTTAAAGCTACATTTCCATAAACGTCACGGAATTAGAAGATTAAAGTAATTTCATATTTTGTGAAAATAGAAAATTCCTAAAATAAACAGTTAGTCTAAAGAATTAGGATAACGTAAATCACGCAAAATCCTTATGTTTACGTAAAGCGAAAACAAATCGAACATGAGTCAAATCAGTCTTAAAACGGACTACGTTGGGCAATTAAAGCTAGTATTCGCGCTGAAAGCGGCGCATTCTACAGAAATGTATAATTTACAGCTAAAACAGCACCTTCCTAATATACACTTTAACACCTCGAACTGGCAGATGCACTTCCGCCCCAAACCGTCCTAAATCGTCCGAAAAGCGACAATTATAGCTTCGGCAACAGTAAGTTTGAGATTCTAGCGGTGATACTGCCAACGATAGATGTGCGACCAAGTGCGATCCCTATGTTGTCAACGCCCACCGTGATACGCCAACATACCGGCACGACTGTGACATTTAAGGGTCCAAGCGACCAACCGATCCGCCCGCAAGTACATTACACGTTGCAGTTGCATATGGTGCTCGGTAATTCACAAAGGATGCGGATGGAGCAACATTTCGAAAAGTGGAAACCCTTATTCTTGCCTATGGTTAAGTTTGCGAAACACGCGCTATGAAAAATGTAAAGATCGCCTTTGGAGCATAATGGTTGGAGGTTGTAATAATGCGTATCAAAGCTCCTGCAGAAGTAGATATAGCATTTTGAACTTCATGAAGAGATACCCACTTCTGTATGGGCTTTGATATTCTTACTAATTTTTTTTTTCATTTTTGGTTAAATAATTTCAACTCGCTATATGCAGCGTTTATAATCGAACAAGGGCTTGACTTGTTATTTTTTCATTTCAAAATGTCTTGTTTACAACACTGTACGGTGGTACTCGCAAATAACAGTTACATTCATGGTCCCTTAACTTGTAATAATTGTGTTTGTTTAAATCCGGGTCAAATTTGTTTTTCTGTCGGCCTGAGAAGGTTATGATAGAGATTAACCCACTGCAAGGAAAATTCTTTGTACTTGGTAGTACGCCGACATTGTTTGTTGTTATAAAAATTCAAAATTACGCCGCCCGACGTTAACCAAATGTTACAAAAACCTCGTGACATTTACTTTGCTTATATTCTGGAAATGCGAGCGCTTTGGGCCATTAATGGGCTACACAGCATCTTCGAGTTTACGTGTAAAAAACGCTTAAATGGGTAAAACGATTTTGAAGTCAAAGATAAAAACACAGGATGATTAGTGTAGAAACGCAATGCCATGTCATCAATTGTTTTGTTGGGAAAAATTCAATACCCGTCTTAGAAAAAACGCAGTACGGCTACAGCCGTATCAAGTTCTAACTCAGTGCTTCCAAAAGTGTGGCCTGAAGGGCGATCGGGTAGTTTCTGTAAAAGAGGAAATGAAAAGTAGTCATAAAACGAACTGAAATATGTGAATAAAAAGAAAAGCTTGATTGAACCTATCCCAGTAACTTTGCTATTAAATTAGTTACTTTTATTATGCCTTTCTCGCTGTATTACAGAAATATACAATAAAAAAATGCTGCTTCGTCTTTTTATATTAAAGGTCAAGACTAAGCTGTTATAAGGTTAAAAAAACCTAACCTCGCCATTTTTACTTAACCTTCTTCTTGGTAAATCACCTTCTGTATCCGCTAGTTAATCGATAGTTTCCACGAAACCAAAATAACCTTATTCAGGGTAACACCTCAATACAAAAAGATTGTGATGAAAAACAGTTCCGGAAAATACGTTTTACTGTACTGACATTTAGCAATCATTGATATTCGACATTATTCCAAGCAAAAGTTCACTTTAAAGCCTTTGTAGTCGCAAAGTCATTACAATTTCGCAGCAACTCTCGGCGATGTAGCTTAAAATGAAATGAGACGTCAGTAATTCTTAAAAGCGGGGCATTGCTACATAAACGATAACTAAAAAACAAAAATAAAACATTAAAGCAGTGCTTATTTGCCTTTTATTGAGGCTGCCCATAACACTAGATATACGCAAATTAATGCCAGAGCTTTTGCGAGCCTAAAACCTTTTACGAACATATTTTAGACTCACTTTTTATATGTGTTTTAAAACGTAATAAAAGCAAGAAAAATGTTTTACGTACACAAACTGAGACAAACAACCTATTGAATTGAACAATGTTTAACGAAAACCCTTCATTTTATCCCAAGTTATTTGACAAAATGACTTAAGTCCAAGTCAAGTCAAGTTATTTGTCCAAACGACTTAAGTCCAAGTCAAGTCAAGTCATTTGTCCAAACGACTTAAGTCCAAGTCAAGTCAAGTCATTTGTCCAAACGACTTAAGTCAAGTCGAGTCATTTAAAAACAATGACTTAAGTCAATTCTGGCTTACAAACGCTGTCGTGAAGAGAACCACAGCTCTAAACCAGCAGTCACTAACCTACCGGTGCCACTTTAATTATTATTGCGCTTGTCATGTTTACTAATTAACTTAAAACAGGTTATTGATTGTTTATTGCCGGAAATGTTAGTTGGATGCCAATCCAAGCTATTTTGTTTCAATTCAAAACTAAATTACAATTTCATAAAGCTCATGGTGATGTTTCTATGTAAAAGTGGAATAAGGTCGAAACAGAATGACAAACACGGTATACGATCGTCAAAATCCGTAATCGTCAAAGTTGAAATACTTTAACTTTATGTTATCGAAAGCGTTTTTACGCGTTAGCCGTCCACGTTTTCCGTTAACGCCAGACGGCTAGTGTAAACTAATCTTAAGTTATGCCCTTTACGAAAAAAGTTTGGTGATCCCAATCTGAACTATAATGTATTCGACGACGCAACGAAACTTAACATCAGCCTACTTTTGGTTTGCGACCCATAGCTTAAATAGTCTTATCAACAAAGTTCGCCTGTGCAACGTTTTAAAAAGGTCTGACATACCAAAACACCTGGCTCTGATGACAACAACTGTTATATTGCGTGAAAATTTTGGTCAATTTTCAACCCAACCATTACGTAATTGTTGCGGAGGCGTAACGTGGGTCGCAGCCGTCGAAATTGCACTCTATCAAACGAAATGCGACCGGCATTCGACCCAGTGAACCATTGTTTTGTGCATTCGTGATTATTTTGGGCGTTGCCGGCCTATTTTGCACGATCATTTTAAAAGTTATTGGCTGTTTTTTCGTCTCTAACGTTTTTATGTACTTTTTTAGCCATAAGCTATAGTAGCTTTAAACGGCTCGGCTCCCCTTTTTAACATATCCTCCACAAAAATGTAAGAAATGACTGCATTTGCCACTTAGACTTTAGTGTGTTTGTTAACCGTTGCGCCATGGAAGGTAAGGTATTAAGGGTGCGCCGCAGGCATGCCGAAAATATTCAAATATGTAAAACTTCTACTTTATATTGTTTCCTGCTTTCTATTTCTGCTTAGCTAATTGCGATCACTGGACTTTAAATGCAATGCAACTATGAAACTTGTGATACAGGCTTGTAAGTAATTTAAGAAAAATAGCGGTAAATCCAGAGATTTCAAGTGTGGCCTGGTGTAGAACCGTTAAAACACACAGCGTCAGTGCAACGAAGAAAATGCGATTTTTGCCCTGCTTGAAAAGGCGATTCCAATATATCCTTTCAAAATTAAATAAACGTTATTTTCAGGCTAAGAAAAGCTAAATGAAAGTCACGTTTCAACTTAAAATGTCAACGGTTCTTGGTTGAATATGGACTGTGGATGTCAACGCTTTTCGCCTAATTAAAAGTGGCAAAGGCACGTTTGCATCAAGTTAAACTTTGCACAAACGCCTTGTATTTCGCCGAAGAATGTTACACGCAACTAAACCTCGTTAAGATTAAAAACCTTTCACACACACAGTTTTAAGAAAGGGACACACAGCTTTAAGATACTTTTCCACACACAGCTTTAAGAGAGGGCGACTTAACTTTTTTTTAGTATTTGGACGAAAGCTGTCTCAATATTGTCGGTTTATGTAAAATTGCCAGAAAGAAAAGTCAACCGCCCAACACAGTTTCATTTATTTATCATCAGTGCAATAAAACTATGTTGAGATTATAATAAAATATTTAGAAAACAAATCAGGAAATTAGGAATTTTTAGTAATTTAAGAATCAAATTAAAAAAAATAGGGTGAAAAATAGTTTGAAAAAAGGAGGAATCTTTTTGTAGTTAATAGCCTTTTGTATAACTATAAATTGAAACAGATTTATACGCAAAGTTTATCAATCACGTGTTTTAAACTTAACATTTTCGATTTATTGGGTTATTGGTTAAAAAATAACCTTAATTTACAATTGCTTATGCGGCATTGAGTTGAAAAGTTCATAGAACTTTGACATCTACTATCAAGGGCTCATTTGAATTGAATAAATTTGTAGTGACCTCATAAAACAAAAAAAAACGATGACGCGATTGTAAGTGGCTCGTTGTGACGTCACAAAGCTTGCAGCACGAAGTTGCGCCGGGCGAGCACGCGCGACCTTTGGCCAAATGCCGATTGATCCACGAAGCGGCGTAAATCACGAACTTCCAAGTAAGCATAAAGAAAATTAGGCGAATGCAGTGATGGGCGTGTACGTGCTTACGCGGGGATAAAGAGGTAGAATTATTGGATGAAAAAACGTTTAACGCGCTGCAAAATTGGAGTGGTCAATTGCTTTCTGTACTTGTGCCAACTATTGCCGTGCAGAGGGGTCGAATATAGGACAGCTACAGGTGTAGGCTATCGACGCGATCTCGACTGTTCTGCCAATGTCAATGTTCGTGAAGTGCGTCGCATGCTGCTTGGAAGACACTAAGCCATTTTACACGTGGTAAATCCTACCAAACATGCGTTTTTCTAAACTAGGGTGATTGGCTTAATAGCCGTACAAGCTTATTTCAATACCAGGAATAAGCGAATGGTAGGGTAAAAATGTGTAATCAAGGAATCATAAAATCGTGTACTTAAAATGAGCAGCCATTTTTTCATCTTGGTGATTTCAATTGATAAAAATTACAACAGACAGGCTGCCTTAAATCAAGGTAATTTTACGGAAGCAATTAGATCAGAGGTCACCAAACTTTTTTCATAAAGGGCTTTTTTTCGATGGCGGGTTGAATATAAAACTGTTTGTCTAACTTTATTATCGTTAAACAAACAAAAATACAAATAACTCTGCAAGAAATTCTGTGCGGAGCCTTAATTTATTGTTGCACAGTTTAAAACTTCATTAAAATGAAAGTTTTCTCCACAAGGAAAATGTAACGTGGGCCGGAGGGCCGAAGTATGATTGTAAATTTGGAGCATAAGCCGAATGGTTGGAGGTTGTAGTAAGAATATCAAAGCCCATACAGAAGTAGCTAAGGTACCAGTTTGAACGTTTTGAAAAAGTTTATTTAAAATCATGTCTATTTGTGTATGGGCTTTGATATTCTTCCTACGGTCGTAGTTTTGTTTCAAGATGCGTAAAACGCAATTCAAAAAAGTTTAAAACAACAAAATCCTAAGGTTTAACTACTGTATATTTGACAATGCGAGTGCATGTTTGAAATAGCCAGTAAAAGCTATCCGTGTTTCTAACTGACAAAAACTCGGTGCCAATAGTTTACAGCCCCGCTGCAACCCCGGGCGTCAGCAACACCAATCAAAACAAACACACGACATACGACGTAGGTTACGATTAATTTATTTTGGCGAAGCGTCAAGCAGCGAAACGCAACAGCAACGACACTCAACACAAACGCGCACGCGCCACAAACGAAAAATTTTAACGCCAGCAAACTGAAAGCAACAATCACCACAATTATGATTTGGGTTTTTGCGCGACAATAAAATTGTTCTCGACTCTCGTCCGATCGTCGAAGAGGCAGGGTAAAGGTGACGTCATTGGATGCATGATGTCATCACACGAAGCCGAAGTTCTTGGTCTTGATCGCGAGGCTCAGCTTTTGTTTGAGAATTTGCCTGAAAATGGAGAATGACGATTCGAAAACGCAAATGCAAAAATATTGTTAAAAAAATATATGATTTATACAATAATCGCGTTTGTAGGACTGTTTAGTATATAAAAGGTGATTCTTGTTAAACATTTACCCAAATATCAAAAACATAATAATATTTTTTCCTTTAAATATAAAAAAATATAGCAGTCTTGCATTTTGACATAAAATAACTGGTTTGAGATAACAACGCAACTAAAAATCAACAACTGCTTTACAATCAATTTATTTTATTGTATCTGCACAACCTTAAAGAATTAGTGAAATTAATATACAGACGGTTTAGCAGCACCCAAAAATATGGAAATTCGAATATAGGTGTGTTGAAAATTCACGGGCTTTTCGGTCTACAAATCTAAAACTGATACAGCCTGATTTGCACAGATCACGCAAAATAATTTGATCACTTTTAAAACATGAAAATGATTTATGTTTTAAAAAGGTATCGCGAACAGAACTTAATGGCATGAAGGCCGCTAGTTTGAACCTTTGGTCTATAAGATTTTCAATGCATAAAAAAGATTCTTCGCTAAGCTGAAAAGTCACTCAGCGTAAAAATTCTTCACAGCCTCTTAAAACAGAAGCAAAATAACCGACCTGCTCGTATAAAGGGGAACGTAAAGCCTTGAAATACAAGTGTTGGCCGAGGGTAGATGTTGGTCATCTGGTGGACGGATGGTGATGGTCGGCATAGGTTGGAATCCATCCTCACTTGCGGGAAGAGAGGGCGATCCAGTCCAGAAGTAGAGAAGCTCCTGCCTCTCTGTCGCTCCCAAGTGATGGACAACGCCCCAGAACCATCGCTTGAACTGAACCAGTTTGTCGGCTGAACCTGTGGGTGTTTTTCCATGATAATTTTTTAATAAGTATTGGCGAGCATTAATTTGTAAAAAAGAAAAAGAAAAATAAATTGTTCCTTCTTAGTTGTTCCACCATTTTATTGTAAAAAGGGTATATAACGTTGTCATTTTTAACATTTTTTAGCTCAATGGTAACAAGTTTTAAAAACGAATCTTCTGATAAAAACGTATTTTGACACTTTGCTATTTTGTGGGGAAAAGAACCAGCACTTGAACTGAACTAGTTTGTCGGCTGAACCTGTGGGTGTTTTTTATGATAATTTTTAAGTGTTCTTAAGGATTAAGTTGGAAAAAATATTTTTGAGAAAAAAAGAAAAAATATGTTCCTTTTTTAATTGTTCCACCTTTTTACCATTGAACTGAATTGGTTTGTCAGCTGAACCTGGAGGTGTTTTTTCATGAAGTGTTGAGGAGGATTAAGTTTTAAAAGAATATTATTGAGAAAATGGGGGTTTAGTGAGGTTAATAAAGAGAAATATTAGCAGCTGTCATAAAGAGAAATTTCGAAGTTAAAAATAACACGTGTTTTTTTTTAAAAAACAGCTTAAACAAAAACTGCGTTTACCAGATTTCCCGCTTTCGTCGTTGAATAGCGTGTAGCTGATTAGTGTTCGAACATCCACGTGACCACACCCGTTGACCAATAGGCGAAGGTCTTCTGCTGTTAATGCTTGGAATACATAGCGGGGAAGAACATCAAGCACTCCCTGACGAAGCTGAAAGAGAATGGGTTTATTTAAGAAAAAACGGCCTTGGCAATATCAGTTTTAAAATTTGCTGCTGCTCATGCGAACGTCGCACTTAAACACTCGAGTAGTTTTACGTGGTCCTAATCGAGTCCTGAGTCACGAGTCCGACTCCACATCCCTGGTTTAAACACATCAGGCAACTTACCTTCTCCAGCGGTTTCCTGCAGCAAACGACCATCCGCTGCAACGCGTACCTACGCACGTAATCACGTACGTTAGCCCTGGTGACGGAAGTCGTAGCACCGTCTGCTATCAGGGACACCTGGTGAGAAAAACAGGTTTGGGTTTCAATATTTATTAAAATAAATAAACTGATCTGATCTATACAGATTTATTTTGCTATATACTAAATTATTTTTTAACCCAAATAATGTTACGAAAATCCTGGAGAGGAAAGCAGGTTTAGGCTATAGCAGCGGTTGCCAAATTTTTCTAAAAATTTTGCCTGGTGGACCCGTTGCAATTATTTTGATATTTCGCGGTCCTATAAAAATAGGGTCAGTTTAACCATGTTTCTTGTAGTCCACTAGTGTAGTCTCGATTCTTTCCAAATCTAATGTAACACCTTTCTAACTAATAGCAGGTAGCACATCATATTAGATGCTTTATGATGTCACAAAAAACATCAGAAAACACGCTATATAATCGAATAATAAAACATGTAACTAAAGACAATAAAGATAACAGATAATTTTTTTAAATACATTCGCTGAAGCCTAATGTTGAAATACTTAAAGACTAATTCTCATTGCGGACCCTCTGAAACTGCTGTACGGACCCCAGTTGGTCCGCGGACCCCAGTTTGGGAATCGCTGGGCTATAGCATCTCAAAGAAAATAATATTAAATCACAGTGACTGAGCTAAGTTATACAGACTTTTTTGTTATAAGCTGAAAGCTTTTAAACGAGGGCGATTAAAAGGGGAAAAAGTTATGCTATAAGGCTACATCTAAACACTTTTAGTATGAGTAGGGTTAAAGCCAGAGGTACTAAATTTTTTTTTTGCTTATCTGATGAATGGCGAACCAAGATTTATCTGCATGTATGGCGAACAGAGATTCACTAGCTATACTAAGTGAGCTTAAACTTTGTTTCGCTCGTCAGTTAAACGTTAGCAACAAATTTCTTTTTAAATCATGATACGAAAAACCTGGTGAGAATACCAGGTTTGGGTTTTGCTTGAAAGAAAGTATCTATTAAATCACAGTGACTGAGCTGATTTATACGGACTTTGTTGTTATAAGCTTAAGCGTTATAAACCTGGGCGATAAAAATTAAAGAAAAACATGCTTTAAGCTAAATCTAAACACTTTTAATATGCGGTGAGTAAATTCGCCTTCAAATAAGTTTACACAACCCTACTAACAAAAAGCGTTTTAGTAATATGAACACTTTTTTCCTAACAAGTAACAAAATGATTCCAAAACTGCCTGTCATTGGAAAAAGAGGAAAATTGCTCCTGATCACAGTGAGTTTCTCTACAACTGAGTATAGTCGAAACAGCAGCCTAAAATTTCTTCTGAAAACGCGAGAAAAATCCCTACCACCAAATTGAGCAGATATGTTTTACATTTGCAGTTGAACGACTCAATACCGCAAAACAGTCGGTTGTTAGAACGCTAATAAAAACTTCTTGTTACAAATAACACTCCGTGGACCATGATGGCCTGTTACAAAGTCACAAGAATTTGTTTACAAAACCTAACAATGAACAGCTGAACATTGTTGTTTGGATATAATATAACAAAACAACACTCCGTGGACCAGGATGCCCTGTACAACGTCTTTCGGGTTTGTTTACATCAACATGTGCACTTTGTGCAGTGTGCACCCAAGTCGTTACAGCTAACGTCCGACCTTTATGACGCGACAATGAACAATGAACATTGTTGTTTCGGAATGTTCAAACAATGGCACATTTCGATGAACATATAAGTCCTCCTACGACCACAATTTAATATAGAGCAGGGGTTCTTAAACTTTTTTTACCGCGGACCCCTAACATTTTTTTTTGCTTTGCATGGACCCCGGTAGGCAAGAAATGCTCCAAAATTATGTCATAAATTGAAGTCACAATACAAATAGATTTCATAACTCTGTTATTTCGGTCCAAAAAATGTGAAAGTTAAATGGAGTCTAACTATACATTCGGTGCAAAACCGTTAATTTTGAATTAAAGTATTTTCATTGAAAAATAATTACTTCTTAAGTATACACTAGTTCTTTAATTAAGTCTTTATGGACCCTCTTAAACTAGTTCACGGCCCCCCATAGGGTCCATGGACCCCAGTTTAAGAACCCCTGATGTAGAGGGATGAGCAACTCCTCTTACCTGTCTCCCTCCCTCCTCGCTCTGCAGATCCACCTGGAAGGTGAGCTCCAGCTCCTCCAGGACTCCACCATCCTCTCCCTCTGCATCCAACACTAGCTGGCGCAAGCTCTCGTAGAGCACTGGGTCGAAGAAGGCAAGGTCGTGCCAGTTCACCTGAGGGGTTACAAAAGGTTAATGACCCGGGGTTACGTGGTGATCCGGGGGTTAACGGAACACGAACTTAAAACCGAACTTGGTTATGTGTTTCGGTTTTTACAGGTGATTTACACATGAACTAAGGTTAAAGGTAATTGACCCGGGGTTACGTGGTGACCCGGGGTTAACTGTACACGAACGTCATGTTTTGTTTCAAATAGTTACTGGAGGTTTTAAGTTGTTTTGAAAACGAACTTGGATATGTGTTGCGGACTGTCACGTGATTCACATATGAACTAAGGTTTAAGGTAAGTGACCTGGGGTTACGCGGTGGCCCGGGGTTACGCGGTGACCCGGGGTTATCGGAAAACGAACTTGGATATGTGTTTTGGTCTGTTAAGTGATTTACTGTACATACTACCTAAGGTTAAAGGTAAGTGACATGGGGTTAAGCGGGGAACTTAGTCATTAGACTCTTCAGAAATTAATTGAAAGTTACCAGGTGCACTTTTCATAAACCTCAAGTTGTACAGTATGCCAATTGAAAATCTATAGTGATCGAAAGTTTGCTGGCTAATTTGAATGATATAAAAATACTCACAAAAAATCAATTTTAAGTGGATTTGTAACTTGTTTTGAAGTATAATGTTTTTGACGATAGCACCGATTTAAACACTAAAGTATTAATGTATATGCCATTTGAAGAGCTCGATTTAATTTTCAAATATATATTCTCCTATACCTAAAGGTTAAACCCAGTGTAAGTCTAATACAAAAAGTTTGCGAATATTCAGAAGAACAAAACAATTATATAAAAGTGGGTAACATTTTTGTACGTTTCAAATTGACTCTTTATCATTTTTAATAAAACAATCATCCTATCGCAGTAAGAATATTGAAGCTTATACAGAAGTAGGTATCATTTTGAACGCTTCGAAATCTCTGTATTTATTTTCAACGTGTTAAAAAACTTTTAAAGTGCTGTCTTCTGTATGGGCTTAGATAATCATTCTACGTCTTACTACAACCTTCAGCCATTACGCTAAAAAATATCCTTTCCCTTATTACAATGCAACGCACTGACCTTTCTGCCGAGGATGACCTTGAGCACGTGGCGACACAAGGGCAAAGGGCAAAGTTCATTCTGGAGCAGACAGAGCCCGATGATTCGACCAACATTACGGAAAGCGTTTTGTCTTGCCTCAGTCATCTCACCCCACGAAGTTGGGGCATAAAACCCCCGCTTACCCGGCTGGTAAAACAGCGGGGGCCCGCCGCATAAACTCTCGTGCTGGGGCTCTTCCACTGGGTGAAAAGGGAGAAAATCTTTGTATGTTTTAATCCAGAATAAACATTTTTTTTGCAATATGGAATTAACATCAAGCTTGTCTCATTCCAAAGGACATATACGAATTTTTTTTGACAAAATTATTTTTCAAACCCATTTTTGCAAAAAATTATGATATTCTTTAGACTTTCCTGTCTTATTCCAAGTAAGTCATTAATGCCTAATCGAATATTTTAGTGTAGTGTTTTGAAATGGGAATGGATTTTGATTTTACTAAAAAAAACGCCTCGGCGCCTTCTCCTATGCATTTAAGACTTTATTTTTTAGTACATTTTTTGGACTGAAAACAACAAGTTTCTGATGTTTAAGTGTTTAACGACGTCATCGCTAAAAGTTTATGCCGACAATGGTTCACGCACACCAAAATATTTTTTAGGGATCCGCGTTAAATAAGTTAAGGAACCCCTGCCTAGTGTATTCACAGGTTGGAAATCACCGCTTTAAGCGATAAGCTTGTAACCACTGTAATTTGATTTTAAACTCACCTTTTTCCACTTTCTTTGTTTTTTCTTCACTCTTCTCCCCGCCACTCAACAACTCGCTCCTGAACTCGGATGACGTAACTGTGACGTCACCGCCGCTCGTTTCCTGCCGACTTTCGCCGCCAGGTGGCGCGTCTGGGTTGTAGGATGAGGTAACGAGTTGCTCGACCGCCTCAGATACTCGCTCCTGGAGCGCCAACTCGCTACGAAGAAGAAGCAGCAACTCGTACGCGGGTAGACCTGAAAACGAGAAACGAGTAAAAAAAATTGTATATTGGTAAGTACTCAGCTTATTTTTTTATTTAAAACAGGTTCCTCTGGCAATATATATTATTTTATACCAACGTTTCGGCTTACTATCCGGCAAGCCGTCGTCAGGGACTGACACACAAAGCCAACAAGACGCAAAGTAAAATCACAATAAGAAAAAAGGAGATAAAAATGCGAGAGCCGCGTTCAAAATTCACAGCGATAAAACTCAGCTTAGTTAACCAATCGACTGCTACTCATACGCAGGTAGACCTGAAAACGAGTAATGGGTTTTGTGTAATAAAAAAACTCAGCTGAGCTGGTGAATCGACTCATACTCGTACGCGGGTAACCCTGAAAACGAGTAACGAGCAATAAGTGTGTTGGCATTTTGAAGCAATGTTCATAGTCGACTGCCACTCGCTGCAGGTAGCTCTAAAAACGAATACCGAGTAACGAGTGTGTTTATATTCCGAAGAAAATTGAATTGTCAACAGTTACTCGTGGGCAGATAGCCTAATGTCGAGTATTAGCAGCCCTAAAAACGAGTAACGAGTAACGAGCAATAAGTGTGTTGGCATTTTAAAGCAATGTTTATAGTCGACCGCTGCTCGCACGTAGGTAGACCTGAAAACGAGTAGCATTGGTAAGTACTCACTACTCAGCTTAGTTAGCGAATCGACTTCTACTCGCAGCAGGTAGCTCTAAAAAGAACCGTAATAACGAGTTTTGTGTAATGAAAAATACTCAGCTCAGCTAACGAATATACTGTCACTCGTACACGGGTAGCCCTGAAAACGACAGAACGACAGTAGCAAGCTGTGTATTACAAGCAACAGGTAACAACAGTTCTTACCCAAAAGCATTCCAGTGATTTTAGGAGCCCAGGTTTGATGAAGAGCAGCAACTTTGGGGTAGAGTCGTTCCCCAATCGCTTGCTTGCTTCTCTCCAATGAAGATTGGCTGGCTGAAGGTAGAAAACAATAAAAATATTGTAAAATGGTAAGCTTTCTGTTTTGTTACAGAAAATTTGATTCTTCCGATGTTAGCGTGTGTTTGTTTTAATTAGAATTTTTTTAAGCGATATACTTTATTGATTAGCAGGCTTAATTAGACCCTTGAATTTATTCTGTCCTTGGTGTAATTTATATTTTTTTGCCTTTTTACAAAACCAGGACATTTTTATTGCAGAGTTATATCAAAGCAATGAGATACCTAATAAATGGCAAGTAACTTTTGGACTAGGCCAAAGTTTTGCGAAAATACACTTTTGTTTTGTAGGCACAACTAACGTTCACGTCTTTTGTCTTTAGTGCCACGTTTGTTTTCCAAATCAGCTATTTTTCATATTAATGAAAGTCTGATAAAATATCGGATTGAAGACAATACTATGTGTCAAGCGATAGTATCGGCACTCGTCCGATACTTAGGTAATTAATTAAGGGATTTCAGATAAAATTTGCGATTCAACAAGCTCCTTTACCTTAAAAGAAAATTCATCGAAACATAGAAAGTCAACTGTAGATGACTACTATAAGTCTGAAAAAAAAAACAGCTCTAAAGTTTAATTTTATAAATTTTCTGTTTGAGCATAGTTATGACGTCATTTTAAACCGGATCTCAAAATATCGGATATCGGTTAAAAAATAAAAATATCGGACATCACTAGCTCCGAGATCAGCTACTTCCCATATTTTTCTCGAAATCAATTCTGTTCACGGGGCTCGAAACTTGATAAAAAAACTCCAAAAAAACAACCAAGCCCACCTCGCTGCGAGAGCGCCCTCCGGTGGTAGGGAACAGAGGTGGTGGTCATCCGTGTGAGGGCGCCAGATCCCGACGAGAAGCCGCGACGTGGAGCGCGGTCCCTGTAGCGAGCTGTAAGGAAGGATCGTAGGTTGATTTGCTGCTCAGCGCCCGTTGAGCTCCGACCAGAGCCTGTTGTGGCGCTGGAGCTGTGGTTGGGCGTTGTGGCAGCAGTGCTGGATGCTGACCCGGCCGCTGCTGCTGCGCCTTGCAAGTTGATGGCAGCCGGTTTATAAGCGCAAGGCGGTAGTAGAAGAGGGGTCAATGACTTGAGTCACTGTTTTTCTTATGACTTGACTTGACTTAAGTCTTTTGAAATGACTTGACTTGACTTAAGTTTTTTGGACAAAATGACTTGCCTTACGTATTTTGATCGAAATGACTTGACTTGACTTAAGTTTTTAGGACAAAATGACTGGATTTAAGTCTTTTACCAGCATGGTTAAATTTCCACACGGATGTCAAAAAAATTTCAAAAAACATCAAAACATAATGTAAACCTTTTTTTGCCCTACAGAATTCGCCAGTTCTTTAAGAGACCCCTCTCGAGAGGGTGTCAGTGTTGTAATAACTAAAGTCGATCACTAAACGTACGTGCACTTAAGTAACTGTTTTCAAATGTCTTGACTTAAGTCTTCTGGGCAAAATGGGCTTTTTTCAGTTCTTCTGTTTAAATGAGTTTTCTGTCATCCATCTTGGTTTTCCAAACTTCGTCATTTACATTACGGATTCATTTTTTTGGTCAACTCTGGTCATTTAACAACGTTCCCTAATTCAACAATTAAAGTCGTTTTTATATTTTTAATTAGTAAAATGTCACACAATGGCTGGTTTCCGTTTTAATGTGATGATTAAAGGGGGATACATATCACAAATTCGAGTAAAAAAGCTAAAAAAGCTTTTCTAAAATTTTCTCACAAATGCCTCTCTTCCAAGTTAACCAAAAATTACAATAGTGGTGCTGGATATAACTACTAGTAGCTAACAATAAAAGATACACACATATGTGTGTTTATTAACAACTGAGATCTAGCCCCTCGGAAGCTGCTTTTTGACCAACGATTACAGCTTCCATATCATTAGTTCGGTGTAGACTTGTAGTAGCAGAAGTAAACACTGCCATTCCTCGTCTTAATTTTACCTCCTTGTCTGCTCCTGTCCTCCCGTTCCCTCTTGCAGAGGTGGGCGACCAGAGGATGCATGGAGGTCGTGCTCTTCCTGGAGGAAGACGAGGATGTCCCAGGGAGGAGCCCGTCAAGTGAAGGAAGAGGCTCGGAGGACAAGAGAGCTTCAGCTATAGCTGTGTAGTAGCTCCTAGCAACTCCTGTTCCTTCGCCTGGCTCATCCTTGAAGAGAACTTTAACCTGGAGAAAAAATATGCTGCTGTTTACTAGGTACTAGAATGCCTAAGTGTAAACTTATGTGCTGCTCTTTGAAGTGGTAAGAGGTTAAAAATGACAGAAAGTCTTAGCCTTTTAAACATATATCTCTCTTTGAGTGGCAGAATATTCTGGGTTTTCAGGCGTTTTTGTCACATAAAGTTCAGTTGGAAAATTTTATTTCCAGTACCATTTGCAGCAGGTTTAATAGAATGTAGAATGAAGTAAGTTTTTTTCAATATCCGAGTATTAGTGCTGCAACAATCATATAGCAGTCCGTGTAGTTACTAAAACGAAAGACAAAAAACAGCACTTCAATCTTTCGCATACTTTGATGTTTCGGGTAAATGGTTTCATCCTTTGATTTCTAGCCATACATTGTTGAGTTGCAGTAGTTTTGCCATCGAACCAATATATTTTTAAACAGACTGATCGAAATGTAACCGAAAACTTAAAAGGGTCATGTTAGTCTGAAATAAAAAACCTAAATAATTTTTGTAGACTTCATCAGAAAGCTAAATAGCAACATTCAGTTAAAATTACAGCAGAAAATAAAGGAGTTCTTCAATTAAAGCAATCGATTCGAAACTAAGTAGCATTACGACTTAAGTGGTGGGCAATTAAACGTTTCGTTGCTATATAAGAACATAACATGTCAGCCTGAAAAGCTAAATCACCTCAGTTAGAAGAGGTTCTTGTAAAAAACCGTGGTGAAGTGAAACCATATATGGAGAATTCGCTAAACATGGCTAAGTATCCAAACGTAAAAAGGTATTTGAAGGCGTATATAAAATCACGGCTAAACACAGCATCTTAACACAAAGTACATGAAATCGTGGAAAATGAGGAACTACATCAAGAGAAGAATGATTGTACTTTGCGCAGTTTTGCCGCAAGTTCTTTGCAATTCGCTCACCTACGGACAAGTTCAGTCCAACCACTTCTTGGTGTGCAAACCAATTGGAAGCTTGTTCGACATGCAACAATCCAGCACCGGAGGGAACTCAACAACCCTAAGGGGAGCTCAAGGGCCCCCAGGGCGGAGGGGCCCGAGGGGTTTAGCTGGCCCGATTGGCCCCACAGGACCACAACCAGCTGTTAATTGGAACAAAATTGAACAAAAAATCGACCAGAAATTTAAAGGTAAGATAATTGTGAAAAATGTGCATAAAACGTTCGAACGTAAACGTAAACTTGGCTTGAAGTGTGGACATGTTTAATGTTTTAATGTTAAATGTTTTAGAATTTTTGAAGTGTCCTGGCGTTGTATTCAACGAATCTTGCTTCTGGCTTCCGCAAACTGTTGCGTCAACGAAATTTGGAAAAGGCAAAGCTGCAGCAGAAAGTCTATGTGAGTTTCACAACGGAACTCTAGTTGATATTGAAAGTGAACAAATGTACGAGGCGCTGTATTCTTACGTTCAGCGTGCCTGGAACTTGTTCATTGACAAACCCAACATTGATTATGTTGAGACATGGTTGGCGTCAATATATGAGGTAGGAGGTTGCTATTAACAGTAATAAGCCGTCAAATATAAGACAAGGTGTTTCTTTTAAAAAAAAGATTATTTTCTATATATTTTTTCTTTTGTTAAAAAGAATAACGAAGCCAAAAACACAGATGTCAGACGAAAGGTAGTAAAGCAAAACAGGTACTTTGAATTGTTCAAGATTGTAAAGCCGAGATAGTTAACCGACCTTACTGTCTCAAAATCAAAATTCAAAACTTGAAGAGCTTTTAAGGAAATGATAAAAAGAAAAGCCAATATAAAAAACTGAAAACAACGTCTAAAAAACACTAAATTTAATAAAGCGTTTTTTTGCCGGTGACAATATTTTGACTTGCCTACTTTATTTGGTAGAACGGAGCGCTGAAAAGTTCGACGGGCGGAAATATTTACACAGGCAGATTTCAGTTTTCTCCACAGGAAATGGGTCGTTCAGTTGGTTGGACCATTGCAACCAAGTCGACAAGAAGAGTGAGAAATACCGGCTTGTGGAATTGGTCCGATCCTAACTATGCTTCTCCCGTTGCCTTATGCCAAATACAACCAACAACCTAGTGCCCAAACGTCGATTTATGTATGTCAAAATAAAAAACGGTAATAGTTAACTGTTCTGTTTCTTAACCTTTTTTGTGCAAGTACGATGCGTCACCCGTTTCCTTATGCCGAATACAAACAACCTAGTGCAGCGGTTCTCAACCAGTGGGCCATGGAAACTGTCTAGATGGGCCACAGACCAATTTTAAAAAGCTAGATTTATCGAAGAATTTAGTTTCATTTGTGTCACTATACCTAATTTTACATGAATAAAGGCTTGGGGACGAGTGTGAATGTAAATGAAACGTAATTTATTGTTATATGCTTCGCTATATTTTGTTCTAAACCTTTTTATAGTTTGTCCATTCATGACAATTTATTGGGCCACAGAATTTTTATGCAACGAAAATGGGCCACCAAAAAAAAAGGTTTGAAACCATTGACCTAGTGCCCAAACGTCGATTTATGTATGTCAAAATAAAAAAACGGTAAGAATAACTGGTGCCCATCTATGAACTGCTCTGTTTCTTAACCTTTTTTGTGCGTCGACGCAAATGCGAAGCGTCAGAACACTAGAAAGCTTTGGCGGCCAAGTTCATTTTACTGAAGTTTGGTAAGCTTAAAGCTAACAAAACGCAAATAACACATTAGCAATAGTTTGAGAACCGCTTCGAATAACAAACAGTCTGCAAAGTTAAAATCTTTTAATATAAATATGCATTTTGCTATGTAAATGAATGGCATCATCAGTTTATCTCTACAAAGTAGTACAAATGATTCAAAATATGTAAAATAAAATAGATAACATACATCCAAGACTAACATAGATAAAGACAACTTTTAGAACCTTGTTGGCTTATTGTTGTTCGAAGCGATCGGCTTCTCAAGCTAATAAAACTTTTATTAAAAAAAGCTTTTTATTCACACGCTTTTGTTATTTATTATTACAACCCATGTATTTTGGTTTATAGCGCATCATTCGCTAAATAAAGTTAGACGTTGTACGATCAAAATCATTATGGCACTCCCGTTGCATTATGCCGCATACAAACAACAAACTAAAGTCCCTAACATATGGCTACTAACTTTCCCAACTTTAACGCTAAAAACACAATTCAGATGTTTTACTATTTTGCTGTGTTTGTAATAATTCCGAAATCAGCTGATCCAATGCTTAAGACCCTAGTAATTCTCTGTTTATTGATTAGGTGTAGTTAAAATGTACTCAGGGCTAGCAGGTTTCCTGCGGAGAGGGATTCGAACTTAACACCCTAGCAATTCTCTGTTTATTGATTAAGTGTAGTTCAAATGGAACAGTGTTTCCTGGCGTATTTTTGCGGCGACTAAAATATTAAGCGCTTCGTTTTAATCCAAGTTTTTGTAAGCAAACAAATAAGATATTAGCACAAATAATAATTTTCGATTTTTTATTAATAGGAGCCACGCAATCGCGTTGCTTTGTCATTTTTTTGATATTAGAGAAATCTAGCTCAGAATCAAACGCAATAAATCAAACGATATAAAACTACTGCAGTCGGCGACCCAACCAAATCAAATGGCGACCTACTTCAGTGACGCGACCCATGGATTGAAAAACATTAGATTAGTATATCAACAATGTGAAACAAACCTGTATGTTTAGTTGCAGCCGGGCCTGTTAATCGACATGAACATACTTTTTTAGTAAAGATATGACTTCGCATTTACTGATTCGGCGGATTTAGAGTCGATTTATTTGGAGTTAGTTTCGAAAATTCATTACTATTGTACTATGTTGTAAAATTGTAAATAAAAGACGATTATTTCGTGACTTGCCTGAGTTTGGTTAAATGCTGTTAGTTCCGTTTAACCCTAAAAAAATGCTAACTTACATGGAAATCTTTCATAACAGGCAAGCAGTTTTATTGGTCTCCTAATTGCAACACCTAATTTAGGCAAGACTGTATGTAGTTTTGTTTCAAGTGAAGAAACAAACGTGGTTATGCAATCAGATTCTTAAAACCAATACTAGCCAGTTTACTTTAATACGATCGCAGAAGCAAACATTGTGCGAACCTTGATCTTAAAGAACTATGAAGCGAATAATTTTTGTAAATGCTTTTCTCTGGCAAAATACCTCAAACGTTTTCTAAGTTGTCCAAATCCTAGCTCTCATAGGATTTAGCCGATGTGTTGGGCTCATGTGATTTTGATATTGGTTTATCCTTTACTTTGTGTTTCACATATTCTCTTGTTGCATCCAAGAAGATCATATTTGCAGAGGATGGTTCGTATACCAAGTCTACATTGCATTTCGCTTCTCGTTTGTTTAAATTTGGGCAGGTTAGTATGTGAAGGTGCTTTCAAATAAGGAGAAAATTGAAAGTAATAAAAAAAAACAATTTATATTCTAGTTTATTTAACGCCATTCTCTGTTTTTCTTTACTAGTTAAAACCTACATATAGATATATATACACATTTTTTCTTTGATGTTTTGCAATCATAGATAGTTCTTCCAGGTTTAGAATTAGAACCAAAATATTTGAAAAAAACGATAAAAACTTTACGGAACTGACACGATTTTCATTCTTGAAAAGCATAAACTCAAAAAAAAAACATTACTTAAAACAACTAGCAGAACATTTGGATCTTACCCTTAGTACGGCCATTGGTTGAGTGGAGCCGCATCTCCTCTTGAAGTGCTGATTCAAGCTCTTAAAGGTTTGCTGGATGAGCGAGAGGCGGCACCTCTCCACGTGCAGCTGAAGGTCGACGGTCTGCGACGTGCGTATACGCTCCGTACCCTTGCGGAACTTCGCCTCACGTACCTTTACGCATGTTGGCGTATGCGAAGGTTAATACAGGGTAACAGTTTTATGGATAAATTCGACAAATCCGCTTATTACGAGCTGTGTATTACTTCTTAATCAACAGCGAGTAGATTTATATAACTGTGCATAAACACAAATAACATAAACACTTCTCATGTCGGATATCTTTCCGGTCATGTAAATTCCAGTGATATTTTCGAATTAAAAAAACATGTTTAAAATAGTTTTATACCGAGCTGGAAATGGGGGGGGGGGGGAGTGGAGACGCGTATTTCTTAAGCCGGTTTAAATTTAGTTTTTTTTAATGCTAAACATGTATTAAAAGCCGAGTAAATATAAATTCGGCTGCGTTTTAATTCTTACCGAAAAGCTCAGCTTAATAAGGGTTAGCTTGGACAACAACAACATCCCTTATTTTATCAACCGACAATATAAAGAGCATCGGCTCCGATCCAATATTATTGCACAATGGACATCCATGTCCCAAGCCTGTAAAGTCCATGTTTAAAATTGGTCTTTTTAATGGTAAACCTCCGTGAAAAGCGGGGAGTATATATAAGTTCGACTGCGTTTCATCTTTTACCGAAAAAATCCCAACTTAATTAGGTTTAGCTTGGGACAACAAAACAATTCCTTTAAAGAGTATCGCCTCCGATCCGATATTATCGGACATCCAAAGCCAAAGCGTGAAAGCAGGGGTTTGCTGTAGACCGCTAAAAATATTTTTTCTTCGCGCGGACCACTGTAGGCAAGGAATTTTAAAGATGACGTCATAATTTATATCACAATACAATACAAATGGACTTCAAAAAGCTGCTGTTTCCCGTACAAAACGATTCTTTAAGATACATTCAGTGCAAAAACGTTTGATATTTATTTCGACAATTTTCTTTGGAAAAAAATAATTACTTTTCAAATCTACGCCAGTATTTTAAAATGTTTTTATTTTGGGCTCCGTGGACGCCCTGAAACTAGTTCCCCCGAGGGGGTCAATTGACCCGCGTTTATCAACCCTACTGTAAAGCGCAAAATAAAGTTTCCAGAAAAGTCTTTACCTCGAAACCTCCAAGTTCCTGAAGAATTGACTTTGATTCGCCGCCTACGTCATCAAGAAACACGCGGCTGAAGAGCTCCAGGGTGAGTCGGGACTTCCCCAGCACCCTCTCGGCCGTCGCCACGTCATCGTCGGCGTCATCATCAACGCTCTGTGACGTCACAGTATGGTATTAGCACACGAAAAGGCGAGAAAAGCGGCGAATAGAAGGAACGACTCCTTAAACAACATTTTTTTAACTTTAAATTAGCTTACGAAACACCAGAAGAAATAAACATCTCTTTTACGATTTTTTTTTAATTTTTTACAGATTTTTCGGTTGAAATTATGTCGTGAGACTTTTTGTTCTAAACTTTTTTTAGATAAAACTTCGATAAAAGTTCCGTTTTTTCTTTTCTTTATCATTGTTTTCATTTTATAAAAGTTCCGCCCCAATTTTCTCGCAAAACCTGTGATAACTAGTTTATAGATGTGCAATATTTCTAGACTTACTTTTCTTGACTTAATATATTTTTATTTTTTCACTATAACACGTTCCAGTCGTCGCCCGATGGCAAACATTTTTTTTTAAATGTCTATTAATTTTAATTTAACGTCACGTATTGTTTGAACCAACCTGTGCTTCGCCCCTCGTGCTGTTCGTTGCAACTTCCGTTTCCGCTGTGACGTTATCACATGATGACGTCACGTCCACCGTCACGGCCGCGCCTGGCGCCGATACCGTTTCCATGGCGACTGGGTCTGTGAAAGTAAACAAAGCAAAGGGCATCAATTACTGGCTTCGTTTTGTTTTATGAATTAATGAGTCCAGCCCTGCTCAGCTCTTTAAAAACTAAAATTGGCACAAAATACCGAAAAGTCAAAAACCCAGTGTTGTTATCACTTAGTGAATGACTTAACTTAAGCACACTTGAGTCACAGTTTTTAAAAGACTTAAGTCAAGTCTATTGGACAAATGACTTGGGTTAAAATAAAGTGCAGCATTTTTCACTATAGAATAGTGCTATTTATTTTAAGGTTTGCCTGTAAATTTCAAGTCAAGTCCTTGTGTTTTTATGACAGGGACTTAACTTGAAATTGGCTTGATCTAATTATAACTTAACTGGGACTTGTTATTTGTTCAAAACGACTTGACTGGGACTTAAGTCATTTCAAAATGACTTGTTTACAACACTGGAAAAATCTATCAGAAATTCTGATAATTTGAGATATTGTAGACTAATTAAACTGACAAACGTTGAAAACCGAGTGGCGCAAAAACTGGGGGATGTGCAATCATACATTCATTATTTAAGTCCGATGAACTCCAATTTGTGGTTTTCGTTATGAATTCACGCCGTTGACGTTTTATTTCCAATTTTATTTCCAAAACGTGAGCATGAATGGGTGGTAGGGATTAATCCCCGAGTAAGACAATGCGTTATTAATGAATTTGTGTACACTGATACAGTCTTCAGTATCGGATGTGATCCATTTGTTTTTACCCAACATTCCTATGTTGTCAGTAGGGCGATTATTTTTGGACTTAAAAAATGAGAAATTTGCCCTAAAATGTTGAAAGTTTACCAAATTTTGACCTCAAATATGTCTTTTTTGACAATATTTTGATTTAATAGAAATACATTAAATTAAACATATTATTGTTTAACATACTTCATTGGTGTCTTGGCGACATCAACTACAGCATTTAGATATTTTACTGACGAACGGTCGAACACAAATCTGTTATTTTTACGGTTTTATGCAAAACTAATTTTTGATCGATTTTGACTTGAAATAATTCTGGCAAATTTTGACCCCAGGTGTAAATTTTAACAGAATTTTTTTGGTCAAAAAAAAACAATAATCGCCCTAGTTATCAGTCCTCCATAATTCTACCACATCACTAGCCAACCCACCAGGATCTTTCCCGCTGCTGCTGGAAGAGGTGGACGGAGCATCCGGATCGCTCTTCTCGATGAAGCTGGATGTTGATCGGATCACTGAGGAGTAGGGAGGCGGAGGAGCCTGGCCACGGGAAGCCCTGGAAGACTGGAGGAAGATTAAGAGGAATGTTAGGAACAATGGGATAGGCTATTCAGGCTAATGGGTTGGGACAGACAGGAGGATGAGAATGTTGTGGCATAAGAAATACATTAAGTGAGATTTGGTATTTAAACACTCTTAGTATCAATGCAAACGTTTAAAACTGGGATTCTCAAACTTATTTTCTTGCGACTCTTTTAGAAAAGTTTCCTATGCTTCATTAAATAATTCCATTTAGCTGGTGAAACACCCTATATTAGTATAACATTTTAAAAATACCCGCATTTACACGAGCTGTCAAATGCTTCATTGTCATTAGATTTAATAAGATTGGTGTGCTTCGGATAATTGTTTATCAGTAAAATTTTAAAATAAAACAAAACAAAAATTAATTTAAAAATTTAGTCTAAAAAAATGCTGCGCTTTCTCACGGACCCCATTTTGAGAGGCGCATCTCTAAAGTGTGTTCAAACAATTTTGATTTATTTTAATTAAAAAACTTATCTCACTTTTTCTGGTGGAGGGAGATTCGGTCTTCCAATGGAAGATTGAGGATCGTCGCTTCCGCTGTTGTTGCTATCGGCAGGAGGAGGATCGTATGATGATCTCTGCGTGAGGCTCATCGAGGACAGCTGATGCCTGGGATGCTGTGCTCCTGACCTCGGACGACCAAAGAGCTCCTCCTTGCGAGCTGTAGGTTGAAGAAGATGCGGCTTTTCGGCGAGCGGGAGAGCTTGCGGAAGAGGGATCTGGAAGAAGAGGAAGAGCTTTTAAAAGAGCAGGAGGAAATAGCAAACTTGATGTTTCAAACAAGGGGAAGACTTTTTTAAAAGAACAGGAGGAATGGAGCAAAATATCCGAAAGTTGTGACGTTATAGAGTCACCTTCCAGTTAAATGTTTTACGTTTAGATGATGCTTGCAATGCAGCTATCATTGGAAGGAGAAACTTCGGAAATAAGGTTTGTAAGGAGTTTGTTTTATTTTACTGAATGTGGACTATTAAACAAAGATTTAGTTTAATGTGAGTTGGACCGATAAACCTTGTGTTTTACACTTTTTGTGAAAGTGTGTTAGGTTAAATACAACCCTTAATTCAATTTTGCCCTTTACTTTCATTTCGTGCATGAGTGATTTTGTGCATGAGTGATTTTGTGCATGAGTGATTTTGTGCATGACTGGTTTTGGACATGTGGCAGCGTTGTTTATTTGGTGCTGTTCATTGTTACCAGGTGTTAGCCATTGTTGTAAGTACCTACTTATTTTTAGTTCACTTGCGCTTATCATTAACCACGTGTAATTTATTCGTTCGAATTAAGGATGCTTCTTGTTATTTACGTGCTATTAACTAGTGATTTTTTACTCTATGCAAATGTGTTCAAAAAGCTAATCCTTCACATCATTGGTGGCTGCACGAAGATAATTTACAAAGGCTTACCTCGAATGTATTCGGATCGCTGCATCCCAGGAAAGTCATGGACTCGGACCTCCGGAAGAAAGTCCCCTGGGGCTGGGCGAATTGGTTCAGTTCCTCGTCCGTCATGGGTCCACCTGGGGCTCCCGGGGAAGTCCCGGTTCCAAGCGGGGGCGGGTCGCTTCCCTGGACCAGCACGGAGTAGAAGTTGTCGTTGTAGCTGAAGTCGTCATCTTCGTCTTCTTCATTCTCGCTGTTGTCATAGCTACGCGAAAAGATGCGAGGGATTTTAGGAACAGGAGGAACGATCGGGTTACTCTTAGCTTCTATGGAGCCACGCTATGAAGTAAATTTGTGACGTCATATCAGTTTTTTTGTGCTTTTGTGCATTTCTATTTGTGAAGCGGTATGAAACCAGCACGTTTACTTGAAGTGAAATAAAGGACGAGGTTGTAAAATGCAGAATAATCTAGCAAAGCTAGCAATTAATTCTTTTAAGTTTTACTGACGATGTGTTTTCTGGCTGCCAAACACCCTGACGTCATCACGTTATGACGTCAGTTCAGAGAAATCGTTGAATTGATAGGTCCTTGTAACCTATTAGAATTTGTGTTCTCAACCTTCATATGACCAGCAGAGCTTTAATATGAATGATTTTAAAAAAGTAACATTTTGAACGTTTTGAATAACTCTTTGTCTTTATTCATTTTCAACTTTGATGTTTCTATATACTTTGATACTCAACTAAAACCACAAACATCATGCTCCCAAATAAAACATGGTAATTCGGATTTCTACCAATCGATCACACACAGAGTTGCCCCACAATTTCACGAAAAAAATATAAAGACTTTTCCAAGAAAATTAGTAGGTTTTCAAAAATTTTGTAGTTTTTTCCCCAAAACTGGATTGCTTGTGTTTTTCTAAATATAATTCGAAAATAAAATAATTTAAATGTCAAGGTATAAGGTGAACATTATTAAAAAAATTTGTTTTAATTATTAAAAAAAAAATTGTTTAAATTAATTAAAAAAAAAAATTGTTTAAATTAGTTTAAATTTTTTTTATTGTTTTAATTATTTTTAGTAATACACAAAACGCTAGTTGGACATAAAATAAATTGAAAGAATATTCACAGACTTTGGGAAAAAAACATAAGGTTTTTTAAAGACTTGAAAACTTAAATTATTTCAATGACTTTAAAGATCCAAAAGATTTTGTAGCAACTCTGGCCTGCACGCCTCTTCAACGAACCACTAAATGGTGAATAAAGTAAATTGCCCTTTGCATATCTAAAGTGTTCAACAACAATGAAGAATAAATACCATCGACTAGCTACTTCGGCTTAATTTCGGCCTTTTACCCAACAACCCAACCCCAACTTACCCGATATCGAGCGAAATCTGGCCCCTGGCCCCCGAAAGTCCCCCTTTGGAGTCGCCGTCCCTGTACGAGCAACCCCTCAAGTAGTAGACGTATGCATCGAGCACGTAAGCGACATGTTGGAGCGCCATGACGTCGACCATGGGAAGGAGGTCGGAATGCTCGTCACTTCGGGCTCGCATCAGCGAAAGAGCGTAACCTAGGAAGTCCTACGAAGAAAAGGGAGTGGTTATTTGGAGGCAGTGCTGTAATGCCTTGGCGTAAGTGCACTTTCAGTGTCTGTTTGTCGACTTGACTTGAGTGAAAGTGTTTTAAGCAAACAACTTGACTTGACTTAAGCGTTTGGAACAAATGACCGGACTTGATTTATATTTTTAGTCCATTCAGCAAAGTGACTACACTAAAGACTTGACTTAATTTAGGTCTTTTGAGCGAAATGACTACACTTAAGACTTGACTTAATTTAAGTCTTTTGAGCGAAATGACTACACTTAAGACTTGACTTAATTTAAGTCTTTTGAGCGAAATGACTACACTTAAGACTTGACTTAATTTAAGTCTTTTGAGCGAAATGACTACACTTAAGACTTGACTTAATTTAGGTCTTTTGAGCAAAATGACTCGATTAAAACCTTTTGAACAAATGACATGACTGGACTTAGATTTAAGTCTTTGAAACAAAAAGCAAAAATATTTGACAAGTAATATGACTTGGCTTATGTGTTTCATACAAACGACAAGTCAAGAGCAAAAAGACATGACAAATTACTATAGTTCACTTTGATCTTTAAAGCAAAACGACTTGACTTGACTGAAAATGGAGTCTTTTCAAAATGACTTGTTTACAACACTGTGTGAGGACACTCAAACCGCAATAAGCATGGCTAACCTGAAGATTTCAAAATTAATAAAAAATTAGAAGGAAGATAACGGCAATGCTAAAGATGCTAACTTTAAAAGGTTTTAAATCGCTGACAAAACGCACTTGTGGTTATTTTGCAGCAAAAAAAAAAAAAAAAAACCTTAATCGTTTTTTTGGGGAACAATAAAAATTTCAAATTGCGGATAAAAAGGAGTATTCATTTGTGGGATCAGCTTTTTTCAATATAATTTCACCGACCTGTCTGGCTGCATCCGACCCGGCTCCCGATCCCGCATGGTGGCGCCCTGTGCTACGACGATTCGAGGAGTGGTGCCCTGATACAGGATAAATGTTACATTAGAAGGTGCCAAGCTGTAGGATAAATACGGCATTCAGTTGCAGACGCCTAAATTTAGCGTCTCATTACAGGGTTAAGTCATACTTAGAGAGTTGTGACTTTTAAATGCCAAGATAAAAAGGTAGCAGGAAAATGGGGAACATTTTAATTCTTGCTATAGAATAGCACAGCCTCAAATGTCAATGAACAAAACGACTTTAAAGTAAGGGAAATTTAAGAAAATGGCAAATAAAAAGAGTCTAGCACAAATAAATATCTTGGTGTTAAATATGCCCTCTTTAACATGGGAAAGATTGAACAAATATTTCGAATAAAAGTAAATAACCAAAAAAATCTGAAAAACACAAGATAATACAATACACAAAAACTTCAGAAGGGTATGGTGTGCGTTTTTTTAGCTTTCTTCGACGTTGAACAATAGAATTACAACCAAAACTTGATATAACCTTTGCCGTTGTAATGTGGGTGCTCTCTGTGTGATGGGTTGGAAGCCATAGAAAGGACCTGGCCGTACCGGAGCTGGTACTCAGTTGATTCCACAACACTAAGGAGCCACGACCATGTTGGTGAGAGGAAAGACCGCACGAAACCCTGGAGACGTTTCCATTCCTGGAAATATACACGGAGAGTCTGAATTAATAACCGGGCCTAGACAAAAACATTTTTTTAATAGGTGCAAATTTTGTGCTTGTTTTAAAGCAAATTTGCTTATGTTGTTGTCTTGCATAACAGAGTTCGAATTTTATATTTTGGTACAAAAAAATTGTATAACAGTTGTCAGTTTGGTAACTTGTAGTTGGAGGCTAATGTATTTTTATAGGACTGTTTCACGCCGACTTGGAGATTACTTAAGCCTGCACTTACAAACAAAACAAGCTTAGAAAAAGAAAAATGTTTACTGAAGTATATATTTTTAATATTGTTAAGGTGTTGTAACTTTTAACTGTTACGTATACGTCACGACAAAATGTATTTTCTTCAGTAACAAAGACTGTCGGCGCATGATTCAAGCTCACTAGAAAAAACGCACAACCAAATAGCAGCCTTTTCAAATATATATGTAGTACATATCACAACAGCAGAACATTTTAATCCAAGCCAAGTCAAACAAAAATATAGATTAAAAATAACGTAAAATTTCTCGTTTTACACAATTTTCGCCAAAAATTTAACTCGATTTCCTCACACCAATACATGTTCAAATGAGCTTAAATTTTGTATACAACGGTTTCAGATGTCTATCTATCAAAATCCATATGAGGCAGGTGGATTTAAAAAAAAAAGTGATTTCGCCACCCGCTCGAATACGTAGTATATATCATAGCAGCAAAACGTTACACCAAGTCAAGCCAAAAACATCCACTCGCCTGAAAGGAAACTTCTAGAACTGTGTTGAGCGGTGCCTCGGACAGGTAATCCCCCTTCCTGAGAATGGAGAGCAGGTGCGACACCTCGCGGACACATGCGGCGAAGAGACGAGCCAGTTGTGCGTTGGTGACGGCTGCTGAGTTCACTTGTGGTTCCTCGGCGCGACCTATCCGCTCGGCTGCGTACCGCCGGTCCAGTATGCTGTTTATGTAGGCTGCAGAAGACAGAAAAAACGAGTAAAGTGCGTGCACTGTTTTCGTTATGTAATTATCTTTGACTTGACAAAAAAAGTAAAAATTTGTCAAAAATGACGTTGGGCTAAGCCCGAATTTGTCAAAATTATTTCAAGAAAACATCGATTAAAAATGCACATAAATCGTTTAAAAATTAAAAAAAATATAGTCAGCTTTTTTAAATTGTCGTTCAGGTGAAATTTTATCAAAACAAATGGTTTGGAATTATATTTAACGAGATTTTAACTGTATTATATCTTCATTAGGGCAATATACGGTATACGCGAGCTTCTAGACTTAACCATCAAGACCTAGTTCATTAGGTTCAGCTCGAACTTCGTTTTTGCATTATGGAGTTGTTTATCTCTGATTTGGACAAATGTATTGAACAGTATTTGCTGTTTTTTTTTTAAATGTGATTTACAATTATATCCTATTTCGAGGATAGCTTAAAGTTTTATAGACACAATTCTAATTTTTAATGTATAGGCTGAAGGCACAAATGGTAAATGAACTGCGTGTACTGTTTGCGCTAAAGCACTTAGACGTGAAAGACAAAGTTGGTCTAGTGATTTGAAAACTGTAGCCGAGAGAGCTAAATTAAAGTTTCTACCTACGCAGTTCTGTTTCCTTAGGTCCAAGAAGCTGTTTATGTAGGCCGCAGATACAAATGCCCAGTGAACTGTGTGTTCTGTTTGCGTTATGTTCTAAAAAACTGTTGGACGCGACAGCCAAAGCTTGTAACAGTGGTTCTTAAACTGTAGCTTAAAGAGGTGGATCAAGTTTTTATAGACCTAACTTCTTGCTGTGAATGTAGTAAATAGGTCGTTTAAAAACAACAGTTTGCAACCCATTTTAGGCGGCAGTCAGCGAACCTGGATATTTAAAACGCCGATTCATACAATTTGTATACACCACACACACCGAATTATATATTTGTCCTATATGATGCTTAATTCAAAGGCCAAAATACATAATGATTGAAATGCAATGTCTCGTGTCAAAACATGGTAGTTGATCAAACATGTCATTTAATATAGCAAAATATACATTTACTTCATGGTTATACTTTAAAAAGTTCTTTAGGTTTAAAATAAAAACCTTTATCCTCTTATTCAGTTGAGCATTTTTAAATTATACATTTACTTCAAAACATACTTTAACTTCAAGCTTAAAATAAAAACCTTTTACATTTTATTCCTTTTACATTTTTATTCAGCTTTTACATTTTATTCAGTTGAACAAGTATATCTTTACTGCAAAGTAAAAACATCTACCCTCTCATTCGGGTTCTTTTTCAGTTGAGCAATTTTCATTTTTTAAGTAAACATAAAAGCATCTACCCTCACCGTTCTCCAGATTCTCGCTTCTTCGCATCGACCTCCGATCCACGTAAAGAATCCCACTCGAGTTGGATCCTGATCCAGCAGCGAGAGGGTTTCCCCTACCACCCCCTGGGGCTCCCCCGCTGGGTCTGGGGGGCTTGCTGGGGGCCATAGCGCTACCCCCCATGGCCCACTGCATGGTGTGGGGCGTCTGGCGGGACTCGGTGCGCAGTTGGCGAGTCGGTTGTCTGTAAATGAAACGATTCGTTGTTCCGTTTTTGTTCAGTAAGGCGGTTTTAAAGGACTGTTTAGAAAAAGCTGTTTAAAAAGTTGAATTTGAATTGTAAAATCGTTATATAAATTAAAAACAGCTCTTCTGGTAATTGTACAGTTACCAGAGGAGCTGTTTTTGATTTAAATTACCATGCCTGGTAGCAACAGTTTATATATTCAATGTAAAATTGTTCTTTCGGCAAAATCTTAATCAAGTACCAACGTTTGACCATCGGGCAAATATGATTGCCCTAAAGAAGATTTGCCCGAATGATGCCGATCTACTAGACTTTTTGACTTTGTAATTCATTATATATCAAGCTCCTTTTAACCCAGGGGTTCTTGAAAGTTTTTTTGCGAGGCAAAAGGTTTCAAAAATAACGTCGTAAATTTACGTCACAGTCGCAGTCACAGTACAAATATACTCTGTAAATTTGCTGATTTCGGACAATACTTTAAAAGTAAAATGGAGTCTAAATACATTCAATGCAAAAACGTTTTATTTTTAATTAAACTGTTTTCTTCGATAAATTAATTACTTGTTAAATAACAAAGTATATTTCAATTAGGTCTTTATGGACCCCCAAAACTAGTTCACGAACCCCCAAGGGGTCCATGCACCCCAGTATAAGAACCCCTGTCTAACCTCTCCAGATATCGACTTCATTTTGATTAAATATACTTAACCTTTTTGGCTTTGAAATTCATAAGAAAGCGTTCATCTGAATTTAGTATAAAAAAAGGTTACGCACACATAGGACCAATGGTTGATAAGAGAACAATCAAAAATGCGTGGAACGCAACAATAAAATTATATATTTTTTTTTTAGTTTGGAGGACGTTCCGAAATGTCTTAATCAAAATGAAATCGAATTACACTTTGGCTTCGAAATTCAATATTATCAATCATTTTCTCACCTCTCTAAATGTCCTTCCTCCTGCCACTGATAGTGATCCGAGTCCGTGTCCTCATCCTCCTGATGTGGATGGGGCTGCTGGTTGGTGGGGGTCTTTGCATCCCTCGGATCATCAGCCATCGGCTCCGTGTCGTATTCGTCTTCCTCCTCCACAAGATCTCGCTCCTGGGAAGGATCGTTGTTCCTCCGGATGTCTGCTTGATCGCTGCTCGCCTCTCTTCCGATCTGACCCTGCTCAACCTCAGATTCCTGGCCCTGTGGAATGCGTTAAGGTTGGTTTACACTAGGCGCGTTTTACTTCTGGCCTTAGCGTTTCGTCGTCCAGTTCATACATAACGCGTTGCCAGCGTTAACAGCAAATTCCCTCGCTTCTACTTAAAAGCGAACCGAACCACTGTACAATGACAGCAGATAATTGTAAATTTTCAGCAAAATAAAATCGATTGGACAGTGATAAATAAGTTCATTTGACATTTAGGTGGTGCTACTAAGTTGGAGGTTTCTATTGTAAATATAACTCATTGCAGGACATTTTTCTAAAATTATATTTATAAAAAAGTAGCTATTTCCAGAAAACTAACTGCAACTTGTGAATATCCCACGATTTATAAGTGCTTTTCAACAATTAACAACCCCAAACAGGCTTTTAATTCTAAAAGAGCTTTGAAGATGTACCTGGTCGCTGTCGCCACTGGCAACCGAATCACTGTCGGTCTCTGCGATGATCTCGATGTCGGTGAGATCCATGTCGCTCTCGTTGTGATCGCTGTCTCCCAGAGGATCGTCTTCCACTGGATCCTGGAGGAACAAAGGGAGTTTCTAACGCGACAATAGCGACGGGTTTAGTATACATTGTACTGCATACGATTTAAAGTATTCAACACATTTTTTCCACACCAAAAATTGTAAGATACATGTTACATATTAAAAAAAATAATCACCAAAAGTATAATCTTGTGAAAAACGTCATCCCAGCATGACAGAACCGTAACTGTGACAAGATGAGATTTAAATGCGTTTTTGAATTATTTGATCGGCGGTAATGTGTCGGGTTGTGGTAAAACAGCGATTATTTTATATTGGGTTTCGAGGCATTAGAAATTTATTTTGCGTGCATTTGGGATTTTTTTTATGGAAGTTTAACTGATTTAAAAAAATGTCTGTTTTACGATTTTCGAAACAGTATTATAACCATCATGGTATGTCAAGGGTTATTTATACCTTTAACATACTACACTAGCGGGTTGGCATTAAATGGGTACATCTGGTGAGTAAATAGTTGTTATTCCAAGGATTTTTTAGGTTGAATTTTCCTAGATACCAGTGTGCAGGAGGTCGTGAGTCAAGGTCGACCGGAGGTCGTAAGTTCGAACCTCAATACAGGCTAGTTGTTTTTCTAACCTGCCTTGCTTGCACCATTGAACGACAGAGTCTGCGACGACTTTCACTGTACCTTTCAATACTTTAGACCCTTTCAACCTTCCTAGCAGCGCAAACTCACATCAGTGCCTTGAGTCTCCTGCGTGTCCTGGGGAGGATCAGGTTGATGTTGATCTTCCTCTTCATTTGCTCCATCATCCGCTCCTCCGGGAGCGTGTCTCCTGCGTCCGGATCCGTAGCGATGCGAGAGGACAGTGATCCTCTTCGAGCGCTTCTTCGCTTTCTTTCTCTTCAGGGACTGCACAGGGTGAAAAAAAAAGATGTTAAAACAACAAAATTCTGGCTAGTAACAATATCAAAGCCCATTCAGAAGGGAGTAACATTTTGAACGTTTCGAATAATAAAAATTTCTAAAGAACAATTCGAAACGTTCAAAATTCCACCTACTACTCTATAATTCTTCATGAATTAATCATGTAACATTCACAAGAAATATATACCAAACGTTCAAAATGACACCTACTTCTGTATGAGCTTCTATATTCCTACTACGTCTTACTACTATCCACTATGCTCCTAAATTTTTGCTAAAAATTGTAAGTATTTTAAGACTTTACAAGAAAATGCATGGTTTTTTTGACCTACAAATCGGTAAAAATAATTCAAAACTTCTAGCCATCACTAGGGATGTTTAAAGTACATCCCCAAGTCCTAAATAAACTTCAGCAATCAACCACAATAACGCTGTTAATACTAGTAACCGGTAGCCAACAAGGTCTCGAAAACTGTAGCAAGCAAAAAGCATTAAATGAAAGCCAAGGACTTACTGATTTGCCGGGTTCGGTTCCACTGAGGCCTGAAGTTCCTGGTCGGCCAGATGGGTCGTCGTCGTCGTCAGAGGGCGCACTTCTGCAACGTAATCATTCGAAATATTATTTCACAATACGTCTGTTGATCACATGTGAAAGAATCGGCTAATTTTTAATTAAAGAATCGGCTAATTTTTAATTAAAGAATCGGCTAGTTTTTAAGAGAGGCGGGTTATACTTTTTTAATTTATTTTAAATTTCACAAATTTAAAAGCAAATAAGTTTTGTGTCTTGGAAGTGGATTTTTCAAATATTTTCTCAAATTTCGATTTAAAATACCCACTTATTATTTTAAGGCTGACGACAAGTGAAACAATGTTTAGCACGAAATAATTCCATCGTTTCGTCTATAGATGAAAGTTTTAAAGCTGAATAATTAAATTGCATGACTGAAAACTGGCTTGGACTTCGCAACTGAAACACGCCGTTTAACAAAGTAGCATTCCAGGAAATCGAAAAAAAAGTCGGAAGTTTTAGTCATTGATGTCATTTTTTTAAATAGAATATAAAGTCGGTTTATTTCAGCATTTAACGCTTTTTAAGTAAGTCGGCTTAGATTTGATGAAACGCACAGAAAAAAACACTAAGAAAATCGTGATACTACGTTTTTCTTTGCAGTTTCTCAAAAATGGAGGCTCGAACCCCCGAAAAATTAAAAAAAATATTTTGTGGAGTTTTTCGAAATTGCTTTTAAGGTCGTTAACAAGTCAAACAATGATTAAACTGTTTCTAACGGGTATAGCAATATTAATCAAAAGCAGCTCTTCTGATAATTGTATTTGCTAACCAACGTTTCGTCAACCTATGGCTTTCGTCAGGGTTGTTTGCTTTATATATCAAATAATGTTTACAAGCATTCTTAAACCGTTTATAAAAACAGATAAAACATAGAATCATTTCTTAAATTTTTACAGAAACATATATTTCGCCCAATAACGAAATTTGTTTCATTCCAATTAAGAAACTGATGATGCCTTATTAGGCGAAATATATATTTCTGTTAAAATTTAAGGAATGATTTTATGTTTTATCTGTTTTTATAAACAGCTTAAGATTATCTGCTACGAAAACCAGAATCTTTCTTTTCATTTTCTTGTCTGCGGGAGATTTCTTACTACCCAACGGGAGATTTCTTACTACCTAAGTGTTTCAGCTTGTTTACAAGCAAATCATTACGATTTTTCCTACCTGGGTGGGAAGGGTTGTCTGGAGAATGCTGCGGTGCTCCCGTGGACAACATCCGCGTTGGATGCGAGGAGTTGGAAGGAGGTGGTGGGACGAGCGACTCCCATCCTTACCGGAGCGATCAGGGACTCTGCAAGCTCGCACAACTCCTCGATAGCGATCGGAGTAAGCGCCTGGAGGAAACGAGGAAGAATGAGATAAGGAAGAAGAAGAGGAGGTTTCGCTGGATTGCCTCACATATTTGAAAGAAATTCAAAGCCATAATATTCGATAAAATCGACATTTCGCAATTTACAGACGTTTCAGCAATAGCTCATGACATCATCAGTGGCACTCTGTAAATTGCGAAATGTCGATTTTATCGAATATTATAGCTTTGATATTTTTATTGAAATTACTCAAAAAAAACTAGTATTGTGTTCTAAATTCAAAGACCTTTTAAAGAAAATTTATAGGTTGGTTGCCAAGGGAAATGCGCACACATGGGAAAAGTTTAAGAACTTTTATTAAAAAAAAAATTAAATTCCAATTATCATAGTCGTAGAAATCAAGTTGGTCAGATCTTTTGAGTAATGACATAACCATTGAAATAATATAGTTGTACTTGATAATAAATTGCAAAGCCAAAAAGTTAGTAGAACAACAAGATGTCTACTTACTCGACCTTTTTGGCTTTTAAAGTCATTATCAAGCTACATTACAGATCCGTGCATACTGCATACATAGTGTACCCCAAGTATAGTTCTACTTTCTTCTGAATCAAATAGCCGTTGTAATAATAAAGTGCGACTTACCAGAAACGCCCTGGCGCACTTGCTGGTGGGCTGGTTGTAGAAGCTAGACTTCGCTGACATGCGATCTGGCGTGGACTGGGCGGTCAGGATTACGTATACTCGGATTACGGATCGCAGAAAGCGGCGAGCTACCAGGACGCCTTCTGTCCTCGCCGACCCCTTGTTGAGCTGTACTGTGTGGATCAGGGTCTCCAATAGTTTGTCGAGATACTCGTAGCTGGCGCATTTCACCAGCAGAGTGTGGGTGAACTGGTCAAGACGAGCCGTGCCTATGAAAAAAGCGGTATTCACGTGCGTTTATTACATATGAAAAATCAGTTCTGAAAAATTAAATGCATGCCGGTTAAGTATCTTTACATAAATACATATGAAACTAGTAAAGTGTATCGCTTTTATTTTTAAATACGTTTAACATCATAGTTGCGTCGCCACGTTTTTAAAGGTATACATGTGCGCCAGGAGGTTAAATAGTTTTTTACCAGCAGGATGTGGTTGAACTGTTTTAGACGGGCCGTGCCTAGAAAATCAGTTTTCACGTGCGTTTATTACATATGAAAAATCAGTTTAAGTAAATTGTTTTTTACCGTAATTGCGTGCACGTTAACTCTCTGAGTTCACAATGTTTTCTTTTTAAATTGATTTTAAGGTTGATTTTAAAACACGTTAAAGGGTTTAGCAAAGCGTTTTGAGAAAATAAGATAGACTTATTTAGTTTTTATACACCAGAACGTTCAAGGGGTTTTAGGCGACTTTTTAAGTGAACTGTGTTTTAGGTTAACAACAAGGTTTGTGTGAACTGGATAAAGAAACATATATAAATATAAGGTTCTTACAGTGAACTAGTTCATTGTTTTTATTAAATTTTAAAAACGTTAAGAAGTAGAAAGCTACCTTAAGAAAACATTAAATTGCTTTTTAATGCGTATATTTTTGGTTACCAAAAAAATCTTATTAGACAACTCCCTTGCCACATTAAAACGAAATTCAGCTTGACTTATTAAAGATGTGCAATTACCATAATATGAAAGGCGAAGCCACATTAGATCGAACATAACTCTATGCATTCACAAATAATCGAAAGAAGTGAATTAAAATGTAAAATAGTCAAAATCGTCAATAGGGTAATTTAGGTAAACCAATTTCCAAGGCATGTTATTATGCTGTTTGGTTAAGCAAACACAGTGTACTTAACAAATATCGCCTCGCCTGGTAACTGATGATATTTATCAGAATTATCTGGCCAATATCACGTCGGTCAGTTTGAGTGAAAAAAAGCATTTTTACCTAAAACGGCATCAACAGTATTCGAGTTCGGAAAAATCAAATGCGTATTTTTCTTAGAAAAAAAGTAAACTACACAAACAATCGCTGTTTAAAATTTTTTTCAAAAAAAATCCTGATTTCTCACCCGATTGTTGTCGAAGAAGTTGTTCGTCCTCCGGAAGAAGAGGAACCGTGGTGGGAGTCCCGTTCCTCGCATCCAAGCGGGAGCTCATGGACAGCTCATCCCTCCTCCCTTCACTCCCAGTGAGGACCAGGGATCGTACAGACTTCCAGTCGCCTAGCAACAGGAGGAGCGCCTCGCGACAGAATCTAGAGGAAATCGATTTGAAGGTAGACATTGTAGTCAGATAAATATATATTAATATATAGGTTATCTTTATGGAATCCAAAACCATTGGCAGCAGGTTTCTGCTTGTCAATCACTGTTCCGCTGACGCGTATGTTAAACAATAAAACTAAAAGTTTAAAACCATAGTGAAATCAGGATCAGACATTTTTTGAAAGGAATATATATTTCGCATATACTGGCATCGTCAGTTCCTTAATTCGAATGAGGAACTGACGATGCCAGTATAGGCGAAATATATATTCCAAAAAAACGTCTGATCCTGATTTCACTATGGTTTTAAACTTTTAGTTTTATTGTTTGAATATATATTAAAAATACTTGAGTTCATCGTAAAGGTTTTTTTACCAGTTTCAGTGAGAATTAAGGTTTTAATTGAAGTAACTGTTTTATTAGGAATCGAAATATAATATTTTACAAACTACATAAACTGCTTGAAATTAAAACGATTAAACAAAAAATAAAACGATTAAAAAGCATCGATCCCGCTTCTAGTTTTTTATCAGTGAAATATCTTATGCAATTAAAAAAATACCGTCAAATGAATCCATGTGGGCTAATAGCCAACAGTTGTAAGAACCCATGTTTCCAGCATCGAAGACTAGTGCTCTCGGTACATTGAATAGTGAAAGAAGGTTAAAACTTTTCCGTACCTTGGAGGGTGTAGGTCGTGTTCGGGCATGTCTTGGTCGCCACCTTGTGTCGGCTCTTTGCCGCTCGGTCTGGGCACTCGGTGGGGTCGCGCGCCAGGAGCCGACATTCTGGCCGTACGGGGGCGCCATTGCCTCTGCTCCTCGACCTGACGAGCGACGGTCTGGATCTGAAAAAATAAAAACGTTAAAAAAATTAAAAACAAGGCCTGGATCTGAAAAAAAAATCATAATAAAATATAAAAAATGGTCTGGATTTGAAAAAATAAATTAATTATTAAAAAATAAAAATAAAACAACGGTCTGGATTTAAAAAATTAAATAAAAACAGTCTGAATCTGAAACGTGGGCGAGTGGTTAAGTATGAAACTACAAATATCGGGTAATTTTCCCCCAAGCAGTTACTCTTCGAAGTGCACAAACAGATTAACCGTGCAAACATTTGTGAATGGTGTCATTTATGTGCAAGGTAGCTTATGTCATTTATCAATGTTAATAAGCCGAAAGTGCCCCGACTATGTTTCGCTTTTCCGCGACATCTTCTGTGCGAACTTCCAAGAGATATTCGGCTTTAAAAAGAGGAAGTATGGAAATATGGCGATGCACAATAGTAAATGATCGTCAGCTGCATGAGAGCTTTCATATTACAATTTGTTTTCCTTATGCTTTCGCTATTTTAAAATTCAAAAAATCGTTTTGCAGAATAAAGACATTCTAGATCTGAATCAAGTTAACATATAGGTAAGTCTGACGTGTTGTGTTGAAACCGAAATTTTACAGATGTATTTGTAAAACAAAACATTAAATATTATGGAAACGCAAATAAGGAAAACCTCCATTGATTGGAAAAACATCCTTAACAACTCAGTAGAAGGTATACACAGATGTGTTCAACGCTCACACCTAACTGAAAATGCAAACTATAAAATTAACAAAAATTTTTTTTATTTAAATTTAATTGTAACAGCCAATGCAAAGAAACAAATAAACTTTGCATAGCAACGGGTGGGGTGGGTGGATACAATTTAAACAAGTTACTCAGCCTATTTGTAACAACACTTAAAAAAGATAACGAAAAACTATGAAAAATTAAGAAAATACCTTAAAAATTGCAAATAAATACAACAGGGAGAAAAATCTTGCTCAAAGCATAAAAAAAAAACAGAAAAAAACTCGAAATCTCTGTAATATTCATTTCACGTCTAACATCTCTAATGAACGACTCTCGGCTATTAACCAACCTGGCATTTAGTTGAATTTCATACGATATGGAAATTGGACTTCAAAAAAGTCCACAATGTATAAAACAAACTAAACTTTAAAGATCTTACCAGGAATTGCAGGATGTGCTGTCCACCTGAGTCGCACACCTCGTACAGTTGCGTGAGATGCAGCAAGTTGCGAAGAAGCGCGATACGGTCCGCTGCGTCGCCGGATACCAGGGACTTGCACGCGCACTTTTCCCAACAATCGCAGTAAGCAGTCGGACTCGTGCGCTTCAATCTGGCGAGGTTTGCGTTCGAAGTATTAGTTTTAAGTGTTTACTGTTTAGTTCTTACAGCGTTAAAACTATAATGGATTCCACGCTAAGGTATTTATTAGTGAGCAGGAATCGATTAAGAACACAAAGACTTACACAAGTTGATTGAATATTGTCTGCACTTTCGTTTCGATAAGCTGTTACTCATATTTTAGGTTGCCTAACATACATTCACTATAGGAATTTACAGGAGCTTGTGTATAAATTGAACTACATTAATGACGTAGGTGCCTATTAAAAAAAACTAAGGCATGTAGGTAACAAAACATAATTTACATACAACAATAACTGCCTAAGGTTTGAACACAATTGTGCAAACTACGATTCAAAGGTCTTTTCGCGGCAAAGCTTTTACGTGATAGTGTCAATTTGACTTGGTGTCATTTAACAGGGCGGTCTTTTTGCGGCAAAGGTAATTCCTGATAGTGTCAATTTGAAGTTGTGTCTTATTATTTTCGATGTGCTACTTCAACGTATTTGAGTTATTTTTGTGCATTGTGTTAAGCAAACCGTTTGCAGCTTATTGATTGTTAATGTTTTTTTAACGAAATAGGTAATTCAATTTTGGTGGTGAAACCTGAAACAAAGCATGAGGGAAACAAAAAAAAAACATCTAGCAAGGATGTACTTACTTGCACTCGTGGCCCTTATGGCAGACACGCGCGCACTCGGAACAGCAACACAGTGTTTCCGTCAAACCACATGTCAGGCATTCGAATATATCCTGCAATAATGGAACAATTTTTTGTTTATTTATTTCACTTTAAGAGGAGTTTTGTTGTAACCGTCATGGGAAGATCAATGAACATCCTTAAAACAACAATGTACATAGCGGTTCAAGTTATAATATTATATAGCAATGTTGTAAACAAGTCACTTTGAATTGAGTAAAGTCAAAGCCAGGTTATTTGTAAAATAACCCAAGTCCAAGTCAACTCATAATTAGAGCAAGGCAAGTCCTTGTCATAAAAATTAAGCGTTGACTTATAAAAATTGTTAACTCGTTCAATTATGAGAAATTTACTAACTTGAAAAATTTTATTCGTTCAAAAGATTTATGTCAAGTCGAGTAATTTTGCCCAAAATACTTCGGTCAGGTCAGTGACTTAAGTCAAGTCATTACAACACAGTGCTATACTAATAAGACATACGACATAATAAAATGAAATGCTCCAATAGTGTACACGACGAAGTGCGAACAAAGCCTGTTGAAATAGTTCATAAAACAGTTGAAAGTCCAAATCGCAGAAAAAATGACAATTGGGGCCTAAATTTTAACAACTAAAATTGGATCGCGGACTACAGTTTAAAAAACCTCAGTGTATAGGAAAATTACCTGGTTGATGTGCTGAGCTCCCGTCCAGGTGAAGCTACAGTTGTCGTTGCAGCACAACATGTACAGCGGGTTGTAGTCAGGGTCCGAGTCCTGTGGAAAGATCATCGAAAGCAGACTTTCCTCGGCTATCTTCTGGCTCGCCTGGCCGCCCTCTGTGCGGTAACAATGCATTGTGACGTGGTGAATGGCGGGATTTTGAATAATGCGAATATGACAATACTGAGTGGTAGTCGCCAAATTAGTATCGGTGCCTAACCTATACTTAATTAGCGATTCAGCGCTGTGATTTCTTCCTTGAAAGGTTAATTAAAAAATAATAGGAGGTTTACAACCGAAAATATTTGAATCTTCTAACAGTAAAGAAAATTTTGACGTTAATTAATTACCTAGATTAGAAAACCACATTACAATGTTTCAATTTCATCTACTTTACTTGTTAGAGAAAGCCTTCGTAACCTGTTACTGGTGAAACTAATCGCTAAACATAAAACACAGAATTTGATCAACAAAAAATAAATAAAAATGTACAAGGCTGTGTGTAAGTAATTTTGTATGGCGTGAACGTACAAACGCACGCAGTTATACGGCCTACTGAAAATACTGTTCCTAACATAATACAAAGATAACAGCAGTGCTTTAACCTTGTTTTAGTTCGAATTTAATTAGCATGAGGAATTTCTTCGTACTGCTTGCTCAGAACTTATCTCAATATAACAAACCTACTGGAGTTGGTGAGCAAACCAAATCAAATCAAACTGCGACCGGATTTTAAATCGCGCCCTAAGGGTTAAAAGCAGTGTATAATTACGTGCAAACCAACTGTTCCTACCCATGCTTGATTCCTGTTCCTTTGAAATGTCCAAAGCAGCGTTGAATATGACCAGGGCGGCTACATATGCCCGGTGAGCCACTGCGAACATGAAAGGGGTACAACCTGCAGCATCCCTGGAGTACAAATCGAATAAGGGTTAATACATACAATTCCAATTTTATTATGCGACAGGGCTAATTTGAAATCGTGCCATATTGTAAAAGTGTCGTATTGATGTTGTGTCATTTAAAGGAGCGGTCTTTCTGCGGCTATGCTAATTCGTGATAGTGTCAGTTTGATGTAGTGTCATTTAACGGGTGTCTTTTTGGGGCTATGCTAATTCGTCGGTAGTGTCAATTTGTCAAAGTGTCGTATTGATGTTGTGTCATTTACCAGGAAGGACTTTTTGCGACAAGGCTAATTCGTGATAGTGTCAGTTTGATGTAGTTTCATTTACCGGGGTTCTTTTGGGGGCTATGCTAATTCGTGATAGTGTCAATTTGTCAAAGTGTCGTATGGATGTCGTGTCAATTAACAGGGCAGTCTTTTTAAATGTTAAATTGTAGGAGTGTCAGTTTGAAGTAGTGTTATTTAATGGGGCGGCATTTTGCTGCAATGCTAATTCATGATAGTGCAAATTTGTCAAAGTGTTGTGATTATGCAGTGTCAATTCACAAAATGCGGCCTTTCTGCGCTGCAATGCATGTTATCCCCCGAGTATATACAAAAACCTAATACGCTACATACAAATACGCTGTATCAAACACGCCACTCACTTTTGCGTCAGGAGCGTCTTAATTGAAGGTTGCGAGGCTTTGGACTTGCAGATCAGTTCAAGGATGGAAACTGCGTCGTATCGCGTGCCCCTCGCCTTTCCTCCCTCCTTAACCTCCGTCCATTGGGAGGAGGAAGTGGGAGTCGTGGAGGAGGAGTGGCTTCTCCTTGCGCTCTTCTTCTCAGCAGACGACATACTCAGGTTCATGCCTTCCTCTTCTGCGTGGGAGAAAATAATTTTCGTCGAACAACGGACTTGAAGCCAATACCCGATGCCAAGTGGCACTATCGGAGCTCGCCCGATACTTGGGTGATATGGCTGCCGATACGATATCAAATTAATATAGACCTTTTAGCAAAGATATAGATATTCATTATAGTAGATTAACAATTGAAGATAACTCGCCAAGGTAAAGTTTTGACTAAATAATATAAATACCATGAATGTTTGCAATTTCGATTTTATGTGTCTAAACATACAAACTACGTCCTTCGGTATCGCAGTATGTTTTGTCTAAAATATCGAGCATCTGTATCGGAATAAAAAATTAACTACGGGACATTACTTCACGGGGGTTAGGCTTAAGAATGACTATAGCGTGTGGCCTGCTTAATACGTTTCTATTAATTACCTTTCTTTTAATTTAATTACATGAAAAAAAAATAATTTCACTGGAATTGTTCCAAAGTTTGAAAATGTGACAAGAAGATCAACTAACATAATAATGTGATTACTACTATGACCAGTAATTTAATAGTCTATATCAGGGGTTCTTAAACTGGGGTTTATGGACCCATTGGGGGTCCGTAAATTAGTTTTAGGGGGTCCATGAGAGTTTAATTGAAATGTCAGTGTATATTTCACATTAATCATTTTTTCATAGAAGGTAGAAGTTTAATTAAAAACAAAACGGTTTTGCACAGACTGTATTTGGCTTTTATTTCGCTTTCACATTTTTAGACCGAAATCAACAGATTTATGAATTTTAATTGTATTGTGACGTCATTTTATGACGTAATTTTTTGAAAAAAATTGCTTATCGTGGTCCACGTGACTCAAAAAAAATTTTGGGGGTCCGCGATAAAAAAAGTTTAAGAATCCCTGGTCTTTCTAAAAGAAGACTAATTAAATCCTATTTAGTTCAAATGATTTAAATTAGACAAATGTTAAGCGCAGATTTTGTTCGTACCCGACTGTGCGTCCATCGCCTTCATCTCAGGGGGCCAGGGGAGCAGGGGACTTTCAACCTCACCCAGGGCCGAACTGGAAGGGGGATTTTCCCTGCCTGGCCGGCGGGAGGCCTACAAGGGTATGAGCAAAAATGATTATAGTTTTTGAAAGCTGGTCAGTAGATCGTAGATAAAAAAAAGAAAAGTAAAACTTTACAAATAAAAGTTTATGGATACTTCGAGGGGGAAAGTAAACTTCTGAAAGGTCCGCTAAAAACTTAAGTTCATGAGCCAGATACCTCGACTTGAGCGCTGTTTCCAAAAAACTAAAAACATTTTTAAGTAAAGGTAGAGGAAAGATATGTCGACAAATTCAATTTTAGATATTCAGCCTTATTCTTCGCTATCTGTCGAGCTAACAAGTCTACACTTTAACGTGTGAAACTTTAAGACACAATCTTTAAAAAGAGTCACAGTTAAAGTTTAAATTTTATCCAGAATAGGCGTTTAATGTTAGTTTAAAATTTGCAATTGCCTTACTCAAAAAAAATGCCCTTCTCAATTCAACAACGCAAACAACCTTGAAGTTTTAACATACTCTATTTTTTTTGCTTTAGCTATCGAGCGCACACTGTTAGCAAAAAACTATGAATGAAATTCGAACAATCATAAATTTCAGCTTAGTAGGTCAAGGCCCCTAGTTATTCCACTCTGAAAAGTTCGCCAGGTTCCCCTGGAAACTCTCACAGTGAGTTGTTTAGTTTCGCAAATAAAAAACACAACTCACAGAAGCAGAAGTAGACGACGACGATGGGGGCAGTTCCACGCCAGGAGGTTGTGAGGGGATGTACCTTCCAACACTGCAATATACACCAGAAACTTTTCCATGCTCGTCTTAATTGGACATTAAGGTAATTTATTTTAAAACATTATCCTAAACTTTCGCTTTGTGTTCTGGAAAACTATTTAGTGGTTCTCAACCTTTTATGGCTTGCGGCACCCCTTTCAAATAATAAATTGATTGCGGCCAACCCACAAGATTTTTCCGCAGGCAACTTTATAGTATCTCTCAATAAACAGAACTGGAACAATCAACTCTACACAACGTAGGAAGTTATAAATGGTTTATTTCGCTTTAATCTTACACAAAAAGTTGTAAGAGTTAAGCAAAATCAGATTTTTAAAGATTCACAAATATATCTCGGCACCCTTGGGCGTTAGAAATGGCACACCAGGGTGCCGCGGAACCCCGGTTAAGAACAACTGGCTTAAGGTGTTCCGTGGCTTACAGAGGTTGAAAAATACTGATCTATAAGACCAGTTTAACTTAACTTGGTTTGCTATCAGCTCGTTGTCCTTGTTTCAAGTTTATAACATTAGCCTTTTCCAGCACACCCAGCTATAAAACAGAAACCTGGTAGACGCGAGCTTAAAGTCTGATGATTTTTAACCACTTACAAACGTGAAAAATCGGATGCTGACATGCTTTAACACTTTAGGTTAACCAGTAATTTTCTACACACAGCCAAAATGCGTCAGAAATAAATAACGCCATACCAATATAAATAGATTTAGTTCAATGTTGATAAACACAACATTTAAGATTCAATTTAAGCTTTGCCGACATACGGCGGGCGATCGGTAAAATGGGTTTTTCAAAAAAATACAGTGAACCATCCGAATTCTAATAATACATTCAAATGTGTCTCTAAACGTGAAATCATGATCAAATGCTCACCTTTGAATCGGCATTTCGGCCGCACTCGCTCCAATGTGCCCTCTAGTGACGGTTGAAAGTACGTTGGCGATAGCGTTGACCGCGTGGGCTCGGTCGTCGTCAGACATAAACACACCAGGCTCGCTGACTGGTGGAGGAGGCAGCGGAGGCAGCGGAGGTGCTTTCGATGCGGCTGTTGACGAAGCGGAATAGATTGCTTAAAGAGAAGTGGAATGATAACTAAGCGACGGATATACTTTGCTGCAGAGAAGTGGAATGATAACTAAGCGACGGATATACTTTGCTGCAGAGAAGTGGAATGATAACTAAGCGACGGATGTACTTTGCTGCAGAGAAGTGGAATGATAACTAAGCGACGAATATACTTTGCTGCAGGGTTGCCACGCAATTTTATTGACTTGTTTAATAAAATTAGTCCGATTTTAAAGACTTTTTTAAATTGGTTCGCTTAACGTTTTTTGAATATAATTCTAAAACAAAACAGTATGAATGTCACTGTCAACTCAACAACAAATATATCAAAAAAATTGTTTTTACAGCGGCTTTTTCTAATAACATAACTTAAGTTAGACATAAAATAAATCCCAATGCTATTGACAGACTTTGGAGAAAACATAGGATTTTTCAAATACTTTTCACACGCAAAATCAATTCAAAGACACTCAAAGACTTGGTGTGCCGATTTATTCTACATGGAATAATCATCAGCCTAGTACAGTGGTTCTCAACCTTTTTTCTTTCGTGGCCCATTTGTGTTGCAAAAAAATTCTGTGGCCGTATAGTTTTTTTTTAAGAAAAAACTGTAAAATAGGTTTAGAATAAAACACAGCAGAACATATTTCGAAACAGATTATTATTCAACCATGCATTAGTGAGATACTTGCGGCTGAACAATAAATTTACATTCCTTTTTAATTCCTCCCCAAGCCATTATTTCTGTAAAATTTAAATATAATGACACAAATGAAACTAAATCTAGCTTTTTGTAAATTGGTCTGTGGCCCACCTCAAACGTTATTATGGCCCACCATGAGTCATTGCCCACTGGTTGAGAACCGCTGGTCTAGTACTCTAACCCTGGTGAGGTAAATAATGATGCTTACCAGAGGATACAGACGTTGGTGCGTTGTCGAAGTACTTGGGCTTGGTCCTTGCCTCTTTTTCCTTCTCGTCTTCTTTTTGTTCCTTGTTGGACGAAGGAATGCTCATCTCGATGCACATGTGAAGCAAGTTTCGCTGGCCATCACACCGCTCCGTAAGCAGGCTCTGCAAATCAAACAGGCGACACTTTTAAGCTTGGTTAGCGGGGAATGTATTCTGTGGCAAACTCGTTTGTGTGTATCAAAGCGTGCAGATACCCTTTTTTTCCATTCCTCGTTTCTGAATTTATGCTCTCGTGTCAGTGCTACGCTCACAGCTACATATACAACAACAGCGACCTTCAAAAAATAAATCTAAAATTTAGTGGATCTGTGTGTAATGATTTGCAACTTGCATCAGGCGGAGTTTCATTTAAAACATATTATCAAACTTTGGTTTTCTTAAAGCTTGGTGCAAGCCTAGACTACAATGGTGTTCAAACAAGAACAATAAAAGAAATAGTTTAAAGTTATAGAGATCTCTATTATGGCGTATGCCTTATTTGCATGCAACCTACTGGCACAGTATACCTTACAGCCAATTTATCAACGATTTGTCTCCTAAAGCGGTAAGTTTGAATCAAAAACAATTTACCAGGGCGTTAACGTAACATCACAATGATTATTCCATTTTTAGTCGCCTTAAAAAACTAAATTATTAAGGGGAACTTATCTGTTTGTTAAACTAAACGCAATTGCTGACGAAAAAGAATGTCAAAGTTGAATATAATTTTTTTACAAAACATTTTTTACAAAAAATTCAAGAAAAAAACTTTTCATAAAAAAAAATTTTTTACCTTGCAAAAGATGAAGGCCCTGAATATTTTTTTTTAATATTCAAAACAAAAACTAAAAAAGAAATAAAACTTTGAAATTTTTTTACAAATCCATATTTTTTTACGAAACTATTTTTTTTCAAAAAATCCAAGAAAAAAAACCTTTCATACACAAAAAAAACTTTTTTCAATACCTTGCAGAAGATATAGGCCCAGGCTGTCGGGTGCTTCCCCTCAACCCACTTGACAATCGACTCGAATGCGGGGAAGTCCCTCTGCATAACGAGCGGCATGAGAACTTGGTTTTGGAAAGCTAGAACCGTTACTGTGCATCTGGGACAGAAGAGAAAAAAATGATTTTTGATTTCAAATAGACTTTTATAGCAGAACGTGAAGGGAAGTCGGTTAGAAACCACCCGAAAGTTTTTCAATTTTATTTTTTAAGATACTGACAAAGTGAAACAACTGGTGAGACGAAACAGATGGGTGTTCTGCAAGAAATTTATTAGTTTACCTTATGTCATTATGCATTGAAAAAACTATTAGCACGAAGATATCTTGTCAACTTTGCGCATATTTAGCAAATAGTACTTTTTTTTCACGTTGATTTGAAAGTTAGCACGTATTTATCTACCAGTTAAATCAAAGATTGCTAGCATCTGTAGCCACAAAAATCAGCGCGTTTTTTTCAGGATGCATGCAATTGGCTAGAAATCGTTTGGTGTTTTAACTCGGTTTATTTTATTTTTTTTAATTTATTGAACACAAGTGGTGCGCAAAGACAAAAAAAAAGTTAGAGAATCCCTTAATTACACAATATTTTTATATAGCCTTCCAGATTGGATTTGGACCACCTCTACAAACCAAACCACTAGTATACACAAACAAGGCTTTAACTTCACAAAGAAAACCTCTCCAAGATAACATCCCCCCTTCTTCAAATCATTGCTGACAAATAATAGTTTAACAAAAATTGGAGCTTGCCTGTTTCCATGAGGGGACGTTGAGTGGATGCCCATGGCTGATGCTAGCAGGGGGGGTATGTCGGCCCACAGGGGGTCACGAATACCCTCGTTTTCGTCGGCAAGCAGTGGGTAAAGCATTGCATTGTAATCCTGAAGAAGGGTGGGACTGGCCTGGTTGAGAACAAAATTAAAAAATTAGGAGATTGTGCAATAAAGGTTACTTTAAAAAAAATACAGGCTTTACTTTAAAAAATACAAAAAAACAACACATAGCAATCTAATACAAAACGTGAGATAAGTAGCTTAGTTTTATAATAAAATGTTTAAGGAAAACACTTAATTTCAACCAAGCCATTCAAAGAAGAAAGTCCTAACCTGATCGCAGTGAAGCAACTTGCATTTAGGAAGTGAAGGGTTGCTCGATTGTTTACTTCCACTTTGTTCCTTTGAAACTTCCACAGCTGCGAGAAAATGACTATTTTAAGCGTTGGTCTAACTACTTGTAAAATTATATATAAAATCGGAAATGACGTAGTAGGTAACATTTGGTTGGTTTAGAATATATCTTTATTCATTCTAAACACGGTGAAGTACTGATCCTCAATGATTAATATTACCACCGATTTCATGTTGATTCATGTTACCGGCTTCTATATAGGCTTTGGCAAAAATAAGCAAAAAATTGTCTTTTATGTGAAGATAAACGTTAATCAGACTATGTGCGAATTCAAACATAATAGTAACGCAAGAAACAATTTTAAGGTGTGTTTTGTTAATGGTTCTGCTTTGGTGAAATAATTAAGAAGAGGGTGTAAAATTTCCTTAAATTCATTTTTAACTGAGATGCAGTGTTGCAACGTTGAATCATTTCTAACTTCTGCATTTTCTTCGATAAATGTTTCACAACGCGCAACTAAATTTTACCGTGAGAAGGTAGCAAACAATACCAACACACAATGGGAATTCCTGCGCTTTGATTTTGTTCAACACCTTAAAAACACACACAAAGCAAATAACTTACCCATGAAGGACTCTGGGCTTGTGGGAAGAACTTTCTGCACAGGTTGCTTTCCAAGGGACGAGATGTAGCTGACCCTACCTCCTGGTTTGCTCGCAACGGAAACTATACCGGTCGTGGTGGCTGTGATGCAGTGAAGCTGTAACTTCGGGTCGCAGTGGATCTGAGAATATTGCAATGTTTGGGATAATATTTTTTTCTCTACAAAACGCTCGTCTTAAAACCCGTTTTTTTGCGTTTTTTATTTTATTTTATAAACAAACGTTGACTACAGTTTACTTTCATTGTAATCGTTGAATATGATTGATTTGTATTTTTTTTTAATTAGCCATACCAAAGTTTTTTTTGCTGTTAATGATTAAAACACGAAAAAACAAATTTTGGAACTAATTTCGCGCATACTGGGAGGGACCGTGATTTCTGCCAAATTTCAAATTAAGCCGACCGCCAAAATTGACACCTTCAAAAAAACTCACGGTCATCTTCTTGGCTTGTTTCTGGATGCAATCGACAACGTGAGGCGACGAGGGCTTGACAACTACGATGTCGTCCTTGTGGAGCAATCGGCAGGAGTTGAGTAGCGAAGAGGCGCTGTCACTAGCACCTACGCCACCCCCACTACCACCACTGCTACTACTACTGCTGCTGGCGCCAATGTTGCTATCTTTCTGCTTTGAATCGTCGCCGGAAAAGTCAACTGCCACTATACTTCCGTCGATCTGCGAACAAAAAGGGCGCATTTAAAATCAGGATGCTGCTTTTGAACATAACGCTTTGAAGTTGTGTTATAAGATGTTAGAGCAGTGTTGTCAAACATGGGTCCGTGGAAAGGCTTAAAGCGATCCACAGAATATTTTTTTTAGAATGATAAATTATATTAGTCGGAATAATACCTTTTTACTACATTTTATTTATAATTTTTAATGAATCTTTGAACAACTGGCGTCCATTAACTTTAGAATTTCTAAAATGGTGCTAAAACAACTAGCAACTTATATTGCTGGCTTTTCTGATCAAAAACTAACTCTACCATGTGATAAAGTAATTTAAGATAAAGGAGCAATTAAATTTTAAAAAGGACCAATTAAAAACGAGTAACTGCGTTACGATTTCGACTGGAAAGAGGGCAAGTATAACGGAAAATTTCCATCAGTTACATCAGCGGTTTACAACCTTGGTTCCATTCTCTGATGAAGGTATCTTGTATAGATATGCTTAAACCTCGGATAATACAAATAGTACCAGAAGAACTTCTTTTCAGTAGATACCTTTGTTACTTTTCCGACGGACACGGATCGAACATCTTCGATGAAGACAACCTCTTTTAGATCCCATTCTTCCTCCTTTGAATCCTCATCTTCGTTTGTTTTGTCGTCCTCGTCGGATTCTCGCTTCCTCTTCTGTGGTTTGGAGGACTCGGACAACGATTTTTCATCGCTACGAAAAAAAAATTGGGGGGGGGGCAACTTAAACTATTTTACCATTTAATTTGGTACTTTATGCACCGAGCTGTAATGTACCTTGATAATAATGAATTCTAATGCCTAAAAGGTCGAGTAGATCGACATCATGTTGATGAAGACGTTTCAAGACATAAACTGAAGATGATACAAGTGCGTATCGAAACATATTATTCAGCGATTTTTCTTCGCTGTGATTTAATAACAATACTTATTGGAGGGGGCTTAAATAATTATATGCGCGGATCTGTAATGTAGCTTGATAATAAATGGCAAAGCCAAAAAGGTGAAGTAGATCGACATAATTTTGATTAAGACGTTTCAATACGAACTTGTATCATCTTCAGTTAATGTATCGTAACGCGTGTAACAAACGAAATACATTGGCCACTTTTTTACAGTTTAAATCGACTACTTTTGTGAGGCAATTGGATGCTTTGTCCAACTTTGGGGTAACGGCCTTAAAAGAATACTGCCATTTAGCATTTTCTGTAACCTATAGTCACGATTGTAATTCTACAGTTATAGTCGAAATAGTCACGACGGTCTACAACAGTTATAAAGGAGAGGCATTTTTGCTTTTTCACTTTCGTAAAATACTGTTACCTGCTTAGTCAAGTTTCTATTTCTTATTTTAATTAATATACTGTTGCTGCCAAGCGTTTGTATCAAATGAAAAATTGCTCTTTCGGCAAATATTAAATGCGCCGAAGTTTCGATAGAAGGTTGCCTGTATAGGTTGTCCAAACGTCGGCGAATTTAATATTTTATTTCTTAAGATAAAAACTGACATAGTAAAGATGTGTTAGAACAGTATTTTTTCAGTACGATAGCTTCATGTAAAAACAATTTCTTACCTGCTAACACCGGATTGCATCTGTTGTGAAGGGTCGGTCCCTACAATGATAAAAAAAGTGTAAGAGATGCACTAATAGTTTTCATTTAAGAACAATATCTTTAATACGCAAAATATTTTTAAAGTTTTGTTGAATTGATTGTATTTCGCACATACGCCATCATTTAGCCGAGTTCGTTTTTTTTTCAAAAAGTCAAAAAATCAAAAATCGTGTAAGCTATTTAAAAATTCAGATTGGGGATCTGATTCTGAACTCGTATATCTTGGACCTCTAGGTGCTTTTACTTAAAAAAATATGCCTTAAAAAAACTATTTCAAGAAACCAAAAAAAAAACTGAAAAAAAAAAACTGAAAAAATAGGTATTTCCGGGTAAATCGCACACTTTCATATACTATACGCTCCTCTTTTTTAAATATTTTTCCGAGCAAATCTTACAAAACCCACCTTTATCTTGAGTTTCCTTAAGGTGTTCCTTCCCGTTGATAATCTGGAAGCGACAAGACTTCTCCAAGTTCCAGGCGGACTCTAGTAGCTTCCCTACCTTGGGAGTTCCGCTTGAGATATTGACAGCGATGGTTCCCGCTTGGTAGATTGGAAAGTGGCGAAGACAGACCGTGCTACCAACCACAGGCTGAATAAGGAGCAACATCAGCATTATTTTCACTTTTTTGTGTGGTCGTAACATTATCAATTAACCATATATACGTGAAAACTTTGAAGGCGACAGCTATCATTTGAACCTCGTTTTTAAATATTTCCACGAAACCCGTAAATTGGTGAGAAAAAATTAATTTTATATATTCTTTTTTTTTCAATGGAAAGTATAAACAGGCTGAATAAGGAAGAAAATCAGAATTATTTTTCAAACTTTTTTGAAAAGTGACGAAAAAATGTTGACTTAACAAGCCCACCGCTTCTTGCCAACCTTGATGGGGACAAAACGGTCTCGTGTTTATGCTAAGCTACACGCAGCAGATAACATCGCCCTACTACAAGCGCTTGATGAAAGTTTCGGCAAAGTTAATATTTTCACGCCTCCTTGCCTTTTGATATACAATTTGAAACTTGCGCCAGGGGATTTCTTCCACCCTGTTTAATCAGCTATCATTTTAACCTCGTTTATATATATTCCCACAAATCTTTTTTTATGTTTGCAAATCTACGCCATATTTGAACCCCTTTCGCATCAAAGGCATAAGTTAAGTGGGGAAGTTTTCGGCCCATATCTGTTTTTGCTTGCAGAAGCAAGTTAAGGAAAATGAAACACAAAATATATAATATAAAGTACACAATACAAAATATTAAAAAAAAAATTAAAAAAAAAAAAAAATTAAAGTAAAGTAAAGTCAAAATTGAAAATAAACACTAAGCCCTGAAAATATACCCCCTGACAAAATATACAACAACCGCACCCCCGTCTAGTTTTACGTTTGTTTTTACTGGCAAGTGGCGACCCAAAGACACGTTTTCTATTAGCAAACCCAAATTATGGCTTAATAACCGAAAACAATCTTTAAATATGTTTGAGTTTCAACAAATTGGTTTCTACTGGAAAACATACGGGCGCAAATATTGACCAAAATAATAATGAGTATCAGTATCGTCAAACTTGCTTTGTGAAATCACAGTCTACACATTTGTATTTAGCAACTTTGAGGTGACAGCTTCAGTTTTAAAACTCAGTTTAAATTGATACTACAGAAACTGTGGCAAAATAGAAACTACAAAAACGAATTTAAAAAAATAGAAAAACGCACATGTAAATAGCTTTTCAAAATATAATTTGTTCCATCAGGAAACGATTGAATTATTAACCGTAACGTCACTCTAACTTCGTTTACACCAGAAGAGCGATTTCTATCTATGAAACAGTATTGTTGAAACTTTAACGTTTATAAATCTTGTTTTTCAACATAGTAAAATTCCTAACAGAAACGTTTATAAATCATGTTTTCAACATAGTAAAATTCCTAACAGAAACTTATGCTTCACCTCAGATTTAGTTCCGTTGTCCTTGCATAGGTTCTGCAGCAAAGAATTCTGAGCTTTTTCCAGAAGTTTCTTGCGCTGGTTGAATGGGGGAACCCCCCACCAGTAGATGTTTCCTGAGAAAGGGAATCGTTAAAATTCTAAATGGTCAAAAGTCGTGACAAGATTATTACTTCACATCAGTGGTTGGTAAACTTTGGGCCGCGGCCAAAATGTGGGCCTTTGAGCCATTTTTAGCGGAACGCGGGCAGTTATTTTTTATTTCAGTCTATCATGTAGTTGTAGGCCGCATTAATTTTAGCTCACACATTATTACGGGTATAATAAAACGCCCTTTATTGGCTTTCAAGTTAATCTAAAAAATTGCATCACCTTCAATCAGGACAGTTATTCAGGGATTTTTTTTAATATTTATTTTTTTAATATTGTTAAGTTATCTAAATTGTGTATTAATTGTTAAAGTTTTCTATGTTTTTCGTTTCTCTCATGCGGTTTAGTTTATGTGTTGGGCTCATGTAACTTTATTCTTAGTTTGTCTTTTACTTTGTGTTTGTGCTTGCAGTAAGGAGCTCCAACCTTTGTATTATAGCTTGTTGATCTTTCAGTTACAGTTGCTTACTATGCCAATATGTTTATTATTATCATTATTATATTTGCTTGTTTTATATAACATTGTTGTTTTATATTCATTCGAATTAAGTTGCACATTTTACTGTAGTATAAGTTTATGTAATCTATAACAGATAAAGATTGATGTTGTTTACGATTAAACCGGATTAACAAATATTTAAAAAATTGATTACCCTGCTGGATAAGTACTGCAGTGTATATTATTCCTCAACAGTGGCCCAGTAAACTGTGAACCTTTGTACTTTTTTTGCAAAGCGCGGGAAATTTTCTTATATCCTGCCCTTAAAATACATTTTTACCGGTAAATTTAAAATAGGCTTTCAAGTTAAACTTAAAAATATCACGCCTATGAATCAGGACATTGGTGCAGGATTTTTCTAAATACTTAAGCTAAATCAGTTTCTATGCAACAATTATTACCTTGCTGGGTAAGTACTGCAGTGTATAGCGAGCAGACATGAAGTGACTTGACTTTTTCGCTTTCGATCGCATCGTTCAAGGTCAAAGGTTGGTGAAGTGACCTTGTGTAACTTGCCACGCTCTCATCCATCCAAGTCGCTGTGGCGCCACCTTGTGTGAGCACTGAGGCGCGAAGGCTGCACGTCGAAAGTAAAGTGATCTGAAGAAAATCAACATACCCCTTTATAAGGTTTTACATAACACACAATACACGTTAATTTAAATAAAGAGTCAAGGTAAAAAAAATATAAAATAACAAGGTAAAACAAATATATTTATAATTTACTAAATAAAAAATCTAGCTATGTTCAATTGCAAAAACATTGTTTCTTCGCATCGTTTCTCACAACATATAAACTTATTACCACACCAATTATTATAAGAAAAACTATAAGAAAAATGAGCAGCATAGTTGGGAGTTGTATTAAGGCGTAGTAGGAATATGAAAGCCAATACATAAGTAGGGAGCATTTTGTGAACGGTTTCGAAACTGTTTATTGATTTTCAACATAGTGAGAAGGCAGTAGATCTAAATTATAAGTGTACTGTTTATATACTGCTGAGGCGGACGACAGAAAAGAAGGAAACAAGGAGGAGTACACGATCTAAACTTGGGTAGTTAGTAAAAGGCAATAAAATTATCTTTAAATTACATGTTCTCTCCATAAATTAACTATTCACCAACAACTTTAAAGCCCACCTTTTTGTTTGGAAGGCAGAGCGACTCATAACTGGGATGGTAGATGGAATCCTGACAAAATGGAGCGACATCTTTCCACTTCCACTGTCGTAGAACACCACTGGTGTCAACACCAACAAGCTCGCTATGCATCGCTCCAATCAGCTGTTTGAATATTGATACAATATTTTTTTAAAGAAAAAAATTCAAAAACAATTTATGGAAATAGTTTTTGTCGCTATTTCTCATTTTTTGGGGGGGACTTAACTGATTTTATGCAACTTTTGATCAAATCTGCTTAGCAAATTTAAAACTTGATAAAAGTAAATAAAAATCACAAAAAGTATGAGTAATGTCAAGGGCAAGTTAAAAATTAAAATGCAGATTATGAGAGTTCGGCAATCAACTTTATCAGCACGACATTTGAACATTAAAATGCAATTTTTCATGCAAATTGTAATAATAATATACATATTTTTCATTAAATTTGGCACAAAACGGCCAAATGATGACCCGTCTGTGTTTTTGGAATATTCTCCGGGTCAATGTCGGTCAGGTCGTTTGAACTGACAAAATACATTTTTGAAAAACATCAAAAATAACATCGAGAGCATTTTACCCATGGTTGTTAATCTTTACTACTGATTTAATTTCTTAAATTGAAAAATATGACAAAACATGGGTACTCTATGCACAGATTTGTAACATAGCTTGACAATAAATTGCAAAGCCAAAATGTCATTACCTAAAGATGATACAAGCTCGTACCGAAACGTCTTATTAATCAACATTCAAGATGATGTTGATTTATTTGACCTTTTTGGCTGTGCAATTTACTACGACAAAACATACTGTAAAGTATTGCAAATACGGCAATGGGACAATGTGACTATATCCAATTAAAAACAAGGTGTTTATATTCCTTACTTTACCAACTTACGTTAAAATGCACTGGTTCTCCATTTTCTTCCCACCATTCCAACTCCTGGCCGAGTGAAATGCCACTGCTGCCAGGTAGGGGGGCTGAAAACACACTTACGATGTTTTATCAGGATCAGAAGTAAGGATGTGTTTGATACCGATACACAATATTTTTGACTAAAAACATCGCGATTTCATCCAATACTAATTGATCTCAATCTGATCCGATACTTTTCCATGCTCAAACGTGCAAAAAAGACAAAATTAAAAGAATTTTTTTTTGTCAGATTACAAAATTTACTTGAGAATCAACTAGTTTGGTTGCCTTCATTTGTTAACCTACTATTGTTTGCTAAGTTTGCTTAGAAAAGGATTAATCAAAGCATTAAATCGCAACACGTGCCTTAAATTCCTTTATTATTTTGGATGGCTGCCGAGACCGCCCTAGTATATCTCAGACGATTGTTTTTTAGTTGCTAAAAAATGTGAAAAATTATATTTTTTTTTAAGATTTTTTTGACAGTTATGAAAAAGTATCTATTTCAAAGTATATACTATCTGTATATGTACTGCACTGTTTTAGTAGCTACGTACCGACTACGGCCTTTGATTGTCTCTTTGCATCGATTCTCCTAAATAGATCGATCCAGTGGGGACTCGACATCCTCGCGTCTTCCTCCGGGTCGGCCCCTCGGTCCGCGCCGGTGCCACCAAGACCCCTTGAGGAAGGCCCTCGACTGAAAAAATAATACATTATTCAATGCAAAGAAAAAACATAAAATTTATAGCATAGGAATGTTGGATAGTTGGGTTTAGTAACATCAAAATTTATATTAAAAACTCAGGTTGGGCAAATTTAGTGCAAAGCTTTAGCAAAATACTTTTACAAAATATGAATACCAATGAAAAATTAGAATTGCAAGAAATCTGTATGAATATATATGAACGTAGAATCTTAATTTATTCAGTATTCTACTTCTGCCCACACAGCTAATCTATCACTTTTGATGAATTTACATTTTACCAATTTTGGCTGACAATTAGAATACCTCTGGCTTGATTTTTGACCACCTATACATTAACTCAAGTAAATAGTGAAGCATAATGGTATGAGGTTGTAGTAAGACATAGCAAGAATATCAAAGCCCATACAGAAGTAGGTAACATTTTAAACGTTTAAATATCTCTTTCTTTCTTTCACTTCAATCGGTGCGTTCTCACCATGTTGAAAATAAATAAAGAGATATTCAAAACGTTCAAAATGATACCTACTTATGCATGGGCTTAGGTATGTATGCTAAATGGTCTTTGTTAGATATTTAAATGTCAGGTATTGTTTGTTAGTTTTATTACATTACGCAAACAGTAAACAGTTCAAATACCACATCACTAAGCATTTGAAGCCTACATATATATATAATATGTCTCAATCCATCCATCCAACCAACCATTTTGTATTTATACCTGAAAGAATAACCCAGCAAGTCTTCGGACAGCATTGAATCGGCATCAATAACAACCCTGGGATGGTCGCCCGGGTGCATTCCACCATCCAATAGTGACATAAGCTCTTCACCAGGAATATAATCAGCAGCTATGTTAAAACAAAAAAACAACCACATGAAAATCAAGGACACTCAGGTTTATAAATTATCAAAAACAACACAAAAAAATGATTGAAATCATAGGGTAGTGTTTTTCAGCCTAGGGGCGCAAGTCACAAACCAAAATTGGGTCACCTTTGATCGCCGACTGCAGTAGTTCACATGTTTAGTTGGTTTACGAGCAAGATTGCTTACAAAAAAAAACGTTTTTTTGTTTACTTGTTTAATGAAAACTACAAAAAAATATGCCAAACTTCATAATATTTTATTTATTTAAAAACACCGTTTTAAAATATCAAAGGCACTAAGGTTTACAAAAACAACAAAAATAACACCCAAAATAAACGATTAAAAACATAGAAAATACGCAAAAAGAAGCTAAAACATTTAAAATCACTTTCCTTTTTACAAAAATAACTGTGTAGGCCGGTTTGATATTGATGAAATTTTGTATTTTTTTGGTTTTTTTCCATAAGACATATGATCAATTTAGATTTTTAATTTAAGAATGATTACCGTCATCGAGTTCATCATTATCCTCGTCATCACGACTCAGCAGATTGTTCACTGCCAAGTTGACGTCCAAGTTTGTCCGCTGCAGTTCGCGAACAATAACATTGCGAGATTTGCCTTGTAGGACACCCTGGGATGAATAAATATGTTAAACATTCAAAATATACAATTACAAATGTAATACAGAGCCTACTTGCAGTTTTGCTGGTTAATTTTTGGCTACGAACTCGTGAGTAATTATTTGAAAAAACCTATGGCTGGGTACATATATTCACATGTTGACTGTATTAGTCATAGGAAATTTCTATTCTTTGTTAAAAATCTGTTAAATACAGTCTGACAATGGCAACCACAGTTTAGATAAAAAAATATAAAAATAGTCACCAAGAAGTAACAAAATAGTTTTGAAACATATTAAAAATTAGATGTAGGTAAACAAATTTAATAAGTTAAATTTGTATTATAAAAAGATCAATTATAATAACAAAATGTAATGTGTATTTATGAGCATAATGCTTGGGACTGTAGTAAGAATATCAAAGCCCATACATAAGATGTTGAAAATAAATAAATACGTGAACTGTTCAAAATGATACCTGAACTTGATTGATGAGATCTTCTGGTACTTGGGAAGCAGGAACCATGACTCGTTGGCTGCCGGTTAGAAGTGGAATGTTGCGACCACGCACTTGTCCAGATCTAAAAGGATAAAACTTAAGTTTGGCCACCTAATAAATCTACATATGTGTAAAATGTTATATGACACACACAAATAAAAAAAAGCAAATAGTTAAACAATGTAAATACAAACATTGCCATGAATGTCGCAACTAATAAAACTTAAAACAAAAAATGAAACACCAAACTAAGAAAAATATATAATTTTTAGTATTTCCCCAGATAACAAATAAATTTTCAGACAAGTCAAAAAATTATAATTACAAAGTTACAAATAAAGATAAATAGATAGGCATTTGAATGTACCGTTATCTAAAAAATGACTCTTTAACGTGGAAAAAACTTAGTTGAATCACAAACTAAAAAAAAAATACACAAACTAATTGGGCTGCTTTTCGGCAACCAAATTTAGTCCAAAAACAGATCAAATTGTTGCATAAACCAAGCCTAAAGTAATTCTAACTTTAAAAAGGTTAAAAAAGTTAAATACAATATTTGAGGTTAAAAAAATAAACTAAAAAAACCTAATCAGGCGAATGTTGGCTCCTGGAATCGGAGCAGAGTGTTGCGACATTCTCGCTGTTTTTCTTGATGAAGAGGTTGACGTAGATGATGACCCTGCTGCTGTGGATGAAGTGGACCGGATCACCCCGATCCGGTTGCCCCAGCGGGTCCACGAAACAGCCCCACCCATGTTCAGGAAGTTTGTGTTGTTTAGATTCCATGGCGAGTCATCGCCGGTCCGTATCGATTTTGAGCCTTGTGATGCTTAAAAGATTGTTATAAAAATGATTTACCTAAAATGTTTCATATTTTCATTTTCTGTCATAATTAGATCCAGGGATGTCCGATACTTGACATTTAATTCCGATACCGATACACGATATTTTAGACAAAAAGTATCGCAATCCAATACCAATATGTTATTGCAATGACCAAACAAAATAGATTAAATAAAACTTTTTTTCATGGATATTAAGGTACTAAAGACTTAAATTTGGCTTTTTTCAAAAAGACAACACAACAAAAATTAGTTTAAAAGTTTGTTTTACTACAGCAATTTCTAGTATATTACTTATGCTGTACTTCATGCATCACATAAATTTATGGAATATTCAAAGCCTTTTAGTAAAACAAAGATTTTTTTAAAGAGTTTTTAATTTTCAATCATTTCAAAGAGGAAGACAGTTAAGAATTCCCCCAAGAATTGGCAACTCAGTTCCTTGATAGATACCTTTACTCTGTGAAGTTACGTCCTTGTGGTCATCTTCAGGTGTTTTGAGCTGCTGCGACGGTTTGGTGTTTGCCGTGTACCAAAGTCGACAAACGCGACCATCTTCCAGGAGAAAAGCGAGGTGTTCCGGTCCTACGGCACAATCCGTGATGCGGTGCTGCTGAAGAGCTTTCACCGGTGGTGGGGCATCGTTCAAATTGCAAGCATATATGTTTTCCGAAAGCTGAACAAGTCTGAAACAATGGGCAGTGTGTTATAATTGGCAAAAAGTGGATAAAAACATAAATATATAAAGGCTGTTTATGCAAGATTACTGGTAAGTTTTAAATTCAACGTTGCAAACTAAGACAGCTGTTTTTAAAACAACAAAGTTTAGGTATGTCTGATGGTATCAGTGCCGTTCCGATACCAAACTAACATGAAAATTCCAGCCATAATTTGTAATATAGTGCAAAGACTCTATCCTAAAACGTAACAATATAAAAAAATAGTTGGTTAAACAACCAGTGGTAACTAACTTTTTCACACTAAAACAATTTTCAGCCAAATAACCTAAAAAAAAATCTTTAAATGTTTCACATTGATCAATTTTGCTAGTTTTGGCATAGTAATGGCGTAAATTGGTATTGATTTGAAGCAAAATACTTTGTGTTTTCACACTATCTGGTATATGTAGCCGATTAAAATATCTATCAATATTAAAGATTATCTGTTAAATTAAAAAAATCCAAAGTTTATAGAGTAAATTTGGCTAATGGTTAGAATGCCGTATTAAACCAATTATGAAACAAATTGTTGCAGTAACCTTGATAATTTATTTGTATTTTCAATTAGCATTTAAATGCACCATAACACTATCTTAGAAAATAGTACTATTAATACAAGCTAAAATTGCTACACTTTGTTTTTAATATTATTTTTTATCAAAAGTAACTAACACCCAGTCGGTTTTCTTTTGTGAGTCTTAAATATTAGGTGGAAAGTGACTATAATCATGTAAAATCGTTAACTTACTTTTCTTGAAACTTTTCTTCTTCGTCAAAAAAATCCTTGTTGCCTTTGGCAATCGATTGAACCACAAACTGAATGTTTGATAAACTACTCTTCATCATTACAGCTGACTTACTGGTTAGCTGTTAAACAACAGCAAAACACAACAAGCACTATAGTTCAACTCAGTTCGACGTTTAACTAAACTAATTGAAACAAAATCGATTCTAGAAAAAGAAATACCGAAAATATTAAAAAAGTGGACGAAGAAGATAATATTTTCCAAACTTACAAGATATTGAAAGTCTGTGCTGAATTATAAAAACACGCAACAGTAAATTTCGTTTCCAAAATCATCAGCACCTTTTAAAAACGTTATAACATCGATGCTTTACACACGTTACGTTAGCGTTATGCCATTTAAACCAAATAACACAGCACGAGAAAAAAAGAAGAACGTAATGTTACAAAACACTGGCTTAGCATGGAAATTACCGGATGCATCGCAATGCGAATGAGCCGCCATTTTTTGTCAAAAATGATGTTTAAGATTAGTTTACCATTCACCTTGTTAAAAATTTACTTTATGGATGTTCAATAAATTTTGTCATATTTAAGCATAATATGATTTATTTTTAATTCATTATGCTTTTAGCTCAACAGCTTTTTGTGTTTATTTCATTAAGCATTAACGACAAACTTAGACACAAAATGGCAGAAACGTACAAACATTTGGCATAGATCATGTGTTGAGTATTAAGATTAGGATTACTGCTCAAGGCACACAACGTCACAACATTTGTTTATGTGGTAATGCTGAGCACCCTGAGCTACTGCCTTTGTTTGAAAACCTTGGTATTGACCATAACTCAAAACGGGAAAAACTTTTTAAAGGTGAAACTGGCGATTGAAACGTAATTTTTGGAGCACATCATAATACCGTACACTATTGTTACGAAAAAGTTGTGACGAAATAAATAGATTTTCTATTGTTCAGAAATAGTGAATGAAATAAAAAGTTCTTAAAACAAAACACTATTTTAAAAAGGCTCGATCTACCTTAAACATTTAATTATTTGAACGGTATATAATATTGCATTATTATATTCGAAAACTTAATAGGCAAACCTAAAATTTACCTTTTTGCATACCTTATGTATAGCGCTACCGGTACTTGGTTAACGTGTTTGCACCAATTGCCCTTTTTTATTGAAAAAACTTTTTTTAAATGGGTTGACATCAAAACATTTTGTACGATACCAAACTGTCGGTGCGATTCAAGATGTGCGTAAATTTTATTTATTTTAATTTGTTTACAAAAAAAAAACATAAAACTTTGCAGAATTATTTTCATAAAGACTTGTTCAAAGGTATTTTGCTCTAATAATTCGCAAAAGTGTGCTGGAATTTAAAAGTAAGCTGAAAAGATTTTTTTATACGTCGACTAGTAGCCTACCTTCTGTCAAACGAACTCTTTTGTGATAGCTTAAAAACGATATGACCTTCGGAAAAACTTATTGATTTTAAATTGTGCTAAACGGCTTCGTATCTATTTACGTGCGTTGCTTGAATTAAAAACAAAACAAATTCTCGCCGATTTGTGAAGATTTGTCTTTTCAAAAAAAAGGAGCACTGACCTGCTTTTATAATGTGCAGGTTTTGGTGACGAGTATTTACGACCTCAATCCAAAGGTCAGCATACTTCCTATGGTGCTCCACGACGGCACAGCCTAATTCTTGGACTCGAACAATTGGCTGCCTGCGGGATATCGCGCCTAGCAACCTCGCGGGTTTGCGCCACAATGGCGGGTCGTCCAAAATCGTTCACTCTCTACGTTGAAAAAACGATAGCAACTTGAGTGCTTGTCGCTGTTCTCGGCAGGAAACTTGAAATTACAACTGCCTGTCAGACTGTACAGTGGCCACGAATGTAGTTTTTGCTATTGCCAATAGCGTTCTAGGCGAGTAATTGGCATATTTTTGCTGCCAGTACGCGTGCTGTTGTTTATTGAGTTATATACCCGGTATTGACCGTACCATTGATCGCAGCCTTTAGTAGTCAGGGTAATTACATGTGTGAGGCAGCTGCTCGACTGTTTCCTAAATAGAATTGGCTTTGGCCAACGACAAATGTATTCATTGGCCACTTGGCTTTAATGTCTGGTTTTAGCTTTGAACCACAACAAGATGTCAGAACACGCGCTCGTTCTAGTTTTTATAAGTGGGAGTACATTTGTGTAGTCGTATTTCAATTCTTAGATGCATTGTTAGATTCAGATGTATACTTGGAACAGGGCTGTTTATTTTGAAAACTGGCAGATAACTGTATCGTAGGTTTATAAGGCCAGCCGAAGTAAGATATTCACTTCTGTAGGGCCCAGCTACACTAAAAAATACCCTGCCTTGAGGTACCAAACGCTGGTTAGCCTAATTACATATTGGCTGGTGGTCATTGATTTCCCGAACAACACGATTTTAAATGTCACTTAATATCACATAGTCTATTACCATGAACTGGCAGATTGTTAGTGATTGCTTGTTGTGAGACGATGTTATTCTAAGGACAAAACATTAGGATGTTTAGTTGTTCACTTTTTATAGAGAAAATGCAGATACATTTTTTTGACATAAGCCAATTGGTGTTTGTGCGTTATTCGTTAGCGGTTAGCGACTCCTATTCATTCTGCGTTGTCCAAATCTATTATGCCATGTACAGTTTAATAATGCATAGGTGTACAGCGAAATATGTGTTTTTTCTGCTGGTAGAAAGCTCGCACATTGAAAGGGGCGGGCGGTGAAACTTGACAGATTGATCAGCCCTAGCGCTATGAGCATCCGGCTTGCAGCATGCATAAAAGGCTGTGCAAAGTTTACAGAGAAAGTGACTTGCTGTGTAATGCAACCCTACCAAAGATACAACGGAAGCCCAGCCAATGCTATTTTAGACAACACTGTGGCAGGTTACATGGATTGAGAAAGTGGCGCGAAAAGGAACGGTTTTTGAATTTTCTTTCTGGAATTATGCCATTGTTTTCGAGACAACGACAAAACAAATGGAACAGGATTTGAACTTTGCGTCATAAGCCATGGTTTTTGCCACGGTGACTAAAAGCGTTCTTTTGACGCAGCTCTAGTCTGACGTGCAAGTGAGACTACTTTTCTATCCAGTTTGTTGTTGTGACGCATTCACTTACATGAAAAATACTCGCGTCCTGTAGTGGCTGATAGTAATCCGGTTCAGCGTTCAGTTGTAGTCATTTCATCAGAAACCCAGCTGACGGCCAGTACAATCACACAGTGACACAACTAACAAAAGGAAGTTTAAATGAGGTTATAATTTTGCTGAACTACGGCGTGGGCTTAACTTATCTCCGAGCTTGTTTGAAGCAGCTTAGAATTTATCGCTTTTCAAGTTAAAATGTCAACGGCAGCACGTTTTATTCCACATCTAGACGTCTAGCGTAATGACAAAAGCCGCCCATCCAGTTTGCAAAAAGCCGAAATGATGATTTCATAAAGATAAAACCGCAAAGCATGCGGGTTAAGAGCCTTCGCCAAGTGGTGTAGTCTAGTTGCAGCAGCCCTATCGTACAATATTTTGTGAATAAAATCCACAGATTATGTAATTTATTATAGTACACAGATTTTGTGAATTGTTTTGGTAATGCGCGTTAGTAGATAGGCTGCTAACTTGATTATACTTCATATTGTCACAGCAAGCGGAAAACATCGTCTTAGGCTTAGAAATCAAACTACTGCTGCTGCTCGTGAAGTGCAATTTAAACTTCGGGCGAAGAAACGCAAGTCATAAGAGCAAAGCAAAGGCGGCACCCGATTGTCCAGTCGAGAGCCCTTGGGTAACAAAAGGTCCGGCAGTGTGAGAGGCACGTAATGGTGCGAATCGCCCGACCAAACGTGGAGAGGCTAAGTCCCGGAGAAAATCAGCCTCCAAAGGCCATTCGCTGGTTCTGGTTCAATTTCTGGTCCACTGGCGAGCGACGGTTCGCCAACTTCGCCCGGTCAGGCGTGCCATCGGCCAGGTACGCCCCCGGCCGTCGGAACCAGGCCGTGGGGACCAAGGGGGAGAAATGTGGGGCGGATGACCCGATGAACTGCGAGGGGGCTTCGGTGAAGACGTCCAGTTTGAATAGTGTTAGAACGGGAAAAGAGTTCTGCCGCCGTTTTCACCCGAATTATGCCGATCGGGCCTTTTGCCAGCACTCCAACTGTATTCAGGTATTACTAGTACTAGGGTCGTTTGTCAATAAGCAGCCTCAGAGGGGCTATAGATCACAGTGGTTAACACTCATTTGTTTATGCATGTTTCATTGAATAACGATGCGGTTACCGCTGGACGAGTACCGTTACTACCTTTTGCTTCGACTCCGATGTTATTAGACACCCCCTACTATAAGATAAACACAATTTTAAAAAGCCTGGTAGAAATATCGCGGCAACCGTAACCCTTATATCCCTTTATTATGAAGTTGCTTGGAGTAACAGAATGTGGCAAGCATTGGCGTATGGCTGTTTCTCGACTCGCTCCCCTATTAGCTTATGTAGCTTAGTTGGTAGACCGACGGTCCCGGTATTGCCCGAAAATCGTGAGGTTGTTTTTCTAGCCTGCCCTGCTTGCATTATTGATCGACAGATTCGGTGAGCCTGCGATGGCTTACAGTATATAGAGCTAAGAATTTCCGATAAAGTCAGGTTGGGGCCGATAACCGATGCCGCCACACGACAGTATTGCTACTTCGGCTATTCCGACGCCCATAATTGGTTAAACATTTGGCGCTGGTCTTGAATGCTTCCATATTTGCTTCCGGGTGTTTAATTTGCTAACATTATTTGGATTAGGGTGCGACAATTTGAAGTCTACACCAGTGGTTCTCAACCTTTTTTCTTTCGTGGCCCATTTACGTTGCAAAACAATCCTGTGGCCCAATACATGTTATGAAAGAAAAAAACTGTAAAATAGGTTTACAACAAAACACAGCAGAACATATTTCGAAACAAATTATTTCATAACCGTGCATTAGTAAGAGACTTGCGGCTGAACAATAAATTTACATTTCTTTTTAATTCCTCCCCAAGCCACTATTCCTGTAAATTTAAATATAGTGACACAAATGAAACTATATCTAGCTTTTTCAAATTGGTCTGTGGCCCACCTCAAATGTTTTTATGGCCGCTGGTCTAGATCGAGTAAATTGACATCATCTTGATAAAGACGTTTCAACACGTATCATTATCAGTAAATATGACTAGATTAAATCCAAACCTCACTTGGTGGAACGCACGATAAATTATCCTACAACAAATAATTTGATAACGATAGACCAAGGTTACATTCTAAGAACGTGCTTCGTATATATTTTTCATGCAACCTTCAAAGCATGAATAGATAAGGCAGGGGTTCTTAAACTTTTTTTACCGCGGACCCCTAAAATTTTTTTGTGGCCTTGCGTCACAATACAAATAAACTTGATAAATCTGCTGATTTCGGTCCAAAAATGTAAAAGTGAAATGGTGTCTCAATATATACAGTGCAAATCCGTTTTATTTTTAATTAAACTGTTTTCTTTGAAAAAATTGAAACTTTTTAAATATACACTAATATTTGAATTAGGCCTTCATGGACCCCCTAAAACTAGTTCACGGACCCCAAGGGGTCCACGGACCCCAATTTAAAAACCCCTGAGATAAGGTGTACTGGCCTTTGAGACTTGTTTTATTGTTTTGGACGTCGTCTATTGTTGTTTAACGCGAACGGTTATATCACTGCATCCGGGTGTCGTTAGAAACTGACTATAAAGAGATCATCATACAAGGAAGTAAAACATCTTCGCGGCACTCATAAAACCCCGGCATCTTAACAAAGCAACTTTGTAACAATCGTATTCCCAGGTTCTGTAATAAAAAAAACAATACACCTGTGGTTTCTTAAACTGTTTTTTACCGCGGCCCCGAAAGATTTTTTTTGGTTCGCATAGACCAGTATCGGCAACAAATTTGCGTGTTTATGTTGACAAAATTGCTCCAAAAATATAGTGGAGAGTCTAAAAAAATCTTCATTTAAGTAGTAAAAATAGGCAAAAAATTGGGCGACAGTTTACATTGGACATACTAAAAATACACATACAGCCTGAACGTAAAGTCGCATAAAACTGGTTGAATGGGCACGGTTTGGTCACATCTAGTATAGGTTGTTAAAAGACGTACCTGCATTTATCAATGTCGGTGTATATATAGTTAGCCCAAATAAATGAAGTCGACCTTTATCAAAACCTTGCGTTAAAGGAGAATGTGCATGTGTTTGTTGATAAAATTTTCATTTAAGAAATAACAATATTTTAGAAAATTCAAAGTATAAAACTGATCACTTTATAATACGTATTACCATGGTCTATATCAGCGGTTTCCAAACTTTTCTAAAACGTTTGCCTGGTGGACCTGTGCAATTATTTTCCTTGTTTGCAGCCCCATAAAAACTCAAGGGTCAGTTAACCCATGTTTCTTGTGGTACACTAGCAGTCACGATTCTTTCTAATGTAACACTTTTCTAAGTAAAACTAATGCGAACACTTCGCTGATAGCAGGTAGTACAGCATAATAGATGCTTTAAACGTCACAAGAATAATCATAAATCGCGCTATATTATCCAACAATAATATATAAACTAAAGACAATAATGATGACAGCTGTTTAAAACATAGACTAATGTTTAAAAACATTCGCTTGAGACTAATGTTTAAAAACGTAAAGACTAATTTAATTCTTATTGCGGACCCTCTAAAACTGCTGTACGGACCCCAGTTTGGGAACCGCTGGTCTATATGATTTCTGTCACCGGAATGAAAGACAATGTGCAATAATTTCCCGATAAAAGTGTTTTAAACAAGCCTGAAAGTAGAATAATTTTCATGCTGGAACGATTAAATTATCCTGTACCGAATCGTATATAAAAATTTAGAGATATCGGCACGTCTAAAACAAGTAACGTTAGGAAACCTGAGGTTATGGTCCAAAGTGCTTTTTTATTTTTTTTTTTATTAATTTCACGACAATCAGGTGGCAGTCTTACGACTGAAGAAAACCTTTTGTCGCGACACCAGTTACAACGAGTAAAAAACGGTTTTAAGAAACAACACGTAATAACTCAATGTTGGGCACTAGAATGAATACACACCAAAACCTACGCGAAGCTAACAAAAATTCATGTACAGCAGTGGTTCCCAACACGTTTCAAAGACGACTCATTTTGAAAAAAAAAAATTGAGATAGTTGTGCTCGCTTGCTCTCAGTGAGTTTTTAAAATCGTTATTTTGCTTGAGCATATAGAGTCACGCATGTCAGCTTTAACTTTCAGCCGGTTTCGCTGTTTAGTTTTCATATTTTGTGATTATGATTTCCATTTTTGTGAAAAGATACAATATGCCTGAAAAACAAGCGACCCCAAAAAATAATCAGGAGACCCAACATTTGGTCGCGACCCATGCGTTGGGAACCACTGATGTACAGCGTTGAATAAAATGAGAGATTCAGAGCAAATTAAATGAGGATGTCCGAACAAAATGTAATTCAACAAAGTAGTATGAGACAAAGAACACAACGTAATCGGTGACATTACAGAATTATCGACAAACAGAGAACGAATTGCGCTCATCAAAATAGACCTTTTGTCCGATGTATTGCACAAATTTGCAACTGAAATCTTAGTTAAAGTACGTTCAAAGAGATTGCGCGATGACCAAATATAAAGAGATATGGCTTGATTAAAAAAGCAATTTTTTACCAGTTACGCGAATTTTATCTAATTATTTTACCGGAACGCCGTTGACCTACTATCACCACTGTTTTAATATGATTTATTGCAATATACCCAGTGGCGTAGCCAGCCGAAAATTTTTTTGTTTTGGGGAGGCAAAAGGTTGGAATTTTTGGTTTAGCTTTTGCCATTGTATAAACTGCCGTAACGAGCACAAATATCTATGTTAGCAAACCGTTTCGAGCAGCAACTAACTGAGTGTTAACGCAATACTCAAAAAACAGTCAAAGGGAAAAAAACTGTCTAAAACAGTGGTTCTCAAACTTTTGTTAAAAAATTACGCAACGGTCCCCAAGCATTTTTTTAATTGCTTTCGGTCCTTAATAATATACACAAATAAACACAAAATAACACCTTGTTTTTAATTGTATCAATGGGACGGGTGCACTTGCTTCTTTGCTATCAGTTATGTTAACCTCTAATTAACGAATCACTCTATTTGAGTCTAGCAATTACGAACAGTTTTAAAACCGTGCCCACAGTGGCAGCGCAGCAAGCTGTAAAACGTAATTCTTAATAGAACAACACAACACTATGACGTCACAATGGACGTCAAAATGGACAATTTAACTTCAAGCGTGCAATAAAGTTAATGTACAACTTATGAGTTTGGTTTAAAAAAGTAAGTTGCCTGGCAATTTTATTGCACAAAAAATTATCTTCTTTAGGAGAGTCGTGTTGATTTTTTTGTTAGGTGCTTCGCGGTCCCAGAAAATTGTCTCGCGGACCCCAGTTTGAGAACCACTGGTCTAAAAATATTAACTTGTTTGTAACGTAACAATGCATGACAATTGAATTTGTGGCAAGCCTGTGATCGACTGCTGGGGTACTGCTCATAAATGCTAAAAAAAACAAATTATTTAGAGTAAAATATTTATAAATTTTTTGGGGGGGCATGGCCCCTCAGGCCCCCCTGGCTACGCCTATGAATATACCCAACGTTAAGCGACGAAGCTATAAGAAAATTGCGATATTGTGTTGATTGATATTTTTTGCGTATTTTTTAGACGACCAAGTACACTTTGCTCACTTTCATCCCGAAGAACTTGTACGAGCAGTTTCATCGCTGGGCCAACTTCTACTTTTTGGTGCTCATCATTCTCAACTGGGTTCCAGCCATCAACGCTTTCGCAAAGGAGGTAAGGATACGAAAATATCCGCCCAGGGAGTCGTACTACAGTCGTTAGCCATTACATGGACGATTTGTCTAACACCCTAACTATAGCAATTGTTCTTAAACTTTTTTTCACTGTGTACCCCGCATTTATTTGTTTGCTTTGCGAGGACCAGGGACGGCATGAATGTTTTAGAGATGACATCATAAATTAGTGTCAAAATGCAAATAAACTTCAGAAATATGCTGTTCCGTTCCAAAAAATGTGAAACTGAAGTGGAGTCTAATTGCATTCAGTGTACAACGTTTTATTCTTAATTAAACTAAAAAACATTAACTGAACTATAGGGATGTCAGATAGATAGATACGATTTTTTTTGGATACGCAACATCTAGAACACAGTACAAAGTTTACAAAGATAAATATAGTTGTTTGTTCCAGGATGCAGCGAAATACCTTGAGGTGCATCCAGTCAACTGCATCCCGATACTTTTTTCGAAGTTTTGAACAAAATTATATTATCCATCCGGTACCAAATGACGTCATTACTATGCTTAAACAAAATAGGTGGAATTGAAACCTTAAAGGGTTTTTTTTTAAGGGCATTAGGCCAAACTTTGCTTAAGGGAAGTTTAAATACCTCAAGTTGCTGACCTACTTTTTTAAGTGGAAACAGCTGGGTTTCATCTCAATTGGTGCCTGATATACCTATATAAATATCGTCCTAGTATCGGACGAGTACAGATCAGTGTTGTAAACAAGTCATTTTAAAATGACTTAAGTCCCAGTCAAGTTATTGGTAAAATAACTTAAGTCCAAGTCCAGTCTTTTCGAATAAATAACAAGTCAAGTCATAATTAGAGCAAGTCAACTTAAAGTCATGTCCTTGTAAAAATAAAACGTTAAACTATTATAATTTTTAAACTGGTATGATTATGAACTATTACTGAACTAAAAAATTAGGAAAACGGAATACATAGCAAGCAATTTGTTTTTTGTGCAAAAATTTGGACAAATAGCTCAATTTTATCAAAAAAATACCTAAAGAAATGCTTTATTTCAACCCAAGTCATTTGTTCAAACGACTTAAGTCAAGTCAAGTCATTTGTCCGAAAGACTTAAGTCAAGTCAAGTAATTTAAAAACAGTGACTTGAGTGCACTTAAGTCAAGTCATTGACTTAAGTCATTACAACACTGGTACAGATACCACCACTTGTAATCGGGTATCGACTCCGATCATCTATTTTAGGACATCCCTAAATGTGACGTTCGGTAGTAAAGCCAATATGTTATAAATATTACTAGGGAAACTTATAGTCAAGTTCGACTTACCAGATTATTGTGGGGTGGTTTTAAGTAGGAGTTCTATACACAAAAAGTAAGTTTTAAAATTTACAAACAATGAGTCAAAGTAACTGCAATGAGATTACTCAACTATACTTGAACATTTGCGTTTGCGGTGAACGTTCAAAGAAAAGCGTATGGGAATCGAGTTCAAACCCTTAAAATGTCAATATTTACAGTTCGCAGTTGACTGCTGAATGCGGTTGGTCACAGCACGGCAATTATGGCGCTCTTGCTGGCCCTAAAAGAGTCGCCCTCGCCTACTTGCAACCGACGCTATATTTAGTTTGCTGGTCGCGATGAACTTTAGTAACGCCGAAGCACGGCCTTTGTGATGCAAACAAGCGAAAGCGAATCAGCGTCGACTGAACCCGATGAGGAACTGTAGAAAATTCCACCCCTAATACTTCAAATATTAAAACACTAAAACAACGAAAAGCGGCCAACGCCTAAAAGGTGTTAGAAACGTCAACTTCCAGGGTTTCTATAATGATTCTTAAACTAGCCCCAAAACACGACTGGCGACATTGTTTTTCGTTTACGCCAACTACAACAACGAGAGAAAAACTGGTGTGTGTGTCAAATGTAACGAATTATTAGGTGTCAACGGAAAACATGATAAGATAACAAATAAAGCGTAAAAGGTAAGGTGCAAAAGTGGAAAAGCGATATAATTTACGTGAGTGAGAAAGAAAGAGGAAAACGAAAACACGCGTACAAACGATAAAGCTGAGAAACAATAACGCACACACAAATAATAAATAATCGATGCAACACTAGTTGGGTGTAAAAAAATGGTTTGAAGTGTTAAAATAACATCTTTGATGGCATTTTGGAAAAATATTTAAAGCGGCGTAAGTAAATTGGATGTTTTATTTTGGTTTAATTTGACTTTTTTATCACAGGTTTTATTTTAAAGAAAAATGCGTCAAATTCTCTCAATTGTTTTTTGTGGCTTAATCCGAAAAAGGTGTTCGACTAGCGGCCTAGCCTTTTCAACTGTCTTGCTTCTAATTACTCGATAAGAGGATGGTATCCAATCGTTGGCTGGCATAAAAGCCAATCGAGTTTTACCGTTGTTTATTTTGCACATTGTTTCCCGCCCACTTTTCATACAATGCTCACCGCCGTATGCCCTTAATTTGTTCGCATGCAAGAAAGCGGGAAATGTAATCAACACGACTTCAGTAAGTTGTTATCTTGCGCCTCCGCTGAAATTTACCGATTGATATAGTTATTAGGACTTAGGATTCGAGAAACGCGGATAATTTTTTCGACAAATGTTTATAAACGAGGGTACTCGGGGGCAGGGGGGATTATGTTTCAAATTGAATGAACTTCGCTATCATTAGTGAAGTTTTTTAAACTTGAATTCGTCCAATTTAATTTTTGAACCACCGGTTTCATGCCCAACATAGTTGATCATTTAATTTTAAACGTAAACAAAGATTAATAAATATGCTGTTGCTACCAGGCATAGTATATTTGAAACAGGTTCCTCTGGCAATATATATTATTTTCTACCAACGTTTCGGCTTACTATCCGGCAAGCCTTCGTCAGGGACTGACACACAAAGCCAATAAATAAGTAAACAAAGATTGTGACGTCATATTCCTCCTTGTCAGGTGTGCATGATACCGCTCCTGGTGGTGCTCGGAGTGCTCGGATTCAAGGATCTCATTGAGGACGTACAAAGGAGGAAGATGGATGCACAGATCAACTGCCAAACCGTGGACACGTTCTGCCAGTGAGTGCTTTTTAATGGCTCTTTTCTAGGATAGCCTAGTCAGTTTATTTAGAGCACAACGCTGTTATCAGCGGATTGAAGTTTTATTTACAAAAAAGTATGGATTTTATATCAAAGCTCATGTGAAATGAATGTCATTCTCGCAGTGAGTAGGCCATCAGCTTTTCTTTACAAATATGAGGTTCTTTGGAGCAAGTAAAGCAAAAAAACAATTTTACCCGGTTAAAGATTCTAACTACCGTTATTTAATCGGATCAATGTTGTTTCCTGTCATGTTATACGTCATCTACCCGTGCTATTATATATCGGGGCACAACGACCTAAGGCAACATCTGGTAATCTTGTGTTTGGAGACAAGCTGTTTCCTGATCCGTGCTATTGTATTGTTTTATGTATGTGCTTGCCAAACACTTCCCTTTATACGGTTTAAAACAAGCCTTACCTGATAAAGTAAAGTCAAAGTCTTTAAGCACCATATACGTATTGGAGCATAATGGTTGGAGGATGCAGTAAGACTTAATGAGAATAAGCCATACAGAAGTAGGAATCATTTTGAACAATAACTCTTTATTCATTTTAATCGATTTTAACATAAAAACGAATAAAGAGTTATTCGAACCGTTCAACATGATACTTTCGTTTGTACTTTGATATCATTATTATTATTCGTCTAGCTTCGATATTCTTATTATACCTTAGAGGCAGTTTTAGCCTTCGTGATTCTTTTGGATCTCATAAGCAATTTAAGGATAGTTTCGGTAGATATATATATGGTTTTAAAAAGATAAAAAGCATCGACCAGAGGAAACGAAATCTCCTTTGCTGCGAAAAATAATCTGGTTTAAGTCAGCGTTCATCGATTTTCACGCCCGCGATAAACGTTCACATAGTCGTCTCGTCTTTTCATGCTGTTCAATGCGAGGAAGTTGTACGGCAGATCGGGGCGTAATTTGACACCAGCCGATCACACTTCCTCAAATACGGCTGCGATTAGCTGACAGTAACGCCCTTCTGTGGGTAATGCTTGTTGAATTTTGGGTTTCTTTGACCAAGAATGTTGGTCAAAAACAGGGATTTCTGCAGCCCTCTGCACCCCGTATAGTTAGTACCATCAATCATTTTAGCTCTAACCAAAACTTTCCCGCGGTAAAAATCTTTTTTTATATAAAACGTAAATATTTTGTCATACCCCAACTTTCAGTTTGTAATATTTTCATTTTGAACCGTTAAACCAGTGGTCACCAGATTTGTTGCATAAAGAGACGGACAACGGTAAGGATTGAAAATCGTTGTATTGACTTACATATTTGAAAACGAAGGATACGTAAAAACATATGATTCATCAAAATATGTAGTGAGATTTACAGAATTGTTGTTCAGTGAAATATTATTGACCGTAAATTTGGATCATTACAGAAATATGCCGTGTACAGGAAATGTAAATTCGCCGGGCCGGATCTGTTTCGCGGGCCGTAGTTTTGTGTACACCTAATGCAAAGATCTCGAACGCGCGGCTCACTAGTCCAGTGTTTTTTAAACTGGTGAATGGTTCACCCCAGGTTGAATACAATTTTCGCAGGGATAAACCAACCAAAAGGGGTGAAGAAGGGTGAACCGTCAGAAATGGATGATAGCTCCACAGTAAATCGAGTACTGAACTGTTGGAACTGTCGATCGTTTAACTCACTAAGTTATATAAGTGAACTATTATTTTGGTATATAAGTAAACTAGATTTTTATATATACACATAGGTAAACTAGATTTTTTTTTATATATACACATAGGCAAACTAGATTTTTTTTATATATACACATCGGCAAACTAGATTTTTTTATATATACACATAGGTAAACTAGATTGTTGCTTTAAACATAAGCCGTAATACAAATCGCATTTATGCTACAGGAATTGTACTGTATTATACATTACTTTTATTTAGAATTACCCGCAGCAGTCAAATACGCTAATTCCGCTAGGTGGTGGTGCTGGACATAACTAGAAAAAAACTTTACATTTTTATTTTGCTCAAAATTTAACGGCGCCGAGTTTGGAAATGACCATGAAACCTTGCATATGAAGTACGAAGTTATTACAAAGGTTTTCTAAGCTCTGTAAAACAAGGTTCACTTTAACTGAAAGTTTGCCAGCACGTCACATATTGGTGGTGAAATTGGCGCACTCTGAAAAAGCGCTATATTATAAAAAGTTGTAAAATGTGACACTCATTTATAAGCGATGTATAAATGTGGGATGCAGCAAAACAACATTGGTATGGTTGCTTCTCAGCTTGCTTGACAGGTAAGCCTATGCGGCTCAGTCGGTAGAGAGGTGGTCCCTGTCTGACCGAGGTCGTTGGTTCGAGCCTCACCACAGGCTTGCTTTTCTGGTCTTTGCTTTGTCATAGATCCACTGATTTTGCTTTGTTTTAGCGGTATACTATGATGTCTGTACTATATTATTGTTGGTCAGTACAACTTACCAAGGGTTAAATCGTAAAGCTGGGCATAGTTGTATTAATGTTTCAGTGATTTGATATGACACTTTGGAACCCCTTTAAAATGACGTTGCGCTTAGGAGCAGGATGCAGCAAGAAACGATGATCTGGTTATCTATCGAACTGCTTTCCTCAGAGTCTGTAGCTACTTTAATCGATCTTGAGTTCCAACCTCACGACAGACTAGCCGGGTATTGCTTTCATGCAAATACATTATCAATGAACTAAAAAAGTTTAACCTCATTGAGCTCATTGTGATATGTGTGACGCTATCGTTGGTGATTCAGAACACTTCAAGTGCACACACTTTCGTAGGAATGATTTACCATAAGATTATGTTAAAGAAAATAGACGATCACACTTTAGTAGGATCTTGATAACCTGCTGAAGTCAAAACACTTCCTTGTGCGTCGAAGATCATCCGGACAAAAGATAAGCATGGTTTTGTTACAGCAGGGGTTCTTAAACTGGGGTCCATGGACCCCTTAGGGGTACGTGAACTAGTCTCAGGGGGTCCGTAAAAGTCATATCGAAATATCAGTGCATATTTTAGATGTAAAAACACTTTTTCAAAGTAAGGGCTTTAATTAAAAATGAACATTTTTGCAATGAATGCATTTAGACTCCATTTTACTTTTCCATTTTGTGGACCGTAAACTGCAGATTTCTGAAGTCTATTGGTATTGTGGCGTCAATGGATGACGTCATTTTTGAGAATTTCTAGCCAACCTTGGTCCACAGGAAGCAAAAAAAAATATTTTAGGGGTCCGCGGTTAAAAAAGTTTAAGAACCACTGTGTTACAGGGTTTAAATATGAGCGTAGAGTGAAAATGAAGTTTGGTTAAAAGTTTTTTGTGCATTTTTGGTAAGTGCAAGTTCGTATTAAACATCACAGTTAAAACCAAGATTGTGTTTCAAGTAAATACATTTGAATTTTTGCAACTGTTAGTTCTCCTTGGCTAACATCCTTCTAGCCATAAAGCGACTGGTTATACACAGGGATTTGGGCTTATTATTCAACTTGTGCCCACCGACGTTTTGCCAAAGACAGGGCGTTAGTAAGCGATCGGTCTTCAACGTGCACTCGTGCAGGTTGCTTTGCAATAAGAGTTTTTTAATTTAGGTACACAATGCACGGATCTGTAATATAGCTTGATAATGGATTTCAAAGCCTAACAGCAGATCCACATCATCTCGTTTAAAGATGTTTTGCTACGCACATGTTTCTTCTTTAGTTAATGCGGTTTAGAATGATAAGAATTGCGTCGCACCTTTCTAAGGTGATGTTTTGATTTACTTTTCAGTCACATTAACTGATGATGGTACAAGTTCGTATCTAAACGTCTTAATCAAGATAATGTTAATCTACTCGATCTTTTGAGCTTTTAGATTGTTATCGTGCTTCCAAATGTTGTACATTCTCTTATAGAGTAACACGATCTCAGTGATCTTAGCAAGCTTGGAGATAATTCAATTTCAAAGTGATATAGCCTTTTGGTGAATTTGTACCAAACTTTTAATTTGGTGTTCTTGGGCGGCCTACAACTGTCAACGTTTTTCAATCTAACATTTGTTGTACTTCATCACAGTGTTTCTCAGCCTGTGGGTCGCGACCAAAAATTGAGGCACTGTTTGATTTGATCGCTGACTGCTTGTTTCATCTGGATAGATTTGTTAGGATTGGTTCTAAACAAGTTTATCCAAATTACCAAAAAATGTGAAGGCAATACGAATACATGGCAATATTTATTAAATTTGGATTTATTAATGATAGTGACTTATCTCTTCTTTTTTACTATAAATTTAATTAGTGAATTGAATTGCGCCGCCAAAGCTTCGCTATTACTATTACGATTATTATTTAAAACGCCACACAAAAGGTTAAGAAACACATAGTTTTATTATCCACTCTTTAATTGTATTGCAGGACGTAACATTTGAATCTTTGGGATTTCCCCATCCCCTATAAGGCTTTGGAATTTTATAAATGATTGACCAGAAGGCTTGTCATCGTCTCAAAGTGTTTTTTCTTGTTCCGAGGAAAACATTGCAGATGCCCGAGCTAATTTTAAACAAATATTGTATGGGGCAAAATATCACTACATTAATGGCAAACATTGACATCGGCAAACCAAACGGAACTTCAGAATAATTACTTTTGTTGCTTTTTAAATGTTACGAAACAGAGATCTGTGCCATGATATTCAATGAATAGTGAATACTACTTAAGTTTTTTTATACCCTAGCGACTTTGTATATAGCAACTATTCTCGGTTGTATGTAAAAAAATGACGTGATAGATAACTCTGTTTAAGTCTAGCAACTTTGTAGTATAGGTACTACTCAGTTAGATAGTATGTCGTTATTGGCACGTTGTATGCTAAAATTAATATGATTTTTCTCTATATGAGTTACTTGGTGTACTTATAATTTCGACGCGTTACTCGTAAAATGTTTCGTGCTTCTAAAAGTTTTGATGCGCCTGTAAACCGTGACATGAGTACGAGGCCATCCATCTAAAATTTAATGCTTTGTATTGTTAAAATTCCTGCAAAATGTTCAGGACTTTTAATAAAAAATTAGAAATTTCGGACAAACGTTTGAAACCTTTTAATAAATGCGCGAGAAAAGGGCTTATTTTAAATGTTCGTTTTCTGTGTTTAAAGTTCAACATCTTGTAAAATGTAAGTAAGGTCTGTTTCCTAAAGATTTAAAGCTTTGTCAAATGCTCTGGCGTTGTGAAATGATACATATCCGTGTAAATGTGGTCGAAGCAAACTTCGTTTAAGTTGCTTTGTTAAAGCTTTGTCAAATGTTTGTTATCCTTTTAAAACGTAGATTCTCCTATAAAATGTAGGCTACTAGAATACCTTCGTTAAAGTTTAAGGCTTTAAATGTGAAATGTAAGAAATTTTAATGGAAGTAGGGTATCCTCTTAAAATGTATTTGAAGCTTCCCAATTTATAAGGTTGAAGACTTTGTCTGAAGTTTAAGAGATTTGTTCAAAGGTATATTATAGGCCTACCAAACGTGGGCAAACTTGGCCTCGCGAACCGCACATGGCTCTTTAAAATATTTTCTGGATCCTCCATTTGAAGAGTAGTATCCAATAATTTAATGGAAAGGTGTACTACCTATTGTTTAAACAATTTTTTTATCCAAGTTTTTTTTTTTTAATAATAACTTCAATAGATAAAAGCACACGCATTAAACTAGTTTACCCTGTGATGTAGCATTATTTCATTGAAACTGCTTTATAGAACCAAACATAAAACTTAATGAAAAAATAATAATTAAACCTCATTTTATGCGACTTTTTATAGCTCTTAAATTTGAAAACACGGCATGTGTTGCTGACAAGTTTGCCCACCCCATTGTACATACCCTTATAAAGCGTAAGGAGCCTTTGTCATAACCAAAAGCACACCAAGTATCCGCCCAAGGGCAAACATGAGTCTTACATTACCAGAAGCAAATCTACCAGGTGCCAGTTTTCACACAGACGCTTGTACTCTTTCAGACCAGTGCTTCTCAACGAAATTAAACGTCAAAAGTTGGATACGAATCCAATTGGTATTCGAATCTAATAATTCGATATTCTGCGTTGAGCATCCCTCTATAAACAACCATTTATCTGATTGAGATGCAGTTTAGTCCTATAAAGGGCAAACGATTTTTTAATTCTATAATTTTCCTTGAACGCTTCTGAATATGAAGCCTTGCTTCCTCTTTCTCAAGCCTTCCCGCTGTATAAATTGTAACTAGAAGTTAGTTAAAACCGACAAAGGTGTGATAGTTTGTCGTTGAAGAATAATCCTTTGTGAAATAATGATCACTTATAGGTTGTGCTCTCTGTTTTTTATTTTTTTTTATTATTTTCTCGGCTTAAGTGCTTTTCCAAGTTTTTCAAAGGGACCAAAACCCTCGTATTTTATTTTACTGTCGCAAAACTAAAAAAAATGCCTTTTGTTTTATTGTGTTTGAAACAGAGCTGTGCGTAAAATCAAGTGCTGACGCGTTTAACTCACGACGTGACCCAACGCTTGCGTAGCGCTGACGTGACCCAACGTAACCCTTGCATGTTGCTATCTTGCGCTGGGCGTTAAATTTCATCACAAAAGCACGTATTTACAGTAAAGCTACATTATAGTAATTCTAAACCGGTTGTATACTAGCCAGCTCGTTCAGTTGGGCTGAGTACTTTTTTCTGAGCTTATTCAATGTCGATTGGGGCCGATGACGCTACATCTTGTTTGCAAATATGAACTACAACTTGTTTAAAAATATAAACTACAAGTTGTTTCAAAAAGTAAAGTTTATGTAATTTTCTTTATATAAACCTTACTTTAATTCCTGCACACCAAATCCGTTTCGCATAGGATTGATTTGTATTTGTTTCTGTGGTTTCTGACATAACCTATTGTGGAACAATTTAAATTCGATTCTATGTTAAAGTTTGTCGCTCGTAAAAGGATGAGCAACACTGAGCTACAATACAGACAGTTCAATTCAATTGAAAATCTAACCACGCCCTTTTTGTCGTCGAAGTACGAAACTTCAAAACCACGCTATTTGCTGTTGCAAAAAGTCAAGTATTTTCTTTGGTTTACTATTTGCTGGTGGTCGTACAAAAATAAAGCTGTTTGATAACTTGAATTACCAGCCTCATCGCTACTAAATGAAACCTGCGTTTTTATAGCGACAAAGTAAACATTTGTAATACAGCGTTAATAAGGAAAAACAGGTTTCAAACTGTTGAAATAATATTTACCAAGTGTCTTGCCCTATCCTGGGCTTTTACGTGGATTTAGAAAGCTGAGGTGGTCAAGCTTATCGGTCAGTAATTGGTCTGATAAACGTTTTACAGATGTGCAGTGTTGTGACAAAGTTTTTGAATGTTTGTATGTATTTAACTGTCCTTAAAATGATTTGCGTAATAAACTGCCTTCGAAAATATTTCTGAAAGTCGTTTAAAACGCTTAGAATTTATATTTATATGCAGCTTAAGTTGTATGATTTGAAAGTGCCTTTGTAGTTTTTTTGAAACTATTTGTTATTGCGTTGTCGATAGCTTTGTATTATTTTGTTAAGTTATCTTTAAAACATATCGACTAGTTTAGTTTAAGATCTTTGAAAACCTACATATTTTTTTTAATTTTAAATATCTTTGAGCCTTATTTGTTGCAAACCATGTTGAACGACATTATTTGGCGTTTTGTAGCAGCGTACGTCTTTACAAGTGGTAACGAGTTTTGTAAAACCATCAGAAAAAAATAGAAGCCAAGCAGATCCTTTGTTCAACTTGGAAACTTGTTGTTTTTTTCTTGCGGAAAGCTTTAAATCTGGTTGTTTTATTCTGTGAAACGAATTTTCAGTCAGTAAATGTTTAGAGTTGTCCAGCGTAACGGAAATTCGCTGCGAGATATCCAGATCCTTGTGTTGCAGGTCGTTTTTATACCTCTAAAAAATTTATGTATAGTTGGTAATATTCCACCTAATGACTTGCTCACTTTGGAAGTTAACTGGACACTTGGTCAAACTCGATGGAAACTTTGGTCGTGCTTAGTCCAACAAAAACATCCAGCCTTTTAGAAAATCTCTGCGTCCTTCATGCTTGATTTGTACGTTAAGCGATACGCTTTGCCGCTGTGAAGATTGTGTTGACACCACGGTTTTCTATTTCCATCTACCACTCCTTGCTATCGATGGAATATTAACGCGGTTTTGAAACCCTGATGTTCCATTTTACAGTTGATTTTATATTGCCAAATAGAAATAAAAAAATGCGAATTGAATCAACTGTAATTGCCGGTAACGTAATTTTTTCTCGTAGTTTTGAATGTGTTGGATTAATCGTGAAATGTTGGGTTTCTAGAAAAATATTCCTAATTTCAAATATATTGATCAGTGAGTAAAGCAAGTATGAAAAGGCCTGGACTTGTTTGTCATTGAAAACACGGCGAATAAAATTAAAACCAGGATTTAACCACGCTGGAATTCCAATTATAAAAGTGAAAGATTTTGAATGTAGAAAGCAACATTATCCTCTAGGTTTGCGTTTTCATTGCTGAGAAATTCCTGATTTTATTTGTCATCCACACAGTTTCTCCCAACCTTTTATGGGGCATTCGTCGCAAATTAGTTGGGAATCTGCGGTGAACATGTTGCACCAGTCCCGCTTAAAATAACTATTAAACTCCACATCTGTTTGAACTTGGTGTACCACACTTCGCTGATGCAACGAACAAACAAATTAAATTTAACACGTTGAGCCCGGCCAGTGAAACCACCTTCGTGTTTACCCAAGCGTCAATGGTGTGTTCAGTTGACTGACTGATAAGACATACAACAACCTCGGAAATCACCTAGAAGCAGACACTTCCCAAAAACACACACATTACGTTGACGATGAAGCTTCGAACTGTAATGTTAGTTGGGTACACTATGTACGGATCTGTGAAGATGATACAAGCTCGTTTTGAAACACCTTACTCAAGATGATGTCGATCTACTCGACCCTTTTGGCTTTGCAATTTCATTATCAAGCTGTAATAATATTGCCACCATGAAACAAGTAAAAATCAATGATCTAAAGCACCAATACGTGTTTTATGTTGAGAAATATATATTCGTCTAATGGACATTGTTACTTTAAACTAATTTGAATTCCAGGTCATTAGTTTTAAAACTTGTTTATATTGCTTTTCTTCAAAAGTTCCTAAACGTTAGACAATGAAAATGACAAGATATTCATTTTAATGGTTGCGTGGTCCATCAACAGCACTGAAACAGTAAGGGGTTTTATTATACACCACGACGACCTTTTTAATTTCCTTGAGGCTTTAGGTACCTCCTTAATTTAAGACCCGCGCCACTAGTGAAGGTTTGCAATCTTGCTTGATAGCCGAATTTATTAAATAAACTTTAATAACTATGTGGAATTGATGCCGTTTTGTATTGTACCAGTTAGTGTTTTGTCGATATTAAAAGTGACATCACGTGTTTCGGCGTCATAATATATGGGATGCAGCATATTACGTAAGGAATGGTCTCACATTGATGGTGACTGAAAAGCCGACAGCAAACATTATCTTTGAAAAGTTAAAAATATTTTCGTTGATTTGCGAAAAGCTTTCGCGCAACCGTGCCTCTTCATGTCAAAGTAGAAATGAGAATTGATACAATTTGTCTTTATATAGTGCCACCCAATTAGCCTATTTAGAATAAACAAATGCGGCCATTTACAAAAAAACTTTCATTGTTTTGCCTCCAAACTTCATAAAGAGGTTGTCTCTTCTTAAAATAACGAGCCATTAAGTTTAACCGCGAAGGAAATGCGGAAACAAAAGCAGAGGAATGCGAAACTGACCGAAATTAAGAGCACAGATTCCAGCCTGCTTACTCAACTATAACGAGGGCCGGGCCTCCGTTGTTACAGTGGACCGAACCTTGAGTTTAAAAAAGCTTAAAGTTCAGCTGTTTTTTTTATTTGGCCTGCTAGTCTTTCTCCCTCGCTCAATCGCTTTAGCGGCGGCAAAGCAATCATTGATTTGGTAGGTAAACAACCAAAGAGTAGCGCGATTGCAACGTTGCCACACGACATGTTTGCCGCATTTCTTTGTTTAAACGGTGGCCATTTCGTTTGTGCCTCAGCAGGGCAGTTTTTGTGTCAGGCGCCTATGTTGCACAGCCGCAAATTTTTCGGTTGTGTTGTACTTTTTTCAACTTGAACGACTGAACAACCCTTAAAGTTGGCTTTCGCTTATTAAATCTATATTAGATGTACTCTTGTGGATAAACACGTTTCAGTATAACCCTAGCTGACCAATATTTGTTTTGAGTACGGCTACTGAAAGCCGGATGAGAATAAGTTGAAATTTGTTGTGTTTATCTGTTATTGATTTATTTAGTATTTTCAAAGCCAACACGGCACTAGTTAATATGCCGGCCTGAGTTTAATAAATTTACCAATGTGCGTTGTATTTATTTGTTGTTGTTATGTTGCGTTTTTGTCATTTGAGTCGATAAATACACAGTAATAAGCTATGAAGCTATGGTGGTTTGTATAAAAGCGAACAACCGAAACGACCATTTGATGCATCAATAAATTTGGTAAGCGGTTTAAGGCTGATTTGTACGACTATACTTACTTGAGCCGCGTTTTGTTTTCATTATTTTTTTTGTGTTGATAACAGGGACAGCTCACATTAAAAGCCACACAACGTCAATAAGTCATCCATCATGAGGTATCTGCTGTTCGGGGTGACTTGACATTGCGAAATAATCTGTTGCCAGGAAAGCTTGGTCAAACCTAGGTAGTTAACGCTATAAACATGAAATTTCTAATAGCACTTAACATTGCAAAACTAGGCATGGCGGTACGCAATAAAATCTTATCAATATCCGCCTAGTAAGGCGTGCTATAAACTTTGTAAAACAAGTATATGGTTGCTGTAAACTGACAACTTATTGACAGATTCAAAATTGAGGAAATAGCAAACGTTTGTTAAATTTAACAGTAGGGTGTATCTTTATAGAATCCAAAACCATCGGCAGCAGGTTTTAGACAGTCGATCACTGCTCCGCTGACGCGTATATTAACAAGTAAAACTCATAGTTAAAAAAATGAGTAAAAACAGGATCAGACGTTTTGTTTAAAGGAAAATATATTTCGCCAAGTGGCATATGAATCTTCATTCGAATTAAGGAACTGATGATGCCACTTGGTGAAATATATTTTCCTTTAAACAAAACGTCTGATCCTGTTTTTACTCATGTTTTTAACTATGAGTTTTATTTGTTAAATTTATTTTGGTGTTTATAAAAACTGCCTTAAACCTAAAAAAACAAAATAAAAAACACGCGTTTATGAGCCTCTGAAATGTATCTGCAAAAACGGTTGAGAATGGGAAAACACTCAAAACGCTTGCGTATAATTGATCAGTTTTAGGATTTTGTGATACTGCCTTTAATCAATTTGCACCAAAGAACAGGTTTGCAGCTGTGCTACTATTGGTTCTTTTTGTCGGTAGGGCGACTGACCCGGTAAGGCCGAGGTCGTGAGTTCGAATCTCACCACAGCAGGTTTTTCGAGTTATGTGCTTGTATCGAAATCTTTCGAAGGTTGCCTCATTTCATTAAGGCTTTTCAAAGCCCCTCGTTTAGTACAGTGGTTCTCAATCTGGGTTTGGGGTTCGGCGAGAAGGTTTAAAATGTTCCGCAATATATCTCTTACTTTATAGTCTGATAATATTTTGTGTTGAAGGTTGGAAATATGTTTTGTTGAAGTTTATTTGCCATAATTAATCTTTCGACAGCTTATGTCTAGTAAGTATAGTTAGTATGAATACCGAACCTGGTGTTATTGTAATTATTGTACGAAGAAATTTCAATGTTCGCCCAGTTTCTTATTATAAGATATAGAATTCTATTTAAAAAAGGGACTGACGATGCCAGTCTAGGCGAAATATAAATTCTTTTGAAAATTTCTGATCTTGGTTTTATCCAAGTTTTAAAAAACTTCGAGTTATTTCATTATCTTTTACAAGTGAGTTAATGGCCAATTAAATATCCAATGCTGCCATTTGAACGAAATTTACAAGATCGTTAAATAATTCCAGCAATTTGTGCGTCGTATTGGCGATCGCTCAATTTGTGCACTGATTTTCCCACCCATACATCATCCAGTTAACAACGGCCGACATATGCGGGTCGTTCATTATTCATGAGCAACCTTTGAACCCTTCCACGCATGGCGTTTAGCCCATTAGCAGGTTTACGCGCTTGGGTGAGCATTTTTGTTTGGAAAAAGGCCCTGTGGTTGATCTGAGGGGATCTTTAGTCTGGAATCCAAAGATTGTTTGCGACCACAAAGCATTGTCGGAGTCGGAGTAGCGTCGAACTTTTTCGATTGTGTATTTCCAGGGCGGTTTCTTTCTTTGGCGTCTAGACTCCTGCCATTGTGTGCCTTTAAATCGCGATTCAAGTTTAAGACGGCTTGCCGCAAAGCAATACTTGACTGTTGTTTATCCACACTTGCCGTTGTTCGTTGGCCATGGCCAGCTCGTTTAGCGCCGGTATGTTTTGAGAGCCACTGAGCAGCTGAAAAAGTTAGATCGATTAGCAAGCGGAAGCGTTTTGGTAAGATGACCGCAGTATATTATTGAATTACTTGATTCATACCATATTTTAAAGTTTTTTGTAGGCTAGTATAGCTGTTTCCCAATTGAGTCCCTGAAGCAGTTTTCGTAAGTCTGCGAATGAAAAGTATATGGTCCTAAACCCAATAGGTAAATGGAATGATGCTACGTAGAGGTAGACCCATTATAATTATCTTCGCTGTATACCAATTAATCTTATACTTTTTTTTGACCTCGTTCTTTATGCTATGGCGTGAGTGCGAATCCGTATAAGATGCAAGTGGTCCGCAAAGTATGTGTTGTTTAGTTGCAACGAATAACCTAGCTTGCATAATGCGCTACTGAATTGTGGGTTCATCTTTTGTTAAAATCGTGTCCATAAGATTTTATTTGCTTTGGGAACCTTTTATCAGTTAAAATAACTTGGTGGGCCTAGATATCGAAACATATAGGCTTTAAAATGCGCGTCGATATTCCCAAAGTGTGGAGATTTGCAGGTGACGCTATATAGCCGTGAATCGAGGGTGGTGGCGACTTTTTCTGTTATGTATCCCGCGCTTAAATATACACGAATTAATGCGATATTCCTAAAAGAAAAGTCGGGTTTTTCGAACCTCGTTGGGTACCCTATCACTACCAGGCTAGTAACGTCGCCATCAAAAACTATTACATTGTGTGCGTTTTCGGATAAAAATGCTGTTCAGAAGGCAAACGCTATTTTGGTAATTTAGCAAGCAGTTTGTTTAACCGGTGTCCATTCTAAAGTACTGGCACCATTTTGTTTTCAAGGCAAGTTTACTCTCTGATAACACTTATAATATTTTAGAACGTGCTGTAAAAACGCTTTTCACTTATAAGGCTGTTTATAAAAAAATACGAGGAAATTGAGACCATGCACGCAAACTTTCGATTTTTGATATCCGATATTTTTGACAAAATAATCGTCCTTCTATCCGATACCAAATGATGTCATCACCAGGCCAGGATTTTTGTTTAGGGGCAATGAGCATTTCAAGGATGACGTCTCAAACTTACATTATAACTTTACGTCGTGAAAAAAAACTAAATATTTAGAAACATGCAAAGGTAAGGTTTCCATACTATTGAGCCGAAACTGGCTTTAAATTTAGGAAGCTAAGTTATCTCTGTCTATCGGTGTTATTTTTCTAAAAAAAAAACATTTCAACCTCACACCTTAAGAAGTTAATTGTTTAATCCTGAAAGTGTTAATCAGCACATTTTATATACTTTCTTGTCTGAGTCTAAATCAGTCAATTAAAAGTTCTAGTTATTAATAGAGAAATATATTTCGCCAATCCGGCATTATCAGTGTGGGAAAAAACAAACACAAAATAATGCAAACACGTAAACTAGGTGGTAGAAATTAAAAGTCATGGGAAAATAATAATAGAACCAAGAGCAACGAACTACGCGACTATATACATATTCAGTGTGTCATCTCATTTTGTCCGCAAATGGTTCAATTCGGTAGGTTGTTTTCGTTAGTTGTAGTGTTTATTCGTAAGGCTTTAATGTTTATAATGCTAATTTCCTGAACGTATTCGTTTCCTTTACGATGGCAATTTTCTGTTTATGCCCTGGCACGTTTATGTTTTCAGTTTTCACATTTTAGAGGAGTGTGTGTTGTGTTATCACAGTGGTTCTCTACCACCGTACCCTGGAATACCAGTTATAGTCTCCATTTCTTATGGGAGCCCACAGATATTTGAGAATCTTTAAAAATCTGATTTTTGCTCAATTCTTACAACTTTTTTTGTAAATATTACAGTGGAATAAGTCCAATTATAACCAATTATAGTTGTTCCAGTTTAGTTTATGTTGACACTCTGGTAAATAGCCTAGAGAAAAATCTTGTAGGGGTTCCGCAATCTGATTGTTATTTCTGAGGGGTGCCGCTGGCCATGAAAGGTTGAGAAACACTGTGTTATTAAATCA